>NC_065909.1:7738125-10232500 GCF_905147045.1 Nymphalis io
GTAACAAAATCAAACGAGGCACAACGACGTCAATGGCTTAGTACTGATAAACTAATGTCTATTGACTCAAACGCGCTGACAAACTCAGCCAGCCTCACGTATATTTATTCTATATCGTCGCATAATAATCGGCTTAAACGTACAGCAATTACAGTCTAATTATCAACAAGTTTCAGCCTGTTTTCGTAATTAATTTACTGTATAAATTCTTAAGTAAATATTTAAATATTTGTATTCGTATGCGATCGAAATTGTACTTTATTATCAGTTATATAGAGTGCATTTTCGTTTGAGTGCGGTGAATTTAGAAGCGAATATAAAAGAGTGAGTGGAGTTTATCGTGCCTTTTGCGCGGTAGCGTGTTTATTTTCTTAATTGTGTGTCGCTGTGATGTTTACGATAACTAAAAATGTGAGAATAAGTGATGGAGATAAGGGCTCTGTTTTTAAGGGATACTCCTTGTCTGTTATAGGTAAGTGATTATTATTTATTTCCCACTGCTGGGCTGAGGCTTGTCCATTAAAGACTTTTGAGCGTATTCGATTTTGGTGATCCACTTGTTGATGAACTTTATTTGACATAATAATGGCTTCCTTACGATATTGTTTGTTCTGTGAGGAAACCTGTATGTGTCGAATTTCACAGAAATTCTGCCACATGTGTATTCCACCAACCCGCATTGGACCAACGTGGTGGAATAAGCTCCAAACCTTCTCCTCAAAAAGGGAGAGGAGGCCTTAGCTCAGCAGTTGGCCATTCACAGGTTACTGTTGTTTGTTCGCTGAGTATATAACACTTATTTGATATATGAAAAAATAATTATCGGCTTAACGGTCGTGTTCTGGCTTTAGCTTAATTTCAATTGTCTTTAAATGGTCTGATGCTACAAAATCAATACTGACGAAAGAATCAAAAGAGTTCGTTCCGCATTTCTATCAAATTGTGTCATCTTAAAAAATATTTGTTTATGATTATGAATATTTTCATAGTTTTGCGTAGTGAGAAAGAAGGCAATATCGAAATCAAACTAATTTCATGCGAAATGTTTTGTCTCATATAGGACATTTATTTTTATTAAAAAACTCGAATCTCATCGCAGAATAGAATGGTTAATTGTCAGAAAGTGATAAGCGACAATGACTATTACAATTATTATAGCAATAAAAGGATTAGATACACGTATCAAAATAGCGTATCGCCGTAAGTTATCATAACATTTCACGAATGTGATACGAAGTGAGCTCTTACAATGCATTGCAGTTTTTTGCAATTGAGTAATTGCGTATAAACTTGATGAATATCTAAGAGCATCTCATGGGAAGCTTATTTTTTGAAGAAATATACTCGTACCTAGTAAAATCATAGACGAGACAGCCCAGTGGTTAGAACACGTTAAAATTAAACGATGATTGCGATTGGGCAAATTTCCACGTGCTTAATTTTTGTATATAATTCATCTCGCGGTCAAGGAAAATATGATGAAACCTGCATGTAGGAGATGAAAATGTATATTCCTTCCAGCTGTTTACAATTTGTCAGAAATATAAAAATCTAGAATGTTTCGAACATCACCATTACCTCTATAGAACGATAGAGGTCGTGGTGCTTACGTACTTTTTTTTTTTAAAAAGATTGGTAGACCACTCGATGGTAACAACGTCAATAGATAGTGGTACTGAAAGAAATATTAACCATCTCTTAAATTGCCCATGCCACACCAACTTTGGAAACTAAGATATTATACCTGTTGTCTCCGTAGTTACTAGATAACTTACACGTCAAATCGGGCCAAAACGATTGTATTGCCGTTTGACTGTATGACGTATTGAGATTGTTGTACCCGTACCACATCCTTAATCCTTAATAAATTATAAATGGGAAAATGAGTATGTTTGTTTATTTGTTTGTCAGCCGTGAACGAGCTGAAATACTCGACCGGGCAACATGAATTTTGTGCACACGTTATCAGTGGTACAGATAAGGACATAGGGCATTTAATTTTCTAGGTGATAGGGCTTTGTGCAAGGTTGAAATGCTAGGTATCACCCACACATCAGATATTCTACCGCTAAACAGCAATTCATAGTATAGTTGCGTTCCAGTTTGAAAGATGAGTTAGCCAGTGTAACTACAGGTACAAGGGGCATAACATCATCGTTACCAAGGTTGGTAGCGAATTGGCGATGTAAGTAATGGTTAATACTTCTTACATCGCCAATGGAGTTGGTGACAACTTAACATTAGGTAGCGTATTTGCCCATCCGAATACCTTATAACATAACAAACCTCCCCACACACAAGCGAATCCGGGCGGAACTAGTATCAAATATAATTCATCAATCATCTCAAGATTGCATTTGATCATTTCAATAGATTTGACATTGTGCTGATAGTTTTATTAACTTTGTAAATCAGTGTACTATATTAAATTTAACTAAAAACGATTATATTACACTAGATATTAAATAAATGCATGAAATGTGAGATGGGGGATTTTTCGTTCAATACTAATAAATAATTAAATTAAAAGCGCCCTTGCTCTTATTTTTTTCAATTTAAAGCCTCACGATTAGATTATAATATATTTTTAAGAAGTTCTTCATCACCGGATTATTGATTGGTATGAAATCACAATATTTTTTAATGAATTATGATTTTTAAGATAAAGCTAATAAGGTCAATTTATTATCTTTCAGAAGAAAATACGCTGTAATGTATTCGCTCTAAGAGTTATTTCTCCTTCCAGTCAGCCTCCCATTTTTCACACATGGCGTGGAGAGCAACAACCTTACTATATCAGCCCATGCCGGCCACTTCACTACGCCGGACACGGTTCCTTGGACGACCACAGCGCTCATACTCGCGTCAATATTCAGTGGCTTAATACAAAGTTATTGTGTTGACAAATTGGGAAGAAAGTTCGGTATATATATCGTTATTCTCTTACAGGGGGTAAGTGAATTAGCTGTTTAACGATCACAAATGGACGTAGCTGTTCCGTTTATCTAGTGGATGGCTTATATGGATGCTGATCTCAAGGGTCTAGGTTCATAAATATTTATTAGTATTTTTGTGATAAAAAAATTATACGCAGCTTCGAGTTCGAAAGCACTTATCTTCGCGCACACACTTGTACGCTATCCTATTTCCTGGGAAACGTAGATTGTGATGCTGTCTGGTAATAAACATTGAGGCAGATTAAATTAACATTGAAATAATTAAAGATGAAATACACTAAAGAACATTTTATATGTGTTATATAGACAATTTATATAGACAGTGTTATTGATCACTTTGACATATTGATGGCGGAAATCGTTTTCAAACAAGCAATTATTGCAATTTATCATATCAAAGATTGACGCAAGAGGTTTAAATCAAGGCAGTAAAAATAAAGAGTCAAGTCAAATGTTAATTTTTACCGATCACCGTAAGTCGTGTTCAACATTAACAGTTAGATGCGATGTGAGCTCTTACAGAATGCCACTGTTGTTTATTTTATTATTGGAATATTATTTACATAGCCAAAGTTTATCACTAAAGATGAAAACCACAGTCAGTGTATCTTTTTTATTTGTTTCTTGTTTCTCCATAAAAGAGTACTTAATTTTATTGTTTCAGGCATCATGTATACCACTCCTTTTAGAGCCAAGTGAAATTGGATCAATAGTTCTACATATTCTTTCTGGAATCTCCACTGCTGGTCTTTTTATTTGTATCCCAATCTATATTAGAGAAATATCAGCCACCACAGGCCGAGGAACGGCAGTAGCTCTTATTACAGCGATGACGTCAGCGGGATATTTAGTAAGGTTCGGGCTTGATGGTGAAAACGTTCTGTACCTGATAGCTGCAATGGTGATGGTACAGTTTGTATCACTTTTCTTAGTGATCGAATCGCCTAGCTACTTGGTGAAGACTGGAAAAATTGAGGTAAGTTTGAATAACTTAACTAACTCTATTTTTCATTTCTTGCTAAATATTTAAATTGAAATCGTAAGGTCAAAAAGACAGACTCGCAATTATACCTAATAGGCACTGGCATAAGGGCCTAGAAATCCGAAGGCCTCCACCTAGCCAAAAATAATATAATTTCTAATCCCTTTGGAATTGGCTCAAATGTCAAAATTTCTTACTTCCAGTTTCTGAAATAAGTCATGTTGCTGGTCAAAGTCAGTAAGAATTTGAGCTTAATCTAAATACACATAAGTTGCCATTTGCATTATCGCCTGCCATCGATTAATACTATCAATACTGAAACTGAATGTAAGATCTATTAAATTATTACGTATTCGAGTATGAATAACGGAAATCTTTATTTATAAAAAATAATTAAAAAATATATGAAATAATATGATCCGACCGTGACAGGACTCGAACCTGCAGTCTTCGGATCCGAAGTCCGACGCCTTATCCATTAGGCCACACGGTCTACGTGTTTGTAGATGTAAAAAGCTTAATCCTTAGCTTAGCCTGTTGAATATATCCATAGAATTTAGTGTTAATATTTTAATCCAAAATCAATCAGCTTAGAGTCAGCTGAATTGCTGAATAGATTATTGAATTTAAGCTGAAGTTAACGGGTTCTGTTCCGGCTTAATGCTTATCCATCTCGTGCTGAGTGAATATTAAAGTCTGAAAAGAGTTTTTATTCAACTATTTAAAAGACACCTTAAAATACAATTATTTCGATTTTTATGGGAAGTAAATTTTGAACGTAGCTTTAATGTTGTCATTTAAATATGATATTAATAGTGAAATAAATAAATAAACTTTTAATTAATCAAATAATCAAATTTTTATACACTTTATTTAAGTAGGCTCTTACGAGTGCTTTTTTATAGAAAAGCTGCTCAGCGTAGTATTCACACACATGACACGTCACCGCTACGGCCCCATGCTACGACGCATATTTTATTTTATTTCGTTCGAAAAACTGGGCACAATTTTTTAGGTGTTACATATATTAATTAACTAAAAAAAAAACTGGCAGTCCTACGGACAGCCGATAGAAGTGAAAACTTGAAACTGGTAAATATATTTGTCCAATTTTCACATCTATTGGCACTCTAAGTAATAATTCTATCTGTTTTTATTATAACCGTTTTAATCATCACAATACACAGTATGTCGCAAACTCGGTACAAAATTTTAACATACAAGTAATACAGCTTAATTTAACACGTTAACAGTGTAGCTATGATTATGGAGATAACTCCATAAGTGTAAACGCCAATTGGGGATAATATGTTTTGTTAGGTGTAAAAATGATATACATTATCATTGTTTTTTAATTTTAAGACCCCTTCATATGAAAAAAAACCATCTGGACGAATGAACCATCCGTGGGTCATACACGTATGACCCACGGATGTCCCATCATACGTGCATGCCCCAAACATGTGGCATGCACGTATGAGATTTTGCTCCGTGCCCGTTGTAAAAAAAATGGCTGAATCTATGAATCTATAAACCAAAATTGACTATGAATTCTGTAGTAATTGTTATGTCAGTGTCAAGTTTTTATCTTTCAAGTTGACAGTCTAGAGTTCAAAAGTTTTCGTAACGTAATTTTGTATTATTTTGTTTTTGTTTTGTTGTGATCATGAATCGACACAGACCTCTAACAGATGAGGAGTTATGTCGTATATTAGAAGAAAGTGATGGTGAAGAAAATCTTCCAAGGCCCCCCCTTGGAAGATTCAGAGTTTGGTGAATTTTTAGATGAAAATATTGAATCGGTGGAGAATATCGGAGAGTATATCAATGTAAATAATGTTGAGGTATCGCTTGTTTTGCCACCTGCTGATTCATCCGTTACTTTACAAAACCCTTGCATGTCCTCGCCTGATCGATTTTTGCCGCCATTATTTGAAAATGAGCCGGCTGTGTTGCCATTGCCGATGTCTGAAGAAGCTACTTTTCAGCCTAGCATGCATGAACAAGCTCCAACACATTCTCGGACACCTCGAATTAATTTTCAGATATTGCCTACTGCGTGGTCTTTTGAAATACGGCCATTGGAAAGGGAGGTTTTCACAGGATACGACAACGGCAAGCGACAAGATCAAATTTTTGGAAAAAATACGGACTTGTGGAATGATACGATTGATGGTTACTCAAACCAATATTTACGCCGGACAATTACAGCTTCTTCCCGCAGTGAAACCGCATTCTCGCATAAAACGTTGGAAAGATGTTTCTGCAGATGAAATGCTCAAATTTATCGGAGTGTACCTGTTTACGGGTCTTGTTGATTTTCCCACAACTGAATGCTATTGGAAGAAAGATAGGCTGTACTTTCATCCACTTCTTCACGAAATTTCAATGTCTTACGACAGATTTTCCCTCATTCTAAGATGTTGGCATTTTGCAGACAACTCTACTGATCGGAATGGAAGACTTTACAAAATTCAACCTCTAATAGACAAAGTAATTGAAAATTCACGAAAAGTTTTTACTCCAGGCGACACTGTCGCTGTTGACGAATCCATGGTCGGGTTTAGAGGAAAATTAAATATCCGCACCTACAACCCTCAAAAAGGTAGCAAATATGGCTTAAAAATATATAAATTGTACACAGACACCGGCTATACATGGAGCTACAAGGTGTATTCAGGGGAAGATATAGTAGTCGAAGGTCTTGACAAACCAGGTTCAGTTGTAGCTGCATTGGCTCAAGATGTTTTGAACGAGGGCAGATTATTGGTGACTGATAATTATTACACCAGTGTGCGGTTGGCCAGATATCTAAAACAACGTAGAACAGACTTTTGCGGAACTGTACGTAAAAATAGACGAGACCTTCCCCCTGATGTGGTCAACGCAACTCTAAAAAAGGGTGAAATTGCAGTAAAACAGAACAGTTTTTTAACTGTGTTGAAGTGGAAGGACCAACGCGATGTACTGGTTATGTCAACATGTCATAATCATGACATGCAAATGTCTGCTGGATATAGACCGATTTTGAAGCCTAAAATAGTCATGGAGTATAATCGTGGCAAAAAAGGCATTGATGTAGCAGACCAGCTCGCCAGCTACAATTCCCCTGTGCGCAAAACTTGCTTTTGGTATAAAAAAATTGCTGGAGATCTGATGTCAATTTGTGTGATTAACGCAGTATTGATATACAAGGACGTGAATGCACAAAGCAAAGTGACTGTGCTCAAAGGTCATGAAATAATAATTAAACAGTTACTGAGCCTTCAATTTCCTGCACCTTCTGATGGATTATCTACACCACAATGTTCGAGCCAGCCAGCTAGATCTTCTAGATCTAGCCATTCCCTCACAAAAATTCCAAGACGTGACCCAAAAAGAATCTTCAGGAAACGTTGCACTGGCTGTTACAAAGTTTTTATTGAAGAAGGCCGTACAGCAGCGGAATCAGCCCGCAAAGCAAAAAAAACTGATATGGAGTGTCTGGGGTGCCATAAAGCTTTCTGTCTGAATTGCTTTAACAGGTGCCATTAAAAATAAATACGAAAATTATAAAAATAATATAAAATCAATAAATTAGATTAACATATTATTGTTTTATTTTTGCCCAAAATACACGCGACCTTTTATAGTGAAAACTGGCAACCCTTATAAAAAGGTAATCGGGTTTTCACGTATATTTTTTCTTTAGTTCATTACTCACACGTGTAAGTTCATATAAGCATATTAGCTCATACGTGTACAGAGTTACAAACTTTAAACTTGGGAAGGGCTCATGCCCCATTGATAGTGCATTCACGTACGGTGAGTTGCTCAAAATGCCCCATCGATGGGGCATGCACTGTGAACGTGTTAAATAAATAATAGTTAATACATTTATATTATTTGTATCATTATTATCCTCATTAATTTCCACAATACTTAAATTATTTGAACTTTCAACGTCTTCATTATATTCATTAGCATGTCGGAAACGCGAAGCCACGAATCTATCCCAAACGATAAACCAGACAACGCGCGTAAGAAGTTTTCACTTCAATAATAATAACATAATTAACTGTATCCAACTAGACGCAGACACAGCATGCAAAAAAAAAACCAAAACGAACTTTAGCTTATTACCAGCTCATAGCAGTGTTTTTTTAAATCAATATTATATAATAACATCCTACGATTTTATAAACGCGAATGTTTGTGAAGATGCATTTTCGTTAAAAACTACTGAAGAGATTAAAATGTTTTATTTTGAATAGAGATTATCCTGACTTAACACATAGGGTCTCCTCAGAGACGGGTGTAAGCATGGACGGAAGCTTGTAGTGCGCTTAAACTATAGTTAATCTTTATATAATTGTATCGATAAAAATACATTATACTTTTAATGATTCGTTATGTTCATTGTGATTTAATTTTTAATACATTATACTCATTGGGCGCATAATTTTATGTGTAAATACATTTAGAAATTAAGAACTGCAACGAAAACTAATTAAAATGCTTCACGATTTTTAATGTAAGTAAGTAATAGACTGTACATGTCCCACTGCTGGGCTAAGACTTCCTTCTACAATGCAGGTTGTGGAATACATATGTGACAGATCCACTAACATATGCAGGTGTTCTCGCGATGTTTTCGTTTAGGGAGCACGAAATTATAACCACAAATTAAGCACTTGAAAATACAGAGGTGCTAACCTGGGTTTGTACCTCCAATTTTCGTATTCCAAGTAAAAAGTTATACCAGCAAATTTAATTAAAGAATATGAATACTCAGCGGTGCTTGCCGGGGCTTGCATCTGCGATCCATGTTAAGATTCACGCATCCTACCATCAGGGCAATATTCCCGTAAATTTATCAAAAGACCCCTAATCTAGAAAGCAGAAAATGGCCAGAAAATTCAATGAACTCTCTTTACATGCAAATTGTGAGATTAAAACTATTTCTAGCTTTCCGAAAATTAATTAACCTACAAAGCCTTTACCACTTCTACATTTAGCAGCTTTGTTTGGTTAATTAATTTTAATTATAATGTTTTCAAACTTATTATATACTTGTCAGGGATTTAACTAGTGTCTGGGTCACCAGTCTTGCCCATCATTTATTTTACCGTGAAATATTTCATATAATATAATGTAGAATGGTTCCTTTATTAACTTTAAATATCAAAATATAATGTCAATAAATTGACAGATAACGACTCTCTCTCGTTCTATTTTTAAAAACTTACGCTTTTACTTATGTATTTGTTAAGGGGGTGATTATTTAAACAATGCTGTGTCTTCGTCTTTCAAATGTCAAATCAATAATGTCAGAAAGAGATAAATAAATGTACAAATAAGCAATGTGTGTAAGGCTGTTATTTTTGACATTTCAGTACATTTATGTACGTAACATGATACAGTGTGTTATAAAGAAAAGCTTATCTTTATAAGATATTTCTTTTAGCTAGAGTTTGAGAAATACCTTAGGGAATAAGTTTTTAAATACAATGGCGAGACCGTACCAGTTCAAATGTTTGATTTTTAACTTAACTATCAAAGTTATGAAAGTCATTACAGAATCGATGGTTTTGATAGAAACATTGTATAAACACGAGAGGTAATAAACTTGTAACACGAAACTTTCGACTTCACAAAGTTAATACATCCTTCCTGGGGCAGGGAATACGATTTTATAATAAAATCGCGAAGAACATTTCACATTTATATACCTATATCTAAACAAACTTAATATGTTAATTTTTTATTAAATAAGATTTATTATTTCGTAAAGGATTATATAAATTATAGAAGGGCTTGGAATTAGGATTTGTTAATGTTTATAAAGGATATACGAAATCAAAAATTAAAGTTGTTAGAGCTTCATTTGATTTTTATTATAAAAATATAAACGCTCTCATACATTCCTATATATTTCTGAAGATTTTCGATACATAAAAGTATGGCCGACCCTTTATAGTAGGGTAACATACATGACAAGATTTGTTTGATTTTAAGACGTTTTGCAAATCAAGCGTACATATATATATACACATACATTTATTTTTTGGTAATAAAAGTGATAATGTTCCGAAAAAATCGAGACTCGTTATTGTATGACATTTCTCAGAAAATAGTCTATGAACTTTAAGCGTTCTATAGTTAAATACTAAAGGTAACAGCCTGTTAATGTCCCACTGCTGGGATAAGGCCTCCTCTCCCTTTTGAGGAGAAGGTTTGAGTTTATTCCACCACGCTGCTCTAATGCGGATTGGTAGAATACACATGTGGCATAATTTCAATGAAATTAGACACATGCAGGTTCCCTTACGATGTTTTCCTTTACCGTCAAGCACGAGATGAAATATAAACACAAATTAAGCACATTAAAAAATTAAATAAAAAAATACTTATTAGATTTAATATTTTCCATGGCTCTCGAGCTATCTCGGGTAAAAATACGTCAATTTTACTAAGAATCGCTAAAAATGTAATACTTATAATCTTTGATATCCTTTTAGTATCATGAACTAGACAATAGAAGTTTAAAAAAGTTAGAAATATACCCCATCATATATTATAATAAATCGTAACTTCAAATATGGTTATATAAGAAAAACAGTTTTTGTTATTTATTTATTTTCAATAAAAAACCAAATTAAATATATTACAAAAAATATATATAGGCTAGTGAAATAAAAATATATTTCGACCGTGACAGGACTCGAACCTGCAATCTTCGGATCCGAAGTCCGACGCCTTATCCATTAGGCCACACGGTCGCTTGTAGACGTGGCATAATTTATCGTAGGCTTGATAGGAAAGTTAACTTTCATAGTTAGAAATATTTATATTATTTATAATAAACAAGAACAAATAGCAATATGAAATTGTTTTTTTTTTTAAACATAATTTAATGTTTTCTATTTCGCATAACTAAGTTGGCGTCCCAAAATTTTGATTAAGTAGTTAAATTTTTTTTTGTCGTAAAATTTAAATGAACTAATAAATAATTAAACAGCATATATAAAAATAAATGTGGAAGTCTATAATGAGAACTATTAATACTAAATGGAAATAACTAGGAACGATGTGTTGACTTTGTGGATTCGAAAACGTGCTGTTACAGTTTATTTGTACTTCTCGGGTTTTTAAAAAACTAATTTCTAACGTAGTCATATAAACATCATCAATTTCACTGTTATCAATATAAGTAATATTGTTTTAAATATATTGCACTGATAGAGTAAGTATTTTTACCTTCTACCCGAAAGAGACGGGATAATTTCAAGATCTATTATTGTAAATAGTCGGAACGGTTTTGAAGAATTAATAGCTTTAAAAAGTAACAGCTTATAAATAGTCCATTGCTGGGCAAAGATCCAGTGGAGTAACGTTTTGGAATAAGCTACAAATCTAATTTTTATCGTACATATGTACCACATATGCACCACTGGCTTGTTAAAAACAAGTCAGTGGTGCCGTCCTGAATGTGAATTTGCAATCTTTAGGTTAAAATTCATTTGTCCTAACTACTGGACTATCTCGGAACATACAATAAAATATGATAATAAACACAATAGTAATAACTAAATTAAAAAAAAAAACAATAAATTTTATAAATTAAAGATAAATACGTAAAAACATTTAAAAAATTTTAGAACAAAAAATCATAGATTTTTCATCAATAACTTTGTCTATTGCAAAGTTGTACTAACCATCCCTACGTATACATACGTTACCCCGAGGGGACGTACTTTGTAAAATATCTTAGAAAAGCGTACCGAAATACTCTTTCCATGGATATATTGTAGATGACAAGTCATCTGAGACCCTTGGATCCAAAGGGTTGGCAGTAGAGAGCATATCGTTGGTTAATCTTTAGTAAGAAATATACTTGTAATTTCCACTAATCGCATAAATACATAGTGAAAACTGAACATATTATATGATAATATAATATATTTATATATACATATATAACAAACCAACAACCAGTCATTATATATATTTATTAAGTAAAGTAACAATACCAAAATGTTTCAATCTTAACCCAGAGCGTTGCTCCAATACGAATTAGCGGACACATACGTTACCATTGATCATATGCATTTTTCACGTTTCCTTACAATATATTAAACAAGAAATGAATCACGCTCTAACTTGAACCCACAATTATTGATCTATGTACATCTTCTGACCATTAAGACATCTTGGCTTTTATTAACCTTCTCTACATCCAGCCGTAGGACGTCAATTTGCTATCATAGTAAGCGTATGTAAACTCTGCTAATATACTATAGTTTTACTACTACTGTTAAAAGTGTATAATATTCTTACATTTTTAAAGCATCGAATTTTGATTTAGGAATGTATATATATATATATATATATACCGTAACCGTAACCGTAACAGCCTGTGAATGTCCCACTGCTGGGCTAAAGGCCTGCTCTCCTCTTTTCGAGAGAGGCAGATTTCAGTGAAATCAGACACATGCAGGTTTCCTCACGATGTTTTCCTTCACCGTAAAGCACGAGATGAATTATAATCACAAATTAAGCACATGATAATTCAGTGGTGCTTGCCCGGGTTTGAACCCACTATCATCGGTTAAGATTCACGCGTTCTTACCACTGGGCCATCTCGGCTTTTATATATATATATATATATATATATATATATATATATATAGCTTTTTGTTTTTATTAAGCAATTAATGTTAACTTTTAACATTTCCCTGTTCTATGTGTTAAGCGGTTATTGTATTTGGACGGGTCGTTAAACTACCTAAAAGTGTTAAATGGGAAGTGACATAAAATTGCACTATTGCGTAAATTATGTTGAAAAGGCCATAAAAAAAATCACGCCTCTAATTGGCCGCCCTAACGATCTACCGCAAATACATAACTATTCGCAACGCAGAGTTCGTACGCATTATTTAAACTTAAATATTTGGATTTAAAATAAAATGTTGATGACCCTGAATGCATGTGAAAATATGTCGATATTTTTGTGGCAATCCGTGCTATAGGAAGACGTTTATATTAAAATTCTATCGAGGTAGTTGAGACACTTAAAATATTATTCGACAAAATTTAAAACTGTATTTCTGGAAAGCCTTTTAGTGTCATGGCTGTTATTTGTAATTGGTTCATTATTTTAAGGGATTTTGGAGATTAAATTAATTTATTTATCCTTTATTGAACACAGTATACAGAAGTGCTACAAATATAAATAACCGATAAAATATGAATCTTATGTCTGCACTTACAACACTTTATATTCCAAACGGTTAAATTATTTTTTATATATTCGCTTGTATTATAAGGCGCGCTGGCTTCACTCGTGTTTATAATTCAGAATTTTCATAGGTTTTTCAAAATGAACGATTTTCATCGGAACTTTCTTCCTTTTTATCAGTGCCTTGGGCTATGCGTTGATATGTCAGCCAGTCAGTTATTCTTTTATATATATAGATGACGTCATGTTACTTACCAATAGTATATTTTTTTATTGACATATAAGAAGCAAGTTTTCAATGTAATAATGAAAACAATAAAATATTTTCTTGATATTGATTTCGCTACATGTACAAAACAATCCATAAAAATTAAGTAATAAATGCAATAATTAGTAAATTGTAGTAATTTTGTATTGTATATATAGAACTCGTGAATTGTAATCAAATTTATTTTATTATTTAATAATAAATAAATGAATAAGAATTCATTTATTTTTAAGCTATGTACAGTCATTTTTATAATATATAAAATTAAAATAAAACAAAAGAAAAAAAAAAACAAAACACGCATTACAAATTTTAGAAAAAACACGCCGTCTAATATATTGTCCTGTGGCATTGTACCCAAGACGCTGGTACTATTGCCTCTCTGCACCGCTAGACTCAGCCTTTGGGCTAAATAAGCGCTAGCTCCTCGGTCTCCAGATGTATGGACCGGTTTAATAATTGTTTAAATATGTCGTAGGCATGATTAATCTTAGGAATCTTTTAATTTATTGTATTCTAATTTTTTTAAATTAATGTGTTTTTTTTGCTCTTTTAATGTATTATCTATAATTGAAAATTTTGTTGGTTTATGTATGTGTTGTGTTCATTAACTTATGGTGCTATTATACTGTTTGTTTCCTGCATTTAAATATAAAAAAATGTTGCAATTCTTTTTAAAAAAATATAATATGTCACTTAATTGCGAGTTCTATGTTTAGAGGTTTAGACGCATTAAATTAAAAATTTAGTTATCTTTAGATATTATTTGGAGCGTAAGAAAACGTTATTCATATTTAATAATAATACTTAAGTCTATTTTTTTAGAAAGTTACGATATTTTTATACAGACAATAGTGTATTTAGTGAGATAATATGACATAAAACTGTTTTTTTTTTTGTTTTGAGTATCTATTTATCCAACATTTAGCTATAACGTCTTCTAGTTTAAAGTAAAATGTTAAAAATATATATATTACTAACATACAGTAAATTTTAAATATGGACTTAAAATTAATATTTTATTGATTTTATAGTTAAATTGAATATTCCATAAAATTAAATGTTTCAGGTGGCAATAGCGAACATGGCCAAGCTGAAATGTCTGCCTGTCGACGACACGTACGTCCTACACGAGATAAAACTACTGAAGGAGGAAAGTGAACGCGCAAAACCAAATGAACGGCTAAGACTGTTAGACCTTTGTATGTATCAATTTTTATATCTATTTTTAAGCCCTGGCGTAATGGAGGTGTGTTATAAGTTTAATATATCAGTGTGTATGTCTGAAAAAGCCAAGACGGCCCAGTGGTTCGAACGCGTGAATCTTAACCGATGATCGTGGGTTCAATCCCGGGCAAGCACCACTGAATTTTCATGTGCTTAATTTGTGTTTATAATTCATCTCGTGCTTGACAGTGAAGGAAAACATCGTGAGGAAACCTGCATGTGTCTAATTTCATTGAAATCCTGCCACATGTGTATTCTACCAACCCGCATTGGAGCAGCGTGGTGGAATAAGCTCCAAACCTTCTCCTCAAAAGGGAGAGGAGGCCTTAGCCCAGCAGTGGGACATTAACAGGCTGTTACTGTTACTGTGTTTGTCTGAAGCATTGTAGCTCCCAAACGAATGACCTGATTTTGATGCGGTTTTTTTCTGTTTGAAACCCATAGATAGTTCTTGGCTATAAATTATGATGGTAATATATTCAAGCGTTTAAAGATTATCAGCTCAATCACTACTTTAAAATCTTTTATTATTCTGATTGATTTGCGGCCATCCGACACGACGACGCTTGTATTTTTATATTACCTGGTACTTATAATAAAGTTAAACGGCCACAAACACATTGGATTTTTTACTTTTTAAAGATTTTTCTAACGAATTTTTTCAAATATTTATTGCGATTTAACAAACTAATTACACCCAAAATGATGGACCCTTTAGTGAACTCTGATGAATAAATTTTAAAACCTATTTAAATAATACGACCGGCTTATTATTGGAAATATCTGTCATTAAATTCCAAAATTTTCGAATAGAAAAATTTAATATAATATATTTGTAAGGATTACAATTCTCAATGCAATATTTTTATAACAGAATTCTTAGTATTTCTTGATTAGTGTCTATTGAACATTTATATTTTTTTTTCTTCAATTAGTGTATCAATATTGAAATTTTCTGAGATCAGACATCGTATTGTGAATGACCTAATGGCAGGTCACAACGACCTATTTGGATATTAATATTTATTTTATTTTAATTTATTCTTATTTAAAAACTTTATTGGCCACCATAATATGCCATTGGAACAAGAGGCAGACTTAATACCTATCAGTCAACCTTTAACCAAAACAGAAATGAAGTGACAACCAGTAAATTGTAACAAAAACAAAATATACGTATAACTATAAACATAAATATATATATATATATATATATATATACTATTTTGAATAGTCATTTTACATGGTAATCCTCGTACTGTAACGTGAAGCTACCTTTTGTCCCGTAGTGTACATTTTGTCAAACGGCACGAAATACAGTTCTATTTAATTCTAATTATGATGATTATGGTTTATCCGAGTTCAGTTTGATCGCCATTCGAAAGGGAGACTAGGCAACTTAAGCAAGATATAATACATGTATACTTGTTATAATATGTTTAAAGCACACAAATGCACGCAAATATAAGTGCGATCTGTATTTCTTTACTCTTATAATCCGATGGGACGGCAAATTTCAGTAGCTACTATTTAATCCTTAGTATGACGATTATGTCCTCTTATCCCGGTTCAGCAATGGTGGCCATCCCAAAGAAGACTTATATATACTTGTTATAATAATATTATAGTGCACAAGGGTGCACGAAAATATAAGAGGACTGTGTATTCCATCACTCTCATAATGATGGGATGGCAATTCTGACACGACCTAGAGTTCAAGTTCAGGACCATTGGCTTCGTGTGGTTTCCGAGACACGGCAGTGTAAGCTTCCAATTTCCAGTCTGCTGTTTAGAATTTTTCGATGGAAGAATTCAATAACTTATCACTATAATATGTATATTCTATTTATTATATTGTGTTATCATTTTACATCCAATCTTTTAACTTCAATATAGATGCTTAATTATTAATTTTCTATAAAAAATATATTATTAATAATTGCACTACTTAATTTTTTTTAATCTCAGTATCTCTTACAATGGTTGCTTGGAAGAGGTCGCTGTTGCTATAAGGGCGTATTTACATACTTTTAACCAGTTATATATCTTGTGCTATACTCGTAATGTTTGCGTACAATAAAGTTTTTAAATAACAATAAATAATCTTTTACTGTTCTAACCCGGGGTTCGATCCCAGAGCCACAAGATCTCCAGCCCTACAGTTAGTCTAGTGTTTAGGTTAGGTTAGGTTAGTCACTAGACCAAGGAGGTAGTCATTCAAAGGAAATAATAAATCCTAATAAAATGTTATTATTATTAATAAATATTTTTAGGGAGCAATCGAATATGGCGAGACGAAATGAAGATTGGTCTAATGTTGTACACAATAACAATTCTCAGTGGCTGCATCATATTTCTGGACCAGGAGAAGACCCTCATTCAACTTAAAAGCTCAGCGGACCCTGACAACATTCTGGTGCCGGTCTGTCTGTTCACTGGGGCATTGTTTTGTGTGATTTTAATAAGATTATTTGAGAGAAAAGTAAGTAAGTATGGTTTGGTTGACATTTTTATGATAAAATTTATATATTATTTTTCTAACCTAAGCTTTTTTTTATAGAATAGGTAGGCAGAGAAGCATATGGGCCACCTGATCGTGAGTAGTCACCAACGCCCACAGACATTGTAAGAAATGTTAACCATCGCTTACACCGCCTATGCGCCACCAACCTTGGGAACTAAGATGTTGTGTTCCTTGTGCCTGGCACATTGGCTCACTCACCCTTCAAAACGGAACACAACAATACTAAGTACTGCTGTTTTACGGTAGAATATCTGATGAGTGGGTGGTACCTACCCAGACGAGCTTGCTCAAAGCCCTACCACCAGTAAATACATTCTATGGAATAGTTTACATATTATATTTGCGAATTTCTTCCAATATGCGAGTTTCGTTGCGACGCTTCGCTTTCGCTTCACTGAGTGCCACGTTATTGGTGCAAGCGTTCGCAAGCACTCGTGTGAACTTATTGATACGAGTGCTTGAAGCACTCGTTACACGATCGCCGACTTACGATCAAAGTTCTTGATTGAGCCGTCTTGTTGATTCAAGTTAAATTTATAAACTTGGCGTTATGGCTTAGTAGTTATGCATAAATCTGCGGTTAAGATTTATGTATAACCATTTCACCGGGTTCAGTAAGCACCAATTAATTTTTATGTGGTAATTTGTTTTTATAAATTATCCCGTAGCTCGGCGGAGAAGGAAAGCAACGTGAGGAAGTCTGCATGGGTCGGTTGAATTTGCCAAATGTGTATCCGCCACACGATCTAATGGGGTTTTGTGGAATGAACTTTAATCTTCTCCGTATACGACATTAGCCTAGAAGTGGGATATTTACATACAAGCTGCATTTTTTTTAATTTCAGTATCTCTTGACATTTGCGTATTCAGTGATGACATTAGCAATGGGAACACTAGGTGTTTTTACGCAAGCTGATCTCACTGTGACGTCACTGAGATGGCTTCCAGTCGCAGCGTTGGGTGTTCTTGTCTTTGGATATGGCCTTGCATGGGGCTTGCCAACGGTTATCATGGTGGAAATGTTGAGCTTGGAGGTATGTTAATAAGATATTATATTGAAATACCCAAGTGAGCTAATAAAAAGTTTTTTTTGACAAGAAATTTTGAGTAGCAGCTCTGAAGTGTGAAAGTTGAAAGCGAATTCAGCGCCTCGGAAAGTATGTAAAGCCTTTGGTCCATCCCTTGATTTTTCTCCGCGCGTGTCGGATTGCCGTTCCATTCGATTATGACAATATTAGTAAAATAAAATGGTGGAATAAGCTCCACAACCTTCTCAAAAGGGAGAGGAGGCCTTAGCCCAGCAGTGGGACATTAACAGGCTGTTACTGTACTGTACTGTTACTGTAGTAAAATAATGTATTACAGCTATCGGCCACGTACTGGTGCAAATCTCTCTAGCCTAATCTATCTTCGCGCATTTTATCGTACTACACAAAAAAAAATTATAACAAATATTTATAAGACAGAGGGTCCCATTAAATTTACTCATCCCCTCTTTTTACACATGGTAAAACATCACTCGTATATTATATTACAATATAAAGTGTCCATTCTCTGTGGTAAAGCCTAAAGATTAACGTTGTACCATAACGACGCTATTAGTGCAATTTACTGAGGTGGTAAAATGATACCATGCAGATGCTTAATCTAACGTTAATAATTATCATTTACTCGTAAGCGGTTAAGCGTAATTAATACATGAAGATTCCAGATGTCACAATATTTAATGAAAAAGTAAATAAATTAAAACCATGCGGATATCTTTCGAAGGAATTATTAGGAATATGTTTTTAGTTTTACATCGATAAAAATAAGAAAGGTTTTTAAGCTTAAGTTTATTTTTATCAAGTACCGGATAGTACAAGATTCTTCGCGTACCAAATCGTTTGGAACTCGTAATTTTCAATCGTCCGACGATCACGCCCCAACGACCAGCGCTTTGACCATTATTTTCGTGTCATTGCTTAAATAATTTGACTCCTGAATCGCCATACTTGTATAAAGTGATTTGAAATTTTGTGGCACTTTCTTTGTCTATTTCAAATTACATAAAGAATTGATTATTTATTATTTGTATTACTAACTTAGACTTTATCATAAATTTCGAAACCATATCAATTTAAAACTTCGAAAAAATCTAAGGAGATGGAAAAATATAGAAAGTTGAATATTGGAAAACTATATTAACGTGAATTAAAAAAAAAGAAACATAATGATGTCTAAATTATATTCTGCATCATTTGTTTATCAGGATAACCATTAAACATAATTTTAATATGCAATTTACTTCCCCATACGTATAACACATAAAATAGTAAAATAATAGTATCTCTTCGATTTCAGATCCGATCAACTGTACTAGGAATTGTCTATACTTACTCTCAAATAATCAGACTTATACATGTATTCACATTCGAATATTTGGAAAGTCATATAGGTATATATACATTATTTTATATGTTTGCCTGTGTCAATATATTCGGTACGATTTACACAATATCAAGCGTGCCCAAGATTAAGGACAAGAGCATCAGACAGATCGAGAAACAAATGAAGAGAATACCATTGTTGAATTTATGAATAAATATATTATATATTAGGCATTTTAAATTGTTTTATTTGATAATGATAATTCTCTTGTAATATCATATCAAAAAACTTGCCTTTGAATAATTTAAACAATCTACGAAGATTTCTATCTAGTAAAGAACATAGTACCTTTTTAGCTAATACCAGCCTTCTCTCTCTTACACGCAGGCGAAGCCGAATTTTGCTTCAAATGTTATATGCTTGTAGTTCAAGCTAGTTTCATACCAAATTTTATCAAAATATTCTATCGCAAAACAGCAGTACTTAGTATTCTTGTGTTCCGTTTTGAAGGGTGAGTGAGCCAGTGTGCCAGGCATAAGGAACATAACATTTTAGTTCCCAAGGTTGGTGGTGCATTAGCGGAGTAAGCGATGGTTAACATTTCTTACAAAGCCATGTCTATGGGCGTTGGTGACCTCTTACCATTAATTGGCCCATATGCTCGTCTGCCTACCTATAGTATAAAAAAATAGAATTTTTCGCATTAATAATATTAATGTCTGTCATAGTAGAAAACGACTGTGCACCCGTTTCATTTCCAAAAAAATTGTGAGAATGATAGTGTGTTTTATTGTGCAACATAAAATATAGAATATGACAAAGTTAAATATCCATTCGTAAAATAGTTCGAATCGCTCGACAGGTAATCATTAAGAGATCCCGAAATCAATTAATAACAATTACGTCTGAAATTAACCATTTAATTCGGTTTTTGCAAAACGAATTATCATTGTATGCCAAATAATTATATTTGCTTTCAAAGTGACCATGAGGTAATCGAAACAATCGAATTAATCAGCTTTAATTGTTAATTATTTTACGCAATTAAAATTAGATTAAATTGATATACTTCTCCTAATAGTGATCACAATACAAAATGCTCGCCGGTGTCCGAAGCGCCGAGTGTGCTCCGAACATCGGAATGTCCACTAAAAAACCAGCGGTACCTTTTCTGTTACGATAATGTTATATATATATGACTAAGGCGCGCCTGATTACATGATTCCCATCAAACACAGCCGTACAAAAAACTATGTATTATAAAGATCAGGTTGGTTGGTTAAGTTCTGAATATTGTTGCAAAGTACAAAATAGGATTAAGTGACGTAATATTATTCTGATCCCTTTCAAGTTAAAGCTTAAATTTTGTTAATTTCTGTGTGTTATTTATTTAACTGTCTCGTTAGTCTTGTAATTAGCATATAAAATGCAAATCCCGAGGTCCTGGGTTCAAACACCGGGTCGAGCTGATAAAGTCATTGGGTATTTCTGTCAAGAAATTTGCAAAAGGAATCATTGATTATAAATTCGTCTAGATGTCATAAATATTGTTATAATCTCGAGACAGTGAAGATAAAGTCACTTTCCCTCCCTTTTTAGTCAAATGGAATAGTAATTCAAAACCACTGAAAAGGATCAGGTATTATAAAATCTATTGCTATACGAGTCAATCAATCAATCAACAGGCTTTCGTAATCCACTGCTGGACATAGGCCTCTCCCAAGGTGCGCCAAAGCTCCCGATAGGTGGTTTATGGGTGGGACGCTGCTGCCCATCCCCCCTTTTCCCTGTCCCTTAGTCGCCTTTTACAACACCCATGGGATGAGATTGGGGGAGTGCAATTCTAAGCTGGCACTCCACGGCAATACGCTATTTTATACGTGTATTCAAATTTTATTTTAACCTAAATTTGTACTCGTTATTTGAACCCGGGACTTATCTACAGCCTTACATGCTAGCTACAACACATATGAGACAAGACAAGAATACTTGTTTATATTAGGTACGAAAATATGTAACGGTTATATTTGTTAGGTAAATACTACTAAGCCGTATTAGTCAACAAATTAGACACGCGAACAACTGTCCTCAACAAAGCTTATACGGTTTAGACTTTAATAAACTATATAACATGACACGTAAGTCAGCATTTTAAAAATGTAAGAAATTCATGTCACCACGCAATAATTTTTTATTTTGTAATGGTGTACTTAAACATTTTTTACGTATAATTAACCAAATAACAAGTAAATAATAATGTCTAAGGTTCCATTTCACCGTTCTTTCATTAATTATCAAAATGGAAGTGATTAAATTTTATAATAATAAAAGTCGTTTTTGAACTTGAATAGAAATAATTCTCATATAAATAATAAAAATCATAAATAATATTTGTTTCATTATATATTGTTTAATGAATGCTAAATAAACGAATTTTCTAACTGCAGACCGTTATCAATATTTTAAATGAATTAAAAAAAAGTTATCGAAGAAATCTCGTCTATCTTTACAAGGCTATATAGCTTGATTGTCGAAAGTAACTATTGAGATTCTAACCGGTTTTTTATTTATTTGGTTACTAATAATCACTTACACTAAAATATAAATATTAATAAATATATATATTTATTTCAATATTAAAACAGCAAAATGTCTGACTATAACAGACTAATTATAAGTCATCATCACGGCTATAATGTTAAATCATAATAATAATAATAAGGTTCTCCAGACCAATTTCGGCCACGGCGGCCAATCTCAAGAGAGATTAGCCAACTGCGCAGGACATATTATAGTGCACAAGTGTGTGCGCAAACACAGGTGCACTTTCTATTCCCTAACTCTCATAATCCGACGGGACGGCAATGTTCAGGCGCGGCTTTACCTGCTTTCCGAGCCACGGAAGTGTACACACTTCCAACTTCCAGACGCAGGGCTGCTACTGAGAATTTTCGTTAGAAAAACTGAATAACTTGTTGTTGGCGCGACCCGGGATTTGAACACTGGACCTCCAGGTCTGCGGCCTTACATGTAGCCACTAGACCAACGAGGCAGTCATCATGATAAAACATAAATGACAAATATAATAATAATAATAGAACATAAAAGGGAATTGTTAATATTAATAAAACTAATGTATATTTACCCTTTGAGTTTAAAAGAATGTTTTGTTTTAGAATCTACATTTCAAAACGAAGTTAGCTCTAATTTAATAATGTAAAATGATTGAAAAGTGCTCGCAAGATCCTATTTGAATAGAGTATTATTTGATTTGATTGAATACCTCTTTGCATTGTATTATTTGGTACAACGTGGGGAAATATATGTATATTAGCATACAACGCTCATGTTGCTAATATTGGAAAATTCTGCGAGCTCTGTTCAACAACAAACCTAATATTCATTGCGTTTGGATAAATCGTTTGTGAACGCTTATTGAACCAAATAACACAGATTTTTATACATAAATGATATATTTAGATAGTCTTATGAATTAAATCAAATAAAATATTCTTGGAATTAAATGTACTTTTTTTTATAGAAGGCGGACGAGCATATGGGCCAACTGATGGTAAGTGGTCACTAACACCCTTAGACATTAGCATTGTAAGAAATGTCAACCATCGCTTACCTAGCCAATGCGCCACTAACCTTGGGACCTAAGATTTGATGTCCCTTGTGCCTGTAATTACACTGGCTTACTCAATCTTCAAACCGGAACACAACAATACCAAGTACTGCTGTTTTGCGGTAGAATATCTGATGAGTGGGTGGTACCTACCCAGACGAGTTTGCACAAAGCCCTACCACCAGCTAGAAGCGATATAGGCAAAGTGACTGGCTGTGTATGGAAATTGAGTTGAAGTCGAAATCCACGTCGAGCTCAGTGGCGTGCCTTTGGAGAGCTCGATTCGATGGATGATGATGATGACGATGATGTACTTAAAAATATATAATAATTTATTAATGTCAGTTCCTGAAAGGCACTTTTTTGAGGCACATGAGTTGCATTTTTCGAGATTAAATTAAATTTAACATTACTTCTGGTTCGGGATATAGATTCTACCGATAAGAACCGGCAAGAAACTCAGTACTTATTCTTTTCCATGGATTAATGTAAAGATATATTAAATAAAAATCAACGAAACTACTTTTTTGTGACAAAATTCTACTTATATATTAATATGGAATATATATTAAATAAAAAACGCAAGCATTAATATAGCGTGACCAGTTAATTTTGATATTTTTCATCGAATTCACCTTCAAGTATCGAATTAGCTTCTTACAAAATAAAACAATTTTAACGATGAATTTTAAATATTCATTATCAACTAAAGAAATATTGTTCAATATTTTTACAGCGACATTACGTAAGCCGTAAAAATCGCTAAGTAATCATACGATACAATATATTGCGGACTGATATTGGAATACGAGTGAAAAATGGTAGCTGGAAGCTGAACTGTTTCGAGAAAATAACTGCATAGTTTATTGAACTGTAGGATAATTCTGTACGAACAAACTCAAAACGCTCCGCAGAAAATGGTCGTGAAATGTCATATAGTGATATGCGACATTGACCATAATAATTGTAACATTACAAGAATACACGCGTCAAAAATTGTATATCAATAAGTGAATTAAGTTCTTACAGAATGACACTGCTGTTCTTGTTCGGGTATAAATTGCCATATAAATAAATATTACGATTATATGATTATTTTTTATTTCTTAGTTAACGTTGGCTGCATAACTCAAGATCAGTAATAGCAAATAGCTTGGAAGTTGGCTGGAAATTTGAAGCCTCAGAACGAACGTACGGCTGTTAAACGTGCGCTTGAACTTTTTTCATTTGTGTCGTATTAATCCCATCGGGTTATAAGATTAACTGATAGTACATAATAGAGAGTGCATCTGTTGCTCTGCTGTTGAGTTTGCTCATACAATTGTGTACTTTAGGGCTGTTCTTTTAGACCAAATTCGAAAATCACCGCAGAAAACGGCCGTGAAATGTCAGAAAGTGATATGCGACATTGAATTAACTAGTCATTCGGTGATTATTATATTTAAGTAAGCCGAGATGACCCAGTAAGGTAAGAACGCGTGAATCTTTACCGATGATCGTGGGTTCAAACCCAGGTAAGCACCATTGAATTTTCATGTGCTTAATTTGTTATTATAATTCATCTCGTGCTTGATGGTGAAGGAAAACATCGTGAGGAAACCTGCATGTGTCGAATTTCGCCGAAATTCTGCCATATGTGTATTCTATCAACCCGCATTGGAGCAGCGTGGTGAAATAAGCTCCAAACCTTCTCTTCAAAAAGGGAGAGGAAGCCTTAGCCTAGCAGTGGGACAGTCTCAGGCTGTTACTGGATTATTATATTTTGCATAGAAGTTGTCAGAGATACAGCAAATGACAAATGGTGTCTAAAACTTCCCCTCCTTAAGTTTTAACTCTTGTTTAGTTCTTAATACTACTTACTCCTCAATGTGTCTCTTATTATTATTATAATTTAGTGTTTTGAATATTTCAAAATTTACTCGTAAGTAAATATCAACTTTAAAAAAAAAGTTTTTTTTTAAACATTTAATTTGGCTTAAAGTTAACCCGATCAGCATAATCTGTAAGATGTTTTAAGAGAAATTTAATTGTACATGACTGGTTACTTGTTAAGGGCAGCTGTAACCCTTTAAATTATTCAGATTACCTTTTATCTAACAGACCTTTATTCCTTTGCCTTCCTTCTTTCACACCATTTCATTTTATTTTTAACTTTAATAATATGTCATTTTTGTATAGAATAGGTAGGCTATCTGATGGTAAGTCACCACTGAATATAGATATGATCTTACATCGCCAATGTACCACAAACCTTGGAAACTAAGATGTTATTTCCTTCGTGTCTGTAGTTACACTGGGTAACTGACCGTTCAAACCGAAATATGAAAATACTAGTACGCACTGGTTTTTAGGAAAGAATATCTGATGAGTGGCTTGTTCCTACTCAAACCAGCTTACACAAAATCAACCCACAAACTTAGTAGATCTAATATTAACTGTAAAACATAAGTACACTTTCCATTCCTCCAATTACACAATTAGAAAGGGTGGCAATCGGGTTGGACTGCGCTTTCTACGATAATAAGAAAGAATTATTTCTAGGATTGGATTTTGACTACCAAATAATTTTATACTTTTTTATTTATAAACAAATTTAATTAATACTAACACATAACCCAACAAAGCTTACACTAAAATACATTGTTTACCAAAGGTAACCAGCCACAGTACAATCTTTGTGGAGATTTGTATGCGTAATCCCACCCACTCACAAATTATTCTGCCACCAAACAGCAACACTTTGTATTGCTTTGTTCTGGTTTTAATGGTAAGTCACCCAGTGTTGGAGACGCATTGACGATGACAATGTCGATTCAGTGTCTTAGGGTAAAGGGATACTCTCACACGATAAGTTTGCTGATCAGCATTCCTAAAATAACATCAAAAAAATAATAAATGTTAACCATTTTAAGGATACGTTTCGGTGTGACAAACGGCTACAATGATGACTCTCACTTTGTAAAGGCAATTTTCTGCCCGTTACCACAAAGATATTTGAATTACCTTCGATTGATACCGAAGTCAAAGGTTTAATGACGTTTTTATGTATCTAAATTGAATTTACGTAAATAAATTTTGAGACTAAATATTTAGATGGTTATATTATTCTGTCCTATACAAATGTACGTCAAATTAAATATCATAATTATTACTTTTTTATATAAATGTATTTGTTACATTAGATATAGTAAAATAAATTTTATAATTTGAATAACCCTCGACGAGTTTGAAAGGTGAGTTCCAACAATGTCTATGGGCGGTAGTGACTACTTATCATCACGGGGTCCATTTGCCAGTCCGCCTTCCTAACTCATAAAAAAAGGTTTCAAACAGAAAAAAAAAACATTAAAATCGATCTATGCGTTTTGGAGCTACGCTGCCACAGACAAACACACGCTTTTACATTGGGGGTTAATAATATGATTGCAAGGTAACGAACCGTTCACCATAAAACAGGTTCTCCCACTACCGTAAGCAGTACGAATAATAAGTTTATAAGTCATTATAGTTTGTCAGAAAATTAAAATATATTTTTTAAATAATATAATCGACCAGTATCAATCAGTTATTCATCTAATCCTAAAGTTCATCATAGTCATTAGCACGCAATACATTATAACATAAATCTTTAACGTAGGAAAAAGACCATTTATATATATCAAAGATAGAAAGAGACATAAAATAGACTGTCTCTTTTCTTTAGAGCCATTTCGTAACTCGCATAAGACTTATGTGTTCTGTCGGTCACGTCAGTATGTAGATTGGAAGATCGTAACAAAAGGATATTTCGTTTTTCATGTTTCTGTCATAAAAGATATATTATGTACTTATATACTCCATACCGTTAGAAATAAAATTATGGGCATTTAAAAAACTGTATGCGTATGTGTTCGCGAAATATTTTTTTTAATGATTTAAGTGAGGCTGGAGTATAAATGTAACAATAATATTTATACACGCTTTATAGCTCGTATTATATTTTTTGTAAAAAGAATTAAAATAGTATTCGCACCTTTTTGTAAATTTAATGTTATATTAAATAAACATCACTAATAATATTTAATTTCATTTATATTTGAATTATCAATTTTATATTTTTAAATTCATTATTCAGTATAGACTCGGGTTATTTACAAGACAAAAGATTTGGTTTAAACTGGAATAAACCGGTTTCAACCAGAAAAAAGCTGGTTACAGCGTATTTTCATTATATTTATTATAAAACTCTTAATATATGTGTAGTCACGGTTTAAACTAACACAATTTTATCAACATGGAATTAACTTCAACGACGATGCGTTTACGCCTCGTAAACAGATTAATTATTATTTATTAAAACTTAAATTTAATAATTTACGCTTGAAGCGATAAAGTTCTACCTCGCTTTAAACTTCTTAAGAGTAGTTAATAAAATGTTTACGGTGACTCTTTAACATTAATTAATGGTAAATGACTAAAAATAAATAATGAAATAATCCATTTTCTAAAATAACAAAATATGCTTCAAAAAGTGTAAAATATTTCAATGGAGTTTCTTATTAAATATCTTATAAATGTTCTATAAAACTGTTTGAACGCTAGAAAAACGCGTTACGTATTTCCACCACGGGAAACAGTAACCAGTGGGGGGGGGGTATGTGGGTCTCGCCGGTGTCCAACGCTTCGAGTGCGCCCCGAACATCGAAATACCCACTAAAAAACCAGCGGTACCTTTTACGTCTTAACGAGGAGCGCCAAGGGATCGCTTTCGGATGCTACCGTGATGCTCTGATATATCTATCGACACAGTCAGGCTAGGCTCTAGATAAGCCTAGCCTGACTGAAAAAAACAAAATCAATTACCATTATCAAGCAATTATAACAATATTTATTTTATAGTAGACTCTGTTTTGATTATTTGAAATTTTTAAAGACATTTTTGATGTTTAATTTATTGTTAAATGGTTTAAATTACTTTGACAATATTCAAAATAAAATCCTTTAGAAATAATATCATTATTCTGAATCAAATTTAATTATTTTATGCAATAAGTAAAATTTAATTCCATTTGAATTATGTTAGCAGCGCCACCTTTGAACAGACTTTCTGTGTGTATATAGTTTGTGGGAAATAAATCATCTCGAGTTGTGTAAAATATTAAACTATATTTCAAAAAATATTAAGCAGTAATTCAATTTATCTGTTTTAATAGAATCTGTTAGTTGCTAATAATCGAATCGATTGAAAAGCAATAAAATCGCGCAAGAAGAAAAATTATGGTGATGACCAACGATGCGACGAGCAAAATAGCCAGCGCAAAGATTATGTTACATTCGTATGTACAATGTTTATCCCATATTTTACCACCAAACACCAATATTTAGTATTGTTGTGTCCCGGCTTAAAGGGCGATGGAGCCAGTGTAACTACAGGAAGAAGGGACAATTTAGTTCCCAAGGTTGGTGGTGCATTCGCTATGTAAAAAAGTAAAGTAACAGCCTGTAAATGTCCCACTGCTGGGCTAAGGCTCCCTTTTTGAGGAGAAGGTTTGGAGCTTATTCCACCACGCTGCTCCAATGCGGTTTGTTGGAATACACATGTGGCAGAATTTCAATGAAATTAGACACATGCAGGCTTCCTCACGATGTTTTCCTTCACCGAAAAGCACGAGATGAATTATAAACAGAAATTAAGCACATGAAAATTCAGAGGTGCTTGCCCGGGTTTGAACCCACGTGCATCGGTTAAGATTCACGCGATCTTACCACTGGGCCATCTCGACTTTTTTTTTTCGCTATTTAATTATTCGCAATGTAAGGAATTTTTAATATTTTTATAGTGCCAATGTATGGGTGGGTGTGACCATTTAACAATATTATAAAGAAAACAAATAACGGTCACCTTTTTCAAAAGTTCTGTCTCATAATGTGGGACGAATGTACGATGAGCTACCACTCACAAACAAAATCCGTAGACATAACCTAAGAAAAGATTAGGCTGGCTTAGATTTGGGCACACCATGCTTATCACACGGACAATTACACGTGGCATATTCTCGACTGGGAGAATCATCGAGCTTATTTGTGTTGGCTAAAGTCGGACTGACATAAAATACACTCAATTGCTCTTCGAAATTAAGTGACTATTTTAGGATAAAAATATATTACTTTTTTCTCTTTACATTTAACTTTTAATCAAACAATGAATATGTCCATTACATTAATGAAATACATTGAATTGAGAAAATGAATGGTTGGTGTTTTTTTTATTTTATCGGCGGTTATCGTCTATAGCGTTCTTTCCTTTAGCTGACATAGATCCCATCTCCACATCAATCAATAAATACGTACGCCGGGTACATATATATATAATATATATATTATAGTATAGTATATATATATTGCCGGTTAATATATATATATATGACTGCCTCGTTGGTCTAGTGGCTTGATATAAGGCCGCAGACCCGGAGGTCCTGGGTTCAATTCCCAGGTCGGGCCAATAAAAAGTTATTGGGTTTTTCTGTCGGAAAATTCTCAGTAGCAGCTCGGAGTGTGGAAGTTGGAAGTGTGTACACTCCCGTGCCTCGGAAAGCACGTAAAGCCGTTGGTCCTGCGCCTGAACTCTTTCCGGTCGTGTCAAATTGCCGTCCTATCGGATTATGACAGTTAGGGAATAGAGAGTGCACCTGTGTTTGCGCATACACTTGTGCATTATAATATCTCCTGCGTAGTTGGCTAATCTCTCTTGAGATTGGCCGCCGTGGCCGAAATCGGTCTGGAGGACATTATTATTATTATTATTTATATATATTTATATTATATATTATTATATATATATTATTCATAAACAAGAAAACTAAAAACTTTAAAGATGATTGCTACGGAACGGTAGCACAGACTAATAGAATAATTAATATTAGAATAAGTTTACACAGGACCCTCAATTTAATTTAAATTTTGGTTAATTTATATTTATTTCCTTATTCTAACCTTCAAAACTTTATTATATATAACAACGGGTTACGTTAATCTATGTTCCTGATAAGATTCATATTGTTTTCGTTTGAACTAGTCTCAAATGACCTTGAGAAATCAAGCCATTTTCTATTACAAACGACCTGTTGAATAACCTACCTTATAGAATGCTTCGAATTTCTATGTACCCTTAAACGCTCGCTCCATTCGCATATAAACCTAATTAACATATCCTACTTCATTTACTTCTTCTACTTCAAGTATTTCCTCTCTTTAAGTGTAAAACCCAGTGGAAAGTTTGTCTACGAGGCGTAGTTGAAAAGCGTCACAATGAAAAACGTATTGTAAGTTTCGAAATTGTGACATAAAAACTGATAGGAGCAACTTTGACAACTGACGCTTATTCGTAACTCGGAAGCGATCGTTTACGGACACGTAATCAAAATAAAATTTGTATTCAAGTAGACTCACAAAAGCGCTTTTAATTCATCATGTTACAGTATTAAAACAAATATAGAGTCACCACAGGTTAGGAATGTATACACAAAAAAATAGGTTTTTGATTGATCCGGAACTAGTCTATAGAATATAGTCTAAAGTTATAGGACAAGTATAGGCTGTGGAATATATTTATTTGTAATATATTCAACGTAATCGGTGAGGTAATTTTTGGTGCAGAAACTTCTCAAGCGAACGCTGCTGAACCTCATCATCTCAGCCGAAAGACGTCCACTGCTGGACAAAGGCCTCCTCCAAGAATTTCCATTTTGGCCGGTCTTGCGCTGCCCGCATCCAAGGGCTTCCCTTGACTCTTTTTATATCGTCGGTCCACCTCATAGGGGGCCTGCCCACGCTGTGACTTTCGTTTCGTGGTGAACCTACAATAGACAAATTTGTAAGATCTTATAGATAAATCACAATGATGTTTATTTATATACTTTCTGTTTTCTAATAAAAAATACATTAAGAGTAGACGAATTATAGAGTAATTCTTCTAAGGCATATTGGATGACACTTGTTTTGATTTTCCTTATGAAATTCTCCTATGTATTCAACTTTGGTTTATTTTATGCAAAAGATTTTATTTGTAGCAGAGTCAAAAAATATTTTACTCATATATATATTTTTAATTTTAAACTAAATACGGAGCTATTTAGAAACCTAGGGCAACGCGGTCGCTAATTAGCGACCGCGTAGCCCTAGTGGAATTCCACTTACCATCAGAGTGAGGGCGAATATCGTAACGTACTTTTCAAAAATCATCAATAATACATATCTCATCTAATTCGTACATATGGAGTTATGTAGTACTGAAATAAACAGTTTATTGGTAATAACATTAACCTACTTTTACGATGGAGTATTCGCGGATTCGTAAAGCGATCGTAAAGATGAATCTCGCTGTCGAACGTACTTTTTCGTAACAGCGTTTTGATTGCGACATTTACTCGATCTAATGAAAACGATTTAACGATTATTAATGTAGATAAGATTGAGCCGTGATGGTCATGGGGATGAAACATTTGGTTTCTAAACGAAATTCTTTTGTAGTAGCAGTTTGTCTTTAGCTTAGCGGTTTACGTGATTTTTGGGAACCTTGAAGTTTTGACCCCTTAGGGCATTTTTTTTTATACAAAGCTTTCATTGACTTAAAATGTAATATGTAGGAAATATATTAAACGATATTTATAAATTGTGAAGCTGTACTTATCAAAACAAATTTTGACGTCTTAACTCATTGACTTAAAGTTGAGCAAATTGATAGATAATAAGATTTATATTAAGATTTTTAAGCATAATTTGTGGTCCTATTTGTCTTTGCTTTACTATATATAATGATTAAGGTGTTGACAATATTATCAAAATGATGTATATCCCTCATAAATCTCCGTTTACGGTCATACATATTTCACGCCTACATGATCCGTTATCTCGTCATCTCCCGTCGGAGTCGTTTGTTACGCTGTAGGGATTCTGTATGTGACAATGTGAAGTGCTCCTTTATATATTTTGCAATGTTATCATTTTAAAATTACTAAGCAAGGCTTGCCAAGTTCACTTTGTGCTAGCTCATGTACGTAGGTACAACCGAGTTATCACATTATTTTATATTATTTCAAAGGTGAGTGAGTTATAAGAACAGGCACAAGGGACATTACATCTTAGTTCCCAAGTTGGTAGCACATTGTTTAAGTAAGAAGTGGTTAATATTTCTTAGAGGCAATATATATGGGTGGAAAGGCTTGGAAATTTACCATTAGGAGGTTCATTTGCATAAAGAAAGTGAATAGAACGACTATATATCCGTCACAGATACCCGAATAAACATTAAGCTTACAAGTGCGTATTATAACGTGTATTATAATTTTACTGTAACCTATAATAATAATCTTATATACACTCGATACTTATATAAGTAGAATGCAAACGCTAAGGCTCGCTTCATAGTTACCGTGACCGACTTAATAATAATTATAATTTGTTTAAGCACAAACATGAATTGATAAATTACAAACTGGTAAGCTAATGTACGAAGATTTAACATTATAAGTACTTACTTTTATTTATTTTTTGGTTTTGCTTTTATTTTATTAGGTCTAGAGCTCACTATCCATCATTAGTTATTTGAATAACCTGTGCTAAGGATAGAAACTTGTGTTTATATTATATTTCACATTAATATGAAATTCACGCTTATCACTTGGGTGCTACATATAAAAAAGTAGCCAATGTTCTCCCTTAGGGTTCAACCTTGCTACATACTCCTTATATGCTACTTATTTCTGGTTTTCTACACATATTTTCACTTTTATTTTTCAGTATCCATATGGATAACTTTAGTTTCGCTATATAATTGCCATCCTCTTGTTTTTACTTTACTTTATACTTTATTGTACATCACAAAGAAAAAAAAATTACAAAACATGGATACAGCCTAAATAAAAGTAGCATACAACCTTATCGCTACATAGAGATTTTTTATACATTATTTATATTTATATTTTATTGAATTTGATATATTAATTAGGTATATCGGAAAAATATAATTTGTGACATACAAAAGGGAATTGAGTAACCCTCGATGTTTTTTCTGTTTTAACTTTCATTGTAGAACGGTCAAATCAAGAATACGCAAACGAAACTGTTCCTCGTCTATAGATAAAGTTATAACGGTCTTTGTAATTCCGAAAATAATACGTATCTTTCGAAAACATTCAACGCTGCGGCTTCGACCATTTTGTATAACAAATATGGTGTGTGGTAATTAATTTAAGAAAATTAAAACCACACAGGCTGGAAAAACGCAAATCCATTTCAGTGGACCAACCTTGTGTAACGTACAATAGGGAAATGAGTCTTAGCACCTACCTTTGTTGGTCACAGAGTGCCATTAGAGTGTTTTAAGACTCGAGATGGCCCAGTGGTAAGAACGCGTGGATCTTAACCAATGATCGTGGGTTCAAATTCGGGCAAGCACCCCTGTATTTTCATGTGCTTAATTTTTGATTATAATTCATCTCGTGGTTTATGGTGAAGGAAAACATCGTGAGGACATCTGAGTGTCTACTTCACTTTCACTGAAATTTTGCCCCATGTGTATTTCACCAACCCGCCTTGGAGCAGCGTGGTGGAATAAGCTCCAAACCTTCTCCTCGAAAAGGGAAAAGATGCCTTAGCCCAGCAGTGGGAAATTCACAGGCTGTTACGAACCTACCTTTAACAACTCTGTAACAGCTTACGTTGTCTGGGCCCAGTACGTTTTTTTTTATATTTGCCGGGATTGCAAATCACTCTACTCCACCTGATGGTAAGTGGTAGTAGAGTCCAAAAGCGACGGGGGCCAGTACAGTCGAAAAGAATGTTCTGCACTAGTCGCCCCCGCCTTGCCAGCCAGCAAGATGCCTCTTCACGCCTCGTTTGAACGAACCCGGGTTGTAAGAGGAGGGGATCACGTGAGCTGGTAAGGAATTACATTTTTGGAAATTGATGTCACAGTTAGGTGATGACATCGAGAGCCAGCACGCGTAGACTTATGAAGGAAGGGGAAAGTAGGAATTAGAGAGAATAATTCCTCAGAGCATTCGCCGTGATACAGTCGATAGAAAGCGCTCAGCGCTGCTATCTCTCGACGCAATTGTAAAGGCTCGAGGGTGTTTGTGACCTTTACATCGTCAATAATGCGAACCGCACGTCGCTGCAACCGACCCACGGCCTCCAGTAGGTACTTAGCGGAGCCATCCCAAAAAGGTGTCTTCGGTCCTCTTATTTATACGTCTTCCATAGGTTAACAGTTGCTGAAGGAACCTGGAAGCATCATCCACACTTATATATATCACGATATAACTCACAGAAAACATAGTTTATAGTTTTTTATAGGAGCGCATAAAATATCGACCGGTCAGATCAGATATCGATGACAGTTCAACGTATGTGGCGCTGTTGTCGCGCGTCTAATCAATAGGAACGTTTCTATTCGTTTTCCTCTATTATGAATGAAGAAAGTAGTCAAACTCATTCCCAAAAGAAAGAAATACAAAACTAGATAAATCTTGTTTCTAAAGATTGTGTTTTCTTAAAAATAAAAATAAAATAATAATAATTAATTAGAAGTTTATTCCGGTTCGGAACATCATTCGTATGATATTATGTTATGATATCATCAAGCGATAATAGAACCGAAGTGTTTGTTTATTTGTTTGAACGTGCTAATTTCTGGAACAATTTGTCGGTTTGAAAAATTATATTTGCATTTCATAGCTCATTTTCTGTGGGTGGTAATATTTAACATCACGTGATCCATTAACTTCCATGAATTTCGATTTTTCACGTCTGCCGTCCCGTGGCAGCCATATTTTTTTAATATTGTCATGATTTTATGATGTTACATATTATATAAACAGAGGGTAATCTATATATTTATATATATTATTTAATATTATATTTAGCTTATATATAAGCCAAATACCACTGCAGTCAGTCAGTGCTCATCACGAGATGTCCGACACTATATGTTGTCTAATTGGCTTGAAATTTAGCATAGTGTGACTCCTTTCGTGACATAGATGCTCACAACACAAATCTTTTCAATCTTTTTACGCAAATCTTATCCAAAATAAATTTTCATCATTTTAAATTTGGAACATAAGTTTTCATCTGAATCAAATATAAAATAATTAAATTTTAATTACTTAAATCAATTCAACGTTCAATAATTGAACGTCGGAAATGTAGCTAGTGGCATTTCTCAATTACTAATTACTAAATTATATATAATATTTAATTACGTGTACACCTATTCTAATTATTTACATAATACGACCTTAGCAATGCACAGTCGCCGTGGAGAGACGTTCAGAGTATTCCGTTGACCATTTCATGAAATAACTTCGTATTCCTAGAATTTCCTTAATTTTTTATTCCAATTTAATTACAAAAAATAAATTATCTGAGTGAGAATAATATTTTCTGAAAGCTTAAGAATATAATTTTTAATTTTACTACAGGACATGTTTTAGAAAATGTATTATAGATTAAAATGAAGTTCTTTTGTCAAAGGTAAGAGAAATATGGCTATCAAAGACAAACATAAACACATTATAAAATAAACATATGGGTAAAAAAAAGTTGAAAAATTGTAATCAATTATAAAAAGCGTTAAGTACTGCAGAGTCTATAGCTATAACCTCCTATGCTATAGATGCTTAAGGCAATGACATTTGAAAATAAAACTTACCATTTTATAAAAAAAAAAAAAAATACGTAGATATTAAGGTTTTAAAATAGATTGAGAAAAAACCCAACACCAAATGTTGGGTTAAAATTTTAGTTGAATTCTTATATAGTATATAATGATTTTGATTAGATATATCTAATGATTCAAAGATAATATTAATCCATTAAAATTCTTACAATTGTCATTATGAGATTCGATTTCAACTCCATATGAATTCCTATTTCTCGATAGACATTCAAATCAACCCTTATCAAAATGTCATACAGTCCCTTTGAAAATCTTTGAATTATCGGCCGATTCATATTATAAATATTAAATCTATATTTAGGAGAAGTGCTCATTCAAGTGGACTCCTGATATCGTTTTTTTTATAATACTTTATGAAGATAAGAAATATAAGTCCTTTTTATCCGGTTCCTCGAAGTTTTATAAAATACACTACACTCATTGAATAAGATAAGCGAATGATGTAGTGACGAAAGAGGAGTCTTTAAGTTCTGACTCTTTAGTCCGCATTAAATATTAGCGTTGTTAATATATTTTTTAAATTTATTTTATTAAGGACCATCAGTAGTCACTACGCTTACACATGTAATAATAAAAACACATCCAAACTTAACATAAAACGTGCGACTCTTCAAGACGGTGAAAACATGCATTTTAAGTCCATTATACATTTTTTTTGTATTACTTGTAACATATTATAACATAAACAATATTTTTCATAATACTAAAAATTGCTAACTACATTTATATATAAAAAAAGATTTAAAAATAAATAAATAATATTTAATAACATTGAAAATAAATCTATAAATATTATAATAAACGCAGAGTGCACTAATTTCATCTATCACATTAATAACATATAACAAAATATTAAATAAAGATTTCATCATAACTAGTATTGAACATTATTCTAGAATATATTTGTAATTAACTTGGTTACCTATCGACTACGAACAATGCTTAAATTATTTATGTAAGAGGGGGCAAACGAGCAGGAGGCTCACCTGATGGAAAGTGACTACCACCGGCCATGGATATCTGCAACACACGAGGGCTTGCAGGCGAATGATATTAAATCAAGACGACAAAATAATTTTGATAAGGCATTCATTGAGAAATTTTCAAATTTTGATTTGATTAATAAAGATGATGTCGAAAGGAAAATTGAAATGTTAATAATGCAACAGTTAGAGTCAGATGCTGCTAGCAACTTTTAGTTGTATACTAACAAATGAGCCTGATAGTAAGGTAGCCACTGCCCATAGGCATTATTAAGAAATATCAACTATTCCTTACATCGGCAATGCGCCATATTGGGATATAAGACGTCATGCCTTTTTTTATAGAATAGGAAGGCGGACGAGCATATCGGCCACCTGATGGTAAGTGGTTACCAACGTCCTTAGATATTGACATAGTAAGAAATGTTAACCATCGCTTACATCACCAATGTGCCACCAACCTTGGGAACTAAGATGTTATGACCCTTGTGCCTGTAATTACAATGGCTCACTCACCCTTCAAACTGGAACACAACAATATCAAGTACTGCTGTTTTGCGGCAGAATATCTGATGAGTTGGTGGTATCTACCCAGACGAGCTTGCACAAAGCCTTACTGCCGAGTAAAGTATATCCAAAATCCAAAAGAATTAAATCAAATATGACACACATTTGCAACTGATTTTGACTGCAAAAGAATAAAATCTCGCACGCTGGTTATAAGGTAAATTCTTAAGAAACTAAAAATTATGACAATTTAACGCAACTCTAAAACTTATTCTTACTCCTTACTTAGCAGCGTTTTCGCTAAGTTTCTGATAACTTGGACACTTGGTAGGAATAGCCCGTTTGAAGTTTGTTTAACGTTCTTGTCCAACAAATGTTCAAGTTTTCTTATGAGTTATCCGATTTTTTTATTTTCCTTTTAGTCATATTTCGTTTACAGTCTAACTCAATATTTTGCATTATTAGATATAATTATATATACTAAGTTTTTTGTATATTTCTAATATACATAGCTTAAGAGTCGAGATGGCCTAATGGTTAGAACGCATGAATCTTAACCGATGATCGTGGGTTCAAACCCGGGCAAGCACCACTGAATTATCATGTTCTTAATTTGTGTTTATAATTCATCTCGTGCTTTAAGGTGAAGGAAAACATCGTGAGGAAACCTGCATGTGTCTAATTTCATTGAAATTCTGCCACACGTGTATTCTACCAACCCGCATTGGAGCAGCGTGGTAGAATAAGCTCCAAACCTTCTCAAAGGGACACTAACAGCCTATTACTACTACTACTACTGTTACATAATTTAGCGGGTAAGAGTAACTCATCTCTTTCTCTTAAAAATTATTTGTCATTCGAAAGAACAGGACAAAGTATTGTGTAAAGTTTATCTATCTCAATGTCACTTAATGTATACTTTACAGTGTATTATATAGAAGGTTTAATACTTAAGTCTTATATTTACAAAAAATAATACAAATAATCTTTATATATTTTTAATTCACTTCAAAATTAAGAAATTATTATGTTTATGCACGATTCATTTAGAAAATACTTTTGCGATTTTGATGATTTATTCATTGAGGTAAATAAAATATATATAAAATATTAAGGTGCAATTACTATAAGCAGCTAAAAAACTTCTGATAAAACCGTTTAATATTTTAAAAACTTGTATGTGTAGTATGTTTTGCTATAATTCATATTATTCTCCTCGTTGAACTCGGTGCAACATGCACATTTTAGATGATATTCTACAATATGTATTTCCAGAGACCCGTACCGGATAAGCGTGGTGGAATAAGCGCCAAAAACCTTTGCCTTATAAGGAAAGGAGGTATTTTCTCAGCCGTATAATATTTACTGAGAGATATGTGCGCAAGTGAAGGTGCACTCTTATAATTTATTAGGTCGAATAATCGTCTCGAGCGGAGTGAGTTAAGAGGCGGAGGACGTAACTTTACGTGCCTTTCGAGGCGCAGCAAGAGTGTTCCTTAACAACAAAATATAACAACATTATTTACATATTTCTGTTGGAAACATACTTTGTTGCTTCTTTAATATTAATATTGATTAATTATTTTTGTTGCAAATATTAATGCTAATGGGTTATCTATAATTGAGTACTATACTATTTAAGTTAGTAACACAAATGTTGTGTCCCTTTTATATTCAAATCAATGTGTTCTTCGTTCACACGAGAATTGATTAGATCATGAAATGAACTAATCGGACTTCATCATTATTGGAGATTTTTTTTGTCATGGCAATTAGAGGTATCTTAATTCCGAGTTCCGGAAAAGAAGTTTTAAATCACCTTAATGATCCCACATGTCACCGTAATCGCTGATCGACTCCCCACCGTTTCCACTGACAGACGACTCACGATATCGACCACGTAAATTACGACTAGTCATTACCATTAATAATAAATTTATATTTAACATTAATAAAAGGAGTGCTTAGTATAATTGGAAAAAATCCTCACCAAACTCCGGTTTGCTGGGAAATCGCTTTTCGATCGATAATTAATTATACACCCGTATTATGTACATATCTATGACCCATACAGAGAATTAACTATATTGGTAATACAAATATAAATAAATACATTGGAAGAACCATCGTTGATAAAAAAGGTAAAGAAAATTCCCGCTGAGCCAAAATATCCTATAAAACTTTCCTGAGTTTCCGAAGCGGTAGATATTTTGATAATAATGTAAGTGAAAATGTTTCTATGTTGAATTAATTGCATTAACACCTCCAGGAATGATTATTATTCCTTTTTACCCTCGCACTAAGCGTATATAATAAATTCAAGTATTTTAAAAATATTTTATATTTTTTATATATAAATCTGTAACTAATATTATAATTGCGAAAGTGAATTTGTCTGTCTGTTACACTTACTCAACTGATTATCATGAGATTTTACTAAACTAATTTAACCTAAAGCTCCAACACTTCACACGGTCGACAATAATAAATCTATATATCGTCTGTAGGTATTTGTGTATAAATCTGTCACACACTTGAGGCTCTTATTTCCATTACCATGATTAAGCAGGGAAATTCAAAGACATGTCAATATTGTCCTTAATTATTTAGCATTCGAGGACAATGGAATTTCATCTTAAGGTTCAATACAAAATCTTAACATACATCTTACACGACGTGTGATGTATCTCCAATATGTAAATTGAGTTTATCATCTGTCTCTTCATATATCATTGCGCTAGCAAGACGTCCCGACTTCGTTCGTTTAAAAAAATATAGAAAAATATTAATCTATTCCCCCCAATTTTCAAAAATCCTTTCTCAACTGATGCTTATGTTATAAAAAACATGTTCAAAATTTCAACTTTCTACGCTCGGTAGTTTTCATTGTGCGTTGATTGTTAGTCAGAAAAAACTATTTATATAAAAGAATGACTGAGTGTCATATTAACACACAGCCCAAGCAGCTGGGGCTACACCATGAAAATTTGTATACAGGTGCCCTTTACCTAAATCCTTCCTTTTAAAAAACTAAACAAGTAGGTATTTAGCAATACTGGTAAATCTCTAGTTATAATATATTCTTAACAATCTTTGACTGAATATATCAATTCCTTGTGCCGGAATATATAAAAAAAAAAAACGCTTCATCGCCCATCACAGAAGAGGAATATTACTTTTGGTTCGTTTCGTTCGTTTTTTTGGTCTTGTGTTAGCATTTAAAGTAATTACTGATTGTTTTGTTTCTTATTTGTTTATTTTAATTATAAAGTCAAATATTTATGTATTCTTTGTAAAAGTAATTTTCACTTCTGGTCTATAAGAATATACTATTAGAAATTAAGAGTGGAAAGACTGAAACTCCCTATATTAGGCAGCGGCAGCGGGCCTTCACTTAGCTGTCAACAATTGCCGAGTGATCGTCAATCTGACATTTGGATAGATTTTTGTTATTTTGTATCATCAAATTAATTGTAGACTGTACAAATTATTTTTTAAATAAAAAAGTGACCAAATCTCTAAAAATATCATTACATTCAATCTAATAAAGATATTTCAATATCTTCGATCATATCAGATTTTCGTCCCATTAAATTATGAGAGCGAAGGAATAGAGAGCATATCTGTGTTTGCGTACAAACTTGTACACTATATTATCTCCAATACATAGCTAGCTCATAAGATTAACGTCAAAGTTTAAGCCAATTGAATCCAATTGATCATTTTGTCATATATGATAAATCGAGATATATGATAAGTCGAGATGGCCCAGTGGTAAGAACGCGTGAATCTTAACCGGGTTTGAACGTGGGTTCAAACCCGGGCAAGTACCTCTGAATTTTCATGCGCTTAATTTCTGTTTATAATTCATCTCGTGCTTTACGGTGAAGGAAAACATCGTGAGGAAACCTGCATGTGTCTAATTTCATCGAAATTCTGCCACATGTGTATTCCACCAACACGCATTGGCGCAGCGTGGTGGAATGAGCTTCAAACCTTCTCCTCAAAAAGGGAGAGGAGGCCTTAGCCCAACAGTGGGACATTTACAGGCTGTTACTTACTTTACTTTACTTATATGATAAATAATATAAAGATATAATGTATGTTACGTCCAAAACAATTGACAAACACTAGTAAATGATAATGTTTCCACAAAGCAATTATTAATCATTGAGTCGACATAAGCCGAATTGCTGATTCAAACATCAATGAAACAATATATTGCCGCCATTAATACGATTATCACTACGGCGCACGTTTGCGGCATTATAATTACTATCTGAATATAATTGAATAGATTTTGCGAATATCAATTTAAGTTAGTATCCAAGTCTACGGGGATGAAGTTGTTACGTCTTAGATTCTGTAGCTGGTCGCCATTGACGATGCTATAAGAGTTTTATTATTTTATTATTTTTCGCATACGGTTTTGCCCGTGTTAAGTAACCTATGTCCTTTTCTGTACCCCTGACAATGTGCACTCAAAAAATCATGATCATTAGTTATTGAATCAGATGTGAAATCGTAAAAAAACAAATATCAATTTCGGATTTATAATACTTGTAAAAAGTAACACACGAAAATTCAGAAGTGCTTATGTGAGACCAAACAAACATTGTAATTATAGGTTTTACTAGTTAGATTATTTTAATAATATATATAAACCTGCTTAGCGGTAACTCAATTACGATTTCGTATGAGAGCTTGGAAAGATTCATTCATTTCAATTTCACCCACGTACTCTTTACTACGTTTTAACTGACAACCTAGACAACTGTAAACACTTAAGAAGCCACTGCAAATACTAAAAATAATCTGTTGATACTGTTCCAAGTTAGACGTTGGACTCGAGTGACAAGACAAGTTCCTTACAAGTACATTGAAAAGTATTAGTATAGCCAACCTTGTTTAAACCATACGATTTTTGTAACAATAGAAGACCCTAAGCTTAATTATAAAGCATCATAACGAAGCTAAAATTAAACCTTCTTATTGATTTAATTCCAAGTCGAATAAGAAACTAGACACATTAGTATTATTATACATTATACTTGGACATGTTTTCCATTCCAAAGGAATGGTTTTCGATTAAGAGTTCATTTCCAAAACAACAGTCTTAAGTATATATAGGTCTGAAACAATTGGAATACAATATACGACGAAAAACCTCGGGACGGATTTTAAGATCCTGCAAATGGTAAGAACAACTTTAAATCAGTTCGTATATAATATATTCAATCGTATCATTGGTTTAGTGGCTCATATAACTATATTACATGGTCACCGAATCAAAAACGAAGAGTTGCCAATTTTTTCTGTTAAATACAAAAAATAAATTAATTAAATTAAAATAAATTTATCAATAAATGAAATGATTTTAAAGTAAATTCCTCAGCCTTATATATAAGTATAGATTAGTAAGATATTACAAATGTAGAGAAAAATAAAAAATTATAACAAAAATTACATTGAAAGGAAAATACTTTAAATAATGAATCTTAGATTTTACTTAATCTTCATCTTAATTATCATCAACAAATTTATGTTCAAAACTTTAAGCTTCGTCCCTGATCCGTCTCATAAAATTCAAGGATCGCAAAACTTTTATTTAATTATCGAGTTTAGAATGTTTTTGTCATCTTTAACTATGAATTTATTGTTAAGGAGATCAAGCAATGAGATTTACCATGATATCTTTTAGGGACAACTTTGCAGATTTAGAAAAGTAGTTAAGTTTATATTAAAATCTGTCGTTTATGTACCTCATTGCCTGCCTGAGGTCCCGGTTTCAAGCTCAGGGTTTGATCAATAAAAAGTTATTTTTCTGAAATTGCTCGTCAGTGGGGATTTCATATTTTTTATTATAATATGCCTGATTCATTTTTATTGAAAGAAAGTTTTAACAAACCCAATATACATTTATTTATATACATCTTAATAATAGACTACGCTTTTGTAGTATTAGTTCCTGTTTGTTACATATACTGTCTTTTTATTGTTACATTTATTCTACTTCTTTATGTTATTGGTTGGGCAAATGGGTTACCTGATGTTAAGGAGGCACCACCGCCCATAGACAATGGGGAAGAAATATTAACCATTTCTTACATGGCCAATGCGCCACCAACCTTGCTTGCTAATTAGGTCTTCGTGCAAGGTTGGTTCTTACATTTTCTTATGTGCATTACGTGATAACGTTTAATATAAAAACTTTTATTACTCAAATAAATTCAATAAATAAATTTATATTTTTCTTGCCCTAATTATTATCGTTAAGTTTTTGAACTCAGGGCTCAAAAACTCAAGAAGACATTTCAAGCTATTTGACATTAAGCTTCCAACGGAGAAGCTTAAAATGAAAAATAGGCAAAGAAAAGTGGACTTTTATTTTAAAGCTGTTTTTATTGGCACATATAATTAAATGACTATTTCCGACTTTTGTAATGTTTTTCTCAATCCTAAGTAGAGATGTAAAATTTTATTATTGTAAATGTGAAAGTGAGTTTGTGTAGCTTTTACGTTTTTACTACAGAGACAATCATAAAGAAAGTATAAGCTTACACATGCGTTTTCAAGGGTAGAGAAAAGGACATAAAGTACGTCCCTAATCCCTCACATGTGGACGAAAAACTACCGGCGAAAACTATTCTATATTTTATAACGGAACCTTTGGAGATCATTATCCTTCAATAAGCTTAAATAATATTCGTGAGTAACTTATTTTTAAATTAAACTTTACAATAATTAGGATACCATCTAGTTGGTAATAAAGAATTCTTGTATATTATTGTTCAGCCTTTTTTTAATATAGAATATAAACTTAACACTCACATCTCAAAAACATATATTACGTCATCTTTAAGGTTTTACTGCTCTGTAAAATAAAAAAAATATAAAATTTAAATTGGAAATAATTTAGTGACAATTTTTTTTTGACTCCGTATTGTCTGGATTCTTAGTTTGCCTTAAGATTGTATTAAATATGGTAAAATAAATCTTAGCATAGCATACTAGAAACAGCTTTCGGCGCCGATATGACTTATGAACTTGAAATGATTCTACTCCTTCCTTAAAGGTCGGTAACGCACCTGCACTGGTGTTGCAAATATCCATGGGCGATTGCGGTCACTTTCAAGTGAGCTTCCAGCCTATTTGCCCACAGTAAAAAAATACCTTTTGAAAACGTAATATTTTGTGTACTATATAATATGCAATTTGTGGTTTCGGTTTCGGATTTATTGTCGTAAGGTCGTTGTAATAATGTGCTCCACTCTCTCATATTATGCTGATTCACCTGAAAAAATAATTTCAAGGTCATTTATTTTGAAATACGAAATAAAACTGACTAATATACATCCCCATCTTTAATGCAATATTTAAAAAATAAAAACGCTGATGGTTTCAAAGATAAAGCGATATTGATTGCTAATAAATTAAAAAAATGGCCGTCGTGGGACGCGCGGGAAATGTAGATCTTCGAAATTGATAGTCATTGAAAGAATTTATAATTAAAGAAAACAAAACAAAATAAGGTAAATAAATAAAAACACAGATATGAAGTTATAAACTAAAAAAAAAAAAGCAGTATTAAGAGCGGTGGCATACATAGCGTGGCATTAGATATCGTCATGTCGTTACGGCATCCATACAAGTCCATCTTACCTCCAAGGCGCGAAAATATATACAAAATACCTTATACCATTTAGACTAAAGACAGAGAAAATGTCACGTTGAAAGGAATGTAATAAACCTAAAAAGTCCACTGTCGAATAAATGGGAATACTGTGGCAGCTACTAAATGGAATAGCAAAAACCGAACAGCGGCCAGCGACAGTCCAATCGCTTACGGGTCATGTACAGGCATCGTTAGAGGGCAAACGCTGAATAGAAATGACAATATAGAGATCGATGGCTTGACAGCACCTGTCGAGAAAATATCGTAACCATTAAATAACAGTCGATGTCGACATGTCAGGCCTCTTGTCTACGAGTATATCGATAAAGGTTAGCTACGGTATAGAGTGATGGTGTCTGTGATATTTATCTACTCTGTAACCTATTTTTGTATTTATATCAAACGCCGTAGCGAATTTATTATTGCAGGTGTCTTGTGAGACCGTCCCTTGTAATAATGCGAGTGACGAATGGTTTAGGTGTTGTTAGGAATAAAACGTGAAATAGGAAAGTTTGTTTGAGAATTGTTGCTGAAATTGGACGATTGGATCCAAAATTGGGACCAGTTGTTTTGATAATTCATCTTTACTTTAATATATTTTTTAAGTTATAATACACTTATTTTCGTACTAAATTTTAATTATGGACTTAATTAATAACTACTATTGTAGAAATAATAATTTTTATGGACGGTCATGATTTGTAAAATTTGTTTTTCTTTTTTATATTTTAAAGTAAATAAATATTATTGAAGATAGTATAATATATTATTCATTTTTTTGATCATATTTAATCCTATAATCCTATAATTTATAATCCTCATTGGTCTAGTGGCTTGATGTAAGGCCGCAGACCCGGAGGTCCTGGGTTCAATTCCCAGATCGGGCCAATAAAAAGTTATTGGGTTTTACTGTCAGAAAATTCTCAGTAGCAGCCCGGAGTCTGGTAGTTGGAAGTGTGTACACTCCCGTGCCTCGGAAAGTACGTAAAGCCGTTGGTCCTGCACCTGAACTCTTTCCGGTCGTGTCGGATTGCCGTCCCATTGGATTATGAGAGCTAGGGAATAGAGATTGCACCTGTGTTTTGCGCAAACAATTGTGCACTATATATCTCCTGTATAGTTGGCTAATGTCTCTTGAGATTGTTCGCCGTGGCCGAAATCGGTCTTAGACATTATTAATAATATTTAATCTAAATTTTGAATCTTGTAAAATGATGATTAAAAATTGCTTGTAAGAGCCTACAACCTACAAGAATAAATTCTATTTTCTTTTTGATGCTTATTATGATTACTAGCAATGTCCAAGATTTAATAATGTTCAATATTAATGAAATAAGTGGAACTATAATCGTTATTAATTATTGACGCAATTTCGACGCTTCTGCTCCAAGATGATGGTAACCGTAATCTTCTCGAAGCATATCAAAGATTGTCTATCTATACATATAATAAATCTGTAACTCATCGCTGTCTGTACATGGAAGATATGTGAGTAAAACTATTACCAGGGCCGTTAACAACGCAATAAAACCCAAAACAATGATTGTTAGAATTTTTGTCTGTTTGTCTGTTTATCTGTTTGTCTGTGCGTTTGTGCGTGCTATTCTTAGAAACAGCTTAATGAATTTGAGTGCGATTTTCACTAATGTATTGTGGCTAACTTCACTTAAAATTTAGTGTTTGTTTTATTTCAATCGGTTCATAAATAATAAAGTAATGTCAATTAAGGAATCATGTCTAACATTCATTCGATAAAATTGCTATAAAATAACTGTTCAGTTGAATTGGCTGAATCTTTAGCTGCTTATAAATGGTAGTCTGTAAAATTATGATGATTGAAAATTTATAATAACAAAACAAAGTTAAAAAATGGCAATTTCAGATATTTAGATACTACAATGTAAGTTGAACTCAGATCTATATGATCAATCATATTAAATAGGGTTCAATATAACATCCCACGAAACTAAAACTAAAAATGTTGTATATACTGAAGTATTATAAGGATGCTCTTAGTGATTTTTTTATGTTATACGCGGGTGAAACCACGGGCACAGCTAGTAAATAATATAAGTACATCTGGGTTAATTGATAACTGGTTTTCGCCTAGTGGTTGGAATCCGACCTCCGGCGCCGTGGATAGAACACTTGAATCTTAATCGAAGAGTATATACAATTAAATGTTGTTTGATTAATTTGTGTTTATAATCTCTCGTGCTTAGTGTTAAAGAAAAATATAATGAGGAAACCTGCAAAACTCGGATGCAAATCTGTGTGTTCCATTGAAGCCGCGTGGTAAGATTATCTCTTAAGCTTCTCCTCAAAAAGGAGTGGAGGCTTCAGCCCAGCAGTGGAACATTTGCAGGCTGTTACTTTATTTACATATAAATGTGATCTTTATTAAGAGATAATTCTACATTTACAACCTGCACATTCAAAAGCCCATAAGGCCCTTTCGACATATTAAGACATCCGTCTACTAACATATATTTAGTAAAGAAAGCCCTATTTGGGCTCTTGGCATTCTGCTATTTAAACGTTTAATTTCATTGTTCTAATATTATAATTTAATATTAATGAAGCCTCTTTATTATTATTCAATATTTTTTACATTTTATGTTAATAAGGTTTTTTTATCACCATTATGGATTTGATTAAAATGTTCCACTAAGGGCAACGTTATGTTATTTAAACGTTGCTTAGAAAACGTGAGTGACTTGCAATAGGAGTAAGAATATCTGCTGAAAAGTTTTGAGACATAATATGTACGCCAGCCCTCAGTGGAGTAGTTATGCAAATAAAGCTTCATGGCCTTTACCCATTTCAGTCCGAAAAACATAAAATTATTATTCTCAGCAGTGGAAAATTCAAGGTCTTTTTTTGTTTAAAAAAAATGGTACTTTTATTCTATTAACTTGTATATTATTTATTTATTTTAACTTTATTGGCCAAGTACAAAGACTTCCGTACTCCTGGCTGCTACTGATAATTTCTCGAAAGAATTTTTTTGCGTTGTTCCCGGTCTGTGCCACATAGTAGCACATCACCGTCGATTTGCGTCCGATCTTACACAGGTATTCTCCAAAACAACCATGACCGGTCATTACCTGCGTAAGTACGAAGGTGACTCCTCACTTTCGACTTATCCAGGCTTCGAAAGCTGGCAGGATCCCTCAGACAGACAAAAATATAGATTATATACTTAATAAATTTAAATAATAAAAAAATAAGTTCACCGAGACGATTGCAAGTTCAAACGCGGACAAGCATCACTCTGTATTCATATGTTTAATCTGTGTCCGTAATTCATCTCGTGCTCGGCGATGAAGGGTAACATCTTGAGGATACCTGCATGTGTCAGATAAAAATCTGCTTCTTGTGTGCATCAAATTCTTTTTAAATAAATACTTCTATAAAAAAAATTAAATGTAAAAAATCATTGACTACGTGTACCAAATTATTTCCAAGAAATTATATAAATGATGAAGTTACGTACACGGCAAATTGCTGCTTTCACGCATAAATCAATTACCTCTTTGCATAAAGTGCTTTCTTTATAATGTTTCAAGATAAAATATATCAAATATGAATTACCATATCTAATGGAATAAATTTAAACGCTAAATCTAGTTTTAGACAAAGATAATATACTTTATATAAAAGCTTGTAATAATTGTCTTTAATGACCAATATTATTATTTATAATAATTATGAAATGTACATTATTATTTTTTATTATTTTAGTCAAATTTAAAATAGTCCCTCCCGATTCCCACCCGACGCAAAGCTGCCCATAATGCAGGCCGCATTTCCGCGCTGTATGGCAATGGACAATCTTTGTGCCAAGTGGGACCCTTTTATTATTATGTTTTATTTATTGACAATCTGCTTCAACAAGATTACGGTTTCCATCATCTTGAAGCAGAAGCGTCGAAATTGTGTCAATAAATAATACCTATTATAGTTCCACTTATGTAATTTATTATTGAATATTATTAAATCTTGGACATTGCCAGTAATCATCTACTATCAATCTCTATTGATAAAAGTGAGTGAACCTATGATTGATTTACCATTACGTGACCCGTGCCTAGAAGAATGTATGATAGAAAATATAATGTAAATTATATATGCTTTTATATGCTATTAACACAAGAATAATCATTATTATAATATATTTTATATTATTAACTTATTTCTTTTATTTTAATATACTTAGAAAAGCTACATAATAGGGTTTTAAGATACTAATAAAGCGGAGAATGAAACCTGCGTTTTCATACAATATCTGTATTTTTATAATAGAAGATTATGATAATAACCAGCTGAAAGTATTTATAAAATGTCGTTTGTAAAATATTCTTGAGATTGAATTATGCGAAAGACGCTTAAAATGGCATCAAGTGAATTTAACTTCGTGAAAAATATTGACATTTATCTATAAAAGTTACGAAGAACAGTAATTGTGCCTGAGGGAAATAAAGAAGAATTGATTTCCCTTGACGCGGCGTAGTTAGTCTTCTAATGATTTCGAGGCCAATTTGTCAGTGAGGGAATTTCACCACGTTGCTCCACTATGCGTTGGTGGATATATATGTAGCGTGGACTGCATCCTTTGCCGAGCGGTTATCTGGTCAGCCGTAGATCCTGAGGTCCCGAGATCACTCATTGGATTATAAGAGTGAAAAAATAAAGAGCAAAAAGACAGGGACTGGTTGCTTTTTGTTTCGAATTGACTGTTGCTCTTGGTACCAAGGTTGTACTATAACGTGTTCTACGCAATATCTGGAGAAAGACGTATATATGCACTTGTGCTTGAGTATGGCCACCATGGAAAAAATGGTTAGTAAAGCATCATCTCCGTTTGCAAGTTTTCTAACGATGTTTAAAATATCAATAAATAAATCTTAGGTCTTAGAATGTTCTCAAAAACCCAATTTTCTTAGTAAAATACCCATTACTTCAGTTCAGTCAGCTATTTAAAAAAATAACATTATTTTGCATATATTATTTACGAAATAAGTAAAAATTACATATACTTTATTCAAGTAGCTCTTAAATAGGCACTTTTGAATCGTTATGAAACTATATTGAACATAAAACTAAAACAGTTTTGGAATGTAGATTATTCTGAGAACCTACAAGTCAAGAGTTGCGTTTTTATAGAAAACAATACATTTTATACAATCAAATTTATATTTCTCTGTAAGAATATTAACGAATTGGTATTCGTCTACGTTATTTTATCTTAATATAACCTATTTGTTAGAAATATTCAGGTAAAATAATAATTACGATATTAATTCGGTTGCGACATGTAATGAATAAGAAGACATTACAAAATAATTTACAAAAGAAAAAAGATAACTTTTTCTTAAACGTAATAAAAACTCTTTGCACATTTATAATATAAAAATGACATTACTTTCTTATTTGTTAAGCGGTATTCATACTTATATTTTAATATACTTATTTTTACTCAACAATATTCTCTTGCAATCCTAAATGTTATTTAATGTAAGATTTTAACGTATTTATAAGGCAATGAGTTTTTTTAATTTTTAAAACGAATTATAAAGAAATAGCAAGGTGCATCTCAGTACACGTCATACTTTTTTGCGTTAATAATATTTCTGTCAAACTTTTTAAATCAAATTTCGACCTTGAACATCACTTTAATCGCGCTTAAAGAAGTTTTACTTCAAAAGTTTAATAATAATGTTAGCATCCTAATATACTTTTAGATTACATAGAAATATAATGAGAATATTTCTATAATATATAATACAATACCGAGTATATATATATTTGACTTTCTGCGCACGAAGCCACAAATAAAACATAGGACTTATTTGTTTTTTATACTCATATAGAAACCCTTTAAATATTATTATATTGCTTAACATCCGTATTATATAAGACTATTCAACTTGATTTTAATAATCGATAAGAGAGTCCGTGGGCACCTAGCATCCTAGATTCCAAGATTACCGGTGTAAGAAATAGTATGGATTTCTTACATGCTGCAATGCAGTGTATATATTCGTAGCTCACTCGATTTTTCTTGGTATTTATGATCAATCCAAATAAATTATAATCGTTTCATAAGCTACTAATTTTGTAAGAAGCAGCTTTCCTTAACGTTAATATTAAAAAAATATATCTTTAACCTTGAAAAGGTAATTTTCGGATATTGCGTACATGTGTACATATCTTTAGAAAAAAAATATCAATCGGAGGTACTTATTTATTTCGCTACTAAATCCAAAAGCCAGGGAATAAATATTTTATAATTTAATTTATAATAAAGAAATGGAAAACTCTCATAGAAATCTGTCATAGAAAACCACAATGAAAGAGAAGGTTATTTTCGTATCAATTTACGTAATATTTTTCAAATAATACCAATTTGGGAACGTAATTTTTATTTATATAATTAATTAATTATATTAATCATGATAACAATATATTAACAAGAATTAGAAACGTTTAATATATTAATAACAATTTTATTTGAACCCTCTTAGGCTGATATTTAATTGAATGAAGCTTAAAATTTATAATATAGGCAATTGAAAAAAAATATAATATTACATACAGTATTTTTTTATGTTGCCACAGTATAAATCAAATCCTTAAAATTTTAAATTGGTTTACAGTGAGGTCAACAAATATTTATATACGTAACTAGTTGAGTTGAGTTTTGAGGATTTAGAGGCAAATACTGTTAGTTATATTTGGTGAAGTACTCAAATTAATCATAATAAATATATGTCTTGTATAAGTTATTACGTTTATCGTATTATAATAATATGTAACTAAAAATATTCAAATCAAAGTATTTGATTCAATAATCAAATTCTGCAGACGCATTTATATTTGCATATTCATATAAAGTGAAGTAAAAAAAGTCGGAATATATCACTTTTGTGTTAAGGCACTCTTTTTTGAGGAGAAGGTTTTGGGGGCTATTCCACCAAGCTGCTCCAATGCAACCCGCATTTGTTTGCAGTGAATACACGTGGCTGAATGTCATCCGCGACATGCAAGTTTCCTCATGATGTCTTTCTTCACCACCGACCACGTTCAGTGACGCTTGCCTGTATTTGAACTCGGAATCATCTGTTAATATATATGTATGTATATATTTTATATGTCTTGTTGTTAGCCTGGGCGGGGTAACCACTATGTTATTTCGTAAGGAATTATTGTTATACAAGAATTTTTTTACAAGGAATTTTAACCGATGATCATGGGTTCAAACCCAGGCAAGCACCACTGAATTTTGATGTGCTTAATTTATTTATGTGGTTATAATTCATCTCGTGCTTGACGGTGAATAAAAACATCGTGAGAAAACCTGCATGTGTCTAATATCACTGAAATTCTGCCATATGTGTATTCCAGCAAACCGCATTGAAGCAGCGTGGTGGATTAATCTCCAAGCTTTCTCCTCAAAAAGGCAGAGGCGGCCTTAGCCCAGCAGTAGGACATTCAGACTGTTGCTGTAATATGCAACGTATAAAAATGAATAGACTTAGACACCGCTTTACCGAATATCACCAAGAAATCAGATATAGTTATAATATATATATATATATATATATATATATATATATATATATATATATATATATATATATATATATATACTTGTTGTTTGTACGCGTGTAATGTGAAATAGTGACCATCATCATAACATCGCCAATGCGCCACCAACCTTGGGAAGAAAGATATTATATCCCTGCTAACTGTAGTTACACTTGCTCACTTACCTTTCAAACCTATATTTTACCTTTTACCTTTAATACTATATGGTGAGTGGGTTGTATCCAGCCAGACGGGCTCGCTCCAAGTCCTGCCACCAAGGAAATTATTATGTTTTTAGTTCAAGCAAAAAAAAGAAGACAAATAAATAGTCTATCAATTATGAAAAAGTACGATGTATCTGTTAGTTTAAAAAGTTAATTCGTTTCAAAACTTAATTAGATTTTTTATAATCTTAATTATTTATTATTTGTCTTTTTTTTATTTAAATATTTCTTATTTCTACTTTTTATTTTTATTTGTTTATAAATTTGTTACCTCTTTTCGTAATTGTGGTTGGGAATTTTTTGTTCTCCTGTAATTGGTTGTTATATACATTTAATTTTTAAGTAAACGTAAAGCATGTTTTAGATATATGTTAATCATAACTTGGAGACTCAAATAAATATTACAAAATTTTATGTTCTCTTCAAGTTTTTAATAACTATAATATATATCTCTCATTTATCTGCTCAGATGCTTAAAAATGACTTTAATCCCTAAATTACTAATATATTTGAACTGGCATTTTAACGACAGCAGTCATACAGGTCAGCTCATGGACTCTTTATTGCCTTAGATATTGTGGCTTTTAAGCAAATTAGAATTTATGTTTACGGCTCGCGTTGTTACAGTACCTGGTTAGTCGTATGAATCGAATCATTCCTGTGCATTTTTAAGCAATTGATATATAGGATGAAATGCGTTTGTTCTTGTCTCTTTATTTATCGGGCTCTGAGTGTAACAAATTTATTTCCATAGATATTGAATCTGTGGCTGCGCATTATAATTTTTTTTTTTGGCCATAATCGATTTAAATTAAAATTCCACAGTTATTTTTAAGTCTAACTATTAATAAATTGAGATTTAATTATTTGTGTTTATATATATATATATATATATATATATATATATATATATATATATATATATATATATATATGATTTAATTCAGATTTTTATTATTGTAATTTTTGTCTTTTTACTATTTATTTGTATTTATGATCCCTGTTTGGTCGAAATAAATGATTTTATTATTATTATTATTATTAAAATAGCGTGGAATTAGTATTTGTTGATTTCCAAGCAGGATATGGAAAAATTTAATTGTACGTATTATATTGAGTAACAACTGAGTTTTTTGCTGGTTCTTCTCAGTAAAATCCACATTCCGAGTTGGTGGTAATTACATTTAATTCAGTACAGAAATCTGACGATTTAAAAGTGCCCTAATAGTTAAGCCTTGAATAAAGAATTATTTGATTTATAGCATTAAAAATATTTTGTAAGCAAAGTTTAATTTCGCTAAAATCGTTTGGATGTTTTTACGGCTTCTGATAATTCTGACACAAGTATGGTTCCAGTCAGACTTCATTACGACCTAATAAAGAAATACGATCTTTTAAAATAAATCGGAAAATTTCGGATAAAAATTAATATTAGTATTATTGCAACATTTAGTACGTACGTCACAATTTCTTACAAAATTTGTTATGTTTTTCGCTCTCGATTCGACCAAATCAATCCATTGCTTTGCTATGGCCACATAAATCATAAATAGTCTTGTTTTGTCTATATTAGTATTTTACGTTTACAAGCTCTTTAATAATTAAAGACTATACTTTAAGCGAGAGCGAGCAAGTGTAAGAAACAATCAAAAAGCAGAGAGATCAAAGATGTATCGAAAGATTCTGACGAAAATATCAAAGCGGAGAGTGTTGTCAGTTCTGTGGATTAAATTGAGGAATCTCCGGCTTCCGGCCTCCTGTTAGAACGATCAGCAATGACAGCGTGCACTATCAAATGGATTACCGAAGCAAATTTTGATGAAATGAATTATTTTTGCCTCACAGGGAACATTTTTTTTATGAAAGAGGGGGCAAACGTACTAGAGGCTTACCTGACGGAAAGTAACTACCATCGCCCATGGACACCTGCTACACCCAAGGGCTTCTAAATGCATTGCCGGCCTTTAGCATATTTTTTGTTGGCGAAAAAATTAATCACATAATAGAACACCAAATAATATAAATTGAAATAAATTACTCACTTACTTACTCATAAAAATTCTATTAACACAATTGAACACAATCAACAAATCCTATAATAATTTTATATTATTTACTTAAAATTTCTGTACCCTAACAAAATGGCGGCTTTAAAATAGTTTAAAATAGTCAATTTTTATTTAACAACGCCGTTGTGTGGATTAAGGAATCTCCTTACTATATATATATATATATATATATATATATATATATATATATATATATATATATATATATATATATATATATATATATATATATATATATATATGACGGCGACTGCGATAGATCAGCGGCACATCCGTCATCGCTAGGTGCTTCTGGTAGGGTCCATGGCGTAGGTCTCAGGTAGGTAGGTATATTATAACTATCGGAGTTGTGTGAACCAACGGTCCCGTCTGGAAGGTCCGAACTGTATCGCTCTCTGTAATGAATCGAGCTTCCGACTCATCGCTCTCTAACCATTAAAATGTGACAGTTGCCCCTCCAAACGATTCCGATCACGTGATTCATTACGTCACGGCGTTCACACCCCACCGTTACAACAAAATCAACTGAGTTACTAATTATTCGTAACCGACGACATATAGCCGAGATGGCCCTGTGGTAAGAACGCGTGAATCTTAACCGATGATCGTGGGTTCAAACCCGGGCAAGCACCACTGAATTTTCATGTGCTTAATTTGTGATTATAATTCATCTCGTGCTTTACGGTGAAGGAAAACATCGTGAGGAAACCTGCATGTGTCTAATTTCACTGAAATTCTGCCACATGTGAATTCTACCAACCCGCATTGGAGCAGCGTGGTGGAATAAGCTCCAAACCTTCTCCTCAAAAAGAGGAGAGGAGGCCTTTAGCCCAGCAGTGGGACATTCACAGGCTGTTACGGTTACGGTTACGACGACATATAAATATACGGTAATATATTAAATCACTTAATCACTTACAGAGAAAATTACAGAACAATAAGAATAAAAAATTGTTTAAATCGAATAGGCGTACACAGTAAAACAATGAATGTTATAATAACCTAATAATATAATAATATAATAATATAATAATATATCGGTACAGTGCAAGCAAATACGAGTAGTTTGTATAATAAATATATATTATATAGCGCTCTTTAAACATGAATACGCAAGATGTCGATTATTATGGGGTCATTCAATGTGACATTAAAATTAGAAATACGGAGTTATAAATGCGAAAATAGTTGATACAACCCATTCAATGGGCAATAGCAGTCCATGACAGACATCATTCAATGGGAGAATGCTAACGACCATTCAATTCGGTCATGAGTTTGACAGTAACAGCGATTTGAATGAATGAACAATATTTTATTCAAATTGAAGCAACAAATATTGATTAAATAAAAGTGTTTCAATATCAATGTTGTATTTTATAAATTTACATTCAATTTTTGTTGATCATACCTTTGGGATGGCTCCGCTAAGTACCTACTTGAGGCCTTGGACCGGTTGCAGCGACGTGCCGTACGCATTATTGGCGACGTAAAGGTCACAAACACCCTTGAACCTTTACAATTGCATCGTGAGATAGCAGCACTGAGCGCTTTCTATCGACTGTATCACGGCGAGTGCTCTGAGGAATTATTCTCTCTAATTCCTGCTTCCCCCTTCCTTCTTAAGTCCACGCGAGCTGGTTCTCGATGTCACCGCCTAACTGTGACATCAATTCCATCGCGAACAAAGAAATTTGGCTCTCCTTTCTTTGTCGCACTTCCAAAAAATGGAATTCCTTACCAGCTCACGTGTTCCCCTCCTCTTACAACCCGGGTTCCTTCAAACGAGGCGTGAAGGGGCATCTTGCGGGCCGGCAAGGCGAAGGCGGCTAGTGCAGAACGTTTTTCCCGTCTGTACTGGCCGTCGTCGCGTTTGGACTCTACTACCACTTACCATCAGGTGGAGTAGAGTCATTTGCCCTCCCGGCGAATATAAAAAAAAAAGATCAATAATGAATATTGATTATTGAAAATTGAACTGCGATTATCACAAAAAATAGTTTTTTGAATTTCTGCCCTAGAATAATACGATACAGCGTCAAGTCTAACCTAGTTTTTTTTCTTTTGATCAAAGAAAGCCTTTCAAATTTTCACCTTTGCAATCCCTGGCTTTATGTGCCTTCGAAATCGTAAAAGAAAATCTTTTAGGTTTTAATTATTTAAAGTTCATTGAAATTTGTTTTTAAGAAGAGAGAAATATTAAACGTAATATGAAAAGGATAAGATCTAATTATTTATTTACTAAAATTCATTGTATATGTATACTTATAAACTTAGGTACATACGCTCTTTTATACTTGATAATATACATTTGATATATAGCGAAAATGACAATTCGTAAGTCCAGCGACGCCATCGCCTTATAGACAAATTTATTATTACCCATGATAATATGTCCAAAATATTATATTTCTTTAAAATCATTATCACTACTTACATTTACTACTTAACAATACATTTAATAGATACCTTATTTGTTTTGTGTTTAAAACGGGAGATGTCACGGCGGATAAAATAACAGCAATAGTGTATAAATGATAATAATTATATAACAAACGCCTACTTCTTCTTTTTCGATCCGTAGGCGTCTTAAAGACGTCCGTATCGGGCCCAATGATAAGATTACATCGGCCAATATTAACACGATAAGCTACAGAGCAAACACATACCGACCCCGCCGGCGGGGTTTCTCTTTTATTATAACCCGTCCGCGCTTAGGCGTATGATGGGTTCATTGCACACATAGATCTCCTTCCTGACGTCGACGGTGTGCTAAGCCGAGGTTCGGCCTCACAGAAGGCGCCCTTAGGACACGTGTATTCAAAAACATGGAGGGCACGTCTCCAACCATTGCTATTTTAATATGCAACTCCATCTATTTCGACTTAAGCGCGTGTTCCGGATGGTTCCTAAATTATTGCAAGTGAATAAACAAAAGGCCAAGTTATAAATCCCAGTTTAAAATTCTGCGTTTAGTCATTTCTATTCCACTCTAAATTAACCCTTACCTACTTTTTGAATTCAGATTTTTTTCTCCTAAGTGTTTAGTTTTGTCTTATAAATACTTATAATATGTCTTATACATACACATATACCTATGTGTTGCTGTGCTGTGTGTTTATTATTATTATTATATATACTTAATCAAAAAAGAAAAAAAAAAGAAAACAGACCATTCTCAATAAAATATAAAAAGATTATTCAATTGAAATAATAATTATATTAATACTCAATTTGCATCTGTATACCCAAAGCGAGAGATACGTGGATGTGTGCATCTATGTCGGATGTACATATGCATGTGTGAATGTTTTTATTTCCCAAACAAAATATAATGAAAATATAGACTTATAATACCAAAATAGATACTTTATAAAGATTTTTCAATTTGTATATCATACGAGTTGTTTATGAATTTTTATTTAAAGATCTTTTTAATTGAACTGCATTTTTTTGTTTATAGTGTGACGTTCGATAAATGATTATAATTAATTGAGAAAGGTTTTATTTTATAACTATAACTTCAAACTTTAAAACGCTATATAAAATAAAAATATGGTGGTGGCCAACGGTGCGGCGGCAAAGAAATTGGAGCAAGGATTTCGTATGTTCCATTCGTATGTACGATGTTCATCACATATTCTACCGCCAAACAGCAATATTTTGTATTGTTGTGTTTCGATTTGAATGAGCCAGTGTAACTACAGGCACAAGGGACATAACAATTTAGTAACCGAGGTCATTGACGCATTGGCGATGGAAGGTATGGTTAATATTATTTTATCGTGCCAATGACTATGAGTGTTGGTGAATTATTGTAATAAAAAACAAAAAAATTACGGGCCACCTTTTTCAGGAGGTCTGTCTCATAATTTGGGATAAATGTACGACGAGCTACTCAATCATAGAAGCCATAAACAGAACCTAATAATAAATGAACACATAAGAAAAAGCAGGGCGTGTGCTTTATGCATATATATTATTATATGCCGATTTCGGCCACTACGGCAAACTCAAGACAGATTAGCCAATTACGCAGGACATATGTATTAATATGCACAAGCTTGTGCGTAAATACTGTTGTGTTCTCTATTCCCTAACTTTCCTAATCCGATGGGACGGCTTTTACTGACGGCTGCTACTGAGAATTTTCGACAAAAAAAACCATAACTTTTTATGGCCTGATCTGGGATATGAAACCAGGACCTCGGGGTCTGCATATCTAGCCACTAGACCAACGAGGCGGTTAATTAGCACTTTACTGTATAGGCGAATAGAACGATTGACTAATGTTTATGGCTGATTAAAAAATGCACGGAATAAAATCCTTATGTTACCTGTACGAAGTAGGGCCGGGCAGCTAGCATTACTATAAAATTAAAAGCCAGCAGTCAAATAAATTTGTTTTATAACGGGATTGACAAATCAAATTGAATTCATAGAAAATCAAGTTGAAGTTTTAATAAATTGCTTTAGTGCTGAAGGAAGAAGTGCTGTAATTCGATCCTGAATTTAGAAGTTCTGATTCACTTACAGTTCAGAGTCTTGATATAAATCGAAATACGAGTGCGTCTTGCGTGTAAAATTCTTCTATAATCATATTAATACAATATGCTTCAATTTTATGATAACTACTTATTTATTGACGCGCCTTGAAACTAAAAGCTTCGGACGACATGACGCTCTTAAAATGTTACGCAAATAGAAGTGAAATATCAATTAAAAAGAATAATTAATCAAAATATTACGAATTTAAAGACATTTTATCAAGACACGAAAGGAATGATTCAAATTAGCTTATTATGCGATAAAAATATATAAAATATGTAATAATATAATATTTAGATTATTTACATTGAAATCAATGTCAGAATATTATTGATTGTTATCAATAAATAATAACTGTATAGTAAATTTATCTTTCATAAAAGTGGGTATAATTTTTAAATTCAGCTTTTTTTTCTGTTACAGACGAGCCTTTAAAGTTAAATACATTTTAATTTAGCAATCAATAATAAATCTTATCTATATACAAGCGAACTCATCTTAGATTAAAAAAATGTTTAAGAGTTTTAAATAAACGTTAGTAAATGGAAATGTTTCATTACTTAATGCGTAGAAAATAATAGCTTTTACATGATGCAAGCACAGTTGCTATATGTTATGACGTCATATGCATGAGATTGATGTGATTCCTAACGCTAGGGAGAAACTTATCATATCTGATTTGTGAAAACGATTTTGCGACGACTCGCAAAGTATTCGTCTTTTGTTTTCATGAAAACACTAATATTTCTTTTAAAGAAAGATCTTATAAGTTAGTCACTTTTTTTTGACTCACGAGAAGTCTAAGTTGTGTGGGATTTTTAGGCAAGAAAATCCTTGCGTTACGCGTTATAGACAGAGGTTTTGATCAGATCTGTTCGTGATGCGTGTGATTGAGATAACTCTCACCCTTTGAGGAGTGCTTTTAACAGCACCCGTGAGGCAGTACATAAAGCCTCCAGAACACTAAAGTCGCCTCCTATATTTTTAGCCCAGAGCATTGCACTTAACACTTAAGTTTACCTTTAAATTGAAACGTAATAAACTTATTATGCAAGTTTTATTTTTACAATATGAGTGTGATGTTCTAAACACACCTACGCTTATCAAAAGTACCAGCATCCATAATGATGTGCCCTGAATTAAAATAATGAGATTAGATTCAGCCTTGTCAGCTTAACCAACGCCCTTTGTATTATGAAACTGACTTAGCAAAGTAAAATGTCTAGCTGGTTTAAAAATAGATATGTAGAATTAAAATTCAGCACTTTCACAATTGAAAATATCAAATTGTTTTCGATATTTAATATAGATGGCGATAGTTGTCAGTTAAATCGCGCTTATATTTAAATAACTTGTCTAGTGGTAAGAACTTTAATACTTTTAAAAGTTCAAAACAGTTGGTAATAAAGCAGATATTGTTAAGGATTTACATTTTATATATACACTTAAATTACTATACAAAGAGGAATAAAATAAAAACAGAATAAAAAGAAGTAATAAGTCGTTAAGTGAGTTATCATCATCGAGATGAAACTAGAAGTTTCACCTCTAAGCAAGGAAGACAAAATGTATTGCGAGGATATCGTTCCATATACAAAAAGTGCTTGAACAAATATACCGTGCTTTCGGTCCTTTGGTATTCTGGATATATAGTCAATTTTTTTTGTTTTTATAATGTCCGTGAATGAGATTTGAATTTTAATATACAATTTTACCTTATGGTATTTAAATAAATAACCGGTAATTTTTATTTATATTTACAGTTACAGATACAATAATTGTGTCTATCTTAGTTTATATTTTAACCACTATTTGGTACAATTTAACACTTTTAATTCCTGTTATTTTATTTATCTAGATATATATATAAAGCAAGCTATTAAAATTTACTCTTCAAAATCTATGAACAAACATATTTTTATCGTATAATAATAGGCATGATGACTGATTTTGAAATAACCTTCTATAACGTAGGTACACGTCTTCTATTACTGAAAATAATTTTATTTCAGTAATAAACTAACTTTTTACGTAAATAATTGCATTTTCATTTACCTATTTTGAATTTTGCTCGAAAACACCCGCAGGTGTCATGGCGCCTGCACGTGACGTCACGCCTCAATAAACGTCAGTAAATGTTGTAATATGTCTATACTCAACGAAGAAAGGCAGAAAATATTGCGTATTTCCTAAGGTTAAAAATGAATTCCAAAGTTTACAAGTGGTGTGCGGTCCCTCTTTGTAAAAATACATTCGAATGTCAACCAGATCGAAGAACAATCTACAGAAGCAAAACGACCATATATAAGTAAGCAACGAAAGATGGTTCTTGAAGAATGTGAAAAGCAATTAAAAGAAAGTATGAGATTCATAAAGATTTATTATATATTAATGATATATTTAGATTTATAGAAGTATTCGTAAATATGTAAATTCACAAATCCAGTACTAGTGGAGCTAAATGAAATATTGTCTTAAAAGTTCTTACTGGTAAAAATATTAGGGCTCTTCATATGCGAGTAATACTATATAGTTAACAGAAAAAAACCTATGATAATACTAAAGATAAATGAAAATGTACTTACAAGGAAGTTTTCACATTTCGAAATTCAGATGAGCAAAAAATCTTTATTTAATGAAAGAAACTCTCCTAACATCAACAAATCCTGGGCAAATTAGAGGAATTTGCCTTAACAAAACCTTGTTTCATCATTGATAGATCTTGGATGTTTTATTTTCTTCACAAAAACGCGAATAATCAAGGACTCAACTAATTAAATGATGCAAAATATTTTTGAAACGCGTAAACACAACAACTGCTCAAGAAAAACGGTTATAGATACAGAGGCGTGACGTCATCCGTTCTGATTGGTGGTTTAAATAAAATGACCGATTGCAGAATTTTATACTATTGTTTTATTAAAAATCTTTTTAATCTCAATGTGTATATTAAAATGGGATCATTTTTTAGAATTCTTTTAAAATAGTTTCTTCTCTAAAATCATTTTTTTTTAATTCTTTAATACTGTCATCATGCCTATTGTGAACGGTTTAATAATGTCTAACATAAATCGATGGCGGCAAAGTAGATATGGACATCTGCATTTTTGTGAAAATGCTTTTTTTACGAAAAAAAGCTTATATTAACCTTATCTACAAGCCTGTATTAAAAATTTTTAATTTTTCAAAGTAATTACAATTATCGTAATTATGGTACGTAATTGAATACATCTACACTCGAATTTTAAAAAACGCCGCATTAGAAACTGACATTTAAGTTTGTCAGCCTTTACTTCGGAGTATCCACAGATGATTCAACCGCAAAGACATCAGTCACTTATCACACTCTAGCGCATCCGTGGGTATGCGGCTAATTTATCACACTTTTTGTTAACATTATAGTGTTTATAGCACCCTAAATTTATGTATCCTTAAAATATTAGTTTCTATCAAGATACCTACCATGATTTTTACAAAAATATCAAACACAGTAGCGTAGGAGAATCAACAGCCATTGACGACGCAGAATTTAAATAATAACTTAGTTTATTCGCACCTCATAGTTAACGAAGTAGTTTGAAATTGATAATAATTGTTTCAATCAACAGCCAATCATTGTCCACTGCTGAACATAGGCCTCTCCCAAGGTGCGCCAAAGCTCCCTGTCCCCCTCCTTCCGCATCCAGTTGGTGCTCGCCACCTTCTTAAGATCATCGGTCCACCTGGCTGGAGGGCGCCCTACGCTGCGCTTGCCGATTCGCGGTCTCCACTCTAGGACTCGTCTGCTCCAACGGCCATCGGTCCTACGACATACGCAACCAGCCCACTGCCACTTCAGCCTGCTAATTTTGCAATCTATGTCTGTAACTCCGGTTCTTTTCCGGATAATCTCATTTCTGATCTTATCCTTCAAAGATACTCCGAGCATAGCTCGCTCCATAGCAAGCTGAGCGACTTTGAATTTGTGGACTAGTCCCGCAGTGTCCACGTTTCGGCAACGTATGTCATGGCAAGTAAGACGCATTGGTTGAAGACTTTCGTCTTCAAACATTGCGGTATAGACGACTTGAGGACTTGACGAAGGTTGCCAAATGCTGCCCATCCCAAGCGAACTTTTCGATCGGCTTCCTTCTCGAAGTTGTTCCTACCGACTTGTATTATCTGTCTTAGGTAGGTATATTCACTAATAACTTCGAGAGGTTTCCCCTCGACGTATATCGGTCCCGGCACGACATGCTTATTGAACATGACCTTGGTCTTGTCCAAGTTTATACCGAGACCGACACACCGGGAAGACTCGCCTAGGCTACGCAGCATTTCGGTGAGTTGTTCCAGCGACTCTGCTATGATGACGCTATCGTCGGCAAATCGAAGGTGTGAGATGTACTCGCCGTTTACATTGACTCCATACCCAGTCCAATCCAGGGTCTTGAAAACGTCTTCCAACGCGTTGGTGAACAGTTTCGGGGATATTAAATCCCCCTATCTCACCTCCTGCGCTGTTGGATCACCTTCGTCTTACAGTCCTGGATGTGGACAGTCATTGTAGCAGCGTTGTACAGACATCTCAGCACCTCGACATATCTCCAGTCGATATGACATCTCTGCAATGAGTCGAGCACTGCCCAGGTTTCGATGGAGTCGAAGGCTTTCTCGTAGTCCACAAAAATTTATTAATACCACGTAAACTTAATTTAACTGTTTAACCATCGATGGAAGATGATTAAACAGTAGATTGGACTTTATGATATTCAAAAATTCGTTAACCGTTTTCGGTCGAAGGTGATCGAAGGTGACCGAATGAAACATTTTATATTGTGACAGTTCTTTCCAATTTTTTATCAGTACAGTACAGTTACATCCTGAGAATGTCCCACAGCTGGGCTAAGGTCTCCTTTACTTTCTTTTGGACATTATTCCATTACGTTACTCTAATGCGGGTTGGTGGAATACACATGTGGCAGAATTTATGTGAAATGAAACACATGGAGGTTTCCTCGCGATGTTTTCCTTCACCGTCAAGCTCGAGATGAATTATAACACATAAACACATGAAAATTCAGTGCTGCTTGCCCGGATTTGAACCCACGATCATGGGTTAAGATTCATGCGTTCTTACCACTGGGATATCTCGGCTTTGATTTACTATCAGTACTTTTAAATACAGCAAACAAACGAAGCTTACCTTTCAATAATATGATATAGTCAAAATTATACACTGTAAATACTAAAATGAGACTGTAATTATTGAATATTGTAATATTAATTTAATATATCCCCTTCATAATTTTTCGGAATATTTAACCAGAATCATTGTAAAGCACCTGACGGAGAATTGTGAGAATTATAGTCTCATTAATGGAAAATTGGATTCCATCCAATCCGGCTAACATATTTTATTGTATGTGATTCAAAAATGTTTCCATAATTTATGAATAAATAAATGAAATTTTATTTGTTTGTGTCACATTACTGACTTTGTTATATGGTTGAGAGTATTAAAAACTGTTAATGAAAACATTTTTAACATAATCAAATATTCTCAAAACTCAAGCTTATAGAACAAAACCATTTTAAGTCTTTTGATTATATTTTTTTAATAAATCTTTATTGTGACAACATTGATGTGTGAAATGAAAGCTAATTTGTATTGACAAATGTATGTGTGTAATTCGATGTATGGGACAATTAAAAAAGGTCTTAATAATAATTGTAAAGGACAGTAGTTTATCGACCGCTCTCCATAATAATGGTTAGTAAGACTGAACCGTTAAAGATTTGATCCGGTTAAAATTATTTATTGCAAGGGGTGAGTGAATCAAGTCATCGCTATTTAAATATAATTTTATAAGTACTTTTGATGTGTTAAACGTTACCACCAGTTCAAAATGTTGATTTAACTTCGAAGAATTTACATGAAACTATTTAATATAAATAATTTCCTATATTTTTTAAATCGAATGTTTTTTTTTCTTGTAAAACGGGTTTTATTACTATTTCGGTATTTTTCTGAAATAATGTAGATGTATTTTTTTACTTTGTAAAAGCCTCAACGTAAAAGAAGACATCTGCCTGATATCCGTTTATTCGTTGTAATTAAAATAGAGCTCATTCTTATTAAAATATTTAATAAATTAAGGTAACAACCTCCAGAACTATTTTTTAATGATATTTAAAGAAATCTAAGCGACATAAAAACAGTATTAAGAATTTTTAGACTAAAATTTTGTTCATTTTGTGCTTCATCTACATCTCGCAGTTAAACTTATTTAATTTCCTAAACCAAACAAATGTTTTGTTATTTATTCATAATAATTATATATTTTTGTTTATGGACAAAAAAATCAAAACTATTTTTAAGTAAACTATACTTTAGATTACCTATAAAAAAATCATTTTTTATTAATTAATATAATTACAGTATAATGCTAACATACAGATAACAAATGAATATCAATATTTCTTAAAAGTATAATAACCCTTGAAATTTACAGAATATCAGGCTATTTTTAATCACTCAGTTAAGTGTTTTATTGATAACGAGCTGTGCCCGCGGTTCCACAAGTGTATAACTTAAAGAAAGCACCAAAAGCGGACTTATAGTATTTTAGTAATAACAACATTTTTAGTTTCATTTTCGTGGTATATAAGTATTTATTGGTTTTCGCCGCATCCAGATCTAGATAGGGCAATATACATTTGGCTATGAGAAAACAGAATTCCCTTAAATCTGTTCCGATATATTTTAATGTCTCTAAGCTTTATTTATTATGACTGCAAACGATACTTTCATAAGAAATTTTATCTTTTTAAAACTGAAAGGTAAATCTGTATTTAAAAAATAAGTACTTATGATTAATTAACTATTAAAAAAACGAGTAATTATGAATTTAACTAAACAATGAGAAGAAAATCTACGCAAATAATGGATTTTTTTTGAACTAATTTGATTACCGTAAAAAAGGTATATAGTAAGTCATCCTTATGATACATATATGATATCATGGATGTTTTTTTATCTTTTAAGAAAAACAATTCTTGCATACGTGATTGTTGCTTCACTGTAACCGTTTAGGCAGCGCACGCAATTGAAGCTTTCAAAAAGAATACATTTTCCCAGTTTTTGCAAAATTTTTATTGATGCTTTGCTCCTATTGGTTGTAGCTTGATGTTAAATATAAATATAGCCGTTGATAAAGGGGCTATTCAACACTAACATAATTTTAAATTTGAACTGGTATTTTTTGAGATTAGCGCGTTCAACCAAACAAACTCTTTAGTTTTATAATATTAGTAAAGATTAGTTTTTTTTTTTTTTTTTTTTTCAGCCTTTTGCCGTCCACTGCTGGACGAAAGCCTCCCCCATAGAACGCCAACCATCCCGATCTTGGGCCGTCCGCATCCATCCCGAACCTGCCACCTTTTTTAAATCGTCGGCCCATCTTGTCACAGGGCGTCCTACACTACGTTTGCCTAAGCGTGGTCTCCACTCCAACACGTGTCGGCTCCATCGGCCATCAATGCGCCTGGAGACATGACCAGCCCACTTCCACTTCAGCGATCTAATTCTAAGCGCGATGTCGGTGACTTTAGTTCTCTGGCGAATGTCCTCATTTCGGATTCTATCTGCCAGAGAAACCCCAAGCATCGCGCGTTCCATTGCTCGCTGAGCGACCCTAAATTGGTGGACCAGTCCTACGGTAAGTGTCCACGTTTCGGCACCGTAAGTCATTACGGGTAGGACGCACTGATTGAAGACCCTGGTCTTAAGCGACTGTGGGATCGACGATTCAAAAATATGACGTAACCTCCCGAATGCCGCCCAGCCCAAACGTATTCTTCTTTTAGCCTCCTTCTCAAAGTTGTGCCGGCCAAGTTGTATAGTTTGGCCCAGGTAGATATATTCCTGCACAACTTCAAGTGGAGAGCCATTTACGACCACTGGTCTCGGGGATACATGACGGTTTGCCATAATTTTGGTCTTTTCAATGTTCATCCCGAGACCTACTTGTCTTGAAGAATCGCTCAGGCTATTTAGCATCTCTTCCAAATCCTGCAGAGTCTCCGCCATGATGACAATGTCGTCGGCAAATCGCAGATGTGTAATGTGTTGGCCATTTATATTAATGCCGCGTCCGTTCCAATCGAGCGTCTTGAAGACGTCCTCCAATGCATTGGTAAAGAGTTTCGGTGATATTACATCTCCCTGTCTTACCCCGCGATGCAATTGGATTGGTCTTGTGCTCTGATCTTGTACTTGGACATTCCGTCATCCAACATGGCAAGACGACTTGACGAGTTCCAGCCCCCAGAGCAAGCCGGCTTTCGATCAGGCTACAGCACCGTGGACCATATCCACACTGTTCGGCAGATTGTGCAGAAGACCGAAGAGTACAATCAGCCGCTGTGTATGGCACAACTGCGCAGGAGGTGAGATAGGGGGATTTAATATCCCCGAAACTGTTCACCAACGCGTTGGAAGACGTTTTCAAGGCGCTGGATTGGACTGGGTATGGAGTCAATGTAAACATCGAGTAGAGTCTAGAGTAGAGTCTTCCCGGTGTGTCGGGCTCGGTATGAACTTGGACAAGACCAAGGTCATGTTCAATAGGCATGTCGTGCCGGGACCGATATACGTCGAGGGGAAACCTCTCGAAGTTATTAGTGAATATACCTACCTAGGACAGATAATACAAGTCGGTAAGAACAACTTCGAGAAGGAAGCCGATCGAAGAGTTCGCTTGGGATGGGCAGCATTTGGCAACCTTCGTCAAGTCCTCAAGTCGTCTATACCGCAATGTTTGAAGACGAAAGTCTTCAACCAATACGTCTTACTTGCCATGACATACGTTGCCGAAACGTGGACACTGCGGGACTAGTCCACAAATTCAAAGTCACTCAGCGTGCTATGGAGCGAGCTATGCTCGGAGTATCTTTGAAGGATAAGATCAGAAATGAGATTATCCGGAAAAGAACCGGAGTCACAGACATAGATTGCAAAATTAGCAGGCTGAAGTGGCAGTGGGCTGGTCACGTATGTCGTAGGACCGATGGCCGTTGGAGCAGACGAGTCCTAGAGTGGAGACCGCGAATCGGCAAGCGCAGCGTAGGGCGCCCTCCAGCCAGGTGGACCGATGATCTTAAGAAGGTGGCGGGCACCAACTGGATGCGGAAGGAGGAGGACAGGGAGCTTTGGCGCACCTTGGGAGAGGCCTATGTTCAGCAGTGGACAATGATTGGCTGTTGATTGATTGATTGGTATTAATAATACTGTCATTAATACACCACTTATCTATGAATCTTATAATCAATGTCAAAATATTCTTCATTCACCTAAGCTAATAAGCAATTTCAATCAAAGGCAAAGTCAAAAATCTTTATTAAATATAGAAGCGTTACACTTGCTTATTGATTGTCATAAATCTACCACCGGTTCGGAAATAAGCACCTCAGACCTGAGAAGAACCGGCAAAAGAAACTCGGCGGTTTTTTTTTATGTCTCATCCTTTACAATTACAAGTAATATACAGAATAATATATATGTATTTTTTTAATTTGAAATAACCTGGAGGCGATCGATTCATTCCCAAGGTGTGTAATCAACATGTTACATGATTAAATATAATGCAAAGCTTCAAATTATCTCATAAATCTCTTATTAAGCCGAGATACGTCATTACAAATTAATAGTATTTGGGGGATACATATAGCTACGTTACGAAATCACCTAAAATTACACTTTTTTTAAAGATAATATTTATGGCTAGCTTAAAATTTTATTAGCGTTAATATTTTTATCGTGGCTACGTTTAAAAATTTTCAAACTCAATAACTCTTAAAATATAGATATGAGTATTTTGGTTTTGGATATGGGCGTGAAAGCAATGCCGATGGTCTAACTCCGTGTTGTTACTTAGAGTCATGACAGAAAAATCAAATAACTGTTATTGACCTCGGAATTTCCAGGATTATAAGTTTTGGTGTAATCGTTGGTCTAATGGACTATTGTCGGTTATTGGTTGTTGGTTTAAAATATGACACTCAAATCAAATTATGTGTGATTGTTAATATTAATTAATGTTAATACTTTTATTGTTTCATTAGGTTTGTCTACTAACACTAGTAAAGTAATGTAACAATAGAAATCCATTTATAATATTATGTTAAACAAATTATTTTTAAATAAATAATTGATGTAAATATATGTTTTTTAGGAACTTAAAAATCTAACACTCGGTTTCTAACACTGTTCGCGAACTTAATAAATATTTACAAAGCTATGTCGTCTTTGAAGAACATCCAAAACAAATAAACATGTAAACAAAAGGCTCCTTCTCATTTCTTTTCCTTTGTAAGTCGAAGTATTGTTTAATTTTTATTCAGTGTTATTTGACTAAATCACTAGCATTTTATTGAAAGAAAACATTACAATTGCGTTTAAGTGGAAAACTCAGATTGTTCCAGAAATATTTTTTTGAAAGCGTCAATATTTTTATAATTCTATTCTGATTACATTCGAAACGTTGACAGGCATTGTTTTGAGTATTTAATTTCAAATATGATAAATAAATAAGTGTATATTCAAGTACTCTTTCTAAATAGCACCATCGAATTAGCATTTTAGAAGAGTAAATAAAGAGTAACATTTTGAAATTATCACCGCTTCATTCCACTAATTAATTTACATGAGTTAGTTTAATATCTACGTCATAAAAAAAATACTGCCCGTAAATTACTTACACATATATACATACTTTTAGTACTTTCTTCATCATTTCCTTGTTCTTATCTATTCATTTGAGTTAGGTGCACTGAAAAAAAAACAAATGTATAAATATTTTTTCAAATCCAGACCTTAATAAATAGTAACCCTAAAACGTTGTATTACGTACTAATAAACAGCATATTCCTTTTAAAATAAAACACGTATTTTCAGTATCCCTTTGATCAATATTTGAAATGCTAGTTATCGTGTTTTTCTAAGAAATTTGTAAATATTTGATTCAATTGAAACGAACGCCGATTCTAAGATACGGTCGAAATTATTAATTCAATATAAAAACATCGTACCTTATTGACAAAACTAAACAAGACATTCTTTTATATATATTTCAATGATTTGGAATGAAAACAGTCAGTGACCAAGAAAGTTAAAACTACCTAAATATATATATATTTATATATTTTTGGCATATATTAAATATATATGCCAAAAATATATAATAATATATATATATATATATAATGTGCCAAAAATGAACCTTGAGTTAATTTTTGGGACATCTCTGTGAGTCGTTAGTGCTCATAATATTATAATTATTACATACAGTCTTAAGATTTTTACGACTGGTTTTTAGAAAACGAGGAGCACTTACTCCGCTTGATTCAAAACGCCAAACCGCTTTAAATTTTCGCCTTAACCCTTGCAATCCGACGCGTGAAGATCTCACAAAGGCGGAAGCCTCACTTCAGCGTTGCATGCGCTTCTTTGCATATGCGTACTAGACAGAGCTTTGCCAAAGCATCCAAGCGTGCGCAAACGTGGAGGATATTGGCGGGGTTTATGCAGGCATTAAAAGAGCTCTTAGACCTACTCCAAAAAAGACGGCACCTCTCAAGGAAACCGACGGTTCTGTTATAACAGACAGCACCCGTCAAATGGCAAGATGGGTAGAATACTACAAGGGGCTTTACTCGTGCCCCGTGGATATTCAGCCAGAAGCAGTGGAGCTTGTCCCGAATCTGGCAACTTGGCACAAGCTAGACGCTGCATCCACCGTAGAGGAACTTTACCTGGCCGTCAAGCAGCTCCAACGCGGAAAAAGTCCTGGTACAGACGATGTTGTCACCGAAGTCGTCAAGCTTGAGTGCCTCTTGCCCATCCTTCACAACCACCTGGCTAAGTATTGGGAAAAAAACTACGTCCCTCAGGATATGCGAGTTTTTTTTTTTTTTTATAGAATAGGAAGGCGGACGAGCATATGGGCCACCTGATGGTAAGTGGTCACCAACGCTCTTAGACATTGGCATTGTAAGAAATGTCAACCATCGCTTACATATCCAATGCGCCACCAACCTTGGGAACTAAGATTTTATGTCCCTTGTGCCTGTAATTACACTGGCTCACTCACCCTTCAAACCGGAACACAACAATATCAAGTATTGCTGTTTTGCGGTAGAATATCTGATGAGTGGGTGGTACCTACCCAGACGAGCTTGCACAAAGCCCTACCACCAATAAATGCTATGATGATGCTATGATGATGATGATTGATGCTAACATCGTCAGTGTTTACAAAGGCAAAGGCGATTACGGTGACTGCAACTGTTACCGCGAGTCTCCTCTTTGCTGACGACGATGTCTTTGAATGGACAAATTTGTCAGAGCGTGCCACCTCTTTTCAATGTCCATAAATTGCAAGAAGTCCTTTATTTTAGTGCAAGGATGTTTAGAAACTCACCTAATGGAAAGTGACTTCCACCACCCATGGTCACCGGCAACACCCCAGGGCTTGCAGGTGCGTTGTCGGAATGTCTTTAAGGAATGAGTGCGCTTTTATCTTGAAGATTTGTATCATATCAGTTCGGAAAAGTCACTGCCGAAAGCTGGTTCCACAGAGTGGTTGTACGAGGCAGGAAATGCCTTTTTTGTGATATTGTAATTATTAAATCATTACCATATCTTCAACGCAGACTCAAGAATTTTGGTACAAATTCAGGAGAATCGATATACACATTTATGACTTATATTTAATATAGTTTTGTTTTGATAGCACCTTATTGTTTATTAAATATTTATCCTCACGATAACTTCTGTCTATTGCCTCGTATCTCGACACTTTGTTGTTCTCTTTTACAAATTACGGTTGCATTAATTCATGGAATAGATTGAGAGATTGCTATATTTCATCTCAAAGTAAAAAATTTAAAAAGGTTGATTTAAAATATTTATAATTATATTTTAATCGAGTAGGCTTATCTAACAATCATGAATTATTATTTTACAAGTTTATTTAACGTTAAGCTACCACGTATAACTTATTTAATAACAGAGAAAAGTCAGCATGAAAGATAGAGGTTTTACATCATATTGTACAAAAATCGACAGATATGACTTCCACGCTTTCTCTGTCTTGTATAAAGTACAGTAGACACGCCTTGTCTGTATTTTTAAATAAAAAAAAAAAACAAACAAATGCATCCTATTATACATTTCACAAACATAGTCGTTATATCAAAACGTTTAAATATCATTTTCGCTTTCCGTAAGCAATCAATATGTCAAATATTAGTCTTGTGATATTGCCAGCTACTTCATAATACCAATATTAGTTACATTTACGGTATACATACATCAGTATGATAGGAGATGTCTGTTTCATGATATGGAATAAAAATGGCACTAAAATAAAATTTAATCTAGTAAAAAAAAAATCTGCTCATAAATATTCAGCTCGAGCTTTAGTCTATGAGACCAATCTTAAGGACCAGTCAACTAAGTTATCAGTTAACACAGTTAATATTTTGAACTTGTGCGCTATCTTCTGCATAGTTGGTTAGTCATCGTTGATTGTGGACGCTGTGGTCGAAATGAATAAAAGAACATCACCAGTTCTTTTTTCTTTAAGACTATTAGTTATGTCCGTTTTTTAAGTAATTACTAATATTCATATTTACCCCTCTAATTAAGCGTACAGCTTGTGTCAGGAGTGGAGACGACAATAGTCTAAGTAGTCAGTTGGGCTATTGATGCATGTAGACAGATTAGACACAGGGCACGAGTTGAAACCCACGCAAGTACCAATGGGTTTTCATGTGCTTAATTTGTGCCTATAATTACTCGGAGGAGAAAGAAAATATCGTGAGGAAACCTGCATGTGCCCAAATTCACTAAAGTTCTGCCAGATGTTTATCCACCAATTCGCATTAGAGCAGCGTGGTGGATTAAGCTCCAAACTTTCTCCTTAAACGGACAGGAGATCTTAGCACAGCAGTAGGAGACGCTCAGAATTGAGAGCTCAGCAGTAGGAATAATAAATCCACCATATAATCCTTCGTTAAAACCGTATTTCAAAAGTCATGCTAATTAGCGGTATTTCTGACAACTGTATTCACGTCAAAGCAATACCTAGCCTTTGAATATAATCGATCAGTATTTCAAGTAGTAGCAGTCCATTCTCCAGTTAATTAATCCTCATATGCGACGGAATTGAGTCTGTGGTCGATGCAAACTGAACACAAAGCGTCGGATTCCGAGTAGTTACCACACGTTAGGGGCAACTGCCGTCAATGTTTAATGGCGAAGTCATTAGAAAACAATGTTATTTGTTTTATCTCTTTGAAAGTAATCATAACGGTAAAGTATTGTTTATTGAAGTATTCATTATGGAATTTTACACGATAAAATAAATTTTAAGCTATCACTAGTTCAAAATGTAGATTCTGAGATCCTGATAAGAACCGGCAAGAAACTCAATAGTTACGCTTTAACATCAATCATGGAAACTTTACCCGTGGCTTCGCTCGTGTCATAATTCATAATTGCTAAATGATGTCAATGGTTATTACATTAATTTACAGTAACTGTAACAGTCTGTAAATATCCCACTGCTGGGCTAAGGCATCGCTTCCTTTTTTGAGGAGAAGATTTAGATCTTACCACACCACGCTGTTCCAATGCAGATTGGTGGATTGATACATGTGATAGATTTTTGTCCACCACATGTAGGTTTCCTCAAGATGTTTTCCTTCACCGCTGAGCATAAGATGAATTATAAACACAAAGTATGTTACTATGCACATGAAAATTCGGCGGTGCTTGCCCGGTTTTTACTCGAAATTATCGGTTAAGAGCCTCGTCTTCTATCCGCTGAACCACCACGGCTCAATTTACTATAATGTATTAACTAAAATTACATTCAAAAACTTTAGTAATACTCAAAGTATTACTAAAGTTTTATAACCTATTATAATATAATTAATAAACTACTACATAATGTAAAACAAAACGTGCTAAAAGCGTTTCAATTTAATATGTATAACTAAGTCTGTAAGCCCTGAATTTGGTTTTCACTTTATAAGAGATATTTTCGGTATTATGTATTATGACACGAATATTGTAAGGACCGTACTTATAAACGTTGTTTAGCGAGTTGAGTTAAATAGTGATTTATCTCTTTCTGTCATCATTGATTGGACATTCGAAAGAAGAAGACAAAGCATTGTCTAACTAACCACCAATAACGACAATAAACAATATTTATAGGTTAAGGTTTGAGCAATATTTAATGTAAAACTTAATATACGTTTTTAAATTCATTGAAAAATGTTTCAGAACTTATACTTATATTATATAACCTATTCAAATCGCAGGAGTAGAAATAGACAATTACATTTATATTTTCCATTCTATTTGTTAATAGCTCTGCTGTATTATGCGTTACAAGCAGCTCTTACAATACAACAGTATTTCACTTAATTACTTACATTAACTTGAAGCCTTAAATATCAAAGATTACTATTTAAAAAATAGACCAATAAATTATGTCAATTTAATGTCAAAGTTGTTTATACTGTACTTTACTGGTGGTATGGATTTGTGCCACAAAACAGCAGTACTTGGTATTGTTGTGTTCCGGTTTGAAAGGTGAGTAAAACACTGTAATTACAGGCACAAGGAACTGGTGGTAGAGCTATATGCAAGCTCGTCGGGGTAGGTACCACCCACTCATCAGATATTCTACCGCAAAACAGCAGTACTCGATATTGTTGTATTCGGGTTTGAAGGGTGAGTGAGTCAGTGTAATTACAGGCACAAGCGACATAACATCTTAGTTCCCAAGGTTGGTGGCGCATTGGTGATGTAAGCGATGGTTAACATTTTTTACAATGCCAATGTCTATCGGCGATGGTGACCACTTACCATCAGGTGGTCCATATGCTCGTCCGCCTTTCTATTATATATATAAAAAAATAACATCTTAGTTCCCAAGGTTCGTTAGGCGATGTAAACGATGGTTAACATTTCTTAGAATGCCAATGTGATGATATGGGCGTTGGTGACCACTTACCATTTGGTGGCCTGTTTGCTCGTCCGCCTACCTATGATATAAAATAAAAAAAAATATTAAATACCAGCTTTATTAATTTAAAGATCAAGTCTTTTCTTTTAATAAATATAGAAGGATCATGCTTACTTATGTATACTCAAATGGCCCATATGCTCATCCGCCTACGTATGCTATAAAAGCTGTGATTGGAATGATATATTTGAAGATCATTGTGATATCGGAGTAAAATATAAAAGTAATACCTTTCATAGCGTGATGTTAGGCCCTAAAAACCCGTTAAATAAAACGCTTATCGCAAAATATTTTATTTAAATCTGTTTGATAAATGTTGGGATTAGCGTCCTAAACAAGTAAATAAAAATGAATGAACGAGCAAATAAACACTTTAGCTGTATATAATAGTAAATATATACATAGCTTAGATTGGTTCACAGTTTTTATTGCATATGAATAATTTTCAGAAGATACACATTTTTATTTGGTTATGTATCTTATGGCATTCAGTCATTGAATTCATTCATTCGTTCAGCTAGACTATAATATTCCACGTGTTGAATCGACTTCAAAATATAGCAATAATAATAAGTCGGTGATAATAATTTGTAATGTATTTAAAATTGAAACTTCATTAATCGTAAAAAACCGTACGCTCCTTATCAATGAATAAATTTTGCTTTACATCACGTACTTAATATAAATATTTATATTATTACAATTGTTTTGTGATTAAATTTTTACCTACCAACAACACTTTTTTATGGTAAAAAAATTTCGTTTGACAAAATTAGGATAAGGTTGACATTACTGGATCGCCTACATTTAAGTTGTGGAACTTATAGAATGATACTATACGTTAGAAGTTATAGTTTTTTTTTCAATTTAGTTATTTGAATGGGAAAATTAAATCCCATCATTCATCCCAAATTTACCAGAAAAAAATAATATTGATGATGATGGTATCCTGACCGAGTTTGGTCACAAACACCAAGGCACCACCGACCTTGGGAATTATTAACAGCCTGTGAACGTCCCACTGCTGAGCTAAGATCTCCTCTCCCTTTTGAGGAGAAGGTTTGGAGTTTATTCCACCACGCTGATCCAATGCGATATGCGATAACTTACGATCGTGGGTCAAACCCGGGCAAGTACCACTGAATTTTCATGTGCTTAATTTGTGATTATAATTCATCTCGTGCTTGACGGTGAAGGAAAACATCGTAAGGAAACCTGCATGTGTCTAATTTCATTGAAATTATGCCACATGTGTATTCTATCAACCCACATTGGAGCAGCGTGGTGGAATAAGTTCTAAACCTTCTCCTCAAAAAGAGGATAGGAGGCCTTAGCTCAGCAGTGGTACATTCACAGGCTGTTAAGGTATACGGTACAGTATAAATAGAGGCTATTTTTTATAAAGGCTTATTATTATAAAGGTGAATATTACGTTAAAATCCGATTACAACCTGAGCGTCCTACGTCAGTATAATAATAATAATAAATCAATGTATACTAGATTTAAAGCATGACCTTGAATATGCGATACTTTTGACCCTCTGCTGTTTGATTTCCCTACAATTGCTCGATCCTCACTTAAGGCATTGTTTTCAACTATTAAAGACCTTGTAAACATAAAATACTAATATAAAAAAATAATACTATGTATTAAAAACAATTGAAAACCATAAACTCGCAGCCTTTTTTGATATTTTTGTATATTTGAAACCAACGCGACCTTAACAAAGGTCAATAAACTATAGAAAAACATAAAATATTTTTCTAGAAATTGTAACCTACATAATATACATGCCGCCCTACATACAGTTATAAGCAAAGGAATAATAATATTTCAATTTGACCAACACTCAAATATAATTAATTAAAAATACTTTACTTGGGTCGGTACCACCCACTCATCATATATACATATACTATCGCTAAACAGTAATTAGTATTGTTGTGTTCCAGTTTAAAGGGTGAGCAAGCCAGTGGACAGGCACAAGGGATGTAACTTCTCTGATCCCAAGGTTGGTGGTGCATTGCCGTATACCAGTTCGCTTACCTATTATAATTAAATAATAATAAGAATACAGCGTCTATCTTTGATCTAAGTTACATTCATAATGAGTCCACCAAATCTGACTTACAATGGTATATGAGAAGCAGAACTTCATTCTATATAATAAAAAATAAATTTTTGTATGTACGTCCTCATTGCGCCCTTAATCTATTGATCCAATTGTTATAGAACTTTGGTGAATTGTTCTACGTACGACCGAGAAGGTTCCCAGCCTAAAAACAAACAGGAATTATTCATTTAAATGTTTGTTCATCAATATGTTTTGTTTAGGCCCTTTCGTTCCGCGTCATTAAATCATATTATTTACAAACAAGACAAAGTCTGTTGGGTATTGCTAGAATAATATAAATTCGTTTGTTACTTCATGTTAAGTTCATTACGAAGTAAAATAAAAATAGTTTGATTTCTTGTTAAAACGACACACGGGTGAGGAGCCCTTTTCCTAGTAGCAGCATTTATAAGTGACAAGGATATCATCCTGAAATAGGATCTCAGTCACTTCTAGGTAGTGCACTATAAACTGCTGCGTAACTGAACAAATCTCCTTGAGCATGCTTTTGCAACCAAAAGAGGCAATCACGAGGTCGACGGACGACGATTGATGTATTTACTTAATTCCCTATATCGTCTCTCACATCACCCACGCGTTGAGAATAGGCGGCTCTATTCTATTCTGCCATAACCACAAAGGTTTAACATTATTTGAAATACTTTTATCCTTAAAACAAAATTTTGAAATATTGTTCAGAATAAATTATGACGTAAATAAAAAAGTACTAATTTCTCGACCGTTAATTAAATAACATAAACACAATTTAATTATAACTTTACATGGAAATCAACGAATGCTAACTCCACACTTTATTATTATCTATATCATGTTATTTCATGGATTTATTATATATTCAGTTATGTATTAGTGGTATATTATCTAAATGTCCGAAGTAAAAACAATCGTACATCAAAAAGGATATTAAATAACTGAACTTTTAGTTAACGGACTATTTCAGAATAATGGATGATCAATCACAAGTTTTAAGGAAGGAATCAAATAATACACAATAGACAGAGGTATTTTCCGGTTCAATACATCCTTACATCCATTCATGCAAAGAATGTATTGAGCCGATAAGTGAAGTAAGTAAAATCATTTAATGAAGAATCCTTTGAGATTTGATCCAAAAATCGTTGTCATACAATTTAACGTGTGTTCTGATATATGTCAATTACACGCGTGCTTAGATGGCGGCTAATAAAAAATAATAATTTGTATTTATTAAGTCAAACACATCATTTATAAAAAGTTTAAAAACAGTTAGATTGAAAAGTACGCAAAGGTATCACTTACAAGAGAACACCTCTTCCAGGAAACATCTATTAAGGATTATCGCAGGAACAAAAATCGGGTATAGTTAGCACTAACAATTGACTTAAGAAGAAATACATATCTATAATATGTACTATATAAAATAAACAAAATGTTAAGAACAATATGTATTATAACTAATAAGCTCCTATATATATAATCTTATATTGCTCGAGTCTGGGTGTAATTATCTATATAAGTATATATTTACAAAAGAAAAATAGTATAAGTAGTATATCAATTGTCTGTTTCCATACTATAAGATCTGCTTAGTTTGGGATCAGATGACCGTGTTTGAATAATGTGCCAGGATATTATTAATATTACATATATTTGGTCTTCCTTTTAAATTGGTGTAACTTAAAAGCAGACCTTTCAACTTCTTTGAACAACGCTTTGCAGAGCGTTCGGGGTCATCCAGAGAAGACGTCAGAGTAACCAATAATGGTAGATATGGTTCTTTGTACCATCCACTTTTCGCCGCTGAACGAAAACGTATGTGTTATAAAACATCGTGATACGACCCACGCGGGCGGAGCAGTAAAGTTTAACGTGGGTGAGAACATACGGAAAATCTAACGAAGTGTATAATGACGTACATACATATGACGTATATACATCATTTATTTTTTGATCAAACGCGATTTGTCTATGAAAATCGATAAAATTAACGTTTTGTCATTCATAACTTCGAACGAAGAATTTAGAAAAAAAAAGATTCATTTATATTATTTTATTTATTTTCATAGTAATTGGACACAGTATATACAATTAGTATTTTTAAAGTATTAAAAGCCTTTCAAAGCTATGTGTCTTGTTGCCTATCAGAGAAACCCTTGATTTTAATCTATTCATTCATTAGAGGCCGTGCCCTTTTCAACCGTTACAGGTCAAATCGTCAAACTGTCTCCCTGACCCTATGTCACGGACTATATAGTATCTATCGGATCTATATAGTAGAAAAAATACTTTAAAAATAATAGTAGTTAAGAAAATCTATTATAATTTTGCTTGATTGAATCCAAAAATCTTTATAAAATATTCAAATATCGAATAACATTTATTTAATACGTATGGTACGATATTCCGCTTCTATTTAATCTGTGGCAGCGTATTTCTGTCATGGCCGAGCGCGGGAAATCAGTTGTACACCGCTTACGCCTCGCAGTGCATGCCTGACATCGTACAACGTTCGCTTACATTTTCGAACGTCGGAAAAGTTTTAAGCTTAAAAAAAACTATAAAAGTAATGTAGTGGTTTATTTTTTAGTGCAAGATCTAAATATGTAAAACCTATTTTTACTGTGAAAGTTGACGAAAAAGTTTTTATTGTGCGTTAAATGAAAATTAATTTTGTTAATTTTGTATTAGAGAAATTTTCTGATCTCTTGCCAGCTACTGGAAACGTAAGTAATTGTTGTATATGGTTATATGGTCTTTTATTTTGTTATTTCTGTTAATTGTTATATTATATACAATATAAAAAATAAATAAATGTGTTAAATACGCTTTCTGAAAAGTAATTTTTAATATAATACGAAAAAAATAAAATAATACAAGCATTATATGGTAGAAAATATATATTGTGTGATTACCCTACGATTACGATTACGACTACTGATTCTTATAATTAAAAAAATAAGGATTAAATGTTTTTTATTAATATTAAGTTATTTCAAAACAAAAATCAACATTACTTTTTTCGAAATATTGTAAAGCCCATTTATTAAAAACCCCATTCATATAATTTTTATCGATAAACTTAACCATTAATAATGGATTATTCGTATTAATCATTAATAATATGTATTAATTACTAAATATTTTATTTTTCACGATTCAAAATGGACGGTAGACAACATTCTTAATTATTTTGGGAATAATTTAATAATATTAACGATTCTTTTAATAATTTACGTCAAATTACAGAAATAATACATAATGTATAAATATATTAAAAATAAACTACCTTAAAACATTTATATTATAGTTTTTTTTATTTGGGTTTAAATTATTATTATTATTATACTTATGTTTTGTTCTGTTGGGTTATAGAAATACCTGATAAAAGAAAATAGTTCGTATAACAAATACATTTATATAAATAGTTTTATACCAAAATATTTTTAATTAATAATACCTTTATTTTATATTACGTCGTCATGTTTCGTGCACGATATGTTCGATAAAAATTTATCGCTAAATATTGTATAAACACGAGAAGTAAAAACTTGTAAAATCAGGTTTCCGTCTCCACAAAGCGAATTCATCCTTCCTTGGACATGGTGTTCGTTTGTGTAATAAAATTCCTCAAATGCTTTCACGATTCAAAAATGCTCGTAATAGCATTGAATAAAGTATATTTTGATTTAATTTGTTACTATCTATATTGGAATAAGCTCCAAAACTTCTCCTCAAAAAAGGGAGAGGAGGCCTTAGCCCAGCAGTGGGACATTTACAGGCTGTTACTGTACTGTACTACTGTTACTATCGTGGATGTAGTTCATAATTTGTATTTGTTATATTTATGACAAATAAAATTTCTAACAACTTTTAATTTTCGTATAGAATTTGAGTTAAGTGCTTTAATACATGTGTTAATATAATTACAAAGATTTTTATATATTATAACTCTTAATTGAGATTGTCGGTAAAACATAAAAAATAATAAGAAATAAAACTTAATATTATTTCACTTATGCTCTATTAAAACCATCAGTAATAAATTATTCTGATTTTAAAATAAATAAGAATATGATTAACAAAATAAAATACTATTCTTACATACAAAAAATTTGCAACAGTTTTGAATTGTGCTTACATATAATTTCTTAATATAATTTTTGCACAATACTATATATTTTTGTATGGACTGGACTAAACGAGTTATTTATCATGAAATATAAAATAATAGTGTATCGAGTAGCACACATCCAATAAAAAATTTATATTTTAGCTTCCCCTCCTGGCTTAGCAGAATAAAGGTTGCGTAAAATGTTTATATTGAAGATTGTCTTTATAAAAAAAAGGTTTTGCACCAGGAAAATTCGGGGGCTTTTATTTATAGACAAACCATCTTGTCACCTGATGGAAAGTGATTACCTATGCCCTGGACGTGAACACCGGAGGGTTTGCGAGTGCGTTGCCGGCCTTTATGGAATAAGTACTCTTTTCTTGAAGGTTCTTAAGTCAAATTGGTTCGGAAAAAGCAACGATGAAATGAACTCCCTGAAGTTTAATCACAATCGGATGTATGGCTTAGAAACGCATAGAGAACAAACATACAAACTTTATTCTTTTATACAAGACTAGAATAAGATATTCATCCGCGAAAAAGCCACATTCAAAATGACATAATAAAAATGTAACAATTGAACCGCTTTTTGTTTAATCAAACATTTCAATACCGTAAAAGCAATTTTTAATAAAACCCATGCTAATATAACTAAACCTCTATTTTTATTCAAATATTATCATGTTATTTTGAAGTTACTAGATTTTTCTTTACGAAATAACTTTACGATAGCTTACTCAAAGAATTAATTAATGAAAAATCCTTTGTAAAATTTAAGACTGAACTAAGGAAACACTGTCAAAGCTTGATTTGAAGAATTATACATGTAATTCCTTTTGTTTTGTATAAATACGCCGATCATTATAATATAGATATAAGAAAATTATGTAAGTCGTTTCTCGTGTAAGTGAACTTTTGTTCTTGATGAGAAATAAACTTCTTAAGCCTATGAAATATGTAAGTTATAAAATTATAACTCTCTCCTTTCTTCTTTAATAAAACAAAATGTAATTTTTATTGTCCTTCTCATCAAATTGGACTCGGCTTAGTTTTAATCGAATCATCTCGACCATCGACTTCATATTTCGTTATATTATTAATAACATATTATGTGACAATTTGAGTATATTTATACTGACAACCGTAACCGTAACAGTCTGCGAATGTCCCACTGCTGGGCTCAAGGCCTTCTCTCACTTTTTGAGAAGAAGGCTTGGAGCTTATTCCATTATTATTTATTTTAATTTATTTTTTTTATTTTTTTTATTGGCAAAGTAGAACTAAAAAATATTGGTCTCTTTGTTTATTATTGATCGTATATGTCATCATTATATTATGTTATTTTATGTTCTAATACAGACACAAACTTTATGCTGTAATAGTTAATAAAGTAGTTTTATTTATTTATAATTAATACTATTAGCTCACCTTGAGGGTTCGACTGACTCGTATGCCGTTACGGCAAACGCTCTCTTATGCCATGATGAGCCCTCTCAGCCACCGCTCACTACTTACTCTCTTGTTTATGCGTGCCGCTTATACTATACACTTTGTTGTTATTTATAATTATATTAATAGGAAAAATATATTTATTTTTAAAACTGAACTATGTTTTTATTGTTTCAAATCGATATATCAAATATTATGGGGTTTCTTTTATTATAAATTATTTTAATAACCTTCAAGTTACATATGTATTATACTTTTCGGACATCTAGTGCAACCCACGGTCAATATCCGATTCGAAGAAATTAATTTAATTACGATAGAACAATGAAAAGTCCAGAATGTCGGGATATATCAAGCCCGTGATATGATATGATAAGCAAGCAACAACGGTTTTTGAGGATAACTTTATTAATTTAAACACTGAGTTTATATTAAATTTTCTAATGTTGACCGGTAGAGTAGTTAAGGCGTAACAAACAAATAAACAAACTTCCTTCGCATTAATAATATTAGTTAGGATAGTTAAGATTTTATCTCGTGCTCATGATCACGGATTACATTCTAAATTCTGACACATGAATATCCATCATATCTCACTGAAAACTCGGTTGAGTAAACTCGGAACCTTCTTAAGATATTTAAGGCCTGCTACTAATCTTTTGAGAAGAAAATTAAGGCAAGTAAACTGAATGAGATCTCTTCAACTGTAGTAGCTACGGATTTGTGCAGCGCCTGAATAAGTACCACCCACTTAAAATATATAATATAATCGAAGCGTCAATAGGTTTACGAACCGCCTAGCGATATAAAAATCGCAGTTATTATTTGGTTGTTCGTCACTCCAAACAGCTTTATGCTTAAATAACGGATAAATATGCATATTAGTGATTCCTTTAAATTAAAGCAAGTTGGTAAGTTACACAGATGTCGTATGAAATTTTGCTAAATAATAATAATAGCCTGGGACATTATTCACACACAGCCATCTGATCCTAAAGTAAGCAGAGCTTGTACTTTGGAAACCAGACAACTGATATATATATTTTTTTATAGAATAGGAAGGTGGACGAGCATATGGGCCACCTGATGGTAAGTGGTCACTAAACGCCCTTAGACATTGGCATTGTAAGAAATGTCAATCATTGCTTACATAGCCAATGCGCCACCAACCTTGAGAACTAAGATTTTTTATGTCCCTAGTGGCTGTAATTACACTGGCTCACTCACCCTTCAAACCGGAACACAACAATAACAAGTACTGCTGTTTTGCGGCAGAATATCTGATGAGTGGGTGATACCTACCCAGACGAGCTTGCACGAAGCCCTACCACCAGTGAAAAACTACATATACTACTTTTCTTTTGTAAATACATACTTATATAGATAATTACACCCAGACTCAGGACAAACAGACATGTTCAAACACACAAATGTCTGTCCTTTGTGGGAATCGAACCCACAACCTTCGGCGTCAAAGGCAACTACCAGCCACGCCAACCGGCTCCTAATCTATATCATTGCAACATTTATAGGCTGTTACTCCAAAATTACTTACATGTTTTTTGAACTTACAACAAATAGTAAAAATTGACTTGATTAACGTATAATATCTTAAAAGAATTAAGTAATATAAAGATATGTACTCACTTTAAAACAATAAAACCAAAACTAACCGAGCAGAAGATACGCTAAGCGAATCATTCCACTTCTTTACATAATTTAGCTATTTTGCTCCAAGCAAGACAGGAATTGTTAAAAAGTAAGAATTTAAATAACTAATATTTTTTAGCTTGTTAATTTTAAAAATGGAAAGGTTTATTTAATAAGCAATGAAGGTCACTTGAAGCATAAATTTTGATAATTACATATGATTAGATTTGCTGTAATTAAGTTACTGTGTTTATACTTATGTATTTTAATAAGTAGCTAAGAGTAGTCAGAGTGTTTTCGGTACTTTGCTGTAGAATCTATATATTATATTTATATCTTAATCCTGTCTGTTGAGATCATATATATCTAATTACTTCGATACCCACGGCCGATCTACAACACTCATCACATATATATTAATCTTTAAGGATTTTATGTTCTCCTTTTTTAATCGTTGTATATGTAATAGCTTTCGCCTGCGTGTTTGTGGGGGGGGGGGGGGGGGGTGATTGTTAGGTATAAAAAAGAAGCCTATGTTTTATCTTTGGGTTCAAGCTTGCTTCATACAAAATTTTATCCAAATCGTTTTAGTTAATATCGCATTTATAATATAAGTACAGATAATATCTCCACAGACTTTTGTGTCCGCGCCGTTGCGTGCCTAGTTTTTTTTGTTTCCTTCCGTTTATTGCGATTTAAAATGTAATCTTTTTTTTTCTCGCAATGGAAACCTTCAGAAAGGTACCCGGGTCCTATAGGTCCATTCTACTGGTGGTAGGGCTTTGTGCAAGCTCGTCTGGGTAGGTACCACCCACTCATCAGATATTCTACCGCAAAACAGCAATACTTGGTATTGTTGTGTTCCGGTTTGAAGGGTGAGTGAGCCAGTGTAATTACAGGCACAAGGGACATAAAATCTTAGTTCCCAAGGTTGGTGGCGCATTGGATATGTAAGCGATGGTTGACATTTCTTACAATGCTAATGTCTAAGAGCGTTGGTGACCACTTACCATCAGGTGGCCCATATGCTCGTCCGCCTTCCTATTCTATAAAAAAAAAAAAAATAGGGGTGGAACCGGGTTATGTGGGATTCTTACCCACTAAAACCACTGCGATGGCCGTCTTCATCACGGATCGGAAAAGCTGCGGGATCGTGTTGATATAACGCATCCGCGGCCTCTCCCGTGCTTTGCTCCACTCGTGGCTCGGCGGAGCTCTCATCAGGGGGCGAATCTCGCCCCCCCCGCTAGTGCTTCCGGCAGCGCGAGGCCATCACGGCTGCCGTCCTCCACAGGGCCGTCTGAAATAGGACACGTGAGGCCCCCACCTCACGCATCCACGGCCCCAGGGTTACGCCCTATCTGTTAAGCCCCGGGCGTCTGGACTATGGGAGGGCCGAGACGACGGCCGGCCCTTTCCCATTCCCGCTCCGCCGTTTCCTTCTGAACCATGACGGTCTCACAGAAGGAGGCTACAGCCCTCCACGCCGATTCCCTGCGAAGCATCGCCGACACGATTGCTCGCAGGGCGTGTCTTGTTCGACTTCACGGACCAGGATCTCCCTCTCCGCACTCCACGCGGGGCACACCTCAAACGTATGCTGAGCGGTGTCCCGGTCCGCGTCACAGTGGTGACACATCGCCGTCGATTCACGTCCGATCTTACACAGGTATTCTCCAAAACAACCATGACCGGTCATTACTTGCGTAAGTCGGAAGGTGACTCGTCGCTTTCATCTCATCCAGGCTTCGAAGGCTGGCAGGATTGCTCCAACGACGCGTTTGCGTAAAATGTAATCTATACTTACATAACATATAATTATTCTTACTCTTATATACTATATTATAGTTAAAATTCCGCTTATTTTATTTTTCTGCTATATGTTTACCAATAACTATATCATCGAAAAATAAAAATATATAAGGTCTAGAATTATATAAACGATAGAAGAGGTTGAAGCTAGTTCATTGAAATTATTTGATTTTCATAAATATAATTGTATATGTTCATTATATTAATTTTTTTCACTGTTAAAAAGAGTAAGTATTGAGTTTCTTTTTTTATTTTTCGGTTCTTCTAACTTATTTTACATTCCGAACCGGTGGTAGCTTTATTATGAAATTGAAATCATACAATAATTATTAAAAAAGACTTGTAAGTGCCTTTTTGAAAAATATATATTTTTACTTTGAGTTTGAATATTATAATAGTTAAAAATCTACTTTGTTGTTACTCACCGCTAGATGGCGTTGCATCGTATCTCTTTCTACACTGTTCATTATCATGACTAACATATATGTATACTAGGCAACGTCTGCCCAGTTTCTGTTAATAAAGTATATTTGTTTTTATTATTAATTTTTTAAATAGACAATGTAACAACAATCAGAGAGTCTTAGCTTATATCTTTGTTAATTGAAGTTATTTCAAGTTATCTAACAGTACAAAGGATAACTCGGTACTTACAATGGAATCATAACTTCGAATATATACGAAACGTACAATCGGCCCTTGATCCGATTCGATTACAACAAACCAATCCAACTTGAATTTGTGTGACCTTAATTGCATCCCGTCTAAATTGAATTTGTTTTCCTAGGTATTAATATTGCTGGGCTATGACAGCCGAGATAGCCCAGTGGTAAGAACGCCTGAATCTTAACCGATGATCGTGGGTTCAAAACCGGGCAAGCACCACTGAATTTTCATGTGCTTAATTTGTGAGTATAATTCATCTCGTGTTTTACGCTGAAGAAAAACATCGTGAGGAAACCTGTATGTGTCTAATTTCACTGACATTCTGCCACATTTGTATTCCACCATCCCGCATTGGAGCAGCGTGGTGGAATAAGCTCTAAAACTTCTCCTTAAAAAGGAAGAAGAGGCCTTTAGCGCAGCAGTAGGATATGCACAGGCTGTTACGGGTATTAATATTCGTTATTTAGAATAATATTAAAATATTGGATATGTATTGTACTATTAGTACGAGACAATATCTTATTTGAAATTCAATAACTCATTGGAACTTAGTCAAAGTTTGACTTGAGAAATTAATTGCTAACTTAACGGTTCCTCACAAGCTTAGAATAGAATAGAAGCAAGTATAAAGTGACTATTGACACAGAGTTTTGCAAAACCACTCTTAAGGAAACAAATCCAACTTTAGATACTCTCGACTGCTCGAGTCGATTGTAAAATATTGACTATCGATTTGATACGTTATTTTGATACTTGTTTTCTTTACTGCTGCGTTGGCTTAGTGGTTAGAAATAGGGTCGTAGATCCCGAGGTCCTGAGTTCAAACCCCATGTCGGTCAAAAAAAATATAATAATATATACTGGTATAATAATAATAATAATAATAATAATAATATCCTGTGATATTATTCACCCACGGCTATCTGATCTCAAATTAAAAAGAGTTTGTACCATGGAAGCCAGACAATATATATATACTACATTTCTTTTGTAAATACATACTTATATAGAGAATTACACCCAAACTCAACATAAACAGACATGTTCATGTACACAAACGTCTGTCCTTGGTGGGAATCGAACCCATAATCTTCGGCGCGAAAGGCAAGTATCTGCCAACCATGCCAACCGCAATTTTCTTATTAGCGCCCTAGCAATATGAAGTGTGTACACTCCCGTGCCGCAGAAAGTACGTAAAGTTATTGGTCTAGAGCCTGAGCTCTTTCTGGTCGTATCAGCTTGCTGTCCTACCGGATTATAAGTGTGAATGCATAGAGATTGCACCTGTAATAGACCGCGTACTTGTGCACTATAATATATCCTGCGGAGTTGGCTGGTCTCTCATGAGATTGGCCACCGTGACCGAAATCGGTTAGTAGGATATCACTCACTTGGAATTTTTAAATATTAGGCATTTTTAGTATATATCATAAATTATATAAAATCAACTTATATAATGAAAATACTATTTACAGATTACAGAAAATATTATAAACAGACATGCTGTTACGTAATCTCATTAAGAAAATCGATTTTCCTTTAATATTTAATTGTTTATAAATTTCTTTTAGTTTAATTTGTGCGTGTACATATAATCATGATCATTACATAGGATTTGGATTATATAAAATAAATTTTATTAGGTACTTAAATTTTTCTTTGTTCAAGTTCAAAATAATATTAATATTTGACTAATAACGTATATTCTTTATTTTCTTAAATCAGAAAACGCTATTAAATATATGGCAAAGTTAATGTTTATCGCACTTTCATTCTTTGAGAACAATTTAAGATTCGGATATGTGATAATCCACCCGTATCAAATGTATCAAGATTTAACGATTTTATGCCGAGTAAAATAATGAAAATCATGTTACAACGGAACCAAATATACATAATCTTACTCAATATAATAGGAGTAAGAAGATCATGAGATGAACCTAGTGGAATCACGAAATAACTTACATGATTGTGGCTCCAAGGCATTTTTGGTACTGAGCCGAGATGGCCCAGTAATTAGAACTTACGAATCTTCACTGATTGTGTCAGGCAACCATTTCTGGTAACAATAAGTCATAACCTGCTCGGCGTTAAAGGAATATGTAAAATAAAAGTTTACTATATGTGTATCTTCGAGCATTTTAGTAATATGGGCTCCTAACTCCTCAAAAAGAGAGGAGGGCTTGGCCCAACAGTATTTGTATTACAAGAGAAATACAGTACCCACCCACTCATCGAATATTCTACCGAAACAGTAATAGAGATTATTGTTGTGTTGCGGTTTGAAGGGTCAGTGTAGTTACACTGCACAACTGTCTCAAGGTTGGTGGAGTATTGGCATTGTAAAATATTGTAAATAACTTTCAGTTTCTATGGGCAGTGGTGACCACTTTATATTAGTTAGCCCATTTGCCAGTCAACATAACGATTTCATAAAAAAATCATGCAACATCTTAGTTTTCGTCTTTTTATGAACACGAGAAAAGTTATTTATAACATTATTCATTTAAGAGCTCTTACTGCAACGTATTATGTTTGAACATAAAATAATATTACAACAAAAATTCGAAACATCGTCTTAACTTATTTTTTTAACTTTAAAACGTCCATACTGACCCAAATCGTAACATTTTACTACTAAAAGCATTCTCACTATAGAACTTCAAAATGAAATAAATTTGAGCACCCATTGCATTTTTATTGTACATAAATACAACGTAAGCCATGCTACGACGTAGCAGCGTAGCGATCAAAGGCTCGGGGTCTACGAAATATAGTGTCAAGTTTCTTTTGGATATTTTTATTGGAAAAATGTTAACCCTCTATTGCTTATTTCGTCAAGTATGTAAGGTCAAGAATCTCGCTGTGGAAAGAAAGTATCATAATGGAGATAAACGAGCGCTTTTTTTTCAGACAACTAGGTCAATATGGAATTTGTATGAGTCTCTTGTATTTTAACTTGTAACTAATTTTAAACATGATCCTGTAGATTTCGCGACTGGTATACATTATCGTTTTACGAGACGACATTTGATTAATGATAAGGCGTAACCTATAGGATGAATATAAAATATATCTTTTATGTCGTTCAGATTTTTGATAAAATTTTTTTGGAATTTAAGGTCAAAGACGATAAAAATACACGTATGGTAGAGCAAAATTCCATTATTTTCATTTCTCAAACAAGAACAAATTTAAGCAGTTTGGTAGCAATTAAGTATTATATAAATCCTTTTTTCTGAACAGGGTAGGAGATCTTCAATAGCGAAATATTTATTTTTTATTGAATCGGTGAAATTACTCTTGTTTAAAAAGTTTATATATATAATAGTCTTAAATTTTTATATTAAAATCATAATACAATTATAAACGAGATAGACCCGTCGGAATCTTTACCGATGATTGCGGATTTAAAGCGAGTTATCATTTGTTTAATTTGTTTTAATAATTCATCTCGTGCTCGGCAGGAAAGAAACCTGCACACATTTAATTTGACTGAAATTCTAAAACATGTGTCTCCACCAATTCGCAATTTAACAGTGTGGTGGAATGATCTCCAATCCTACTCCTCAAAAAGGAGAGGAGAACCCTTAGCATAGCAGTAGGACATTAACAGGTTTTTCTATTAACTGTAAAAATTATAATCACTTTATATATATTTTTTAATTAGTTCGAGATTATAAAAAAAAATCGACACAATTTTGCAAAATAGTTTTTTAATGTTATCGTTAGGAAGACTGGCAATTGAGCCACTCGATGTTATATGGTCACCATACGGCCATCGCTAATGCGCCACCAACCGATGGGCTTGCGCCCTACCACTTAGCAAAGATTTGTCTTAAGCCGACATAAGTATTTGAAAATTTATTGGTTATGATGTTTTATAAATATTTGCTTAACAAACATCTTTGAAACTCACTTAGAGCGATAATCAAGTTGAAATAAAAACAGAATCAACGCAAGAAACGAATAAAACTATACAGAATTAGATACACTTGAGTGATCTTGATAAGAACAGTCACTTGCGTCTTTATCGAACAAGACTTGTGACTTGAGAATAATTTTATTCAATTATTTAAAATTTATGCTGATTTTTAGTATTTTAAGCTAAAAAATATAGTTACTATGTATCTCTTAATAATATTAACGCCTTTTGCGAGCTAACGTAGTTTAGCTTTGATGTCGAACATATTTTTAGTAAATTTAAAACCTTTTAACAAAAAACGTATTTGATTTATTTTAATTTTTTTATTGCATTATTGAAGTCGGTTTTATTTTTCAATTTATTATATATATATATATATATATATATATTCATTTATTTTTAAGAAAACATACAATGTGATTACAATTATTGAATTATAATATAAAATAATACATCACACATACAATCAGCTAAGTTTCCACAGATAATAATTACACAGTCACTAAATTTTAACAAGCACATCTATAAAATCACATAGCAAAACATAATAAAATCAAGTAAGATCAATAAAGGTGTAGGTAAATATAACATTTTTTTTTAACCAAATAAAATAAAATAAATTACCCAAATTATATTCGAAGTACTTTAAAACGTAGCTGGCGTACTGGGTCAGTTTATTATTTCGTAAGTGGATGCTGTTCTTACTAAAGTGAGAACAGTATTATACCGTATTGCAAATTGTAATTTAGAACTTAATTAATTTTAAAGGTCAGACCTTTTTGTAGACGGCCTTTGATCTATCAACCCGTATTATATATATTTATGTATGTTATACAATAGGTAGACGGATTACCAATGAGCCATCTAATAGTAAATACTCACCACGACTCATAGATATTGACCATTCCTTACATCGCCAATGCTCCAACAACCTTGGGAACTAAGATGTTATGTCACTTTGCCTATAGTTACACTAGCATACACCTTCAGTCCGGAACACAACAATATCGAGCATTGGAATTGTGACGAGAGGATATCTACCCAGAAGGGTATGCATAAATAAATGTTGGTAGACAACATATTTTAGTTCATTTAAATCTTTTAAAATACTTGCTTAAATGTTACAAATGTCGAAAGATTAATACTATTTGGTTTGATTTGTACGTTCGCTATGGTTGGTTATTGTACACGTGCGGAACACTCGAGTGTTTTTAATTGAACAAATCGTATATTTACTTAAATATATAAATTAGGTCAATTATTATTAATATGACAGTACAGAGTCACAATGTGAATTTCATATTTCAATAATAAGTAATATGAAACTATGTACGGTAATTTTTAAAATATATAAATTAAAAATTAAAAAGGTAAATTTAAAGGTATTACATATCTAGTTACATTAACTGTAACAGCCTGTTAATGTCCCACTGCTGGGCTAAGGTCTGCTCTCCATTCCCACGCTGCTCCAATGCGGGTTGTTAGAATACACATGTAGCAGAATTTCAATGAAATTAGACACATGCAGGTTTCCTCGCGATGTTTTCTTTCGCCGTCAAGTACAACACAACACAAATTAAGCACATGAAAATTCAGTGGTGCTTGCCCGAATTTCCAATCCGGGAATCCATGATCAACGATTAAGATTCACGCTTTCTAACCACTAGTACATCTCGGCTTTTTAATTACATTAATTTTATTACATTAAAGCCTTAAATAAATACAAATTAAATTTAAATATAATTACTGTACAAATCGTGACCGCGTGGATGAATGGTGGCAAGAATGCAAGCAGTATTTGTATATAAATAGAATCAGAATATCATTAATTGCATAAACTGTGTAAATGCATTTTTAAGTTCTTATTAGTTCTAACGGTTAGCAATCAAGTCGCATTCAATATGTTATAAATATTATTAATATACAAAAAATTATATATAATTAAATATAATTAGTAATCACTGATATTAATTAAGTAATTTAATTAAGTATTTGCTCATGGATTTGTATTGTTTTTTTTATAGAATAGGAAGTATTGCTATATTGTTTATTTATTTATTTATTTATTTAGTGTACAGGAAACAAACAGTGAAATAATTACAATAAAAAAAAATATATAAAACAATTCATAAACCAAAACAGTTTCCATTTATAAATTAATCATAAGTAATTACAAAACAAGACATTTTTTATATTTAATAGGTGCATGAAATTATATAATTCATTTATATAATTTAATTTAATTTAATTTAATTTAATTTAATACAAAACAAAACAACAATATTAAGTATTGCTGTTTTGCGGTAGAATATCTGATGTGGTGGTATCAGACGAGCTTGCACAAAGCCCTACCACCATTAAAATGAAATGATATGATGGATGAAAGGATATCGTTTAAAACAATGACTTAAATATATATTACATATATTTGTATCATAGAATAATGAGATATTTGTGTCTAAAATTATATTATGTTTCTCTAGAATTAGCCCGCGGCTTTGCCCACGTGCTTGGGGGAGAGTGGCGGGTAATAGGTAAAAAAATATAGTTTGTATCTGTCCTTGGGTTTCAAGCTTGCTTCATACGATATTTTATTGAAATCGTCTTTTATTAATACTGCTATAGAAATGATGATTGATATTAACGATGAAGAGCATGTGTGTGCAGAAGGTGCTTTCGCGTTTCGGAGAAGGCTTTAGTATGTAATATTATATGCTTTACCATTTCAACCGTTTTAAATCTAGACTTAGATACTCGTGAGTTTCATGTTATTTTTGTAAATATAGTACAGACTCATATTTAAAATATATATATATATATATATGAATATAAATCACAACTCGATCTTAAAAATAAAACAGAACTTACTACATACTATTAAGCGTTTCTCGATTTAACTTAAATCTAGATTTGTTTATTAGTTTTGGTTTTTCTAATTTTATATTTTCATAGCCAAATAACGAAGTCTTACTTTATATTATTTGAAATCTTATCGATTTAATCAAACTTCAAACGTTACCGACCAACATCGCAGGGGTTTTAAATGATATCAAAGGTCAAACGACAATCGACTGTAAAGGTGACGTTCTACCATATAATACGAAGCGATTCGATACTATACCACATAGTGTATATAATCAATGCATCTTACTTGTTATGACATACGGTGCCAAAATGTTGACTTTAACTGCGGGACTAGTCCACGTATTCAAGGTCACTCAATGCTATAGAGGGAACTGCTTAAATAGATGGTTCTTCAGGCCATTGGTCTGTGAAAGACGGAGAACCGGAAACTTTGGCACACCTTAAGAGAGGCCGATGTTAGTGAAATATAAATGGTTAGTGGTGACCGCATCCCATGAATATTTACAATGTAATAAATACTAAGCTTTCCTTACGTCTTCAATGCGCCACCAACCTTGGGAGCCTTGTACCTTGTACATGTAGTTACACAGTCACACTCGCCCTTCAAGCTGTAACACAATAATACTTAATACTGGTTGGCGGTAGAATATCTGATAACTGGGTGGTACCTACCCAGACTGGCTTGCGCTTATCACTGAATAATTAAGGCTTGAATTTATTTTTAAGGTATTTTTATTACAATATTTTAATTTTCATTACCAGCCTTATTGATTTAAAGATAAAGCTTTCTATTTCTTTAAATATAGAAGGATCATGCTTAATTATGTATACGATGTGTAAAACATATTGCCTGAATAAGTTATATATCAATTAATTTCTCGTATAAAATCCCACGTTATTTTTTACGAAGATTATATTTTTAACAGTTATAGTTATTTATGTGTATAATAGCAATATACACACATATATGTATAAATATCTGTATATAATAACTATATATTATAAGGATTATAAAACAGTTATATTTTAGAGTTATATATTATAATTTTATCGCTTAAATTATTTACCGCGCTGCTTCACCAATGAAAAACAAACTCAAATCTATTCAATATAGGTCTAGTTTCATAGTAAAAAGCCTTAAGAAAAATACAACACGGTCTTCATTTTATCTTTTATTAAATAACTTTTATATTTCGTAACTCCGTAAAATACAAATTCAACGCTTTTTGCGTTATCGATGAAATCAAAATCTTTATTTATATATATTTTTACTTCTTCATCGGGCATGTGTCTACGCTTGTTTTTTTTTATAATAATATTAATTTATTTAGGGTTCCAAATTTGAAAATGGCAAATAAAATCCCTTTAGAATATTTTTGTCTGTCAAGAACAATTCGGATTAATTTGTCAAAAAGATATGAACATTACTGATACCCGCGTCTACAGAAGTATGTATAAAAAATTGGAAGTCCCCAGCTCAATGTAACAAGGTTTAGCTGCAGCGTATTTCTGGCAGGGCAAATGGCTTTACAAGTTTTAGGCACAAGAGTATATTTATTTCAAATTTCCAGACTCCGGGTTGCTACTGAAAATTCTCGACAGAAAAACCTAATGACCAATTGGCTCGACCTGGGGTTTGAACCCGGGACCGTGGGATCAACGACTTTATATCTAGCTAATAATTAATATTATAATATGTGTCCAAACACGTATATATATATATTTTAATTAAATACGACATAGATCCTTTGAGTCTGTGTAAATTAACGTATCAAAAGCTTTTGTAAATGGCTAATTGAGGGAAACTAACTTCGGATAATGAATAAATTTAATTTGTAACAAAATGGTCATTCATTTATAAAGGTATAAATTCGTTTTTAAATAAAAAAATAAGATATTTTTTTTAACTTAAATGCTAGTCTTTTTGGTATAAACATAAAAGAAATACACTTTTATAATTTCGCGAATTTTTCTCTGGACAATTTCGACTCGCTGATAGTTATCAGCTAAGCTATTCTATTAGTTAATAGAATATGTAAAACAAATCTTATCAGACGTATAGGCTTTTCAGAAACGCACACAATATTTTTTGTTTCCAACATTTGGTTCCAACGTTGGTGGGAATCTTTGCCCAGCGGTGGAAAATTTAAGGGTATTCGCTGACTGTACTGATTAGTATTAACTGATGTTAAGTTCCGTCCTTTCAAAGAATGAGTCGTATCTCTAACCTAACAGAATACTGATATACTTTGTTGGTGATATACTTTGAATTCCTCAGCACACACGCACACGCACACATATATATATATTTAAAATTTATTTAAAATTATATATGTGTAAACTAACAAAAAAATATATATACATATGTGTGCGTATTTTGTTGTCGTTATTCGCCTTTGAAGTCTTTAATTATAATATGTTATCCACATAAACTTTATTAGATTTCATTTATAAAGTACACAAGATCAATCAAGGTTCGTTTTTGCAAAAAAAAAGTAAACATTAAATTTAATGAATTCATTAACTTGTTTTAATGTTTTGGAAATCATTTTGATTGAACAAAGCAAACAAAGATTGTTTTAAAAAATATAATGTAATTGACCTAGTTTTGTTTGCGTTATATTAAAATATTAAATTGAATACTTTACGTGTGCCCTATCATTATTATAATTATTATTAAACGCTATTACAGAAAATAATAATTTTTAATTATCGCAAAAAAGGTTATTAAAATAATAAATAATATGAATTATACATAAAATAATTTAAATTTTCATTGTGACAATACTTATCAGACGAAGTACAAAAGACGTAAAAATCATAATTTGTTATAAAAATATACGAGGCAAAAATATATTTATGAGTATACATATAAATGCAATAATATAATTCTAAATATGAAAAAATCCCAAACATAATATATGTAAATTGTATTATGTATGTATTGTGTATTTTTTTGTATTTTATAAAAATGTCTGTACATAGTTTTCTAATATAGAATCAGTTTAAATTCAAGAATCCTAATTCTGGTGTCTTTAAACATGTGAAAAATCGCTACATTAATGGAATGCAATACTGAGTCCTGGACAATTTTCGTAACAAGTTGATATGAACATAGATAAGACGAAAGTCATGTTATGTATAACAGACAGACAGTAATGTTCCACTGCTGGGCTAAGGCCTCCTCTACCTTTTGAGGAGAAGATTTGGAGCTTATTCCACCACGCTGCTCTAATGTGGATTGGTAGAATACACATGTGGTATAATTTCAATGAAATTAGACGCATGCAGGTTTCCTCACGATGTTATCCTTCACCGTCAAGCACGAGATGAATTATAAACTCAAATTAAATTAAGCACATGTAAATTCAGTGGTGCTTCCTCGGCTTTGAACCTACGATCATCGGTTAAGATTCACGCGTTCTAACCTTTAGGCCATCTCGGCTTGTTGTTATATTGTCATTACAGTATTGTTGATGGACCTGGATGCTCTCGAAGTTATTTTTTTTTTTTTATAGAATAGGAAGGCGGACGAGCATATGGGCCACCTGATGATAAGTGGTCACCAACGCTCTTAGACATTGACAACCTTGGGAACTAAGATTTTATGTCCCTTGTGCCTGTAATTACACTGGCTCACTCACCCTTCAAACCGGAACACAACAATATTAAGTACTGCTGTTTTGCGGTACAATATCTGATAAGCGGGTGGTACCTACCCAGAGGAGCTTGCACAAAGCTCTACCACCAGTTATCGATGACTTTATTTAAATAAGTTCTCTCGCCTAATTCCGAGAAATGACTACTCGTGGAAATGAACTACTAAAATCTTTTTATTGGAAACTTAAGCGTATATAATTTTTTATTTTTTTATTTTTATTATAATAGAAAGAGTTCGAATATCAATATAAAAATTACGTTTTAAATTTAAATTATTGCATTTATATTATTTCCAATTAGCATCGCCGGTATTTTTATGAATGACTTAGCTCAATTATACGATTCAAATGGTGCCGACAAAGCGCTAACGTGCTTCGTTAAGGAGAATAACAAGGTTTAGTTATATGCAGATTGCAGTCTCGAAGACGCCGAATTTACCTTCAAGTTAGCATGCGAAGCAGTCAAATTATTGTTTACATATTAATTTGTTTGTGTTAACTTGTCAGTCCATCTTGGAAGATGCTGAATTTTGAAAACTTTTTTTTTATTAATGTTTGAATTCATTAATTTGAGATTAATATTAATGGTAACTTATCTGAATTAGAATATCAAATAGTATATTTCACATGCTTTTCAGTAAATATATCTAAATTAATATGATTTTCAAGTTGCCGTCATTTAATAATAATTATAACTTCTTGATCGAATATTTGCTGTGACGGGTAATCTTTAAGACAATCACAAGACATGTATGGTGCATTAGCTTTTGACCTTGAATACAATAGTTTGAATATTTTATCTATATAATTATATAAGATCTTTCAGATCAATTTCGGCCACGGCGCTCAATATAAAGAGAGATTAGCCAACTGCTCATGACATATTATAGTGCATCAGTATGTGTGCAAACACAAGTTCACTTTCTATTCCTTTATCCTTATAATTCGATGGGACGGCAATCTGACACGACCAGAAAAAGTTCAGGCGCAAGACCAATGACTTTACGTGTTTTTCGAGGCACGGGAGTGTACACACTACTAACTTACAGACTCCGGGCTGCTATTGAGAATTTTCAACAGAAAAATTCAATAACTTTACTAGCCCGACCAGGGATCGACACCCAGGACCTCCGGGTCTGCGGCCTTACATCTAGCCACTAGACCAACGACTCAATTATATACATATGTATATAAATAATGTACAATATATAATAAAGGTACAATATAGTATATAATAAATGTACAATAAATATGTAACCCTGACCTTTAAGGTCTACTTTCCTGCTAACTACAGCAGTGAATAAACGCCCATTTAGTAGGGTTATCCTCAATAAAACTAAGGCCAATTAGAGCCTACTAACTCATCAGACATTAGTAACGATAAAAAAAAAAAAAACAATTTTATTTGATTGCTAAACTGAAACAGCACTGATTCCCAGTTTTGCAGCAAATGGTCTTATAATAAAGTCCGCATTCATACCTCATTACATTAAATACTCTTACTTACATTACTAATTACATATTTAAAATGAAAGATATCCATTGTCCAAATAAACATTCAACTGAACGTAATATTATAGCTAAGTTCACTTTATATATTAATAGGGTTCGATGACATTTTCTTCATTCAACAAACGTATCTCGACACTATCGCAATAATTGATTACATCCAACAAAGAGAAGACAAATAATATTCATTTAAAAAATGTCTTTCAAAAAGGCTACAAATTCACTTACTCGATGACAAATCATGTTACGCCTTTTATATTATATACTCGCTTGAATTACGTTTATTTTTGTGATAAAATTTAAAAGAGAAAAACTTTGTGTAGAACTTTTAATTTGCGCTTTCTTTCTATTATGATAACATTTTTGAATGAAAAGATTTTTATCATTTATTGTCAGTCCACTACATAATAAACTAAGAAATAATTACTCACTCTATCATTTTGTCACATACTAATCGAACTATTATATATTACTTTATTTAATTACATCCTTTTTACTGGTGGTAGGGCTTTGTGCAAGCTCGTCTGGGTAGGTACCACCCACTCATCAGATATTCTACCGCAAAACACCAATACTTGATATTGTTGTGTTCCGGTTTGAAGGGTGAGTGAGCCAGTGTAATTACAGGCACAAGGGACATAAAATCTTAGTTCCCAAGGTTGGTGGCGCATTGGATATGTAAGCGATGGTTGACATTTCTTACAATGCCAATGTCTAAGAGCGTTGGTGACCACTTACCATCAGGTGGCCCATATGCTCGTCCGCCTTCCTATTCTTTAAAAAAAAAATCCTGTAATAGTTAAATAAATATCTTAAAACAATTATAGACTTAGCGCAACGCAACCCAAAAATATTGATACATAATAGAGATAATCCAATAATGTACAGACTGGTAAAATCAAACCAGCTAAGGAATCTAGAATCCCTTAAATTCGAATAATACCGACGAAAACTACTGGTATACTCCGAGTCAATAAAAAAGTCATCATCGTTCAATTAGCAAACTTATTTTCATTTGAAAAATCATACTATATTGTCATCAATATTCTTAAAATGTACTAATAGATTGTGATGCTGCCTGGAAATTAAAACAGATAGACAAATAAAAATAATGTAAATCAAACTATATACATGGTGCAAGCTCGTCTGGGTAGATACCACCTACTCATCAGACATTCTATCGCAAAACTTGTTATTGTTGTGTTCCGGGATATACAGGACACAAGGGACATAACATCTTAGTTCCCAAGGTTGGTGGCGCATTGGCGATGTAAGCGGTGGTTAACAATGCCAATGCCTATGAACGTTGGTGACCACTTACTATCAGGTGGCCCATGTGCTCGTCCGCCTACCTATATTATAAAAAAAATACAACAACAAAGTCCCGGTCAACACGTATGTGGAAAATCAATAATAAATAATTAAAAAGACTCCAGCAATCAAAGTTTCTTATACAACCCAATTCATTTGACGTGAGTTACCATTACTATTATGTTGAAACAAAACAAAGCAAGAACGCCGACTAAACACATTTCACTTGCGCTGTCTTCGGAACATTCTGGGCATCACATGGCAGGATCGCGTGACAAACGAGTCTGTTCTAGGCGAGGCACAGCTGCCTAGCATCATGGCCATTCTCAAAAAAAAAAAACGGTTACGGTGGCTGGGACACGTGCATCGAATGGAGCAGACTCGTCTTCCAAGGCAAATACTACTGGGAGAGGTTGTGGATGCAAAGAGGTCTGTTGGGCGGCCTATGCTCCGTTACAAAGATTGCGCTAAGCGTGAAATGGTTGCGTTTAACATCCCTAGCAATCGATGGGAGGAACTGGCAGAGGACCGTGCCAAGTGGCGACGCCTTATTCACGAAGGTTAATCAAAGCATGACAATGACTGGTTTAAATTACTAAAAGAAAAACGCGCTAGGCGTCATGAGCGGGCTTCAAATCCCCGCCCATCTGGGGGCGCATACACTTGTCGGAAGTGCGGCCGAAGGATCCTCTCTCGCATTGGTCTTTTCAGTCATGAACGCAAGTGCCTTCACGATGCCGCCTAAATCATCTGTCAGAGATGCAGAGGCCTATATATATATATGTTGAAACACTTGTAGTATGCTAAATATGCTAAAGCGTGTCAGATAGATGGATAAACAGGCTCTTTTATTGTACTCCATGTTCATAAAATAAATATGTAAGTTCTTATCACAATATACACGCTCGTACAATAAAGCCTTATCGCTTAATAGCTTTTTCCAGACACCCTTAAGGCTAGATTTGCAAATAAAGAAATGGGTAGATGATGCATTTTAAAATGCATTTAATCGTACTTCTAAAAAAAAACATAAATACATATAAATTTACAAATACTAATATATTTTCACATTTATTGTTCCACCAAAATATACGTTTAAATGTTGTTATGAAATACAGATATGTCCTTTAAAGAAATTCGAAAGTCAATATAAGATATAGGTAGATGTAGAGACGAGTCGCTCCCAGAATGTCCAGAAAACAAACACGTCAAACATATTATCCGAGAATAGCATAGCTACAGTCATACAAATCTCTATTAAATATATAAGCGTACTTGCTTATTGGTTGTCAAAAATCATCCACTGAATTTTGATGTGCTTAATTTGTGTTTATCTAATTTGGCCCTTAAACACAAGGAATAGGAAACAATTTCTCTTGTAATGTTCATTTCCATTGACACTAAACATCAAGTGACCCATCTAGCTGATAAACCTTTGTCTAAACAACTCGAAGAAGATTGATTCGTTGCCAACTATGACATTTTATCTTAGAACTTCAATTTCAAATCTGACTTAAGTCCGTTTATTTATACGTAACCTATTTACTTTGTTACTTGTTTTGTTATTTAAAATTAAACCTTTAGTTTACTTTATAAATTTACTCTTACAAGCGTTGTTTATTTTTAAATTTTCTATCCTTTGTGTTAAATTATATTGTACCGAGTAAAAACTATTTAAAACACAAATTATAAATGATTTAGCTATCTTATTTATATTTTGCGTTGCGTTGGATTCCCACCCCATCGGATAATTAAATTTAGAGAATTATTAAACTTATTTCTGTTTGCGTTTAAACTTAGCTCAGAATATCCGCTGTGACCGAAATGGTCCCACAGAGTTATGATGTGACTTCGTAAAGACATGTGAATCTCACAAAATTTATACAAGTAACAAACACGTATTTATTACACCGATTTATTGATTCAAATAAGTCTATTTTTGTAAAGAAAAGTACACGATTTTATAACATCGTTTATTATACCTGTTTCTTGTCATAGTATCAATACGATTTTTGTAAAAAAAATGTACCACAGTTTAACTACAAGGTCCTACAAAAGGTCAAATTGCTTAAATAAAGATTGTGAGCCGATCAGTTAGTTATTAGATGATAGCCAACCTGAGGGACGTAACGCCACCATGTTGTTTCAAATTAAGAGAAGATGTTTATTTATATTTAGATGTATGATGAAAAATGGCTAACAGTCATTAAGTTTAATGCTTCAATATTAAAGAAGAATAAAGTAAAAGTAACTCACAGTTAACGTATCACCGCTGAGCAAAAATTACTCATCGCGTATTTTATTTATTTACTTGCAATCAACAGCGTTACAGATATGGTTGGGTCATAACTTAGTACTAAATTAGTAATAGTATTTATATGTACGATAAAAAAACAACTCCCACTTAAAATTAATATGAGAATATCATATGCGTATGAAGATAGCTTGAAGCTTATTGCACTAGCACTTTGTGATTTTTTTTTTTTTTATAGAGTAGGAAGGTGGACGAGCATATGGGCCACCTGATGGTAAGTGGTCACCAAACGCCCTTAGACATTGGCATTGTAAGAAATGTCAACCATCGCTTATAGCCAATGCGCCACCAACCTTGGGAACTAAGATTTTATGTCCCTTGTGCCTGTAATTACACTGGCTCACTCACCCTTCAAACCGGAACACAACAATATCAAGTATTGCTTTTTTGCGGTAGAATATCTGATGAATGGGTGATACCTACCCAGACGAGCTTGCACAAAGCTCTACCACCAGTGAATAATTATTAATAATTTAATTAATTACCACCACCAGTTAATAATATTTGACATAACATGTTTCACGTTGTTGTAAATTTAATCGGATTTAAAATATATTATAGTATCCATCGACTCCTAAATCAAATCTTTTCACACACTGCCAAGTATAAATAGCTTTTTTTAGACAAGGTTGTAACCCAACGGTTTATCTAGCGTGAAAAATGCATACAAATGCCTCGTAAACATGACATATGACGGTTTAACGGTAGACATAAGCATAAATAAGCTGTTATGGTGCGTTCTAGTTATCGTTTTTATGTATCTAAAAATATACAACGAATAATGAGCATATTAACTAAAATATTTGTTTCCAATTACATAAATGTATTGAATTACATTACTGAATTAATGTTTAATGATTAATCTCTATGTCGCTACCGCATGGGATTGTAGATAGATAAGTTTACAGTTGAATCGCAATTATGATTCTGAATAAAAAATGAATTGGGCTTAATGTCAACAAAGCCAGCAATAATGTATATGTGTATAGGCAATAGCTATTTTTATTTCAATTTGCCTGTAAGTGCTTAAGTTCATAATGTTGAAATTTATTTATTTTTTTTAATCCTCATTTGCGTCTTGATAATGATCTCAACGTTTCAATAATAAGGATAGTCAATGAGATAGAATTAATATTTGCAAATTTCTGCTTCAGTAAGTTTGTCTACAGCGAATTTTTTTTACTTATTCGATAGCATTGATGTTCACTGCGATTTGTATGGAATTCCGATTATTGCCACTAGATGGCGCTGTATTCATCATATAAATCACAGACACGCTATCGAACGAGAAATAAAAATCGCATTAACAATTTACACAATTTAGCTCATAAAATACATCAGTTTCTCTGTATTCTCAAGCTTTCATTTTACTTCCCCTAATGTTTTTGATAGACGTTTGTTGTTTTTTTTTGCTGGTATAATAAATAATACTAATGAATAGTATAAATGGATGATATTGATAATAATAATAATATCTTGGGACATTATTCACACACGTTCATTTGATCCCAAACTAAGCAGAGCTTGTACTATGGAAACCAAACAACTTATATGTAGCTTATACAACTTTTCTTTTATAAATACATACTTATATAGATAATTACACCCAGACCCAGGATAAACAGACATGTACATGCTCACAAATGTCTGTCCTGGGTGGGAATCGTACCCACAACCTTCGGTGTGAAAGGTAAGTATCTACCAACAACGCTAACCGGCCCGTCAATATAACAAGATTCTATTAAACATATAAGTAAAAATGAACTTATCGTTAGTCTAAAGCACGTACTTATCCCTTTTTAAAGATATTTATTCCAGTAAAGCCAAGAAAGAAAAAAATAGATAGATTCATTCAAGTACTGTATACTTAGATAAATAAAACTTAATTATTATTTTTATTGTTATGATACGTTTTGTTTTGTTCTTATTTTAATGAATATATAAACTATTATTAATATATTTTTTGCACTGGCAATGTAAGGGTCGGTTAATATTTCTTACAACGTCAATGGGTGTTATCACAGCTACCATCAGGTGGCACATTTGCCCGTCCGCTTAACTATTTCATAAAATAAAAAATAATAGTCATATAGGTAAGGTATATAAAATTGTTGTTGTTGTGTTATAATAAAAATGTACTTACATACATATTAGCAATTGCACTAATTAACAAACCTGTTCGATTTAAACATAAACTATATATTGGATATCAGTATATGATAACAGTCATTAGATGTTGAAAAGGTCTAAGACCATTTTAATAATATACAGTAATAGTAACAGCCTGTTAATGTCCCTTTGCTGGGCTAAGGCCTCTTCTCCCTTTTGAGGAGAAGGGTTAGAACTTATTCCACCACGCTGCTCCAATGCGGGTTGGTAGAATACACTGGCAGAATTTGAGTGAAATTTGACAAATGCAGGTTTCCTCACGATATTTTCCTTCACCGTGAAGCATGAGATGAATTATAAACACAAAAGTCAGTGATGCTTGCCCGGGTTTGAATCTACCTCAGTTAAGTTAAACGCGTTCTAACCACAAGGCCATCTCGACTACTTAATAATATTGTTTCCTAATAATATGTTCAAAAAGTACATGATAATTCAACTTTATTAACCATATTGGTTGCTGGAAGCTACAGTTTCTACATTCAATAAAGATCTTGATTTTGTTAATACTACATTTTCATTCTGCCAATTTCAACCTCTATCCCAACATTGAAACAATTACGGTTCCTTTACTTTTACAGCCCTATTTACCTATATATCGTTTTACATATAAGAGAAGTTATTCTCGGAATAAATGAGGCATTGGAATCAATCTCAAGTGAATTTGACGGGCCAGTTTGCGTGGTTGGTGAAACTTGCCTTTCACGTCGAAGGTTGTGGGTTCGATTCCCACTTAGGACAGACATTTGTGTGCATGAACATGTCTGTTTATCCTGACTCTGGGTGTTATCTATATAAGTATATATTTACAAAAGAAAAGTAGTATATGTTTGTATATCAGTTGTCTGGTTTCCATAATACAAACTCTGCTTAGTTTGGGATAAGATAGCCGTGTGTGAATAATATCCCATGATTATTATTATAACTATATATACCCGGCACTAAAATTCTTGCCTAAATGATTCTTGTTTCACGTAGAAGAAACTTGGAGCATATTCCTTGCTCCAGTGCTCGTGGCTTATACGTGAGGTAAAATTTATTCCTTTACCAGGCAAACTTTAATCCTTTACTTAATGCTATTTTTATAAAGCTCAATCAGCAACCACGCAATATATGATCCCTCAAACAAAACCTCAAAACCGACCTCAAATACGTGAGGTAAAATTTAATCCTTTACCAGGCAGCAATCAGTACTGAATTGCCAACATCTTCAACCAAAACCGTCGCTTTCGGTTTAAATCTACATCTTAAGCATGTTTGTGTGTTTAACATATATAAGTTACCACCTTTTTTATGGAATAGATAGGCGAAAGAGCGTGCCATGTGATGGTTAGTAGTCACCAACGCCCATAGACATTGGCATTGAAAGAAATTTTAACCATCGCTCAAATCTCCAATGCGCCACCAACTTTGGGAATTAAGATGATATGTCCCTTGTGCCTGTAATTACACTGGATCACTTAACCTTCAAACCGGAACACAACAATACTATATACTACATCAAGTAAACTGTCACTGTTCTTTTGGTTACGCGATCACTTATCAAATTTTATTCAAATTTATTTATTATTTTGTTTACTGGTGGTAGAGTTTTATGTAAGCTCACCTGGGTAGGTACTACCCACTTATCAGATATTCTACCACAAAACAGCAGTACATAGTATTATTGTATTCCGGTTTGAAAGGTGAGTGAGCCAGTATAACTACAGGCCCGAGGGACATAACATCTTAGTTCCCAAGGTTGGTGACACAAGGCGTTGTATAGAGTGGTTAATAGTTTTTACAATACCAATGTCTATGGGTGATGACCACTAATTTTTATTCAAAAAAAAAAAACAAAACATTATTAAATGTAAAAAGAGGATTTTTCGTCGTTATACATTTTCTCTGAATAAATAAGATTATATGTGAATGTTTGCTACGATAAAATATTTGCACAAACCGACCCAACATTCAGGAGCAGCTATTGAATTCCTAACGGCTGATTTGGACATATTGGAAATCCGGATCCTTATATTATTTACTAAAGGATATTTTAATAGTAGATCCAAAGATGTTTGGACGTAACAAGATTATTTCATGACTGTTTGTAGGCTTGCTAAGCTTAAGTATATTTTCTGGTACGGCTTTGCGCAAGCCCCTCTGGGGCTACTATTACTCATGTATTCTACTGCATACTATTCAACTTAAACACTAATATTTAGTACTTTTGTATTCCAGTTTGAAGGGTGTGTAAGTCAGTGTAACAACAGGTACAAGGGACATAACATCTTAGTTTCCAAGGTTGGTCACCTTTTGGCGATTTGTTACAGTGCCAATATTTATACGAATAACCAACAGCTAGCCAGGCCGTCTACTTATTTGAAATTTAAAAACAAAACTTACATGTTTTAATTATATTGTACATATCTACGTGCAAGTAGTATATTCGCTGTTACAATTTATCCTTAGAGATCACAACAATCTTTATTTACGACAAGTAACACTATTGTCTTGGAATCTAGTTTCATAAGTTCAAAAATAATTAAGAAATTAGCAACAAATAAAGGAATTTGACAGTAAATTACTTATAATCTTTGTGGTTTTAGTAACCGTCTTTGTTGTCTTATGTGAGACTCACTTTGATATCAAATATTCGTGTTTTATATTACGCTGTATGTTTCCCAAAATAAATAAAAAAGAAAGTTGTGCTTGATTTTTTCGAAAACTACAATAAAGACTTCATTCATTATTCTATCATTGCGGTTATTAATACGTGTGAGAAGCTTAAGCATAAACATTAACGTCTGGTTTAGCGGGCGATTAGTAAATGAATTCTTATTCCTAATGTCAAATCAATAATGAAAATGAGAAATCGTGTTAAACTGTATAACTATGCAACTTAACCGTAAGAAAGTGCTCTCGAGTACAATGATATGGATATAATCATTTTGATTATTAAGAGATGAAGTTGGTTGATTTTTAAAACGATAAAAATAATAAAGAGATGAAAGATAAAATATTTTCTTTCTAGGTTCATTTTACGACATAAATCAAAAGTGATTTGCAAGCTAGTATCTATAAGTAACAATGCTGAATCGGCGTGGCTAAAATTTTTATGAATAAAATTGACTTAATTTTTTCTATATTTTTTTTCTTGTGCGATCGAGCTGAGGTGGCTCAGTGGTTATAGCACACGAATCTTAAAGATTGTGGGTTGAACACACAAGCACCATTTTTTTATTTGTGTTTATACTAATTTATCTGTCTACCGTCTCTCCACCTATCTACTACTAGTGGGGTGTTATCTGTCTATGTATATTTATACATAGAGGCAATATTTTATGTAATACTAATAATCATGCTAAATTTAATTTAAATCGCTGTATTTGATATTTAACATATTTTCAAATACCATTGGTTTGTCATGAGTACACGTAACACAAGCAAAACCTTTTAGCGTCAGAGGCGCTTCACTCAAACGTCACGTATAGCAACGTTGCGTCCAAAATCGTATCACCATTAAATAAAATATCCAAAAATAAATTTATGATAAAATTAATCATCAAAATATACATTTCGTATATTTACATGAAAGCGAACAAATTAAACGTATAAAGAATTCAATTTAACTGTCGAAACAAATGACATATTCGTATAGCGATAAATCTGTGTCAATTTTCCAACGTTTTCATTAAGCAATTATACGAGTATGTTTGCACTGTGAATGCGTACGATCACATATCATATTTTATTAAAGGTTTTTCTTAATTACTTAATGCTATTTTTATAAAGCTCAATCAGCAACCACGCAATATATGATCCCTCAAACAAAACCTCAAAACCGACCTGAATAATTTTCATCTATATTAATGTATATTTCAACTTAACACTGAAAATTAGAGATGCCGAGAGTCCTAACGCATGAATTTTAACCACGAATTTTCATGTGCTTTGTTTGTGTTATAATCCATCTTGTACTTTGTGGTGAAGGAAAATATCGTGAGGAAACCTACATATATCTTTTACACGTGTACACACCGCAGTGAACCAGCGTGGTGGAAAAAGATTGAGAGGAGAGAGGCCTTAGGCTAGCAGTGGGACCTGTTTCTATCAAATAAGTTCGTCGTAGGGTTAGGAACGAATACAACCCACTTATCACATATTCTACCGCCAAATAGCAATACTTAGTATTCTGAGTAGCAGTCCATTAGGCAGTATTTATCATATATATATAGTCATAGTGCTAAAGTATTAAAAACTTAAATAATAATTTGAATACAGTTCTCATCTCTTATATTGATAAGCTGATAGGTAAATTAAATTTTTTTTTTTAAATTGATTCCCTCGCACTGAATTGGATATTTTTAACGGAATTTCAACGTAATCTGAAGTCAATTTATCTTTATAGACAGTTTTAATAAACGTTTTTGTTTTACCCAGCGACATTTAATCAATACGAGATATACATTGCTGTTTCACCCAATAAAGTTATAAAGGATAATTAAAAAGTTTTTTTTTATAAGCATAACATTATGAGCAAAAATTCACAATAAAAGGAAGACGACTATTTTAACTCAGAAGCATACTGAGTTATTATGAATGTTTTTTACGAGCATGCTCTTTTTGTATACACATGTGAATTGTATGCTATTTTTGAGTTTCTGCTCAAAATGTTACCAACCGAAGCATGCTTATTTTGAGTTCCACACATAGTACAAATGTATTTCATATTTAAAGTACATGCTAAACAAGAACCGATTGCCCCAGACGATATGTACAAACAAACCTGCTGAAAATCGAGCATCAAAAGCATTATTAAATTGAGTGTGAACGGCTCCGACTTTTGATTTTATGCAAATCGATGTTTATTTTTCAATCTCTGCCATGATTGGCTATTTCAATTTAAAATACTCATGTTTCAAGGTGTATTGGTAATTTTTATGATTAACATCTATGGTTGTCGCCGCTTTCTGTGTGCGTGTTCCTTCACTATGTATATGTGTAGCGAACACATACATAATAATATTATAACGAGGTGCCCCGGTGAACTTCGTATTATCAAAATTTATTTTATTGTAAATCTTCATAATCAACCAATCTTATAAGAAAATTTTTGTTAATTCACGAAAATCTTATGTTTTTATTTATTTTACTCAACATTTTTTATTGGTGTACCTTAATTATAAATTATTTTAATAATCATCAATCTCGTAGTATCACCATCTGCTTGGCGTCACACCCGTGATGCTCACATTTATTTATGTTGTACTTAATTATCGCAACGTTGTCAAGGAGAAAATTATTAGTCGAGACACTCCCGAAGCTAAAGCTGACAAAACTTTAACAGATGAATATGAACAAAAATCGCATTTAATTTTTTTTAAACTGCTAATATATCTACAAAACGTACAGAAAAATATATTTCTAGCTTTGTTTGTAGTACAGCAGTTATATATATATTACATACCATATCTTTATTTATATTAGAAGTGGTCATCTCCCCCATAGTAATTAGTACACTTAGAAGCATTAACGATCCCTATCACCTGCAATTATAATAACTCTAACAAACCTTCAAATATTTGATAACTAACAAACGACAGAAGGTCTGTACCTATTAGCAAAATACCAGCAGGTCTTTCGGTTTATATAAAGATGCTAATATATGAGATCGTCGAATTTAAAGAACTAATGTATTTTTAGTCTTATTCTAATTACTAACCTTTGAAAATGCAATAATAATATAATATTTAAAAAAAAAATTATATTTCCGCAGACGTTTTGTCCGTGCCTTTGATGTATCTTACTGAATGTTCCTGAATGTTTATTACCATTTCACAATCTAAGTTTAGCTATTAAAAAAATAATCCAGATTATACATTTGCATTAACTTATTCATTGACTCGGAATGTGGGCCAGTTGAAGTTAATAGGTTGTTAGTCTTAGTGGGAATCTGGAATTCCTTAGTGGGTCTGGATGGTATTCGGTCTATATGTTATCGTATAGTCTTGCCTTAATCGGGTCATCTCTAATGGATCGCAAATTTTTAGGTTTATATTCAGAATCTCTTTGATAGTGTCCTCTAAAAATAGCAAAGAAAAATAATAAAATCAGTTTAATTAAAGAATTATATAACCACTGTACTATGTACAATTTCTTGTTTTTACAGTAATAATACGCCAAATATATAAAAAACCATCTCTGTTTGTGCTTCAATAAACTGTAAGACCACTTATATGGTTCTTTGTCGTACGAATGTATATTTCGTTACACTACTCACTGAGTAGGGCGTACACGTGTTGCAACTCTAAATTGCTCTCATGACAACACAGTAGGCGCTAAAAACGTGACGCGCTTGTTTTTATACAATTTGTCGTACTTGTGTTGATTCTATATTTTCTTAATTAAACCAAACTGCAATGCTATTGTCATAACATTTTTTTTATAGTAAAGGAAGGCGGACGAGCATATGGGCCACCTGATGGTAAGTGGTCACCAACGCCCTTAGACATTGGCATTGTACGAAATGTTAACCATCGCTTACATCACCAATGCGCCACCAACCTTGGGAACTAAGATGTTATGTCCCTTGTGCCTGTAATTACACTGCCATAACATAACTGTTACGTCACATCTATTGAGATTCTATCATGTCATATTCTTGCCGTATATGTTGGATAAATATAGTAACAGCCCATAAATGTCAAACTGCTGGGCTAAGGGAGAAGAGTCTCCCTTTTTGAGGAGAAGGTTTGGAGCTTATTCTACCACGCTGCTTCAATGCGGGTTGGTGGAATACACATGTGGCAGAATTTCGATGAAATTAGACAAGTGCAGGTTTCCTCACGATGTTTTTGTTGGATTTATAAAAGTGAAACAATATGTGCGCAAAATTGGCGCACATTCTATTCATTCACGTTCACTTCTTAAGGAGAACAGATATTGATATATTTGGAAATAAACTTGGAAAATTTGAGAATCTTATGTTAAGCTATTTAAAGTGTTTGGCTCATAAGAAATCAACTCTTTTAAATTTGCTTATATTTCATTATTATAAAGCTTCTAGTAGTGTAATTATACTATTGTGTACTAATACTATTTATTTATTATATTATTGATAAATTTTAAAATTTAATTTTATGTGCTTCATTTTTTGAATTAAAATGTTTTTTGTCTCTGTTGCCTGTCGTGGTTACCTATAAGTTTTACCCTAAGACCTAATTTGTAAACTATTAATTTCAAATTATTACTGCGTGTCATGTTGGTAAACCTAAATAAATAAATATACTCTGTGTCTCTATTTCTTGATAGATATGAGAGAAACAATATTCGAATACGATAGGACGGTAATATTTAAATGGATATGTTTTACATAATACTCTTATTTCTGGGCAAGTACATATCGTAGGATTCAAGATATTTGTTGCATGATTTTCTCTATCGGCGAACACAAGATGAATTGTAACAGCTTAGGGATATAAAACCGTAACAGCCTGTGAATGTCCCACTGCTGGGCTAAAGGCCTCCTCTCCTCTTTTTGATGAGAAGGTTTTGGAGCTTATTCCACCACGCTGCTCCAATGCGGGTTGGTAGAATTCACATGTGGCAGAATTTCAGTGAAATTAGACACATGCAGGTTTCCTCACGATGTTTTCCTTCACCGTAAGCACGAGATGAATTATAATCACAAATTAAGCACATGAAAATTCAGTGGTGCTTGCCCGGGTTTGAACCCACAATCATCGGTTAAGATTCACGCGTTCTTACCACTGGGCAATCTCGGCTTTTTTTTAAAAAAACTCTATGCTACTTGCTCAAATTCGTATCAGACTTTTGGTTAAGCCGCGCATTTTATCCATGCTATCAATTATCTCCTAAGCTCAATGAATTGATGATGGATAAGAAAGTGTTTTTGACATATTTCGTATTGATTTTAATATGCTTTTTAAGGTTTCTATGTCATATAGGCTTGGAAAATTCACCGGAAATTTATGGTAAATAATATGTTCGAAAATTTATGACGAAGCGCACTTAATATAGTAATACTATAATCATGAATCCTTATTGTATATCCGACTTGTATGCCGTGACCGCAAACGGCACGATACTCTCTTATGCCGTTATGCCCTCTGTTACCTTGCGTTTGTGGCGAGAATGTACTATATACATACTTCATTCATATATTTATTGTAAGTTTGAAACACTGTGTATTTATTTTACTCCGAAATTATTTAAAATTCATTCAATAACCATCAATGTCAACGTTTCACATCTACCAGGCCTACGGTGATGATTATTTTTTTTTATGATTATCTTTCCAAAAAAGACAAATTTATATTTATATAGACAGAAACAACAATTTACCAAAATGCATTCGATTATTGTTGTAGTATGTAATAGTGCAACGCAATTTATTATTATTATTGAATACTGATGACGTCATTCATTTACTTAAGCCCTCAAAATAATTATATCGTTATAATTCTTGACATTACATCAAAAACAAGGTATATACCAGAGACTACCCTCTAGTCAATGTGGCGTCTAAAACTAACATTTGTATGTAAAATTATTTAAAGTCAATCCATGTAGTTCTTATTACCACAGCACATGGTTCATAATCCAAAGAAACAGCAAACGGTATTACTTATTCCCAAAGGAAATACGTCGCTAAAGTGCAAACTACAATATGGTTTTACAGATAGGTCACATCATATTAAGCAAATGTAAGTGATTCTTGACTTTGAACTCTCTTCACTTGTCTTAGAGTAGATTTTACGTGTTAATAATAATAATAAAAACCAACAATAAAAAGATAACAAATATAATTTCATAATCTAAATACGACTAGTAGAATAAATATTAGATAACATTGTTTGGGAGTGTTCCCTTCGCCACATAATGTCTCAAGCAATAACATATTCAGAGCCGAAATTGTAGAACCAAGAACCTAAATTGCCCAGAGCATAGAAAATTCGAAGTTCTGTGGCAGTATAGTAAGGTATAATTGAATTGTATGCAGCTTAATGTATTCATAGCTTCGCTCAGTACGCAAACAAAGACACCTTCCTAAACATTTTTTTTTTTATAGAATAGGAAGGTGGACGAGTATATGGGCCACCTAATGGTAAGTGGTCATCAAACGCCCTTAGACATTGGCATTGTAAGAAATGTCAACCATCGCTTATAGCCAATGCGCCACCAACCTTGGGTACTAAGATTTTATGTCCCTTGTGCCTGTAATTACACTGGCTCACTCACCCTTCAAACCGGAACATAACAATATCAAGTATTGCTGTTTTGTGGTAGAATATCTGATGAGTGGGTGGTACCTACCCAGACGAGCTTGCACAAAGCCCTACCACTAGTAAAACCTTAACAACGTAACATAGAAACCTTACAGCCAAATAATTGATTTTCCAAAAATTATACATAAATTATAATAAGATCCAAATCTATAATAAATGATGACACGTTTTTTTTGTAATGCATTATTGGGAAACTACTAAACCAATATACATAAAGAAGGTTTTAGTATATAAATATGCGCTTCACAGTATTTAAATGTAGAAACTATTGACGTGAAAAATGTCAATTTCTTATAATCAATCACAAAATTGATTATAATAATTCGAAATAGGAATAAAATTAACCTGTAACATTCTACTACCATTTTACAATAATTATAGTACAGTAAGGGCGTATAAATGTCCCAAACATCCCTCCCTTTAATAATATTGGTCAACAAATGTTTCTCGCTTTGTTCCACTAGGTTAAGATGAATATCTGGTCTCCAATACATGCAGATTTCTTCATCATGTTTACCCTCATCGCCAAACACGAAACGAATTTTAAACACAAATTTAACTAATGAAAACTCCATGGTGCTGGTCTCCGATAGCGAGTAATTGTTAAGTTCATCCATCATCAAAAAAGTATTGTTTCGGAAAACCAACCAACGAAAACTTCTCAAGGAGACTTCGTATCAGGCAGCTTCCTCTAGTTGGCACATCACGCATAAATAGTTGAGATTTAATCAAATGAACGTGTATGAATACTATTTATCTTTTCGGTGTTAACTTAGTTCTTGATTTTATAAAGCGTATAAAATATTATGTAGATTCCGCAGAAACTTTGGGAAGTGATGAATAATTCATGTTTAAGTGACGTGTGTTGCATTTCATTACTTAGTTAAGTTTTAATTGCGTCATTTTCGCTTCCTTTGTGATGGTTCTGAACGATTTTGTCGATGAAATTTAAGCACATATAGATGATAACTTATAAGTCTTTTGGTATATTTTAATTCAATGAATAATAGAAAGAAAGTGTGTTTTCAAAAATTTATTTTCAGAAGACGCTTTTATTGATGTTGAGATGTTGTCTTTTGTGCCTGTAATTACATTTATTCACACACTTTTCGAATTGATACACAACAATACTAATTATAACTGTTTAACGGTAGAATATGTATGTATAATAAAATTGTGTTACCTACCCAGATAGGCTTGCAAGCCATACCATCAAAGCTAACCGCTAAATAATACACACATCAAAATAACGTATTATTATTATTCTGTGTTTGACATTCCACGATTGAGATACGATGCGAGTCTCTATAGAATTTGAAATTGTGGTTCAGTTTTTAAGGAAATTTTCCATGGATGTCAAACTAAAGTATATATATACATATTACAGGTCCGGCGCATTTTTGATCCGAAATGCTTAAATCAAATATAACAAATAACGATTCACTTAAATTTAATCTTGAAATTTTTATTTTCGCATAAAAATATACTGTATATTACTGTGATATATGTTTATCAATACATAATATAATAGTTTTAATTATTTACTTTCAATTTTGTAAGATATAGGGGCATTGTCGCTAGTCAATTGTCGCACTTGACAATTCCTAGATAATTCATTCTCACAACGGTTGAATAAACGAGAATGCGTCGTATTTCTCATGACATTATTTGCTAGCCCGCTGCTCGTAACTAATGTATTACGAATCACGTTATCTGATTTAAATACGAGCTTTGTTACGAAATCTCGTAATAGCATGTAAATGTCCAGCTGCTGGCCAATGATCTAATTTTGAGGTTTGTATCTAATTCAACATCTAAAGTATTTATCAATATACACATTTTCAAAAAAGTATTTACAAGATAAAAAATTAACTTAATAAGTTATTTAGAACTATTAGAGATTATATAATATATTTTTCTTAGCGAAATTTACCGCTTTGTTCTTATCATCATTCTCGTAACATATCAATGTCGTTGTGACTACTGTTCTATAACGAACTCAATATGTATTATAATACTCATAATGCATTATCATCATCATCCCGTAACCTTATACCAATATATTTGGGATTGGCGTATGTCTTCATCCTCCATTTCACATTAGTGTATAGATTTGGCATTATACATTTGGCAACATCTTTTAATTGGCCGCCAGCCTAACGTAAATCCTCATTGAAAATGCTATTATTTGAAACCACAATAGCTAGACCAGCTAGTTCCTATTATAGAGTAGCTTCGGATAGATAGCTAATCCACGTCGTGAAAATTTAAAAAAATTTAAAGACTTTTTGTTTTATCGAAATGTATAACATAGGTACTGCGTGACAAATAATTAAAGATAAATTACGTACATACGTATCGATTACACTTTGTTTTTAAAGAAAATGAAGCTAAAACTTTTATCTATTTAAGATAATACAAACAAAATTATTTGGTTGACTAATTATTTGAAATATGTTAATTTATATTAAAGCTTATGCGTTAAATGCTCCCTAGATACGTGCATATAGACCTAATTAACAAAGAGAATACCGTCTTGCCTTGTTTAGACATCTACATGACTTAATCCTGTATCTATGCAAATATATCCAGCCTTTAATTTATGCAAACACATGTCCACGCATGAACATAAACGCATTCTCATGAATGAACACACATTAATACATAGATACCAAAGACAAAGCACACATGCTTACATTCGATTATTATATTATAATATTATCTTGCTTGTGATGACGTTCACACATCGATTTCCAATTCTATTCTTAACGGAGATTAGCCAACTTTAAAGGCGATATTACAGTGCACTCTGATATTCCGATGCGACAGCATTTCGACACAACAGGACACAGTTCAAGACTGTAAGACTGACAGTGTAAGACTGACGGCTTTAGGTACATTTTGAGGAACGAAAGAGTCTATAACCATATTTTTAGCGAACTATTATATAAATCGACCTCATATATTATATAAATTTACCTCAACTAATTCCATACTTTATGTAATTATAATAAGACATTAAACCCGCGAGGACCGCGTGGTTTCACTTCGGCTTTTATTTGACCATTGCCTCTACTGCCATCTCCATTTTTCAAATAGACCACGCCCATTATCATTTCTAACAATATATTATTTTACACCCTAGGCTACTACTGATAATTTCTAGACACTTTTGTTGAAACTTTTTATAGGACTGACTCGAAGTTTGCAGCCAGGACCTTATCCATTAGATTATCGAGACAGTTAAGCTACTTACTAATGATATACATCCTGAGCCAGTTGGCGTGGTTGTTAGATACGTTCTTTTCACGCCGAAGGTTGTGGGTTCGATTCCCACCCAGGACAGACTTTTGTGTGCATGAACATGTCTGTTTATCTGGGTGTATTTACAAAAGAAAAGTAGTATATTTAGTATATAAGTTGTCTGGTTTTCATAGTACAAGCTCTGCTTAATTTTGGATTTGATGGCCGTGTGTGAATAATATTCCAGGATATTAGAAACCTAAGCACACGGGTCGTAGCCAAGCGCGAGTAGGGGCTAGGTATAAGCAGATGAGACGGATGAAGTCGTAAGAATCTTGCGAGTGAGGCGGCATGTGTTGAGGATGATTGCCTTTTGGAGTAAATGCTGAGTGTGTTGAGGAATCTGTAAGATATTATATGATATGATGTATTAAATCAGTCAGCACCTGTTAATGAAATAAATATATATATATATATATATATATATATATATATATGTTCATGTTCAAGGCAATTATTTGATATAAATATATTCTGTATTAGCATATAAAATAGTTTTTATCCTTAAGTACATAGATATGTTGTTAGTTAGGGAATAACTTTTTATTGGTAGAATATATTTGAACTGTAAATATATTATAAAACAGATTTTTTGTATTTAATATTTGTATTATATAGGCAGACTAACAAATGGGTCACTTTGGCCACGACGTCTTTACTCTGCCACAAACCTTGGGAACTTAGAAGTGTGTCCTTTGCGCCTGTAATTGCACTGGCTCAATTTACCCTTTGAAAAAAAAAACAAAAAGAAAAAAAAATTCGCTGTTTGGCAGTTAAATATGTAAGGAGTAAATAACTACCCAGTGGTAGTACGAACTCTACTTCCAAATCTTTAAATTAATGGATTAATAACCAAGTACGAGTGGAACACGTGTGTATCTTACCCGAAGACCACGAGTTCAAATCCAGACTACGTCTTTTTTGTGCTTATTTTATATTTGTAACTAGCTTTCCCTGCAGTTTTACCTGCGTATATTTGTACCATAAACGTAACAATATTAGCTTTGTTATCCTATTTAAATGTTCCATGAGAGATACGGTTGTTTTTTATTTGGGATTAAATACAAGAAAGTTACGGCACCCGGATGCAAGTCTCTTCACCGGTAATAAAAAAGTGCGTTGTTGTCGGTTCCATCACCCCCCTTTTCCTCGGTCCCCTGCTTCCGTACCACTTATTAAGTAATGCATAAACAATTATTATTTACATTTGTATGGGTTTTGAAGATTACCGCGTACGAACAGATATACCGATGCGAGATGGTCCTGTGGTTAGAACAAGAAGCTTCTGTGTGCTTAATTTATGTTTATAATTCATCTCGTGCTTGGCGATGAAGGTAAGCATCTTGAGGACATGAATAAATTGTTACATAAAAAAAGGCATTTTTCATAGCTTGTATATTTTTACATAAAAGAGAGTATCATTGTGTTATATGAAGGGTACTCAGTGTAATTACAGGCTCTAGGGACGAAACGAATTAGATCCCGTGGTTGGGGACGCGTTGACATTGCAAGGATACCCACTCGACTTTTCCTTTAATGTGTAATTAAAATCTACTCAACTCAACAAATAGAACTTACGTTTTACTTGTCTGTCTTACACAAAGATGATAAAAAAGCTTGTAGTTAGTGTTTGTTTGACTTCCAAGGATATGCATACTTTTAATTATATTTGATTGACTTTATAATTAAATAGATGAGAAAAAATAGCTATTAAGTTTCTTACCGATTCTTCCCGGTAGAATTCGTAAAATGTATCGTGAAATATCAACATAACATATAACATTTAAAGGACCAGACTAGCGTTACATGAATCAGATGTTTTTTTATTGTATAGGCAGGCGGACGAGCATATGGGCCACCTGATGGTAAGTGGTCACTAACGCCCATAGACATTGGCATTGTAAGAAATGTTAACCATTGCTTTTACCGCCAATGCGCCACCAATCTTGGGAATCAAGATGTTATGTCCCTTGTGCCTGTAATTACTCCGGCTCACTCACCCTTCAAACCCGAACACAACAATACCGAATACTGCCGTTTTGTGGTAGAATATCTGATGAATGGGTGGTACCTACCCAGACGAGCTTGCACAAAGCCCTACCACCCATATTTTCACTTATCAATTAATTCTATATAAATAAATAAAATTGAAGTATCTATCTTTGATTTTATAAAAACTGATTTTCAATCTAATATCTGACTGACTGTTTACCTGTTTAAAAGTCATGTATAATAATATTATAAAAATAATAAGAATCTTTTTGCTAAACCTCAATCAAAGATTGATTAATATGTGACTAAAAAGTGAAATTAATAAATAATAGTAATCGCCAAATAAGCGTAAAGCTCGTGTTAGTTAATCACTAAGTGGCCATAAATAATACCACTGCGCTATTTATTCATTTAGATCTCCAACAGTCGGACATAAGACACATTCAAATCACTTTTTACATTAACTTAAAACTAACTATGCACAACCAATCACAGGAGAACATACCATTCACAAACACAATTGCAAAATATACAAATCAAAAATAGAATAAAAACAGAAAATAAAAATATTTAAATAAAGAACAAAAAACAAAAACAGAAATAAAAGGTAACTAATTAAATTTTTAAACAAATTAACACTTTATATTATTTTTTTTTAATTATTTTACTAAAAGAGTCATCACATTTTTTCATGAACGATGAGAGCCCGTCACAACCAATGTCCAGTGTTACTGTGTTTTTTACACGATAATTCTCGCGATATTCGCGATATTGGAGCATTCTGTCCAAGTTTCGTTCGAGTGCGGTCACTTTTAAAGAACGGACATGGGTTGCAAGGAGGTCTTCTAGGAACATTAATATTAAATCTACTCAACAGTCTATCGTCATCCATTTTTTCATTAAATACTTTATAAAGCAATTTCATGTCTAGTAAAGATCTTCGAATCCCTAGTTATTGACGCTACATAATATAATATTTGTCTAAATGATATTGTTATGTACTCATAAAACTAGTTAAGCTCGAACTCACCGAACCAACTCATTAATACTAGACCGTTCAAGTAGATTTAATTATGTAACGAAGTTGATATTCCCGTCAATAGTTTAAGTAAGTTTTAGAACTATGTCACGGTTTTTATTACGAAAATACAATATAGTTATAGGATTAAATATATATACAAGACTAGTTGATGACTTTGTCCGAATAAAAAAAAGATTCATACATGTTTCTAAGCTCAAGGTACCAATACTTGCATACAATGTTACCTCTCCACATTTTCTTCCCTTGAAGTTGAAATTTCAACAATTCTATCTTAGCACATACAATTTAAACTAACGATTTTATAATTTGAGGTGCTTTGCCAGATATTGGCAGAGAAAATACCGATGCAGGATGTAAAGGTATTTAAAAAAAAGAAACGTGCAATCCTTATGTTTGGTCGTATTCTAATAATTAAACATCACATCGCTTAACCGGTCAATTAAAACTATGTTAGCACCTACATGGAGATGCACCGACCTTGGCCTTGATCTCAGTGTATCGAGACCTGTACTCTTATAAGACTTGCGTATTATTCAAGAAAACAGATCAATTCTGAAATTTCTGCCAATTTTTCAGTTCCCAGTTATTAGTATTCTAAAACGAAAAATGCAATATTTCCTCATAATATTCGAAGACTTATTTTCCGAACCGCTGCACGAGTCCGTTTTTTAGTTTGAACTTTAAAATAATGCGAGTCTTCACCTGATAAATTGACAGTCGTTTAAGGAACATTACTTTCTTAAAGTTCTCTGTGTATTTAGTTATAGTTGAGAAAATGAGGCTAGTTCTAAAAGTGATGAATATGGACGATTCATATTGGGGCCAGCACCCATAATATATACAGCTAATACATAGTTATTATCGAGCTTAATTGTTTTCGCGTGAACGTAAAGGTTGTACGTGTCAGATGGAATTCTACCTAACGTATACTCATCAACACACTCTAGGCGAATAACCCTTATAATCCAAGGCGAAGACGAAGCAGCCGGAAAGAATCAGAAAAGTTCAGGCACAAGACCAACGTTTACGTGCCTTCAGAGGTATAAGTGTAAAGACTGCTAACTACTGCTGGATATTTACTGAGTATTTCTCGATGGGAAAACTTAATAATCATATTGCCTAGACCATGAACTTGAACCCATGACTTCGTAATCTGTTTCTTTATTAGCCACTACACCAACGAAGCAGAAAACTAAACAGATACAAGCAAACAATTTATGAAGACAAGTTCACTGAATGTGATACATTAATAAATTATAGATAATTACCTCTCAACGTTGGATGTACGAATATTTATTTCCACACTGATCATCATTATATAAGATTAATGATGGCTTTAGCGTTGATAATTTGTGTCAATAATTATAGCACAAAATTATACATTTTCTGATACATTGACGCAAAAAATTACAACTTTTGTATTGACAATAATAAACAACGTATCCTATTTCTTTTGACTTTCTATGATGCATATTATAACAAATATGGATTGAAGAAATATGTCAGTCGTAATAATTATTGACTTATGAAATTGCCGATATTACATTGAAAAGTTAATCAATGAAGCGGGTCCCAAGCCCGGGCAAGCATCATTATTATCCACAGTTTTCCATGTATTTAAATTGTATTTATAATAATCCGGTGCTCGGCAGTGAAGAAAAGTATCGTGAGAAAACAATAATCCTATCTCTTTGAGTATAAGACTAAGGATTATTGATTTCTTCACCATGTTTTGAATGATTCAACCCGCATTGGAGCAGTGTGGTGGAATAAGCTCCAAACCTTCTCCTCAAAAAGGGAGAGGAGGCCTTAGCCCAGCAGTGGGACATTCACAGGCTGTTACTGTACAGGAAGAATGCTTTACCTATATATATATATAGGTAACCTACCTAGTACCTATATATATATATATATATATATATATATATATATATATATATACCTTTCTTTAAGTTTAATTTAAGTATGTTTTTATAGCTTTTCTATTTGGTAAAAGTAACTTTGGATCACGGTCATGCTCAATTAGCAAAAAATTTAAAACACACAATTCTAACAATGGTCTTGTAACCACTGTACTTTATTATTACCCGTTGTATTCGCAATGGGCTTAAAGAAAAAGCAACTTGTAATTAAACATAAATTTATCATACAACAAAGTTGTATATACTCCAACAATGCGCTCGTTACAATAGAAAAACATTCTTGTGACAACTGAAAACTCAAATAATAATCTATTGTATTTTAGTCTCGTTCGTATTGTTTGTTCGATTGCTAGTCAATATGCAAAATCACAGATACGATTAGATCACGAAATGTATATTTTTCGATTCCAGTTCTAAAACAATCTACAATAATCGAGAACTTTAAATAAAAATCAAGGTTTATAGTTTAGTTTACTCATCAAATGTTTTGCCGCCAAACGGTAATACTTAGTATTGTCGTGCCAATGAGCCAATGTTCGTTTACAATATGTACTTACGTGTATATGATATCAAATAATCATTATCTTTGTTTACCATGTACGAGTTTATGCTGTGCTGTCTTAAAGTTAATTAGGACTCTAAAATTTCAAAGATATAGAATTACAATTGGGCCGTTTGTTTCAACTAAGACACTAATTTTAAATGGCATATTCAGCCTTATAAATTATTAGCGCGAATCTACCTTTAAATTGAACGGTATTAGATTACTGATAAAGGCTTCATCATAATAGTGATTGAATTTGATTAATGTAGCATCATCTGTTGAATACATTGTGTTAGATTTCATATGTACCATCGTCTTTGAACTAAGCTGACTGTACGGATTTATAAGGTTATATCTGAAGGATAAATGAATACCCTTTGTTATAATTGTATGATAAAATATTTAATTAAGTAAGATGTTAGCCGAAATAAAAAATAAATATATTACTAATTATTTATTTTTTGGTATCTTTATAACGGTTGGTTTTTGTGAGTGTTGATTTGTTATTTATATACAAATTAATGTATGAGAAAATTACGTATATAAATGTTCGCATTAATTAAGAAAAAAATGTAAGTCAGATAGACAGTAACAGCCTGTGAATGTCCCGCTGCTGGGCTGAGGCCTCCTCTCCTCCTCTCCCTTTTTGGGTAGAAGGTTTTGAGCTCGTTGCTCCTACGCGGATTGATGTAATAAACATGTGGCAGGGTTCCAGTGCAATTAGACACATGCAGATTTCCTCAGGATATTTTCCTTCACCGTCATGCACGAGATGAATTATATCACAAATTAAACACATGAAAATTCAGTGATGCCTGCGTGGGTTTGAACCCACGATCATCGGTTAAGATTCACGCGTTCTTAATACAGGGCCACATCGGCTTTTTAAAAAAAATGTAAATTAACTTTAAACAATTCGACTCATTAATAAAAATACGTAAAAAGATGGGACCACAGTCGACCTTATGGTAGAAAAACTGATGACATGATAATATATCCAGACGGACTTGTATAAAAGCCTTTCACCAGCGTTTGCTTCATCAAAAACTCTTAAGCCATTCTTCTGCTTCTTGAGCATCATCACGGATTTATCACATATGTGACGTGCTGGTCGGATAAAATAATACAAATGTTCTTTATTGAAATCTATTAATAGTTTTTTTTTAATGTATTTCGTGTTATTCAGAACGTAATATTTTCTAATAACTGACGAATGCGACACGAATTCATATTAAACTCACGTACAAAGCCGGCTTTCTTATAAATTGCGCTCTAGGTTAATCTTAAGTATGTGTAGTTTCTACGACTTACACATCAGTAATTTATATTAATCATTTTATTTTACCCGTAAATTCTCTAAATAGAATGATTATATACAAATCTAGAATACGAAGTGTAGGAATCTTTGTAGGAATTCATTACGATCGGCTTAGTGAATTAGTCGTAATGATTCAACATATATATAATAGTTACAAATTTATAGACTCATTTATTTTTATAATTTTAGTATGATTTACAAATTATCTTAACTATTTACATCCATAATAAGCCACAGTGTAAAGCGGGTAAGTGACAAACACATATTGGTCACTGGTGGTAGAGCTTTGTGCAAGCTCGTCTGGGTAGGTATCACCCACTCATCAGATATTCTACCGCAAAACAGCAGTACTTGTTATTGTTGTGTTCCGGTTTGAAGGGTGAGTGAGCCAGTGTAATTACAGGCCTTGTGCCTGTAATTACACTGGACATAAAATCTTAGTTCCCAAGGTTGGTGGCGCATTGGCTGTATAAGCGATGGTTGACATTTCTTACAATGCCAATGTCTAAGGGCGTTTGGTGACCACTTTCCATCAGGTGGCCCATATGCTCGTCCTCCTTCCTATTCTATAAAAAAAAAATATTTGTACCATTCGAAAAACGACAAAGTATATAAGACACGGTATATAATAATGTTTAAATATATTTTAGTTGCTATAGAACGTTTTTTAGTAAGATCTAAGATAAGCCTTTGATTCATTTGCTCCCCGACTTTCAAGCCGCCATTTTGTTGTTGGAAAGATTGATGAACTAATTAATTCATTATTGTCGGGACTTATAGAACGTGTTCAATTGTTTTGTTTGGATTTTTAGTGTCAGAGAATAACTTTTATACAGGTCTTTTTAAAATCTGTTTTACTTTTAAATGCTATATATATAATACAAATCATTATATATGTATGCATTATATAGTTATTACAATGAATGGTATTTGATAAGAATAAGATACTGTACTGGTCGTCATCACGTTTGGACACTACTATCACTTCCTATCGTGGTGGCGTGGAGTCATTTACCCTGCAAATATAAAAAAATATAAAAATAAAGTTTTTTTGCTTTATAAATTTCGCTTTTTAGTCGAATCCTTGAGCATTTTAAAAAGTCGTCTAATCTAAAACTGGAATCCAATTACACGATATAATATACAATTCGTTTTATTGACAGAAAAACGAACGTGACCCTTTCTTGTATATAGTTTGGCCGCTATTGGTTTTTATCGCAACGGTTTAATCGAAGTAAGATATATCGGAAAATATTTTTCGAAAAGAGATGATAAAGCTAACTAAGGCTTCATCATCATCATGATGAATTGCTTGCAAAAAATCATCCAAAAGCATTTTATAACAATTGAATTATTTGAAGGGAAAATAGGAAGTACAATACAGTAACAGTATGGTAATGCTGAAAATCCCTTTTCCCTGTTAAGGAGATCAAATTAATTAGGAATAATTTTCCACCACGCTACATTAATCTAATATAAATATACGTATCGCGTAAAATATCCTTGAATAAAATAAATACAAATATCAATCAATAACTAGTTTATGATTGTCCGGATATGACCCTGAGGCCTTTGGTAAGATAAACGTGTTCTACGAACTGGATAATTTAGGCACTTAAGTATATTCATTACTTGTAATTGTAAAGGATGAGATATAAAAAAACCGATGTTTCTTTCGCCGGTTCTTCTCAGGTCTGAGGTGCATATTTCCGAACCGGTGGTAGATTTATGGCAATCAAAAGGTAAGTGTAACGCTTCTATATCGAATAAAGATTTTTGAATTTGACAAAAAAAGATCTAAATGTCTAATCCTGGTTCATTCTAAGAAACAACTAAGAATAAACATTTAATTTATTTTGATTTAATTAATTATAAAGCATAGTCTTTGGTATCATACATTTAAATTAAGATTATGTTTAAATTCAAATTTACTTATCCAATATTGGATCACGCGTTTTTGCCATCTAGTAACTGCAAACTATGAAACCAGATTCTAATAGTTGTGTTTCCTTGAAACTACAATTTGGGAATATTGAAGATTCAAATAACTCCTGTAAAATCATTAAAAGCTAATAACGCATTGGCTGAATTATTGTTGCTGTAAATGATCTTTGTTGTTGATAATCACAAAGCATCAGGTGACCCTACTTATTTTCTCTAGAATGTCAAGGACTGAAAGCATTGATGATATGATAAATAAGAACTCAATTAAATTTCTTACAATAAGAAGGGCAGATGAAGTCGAGATGGCCCAGTGATGAGAACGCGTGAATATTAACCAATGATCGTGGGTTCAAACCCATTGGCAAGAACCACTGAATTTTCAGGTGCTTAATTTGTGATTATTAATTTATCTCGTGCTTGGTCAAGCACGAGATAAATTAATAATCACAAATTGATGGTCATCAAGCAAGAAGGAAAACATCGTGAGGAAACCAACATGTGTCTAATTTCGCTGAAATTCTGCCACATGTGTATTCCATCAACCCGCATTGGAGCAGCGTCGTGGAACAAGCTCCAAAACCTTCTCCTCAAAAAGGGAGAGGAGGCCTTAGTCCAGCTATGGGACATACACAGGCTGTTACTATACTAAGAAGGGCAGATAAGCTTCAGTAGAAATGGCCTACATTCCACTCCACAACCCTTCTATGCTTCCATCAAAATACCAAAAATATGTAACTTGGTAATTACAATTAAATTCAATTTGCCGTTACTTAAGGTGGAACTGAAAGCACTTGGGACTGAAAGACTTGGGAGCAATTAATGATGTAATTTTTAAATAATTAAAACTGTGTGAATTAAAATGGAACGAATATAAGCTAGAATGAAAATAAAATTTGGCATTTATAACAAATCTTGTAATTTTTCATGTCTTTTCATTTCGGAACATTTCAATTATAATATACATGTACTGTACATAAAATATACAGTTATTGTTTTGGTGTTTATTTCCGAACCGGTGGTAGATTTGTGACAATCAATAAGCAAGTGTAACGCTTCTATATTGAATAAATATTTTTGACTTTGACTTTGACTTTATAGTATATCTTTATATTATATTAGTGGATAACTTATACGGTTGCAGAGCATGAACTCAAGGATCGGATCGATTTGAAGTTGTTTTATTTATTTGCCAAGATTTTGCGTTAATAGACAGCGTTAGATTCAAGAGTCGTGTCGGCTTACCATGCCGTATAATTATAGTGAGGTTAAGATAGTATGTGTGTATTTGTACACATATTTAAGCACTAGATCGTCTGTGTTTTTACTAGCCAGTTGGTTTGTTTGCTATCACTTGAGATTAGAATTTGAAGTCGGATTTTAGTCTAGTGGACTTTATCTACGTAGTTAGAAATTATTGTTGATTAAAACCACATTCCAAACATTTAGTCGATATAAGTTAAATGAACTTCTCAAAATAATATTGCATATTATCGATTTAAAATTGCGAAACTAGTTTCGTGCTAAATATACTTTATTTAAAGTATATTTATTAAAAACAAATAAATATTAATGTTTATTTTTATTCGCCATACCCTTGTCAGCTTGTTTGGGTGCTGCTTAAGCTAACAAACATAAACTCTAGACAAACTTACATATATATAATTGAAACAGATTTGATGTGTATCAAACCTAATAAAAATTATTATTAATTTTTTATCATCCAGAAGTAAAATCGGTTTTATAAAAACACAAAATCATACAAATTTATATAAGTTACTCACTCAATCACTCTTAAAAACCAAATAACACAATTGAAAACAGTTAATAAATCACAAGTCACGCCAATATATATTTTTTTATAGTTACTTTACTTATCTGTCCACTAACAAAAGAGCAGTTTCATATTAGCGCGTTTTTTTTTTCACAGCGCTCGCTGTTGTACATATCAAGGAATCTCCTAGCTGTTTATTTTTTATGATTTGATAAGCGATGGTATAAATACAATTTTATGATATAAATCAAGACAGGTCTATGCAAAATATGACAGCTGGTCTTACTACTTTTTAATTTGGCGCAAACGGTGTTATATTATTTTAGGAATTTTATTAATGTTTATTTCAATCTGAGTACACAGACAAGCCAGAACAGAGTTCTCTGGCGCAGACGTACAAGGAGACCCGACCCAAGCTGAACTGGGAAGAGGGTTTGAACAAAGTAGAAAGATTTATTTATTTAAAAACTTTTTGCCCACCACATTGAGTAGCATGACAAAAGGCGGACTTAATGCCATTCTCTACCAGTCAACCTTTAGGCTAAGCGGAAATTCGTGAAGGCGGTAATTAATAGTCGAAAATATACATACATACAAATATAACATATTATGGATGTCAAAGATGAAGAGAACTAGGAGCTTTCTGACAAGATATGCTCAAGGAGACGAGACTTGAAAGTAGATTTAGAGGTGGCTTTCCTTATATGCTCAGGTACTTTGTTCCATAATCGGACAGTTTAATGATTTTTTTAATATGTTTAATTTTATACTTAAATCCAACCACTAGACCAGCGACACAGTCGCAAGCTAATCATTTATAAGATAAAGTCATTCCTATAAAGTCTTCATATCACATCGAAACTTTTTTATAGGGACATTCTTGAGTAACACCTCGTAGTTAGTTCTATTGTACGTAAGCAAAAACGAATCCTTTAATATGGTTACCGGGCATTAATCGATTTAACAATGAATTTTCAAGCAATTAAAATTCCTACTTGAGACTAGTACTTAATAACTTATTATATTGAATAGAAACGGTAAAGTAGATACACGTGGAGTTCAAGTGATGGTCGTTCGCTCAAAATCTGATAAGTACCATTCAGTTATTGAAGTACCAAATTTGTTATAACAATATAAATACTCAAGAATTATGATACATTACCAACCATTAATTCGTTCCTGAGCAGAGCGGTTAAGAGCCGTATACCTCTCCTAAACAACTTGATAACAAGAGGCCTTTATCCAGACGTAGAGGTATGAGCTGTATTTTTTTTTATTAATTCAAATAGGTAGGCCGACAAGCAATTGGGCTAACTTATGGCTAATGACGGTGTAAATGGTCACATCAGCTTATAAACATTTAAGTGCTTCAACTTGGGAACTAAGACGCTATGGTCCTTGTTTCCTTTAAATCGGAATACAACAATGTTGTTTGGCTAGAATATGTGGTGAGTAGGGGTAACTACTTAGACGGGCTTGCACAAAGCTACGAAATAATTACCTGTATGCAGATGCGACCGTACGAGCTGTAATTTTTTAATAATTTTATTATACAAAATTGTATTAAAACATAAAATTAGTCTTATATAATTTAAAACAATATTATTAAAGTGCGTGTACTGTGATGATAATCTACGTTGCGACAGAAGTAAAACCTTTTCTATGTCAAAAACTTTAGAATGTTATACCCAAAATTGATCTTGAACTAAAAATAGCACCCCACGAAGTTCAACTTGAAAATCCTTAAATTTTTACTTAAACTGTCATTAAAAAATTTCAAAATGTCACTGTAAACTCATAATTAAAACTTAAAAGCCTTAATTATAACCTCAAATAGCTTTGTTTGATCAGCATAATATGTTTTTATAATTAATTACTTTATAAATAATATATTTTCAAATAAGGGATATATACTAATGTTTATATGTTGACAAATCACAATTAAAAATAATTGCGAAAGGAATAAAACCACAAACATACCTCAAAACAAATAAACAAACACTGCCACATGTGTATTCCACCAATCCACATTGGAGCAGCGTGGAGGAATAAGCTCCAAACCTTCTCCTCAAAAAGGGAGAGGAGGCCATAGCCCAGCAATGGAACATTCACAGGTTGTTACTGCACATACAACAAATAAAAATTTTTAATTTTTTTTTTATATGCCCCGGGATGGCAAATGACTCTACTCCACCTGATGGTAAGTGGTAGTAGAGTCCAAACGCGACGACGGCCAGTACAGTCGGGAAGAATGTTCTGTACTAGCCGTCCCCGCCTTGCCGGCCCACAAGATGCCTCTTCACGCCTCGTTTGAAGGAACCCGGGTTGTAAGAGGAGGGGACACGTGAGCTGGTAAGGAATTCCATTTTTTGGAAGTGCGACAAAGAAAGGAGTTGGGCTTGGAGAGAAGACTTCTGTGCCAGACCCTGTCGAAAGCCTTGGAGATATCGAGGCTGACAACCAACGATTCTCCATGCTTGTCTATAGCTTCAACCCAGAGGTGTGTTACGTACGCTAGAAGATCACCTGTGGACCGTTTTGGTCGAAACCCGTACTGACGATCATTAATTAGACATTGATCTTCTAGGGTAAAAATCTAAATATGGGTATGAAGTGATTTACATTTTTTAAAAAGACTTAATATATTGTTAATAATTAAACTGAAAGAAATACGTATACCCTCAATACCTCCTACCGCCTGAACCGCGAGCCAACTCATTACCTCTCCTGCCTTCGAACGTGGAACTTGTGTCGCTTGCACAAACGGATATTTATGCGCACTACGTGTAATAAGTGACAAGATTTATAATGAATGAATGGGTTTCGACTACAATAAAAAATAGAATTAGAGACAAGAAAGTGATTGTTTATTGATATAATATGAATGTTGCTTACATGGTGCAAGCCAGATAACTGCTATTATGTGACGGTGAGTTGGGGGCAAATTTCGATTCAGGCTGGTGTAGTATATACTGTTAATTACTATAACAATAAATGAATTATTTTTTATTAAGAAAGGTAAAATTGTGCCTATTTTAATGGTGAAAAGAACATTGCAGCTCATCAAGTAGATATTTATTTATTTTATTTTTATTTATTTATTTATTTATTTATTTATTTATTTATTTTAAGGACCACTAGTAGCTACTACATGTTTTAATGACAAATGTAAAACAATTTAGTGAAAATAGCTAACATGTGAAGCTTTTTAAAGTAGCCACAACAATTACAATATTTGTTTTAAAAATACATTAACACATAATTATAGCAACATGAGTAGAAAGATTAAAAAAAAAAAAGTCCAAATTGGTACAAATTAAAGATCATAAAAAAATAAACATGCACTTAATAAAATTAAAATTAATAACACAAATAGTTTGAAATTGATATAGGTACAAATTAAAATTAAATAATTCATTAAATTCATGCAAAGTTTACGTTACAAAAAAATTACTAAAAATATACTAATTAATACAAAATAAAATTAAGATAACATTATTTATTATTTATTTATTTATTTATTATTTATTTGCATCTCTCAACAATTCTAGCGCCCGTTTACGATAAATCATGGCAGAGTCATTAAAAATATCTAGATCTTGACAAAAACCATTGTACAACCGTGATGATCTAGGCATTGGTGCATTACATCCTAATTTCGTTTTTGATATTCTGACATCAAAAGTGCCCAGAAAACTACGAACATTGCGCCTTGGAATACGATAGTATATCTTTTCAAGTAAGTAAGTACAGTCGATCTCGTTACGAATTATCTTAAATAGGAAAGAGAGATCTAATAATTGTCTGCGTACAGAGAGACTATCCATATTAAAGTCTTTCAAGAGATTGCTGTAATTTTTATTAGATTTATTATATTTATTATATTATAAGAGAAAGTACTCTGTTTTATATTATTAAACTAATCTTTGCCCGTGACTTTACTCACATTTTAGGGGGGAGGGGTGTATCTGCTTACTTCCACATTCATAGTATTAATTAGGTTGATTTGTAAACACATCCAGTTTGACGATTGAAACGAAATTAAGTACAATCTTATATAGACTTCAAAAACAAACCCAAAAAAAAACTTAAATAAAATCATTTGGTTCGTTCGTGTAACGGAACTGATATAAATTTGTTTAAGTTCAGGCAAAATTTATTTCAATAAATAAGTACGCAAAAATATTGTGGTGAGAAAACAATTGTTTTACGAATTCCGAACCCTGGTATCCAATATTGTGGTAAAACAAACAGACCTAAATTCCGTTGGAATCAACGATGCATTGTATGCAATCGCTTCTAGCTATTAGGAGATTGTATTGGTTTTTAGTCTACAAAAAATATCCGCAGAAATGTATCTAACTTTTTATTTCACTCGTTATTTATTTTTATATATTTAAAGTTTTGAATCAAACACACTCTTTTGTTGGTTCTATAGTCATAACAGTTGTCTAATTTTCTTTTTTTTACTACTTTTTACTTCATGGTATGGGTTCATCATGTCCATTGTTACTTGCAATACAATAAGAAAAAGCAACTTCTTACTGTCAACACGCCTTTAACCGTGAGGACGTAGATTTATTTTGTGTCCTGTACCTCAACCAAAAATGGCGTTTCGAATCAAAACAAAATATTACAAAGTCATGTTTTTCATCGATAGAATATCTAATAAATTGGTTCATATGTTTTCATAGTGCTCTAATAACTGTAAGAATAGAATGTTAGTGAATGTAGTTTTTTTTAACACGAAGGGTATTAATAATAATTAAGGGGAGTTAATTATTAAATTTATTAGATTGGCATTGTTAGTGTTACAGAACAAATTATTTCCAGACGTTTTTTTTTTATTTGACGATTTCGTATAACAAAGAATGCAAAAATATACAAAGAATTACAACGATATTTATTATAATGAAGCCTAAGTGTTCGTGTAGTTGTGTCAGCTTATCTCAGAAAGAATCATTCTGATTTGAATAACTCTTATCGCGTTGGATAGTCCCTTTGTTGAGGAAGGTTCTAGGCTATATATAGCTAAGCTATGACTATAGGCAGAGTAATTTCAAGCAAATATGACAAACTTAATGATATATATCTGACTAGTATGAATAATTCTAGCATTTTCTAACTACGTCGTAATCAAGTATAAAATACAACGTTTATTACCTTTGTAGTTAGCACAAATCTGTTCTAATTCTATCAAATGAAGGGATCAAAACAAATATTGACGTAATTCGATCATATCGTGAATTTAAATATGAATACGAGTACCTTAGAACAATGAAAATAATCAAAATGTCACATGTTCATCTGTTGCATATATAGGCCTCTGCATCTTTGACAGATGATTTAAGCGGCATCGCGATGGCACTTGCGTTCATGACTGAAAAGACCAATGCGAGAGAGGATCCTTCGGCCGCACTTCCGACAAGTGTATGCGCCCCCAGATGGGCGGGGGTTTGAAGCCCGCTCATGACGCCTAGTGCGTTTTTCTTTTAGTAGTTTAAACCAGTTATTGTCATGGTTTGATTGACCTTCGTGAATAAGGCGTCGCCACTTGGCACGGTCCTCTGCCAGTTCCTCCCACCGATTGCTAGGGATGTCAAACGCAACCATATCACGCTTAGCGCAATCTTTGTAACGGAGCATAGGCCGCCCAACAGACCTCTTTGCATCCACAACCTCTCCCAGTAGTATTTGCCTTGGAAGACGAGTCTGCTCCATTCGATGCACGTGTCCCAGCCACCTTAACCGTTTTTTTTTGAGAATGGCCATGATGCTAGGCAGCTGTGCCTCGCCTAGAACAAACTCGTTTGTCACGCGATCCTGCCATGTGATGTCCAGAATGTTCCGAAGACAGCGCAAGTGAAATGAGTTTAGTCGGCGTTCTTGTTTTGCGTACGTTGTCCACGTTTCTGCTCCATACAAGAGCGTGCTTAGGACACATGATTGGTAAACAAGCATTTTCGTTTTTATCGTAAGGTGTCTGTTATCCCAAGCCCTTGTACAGAGCCTCCCGAAAGTAGAGGCTGCTTTGCCGATGCGGAAGTCGATCTCTGCATCAAGCGAGAGATTGCTCGACAAATGCGACCCAAGGTAGCAAAATTTGTTAACCACCTGTAAAGGTGCGCCGTTAAGCAAGATTACTGGTTGCTCTAAATATCCTTGCGCTAAAATAAAGGTCTTCTTACAGTTTATGGAAATTGAAAAGAGGTCGCACGCTCTGGCAAATTTGTCCATTAGACTCTGGAGTTGAGTTTGGTCATGAGCAACGAAGGCAGCGTCGTCAGCGAAGAGGAGACTATCTACAAATAGGTCCTCCCTGTGGCGTTTGGACTTGAGCATTGAGATATTGTACAGCCTACCAACGGTTCGCGTGTGTAAGTGGACGCCTTGCTGTTCATCTCCAAAAGCAACCTTCAGAAGCACTGAGAAGAATATTCTGAACAAGGTGGGGGCCAGTGCACAGCCTTGACGACCACCATGGCGTACTTCGAATGGCGTGGATGTGTTGCCATTGTGCAGGACGGTGACTTCCATATCTTCGTGGAACGATTGCACTATCCTTAGAAGTTTTGGGGGACATCCAATTCTGACAAGAACCGAGTACAACCCCTCTCTGCTCACGGAGTCAAAAGCCTTGTTTAGGTCTACAAATGCAATGACTAGGGTGGTATGTTGCTCCCTACACTTGTCTGAGTGAAAATATCATGTCGACAGTTGACCGTTGGGACCTAAAACCACATTGTGCCTCAGGGTATACGCGGTCGGCGGGCCTTTGTAGTTTGCCTAAACTGGCCCTAGCAAAGGCTTTACCGACGATGCTAAGAAGAGATATTCCGCGGTAACAGTTGCAGTCGCCACGATCGCCTTTACCTTTATAAAGAGTGACGATGTTAGCAACTCGCATATCCCGAGAGACGTAATTTTCTTCCCATCACTTAGCCAGGTGGTTATGAAGGATGGGCAAGAGACACTCAAGCTTGACGACTTCGGTGACAACATCGTATTTTCCGGAGCTCTTTCCGCATTTGAGCTTCTTGACGGCCAGATAAAGTTCCTCTACTGTGGGTGCAACGTCTAGCTCGTGCCAAGTTGCCAGATTCGGGACAAGCTCCACTGCTTCTGGCTGAATATCCACTGGGCACGAGTAGAGCCCCTTGTAGTATTCTACCCATCTTGCCATCTGACGGGTGCTGTCTGTTATAACAGAACCGTCAATTTCCTTGAGAAGTGCCGTCTTTTTTGGAGTAGGTCCAAGAGCTCTTTTGATGCCCGCGTACACCCCGCCAATATCCCCCGCGTTTGCGCACACTTGGATACTTTGGCAAAGCTCTGTCCAATACGCATTTACAAAGAAACGCGTGCTACGCTGGAATGAGGCTTTTGCCTTCGTGAGATCTTCACGCGTCGCATCGCAACGATTAAGGCGAAAATTTAAAGCGGCTTGGCGTTTTGAGTCAATCAAGGGAAGTAAGTGCTCCTCGTTTTCTTGAAACCAGTCGTAAGATTTTGCTTCTTGATAGCCAAAAACCTTGCCTGCAGTGTCAGTGAGAAGAGACGTGACTTTTTCCCATTCGACTCGCGCTGATGCCGTACTGTCCCAAGTTGCAACTTCTTCGCGGACGAGTTCCCCAAATGACTCCACTGCTTCCATGTCACGAGTCTTGAAAGGATTTATCTTTTTTCGACCGAGTGGCTTGGAAGAATGGACTCTCCTAGGGACAAGTTGGACTTTAGTAGCAACGAGGCTGTGATCGGTGTCACACTCGGCACTGTGAAACGCCCGCGTGTGGAGCGTTTCCCGTAGATCCCCCCTTCTTGTAAGAGCAAGGTCTAATTGGAGCCAGTGTTTAGATCGAGGGTACATCCACGAGACTTTCCGCATCATTTTGCCTTTAAAAATGTTGTTGGTAACACACAGCTGGTGCCTTGAGCAAAACTCCAACAATCGTTGTCCGTTGTCGTTAAGCTTGCCTATGCCGTGTGCACCGAAGCATTCAGGCCAGGCTGATGTGCCCTGACCGACGCGGGAATTAAAGTCACCCAAAATGTGCAGTCTGTCAGTTGGATTCACCCTGCGCACTGTCTCATTAAGCTGGCCGTAGAATTGATCCTTGGTCTCAGGTTTTGAACTAAGCGTCAGTGCGTAAGCGGAAATTAGCGTCACAAAGCCGCTTTTTGTGTTTAGACGCAAGACCATAATTCGCTCGGAAACACCTACAGGTGTCTCTATGGCGTTGATGAGATGGTTTCGAACCGCGAAACCTACACCATGCTCTCGTGTTTCCAAGGAACTCTTGCCCTTCCAGTAAAAAGTGTAGTTAGCTTCACGCAAAGACCCTTCGTCTTCAGTTCTGGTCTCTTGTAAGGCTACAATATCGATATTGAGCCTTTTAAGCTCCACGTCGATACTGTAAGTTTTGCGCAGTTCTTGGACGCAATCGGAGCTTCCGTAGGTGTTCGGGAAGCCTGTCCTCATCGTTCGGACATTCCATGTCACAAAGCGCACGTAAGCAGCGTTGGTGTGGGTTTTGAGATTTTTGTTTCTTTGAGCAGGTGGTTAATGTCACAGCGTCAACGTCTAGGTGTAAGGCTTGTGTTCCGTTCACCCAGGCGGAACAAGTTAACGCTGAGGCGGATCAGTACCTTATTGATCGGGGGCTGCCCGACTTAAAGCAGGTGGTAGCTGATCAATGGATCTACGATGGATCCTCCTACTGTCAAGAGTGGCCCCTGGCGTCCGCACTTACGCCTATTCGTGCTGACTTATAACCGGTGACTGTCACTCTCCGTGTTGTTTTCCACCTGCAAGACAGGTGAGCGAAGTGTCCTCTCCGTGGATGCTGCTACGTCTGGGCCAGGCGACTTTATGGCAACACGGGCTTGCCCCGTACCCATGCCACCCTCTTCCCCAGCAGGAATGACGAGTCAATACGTGTGGTGCTGATTTGGCCGCAGGTGACTGGCTAACGCCTAAACGGAGGCACCGCTCCGGGCTTAATATTAGTTTTCCTTCTTTTTTAGAGACTCGGTGTTTACGTCTCTGCCGTTGGGACGTGGGACGTGGGAGCAAGGGCTTGACGCTGGGATAATTATGGGAAACAGCGTATCAAGGAGAGGGGTGAGGATACTGTGATCACGGAAGATACAGGAATGATACAGTCCGGGGTCGCGTACCCGTAGTGATTCCAACCAGCTATCGGACAGATAACTGGTAGATCCACCCTCTGGACAAAAATACCTCTGTTGCATAGCATGTTCTTATTAAATATTAAGGCAACTTTGCCATTTGAAATGTGGACTTGCTAACTGCGCGGCGTATGTCAGATAACTGCAGTTATGGTGCACAAGTGTGTAGAGTACAGTACAATAACATCCTGTAAATATCCCACTGCTGGGCTAAGGCCTCCTCTCCCTTTTGAGGAGAAGGTTTGGAGCTTATTCCACCACGCTGCTCTAATGCCGGTTGATAGAATACACATGTGGCATAATTTCAATGAAATTAGACACATGCAGGTTTCCTTACGATTTTTTCCTTTACAATTATACTCACAAATCATAAATTTGAACCCATGATCGTCGGTCAAGATTCACGCGTTCTAACCACTAGGCCATCTCGGCTTACACTAGGCCATCTCGGCACAAGTGTGTACTCAAACAAAGATGCATAGATTAGGCGCAGGAACAATGAACTTAACGAAGTTGGTTTAGTCTCAGATATGAATGTAATAATTTAAAAATCTGGTTTTTGTTCAAAAAACCAAATTATTTTCAACAACCTCCACTCCAACTCCAATGCAGAATCATCAAACCGGTTCATAAACGAAAAAGTTATGTCCAAACACACAAAAAATTTATATAAAACACTTAAAAGAAAAAATTATGCTTAAAAATATATATAAATACAGAAGACTAATTAAAAATCTCCCCCTTTTTTGTCTTTATATTATAAAATATTTCGCTTAATACAGTTTGAAATTAACCCACCGACTACGTCCCGAGGTGCGATCTCGTAGAAGACACCCTCAGGATGGACGTCACGCGGAGCCCGAGATGGCTCAAATTTCAAGGCAGGTAAAGTAAAGGCCCGTAGGACCAACAGCATACATACAATCAGAAAAAAAGTTTGAAATATTGATAGTCATAGTACTATCACTGACATACCACTTCTGATAACCTATTTACTCTTAGAGTGCAGTCAGTATGCAATGTCAAAGATCGGAATAGCTCGTTCGTTTCCGAGCTATTCTAGAATAATTTGTTTTGGGTTAAATTTACCGGCGTTAGTACATTGTACCTTCAATGATGCGAGGAATTTAAAGCATTATTGCACTGTTTACACTTTATGATTCATGGTCTTTATTCATTAATCAAATCCGAATATTACTTTTGTCAATTTCATTTAAATGTTGTTACGGAGCCTTTTTTTAATATGAAATATTTATTAAGGTGCCTTGGAGTATGACCGGCTCATGTGCCGTGGCGGCAAAGAGCATGACCTTCAAAAATCCTTTCCTTCACCGCTCTTACCTGTGCGCGTGGCGCATAAACTACTATATATTCGTTGCGATATGCTATTATAATAATAAGAAAAATTTATATAAATTTTGTGAACGAAATACTATGTCACTAATTATTTTAATTATTATATTATGTTAAAAATCTCCCCCTTTTTGTCTTTATATTATAAAATATTTAGCTAAATACAGTTTGTTATTAAACCACCGACTACGTCCCGAGGTGCAATCTCGTAGGAGACACCCTCAGGATAAACGTCACGCGGAGCCCGAGATGGCTCAAATTTCAAGGCGGGTACTATCGCCGAGATGGCCTAGTGGTAAGAACGCGTGAATCTTAACCGATGATCGTGGGTTCAAACCCGGGCAAGCACCACTGAATTTTCATGTGCTTAATTTGTGTTTATAATTCATCTCGTGCTTAACGGTGAAGGAAAACATCGTGAGGAAACCTGCATGTGTCTAATTTCATTGAAATTCTGCCACATGTGTATTCTACCAACCCGCATTGGAGCAGCGTGGTGGAATAAGCTCCAAACCTTCTCCTCAAAAGGGAGAGGAGGCCTTAGCCCAGCAGTGGGACATTAACAGGCTGTTACTGTTACTGTTACTATCGCCTAATTATAATATAAATAAATAAATACTAAATATTTATTTATTTATATTCTTTAAATATAAATTCTTTGAATAACCATCAATTTCCATAGTTTCAAATCAGCCAGACGGCCCATGACAGCATTTTTTTTAACGGGAATGCATTATTGTTGGCATTGTTAGAAATGTTAATTATTTACACAAATGCGTCACTAACTATATAAACGGAGATGTTATAATCCTAGTGCCTTTTTTATAGGGAGGTGGACGGGCAAATTGACCACCTTATGCTGAGTGATTACCATTGTCCATGGTGGCGATGTAAGAAATATTAACCATTTTTTTGAGAGTTTCCAAACAATAGCCAGAAATCCTGAAAATTCAATATCTATGCTAACAAGGTCGTGGTTAGAACAGCTTGCAATCAAGCCGTATGTATCATAGACGCTTTTATCATACCAATATTTCTTTACTTTTTGTGAATTTGATAGAAGCCTGTTCAATATTCTTTGTTTTTATAATTGTATCTGATAACAGCATTTCTTTTCAGGAAAATTTACTTGCAAGAAATAACACGCAATAAAGAGAGAAGCAATTTATATGTTGATGTGAAAACATTACGATGCATGACGTCACGTATTAAGGTAGGTGATATTCATCCCACATTTATTCTAAATATAAAAAAGCTACATGCTATATAAGCTTACATGTTATATATACTTGATTACAGCAGATTTTTTCACTGCTTGGCCGGCAAAACTAACAATAACTTAACTAACAATAATTTAGGTAATTTGATCTAATTTCCTAAAATGATTAAAAAAGTGTCTAAAAAGAAATAAAGTATATTTTTAATAAAGAAATTATCGTACAGTCCAATGTGTATACATAGTAAATTGTCATTAAGTCTTTAATTTTATATGGTGATACTGGCTGACAACAAAAACATGGCGGCACATAAAAATATCACGACTGAAACAATAGATAAGATATAACAAACGCACGACTGACACTAACAACAAAACAATATACTAAATAATACACTGAAGATAAAACAAAAAAAAATTTATGACAAAGTAGTAGCATACATATTTTTTTCAATTATGTCAATTTCATAATCTTCTACTACGGCAAACTGTATTCTATAAATGTTCAAAGAGAATCCGATATAGTAAAAATAAAATCCAATGTATCATTAATTTTGAATATGATGCTCTCATTCTTTAGTTTTATATCATATTTCAAAGAGAATGCAACGTTCAAAGAAATATCGAATGTTTCTTCAACCGATATAATAATTGTTGGTAAAGGACTGAAAGTGGACGGGTTGAGTTTCTAATAAAATGAACTTAAAAGCAGGAAACTATGAAACATTGCCTTTGTGATACAACACATTTAATTAATTTTACTTTGAACTGTACTTTACATCAGCTCCAAATATTCATCATTCAATATTATTCTAGCTTGCTGCATTCATCTTCTGTATTTATTATTGCTTTTCACGACAAAATCTTACAGAGTATACTAATCATATTAAGGTAAAGAAACAGTCTTTAAATTGAAAGTAATGTATGTAAGAAGATTTGAGTCTATTCCCACGCAATGTTTCAAGCAGCATTGTGGATGTACATGGCACAATTTTGTTCAACTCATACACCTAATGCATACAAGAATATTGAGCACGAGATGAAAAATTAGTAACTTCGTGATGCTCGCCCGATTATGAACCTTTCTATTTTAATTATTCTAACAAACCAAAGCTTGTTTTTATTAACTTAAATTTTTAATGCTTCAAAAGATCAATGTTCCATTTTTCTTTTCTGTTTTGAATAAATCCTTTGCTTATCTTCTTCAATTAAATCCTTTTGAATTAAAAAGGTCTAGGTAAGACATATATTGTAAAGACCATATACATTTATTTTTATACATCGTGGCAAATTCCATTAAGACAATCTAAGGGCTGATCGTTTGGTTAAATAACATATCATATTTCACTATTTAATGGCAATATGTAATGTTCCGCTGTTTGGATACAGCCTCAAGCCTGTCCTTTTGAGGAGAAGGATTGGAGCATACTCCACTATTCTGCTCCATATGCTGCATTGCGTGTTGGGGGCCATTGAAGATAGGTTTTTCATAACGATGAATAAATCATTAACAAAAATTAACCTGATATGAAAACTCGATAGTGCTCGAGTTTGGACCCCCAATTTTCAGTTAACTTTACGTGATTTAAAGTTATATAATTTCATTATAATATAGATATATGCGATAATAATATCCACCTGACCGAGTCCGGCCAATCTCAAAAAAGATTAGCCACAGGTATTATAGTGCAGACGTTTTTTTTATTAAATAAAAACCCATTTATTTATAATCGAGTATGTTTTTTAAGCACCTTTGCCATATAGCGTTAATTACTATATCCCTTGCTCCATTATATTTTTAGTATAATTTAATAAAAAATATTATGAGAACATATGTTTACTTCTTCAATTAAACTGACATAATCTTAGAGGCCTCCTTTTAGATATGAGAATACCAGTATTAGGAGGCCCGGGTCTTAATTATAAGTGTAACAAAAATATAGGAACACTGTACACAGATATCATATGTAAATGGAAATTAATAAAGGAAGTAGAATAAAAAAAAGTGAAACATATTATAAATGTGTGTGTATTTAATTATTCAATTAAAACTTTGCGTGTTTTAATTTGACTTTCATTTATTAAATATGGTTATTAAGTTGATAGGGTCTTTATTTCCATTAAAAATCCATAAAAAAGCCGAGATGGCCCAGTGGTAAGAACGCGTAAATCTTAACCGATGATCGTTGGTTCAAATCCGGGCAAGCACCACTGAATTTTCATGCGTTCATTTGTGATTATAATTCATCTCGTGCTTTACAGTGAAGGAAAACATCGTGAGGAAACCTGCATATGTACAATTTCATAGAAATTCTGCCACATGTGTATTCCACCAACCCGCATTGGAGCAGCGTGGTGGAATAAGCTCCAAACCTTCTCTTCAAAAAGGGAGAGGAGGCCTTTGGAGGAGCAGTGGGACATTCACAGGCTGTTACGGTCCATATTTAATAACTAACCATTATTAATTTACAGTCTTAAATTAATATCGTTACCAAATATTTCCGCACTTTTAGTCATATATCAATCACATTAATCCTGTTACAATTCGAGAGTTTCTATTATTAAACGTTCCGGATTTCTAAATGTTACTCTGTAACGGTCGATGTATTACTGTTAAAATGTAACTCTAAAACAACATCTAAATATAATTCACTAACACATAATACAAATATAATAGTTCAAAAAAAATTGTTGTGAAATATCTTTTGGCGCGCCTTGGGGTTAAGGCCGACTCGTACGCCGGGACGGCAAACGGTATGACGCTTTCTTATACCGTCATGCCTCCTCGCCAGCACAGTAATTCGTGTACATATTCAGCGATTAGAAGTTAAACTGATTTTAAAACACCTCGAAATGGATTTTTAAAAATAGAACACCAAATCATACAAATTAAGGTAAATAACTCAATCAGCTAACTCTTAAAAATTCAAATAACGCAATAATTGAACACGTTTAACAAATCAAAAATTTGCGCTTATAATGAATTAATTACTGAGCCTTTCTGTACACCAACAAAATGGCGGTTTTAAAATTAGCGCGCATCTTTTTTTTATAAAACGTTGTTCTATGAATCATGGAATATCCTAAATTTATATACATATATATTGTTAATTAACAAATCATTTTATTTATTTTCCTCAATATTTAATAATTTGTTTTATTTTATTATAAAACCTTTCTATAAATGGCTATTGATCTAAATATCGATGTTTCACGTCACACGATCATTTTTACCAATTAATTGCTTATAAATTTCTGCTACAGGCTAACAATTAGTAGATATGTCTTTGCAATAGAACACTAACGGGGTCTAATAATTCTACTCTCAATACACACATAGATATACTCTAAGTCTTTTGTAAATAAATGAATGTGGATTTTGTGGTTGGTCTATTCGTGTAGTTGGTGATACCAACTGCACAAACAGACCAACCACAAAATCAAACAGTTGTCGGATGGAGATTTCACATATTAAAAGTTTTTCAAAGGCTGCATTCAAATAGAAAACGAAAATAATTATGAAACAAACGCTATAATAATTTATTAAACGCTAATTCAAAATTTCGAACAGAAACTTCATAACAAAAAGGCTTTAACGATGAAAGAGGTTTTAATATTTAAGAGGAGAATGTGTCAAACGTATGGTCTTTTTTTATTATTGTGTGTATTGATTGATGTTATATTGGCCTAACGTAGTGGTTTAATATGAGTATAAATATATTTTTTTATATAATATAGGTAGGTAACATACTGGTAGTAGGGCTTTGTGCAAGCTCGTCTGGGTAGGTACCACCCACTCATCAGATATTCTACTGCAAAACATCAGAACTGGGTATTGTTTTTATCCGATTTGTAGTACGAGTGAAGCGATGATTAACATTTCTTAAAATGCTAATGTATATGGGCGTTGACAACTTACCATCAGGTGGCCTATACGCTGGTCCTCCTACCTATTTTATATAAAAAAAATGATTTTGTGTAATAAGCCCCTACTATCCACTATTTACTACCCAGTAAATGGTTTAATTTTACAAAGTATAAATAATTATCATATCAATCTGAATTTGAGCCAAGATGATCTAATAGTTGAACACGCGAATCTCAAGCAAAGATAGCCGATATCTGATGATTCGAACCGGGCATCTGCGAGTGTTCATTTAATTAATTTGTGCCTATAATTCGCCTCGTGCTCAGACAAAGAAAACATCATATTACAATTTGACGCGCCGGTTGGCGTGGTTGGTAGATACTTGCCATTCACGTCGAAGGTTGTGGGTTCGATTCCCACCTAGGACAGACATTTGAGTGCATGAAAATGTCTATTTATCCTAAGTCTGGGTGTAATTATCTATATAAGTAGTTATTTACAAAAGAAAAATTGTAAATGTAGTATATCAGTTGTCTGTCCATAGTACAAGATCTGCTTAGTTTGTGATCAGATGGCCGTGTGTGAATAATGTCCCAGGATATTATTATTATTATTATTATTATTCACATTTGTATGTAACTGCCCCGTAGTGGGACACTTACATGCTGCGTATATATATATATATATATATACGATATATATTACGATACATTGCGTGTCATTCCAACATTAGGTCGTTAGTTCCGGTTGTTATCACAGACATATGGTAATCGTTATCTTTTTGTAGGAAAATTATTCTAATCCAATGGGCTAATGGTAGGCGCGTAACGATATGGAAGTCATGCGATGATTGCTCCATAAAACTGTATAAAAAGGACCACGTATAGCTCAGTACACGTATATAAGAATATGAGAGTTTTACATATAATTTTTATTATTATAGCAATAGTAAGATAAATGTACAAGATCACTTGTTCAAAGTAATTTACAATAATCAGATTCAGCTACTCTATAATCGAAGTAAATGCCTATGAATTTTATGTCAGTGCCACCCATGAGGTTATAATAAAAATATTACCGGAAACTCAGACAAAATTGACTGTCCTGACCTGTTACTAACCTCTTCGTTAAACTTTTCTTTATTTAGATGCCGTAAACCCAACGTTTTCCATGTGCGTAAGTCAAATTCTAACTATCCCCAAAATTCCATCATACAACGTCTAGCACGAACTTATAACAAATTTTATTCTGATTTTAACTTTTTCCACTTATCGAAAATGCAACTGAAAAGAGAAATAATTCAAATACATCGTAAAAAATAAAGTGAATTACCACATACACACACAAACAAGTGCGCCCACGCGCGCACTCATACATACGATTATCTCGCATTAATATTAAGCATGAATGTTTCCGTTACTTATGGAAAGGTGAAACTAAAACTGGATCTTGTTTTACTAAAACAATATTAGTAACGAAAAGAAAAAGCTTCTTGAATAATAAAACACATAAGATGTGAATAAAATAAATTTACGCAAAATTTTGAACACATTATGTTAAAATGAATCTAAATATACTTATTTAAAACTGTTAATTCGTTTTAAAAATTATTAAAAAAAATAAATTAAATAAAAGCAAAAAGCAAATATGGCGTAAAATAAATAAAAAAATATAATTATTTTAATAAAATAAATATATTATTATATATATACTACTTAAGTATCAAGTATATTTGCCAAGCACCCAAAAGTGAGTAATGGTAGCGAAGACGGCATAACAGCAAAGAGAGTTTCCATCACAACATACCAGCCGTTCTTACCCCCAAGCGTCAATAGAAATTTCACATTAAAAAATACAATATAATTGTACATAGTGAAAAGATAACTATGATACTATTTTTTGTATTTTAAATGTGAAAATTTATGTCTTCTTGGTTTTATATTACAAAGTTTTAATTTTAACGACAAAGGAAAATGAGTAATTTGAGAAATATAAATCAACTTAGATGAAATAAAAACGAATTTTATATGAAACTGTGCTTATAGCTTCTTAGTTATTATAGAACGATTTTCTAGAAAACTCTACAGAAAAGTTCATTTCATACACTTATATTTCTAGTTTCTAAAAACATGTTTTGATATAAAGTCCTATGAGCCAAAACAACCCACGCTTATTTAACTCTTAATAAAATATTTTAAATAAAGTTTAAAGTAAAAGGAAGTTAGTATTCACTAATCCTTTGGATAAACAATCTAATAAAAGAAATAACTAATAAGCTTTATTTTTAAACGCTATTTTAATTTTAAGATCTCTGCCTCATAATATGTTTATCAAAAACAATGAGACTTGAAGGTGAAATAAAAAAATATATTATTCATAAATATTTTCTTCTGGACCTATCTGAATCTTTCTCCTGTGGTACGTTAATGTTTACCATCTTTGTTTTTCACAGGCGGGAAAATGGGCCATCTGATGGTAAGGGGTCGTCACCGCCCATAGATATTTACACTGTAAATATTAACCATTCTTTACATGTTAATGCGCCACCAACCCTGGGAACTGTGATGATATGCCCCTTCTTAATGTAATTACACTCGCTCACCCTTTAAACCGGAACACAACAATACTATATATATATATACTCGGAGTTCTGAACAAGGTGCGGCGTTTTTTCACAAACAACAAACAAACAACTGTGCCTGCTGTACAAAACACAGGTACGGTCTTGCGTGGAATATTGCTCGCACCTTTGGGATGGCTCCGCTAAGTACCTACTGGAGGCCTTGGACCGGTTGCAGCGACGTGCAGTGCGCATTATTGGCGACGTAAAGATCACAAACACCCTTGAACCTTTACAATTGCGCCGTGAGATAGCAGCACTGAGCGCTTTCTATCGACTGTATCACGACGAGTGCTCTGAGGAATTATTCTCTCTAATTCCTGCTTCCTCCTTCCTTCTTAAGTCCACGCGAGCTGGTTCTCAATGTCACCGCCTAACTGTTACATCAATTCCATCGCGAACAAAGAAATTTGGCAACTCATTTCTTTGTCGCACTTCCAAAAAATGGAATTCCTTACCAGCTCACGTGTTCCCCTCCTCTTACAACCCGGGTTCCTTCAAACGAGGTGTGAAGAGGCATCTTGCGGGCCGGCAAGGCGAAGGCGGCTAGTGCAGAACGTTTTTCCCGTCTTTACTGGCCGTCGTCGCGTTTGGACTCTACTACCACTTACCATCAGGTGGAGTAGAGTCATTTGCCCTCCCGGCGAATATAAAAAAAATACTAAATATTGCTGTTTAGCGTCTACAATATCTAATGAGTGGGTATAACCCAGACGGCCACAAAGCCCCAACAGGTTCTTCAGGTCGCCGGATCATCTAGCAGTCGATGCTTTTAAAATTGAATTATGGCAAAATCAAAAAGTACGAGTTTCTAAGCTTTACATGATATTTTTAGTGATATTATGAAAAATAAACCACGCGAGAAAGGATTAAACTAAATTCAAGCCATGCTTGGCGTAGTTTATGTCAACGGAATAGGTTTTTATTTATAGTTTATTCAGTTATCTTTTACTGGTGTTAAAACCGTGTGAACGTAACATCCCGTCGTTAGACATACTACTGTGAACTGAGTTTTGTTTTATATGTAAATGAGTGTTTGTATTTTTTACTGATTATTTATTACAACGTTATTGCTTTTTCTGTAAGTCAATATTAAATTTCTAACGCTTTCGAAGGTAAAATGATATGGGAGGTCATGACGATATCTTCGTGTTCAACTTTTTATATCTAATCAGTATTAACGCTGTCAAAACTAGACCAGTGGTCGATCTTGAGTGTGAAATTATTTCACTCAACGTAGATTAAAAAAAACTTCATTTTTTTGTTAAAATAGCGCTAAAACCTTTTTTAATTTAAGCCGTTAATTTATTCAGCAAAAAAATTAAATTAAAATATTATTATGTTTTGATGCAGAGATGGCCTAGTAGTTAGAACGAGTCAATCATAACCAATGATCGTAGGTTCAAACCTGGGCAAGCACCACTAAAATTTCATGTACTTAATTTGTGTATATAATTCATCTCGTGCTTGACGGTGAAGGGAAACATTGCGAAGAAACTTGCATGTGTCTAATTTCACCAAAATGGAGGCCTTAGCCCGGCAGTGAGACATTCACAGACTGTTACTTTATGTTATATATCCGTCTTATATAATATCAATGACAACTGAGCTGTCACTGTTCCATATCATCAGATACTTAATCTACAACAAGATATTATAAATCCTTGTTGTTTTAGTCGTAAAAGAAAAAGAAAACAAATCGAACGTTCGAATCCTTACCAATTGATTAATAAACCTCCACTTTAAACTTCTAGAGCGTTTCAATGGATTCAAAAATTCAAATCAATCAGACTTGCAACTGAATTAAATATGCTAGATGTGAATGTGAGTTTATTAACTTGATTCAATTGATGCTTAAAACTGGCACGCGGAAAGTTTCCAATGCGGAAATTGAAAAGCTGTGTCACTTAATCCAGTGAAATCCACGACCAAATACCAAATATTATTTGGTATTTCAACATTTATACATATTGACTACAACTGTGGTCTGTTGTTTAGACGGCAGCCAATATTTAATCCCGAGGACGAACCATTAAAACGTCATTGGGTGTCTCTGTTAAGAATAATTGTAAAGTCTATACATATGCATGTAAATTGAAATGGTGTGAGCAAGACATGCATCAGAACGACTGTATACATTGACAGTTCACCTTGAAAATACCACCAGCATTTAGTACTATTTTGTACCTTTGTTTAAATATTTGGTACCTAAATCATTAAAAATATTTTTTCATACAGTCATTCGGATGCATGCATGAGCAAGTAACGCTGTGGATACCATGCCATTTGCTTTCTTGCATATCTGTTACTTGTAAGAAGTATACACAAGCTAGTTCACGAGACAGTACGAAGATCTCTCACGCTAAATATCCTACTATTAAAGAATGCGTTAACATTGTAATTTTTATACTAAGACGAAATATGCTTATATTTCGGACTAGCAAATATTGCGCAAAAAAGTCTAAAATTCGAATATAATTTTTAACTTTCCACGGGTAAGCACTTGATGGACAGTGTTATTGCTTGTATAAATATTTACAATATAAAATACATATCAACAAAACCAAGAACAAGTAATTTTAAATTTACTTTTATCTTGTGAGCGTGCCTTATCTCGAACCTAACTTGAGGTAAGTCGTTATCAATAAATGGTAACGACCATTGCGTTTCTATTTCGAAATCATATTGTATTATTTACTTAAGAAACTGCTGGCAAAGTAAATTACATTTATGTCGATTTTACAAGATAAATAAAATGTTTTTTGGACGGGTTTTTTCGGTGGATCAGTTATGGAATCCCAAGTTACGGTACGATGATGTACATCAATTGATGTATGAAGTAACTAAGATGATGCACTTAACAATAATTCACTCCGACACTAAGTCGAGATGGCCCAGTGGTAAGAACGCGTGAATCTTAACCGATGATCGTGGGTTCAAATCCGGGCAAGCACCACTGAATTTTCATGTGCTTAATTTGTGATTATAATTCATCTCGTGCTTTACGGTGAAGGAAAACATCGTGAGGAAACCTGCATGTGTCTAATTTCACTGAAATTCTGCCACATGTGTATTCCACTAACCCGCATTGGAGCAGCGTGGTGGAATAAGCTCCAAACCTTCTTCTCAAAAAGAGGAGAGGAGGCCTTTAGCCCAGCAGTGGGACATTCACAATTCACTCAGTTAATCATAAAAGCATATCCTAAGCGTGTCAAATATCAATCTTTTCAAATATATAAATGAAAAAATTAAAACATTCTTTGATACCATATTTTAATTCAAATAGTTTTTATTACATTTTGAATAGTAGATTAAATAAATTAACTTCAGAATAAAAAATAGTGAAATAAATAGAAAAGAAAAAATTAATAAGAAGTTGATATTATAAAAAAGTTAATAGAAAAACAAACTGATATTCAGTTGTTACTCTTTATTTTCTTAAATAAACTTCGTAGTCTTAAATAAAAATCATATAATTATAATAAAATTGACATATCCTGCGTAGAATCTAACGAATACAAACAACGCTTTTTGATAATTTATTAAATATATTCTTGTATTGTGTAATAAGCCTTATTTATTAAATAATGTACATTTCACATAAGATTTAATTGATATAATAATAATAATAATAATAAAAATAATAATATCCTGGTACATTTTTCACACACGGCCATCTGATCTCAAATTAAGCTTGTACAAAGCTTGTGCTATGGGAACCAGACAACTGATATACTACATATACTACCTTTCTTTTGTAAATACATAATTATATAGAAAACTACACCCAGACTCAGGACAAACAGACATGTTCATGCACACAAATCTCTGTCCTGGGTGGGAATCGAACCCACAACCTTAGGCGTGAAAAGGCAAGTATCTACCAACCATGCCAACCGGCTCGTCAATATGCAAAGGTGCGAACGAATGATTGAAATAATAAAATATTTATTAAAAGGAGTGATACAATAATTTATGAATAATGCTGTCTACATTTCAGTTTGTTTGTTATTTGATTAAACGTTATTCATTAGTACATGAAATGAGCTGATTACATAAACGAGAATGAATCGTCATTCAATCTCTCATCGAATGATTTAAATCCTTTTGTAAGTGGAAACCGTATCAGTATCACTTTAATGCAACTATCGTAGTACGGCTGTTCTGTTCTAAGAACAAACTTCAAACGTCCCGCAGAAAACGGTCTTTAATGTCAGAAGTGATATGCGACATTGAAAATAATAATTATAACATATCAAGAATAAAATATAAGTCGGTTGTCATTTCACGGGTAATAATGAAGTGAGTTCTAACAGAATAGCTTTACTGATATCAAAATATTACGTTACAAGCCTACGTACGTAGAACATTCGCGAAATGTCAAAACCTCTGAAAATAAATATTTTTTATTATAACCTCTAATGTCACCTAAATGTACTGAACGACATTGCTAGCTACATTTATATAAAGGTAAATTGATATAGATAACAAAAAAGAATTAGAAATATTGTTTTGTATTGTATTATTATATTATATAATATTATATTATATTATAGAAGCCGAGATGGCCCTGTGGTAAGAACGCGTGAATCTTAACCGATGATCGTGGGTTCAAACCCGGGCAAGCACCACTGAATTTTCATGTGCTTAATTTGTGATTATAATTCATCTCGTGCTTTACGGTGAAGGAAAACATCGTGAGGAAACCTGCATGTGTCTAATTTCACTGAAATTCTGCCACATGTGAATTCTACCAACCCGCATTGGAGCAGCGTGGTGGAATAAGCTCCAAACCTTCTCCTCAAAAAGAGGAGAGGAGGCCCTTAGCCCAGCAGTGGGACATTCACAGGCTGTTACGGCAACGGTTACGGCATTGTATTTATGTCCGTATATATTGTTTAAGGTGTACACATCGTTGACCTTGTTCGATTGGCGTTGCCAAAAAATATGTCTTTTTTATAGTATAGATAGGCGGACCAGCATAGCACCTGATGGTAAGTTTTCACCAACGCCATAGACATTGGCATTGTAAGAAATGTTAAGCATCGCTTATATCGCCAATTCACCACCAACATTGCTGATTAAGATGTTATGCTACTATAGCTACCCAGACAAGCTTGCACACAACCCTACCCTACCACCAGTAAATATCACGCAGAGATCTTATAAGGCCTGTGTTCTGTGTTTGCAGAGAAATATGTCACAAGTCTGTTCAGCGCAATGTCCCGTTCCACACTGATTTATGAGGCGACAGAGTTTTTCAGGAGCTCATCAATTACATAAATAAATCGTTAAAAATATAACGCAAAATACATCGGATGAATTATACAACACCATGGGAACCTTGTCCAATGGTGTTGTATAATTCAATATATATTTTATTTTTTTTTATATTCACCGGGAGGGCAAATGACTCTACTCCACCTGATGGTAAGTGGTAGTAGAGTCCAAACGCGACGACGGCCAGTACAGACGGGAAAAACGTTCTGCACTAGCCGCCTTCACCTTGCCGGCCCGCAAGATGCCTCTTCACGCCTCGTTTGAAGGAACCCGGGTTGTAAGAGGAGGGGAACACGTGAGCTGGTAAGGAATTCCATTTTTTAGAAGTGCGACAAAGAAAGGAGTTGCCAAATTTCTTTGTTCGCGATGGAATTGATGTCACAGTTAGGCGGTGACATCGAGAATCAGCTCGCGTGGACTTAAGAAGGAAGGGGGAAGCAGGAATTAGAGAGAATAATTCCTCAGAGCACTCGCCGTGATACAGTCGGTAGAAAGCGCTCAGTGCTGCTATCTCACGACGTATATATAGATGTCAATAAAAAAGAGGTGCTGTAGTACAATTCATTAACACTTTGTAGTAACTGAGCGACCATCTGCTCATCTGGTGGTAGGATACTAACATCCGCCTGGCTTGTTACCACCGTACGCATGGTGAAAAACTCGTGAAGTGGCTTGCAGCCGCGTTTCGAGGTCAGCCAGCGTACAGCCAGAGCCCGAGCGAGTATTGCCGCGATGGGTGTTGGTCCAATTGGAGACGACTGTTGAACCAATGCCGGGGGAAACTGTATTGACCTGCCGGACAGGGAGATCCGAATAAACGGCTGTTCCGCTGGCTGCCCGTGGCATAGTACGGGGGCCCGAGCGTGCCTAACCAGCTCGTGAGGCTGCCCCACTAGGCCACGTATAATCTCGGGGTGGACCGTCGTGCCGGTTGGTGACCGGTAGGTGGGGTCCCGGCGGCCACTTCCGGGGGGGTTCGGGGGCCCTTCCGTCCGGCGTGTCAGTGTATTTTTCCTTTTGGCAACCACTTGGGGAAACACGCCTCCACGCTTTGCCCATCCCTATCGTGGCAATACATCGCTCGCTTCACGTCTCTTTTCCATTCTATTTTTCCCAAATGGCGCAACAAAACAGAAATAACGGTCGCACAGCGGTGCACACCCCCACCATACCCTCGCTGTTTGAGGTCGAGTTCTCTAACATCCGAGGACTCCACACTAACCTCAACGCTGTCCACCACCATCTCGAGACAGCACGGCCAGCAATGTTGTTTCTCACGGAGACACAAATACTCCGTCCTGCCGATACCAGCTACCTTAATTATCCCGGCTACACGCTTGAAGAATCCTTCAAAGCGAAAGCCGGAGTATGCTTGTTCGTCAGGACGGATGTTTGCTGTCACCGACTGCGCTGCTTGGAGGACCCCTCCTTCTCCATGTTGGTGGTACGTGTGGACCTGGTTCGTCAGAGCCGAGTCTACGTGTGCCTCTACAGATCCCACAATGGTGACTTGGAGACAAGCCGATTATTTGACCATCTTAGTCGGGTGGCAGATGCTGCGCAAGAGCAATTTCCTAACGCGGAATTGGTGTTTTTGGGGGATTTTAATGCTCACCACGAATCCTGGTTGAAGTCCCTCAAAACTGACTATGCTGGAAGGACTGCTCATGCTTTTGCTCTCACACATGACTTGACCCAACTGGTTGATCAGCCCACCAGGATCCCAGACATTGATGGGCAAGCACCTTCTCTACTGGACCTTTTGCTGACTTCTCACCCGGTGGAATATCAGGTTGTGGTTCAGGCTCCTCTTGGCTCTTCGGATCACAGCCTTATTTCTACCAGAGTGCCACAGGCCAAGCTGCCGCCACTAGCGGTATGCAAACGTCGCGTTTGGCACTATAAGTCGGCGGATTGGGACGGTATGCGCGATTACTATGCGTCGGTCCCTTGGAAGGAACGTTGCTTCAGTGGGAATGACCCGACAGCTAGTGCCGCTGCTGTTGCTGGCGAGATCATGCTGGGAATGGAATACTACATTCCTAGCTCAGATCTCGTCAGTAGGAGTACGCGTAACCGTTGGTTCACTCGTGAATGTGCCGATGCTGTATCATCTAAGCAGGCGGCATATCGCAAGTGGATCAACGGCTGCATTAGCGGGGCATCTAACATTGACTCACTGAAAGCAAACTATAATAAAAATTCCAAGTCCTGTAGAAAGGCATACACGAGAGCGGATGCACAGCGCATTGTACAGATTGGTCATGACCTTGTTTCGCATCCTAGGGGCTCCCGTAGCTTCTGGCGTCTGACCAAGTCTGTGCAAAACAATTTCTGCCAACCTTCGCTGCCACCGCTGAGAAATCCGGACGGATCGCTAGCTCACAGTCCGCAAGAGCAAGCTGATCTCCTGGCTAAACTCTTTGCCGACAATTCCGTCATCGATGATTGTAGTGCACTGCCACCTACAATACCTGCATGTGGCCATACGATGCCTGACATTAAAATCAGGCAACGTGATGTGCGTGCGGAGCTGCAATCACTTGATGTACGGAAAGCTAGCGGTCCCGATGGAATACCAGCCATAGTGCTGAAGAAGTGCGCAGCGGAGCTGTCTCCTGTGTTAACGCGCCTGTTCCAACTTTCTCTCTCTTCGGGAAGTGTGCCGGAGGCTTGGAGAAGAGCTAATGTGCAAGCGGTTCCCAAAAAAAGGGGATCGGTCTGACCCGGCAAATTATCGGCCAATAGCTATCACCTCAGTACTTTGTAAGGTGATGGAACGGATTTTAAACAACCAACTGATCCATTACCTAGAAGATCACTCTTTAATTAATGATCGTCAATACGGGTTTCGACCAAAACGGTCCACAGGTGATCTTCTAGCGTACGTAACGCACCTCTGGGGTGAAGCTATCGACAAGCATGGAGAATCGTTGGTTGTCAGCCTCGATATCTCCAAGGCTTTCGACAGGGTCTGGCACAGAAGTCTTCTCTCCAAGCTGCCGGCATATGGTCTGCCTGCTCAGCTATGCACCTGGATTGCCAGCTTCCTACACAAGCGTAGCCTTCGTGTTTTAGTTGATGGTTGCGCTTCACAATTCTATGTAGTGAATGCTGGGGTCCCCCAGGGATCTGTGCTATCTCCCACACTCTTTCTTTTGCATATCAATGATATGCTCTCTCTTGGGAACATACATTGCTATGCAGACGATAGTACAGTGCATGGTGGATACCACGCACGCGCAGTGGCTGGGCGAGCGGAAATTGAGGAGAGGCGGAAGAATCTTGTCATTGAACTCGATAGGACGTTAGAGCTCATCGCCAAATGGGGCTCTGATAATCTTGTTGAGTTTAATGCCAAGAAAACACAGGTATGCGCTCTCACGGCGAAAAAGTCAACATTTTCCCCTCTTCCCTCCCTCTGTGGTACTCCGCTGGTGATGCAAAGCAAAATCGCCATGCTGGGGATTGACGTTCGCTGCGACCTTAGTCCAAGGGATTACATCGAGGCTGTTATAAAAACAGCTTCACGGAAACTCGGAGTTCTGAACAAGGTGCGGCGCTTTTTCACGCCACAACAACTGTGCCTGCTGTACAAAACACAGGTACGGTCTTGCGTGGAATATTGCTCGCACCTTTGGGATGGCTCCGCTAAGTACCTACTTGAGGCCTTGGACCGGTTGCAGCGACGTGCCGTACGCATTATTGGCGACGTAAAGGTCACAAACACCCTTGAACCTTTACAATTGCGTCGTGAGATAGCAGCACTGAGCGCTTTCTATCGACTGTATCACGGCGAGTGCTCTGAGGAATTATTCTCTCTAATTCCTGCTTCCCCCTTCCTTCTTAAGTCCACGCGAGCTGGTTCTCGATGTCACCGCCTAACTGTGACATCAATTCCATCGCGAACAAAGAAATTTGGCAACTCCTTTCTTTGTCGCACTTCCAAAAAATGGAATTCCTTACCAGCTCACGTGTTCCCCTCCTCTTACAACCCGGGTTCCTTCAAACGAGGCGTGAAGAGGCATCTTGCGGGCCGGCAAGGCGAAGGCGGCTAGTGCAGAACGTTTTTCCCGTCTGTACTGGCCGTCGTCGCGTTTGGACTCTACTACCACTTACCAACAGGTGGCGTAGAGTCATTTGCCCTCCCGGCGAATATAAAAAAAAAAAAAAAAAAAACAAAAAAACATACACTACAAGGTTATGAATTGAATGAACTGTTACAAAGGAAAAATATGTAATTTTTATAATAGGGTTACTCTATAATATAATTCTCTATAATATATATATCGCCCAGAGGACCGCAATTGCGATTAAACGGGAAAAAATTAAATTATTTATTTATTTTTATATGCTGTAATGTAATGAAAATAATTCTTATGTAAATAAATATTTGTTTAAATAAACCTTTAATAGTTAAACTTATGTTATGTACGAGTAAAGTTCATCAATGCGTATTGTTATGTATTTATTTATTCTCAATACATATTCGATAATTATATTATGTATTTACGCAAAAACGTAAAAGATTATTACAGAAATTGTGACGTACATTCTGTTAATATTAGGAACAAGCATAAACTTACAATTTCTATTGCCCGATTATACGGGGTTAGTAAGTATTTTGAGTGACATTGTACACGATTTGACAACAGGATCCCTGAAAACGTTCAAAAATATTCAATTGCGAAATTAAAAAGAATCGTTTAAGAACGCTTGTGAGCTAAAAGATATTATAAAACCAATGACTTTTTAGATGATTACTCACCTTGGAAATGAAATGGTCGCCTCCGGGCCATTTCAAATTAAACAAATATTATTCTATAATTATATGAGATAAAAATATAAAAAAATCCCGCTTAGTTTCTTTCACTTGTTCTTCTCAGCTCAGGTCCTTATTATTGTTGGTCGGAAATGGTCTCCTTCTGTGATAATGTAATGTCGCAGAAGGAGGCCGCGGAGCGGGAGCGGATAGACGACGTCGCTGCAAACCTGCTCCGCCGAAGAAGACTGGGGAGAAGAATGAGGCGCTATGCGCACCTTCTCCCTCCGCCGCAATAGGCGTCGCTGGGACTAGGGGGTTCTCAGTACCCTGATAATCATGCGCAAGCGATCCCGTGGCGCTCCTCGTTATGACGGAAAGGGTACCGCTGGTTTTTTAGTGGGTATTCCGTTGTTCGGGGCGCACTCGGCGCCTCGAACATCGGCGAGCCCCACATACCCTCCCCACATACCCTCCCCACTGTTCCCGTGGGGGAAACGCGTAATGCGTTTTTCCAGCGTAAAAAAAAAAGAAAGTGTGACGAGCTGTATGTGTGAAGCATTTCTATATTGAATAAAGATTTTCGACTTTGAACCTGAAATCATCGGTTGAGATTCCTGTGTTATAGCCACTGGACTATTTTTCACTTAGATGAATGAAACCCACACATATATAAATTTAATTAATCGTCTAATCTACACTTAAATCTTAAAACATATTATTCAATTGCATTTGTTCAAAAGTTCAGATATTTTCATTTGACACATCCAGTCACTTTACATATTCGATTTAAACAGCCAATCTGTCTTGCAGCTAAGCGGAAGATAGCAATTTTCGTGACGATTGAAAATTTTCAATTGAAATACGAGTTTAATTCGAATACAATAGAGCCCATTATCGTTTAACGCTCCACATAAGCCGGTTCGACGTGCGATTGCTTCAATTATTCCATACTCAATCTGCGACTGAGCGACTGTTAATACTATGGAAATAAATCTTTCCTTGACTTTAGATAATTCTTTTGAAATTCTAACTAATATTATTAATTCGAAAGTGAGTTTGCTTGCTACGTTTACACATCTAAACTACTCGACTGCTCATTATTAAATTGACAATACGTTGTCACGGGTACAGAAATTGACATCAGGTACCTAACGCCTACCACTTCCACTTATACGTGTTCAAAAGCCGCGGGCGGAAACTAATTGATTGTAAAAACAATACTATCTTCTACTTTTATTCAGAGAAAATAATATTTTCAATGATTATAATTATTGTTTTTCAGTTTTATTTTATTTTGCATCCACTTTACTATTGTAACCTTAGTCTTCCGGACCCAAAATAAGTCGAGCATTAAACGATAAGTGGGACTACAAATAATAATAGGTCGGGCGTCTATGCGATGGACTGACCGAATCAGATCTGTGGTGGGCGGACCATTACATAAGTGTAGGATGACAGCTGACAGGGAGAGATGGCGAAACATCCTGAAGAGATTAACATCAACAACTTCCTGACGACCATGACCGCTCTGTTAAGAGCGTATCGACTAAGAAGAAGAAACTACAAAAACTTTGAAATACAGAGGCATTCGGTGTTAACGATTGATTTATAAAACAACAAGTAAGGTAACGTTTCTTTAGCAGACTGAAAAAATATATAAATAGTCTTTTCTCTGATAGAAACAATGTACGTGCCTCTAATAGCTGGCTTTTCCTCTCTTTCCTTATATCTTTAGTATTCTAAGGTGCAAACAAACTGAACTAGATTTACTAGGCCATCTGTAAACTGCTAACATACCTTATGCACAATCCACGTTCATCTGGAATGAGGTTGTACATTCATGGGATATGGGATTAAATCTAGGTATTTTTAATAATAAAATTTTAACTATTTGAGTGTAATCTTAGATTTCTCAAGGTGAACGCTGATATGCACATTGATCTTGAGCCAAAGAATCTAGCTTAAGGTATTTAGCATCGGTGATCGTAAAGCCATGTGGAAAAACAAACAGTGGAATATGGTCGATTCTACAAAGCCCTAATGGGACTGGACTTCGATCAGACCAGCTCTGTCATCTGATTATCATATTTTGTAACCAGATGACATGTTGTAATATTCTACTTATTAGTAGTCTCAGCAATAAGAAAAAAACATTACTAAATAAATATTAGCGAAACAGTAAACATTAATTAATCGTATAATCGCACATTAAAGAAAGAAATAAAATTTTGAATTAAAATTATCAGTTATCTGACTAAAATGGAGAGTAGCGACATTTAATACATTTTTCTTAACGCAAACATCGTTCGCAAAATTCACGGCTATGTTGTGAAGGTACAAATGTGTTTTACTTATTCATATATAATTCACGGGTATATACACAAAAAGAGATTGAATGAAAAAAAACGTCTGTGGAGAACGGGAAAAATATTAAAAATAAGTAATAAGTATAAGTAATGGATTACCAAAATATCGTAACTGCTTTACATAAAACCTTTATGTACGTATACATATAAAATGGACCAAACCTTAACATACCTGATAGTAATAAGCCGTAGTAAAGATTTCTTGTAAGAATAAGGTGTTATAAACCAAAAAGTTTCACACTAACGCCTTGGAATATTATCCATTTGGGATTACGAGGGTTTCATTCGCAGCCCAAGTTTAAATGGAGAAAAATATGAATAATATCATCATAACTTATTAGTATCTTTTTAGGAAAATACTACATATAATGTTTTGTAATTTAATGGTTTACACATAACCAATTTTCAAATCAATGAAACGTTGTTGTTAATTAAAATTATAACCATGCGATTATTATCACTAGCGTAATAAGCCGGGGAATTATTAAATATTTGTATCGATCTTTAATTCCGACTCTTATCACAAAATTTAATTCTAAAAGCTTGAGTTTCTAAGGACAGTTGGCCTCTTGACCGGATTTCGAGTACTCATTGTGCTAATCTCGAATCCAACTTAGCAGATAATAGTATAATATAGAAGTATGCATAATAATAGGGTGTACTATCTGGATACATATCTGAGCGGATCCTCACTCTCATAATTAAATGGGACGTTCAGTTCAGGGGATGGGGAGTTCAGACGCAGGACAAACTTCTAACTTTCTGAGGCATGAGAATGATTTCTATATACTGCCCAAGACGTTAGAATGTGCAGCTTTATAAGTTAGCTACTAAACCAAGAAGGTGGCTAAGAGTGGTTACATTATTAGTACCTATTACCGAGACTAATTGCACCGTTTCATATGATACGAGGTAAGAAATTCAATTAGTAACAAGAAACCATTATAAGCACAGATTATACGTTTAATGTCGCTTCTATCCAATTTCATTGTTGTACTAATTAATACCTAAGCTCATTACTTACTAAGTAATAACATTTTAGTAATAACCACTAGACAGAGATAACAGCTTCGATTGTCCTTTTAAAATATTGAAAAATATTTTATGTGCTTATATTTCAACTACCACAAAATTGGTTTTGTGGTAGTTGAAATATATGTGGATTATTTTGCTCCGTTGGTTTCGTCTCAAGATTATACAATTCGCTTCATTAAGTTCTTGAATAAATTGTCGGGTCAGGTCGATAAAAAACGTAACAGTAAACGTAACAGCCATTTAATGTCGTACTGCTGGCTTCCTCTTTTTGGAAGGAAAAGGCTTATAGTTAATTCCGACATGCTGCTTTGATGTGATGTTTTTCGTCAGCCCCAAGTAAGAGATGATTAATCATAAAAAAATATTAAGCAATGCATAATCTTGAAGCCGCAATCTTCCAAGAATATTTATGTGTTTTAACCTTTATGTGACCTCGCCTCAAATAAAAGCTATTTTTTTTCTCTGAAGTGGTTTATCATGAAGTTTCAGTAGCAACCTGGAATTAGAAGTTTGGCAGATACACATCATGGTCCATTTAATGAATGTTCCGGTAAAGGGCGTACTAGTAACAGATCTACATCTCTAACTTCTAATATTGTGCTCGTGTTGAATTATCGTCCCAATGGACTAAGAAAGTAAGGTAAAAATAATATTGTACGAGTACATTTCCTTGTTTTTCCTTACATATTTGTTCAATAGAATGTTGCTTCCGTAATTGAAATTGTCTGAGTTTGGCTACTAATTTCGGTCAAAAGGCCTTGTAGGAGAATTAATTAATCAAGTTTCGGTATATTTATGTAATTTAGATCTACTGTGAAAACACAAAGGGCTAAAGGTCAAGCCAAACCGCGAGACATGTAAGGGCAGTTACGTAACTTTTTATGAAAGGCTTAAATCTAAATTAGTAGTGACCTTAAATAAATTTTAAACCTTATTAGAGGAAACATATTAAAAGTAACCATACAATTTTTTATTACGTCAATTATAATTCATATAGCTCTTTACATACGAAGATAGATTAAAAAAAATATGTTTATCGTGGTTGTAGGTTAGAAGTGTTATACTTTAAACTTTAAGCCGATGTTGTATCTGTATAAAAAAAATTAAACGTTTTTATGTTACCCAAAATCAATTATAAAAATATGCATGTTTCCTTTTATTATTATTTAGTTTAGTAGACCAATAAAAAAAATAAAAAATAAATAAGCAGACTGGGAAATGATCAAACGATGGTAAGTGATCTCCACTATCCATAGATATCGGCACTGTAGGAATTATTTATCTCTTACATCGTCAGTGTACGACCAATCTTGGAACCTAAGATTCTACGTCATTTGTGTCTGTATTTAAACTGGCTCATTCACCCTTTAAACTGGAACACAACTATACTAAGTATTGCTGATTGGCGTTAGAATATTTAAGCTATAAGCCTCCTTATGAAAAGACCTTTGCCTTGGAGTGGACCATTTACAGGCTATTACTTTATATATACAGATTATATGAATGAAAACAAGGAAAACTACACTTTATTACTTTCAGCATAAGTTGCAAATTTAATTGTACAGATTAGTATTCATTCAAAACAATTCTACATCATTCAAGTATTTCATATCGTTAACGACGTGTCTCCAGCAGAATAATTGTTTAATTCTGAATTATTGAAATTAAACAAGTATGTCGAGAACTATCTCTATTGTAACAAACAGCGGTTCTTATTACAATATAGAAAGGCAGTTCTCTAAACTAATTAATGTTTAGAATTAAATCTATAACACTGTATTGTAACAACTGTTATTTTTGTGTGTCAGGTACACAGGTGTTTGCTTTGTGCATACAAAGATTAAAGCCAAGTTTAAAAAAAAAATGAATGATTTCGACTCGATACAGTATAAGTGGTATTTTGTAAGAATTCACTTCATTTCTCAATCGTGAAATATTGAAAACCGATTAACGGTGATACGCTATTTTGATTCGTGTATTATTCGTGTATCGAGGCAAGTGTAAATAATTCCTCAACTCAGATCGTGAAGACTGGTATCTAGTCTCAGTTTATATAACTTAGCTATTGTGTTTTAACTGTATAATCTGGTCTGTTTGAAAGACAGTTTGGATAGTTTCGTAGTAAGTTGTCGTACTTGAAATGTTTGAAATTTACGCGAAATTCATAGTGAATAGTGTAGCTTACATTCAACCATGTAATCAAACAGCAATACTTGGCATTGTTACGCTCTGGTTTGCAGGGTGAGTGAGCCAGTGTAACCACAGGCACAAGTGACATAACATCTTAGTTTCCAAGGTTGAAGGCGCATTGGTGATATAAGAAATGATTATTAATTCTTTCAGTGCCAATTTGTATATGCGATGCAGTTTCTTCAAAGTTGATTAAAAGGCTTTTAGATTAACATCTTTGCATTACTTGAAACAAAACAGCTCGTACAAACTACTGCCAGGCATCTCTTTAGGAGCAAATTAGAAGCTTACTTCGCAATGCTGCAACGACATAATTCATTTTGGTAACAAGGTTTAAATTATTTCTCAAAACAGAGATGCCTCAGTCCAGCAACGGCATTACTAAAATTTCATTTACTTTATTTTACAAAGAATTAATTAAAGTATCACAGACACACAGTTACAGTTATATTATATCACCGTCGTATCTTGTGTTCGTTAAATTTTCTACATCACTCGTTGTCTAGTCAAGACGAAGACTAATGGACATGGACAAAAAATATCTATGTCAGAGAAAATTATTTATATCTTCGAACAAGAACATATGAATTAGTTAAAGAAAAAATTCTCGTCGTGTCGTGTTTAATGTAGAAAGAAAATAGAAACATATTTTATTTCTTCACGATTATTGTATTCCCAATAAAAGATAATAATTTAACATTGTCTAGGAATTGAAGGAATGAGACAATTTTTTTTGGAGATGCTTTTAATTTTGATTCCAATATTTGATTGATTGAGGAACCGAGATGGCTCAGTGGTTAGCCCCACAGCCCCAACGCCCGGGGCTTAAAAGATAGGTCGTAACCCTGGGGCTGGATGGGAGTGATTCCGTGAGGGCGGGGGCCTCGCGTGTCTTATTTCAGACGGCCCTGAGGAGGACGGCAGCCGCGATAATAAAAAAAATCCGTACCGAGGACGGCCATCATTTTACTGGCGGCACTGATTTTATTGGGTAAGAATTCCACATAACCCAATTCCTCCCATGGGAGCTAGGTGCCTTTCTGAAGGTTTCTACTGCTTGAAGAAAAAAAAAAGAAAAAGTAACAAAGTGGTCAGAACGCGTGAATCTTAACCGATGATCGTGGGTTCGAACCCGGGCAAGCACCACTGAATTTTCATGTGCTTTATTTGTGTTTCATCTCGTGCTTGACGGTGAAGGAAAATATCGTGAGGAAACCTGCATGTGTCAAAATTTTACTGAAATTCTACCACATATGTGTTCCACCAACCCGCGTTGGAGCAGCGTGGTTGACTAAGCTCTAAACCTTCTCCGCAAAAAAGGAGGGACCTTGGCCCAGCAGTGGGACATTCACAGACTGTTACTGATTTGATTGATATTTATCGAACGACAATGTTTTTATGATTTTGCAATCGATACATTGCTTGATATAATAATAAAGCCTAAATTTTAATAAAGCTATCAATCCATATCAACACATATTACTATAATGCTGTACCGGCTACCAGCTTACTTAAAACTCATAACTTTTAGTGTGATACCCGTTAATTAAAGACTTCGAATTAATTTAAATTCATTCATACATCAAGTCAAGTTAAAATGACATAGTCATAACAATCATTGACATCAATATACGAGTCTTCTAAAACGAAGTAAAATCACAAACTGAAGTAGTAACATGGTTTAAAAAGACCACTTTTTATCGTACTGTTATAATATACAACGCAGTCGTTTTTTTTTTCAAACGACTATTATCTATTTTTTTATAGAATAGGAAGGCGGACGAGCATATGGGCCACCTGATGATAAGTGGTCACCAACGCCCATAGACATTGGCATTGTAAGAAATGTTAACCATCGCTTACATCACCAATCCACCACCAAACTTGGGAACAAAGATGTCATGTCCCTTGTGCCTGTAATTACACTGACTGACTCACCCTTAAAATCGTAACACAACAACACCAAGTACTGCTGTTTTGCGGTAGAATATCTGATGAGTGAATGGTACCTTTCCACACGACCTTACACAAATCTCTCTACCCCCAGTAAAATCTATGATCAAATAATGCTCCGATTAAGCCGCTTATATTAAGTATTGGAGAGGATACGTGGGCATTTGATATTTCAATATTATATATATTAAAGAAAACATTGAAAAAAAATATAATATTTTTTGTCAACTAGACAGTAAGTTACCTGTTGGTACATATATCATGGTTTTAAATTTACAAGTGTTTAATATAAGCACTGTAGATGTGTATTTTCCAATAAATAAATAAATTATAATTTGAAACTTCGGAGAGAGACCGACTCGTATTCCTTAACAGCAAACGGCTTGACGCCGTTATGAATCCTCTCCGCCGCTGTCACTCCCTCTGTGTACGTTAATATTTACAGTATATTCATAATTTAAAATAATAATAAGAAAAATATATGTATTTCATTGACGAAGCTCCGTTTGTTTTATCAATAATTCACATCTGACTGGCGTCTTGTGAAGGCACATTTTTTTATTGATAATATAACGCAATATACCAATCTGACCATACCTACCCAATGAACTTTCATTTTCTAGCAGTCTCTGTACTCAGACAAATATTGCAAGCCAATTATAGTTTGTGCTAAACTCAAAATATCAGTAATATACCTTACAGTCGTCAGCTTAATTAAAATTTATCGGATATAAGGAATTCTATTTCAAAGAAAATTAAATCAACTTAATAAAGAAGAGCTCGTAGTTACATTCATACAGGTAAATATCGCGACACGTGCCAGAATGCACGTTGCAACGCTGATTACATTCCCGCACGGTTTCACATTGTTTTGTTGTATCGGAAATGTTCATTTCATTTCCAACTAGCTTCTAGGTCCTGAATCCTATCCCTTATTATTATTTGCACTGAGTCTCGAGAAATAGATTTAATGGCATAACATTTCTTGTGAGTGTTTCATTTTCCTGTGTCAGTCTTCAACAAAACATAACTGTTATTGGATCAGTCTCCTTTGTCTATATGATCGTTTGTCAAAGCATATATTCTACTAAATTACTTAATTAAAATTTGGAATTTGTATATAGATATATAATAAATTTGAGTCGAAAATTGGATAATATAAATATACATTTAAAATATTTTATGTTGCATTTCACATTAAACCTTTCGGTATAAAATATATTTATTTAAATCTCAAAGCATCATAGCTTAAAATTTTATTATCTATGTAAAAGACTTAAACATATTAAATATATAAAAATTAATAATAACAAACTAATAAATTTGTCAATGTATTATTTATACTTAATACATGTTATATATTGCGTTATATATAATGCCAAAAATAACCTATAAGAAGCTATCTATTAAATGAGACCTTAGTCACAAAAACCCGAGTAATTGAAGATTTTTTTACAAAAGATTCGATATTTCACAAAAGGATGAAACATTTGAGGCTTCTTATTCTATTAACAATGGTTTTACTAGTTTCCCAGCCAGATCTCACACTGGTATAATTGATATTAGAAATAAATATTTCAAGAGTAATATACAACTAATGTTATAAGAATATAAGCGTCATACCAACAAACTTATTCGCTCATATTATATTAATTAATGTTATCGAACGCTCCACGTCTATTTTCCACAAGTTTTTATGTCAATAGCCTCTATTTTTCTTAAAAATTTTGGTCCAAATTACATACTATTATTACAATGTCATTTAACAAAAATGGTTTAATTTTTTTGTTGATAAGATTGACAATTGATTGTGACTGATTAAGAGATGATAGCTGACGGTAATTTTTTTAATCGTGTATATTGATATACTCGGTGGTAGAACTTTGTCCGAGCCTTAGTTAACGACAGTTAGGTTTGTGGCGATTGGCATTGGCGATGTAAGAAACGGCTATTATTTCTCACAGCGCGAATGTATATGGGTAGTAACACACTGCAATTTATTTTCATATACAAGCATCGTGCTGACAACATGGCGTTCCACGGCCGCTATTTCACTTTCATAAAACACATTGACAATGTTTATTCAGGGGACTTTTATTTACGTTTAGTTTTATGTCTTTCGTTTTTAATTGCTTATAAATTTCACTGTTTGTTCTAGGAAATTTAAAAACGAAAAAATATTGTGTAAGCTGTTTTTTCTTACTTGTATACTAAATGATTAAATATTTTAAGCCTTATGTGTATATTTAATTACCATTCATTATAAAAGTCGTTAGTGTACAAATAAAATCAAAATATTACTTTAATAAAATAGGTTCTTGCGTGTAAATACGTCACTACCGGTTTGGAATGTAGATTTGAACGAGACGAAGCGATAAGAAACTCAGTAGGTATTCTTTTCCAAACATTTTATAATATTGGTAATTATAATAAATTATGAAATAACCCCGCAAATAAATCAATGAATGTTAATTCCACACTTTATTATAAAGTGTTTAATATTTTTCAATCAAGGCCTTACTGATCGAAGCTTTTTTTAAACATGACAAATTGTATTTTTTTAATAAATATAGTTAATATTTTACATTATTTTAATCATTGTATTACATGTCTCAGTAACACTGCATTTCCATCATTATAGACCCGAGTGAATCCATTTGTGGCGTGATTTCAACAACATTAATTTCCATGTATAAATAAACTAATCGGTTAAAAAATTTGGTTTATCAAATAAATGAAATAAAACATTTCATTATAATTAAATAATTAAAAATTTCGATGGTAAAAACAAAATAAATTGATAGTATTAAGAGTGTTTGTGAAATAACTGTAAAGTAAATGTTAGAAATCAAATTAAACATAGAGTATATTCGGAATAACTCCTACGTGTCACAACTTGTTTCACAATTAAATCATCAGCATTACAGCATTAGATGTAAAACATCGATATTTACACTTATTCAAATAAATATGGAATATAATAAATAAAAACATTAAGTTTCGCTAATAAAATAAAAATGTATTTTTTCTTTTTGCCCGATTTGTTGAATTAGTCTAGAGGCAAAACTGAGCAAACGGCATGACGCTTTGTTGCCGTCATACCCTTTATACTCTAACGTTCTCTAATCCTTTGTGTGATATTATATACTTCGTTGCTATATAGTATAAAAAATATTTTTATTTTATCAAAGAAACTAAAACACGATGTTTAACACAACAGTAACCGTAACAGCTTGTTAATGTCCCACTGCTGGACAAAAGTCCTCCCCTCTCTTTTGAGGAGAAGGTTTGGAGCTTATTCCACCACGCTGCTCCAATGCGGGTTGGTAGAATTAACTTGTGGTAGAATTTCAATGAAATCAGACACATGTAGATTTACTCACGATGTTTTCCTTCACCGTCAAGTTCACCGTCCATGAATTATAAACACAAATTAAGCACATGAAAATTCAGTGGTGCTTGCCTGGGTTGGAACCCACGTATATCGGTTAAGATTCACGGCGTTCTAACCACTAGGCTATCTCTGCTCTTTAACCACTAGGCCATCTCGGCTCTTACGCAACAAATAAATAAATAAAAGTAAATGTTTAAAATCTGTTGACATTAACCAAACGTCTAGTATTAAAATCTATGTTACTACCATCAAGTTTTAATATACTTTGATATTTATGATGAAGCTCTGCCTACAATGAAAACATCAAAAACATATTCATTCATCCAAGGGACAACGAAATATCATTATTTATTTACGATGACAATTAAAGTGTTTAATTTCTAAAACGCCATAATTCAAACTTTACAATGTGATTAATTTGTCTCTCAACCAAATGATTTTCGGTGATTTTCACGAAATAAACTTCCAGAACAACATTCCGAATGTCAGTTCACCGTAAACTCAAATAGCATACATAAAACTTTAACCACAGAGTTGTCTGTTTTATTCTCGGTTTTCGTGTTAGGGATTTGTTTTATGATTCTAATAACGTGACAGAATAAACATTAATAATTTTGGACAATAATTGTATATCTTATTTTATTTAAGCGAGATTTTTTTTTCGCGCGTTGTATGACAAATTTTATGATCAAATCTGAGCGCTTAGTAAAATTGTAGTGAATTATAACTTGATATATGTACAAGACCGTCTGGGTAGGTACCACAAATTCTAATATATTGTACCACCAAACAGTAATACTTAGTACTGTTTTATTCTGGTTTAAGGGGTGAGTGAGTCAGTTTAAACACAAACACAAGGTACATATTATTTTAGTTCCCAATGTTGCTGGCCATTTAAGTAACACTTCCTTACAAATGTAGCAATACATATTTAATAAAACAAGGCTAATCATGATACAAAACTTTGTGCTACTAACCCAAAAACTCTTCAAGTCTGTGTTAATCTTAAAACTATTCAGGTCTTTACAAAAGGGGTAAAGTCCTTTACTAAATAGAAGGATGCATAGTTTATAAATTTAGGCTAGCCGCATAATTTCTCGAGGAGACATTACTAATTTGTACTTTATTTGAATCAGTTTTTGACTTGCCTAAAATCCTGTTATCAAGTTGATCAAAGTATATAAGTCCTGTAAAATTAATTCATATAAGATAGAACGTTATTATTAATTTCTTAATTAATAATAACTAACGGGCGTGCTAGTTTATTTTTTTTTTAACATATAAGCCAGCGCTTCCCTGTTATCACCTGATGGAAAGTGATGATAGAGTCTAAGATGGAGCGCACTTGCCTAGAAGATGCCTATTCACTCTTGACTTGAAGATACTTGACTTGAAGTACAATATGGGTATATTGTAGGTGGTGGGGAAAACGGAGGTCGGGAGGGTATTCCAGACATTAGCGGTGCGTATCAGAAACGAGCTAGCAAATCGTTTCGTACGTGTCTTAAATACGTCAATCCGATACTTCTTCCAATGTCAAATTGATGTACTCAAGAAACTTGAAACTCAAGAGTTTCTGTTGCACTAGCTCCGGGACCGGATATGTATCTCTCCGTTACAGTGCTGTCGTTTGCGTACACAAAGATACCGGGTTTTGGCAGATCATTTGTTTTCAGTAGGAAGAGCGTAGCGAAGAGAATTGAAGAGAAGAGAACATCGGCATTAATTGCCATGAGATCAGGTGAGGACTCCCGGCAAGGAAATGACTCCTTTGAGCGCGTTATTCAAGGCAAGGTGGATGGCATCAGACCACGTGGAAGGACGCCCATGCGATGGACCGACCAAATAAAAACAACTGTTGGCGGTCCTTTGCATGAATGCACCAGGCTCACCACTAACAGGGACTTATGGCGAAGGCTCGTGAGGCGTATAACATCTGCGCCGAATAATTCATAATACTTCATGGCGACCACGACTACTCTGACAAGAGTGTCACGACGAAGAAGAAAACGAAGAAGATCAGGCGAGAAGTTATCTAGGACAACTTGAAATAATCGTCCACTCAGGAAATCTGATATCGAGTTGCAACGGCCAACAGGTATCCCGTAGCTAGAAAGCTTGCTCAGAAGGCCCTCATGCATGGCTTCGCCCCAGATGTGAGTAGCGTTTACTAAAAGATCTCCTGTTGATCGATTCCTACGAAAGCCGCACTGCTGGTCCGGTAGGAGATCGTTTTCTTCGAGGTACGCCAGGAGTTATCTTTTTATCTTATTTAATACACGTTCCAAACCTTTGCAAAGTATGGTAGTGATTGCTATGGGTCTGTAATTGGCCGGGTCAGCACGGCTATTCTTCTTAGGTACAGGTTGTACGTTGGCAATCTTCCAAGCCTTAGGAACTTGAGCGAATTTAAGAAAAAGGTGGTACAAGCGTGTTAGAACAGGAGACAACTCAGGTGCACGATTCCTCAAGACTATTGCTGGAATCCTGTCAGGGCCACTGGGTCTTATTCACGTTCAAGGTACTGAGAATTTTTAAAACCTCTCTTTGGCGAATTCGTATCTCAGGCATGATGGAATCGCAAGGTGGTATGTTAGGCGGAGAGGCACTTCCCGCATCGAGACGCGAATTTTCGACAAACAGAGCCGCTAATAAGTTAGCCATTTCTATTGCCGTGAAGGTCAGGGATCCGCCGGGCTTCAGCAGCGGCGGCAGCGATGGACGACAGAAGTTCACTCTATATATCTTGTACATATCACTCTATTTACTACATACAGATTTAATATACTTTTTTATGAAAGAATCTCAGCAACGCGTTTCAATCAAATCAATCAATCAATCAACAGCCAATCGTTGTCCACTGCTGAACATAGGCCTCTCCCAAGGTGCGCCAAAGCTCCCTGTCCTCCGCCTTCCGCATCCAGTTGGTGCCCGCCACCTTCTTAAGGTCGTCGGTCCACCTGGCTGGAGGGCGCCCTACGCTGCGCATTTCATAAGGACTTATTCTGTTCCTTAAACGTTGCAATTTGTATTATCTACTAGCCATAAAAAACAACAGATTTTTATATATCATATCATCAGTTATTTATAATTATCCTTAATGGTTTCGTTTTCTTAATCATCCGGCTATAAAGCATTATAAACTCTGATTTAATAAAGATGATTTTAATAAAATCAGCTTAATAATTCTTGTAAGTTCTTGTTAATATTACCCGGGTAAAGCACTCTATGAGTATGAAGCCAAGACGTAACCATAAACCATTAACGTCTTTAATGTTATTTAAATCCATGCAGCCTTAAAGCAACCCTAACTAATATATCGACTTTCTTCTTTCCTTTTTTATCGTAAAGACAATTAACTGATGGCAAAGCTCATAATTTATTCAACCATTAAATAATGTAATAATAATTATGTCCTCCAGACCAAAAGAGTTTAGTCAACTGCGTAGGATATACTATAATGCACAAGTGTTTTCGCAAATTTCGACATAAAAACTCAATAACTTTTTTTTGGCCTGACCTAGGATTTGAACCTAGAACCTTCGATTCTACGACTAGATCAACGAGGCATGCACCTGTTAAATAACAATACTTTGAAGGTCTATGTTTTGGTTTGAAGAGCAAGTGAGCCAGTATAACTGCAGATCGATCTCATAGTTGGCGGTGCGCTGTAAGAAGTGGTTTTAGTTACCACTGAGCATAAAGTACAAAATTATAAGCAAATTAATGCTAATAATTATAACAGCTCATTCTAATAATATAATGGCCAAAAGTTTATGGGGATATATCTTTGCTACTCTTCCACGCAAAAACTATTAAATTGATTTGAATAAAATTTGATATTGAAGTAGCTTGATATTAAATCCTAACTTAACACAGGTTAACTAACAACCCCCCACACCCGGGCGTAGGCCGTGGGCGTTGGTAGTAGTTACTTATAATTTTAATAATAGCGTGCTCAGTTAAAAAAAAATTGGCTTACGTGGTACTCGCCTTTGTATGTCTACCGTTGAATAACAATAATCCTTAAGAGCAAAGGAGACCTTTGCCTAACAGTAGAACTGAACTATATATGTTACTAAAAACTGTTTATTATAAGTACATATGACCGGAGGGACTAATTTTTATCAGGTATCCCTTTACTATGGGGCAAATGGGAGTATTTCTTCCTAGTTAAATTACAAACCAACGACAAACTGTACAAAAAAAAAGTACATAGACGGCCTACATCGAAGCTGTATATCATTAGTATATAACAAAAATATCAACCCATATGACAAAAGCCCATTCATACTAAGTAATTAATAACAAATAAAAATTATATAAAGTGTCAAAACAATGTCTTACTTAGTTGGAACGGGACACGGAAGGGGCGTGTCTAATCCAGACATCACTAGTACCGTGTGTATAATGAAACTTAGGGTTTGTGCTGATTGGTAGCGTATATTATATTAATTGAATCTGAAGCGGGTGAAGTCTGATGCCTTGCTTCTACTTAGTAATGCAATAAATAAAGACTTTGGTTTGGTATATAAAAATGTAATGCGTATAGTGAAATGAGGTTGCGAAAATTAAAAAGCAATAATAGCTCTAATGTGGCCGTGCCAGTAGTGTTCCTCTTTCACTACCACAACTGCTGCGACGTCATAGCCAGTGTAGCTGCAACACATTTTATACATAATATAACAAAATATGCCATTGAGAATCTTCGACAGAAAAACCCAATAACCTTTTACTAGGAATTTAACCCAGGACTTCGGGATCTTCGCCCTATATCTAGCCACTAAACCAAAGATACATTAATTGCAGCATTGTATCAAATAATACTGTTATTACGCACAATAGTTAAACAATTACTTGAAATTATGTAACATATTGCTACACCGCGCAATATCCAAATTATGTACCAAGTAGATATTCAGCGATTAAACCATGGGGATGCAATTATCAGCAAAATGCCTGCCGACAAATTGTTTTGCGGGCTGCTTTTATACGCATTTCGAATTAAATTTTCGCTTTTAATTTTTTTATTACCAGCCTACAATGCTGGTGCGTATTTTATATTCAAAGTTCAATTTTTTTTCTTCGTTTTCATTTTATAATGATTACAAAGCCTTTGTATTGATCTTTTGAATTGGTACTCATGTATTTCTATGAATAGGTGTACATGGTGAGTGAGCCAGTATAAATACATGTAGTTAGGTCTACTGAATAACTCTAAACAATGGGCTATTTTTATATTTTCATCACCACGATTTATTAAAAGTAAATACAAACCAGTAAAACGATGCTTTTTTTTAATAACACAAATTTTCAATTTAGCTTTATAAATACATAATTTTCGACACATTTCCATGCTTTCGAAACTATATTTAAAAAAAAGAGGTTTCTGTCGCACCTTCTACCTATTGTATTAGGTACATACTACTATAAAATAAAGCGTAAATCTTAAACCATGATGGCGGATTCAAACCTAAGCAAGCACCAACGAATTTTCATTACTGCGTGCTACAGTAACTTCCAAACGTTCTCCTCAAAAGGAGAGGTCCTTAGCACAGCACTGTGACAGTTACAGGCTGTTACTTAATTTTTTTTAAATAACCCGTCGTATAATCAGTAAATGATACAATCCCAACCAACCTAGTGCTGTACCAATTAGGCGAACAATATAATTAAATAAAAACACCACTTCCCAGGACAAGGAAATTTTATTTAAATGTATTACGAACCTAATAGTATTTATTTTAAAAAAAAGAGCGCGATTCATAAAATCGAATAAATTGATTAACGTCACCTATTGAACAATTTAGGTACTGAAACGTGTCACAAAATAATACAATCATGATAATATATTTGATTTGTATACTAAAAACTTATAAGTACTGATACATATAAAATATACAAGTATTTTTTATCTACATTAAATTTCTAGATTATTCCCTTACTATTAATATAAGACGAACTTTAGCTTCCGCTTAAAATCTGACCACACATACAAGGGTTTCAAAACAAATCCATTCAGTTCCCTTTAGACTTTGATGAGCTTTATGCTGAACTACTGAAAGTTAGTTTGACAACAAAACTATTTGTATACAATCTACACTCAATGCGTCTGACGTAGACATAAGATCATAGTATTTACCTAATGAGCCGTGATTTGAGTTTTGTGTTTACTAGTGTTCGCCCATGGTCGAAATTCGACCATAGTCATTATTGTTTGCACATTTGACAAACAGAAGAAAAATGCACAAAACCGTTTTTTCTGTGCCTTTTTATGTATACAAATAATTCGTTATAGGACATAATTTTTTTTCGGTCTACGAGTATATTGTAATCTCATTACTTTGATTTAGGGCTTTAACTAACTTAAGCCAAGCACATTTGATTCTAATTAATACCAATCTCCCACTGATTCGGAATGTAGATAACCGGGCTGTAATAAATTTAACGGGTTTGCAATATTTGCATATATTTTTGACATATTCTGCATGAAAAACTATAACCGTAACCGTAACAGCCTGTGAATGTCCCACTGCTGGGCTAAAGGCCTCCTCTCCTCTTTTTGAGGAGAAGGTTTGGAGCTTATTCCACCACGCTGCTCCAATGCGGGTTGGTAGAATTCACATGTGGCAGAACTTCAGTGAAATTAGACACATGCAGGTTTCCTCACGATGTTTTCCTTCACCGTAAAGCACGAGATGAATTATAATCACAAATTAAGCACATGAAAATTCAGTGGTGCTTGCCCGGGTTTGAACCCACGATCATCGGTTAAGATTCACGCGTTCTTACCACAGGGCCATCTCGGCTTTTTTTTTTTGAAAAACTATGTATGAATATATATATAAGCCCTACCACCAAGTAAGATATTTGTCACTTTTATTTATTATGAATAAGCTTTAAGTGGTAAATATTATAATGTAACAACTGCCTTGGTCTAGTGGCTTGATGTAAGACCGCAGATCTGGGGGTCCTGGGTTCATTTCCCAGGTCAGGCCAATAATAAGTTATTGGGTTTTTCTGTCAGAAAATTCTCAGTAGCAGCCCGGAGTCTGAAAGTGTGTACACTCCCGTGCCTCGGAAAGCACGTAAAGCCGTTGGTCCTACGCCTAAGCTCTTTCCGGTCGTGTCGGATTACCGTCCCATCAGATTATGAGAGTTAGGGTATAGAGTGTGCACCTGTGTTTGCGCACACACTTGTGCACTATAATATCTCCTGCGCAGTTGGCTATTCACTCTTGAGATTGGCCGCTGTGGCCGAAATCGGTCTGGAGAACATTATTATTATAATGTAATACAAATTGGCAATTTGACGAATCGAAATGAAGCCCTACCTATATAAGTATACATTAAATGAAATTTCGTTGAATATTTAATTAAACATACAACAAAACGTGTTACCATTTAATTAAACGTAAAGTTACCTTTTGAATTTTACATAAAATATGACAATTAATGTTAAAGGTACAATTGTTATGTGGCCGAAATATTCAAAGTAGCTATTAATAAAATAAAACCAAATTTGATTCTCGCAATTAAATTAATTAAATATAGTATTTACTGAAAATTTTAGCGACATAAAAGCCTATATGGAACAATGGATAAAATACGTTGATCTTAAACAAAGATCACTCGTAAAAATCCGGAAAAGCGAGCGGTATTCTTGTACTTGCCAAGATGGTCTATTGGGCCGAGACGGCCTAGTGGTTAGAACGCGTGAATCTTAACCGATGATCGTGGGTTCAAACCCGGGCAAGCACCACTGAATTTTCATGTGCTTAATTTGTGTTTATAATTCATCTCGTGCTTGACGGTGAAGGAAAACATCGTGAGGAAACCTGCATGTGTCTAATTTCATTGAAATTATGCCACATGTGTATTCTACCAACCCGCATTGGAGCAGCGTGGTGGAATAAGCTCCAAACCTTCTCCTCAAAAGGGAGAGGAGGCCTTAGCCCAGCAGTGGGACATTAACAGGCTGTTACTGTTCTTATCGAATTGCCATCCCATCAGATGGTGAGTGTGAGGATATAGATACTGCAATCAGCGCCATCTAGTGATAACAATTAAAATACTATTACGTCAACGCTATCGAACATCTAAAGAAACTCGCACTAGTACTAGCTAGAAACTATATAAATGATGCAATATATAGAGTAGTCATCAGTAACAGTAGGTATCAAAGCGAGCGCTCATTTGCGTCTTGTATAAGACATGCTTGGTTGTATGACATAATTACAAGGTCATGTGTACTTTGACTTAGCAGCTTTGCGATTTAGATAGTGAAGCTAAATTAGTTTGATCCAGTTGGTACTTTATTAATGACATTAATATATAATTATGTTTGTAAACTATAGGATCTTCTGATTTGATTTACATACGTGTGTCAAATAAATATGAGTATTCCTTATATTTCTCAATACAAGATAAAATTTATTTTAAACGAAATTTGTGCTCAGCGGTAAAAGCAAACTTTGTAAGGAAACATGCATGTGGCTGAAGAAAATCTGCACCCGAGTCAAAGTCAAAGTCAAAAATCTTTATTCAATATAGAAACGTTACTCTTGCTTATTGATTAGAATAGAATAGAATAGAATATGCTTTATTGTACACCAAAAGAGTTACAGAACCATTTTAAACACAAATACAAAAGAAACGAAAACTATTTTGTACAAAAGGCGGTCTTATCGCTAAAAGAGCGATCTCTTCCAGACAACCTTTGGGTGAAGGACATGAAATAAATAAATAAATAAAGCGGTAAGGAGGTGTACTAATCATCTCAATTTTTATTTTTTAAATAAATATAGATATATATACACAGTACTATAGCTAAATGTACATACATATAAATAAATAATATATACATAAAAATACATATATAATATATAAAACAAAACATTAAAAAAAATGTTATTATGATATTCTTATCATAATAATATATTATTATCATATAAATAATAAATAGCAATAAAGTGCGGCAGATAATAAAACAACACTCCCTGATAATTATAATGATAAATAATATGCCTTGAGTCGGATTTTAAATGTGTTAATAGTTTGAGATTGTCTAAAGTGGAGTGGTAAAGAATTCCATAGGCGAACTGCTTGGACAGAGAAAGAATTGGTATAAAAAGAAGAAGAGTGAGAAGGAATTTTAAGAATTAGGTTATCGTCAGATCGTAGAGTGCGGCCGTGCGAGTCCTTAAGGAATTCAAAACGGTGTTTAAGATAGTGTGTGGAGAATTTGGATGAAAAAGTATACAGTAAAGAAGAGAAAGAATATGAGTATTCCTGCGAAGACGGATTGGGAGCCACTCGAGTTTTTTGCGAAATTTAGAAATGTGGTCAAATTTGCGGAGTCCGAATATAAACCGAATACAGAAATTTTGAATACACTCGAGTTTATTTAATTGCTCCTCTCTTAGGTCAAGATAGCAGGTGTCAGCGTAATCAAGGATTGATTGTCATAAATCTACCACCGGTTCGGAAATAAACACCTCAGACCTGAGAAGAACCGGCGAAAGAAACTCGGCGGGTTTTTTTATATCTCATCCTTTACAATAAAAACAACAATAGCCGAATTATCTTATACATTTTTTTGTATCTGAAATAACCTGGAGGCGATCGTTTCATTCTCAAGGTGTGCAGTCATTTAAAAAGTCATTGATTGTGTAATATCCTTTAGCACACAAGCGTTTCTTAACGATTCTATTAAATTTCACGATTGAATATTTTTGAACGTTTTCTGGGATCCTGTTGTAAAAGCGTATACATTGTCCCATAAAAGACTTTGTAATCTGGTAATAGTGGTTGTAAGTTTATACTTGTTCCTGGTGTTAACAGTATGTACGTCACAATTTCTAGGATTTTTTTTATGTTTTTGCGTACGTAGATAACATTATCAAATATATATTGAGAAGCGACAGACATTATTTTAATTTCTTTAAATTTACATCTAAGTGAATCTTTAGACCCCAGGTTATAAATTGCACGAATAAATTAGTAATCAACTAACCCGCATTAGGCTTCAAGCCTTGTCCTCAAAAATTAGAGGAGGCATTAAATCCTAGCAGTGGTACATTTACAGGCTATTTTTTACCGGGTATAAGCATATTATGAAAATATTTTAAAAATAGAAATAGTATAATTATGTAACGGTTTGAAGGGTGAGTGAGCCAGTGTAACTACATGCACAAGAGACGTAATATCTTAGGTGTGTATGTACGGAATATATATGTATGTGATATGTATGAAATGGTAAAATATTTCTTACAGCTCCAATTTTTACGGACAGTGGTGACCACTTACCAGTCAACACTGTAGGTGGCTCATTTGCAAGACCGCCTACCTATTTTTATTTAAAATTAAAAAAAAGAAACAAAATCTAAGAAACTAGTTCACGGAAAACATTTTTCTTCTTAATGATCCCATTAAAAGGTTAATTATAGTACTCTCAGTAGCAGTCTAACCGTGATTGAAAAGTCTATTCAAACTTTATATACACTGATTGAGCACTTCCTCCTAATATTAAAACACTATTTACATTAAAACACATATTGAGCGAACATTTCTTTCAAATAATTTTTAAGTTTTCATGATGAGCTCTTCGTTCTGAAGATAATTTACTTTTAGAATCTCTCCTCATTCGCCTTTATATTATACTAATTCGTTTGCCCTTTAAGCTATTCGTAGAACTCTTCTTATTAAAGTAAGACGTGGAAAGCTAGCTCCGATAGTGCGTATAAGCATGAAAGCAAGTTATGCTGAGCATAACGACAGTTTCAATACTTTAAAAATAAAAGCTTTTTGAACATTTTAAGCCCGATGGTTCATCAAAATAGTGGGTAATAACGTTTAAAATAGATCTTCTAAATATATTAATTTAAATACCCGTTGTTATTTTTATGAATCATTTTCTTTTATTTATATTTATAGTTTACGCAATAATCTAAGAATGTCATGGATATTTATAATTACATACATATCAGAAATTATAGTATGATTATTAAATAAATAAATAAGACGTGTGCAATTAATTGCCTAATATAAACTATTATTAAAATAATACAATTTTACACTCCAAATCTATAAATGTTTCGCGAGAATTATAATAAATTTGAGAGATAAATTGAATCTAATTATGAATATGTTTCATAATCAGATTCAATTTATCTCTCAATTGTAAAAATTCTATTGTATGCATGCGTATCTCATCTGTATCTATAAATTAATTTAATTTAAAGTTATTGTCACTTCATTATAATGTATTTACCATCAGATGGCCCATTCTTTTTTTTTTTTTATATTCGCCGGGAGGGCAAATGACTACTCCACCTGATGGTAAGTGGTAGTAGAGTCCAAACGCGACGACGATCAGTACAGACGGGAAAAACGTTCTGCACTAGCCGCCTTCGCCTTGCCGGCCCGCAAGATGCCTCTTCACGCCTCGTTCGAAGGAACCCGGGTTGTAAGGGGAGGGGAACACGTGAGCTGGTAAGGAATTCCATTTTTTGGAAGTGTGACAAAGAAAGGAGTTGCCAAATTTCTTTGTTCGCGATGGAATTGATGTCACAGTTAGGCGGTGACATCGAGAACCAGCTCGCGTGGACTTAAGGAGGAAGGGGGAAGCAGGAATTAGAGAGAATAATTCCTCAGAGCACTCGCCGTGATACAGTCGATAGAAAACGCTCAGTGCTGCTATCTCACGACGCAATTGTAAAGGTTCAAGGGTGTTTGTGACCTTTACGTCGCCAATAATGCGTACGGCACGTCGCTGCAACCGGTCCAAGGCCTCAAGTAGGTACTTAGCGGAGCCATCCCAAAGGTGCGAGCAATATTCCACGCAAGACCGTACCTGTGTTTTGTACAGCAGGCACAGTTGTTGTGGCGTGAAAAAGCGCCGCACCTAGTTCAGAACTCCGAGTTTCCGTGAAGCTGTTTTAATAACAGCCTCGATGTAATCCCTTGGACTAAGGTCGCAGCGAACTTCAATCCCCAGCATCGTGATTTTGCTTTGCATCACCAGCGGAGTACCACAGAGGGAGGGAAGAGGGGAAAATGTTGACTTTTTCGCCGTGAGAGCGCATACCTGTGTTTTCTTGGCATTAAACTCAACAAGATTATCAGAGCCCCATTTGGCGATGAGCTCTAACGTCCTATCGAGTTCAATGACAAGATCCTTCCGCCTCTCCTCAATTTCTGCTCGCCCAGCCACTACGCGTCCGTGGTATCCACCATGCACTGTACTATCGTCTGCATAGCAATGTATGTTCCCAAGAGAGAGCATATCATTGATATGCAAAAGAAAGAGTGGGAGATAGCACAGATCCCTGGGGGACCCCAGCATTCACTACATAGAATTGTGAAGTGCAACCATCAACTAAAACACGAAGGCTACGCTTGTGTAGGAAGCTGGCAATCCAGGTGCATAGCTGAGCAGGCAGACCATAATCCGGCAGCTTGGAATGAAGACTTCTGTGCCAGACCCTGTCGAAAGCTTTGGAGATATCGAGGCTGACAGCCAACGATTCTCCATGCTTGTCGATAGCTTCACCCCAGAGGTGTATTACGTACGCTAGAAGATCACCTGTGGACCGTTTTGGTCGAAACCCGTACTGACGATCATTAATTAAACGGTGATCTTCTAGGATTTCGCTCGTCCACCTGCCTTTAACATAAAAAAAAAATGCGGACACTGTTTCTAGTATTGTAATTCTGTATTATATCTCGTGGTCATCACGAAATATATAACGTCACCAGAAATCAATTCCATTCCATTATCAAGTTCCAGAATGTAATGCAGCTGCTAAATTTGATTTTAAATATTTAACGGACATTTAAAGCATAAGAGCAATTCTAATCAGAGCCGAGATGGCCTAGAAAACGTGGATCTTCAATCAAGGGTTCAAATCGGACAAGCACCTGAATTTTTCATGTGCATAATTTGCGCTTCGGCTTTCAAGGAAAACATTTCTAGAAAAGCTGGTATTTGTCTGATGGAAATCTGCTATGAATGTTTGTTTTTTATTGGTAGGACTGTGATAAGTAAATGATCGCCATTGCTATTAAAATATTATCCAATATATCGTCAATGCACAACCAACCTTGGGAACTATGATGTTATGTCCTGTGGTTGTACCTGTGGGTGTACCTCACTCACACTTCAAATCGAAGGACAATTCAAGAAGGGGAGACCCAAAACAACACTATGTATAAGTCCCACTGCTGGGCTCAACCCTTTACAGGACATTTACAAAACATATATTACTATTATTCTCATCAGTTGTATAATTGATAACTTATCAATTATTACTTAGTTAAGTATATATTTCTCCATAATGATTTCAAAGAGCATTCTGAGGCAACTAATTGAACCATTTGAGCTCATTAGTGAACCGAAAACATTTGAAACTTGAACTGCTTTCGAAAGTAATCATTCGTTAGTCAGAAAGTTAAAAGACAAATTTGCATTTATGGCGAGTGATTTAATTAATTATGTTACTCGAGTGAAACTAACACATTTAATTATCAATTTCGCTTTATAACACTTAAAGTTTTAAATTGATTGAAATTGAGATTACAATTTTCACTTTCAAATTTAGTATAATTACGTTTTTATTTGTGGTCAAGTTTTATACACTTTGGATTTTAGGTACCACTCAGTATTCTACTACTAAATAGCTATTTTTGCTAGTGTATACAAAAGACCATCACATATTGCATCTCTGACATTGTAATTAAAAGAATAGGGACGTACTTATTCTAATCGCATTGTCTATTGGCAGAGCAAGTTTTGTTCTAACTTCATAGAGTCCTTAACGTTCAAGACCAATCATTTCTTATCCGCAGGTGGGCCATTAGGCCGCACTGCACATTACACTGCAGATTTCAGATCTGACTTAAAATCTTTATTCGACATTTTTTTAAAGAGATTAGTTATATACCAGTAGTATAGTAACATAACACTTTTTACAAATATAACAGTAGTTATATTTTTCTGCTCTAGTTTCTCTCTTCTGTTTTTTTTCTTTTTTAGTAATCTCTAAAGGCCTTAATTGTAAATGTTGCTTGGTTAGTTGATTGACGGATTTATCTCTTTCTGTCATTATTGATTTCACATTCGACAGAAAAAGACACATCATCGCCTAACTATTCATCCTTTCTTCTCTGATAAGATTTTTGACAATAAATAAGTATATTTTGTAATACGAGTACTTGAATATTGAATAAAGATTTTTGACCAATATAAAAAAGCTTCCAGTTCCAAAATACAACATATTTTTTTATTTTATTAGTACGGACCAATTACAACAATTAAAATAATAGAAACACGCCAAAAAACAATTACAATAATTATATCTAATTAGAAAACTGATTAGATTCACGAAATTCTTACAAAAATATAATAATAACTCTCCATTAAAAATTCGACGACGTGAAATTAGCGGATTAAAAATTATATAATCAACTGGTATTTTTGTTTCTAAGGGATATAAGAATTTTCGTTAATTTCTTGCTTTTTTTAATTGCACAAGTATTGGCTGATATAAAATGTTTTTTGCTTCAATACTTTAGGGAACTACAGCCCTGTCTCTAATTTCCACCCCGTAATGTAAACATACAAGCCGTTACTAATATGACAATGTTATTATGATATGTTTACTCGACCTTTGACATACAGGTAAATATATAACACATATATTGAAGCTATACCTATATATAGGTTGGTATCTGTGCGTGAATATTTTTTCTATCTACTTGCGTATATTTTGCTTATCATATGTTACGACGAGTGCAAAGATCTGTCACGGTCTTCTTCAGAGGAAAGGATCAGCGAAGATACTCTCAACGCTGCCGCACCATGGCTCCTTATTGACCCTCGCATAAAGAGACCATCTCCGATCAGAACTTCTCTGCCTGCCGAGACTGCCGAGCATAGCGTAAATCACGCAGGGCAACAAGAAATCTCTGCCGACAATCGCCGTCAAGGAATCTGTTTGAGGACGCAGCATACTCGGTTAGGGTACTCGTGTTAGGAGGGTGATACTTTCGTACCATACCTTGACTGCCTCGTTGGTCTAGTGGCTAATAAGGCCGCAGACCCTGAGGTCCTGGGTTCAATTCCCAGGTCGGGCCAATAAAAAAGTTATTGGGTTTTTCTGTCAGAAAATTCTCAGTAGCAGCCCGGAGTCTGGAAGTTGGAAGTGTGAACACTCCCGTGCCTTGGAAAGCACGTAAAGCCGTTGGTCCTGCGCCTGAACTCTTTCCGGTCGTGTCGGATTGCCGTCCCATCGGATTATGAGAGTTAAGGAATAGAGAGTGCACCTGTGTGTGCGCACACACTTGTGCACTATAATATCTCCTGCGTAGTTGGCTAATCTCTCTTGAGATTAGCCGCCCTGGCCGAAATCGGTCTGGAGGACATTATTATTATTATTATTACTTCCATACCATGAACTGCCATTTTCAATAAGCACCTACTTCAGCCTGTTCACGATTACGCCGCTTCTTCTCTATTGTTTCAACCCTGAGTTGAACGTCGGTATCTAGAACCTTATTAGCTAGGTACTGAATCAACTAGAACGTTAGACAAACTTGTATGTTTTGCTTAAAAGCATGTAAACAGCGTTGTCAATGTTTAATGACTTGAAACTCAATTAAATTAAGATTACAGTAACTGCACGCGATAGCTCACATAGTGCAAGGGATTAGCGTACTTATGTCAAGAAGGTTAATGGCGGATTTGGGTTGTATTCAGTTTTATGGTCGATGAATAGAACTGTTGGACGTAAAATTATTTATTAGTTTTCTTAGTAAAGCAGCTTATATAAAATATTATTATGAGAAAGTGCAGTTGAATTTCTTTCAGGTCAATGACTTTGACAAAGTTTCCTTGCATACAGACTTCAGAATAAAATAATATAATTTGGTTATAAAATATTTTTTTATCTCTGAAATATATCAACTTTCGGTGCTTAAATTGTGTTCTGCTTAAAAGAAAGTGAGTCAGTGTAACTGGAGGCACAAGGGACGTAACATCTAAATTCCCAAGGTTATTGGCGCATAAGCGGTGTTAGTATTTCTTACGGCGCCAATGTCTAGTGATGTGATAAGCACTAACCATCAGGTGGGCCATCGCCCAACCGCTTACATATGATATAAAAAAAACATAGCATAAAAGTATGACAAACTAACATATAACAACATATAACTTTTATATATATATATATATATATATATAAAACGTCCAATGAGACATCTATCGCGCGTACATCTATGAAGTATATGTGTACCATTGTTTTCTTTAAGCTATCAAATCTACTCAGATTCGATGTTCGTGTATTTGGAGTAACTTTCTATTATTTTAATTGAGTTAAGTATTTGACGAAACTGCTTGTTTAGATTCATTCGTATTGCTAGAACGCACCAAATTTTTTTTCAAATATATAAATTAAATTCTTATAAAGTTATAACATTTTAAAATTAATCACTCATTTTTATTTGGTATTTAAAATTTTAATTATCCAATAGGTGGTGATTTAAGTTTAAATATGCTATGTAATGTCCACAGATCTCGTGATTATATTAGATTTTAATAAAATTAAATTAATTAAAAAAACTTTTTAGTCCCAGATCATTCTAGAAAAATATTCTGGAATAAAATATAGCTGAAATAAAGGTTAAATTGCGCGACGGTCATTTACTGACAGGGTTAGGTTTAGGATGGGGAGCGTTAGTCACTAATCAGATACATTCCGATCGAATAAGAAATAGTCCCGCTTATTTTCTGATATGAAAGTTGAGTGAGCTAGTAATTGGATTCAGTTCCAAACGAAGGTACAATATTTGTATATAAATGTGGTATATATATAATGTGGTTATATATATATAAACATGTGCGCTAGTGTCTGTTTGTGGCATCGTAATTCTTAAACGAATTTTGATTTTATTTGATTGATGAAGTTTTTAAATTGCAATACATAATAAATGTTATAAATAATTTGTATACATTGTTACTAGAAATAGCAGGACTGCCGGGGACTAGGGGCCGTGGTTTAGTTGCAACAATCATTGGAGGGATATGCCATAATCACCACGCTTGACAGACAGTTTGGCGATAGCAGTAAGTTGGTCATAGTACTCAGAGAGACGCTGCTGCTCGTTCTCTGGTGTATATTCCACCACACGGCATAGAAAGAGTCACAGGAAGCCATTGGATACGGGCAGCACAAGACCATCCAACGTGGATGTCTTTGGGGAAGGCCTTTGTCCAGCAGTGGACTTCTCATCATCAGCTGAGATGATGATTGTTACTAACAATAAGATCAACGAAGTCAAATTATTATTCCTGTAAATTCAGAATGGTTTATTTGGTAATACAACCCCCCTCCCCCACAAGAATCTAGACTAAATATCTTTTAAATATATTCGTTAGTTTTAGCGTGTAACAATTGCGGAACATGAACAACAATTATCAGTTTTAATTCTAGTACTAAATGTTCATAAACAAAAGGAAAATAGCACTTAAAAATCTATTGGCTTCCCAAACTTCCCTTAATTACTTCTTAAATCTTAAAGACTATTCCCATTAAATTTTACACCCGCTTGAGGAATTTGTTACAACATTGAAAATTTTATTACTAGAAGCGCGTTAGCTCGGCGCACCGTCGCCGCCACCGCACATAGATTATGTATTTAACCTATTTATCTATAATGTATGTAGCCTATATATAGAGAATAAATAATAGTAATTAAATATAGTCTTAGTTTTGACTCGTATACGACTGATAGCAACACTGACAGTGACATAAGACGCTTTGACAGTTACATGACTTATCGTGTAACACTCAACCGTGCCGCACGTGCACACTGACCATTTCGGACGAACAAACTGTACAAAGTACCTCAGCTTCTGCAACATATATAATATTCTAAGCTATACGCTCGATCGACTTGAAATTACTCCTTCCCGATGTGGACGCTCACTAAGAATGGATTTTACGCAAATCTTATCCAAAATACATTTTTTTTATCTACCCGTCCGAAGCCGGAACGATTAGCTATTTACATATATGATCAAGACAGAATAAGTCACTGCATAAAAATTAGAACTGTGATTGTAATTCATTAGAACGAAAAATAAAGAACTTTGATATTAACGGTAAATAAATATTGGAGGTAGAGCTTTGTGCAAGAACGTCTGGGTAGGTACCACCCAATGATCAGATATTCTACCGGAAAACAGCAGTACATGGTATTGTTCGGTTCCGGTTTGAAGCTTGAGTGAGCCAGTGCAATTACAGGCACAAGGGACATAACATCTTAGTTCCCAAGGTCGGTGGCGCATTTAAAGGTTCAAAATTTTAATTTAAAGTTAAAATTTCTTACAATGCCAACGTCTATGGGCGTTGATGACCACTTACATCAGGTGGTCCATATGCTTGTCCGCTTTCCTATTTTATATAAAAACGATATTATATGAGCGTCCAAAACAAAATGACCCATTCATCACTTTACTGTCGAATCTGTTTGCCTTACCCAATTAAGCCAACCGAAACGACATTAATCTACTAATGGCTCATTGTAGACATAATATATGCGTAATAATGTACATAGATTTTATTTACTAACATTTTAAGTAAGTTATGTTTGTTTATTTTGGAACTACGCATTTGTTTTGTTTGAATTTTTATTATCGTAGTAACAGGAATTCTTATTGACAGTAATATTTTATATAGTAAAATAAAACTTCAGAGCGCTTGATGAGGCTTCGCTAGTCTCATAATTCAGTAATGCTAAATACCAAATCTAATAGTTCTTTTTTCAAAACTAAGGAATTTTATACCGAAACCGTAACAGTCTTTGAATGTCCCACTGCTGGGCTAAAGGCCTCCGCTTCTCTTTTTGAGGAGAAGGTTTGGAGCTTATTCCACCACGCTGCTCCGGTGCGGGTTGGTGGAAAAGGAATCCATATGCAAATTACTATGGTGCTAACCCCAGTCGTTCGAGCTGTGCGTAGATATTTCAGTCTGTTAATCTTTTATTTCAAATGAGATAATAGAATAGAATGTCACGTAGAAGACTTTGCTCACACGTTGCGATAACTGCCTGAACATAAATTATACTTACAAAGAAAATCCATTAGGAACAAACTTTAAGAACCTTAACTTCAAACTTTCGAAATAGAGCCTCAGGAAATGTATACAAAACAGACTGAATTTTCATTCTATCTTTTTATAACAACCATCTTAAGTAAACCTTTAAAAATCTTGACGCTCAATGAGTCCCAACAGAGCTAAGGGTAATAGAAAAGAATAGACAGATAAATAATAAATAATAAGCAAGACAGTCGTTGCCTTCTAGTATTTTAAATATTTTTTTATTTTATATTATAGGTTGGCGGACGTGCCACTTATAATATGGGCCACTTGATGGTAAGTGGTCACCAATGCCCATAGACATTGGCATTGTAAGAAATGTCAACCATCACTTACATCGCCAATGCGCCACCAACCTTGGGAACTAAGATAATATGTCCCTTGTGCCTGTAATTATACTGGTTCACTCGCCCTTCAAACCGGAACACAAGAATAACAAGTACTGCTGTTTTGCGGTAGAATATTTGATGAGTGGGTGCTATCTACCCAGACGGGCTTGCACAAAGCCCTACCACCAGTAAAATTAAAAATAAAACAACTTTAAATATTTATAACAATATATGATGTGTTTTTTGTTAATTATATGAACGTTTTAATTTTATTTATTTCTTTTCTTCTGGTATAAATTATAATCTTTTCTTATATAGGATAAATTGAATAACGACCCTAAAGTGTCTTTCAATATACTTGACCAGCCCACTTTCACTTCACTCTGCTAATTTTGCAAGTTATGTCGGTAACTTACACTGTACTGGGTCTTAATAATAGGCTTTACGAAATATATCTTCGTTTATTTTATTGGAATCCTTAAACAATTCGTTGACACTTTAATTGCATTCGATTAAATTGTATGTAAAAATATTACTAACAAGTTATATTATGGCGAGTGGTTATAATCGGAATTAACATCGACATCTTGTCAAGTGTCATATTTGGTTAGCCGCTACAGATAAGCGATAATATATCTAATTGGAAATTCCAAAATCCCATCCATAATAACTGATCGACAAAATCTTTTGAAATATTTTGTATATTTGGTAAATATTGACGTACTTATTGATGAAAAAAGTCTGAAGTATCATCGAATAAAATTGGATTGGAGTTGGATATTTTAACATACATATATAATATAGTTGTAGAGATTAAGAGCTAAAAATCGAGCTCAGTGGCGTGCCATTGGAGAGACCTATGTCCAGCAGTGGACGCGAAAAGGGTGATGATGATGATATAATATAGTATAGTTATGTAGATTATTTAGCAAAAGTTAAAAGTATTTGGTTTGATAAATGGTAATTAATATTAAGAATGATGATAAGTTATAAGGTCTCATTTTAATTGATATACTCTTTTTTTTGGAAACAAACGCTTTTCTTGATTTCCGTACAAAACTCGATAATAAGAATTGATGTTTTCTCTAAAACTATGCCCTCTGTCAATGTGATTAGATTGCTACAGATTGATTGTCGCTTTAGGGCTATTCTATCCTCAAAAATCATACTTTATATTTTCATTATTCTTTTACCTGCTTTATGACCTTAAGAAGGTGGCGGGCACCAACTGGATGCGGAAGGCGGAGGACAGGGAGCTTTGGCGCACCTTGGGAGAGGCTTATGTTCAGCAGTGGACAATAATTAGCTGTTGATTGATTTACCTGCTTTTAAAGAATATAGTATAATAGATACATCGTAAAGAGTTCCATTATTAAATAATAATTGTTACATATGAGATAATAAAAATCCCGCTTAGTTTCTTTCCAGTCTCTTATAAATATGAGTTATTTCTTTTCGGACCGGTGGCGTATTATTGACAATTAGCAAAGCGAGTGTAACGCTAGAGGCGTTACACTCGCTATTTATTACCGTTTCTGACTTTGATTCAACTTAGTACTAATTAATCTTCAACATTTTTCTATATAAAAATACATTGGTATTAGTAACGTGTACTACGTTAGATGTATTTCGTTCACCAAAAATAATAATAAGGATTAATAAGTTTATTGTTGCGTAAAATATGATATGCTAGTAAGATTTCTTAATTGTTTTCAGAGACGGTAATAACTTCTTATTAGTCACTCGTTATAACTAAATACAATTTAAGTAATGAATCCGAATCGCAATCATCGTTCACGCTATTCTTGTTACTTTTATATCCCTCTTCCTTCCTCTTAACACGTCGTCCGTCTTTTTCACTTTTCCTCCACTTATTTCTTTATTCAATAAAAATTATTACATACAATATTTTAATTTTTCTAAATCTAGCAAATGTATGCTGATCCTGACGACCTGATAAGAAATCAAAATCAGTGGAAGCGTGTTAGTTCTGATTATTTCTTTATCTGGTTATATCCCGATGTTCTCCTAATTTGATAATCAGGCATCATGCGTACAATAAGTTACTGTCTTGCGTTCTACCGAGAACAACCAGCAAGACACTTGGTACCACCTCTTTGTCACAATTAAATGTATAAAATGTATAAAAATCAACGAATCCTTAAGAAAAAATATCATCTTTTTAATCTTGTACAGAATATGCATGCCTTAGTTCTGTCTTATCATGACCACCGACGCCCGATTATTTGGGCGAAAAATAAATCAGCCCTCCTATCGAGGCTTTAAGTTTTTGATACATGGTTTATTATTTTAAGCTTTTAAATGTAAACAGAACTAAAACATAATTCAAAATATTTTTTTTACAATAAATAGTTAATTAATACAAACACATAAAAACACTATATAAATAATAAATATAGTTGATTACTATTTTAGTATGAAAATGACAATTTTTTTAAAGAATAATGTGGCAACTATTTACTGCATTAATATCGTTACTGTTGATAATATTATTAAATAGAATCACCTATGCACATAAGCATAATAATTATCTATTTTTTGAAAACGTTTGCTAAATATCTCTTCCGTTCTCAGAGTGCGATATAAAAGATCACAAAACGCCAATTTTAATATTTTTTTTTAATGCAAAATAGACAAACGTTACTCAGATTGGCCAAAAATAACCAGTAGGTACATTGCGAAAACATTTTTTCTAAGGAAATGGTACATCTGGTTAGATGACAGTTGAAAAAGGACGGAATGTTTACATTGAGTTAAAAGCATTCCAATCTGTAGCAGTATTTGTTAATAATGACAGCAATTGGTGAGTGTGAACGCACGCATTACTGAAATAATAATTGAATTTTCGTTTTGCTATTTTTTAAGACTTGTGACAGACAGTGTCTAAACTATCTGAATCGCGCTTATGTTTGGTTCTGGGAAACGTTTATAAGGCTTCGAAATTTAAAATAATTTGGACCTGATTCAAACGCCATGTCCAAAATTATAAAGATAGGCGAACAGTAGCCTAACGAGCGCTTCTTTACGCTTAAGGACAAGGCTGATAGACCAACATTTACACCGTCTATGCCGGCGGAAACGAGAAGCCCGACTTGCGACGTTTCGTCGACAGAAATGACCACCGCACGCTCCTCCGCATCAAGGCGAATAAGGATCGACTTCAAGCCATTTCAAGTTAACTATAATATTTTATTGTAATACAAATTATCAATCAAGAAAAATAAATAAATTGTGAGAAGATATCTAAAATAATTACAAAAATACATGTAAAATGCTTATACGAAAAAGTTGAAAGTTGTGTACATTATATTTAGATGTTTTTTAAATGTTGGATTGCGGTCTCATTTAAAATTGAAAGAATAGAGAATGCACCCATCCTATTTTAAAAATGGCCGCCATAACCTAAATCAGCGAAGAGGACGCAACATTAAAATTATCGTTTAAGTAATTATTTTAATCCTCCTAGCCCTGACTTATTTTTGCTATAAGTTGACCCAGAATTTGAACCCAGAACCTAACTATCCTGACTTATACTAACTACTAGACCAACGAGGTCATTATCATGAGACCAATTTAAAAAATATTATCAATAACATTGTGATCGAATCTAAATTGCACACAGCAATTAAACACCCCAGACGGTTCCCACAGAAACTGTAGTAATATTAAATGCGGATAAATTGCTGGATTCACGGTCCAATGGCGTCTTTGACAAAATTACTTTTATTAGATTGATTCAGATCTCTAAGCATAAGTACAAACATTAAATTGTCTGTCTAGTCGAAATCGATTAAGAATCGAATCGCACCAGTTTTCATCCGTTATATATTATTTTTCTTAAAACTTTACCTTTGCTTTTAAATATATGAAGAAAAAAAAGACTTTATAAGCTTAAATATACAGACGAATATAGACCTTCACCTTTTTTGAAGTCGATTAAAGGTAACACTAACGATTCGTTCAGTACCATTGATTGTCTGGGTATTGCTGTTATTGCTGGTATTGCTGTTTTCGTTAACATTAATGGTAACGAAAACAGCAATACTATTGGATTTCATTTATTTGTAATGTAATTACCACCACAAAGGACATAACACCTAAGATGTTAATACACTTGATTTCATACATTAGGTGGCATTGCTTTGTTTCTTTATTTGTAACACATTAATGTTTATTAAATAATTAGCAAACGTAGAGTAATTTATTATATTCCCACTGCTGGGCTAAGGAATCCCCTCTTTCTTTTTGAAAAGAGGTTTCAATATAAATAATATAGTATATTATTTGAATTTCGAAGGTAATTCTGCGTAAGCTTTCTTTACAAAGATTGAACCTGAATTTCGTATATTATATTAAATATTTTTATTAAAAATGGTAAGAAAGGCTCGCTAAATATGGAAAGAGTACCTTACAAAGGAGATTGTATCACAATATTTGCTTATATCACAAATTAAAAAAAAAAAAAAAACATATATCCGTTACGGGTCTCTCGGCGGGTGTGAAACATCGAAAGTACTTATTGAAATAATATCTAATTAACAAAAAAACAATAAATAAATATTAAGAAAAATACACATAAATATAGAGTTTAGTTAATAATGTAATATAGCAATGTATTTAAAACAGTAGTATTTAGAATACACGCCACGCACACTTCTGGGAGAAGAACGCGGACCGGCGTCGGAAAGGTATGCCGGCATAGGAGCGTCATGTCGTTTGCCGTCACGGCATACGATTCAGTAACCCTAAGCCGCGCAAATATTTGTTTCACTTCAAAAAGAGCTTATCTTGTCTTATTCATAATCTTATCAACATATCTTTATGTTTAGACTGAAAATCAAATAGCAATAAGTGATTATAGTCCATTTGGATTTATTGTCAACATGATAGTCATCTTTAATAGCTTCTTTCGACCTAAGGGATGGCATTTTAGGTTTAGCGTAATAAGCAGTCTTGTTGAATAAATATAATTTATATTATATACTAGCAAAACCCCGGCCAATATTGTCCTGGCGGTTGAATGACAGGCCGGTTGGCGTGGTTGGTACACTTGCCTTTTACGCCGGAGGTTGTGGGTTTGATTCCCACCCAGACAGACATTTGTGTGCATGAACATATCTGTTTGTCCTGAATCTCGGTGCAATCATCTATAATATTTATATAATCATATATAAGTATGTATTTACAGAAGAAAAGTAGTATATGTAGTATATCAGTTGTCTGGTTTCCATAGTGCAAGCTTTGCTTAGTTTGGGATCAGATGGTCGTGTGTGAATAATGTCGCAGGATAAAAAAAGGTGTTGATATGCAGCGTCATCTAGCGTTGAGTTGCAACAAATGAGATGGTATGATACCTTCAAAAAATACGTGTATATGCCAATTTTCATGGTCGTAGTACTTATGTTACCATGTAGTTCTTATGTAACATACTTTTATATTTTTTTTTAATTTCGCCTTGTAAACAATTGTACTATCTGTAAGCAAAACGAGACGTTTCTGGAATACAAAATGTCTTGTAAAGATGTATTACTAAAGACATCAATTTTACTTTCATAATTTATTAGAAACATAACGGTATTAACATTGCCAGTTTCAACCCAAGCGCCGCCCTTGGGCGCTGTAAAAACACCGCCATGTTATCGATATTTTACATAAAATGGATAAAGTTGTGATATACAATTTTTAAATAACTAATTAGTAGTAATTATTTTAATTTAGATTGACTCACTTTTAATTGGTACGTGTAGTATGTGTCGAATAACATCGCGCGGATGCGTAATTGGGTAACACCAAGATTTTTTTTCTTACATTCCGAATTTCTTCGAAGATATTCTACCGCCAAAACGTACTTGGTTTTGTTGTGTTCCGGTTTAAAGAGTGAGTGAGCCAGTGTAGGCACAAGGGACATAACATCATAGTTACCGAGGTTGGTGGCGCATTAGTGATGTTAGCGATGGTTAACATTTCTTACAATATCAAAATCTATCGGCGTTGGTGACCACTTACCATCAGGTGGCCCATATGCTCGTCCGCGTTCCTATGCTTTAAAAAAAAAATTGCCGCCTGAGCACTAACCCCGAGTGCCCCTAGTGCTAATGTGCGAATATTAAATATATATGATATATTTAACTTAATACTAGTTGATATATGTAAATATTTTTCGAATATCCTATATAGAAAGACGATCACGAATTCCAAGCAAATTTTCAACATAATAAGTTTAATCTTCACACAAAATTGAAGTAACTTAACTAATCTTAGTCGTAAAAGATTTAACTGTCTCTCAACCAAATACTTAATGTGTTAGTTATGCAAGAACAAACATACACACAACTAAAACTTCCTCTGTAATTATGGATGGAAAAGTTTTCAAAACTATACTTATTAACTTTAAACGATCCAACTTAATTTATAGTTTGATAACTTGAACAATATAGAAACAGATATATTTAAAACTATTGAATCTAAGCCGCTGATCACGTTTCTGGAGGCTCAGTAGTGCTGTTTTATAATGTTATACAATGGTAGTGATAGATGACGCTAATTCAATACATCATATCCCAGAATCTCGGAGGCTAGATATTCCCTACTGGTTATATATTGTGTCATACAACTACTTCTACCTCTTCAAAACAAAATTTAGTACTCACCCCTAAGCTCGATGATGCTGTTAAGGCCAGTAACAGCAATAACACAATCAGAAAAAAATACAACTATATTTCCTCACAACCTCGACGGCATGTTAAACAGAGTCCATTCTGTAAAGCCGCTTTACAGGATATACCCTTCGGATATGCATAATCTTAGCCCTTCTGAGCCCTTAAGTGGGCTCCCAATACATGACTTGACTATTTATGAGTCGCGAATCCTTTAAATGCTATAATTATTATAGTCAATGTGCTATAGTATCCCTTTCATACTTTTCACGTACGAGTTCTATGGAGATTTTCGAGTTTGTTATTAAAGAATACCTTTACTGGTCATTGTGAACATAACAGGTGCAACTCGTCGAATTATTAGACAAAATATATATTTATATTTAAATCAAATATTATTAGTTAAAATCAAAATGAACTCCTAATGTTTGAACTGGTATAGAAAAAATGACAAAAATAAATAAATTAATTAAGTTCTTTAAATAAACTCAAGTGAAAAGTCAAATCTTTTTGGATACTAAAATATATCCTTAAAAATAATTTTTACTTAAATATGTGGTCTTTAGGTATTCTACCTATTATAAAGTTGTACGTAGTTTCCTAAAACCTAAAAGGCAAAGAGCGCGCACAGCGAATTCCAAACAAATTCTCAACCCAACTGAACTTTACTCTTCATACGATCTCAAATGTACTTAGAAACTTATGTCGTAAAGGATTATGAAAAAAGTTTTGCGAATTGTCTACAATGAAAACTTTTTAAAAACAGAAATCGCTACTTTATTTAATATGTATTTTTCTTCAGCTCGAATTTTTTTTTAATTCTACAACTGTGTTAAAGGTTAAAATCCAGGTAATTACAGCGATACTATTCTTTAAGAACTCGCTTCGTATCTCACTCGTAACACTTTGAAAACAAATTTATATACGCTATTTTGACACGAATATTATTTAAATTTTATAATTTCAATATCCAAACCTTTATGGCATTTCATTTCACGATCGAGTTTTGCAGCGAGTTTTTAGTTTCGCCTCACGGAATGGGTACAATTCTACTAATATAATTTTTTGAAGTAGAACTTATATTTTTTAATATCAGGGCCATAGGCTATATATTATGTTTATATGTAGCATTTTTTTTGAGATACATATAGGTCATTATGTCAATATTGTCAGACAGGAATTTGTTAGTCCAACCGGACGATACTAAGCTTTAAAAATTAACAAAAATTTTGCGTGAAAGACCTTCAAAATGACAGATAAGCCAGCAAGATATCTATCTTTAAAACATAAATACAAAAAAAATGCATGTTGGTTAATTTTGTTTTAATTTATTTATCACGCAGAACATATATATCCTAAGCAAAATATTACATATGTATTTTAAGCGTTTTCTATCAATTAAAACTACTGTTTACGCTTTACGTAAATGTCGCTTTCAAACCTCGAGCTGCTACTTAGTAATTTTCGAGATAAAAATTCAATAATTTACTAGTCCGACCCGGTCTTTTCCAGGACCTTAGGATCTGCACCCTTGTATTATATTGGCAACTCTCCCAAAACGATAGAATTAAAAAAAAAAAACGTAAAAAACCAAACTTGCTATAACCAATATTTCTAGCCATTTTGAATTATTCTTTATAATTATTTATGTATTATAAGTTTTAGACCATTTTATAGTCTGTGGATGTTCATTTTAATGTCACCTTAATATGAACATTTTATAATTATTGTCTAGAATTTGGGCTGCCTGAGAGCTAAACTTAGAGTGCCCCTCTAATGTAGTGTAGCCTACGTGTATAATAAATAAAACATTTCTAACTTAATACTGTAATATATTCACTTTAATTATTTTATTAATCATCGGAACAGTTAAAGTTGCTGATATGTTCTGTCTTGTCGTCTATAAATTTTATCCTATTTTTTGTTATTGAAAACATAAATGTGTAACATTACCAACATAGAACTTCTATGCAATGTGTGTGTTTTCACCCGCACAAAATGCGTCAATCAATTTTTGTATGTGTATGTATGTAATAAATAACATTTTAATTTATTTGAAACTTGATTCAATACTTTTAGTTGTATTATTCATTTATTTTTTTATTAATCCTTCATTGCACACAATATACAAACATATAAAAGAACAAGTAGTACATACAGTATGCAAAGGCGGCCTTATCACTTACAATTATCTCTTCCAGGCAACCTCTGTAAAGAGAAATATTTATGTTTTTTGTTTTAGCCAGGATCATTAATCGGGCGTAGTGTGCGACAACAACTCATACTATATACTTTTTCGAGGAATATTTATGTATTATCTATTCCTCGTAAAATAATGTTGTATAACACAATATCACAGACACACACAACCAAACTTAGCAGTGCATCCGTAGTGTAAGAATGTAAAAATACACCGAAAAATATAAAGAGAAATTGCCGTGTAGAGTACATTTAGTGTACACATTATGAAGACGTATGTAGTTTAATGGCAACATCTAGTCTACAATAAATAAAGTTACGACCGCAAATTAAACATGCGAATGAAAAATACGATTATTTTTACACGCGAGCTCAACAAAAGTGTTTCACTTCGCTCATAATTAATAGCGACTAAAAATGTACGAACACGCCAGTTTCACATACCACTTTATGGTATATAAGTCATTAAGAATCTAATATGATAAATGGTATGGGGCGGGTATATAAGGCAAAGTTTCATAACAAACTTCTTTTTTTTCTATAGTATAGGAAGGCGGACGAGCATATGGGCCACCTGATGGTAAGTGGTCACCAATGCCTTAGACAATGGCATTGTAAGAAATGTCAACCATCGCTTACATAGCCAATGCGCCACCAACCTTGGGACCTTAGATTTTATATCCCTTGTGCCTGTAATGACACTGGCTCACTCACCCTTCAAACCGGAACACATCAATACCAAGTACTCGTGCTTTGTGATAGAATATGTGCTTGGTAGTGAGTGTTACCTACCGAGACGAGCTTGCACAAAGCCTTACCACCAATGAAAATTACTGGTGGTCCATATGCTCGTCCGCCTTCCTACTCTATAAATCTTCGATTTTCAATTACTTAAATTATATTTCTTTCTAATATGCTATTGAGTTTTAGCCAATTGAATAGTAATATAAAGGATATTCTGATACGATATAAACGGAGTAATGCTACCATTGGTTCCACAATTCCTTCCGGTCGTGATTTTTAAAGTAGGTATTTTTAATTTTGATTTGTTAATATTTATTCAACGCTCAAAGTAAATAAACGTATTAATGCATATATCATACAATGGCTATAATAACTCTCCAATTTCATATCCACATCCGTTTCCTAAATGGATACATACATGTATTGTTTTCTGTGCCTTGTGTATCCTTAATTATACTGGTTTTCGGTCGCGGCTTCGTCCATTAAGGGTGGGGTTGGGTGTTAAGTATAAAAAGTAGACCATGTACTTCCTTGGGGTTAAAGCTTGCTTTATATAAAATTTAAATTCGGTTCAATTGTTTAGCCGTGAAAGCGTAACAAACAGAGTTACTTCCATACTTATAACATTAGTATAGCTGTACGTTAAGTACAATGTGTCTGCATGTTTGTAGGTCTTATATTTATAAGACCTACAAACATGCAGACACACTGTAAATACAGTAAATAGATTTACAGACTTATTAAGAAATCATTAGACTCTACGGTTTAATTTCATTGCTCAATAATATAGTGGTACTACTGGTGGTAGAGCTTTGTGCAAGCTCGTCTGGGTAGGTACCACCCACTCATCAGATATTCTACCGCAAAACAGCAATACTTGATATTGTTGTGTTCCGGTTTGAAGGGTGAGTGAGCCAGTGTAATTACAGGCACAAGGGACATAAAATCTTAGTTCCCAAGGTTGGTGGCGCATTGGATATGTAAGCGATGGTTGACATTTCTTACAATGCCAATGTCTAAGAGCGTTGGTGACCACTTACCATCAGGTGGCCCATATGCTCGTCCGCCTTCCTATTCTATAAAAAAAAAAAAAATATCAGAGTAGCTTTGAAGTAAAATTTTATGATTGAATTAAATTGCAACGTAATATGTAACGTTTAAGTAAAACATTTGACGTATACTGAGTTTTTTTTTATTAAACGACTAATTTAGTATATTAATTAAGAGCATCATCATCATTATCATCATCACCCTTTTCGCGTCCACTGCTGGACATAGGTCTCTCCAATGGCACACCACTGAGCTCAATTTTCAGCTCTTAATCTCCAACCGCTACCAGCCACCTTGCGTATATCGTCACTCCACCTAGCTGGAGGGCGTCCTACGCTACGTTTGCCAAGGCGTGGTCTCCACTCCAGAACGCGTCTACTCCAACGGTCGTCGGTTCTGCGACATATGTGTCCAGCCCACTGTCACTTCAGCTTACTAATCCTTTGGGCTATGTCGATAACCTTGGTTCTCTGTCGGATCACCACATTTGGGATTCGATTCTTCAGAGAAACTCCGAGCATAGCCCTCTCCATAGCTCGCTGAGCGACCTTAAAATGGTGGACCAAACGCACTGTCAGTGTCCACGTCTCGGCTCCGTAGGTCATAACCGGTAAGACGCACTCGTTGAAGACTTTTGTCTTCAAGCATTGCGGTATTCGTGACGAAAAGACTTGACCGAGTTTTCTATACGCTGCCCAGCCCAGCTGTACAAGAGTACAGCAAGAAGACTTCGTGCTTCCTCCTCGAAGTTGTTTCGACCCAACTGCAAAGTTTGCCCAAGGTACACATACTCCTGAACAACTTCGAGAGGAACTCCGTTAAGAGCTATTGGTTCCGGACTGACGTGTTCGTTGAACATTACCTTGGTTTTTTCCAAGTTCATCCGGAGACCAATTCGAGCAGAAGAATCAGCCAGGCTGCTCAGCATATATTGCATATCCTGCACGGTTTCTGCCACGATGACGATATCGTCTGCAAATCTCAAGTGCGAAAGGTACCGTTTATGTTTACCCCGCCCTTCCCAGTGCAGCGTCTTGAACATATCCTCTAATGTATTAGTGAACAATTTCGGTGAAATGACATCCCCTTGTCTCACTCCTCGATGCAAGAGGATAGGGTCAGACTGCTGATTCTGTACTTTGACGGTCATAACCAGCGTCATGCAGGCCTTTCAGCACTTGGATGTATCGCCAATCGATTTGGCACCATTGTAAGGACTCCAGAACAGACCAGGTCTCAATAAAGTCAAAAGCCTTCTCATAGTCCACAAATGCTAAGCACAGGTGTTGTCTCCCTTTTTGAAGAACATTACGACAACACTCGTGCTCCATGCCTCTGGAGTTCTCCCCAAGAATATGACAGAATTAAATATTCGTTGGAGCTGCGTTAGTAAAGGTTTTCCAGCTGCCTTTAGTAGCTCCGTCGTAATTCCATCTTCCCCGGGGACTTTTCCATTTTTAAGCTGCCCTAAAGCCATCACGATTTCGTCTTGGCTTACTTCTGGCAACTCTTCTGTGAAGGGGGCTAAAGTGGCTCTACGATCCCCAGGGTCGGGTTGAGGACGAGGCGCTACTGATGTATATAGTTTACCGTAGAAGTCCTGAACTTCCTTAAGAATCTCGAGCTTAGAGGCGACGACTTTTCCCTTTGAAGTGGTCAGCTTCGTCAGATGGCTTCGACCTAGTTTTTGAACGAAGACTTTTGACCCCCGATTTTGCTCAATCGCTTCTTTTATAGAGCGTGTACTGGAGTTTCGGAGGTCGCGTCTTACTAGCTTTGATATTTTTTTATTAAGATCTGACGAAGTGACTGTAGGGTTTTCACGTCGTTTTCGCATTAGCTCTAACTTTCGGGAGAGTCTCTAGACTAGTTTGGTCCTCTTGCCGGTGTTTTGCGCTGGATAGAATTTCGTCCCCTCGTCCCTAAGGATACCCACCACTTGGTCGAGTTCTTGGTTGATGTCAACGTCATTGTTAGTTTCCAGGGCAGCGAATCGGTTTTCCAGTTTTAACTGAAATGTCTAGTTGATTCAATTCCACGGCTTGGAGCAATTTTGGTCGGAGTGTAGACCTCATTAGACGGGCGCGCTCGAGCTTGTAGTCAATATTTAGAGTGCCTCGTACAAGTCGGTGATCACTTCCGGTATTGAACCTTGTGATCACAGAGACATCTCTAAATATTCGCCTCTTGTCCGTCATAATAAAGTCAATCTCATTTCTAATCGTAGCGTCTGGGCTTCGCCACGTCCACTTCCGTTGAGACTGTTTCTTAAAGAAAGAGTTCATCAAGAACAGACCCTCTTTCTCCAGAAAGTTGACGAGCATTTGCCCCCTATGATTCCTGCTTCCAAATCCGTGTTGTCCTACTACCGATTCGCTGCTAGTATGTACTCCCACTTTAGCGTTGAAGTCCCCCATGACAACATTGAAGTGGGCCTTTTGGGTGGTGTGCAATGCCTTAGAAATGTCTTCGTACATTTCTTCCACTTCATCATCCGAGTGTGTCGAAGTGGGTGCGTATACTTGGATAACCTTGAGGCTATACCTCTTGGTGAGTCTGATCACAAGATACGCTACCCTTGCCGACACACTGGAGATTTCTAAGATGTTGTCAGAGAGAGCCTTGTGGATCAAGAACCCGACGCCACCTTGGGATGGTTGGTCTCCCTCTCTGAAGTACATAAGATGACCTGATTCTAAGGCTATGGTATCCTCTCCCTTTCTTCGGATTTCACATAGCCCCAAAATATGCCACCCTATGTTCCTCAGCTCTTCTTCGAGCTGTGCCAAGTGTTCGTCGAGCCATAGCGTGCATCCGTTATACGTAGCCAGGTTCAGTCGGTGTTGGCGGCCTACCGTAACCCGGGAATTCTTAGCACCCCCTACCCCACCCTTACCATGACCGCCGCCTTGGCCAGGAACAGCGGGGCGACCAGGAACTAGGGGCGGTTGCGTATAGGTGTGTGCCATAAAAGGTTTTTCCCGTAATCACCACGCTGGGCAGGCGGGTTGGTGATCGCAGAGCGTAGCTCGTCGTACAGATGACGCTGCTGCCCGTCACCGGTCTGCAGTATTTAGCTACGCCTTAATGGAATGGTTATACCGCCATTAGTCGGTCGCCAGAGCCTCGTTTGTTAATCGGCAGGATGCACCACGTGCAGGTGAGGTTGGCTGGAAACAGCTAGATACAGTTGTGCTCCCTTACATCCCAAAATTAAGAGCAAATTTATGTAATTTTATTATTAAAATACACCTAAAACATGATAGCCAGCTAATGTCCCACTGCTGGACTAAGGCCTCTTCTCACTTTTGAGGAGAAGGTTTGGAACTTTTTCCACCACGCTGCTCCAGTGCGGATTGGTAGAATACAGATGTGGCAGAATTTCGGTGAAATTTGACATATGCAGGTTTCCTCACGATGTTTTCCTTCCCCGTCAAGCACGAGATGAATTACATACACAAATTAAGCACATGAAAATTCAGTGGTGCTTGCCCGGGTTTGAACCGGATTTACGCGTTCTAACCACTCGGCTACTGTTATACTGTTACTCACTTACTGTTACTACAATATGATAATCATTCGAAACGTTAGATATGCTGTACAATACTTCGCATAAATAGTAAATATTATGCATCAAAAAGTTACTTGAAATATTGTAGGGTTCGTTCCGTTTAGACCTGTACGTTTCTTGAAAATTTATTCCGCTATAATTTATATGATTAATTAGTTGAATTTATCATCAAGAATTTCGTGTAGCCGTATCATTCTGTATTCGTAGGACGTGGACTGCGATATGTTTTATTAATTTTTTATGAACATGATTAATATTACAAGCCTTTATTTAAATAAACTGGTATTTATTAGTTGAACCATATAAATTAATTTTAAACCAGTTCCATCATATCATTTATTCGTATATCCTCAATTATACATCAATGAATTCAAATAAATCCGTATTCAAGCTCTGGCATAAAAACAAAATACACGTACAGAGCAATATTATATTATTATGTCATACTTTTTAATTTTACCAAAATACGCCTTTCGCCGTTAGGTTTTTTAATAACGAGCGTTTTAATATTTTTTTAATATCTGGTAACTATTTCAAATTAGAAATGAATATGACATTAGGAAACATTACAAATCAATCACTTAGAAATGATGATGATTTTAAGTATGATGATATTTTAGTAGCAATTTTATGGAACATTTTAAAAGTCATTTGCGTAATATTTTCCTATACAACTGACTAGCCCTTGGGATTCGCGATTAAGGTAGTCAAATATAAAATTTGCAAAATTCGATTATTTCATTTGAGTTTGAATGAGTAAATCCAGTTTAAAGTAAAAAAAAAAAATGTATGTACGCTACGTTACATTTCAAGGGTTGTGTCTGAACAAAAACATAAAAGCATATTTATTTATTTATTTATTTATCCTTTATTGCACACACTTTACAAACATTTGCAACAAATAGTATATAATATGCAAAGGCCTTATCACTTACAGTAACAGTAACAGCCTGTGAATGTCCCACTGCTGGGCTAAGGACTCCTCTCCCTTTTTTGAGTAGAAGGTTTGGAGCTTATTCCACCACGCTGCTCCAGTGCGGGTTGGTAGAATACACATGTGGCAGAATTTCGATGAAATTAGACACATGCAGGTTTCCTCAAGATGTTTTCCTTCACCGAAAAGCCTTATCACTTATGATTTATGAATTATGAATGTTTGTGTTTTTTTAGCCAGAATCGGGCATAGAGTGCGAACAACTTATACTTAAAATTTATTGAGCTTAACACAAATATGTAATATACCAACCTACATACATATATATACATATACACTTATACATACATACATACATATAAACTTATATAAATTTATTATTATATATAAAAACATATAGCATATATTATTCGAGATAGAAAAAAATAGGAAATGTCCTCTTACCTTTACATTCTTTTAAATTTGATCTATATATTGAATTACTCTCGTAATGCTTTAGGTAATGAAGACAAAAACTAGATAATTTTTGACGATTTGCGGTATCTTTTTGGCGTTTACTAAATTTTCTTTGTGCAGAAAACCAGAAACATCTCCTTTCACATGACATCCATATTAAAAACATATATTTGTTTCTTAAATCAGCCACTGCGGTGCTATTGATATGAAGGAACTAGGGAAAAAATGGCAGCGAATTTTATATTAATTATAATATTATTAAATTTTATAGAACTGTGATCCAGTTATAATAATAATATCCTGGGACATTATTCACACACGTCCATCTGATCCCAAACTAAGCAGAGCTTAGCTTGTACTATGGAAACCAGACAACTGATATACTACATATACTACTTTTCTTTTGTAAATCATACTTATATAGATAATTACACCCAGACTCAGGACAAACAGACTTGTTTTTGCAAACAAATTACTGTCCTGGGGGGAATCGAACCGACAACCTTCGGCGTGAAAGGCGGGTATCTACCAACCACGCCAACCGGCTCGTCGTTCTATAAATAATTTGTACAACCGGTCTTTTTATACAGAAAAAGTATCCAAATAAGATCGCTTATCGAGAGGTACGTGTAAAGGGACGTGTGGATAAAATCTGTATTATATTTAATATACTTAAATTAGTTCTTTTAAATCGTTATACCTAACAAACTTAAATTTTTCGCTTAAATGCATATTTTATGCAAACATCGTATTATTAACTAGGTACATTAAAGTAATATTATTTGGCTTCCGAACAAACAAATTTCTAGAATGATATATTCTAGCTATTTATAGAGACGATAATGATATTTCGAAGTTCCATTTTTATAACGACTTAAAAATAATCTATTAAAACAGATTGCTCTTTCATTTTTCTTACAAAGTTTAAAAGTTCCTTCAAGTTTTAAACCATTCCACGCAAAGGGCACTTAAAATCATTCAACTGTAAACTCCTAACCTTGTTAAATAGAGGATGTTTTTTCAACAAACATTTCACTTTAGAATTGGTTTTATTTATGCTAATATTCTTTTTACAGATGGTGTGAATACTACAGAAGATTGGACATAAACAGCGTAAAGATTTGAGAATGAATAATTGATAAAATAACATCAAAATGACAATCAAAATGTCAATATTAACATTCACGATTATTTTTATTTGTAATATATGTCTAAGTGCTCAGAGTAGTGCAGTAGTAAGCAAAAGATTTAAAAACGAAACATTGTTTAATGATATAGATAGCGTTATGAATACAAAATATATTGAAGATAGTAGCCATGACGAAAATTTGGACAATTATGCTTACACGAATATTAAAAGAAATTATATGAGGCATAAAAGAAATGTTAATGCAAGTACAGAGGAAACTATGAATAATAACAAAAGTGAAAATATAACCCAATCGATTAATAAAGGAAGTTCAAAATTAGATTTGAACGATAAAGACAAGATGGTTGCTAATAGATCTGATACAAATGAAGATATAACAACTACCGAATACTTTGAAGCAAACTTCACGGAAGAACCTTGTGTTGGTGATCCTGAATTTTGTAATATGTCAAGAGAAGCGTATTTGGAAATGTTAAACGATTATATTTATCCACAACCATCAGAATGGGTTCTCATAGCAACGCATGCAATTGTCTTCGTGATAGGATTGATTGGGAATGCGTTGGTTTGCATAGCAGTTTACAGGAATCATTCTATGAGAACTGTTACCAACTATTTTATAGTTAACCTGGCGGTAGCTGATTTTATGGTTATCTTGATATGTTTGCCTCCAACCGTGGTGTGGACGTTACAAAGACGTGGTTCTTCGGAACAGCAATGTGCAGGATTGTACTATATTTTCAGGTGAGTTGATTTAAATAATTTCTAATATCAAATTTTATCCCTTAACCTTTAAAACGTGTATCAATATTTTGATTTTAGTGTGTTGATCATGATTTTCTCTATTTCTATTCCTAGAAATATAATATAATATAGATTAAATAAAGTATTAATAAGCTCACGATATGTGGAAAAATGTATTAAGCCTAAAACATAATCAAAACCTTACGTAATATTTATTGTCACATCATTGTGTATCTATGAATATAATGATTTCTGTTTATTTCGTATATATAAATAATTAATACAAACCCTCTAAGCTCTTGTCATATAATAATTACACTTAATCTGATTATTTTTACAAAGTCATTCATTCTTTAAGATAAATAAGAGACTTACTAAAATGTACAATACTTTTTTGTACATACAAACAAATTTGGTTGAAGCCATGTGGATTTCTTTTATCAGATTACCTAGAAACAAAATTACATTCAATTTTAACTTCTATTTATTAAGCTATAAGACCGATATTCTTGAACGATTTGTAAAGCTAATCCCTTCCGACATTAGCCTTCATTGAGTTACCTTTCGGTCGTGCGTGTTGCGAGTTCCCTTTTGACTTTTTGATTGATAATTTATTGTACACGTGTCTCATTTAGGGGTTATTTTAATAAGACTTGAATCTTATTGAATAAGAAAAACCTGCCTTGTTTCTTTAGTAAAGAGTAACAAATTGAAAACATTTAATAATTAGGAAAATGTAACCATCGTCAAATATTTTAATTGCTGTTGTTTGTTTATTTTTCTCGACTTCATCATTAAGGTTATGTAGTGAATCTATGTGTAAATATAAATATTTATTATTATATTCTATTTAAGAAATAAGATTCGGATGAAATTACAACATCTTTATAACCAATTTTTGTCACAGCGGCTAAAATTAAAGACTACTAGGAGTGTACAACAATATGTGCAAAACAGGTGTACAATCTATGGTTATAATCATAGCTATTTCCTCGGAGATATTCAGTGCAGAACAAATAACGCCTACAGGTATTTTATGAGGAAACTACTAACTTGCTAATTCTGGAAAACTTTTGGTATTTTTTTAATGGAAAATACCATCAACCTCATTTGGCTTTCCTCATTTGGCTATATCGACGCCACCACGGGTTGCCTTAGTTCTATTATTGCTTTTGACGACAGTTTGACGATTGCTTTAACTGGAGTGATGATATAGTAGTATACACATATATACTATGCCTTATTACCTTATTAACAACTTCTACTTATAAACCATGCTTAATGACATAACAAAATTATTTTATGAGTATATATATATATATATATAGCTGAGCAAGGAAACTCGTAGCCTACCTTCACTCAAAAACCAAGTCCATACACACACAGCACAAATTTAAATAAGTATTACATTTAATTGGCCATCTAGGCTCTAATAAAAAATAACACAGCCTATAAATGTCACACAACTGGGCAAAGACCTCTACCCATGCGGAGAGCTCTTTGAAGTTTATTTTTCGTAAATATTTCATATATTTTTTCCTCTTCTAACAAATTGCATCTCATAAACTCAGAAAAACATTTTTTTGTATTTCATTATTACACTCCGAATGAACCTTTTCATATCGTCCGAAACGTGATTATGAAGACTCGGCGCATAAATTTCAGTCACATCTCTGAGGGTGCTTTACCATAAGTGCGAGCTGGTTTTCATTACGTTGGAACGACAAATATGTCTGATATATGTTGAAGTATATATTTCAATATTATTACACAGCTGACGGCGACAAAAAGGCTGGTTCGACTTGATGTAAACGAACTAAGAGGTGAAAATAATGTTTGATAACATTAAAATTAATAAAAAAATTTAGTCGCTTTAAAAATAAAGAAAGAAGTTCTTATTTAAGTTTTATACTAGTAATATACCTAATTTATTAAAGAAAAAAGCGTTTTATTAAAAAAATATTACTCGCGAATCGAGTAATAGTCAGATGTACTACTTCGTTACTGGATTGAATTGGAAACATCCCGTAACTGTTTCAATATTGCGGGAAAGCACCTCCCTTTTTAATAGAAATGGTTGGACCTTTAGACTGATTCCACCACGATGGTACATTGCAGCTCGGAGTATATCAAACAAGTAACAAAATCGTTCGACCATATCTAAAAAAAAAATTGCCCATATTTGAAACCGCAATCTTCGGTTACTCAGGTTTTTTTCTATCCACTGGTCCATCCAAATTGTTATTATCTTTGAAAATCATTATTGAATATGAAATTACAATTATTTTATTAGTTACATTCATAAAATTATTTTGTAGCAAAAAAACATTTTATACACAAGTTTTTCATGATTATTGTGTATAATAAAAATTAACGAAAGCAAATAAAAAATCGATTTATTAAAGAATCGAATACATATTCGATTCTTTTTTGTCAAAATATAACTGTGATAATTATTATGGAATTTACATGTGTAAATTCCATAATAATTATCACTTTTTTTCACAATTATTATGGAATTTACATGTGTAAATTCCACCGGGAGCTCCTCGGAGTAATGGCGCATAAGAGGGGCGCGCTGGTCATCAATACTGATTCCCACGGGTTTATCCGATCTTGAAGAGAACAACTGCCCATAAAACCTCTCTACTTCTCCGATAATCTCAGGCCTAGAGGTAACGACCCCACCATTTTCAGTTTTAAGTTTTGTCAGACGCGGCCTCCCAAACTTGCGAGCGAACACTTTCGATCCCCGATTTTGCTCAATCGCAGCCTTGATGGCACGGGTATTGGAGCGTCGGAGATCGCGTCGCGTCAGCGTTTTTATTGTTCGGTTTAAGGCCTTATCTGACAAAAACGATGGTAGTTCTCGTCGTTTTCTCATGAGCTCGAGTGTCTCAGCAGAGAGTTTTGGTGCGTTGTCTCTTCTCTGTGGCGGAAAACACTTGCGGGATGTGTTTTGCAGTATTTTGACCAGCGTGTCGGTTCTCTCATCAATGCTGCTTATGGTTTCCAACGCGGTGAATTGATTTTGAAGTTCCATTTGGAACTTTTCGGAGCCTTGAGCAGCTTGGAGCATGGTAGGTCGGAGAGTAGACCTTATCATTCTCGATCTTTCGGCTTTTAAGTTGATATTTAGAGTGCCTCGAACCAAGCGGTGATCACTTCCGGTATTAAACCTGTTGATCACTGAAACATCTCTAAATATGTGCCTTTTATTCGAAATGATAAAGTCTATCTCGTTCCTTGTCACGTTATCGGGGCTTCGCCAGGTCCACCTCCTCTGAGGCTTCTTTTGAAAGAAAGAATTCATCAAAAAAAGCCCCTGCGCTTCGAGAAAGTTTACCAGCATTTGCCCCCTGTGATTTCTGCAGCCCAAGCCGTAAGGTCCGACTTTCGATTCACCGCTATCTTGTACTCCCACTTTAGCATTAAAGTCTCCCATAACAACATTGTAGTGGGCCCTCGAGGTGTCGTTGAGGGCCTTTGCGATGTCCTTGTACATCGCTTCGACCACATCATCAGAGTATGTCGAAGTTGGCGCATATACCTGTACGACCTTCAGGGAGTACCTGTCGGAAAGTTTTAGGACAAGGTACGCTACCCGGTTCGACACACTACTGATTTCCACAATGCTGCTAATGAGATCCTTTTTGACTAGAAAACCGACACCACCCTGGGAGAGGTTATCACCTTCGCGGAAGTAGAGTAAGTTACCGGACTCTAGAGTTATCGTATCCTCCCCCTGTCTTCGGACTTCAGATAACCCCAGTATATGCCAGTTTATATGACTTAACTCTACTTCTAATTCGGCGAGGTGATGGTCCAGCCTCATCGAGCGTCCATTATACGTTGCCATTTTCAGTCGCTTTATACGGTAGCCTGCCGTGAACCGGTGATTCTTAGCACCCCCTGCCCTGCCGATACCGCGACTGCTACCTTGGTCGGGCCTAGCGGGCTTGCCGGTAACTGGGGGCCTTTTTTTGGGCGCATCTGCCATTTAGGGAGGGGTTTGCCCATACTCGCCGCGCTGGGCAGGCGTGTTGGCGAGCGCAGTAGGGGGTAAGATGTTTATGGGAGGGGGGACGCTGCTGCCCATCCCCCCTTTTCCCCGTCCCTCAGTCGCCTCTTACGACACCCACGGGATGAGATTGGGGGAGTACTATTCTAAGCCGGTACTCCACGGCCAAGTAAAATAATGTGCATTATAAATTGCAATCTACTATTTGAAATAATACATTTGTAAAGATATAAATTATACGGCTTAGAAATGCCAACACGTATCAGAAATTTCGGAATAATTGAAAGTCTCGTTGAATAATTCGTTCCTTTCATTATGTGGAGGTGGAGTCAAATTAATTAATATTCATGGGTGTGCTTGATTATTTCAAGAATACAAGAAACCTGACTGTTGCTATTCTTTGTTACTAAGGTATTCGGACGACATAGTTTTACATAGAGAAATATAACGGTGCAATGGGGATGTTGAAACATTGTATCAACAACAATGTGTATACAAATGATGAGAGCAGCTTATTTTTAAGTATCAATCGCTGAAGATCATTTGAAGGTCTAAGAATCATTCTTGGGTGGCTTAAAAAAACTTGTTTTGTATTGTTATCATGATTGGAATGACTAAGTTATACGGAACCAACACACGGCTTCGCTCACGTCATGATTCATAATTGCTATATACTATAACTTACATAGCAATTTCTAAAAAAATTAAGGATTTTCATACAAACTTTCACCCCAAACTTAGAGGTTAAATTTTCAAAAATTCTTCTTTAATAAACTACTGTGTAAAAAAACCTGGAAGAATGAATGGAAGTTTTTATGCTGCCCTAGTAGCTTGGGCGTGTGCATTTATGTCAGTCAGTTATTCTTTTATTTATAAATCGGCGTATCATTGACATTTGGTAAATCCAACTTATGATATAATTCAAACGTAATTAAAATTAACTGCGATCCATCGATGATATCCAAGAGATGGCTGTTCGTTTGACGTTCCGCCAGAGTGGCATAACAACAAAAAGTATGCAATCACTCTCGTCTCAAGTTTTATCGTCGAATAATCGTTAACGACGCCACAGTCACACTGTCATATATATAAGGTGCTGTAGTTTCCGAGGCCGAAGCAAATATCGGTCCTGCAACATGTTATGATCATGGGTTTTCTATCATGAAATTCTTGTCAGAAAAAACAAGTACTCCTAGCTTGTTTTTCTGTCAGAATCTATTATTATTTTTAATCTTCTGATATTGCACTACCTTATAAAATGACGATTCACAAGATCTTGCCTAAATGAAGTATATTAAATCCACGCCCATTTAAAATTGCACAGCGGGATTAATATGGAAATTCTTCATAATTTCAAGATTTTTAAAATTAATTTCCGTAACAGGATGTTTCCGTTATAAAAACGTTTTATTGCTAACACAATTTTCATCGCTTCATCTGACTTATTGGCTAAGTTTATTACCTGTCTTATTTTCAAGAATTCTGAGCTATCAACAAACATGTTTTCAAATAAGTTCCTAGAATAAAGAGATTTTAAAAAAATAGAAAAATATACGATATAATTTCAAAGAATAATTTAAATATTGTATAGTTTCCTTTAGACAGGTAACTGACAGGTATATATATATATATATATATTGAGATGTATATAATATGCTGAGATGGCCACCAGATTAGAATATATTTTATTATATAATAATATTGCGTTTCTATGTAAGCCTTGTTACAATAAACTTTATAATTTAAGATTTAGTTAAGTATAATATGAGCACAACAACCAACACATTCGTCGTTCTCCCGCAAAAAATCAATACTTTGTATTAAGCGTTTAAGTTTGCAGGAAAAGTCAGTTTAACTACACGCAAGTCACAAGAGACATAATACCTTTAATGATTTAACTAGTGGTATACTTATTAAAATATATATGTGTTTGTATCACAGATCACTGTGTTCTTATCTATATTGACATTCTAAGCTAGGCTATACAATTCTACGAGTTTAATAAAGTGAGGCTTATATATCGAACTTAATTTTAATTAAACGAAAATCAATAAATAAATATTATATAATATCTTATATTAAATTTAAATTAAATTCAGTATACAAATACAGACTTACGTGCTTTCATACACTGAAAAACTGGAAGACGGACGAACATATGGGCCACCTGATGGTAAGCGGTCACCAACGCCCATAGACATTGACATTGTAAAAAATGTTAAACATCGCATACATCACCAATGCGCCACCTATCTTGGGAACTAAGATGTTATGTCCCTCGTGCCTGTACACTGGCTCACTTACCCTTCAAACCGGAACAACAATACCAAGTACTGTTTTCTGGTAGAATGTCTGATGAGTGGGTGGTACCTACCCAGACGAGCTTGCACAAAGCCCTACCACAAGTATTTGTTCTATCTTATTATTATTTCATATTTCACAGTTCTATACACTTAAATTTTTTTTCTTCATTTTTCCTTATTATATCTGTTGTTTTTTAATATTTTCGGATTGTTTCGGATTAGTTGTATGAAATAAATGTAAACGGGAGTGGAATCCTGGTGTCTCGGAGAACAGGTTTTCCTATTGCAAGCACCAGTTATCACATTATATAAGTGATAACTAAATATTACTCGTTATTTTGTAAGCTTTCTGTGGAGAAATTAAATTAATTTATTATATTACATATATCTTAAAATAAAACTTCTAGCCACGACGCACATATAAGAGGGAGGAGAGTGTAAATGGCATCAGAGTGTCATACCGTTTTCCATCACGGTACGTATACCGAATACTAGAACAAATGAACATACATATTACAAACGGACTGAAATTACGTATCGTCTGAAAGTAATCGAGTAATTAGATATTCAAAAATGCTTGTAAATGACTTAAAGCAATATGTACTTTACATTCTGTCAACTAACAATCTTAATTAGTAATAACTTTTTATATTTATTCAAATATTTTATTGTTTTTAAACAAAGAAAAACAGACGAAAAGTATTAATCTGATTTTAAGTAGTGTCATTTGTCAAAATGGTTTTTATTAATAGTTTTAACTCATTAACATATAAAATTCCTGTAATGTTCACACTTTAACTCATGACATAACTCATCTTACCACGAATCGCACAAATAGATGCTTCACATAAAAAAGTTACAATTGATCGCATTCAAAAAGTCAAGAAAATATTATCGTCAGATTTATAAAACGCATAACAAATGAATGTCGTCTTGAAGTTGTTGCGAGATCTGTATTATGCTAAGTGTATGTAAGGAAAATACAGGAGATTTTATCGACGGTATGTTTGACCTTAATCCTCATGTACAAGTCCCATGCGTCAACATACAAATCTCTTTTCTACATTTACATGAAACCAAAAGTACATTAGTTTAACTTCTCAAGGTGAGCTAATGTACTTTTATATATATACGTCGATTGTACTTAATTTGTGTTTAAAATTCGTCTCGTGTTAGGCGACGGGTGTCGGATAAAAAAATTCCATATGTACTACACTAAATCGCATTGAACAGCGTGGTGGAGGAAGCTCCAAATCTCCTCAAAAAATAAGAGGCCTCATTCCACTATTTAGTTAATATTCAGTTACTATAATATTATTAAAAATTAGTTTATGAATATATCATGTAAAAGAATGTGAATCAAAAATGTAGTCAAAACCAAATTATAATTTATTCAAGTAAACTATCACACCCTTAGAACGCGTGAATATTAACCGATGATCGTGGATTCAAACTCGGGCAAGCACCACTGATTTTTCATGCGCTTAGTTTGTATTTATAATTCATCTCGTGCTTGACGGTGAAGAAAAACGTCGAGAATCGACTAGAAAACCTGCATGTATCTAATTTCACTGAAATTCTGCCACATGTGTATTCCAACAACCCGCATTGGAGCAGCGTGGTGGAATAAGCTACAAAACTTTTTCTCAAACAAAAAAAAAGGAGAGGAGGTTCTAGCCCAGCAATGGGACATTCACATGCTATTATTTTAGGCTATCACATGCACTTTCGAATCGTCATTTTACAATTTCAATTTTAACATAAAGCTACCACAATAACCATAAAACCATACTATTTAGGAACTTAAAATAAGTAGCAACACCTATAGAATCAGATCATCAAGTAGACTATTAGGGCGACTGTCTTCGCAAAATAATTAAAAAATAATGTTCATTCAAAATGTCATGTGAAAAAATGATAAATACTTACAGTCAGAGAAGTAGTTCCCTTAAAACTTTCCCTTTACGGTTCACGTAACAGCTCTTAAGTTATTTCGACGTGGTTTGATGGTTACTTATCGAAAGAGCCTTTCAGATCTAATTCGGTGTGAACGACTTCTAAAGACGGATTACAGAGGCTAAGCCGCAAGACCAAGTGGTTTTATTAGCGACACAATTTTATATCCTTCCTTAAATATTTAGCACTCCGGTTTCACAATGCGGTCACGGCTTTCGATAGATTATATAATAGTCGTGTTTTTTTTAATATAATATTAAAGTTTATTAATAAGCAATGTTAAAAATATGTGCGGTATATTATTATAGAAACAAACATCTTGCCTCAAGAAGCATGTATTGACTTTGCGGTGTCGAAAAATTGGCATTTTAAACTTACGATATATATGTATATTTAGCGCTGGATAGTCTTTGTGCCGTGTAACAATAACAGAAATAGTTAAGTTAGCAATTAATTCTGATATATTGAGAATTTTTTGCAATTGTATTGTAACACCCTGTGAATGTCCCACTGCTGGGCTAAGGCCTCCTCTCCCTTTTGAGGAGAAGATTTGGAGCTTATTCCACCACGCTGCTCCAGTTCGGGTTGGAGGAATACACATGTGGAAGAATTTCAGTGAAATTTGACACATGCAGGTTTCCTTACGATGTTTTCCTTCACCGTCAAGCACGAGATGAATTATAATAACAAATTAAGCACATTAAAATTCAGTGGTGCTTGCCCGGGTTTGAACTCACGTTCATCGGTTAAGATTCACCACTAGGCCACCTCGGCTCGGCTTTATTATATTATCTCAGCGTAATTGCTTGCACCGAAATATATTTTAAGATTTGTAGTTAAAAAAATACTTTTTCGACGGACACTTAAGCAAACCACTGGGCCATCTCAGCTTTTTTTGTGCCGTGTAGCCGTATGAAACTCGTTTATTTGATCTTACCTTTTGGGCTGCTCTTTCCACTTATTTTATATTTAACTGAAAGTGGAAATAGGAATATTAGACAACTAACTTTCTGAAAACAGCATTGGTGATATTCCTTTTTTCAGCATTTGTACGGATTTCCCAGCGATCTACAAGTATGTGTAACAGAAAGAAAATTACATATTTTATACACTAAGTCTTGAATGTGAAACACAAAATACATTACTTCTTTTAGTTGCTCCGTAATTAGATAAAAATATCCAACAAAATGAAGCTTAAAATAGAACAAATATTTTATATAGAGGGCGTCCTAAAGTTAATTGAATATGGTGTCGTTATGGTGATCCAGCGGTCCCTCTATCAGCGTCAATACTAATTAATTTACTCAGCGTGGGAACAAGTGAACTACAACCTTAAAGTTAAGGAATTAAGGTCAATTTTGCGATATAACAAGCTTATCATAATGAATTTTAGTATCGCTTTGAATAACAGACTAATAGACATGTACGAAGAAAATGAATTTATGAAAACCAGTTATTGCTTTGGAAAAAAATTCTGGCTGGCTTTTAAAATTACTTTATAAGTGAGAGTTTAATTTTTTTACGGGCTTTGAACTGATATTATAATACCTGTTGGCCTTATTAGCCTTGTCAGCGTTACTGGCAAACTCAGTAAAAAACACGTGACCGATTAAAGAATGCATTTTGGCTTAGGACATTTGTCAGAACCGCCTAAGCAAGAAACTATCCTGCCAGCCTTCAAAGCCTGGATGAGACGAAAGCGACGTGTCACTTATCGACTTACGCAGGTGATGACCGATCGAAACGACGACGATGCCACCACTGTGGCACGGAACACTCTGAAGGCAGTGTCCTGGTAGGGTGCAGTGTATGCAGGGATACACTGGAGTCGTGTCCCGCAAAGCAGTTGCACGTCCACGCGGTCGGACAAAACTTCACCGTGCGAGCAATCGTATCGCCGATGCTCCACAGGAAATTGGCGTGGAGAGCTTCCTTCTGTGAGATCGTCATGATCGTGGTCGAGTAAGGTGTGGGGTCGTGAACGCGTGAGTTGGTGTGTCCTATTTCATCGCGTGTCCCATTTGAGATAGCCTTGAGGAGGATGGTAGCCGGATGGCATTCCCCTGCCGAGGCTAAGCACTGACGAGATGTACGGGGGACGGGATTAACATAGCCACGAGTGGAGCACAGCCCGGAGGGGCCACGGATGTGTTATATTGAAGCGATGTCCTTCCAATCCATGCTGAAGATGGCCACAGCGCTGGTTTTAGTGGGTAAGAATCCCACATAGCTCAGTTAAAAACCCCGTCCGTTATAATCAACAGCCAATCGTTGTCCACTGCTGAACATAGGCCTCTCCCAAGGTGCGCCAAAGCTCCCTGTCCTCCGCCTTCCGCATCCAGTTGGTGCCCGCCACCTTCTTAAGGTCGTCGGTCCACCTGGCTGGAGGGCGCCCTACGCTGCGCTTGCCAATTCGCGGTCTCCACTCTAGGACTCGTCTGCTCTAACGGCCATCGGTTCTACGACATACGTGACCAGCCCACTGCCACTTCAGCCTGCTAATTTTGCAAGCTATGTCGGTGACTCCGGTTCTTTTCCGGATAATCTCATTTCTGATCTTATCCTTCAAAGATACTCCGAGCATAGCTCGCTCCATAGCACGCTGAGCGACTTTGAATTTGTGGACTAGTCCCGCAGTTAGTGTCCACGTTTCGGCACCGTATGTCATGGCAGGTAAGACGCATTGGTTGAAGACTTTCGTCTTCAAACATTGCGGTATAGACGACTTGAGGACTTGACGAAGGTTGCCAAATGCTGCCCATCCCAAGCGAATTCTTCGATCGGCTTCCTTCTTGAAGTTGTTCCTACCGACTTGTATTATCTGTCCTAGGTAGGTATATTCACTAACAACTTCGAGAGGTTTCACCTCGACGTATATCGGTCCCGGCACGACATGCCTATTGAACATGACCTTGGTCTTGTCCAAGTTTATACCGAGACCGACACACCGGGAAGACTCGCCTAGGCTACGCAGCATTTCGGTGAGTTGTTCCAGCGACTCTGCTATGATGACTATATCGTCGGCAAATCGAAGGTGTGAGATTTACTCGCCGTTTACATTGACTCCATACCTAGTCCAATCCAGCGTTTTGAAAACGTCTTCCAACGCGTTGGTGAACAGTTTCGGGGATATTACATCCCCCTGTCTCACCCCTCTGCGCAGTTGGATCGCCTTCGTCTTACAGTCCTGGATGTGGACAGCCATTGTAGCGGCGTTGTACAGACATCTCAGTACCTCGATATATCTCCAATCGATATGACATCTCTGCAATGAGTCGAGCACTGCCCAGGTTTCGATGGAGTCGAAGGCTTTCTCGTAGTCCACAAATGCCATACACAGCGGCTGATTGTACTCTTCGGTCTTCTGCACAATCTGCCGAACAGTATGGATGTGGTCCACGGTGCTGTAGCCTGATCGAAAGCCGGCTTGCTCTGGGGGCTGCAACTCGTCAAGTCGTCTAGCGAGACGGTTCGTGACGACTCTTGAGAACAGCTTATACACGTGACTCAGGAGGGAGATTGGTCTGTAGTTTTTCAAGAGGGTTTTATCACCTTTCTTGAAAAACAGTATCACCTCACTCCCGCTCCACGTTTCCGGGGTCTTGCTATGTTGGATGACGGAATTAAAGAGGCTTGCTAGCTCTTTCAGGACCGGAGTCCCGCCTGCCTTAAGCAACTCTGTTGTGATTCCGTCATCTCCCGGAGCTTTGTTGTTTTTAAGCTATTCTAGAGCCACCCTAATCTCTCCTTGGTCAACGACCGGGAGCTCCTCGGAGTAATGGCGCATAAGAGGGGCGCGCTGGTCATCAATACTGATTCCCACGGGTTTATCCGATCTTGAAGAGAACAACTGCCCATAAAACCTCTCTACTTCTCCGACAATCTCAGGCCTAGAGGTAACGACCCCACCATTTTCAGTTTTAAGTTTTGTCAGACGCGGCCTCCCAAACTTGCGAGCGAACACTTTCGATCCCCGATTTTGCTCAATCGCAGCCTTGATGGCACGGGTATTGGAGCGTCGGAGATCGCGTCTCGTCAGCGTTTTTATTCGGTTCGGTTTAAGGCCTTATCTGACAAAAACGATGGTAGTTCTCGTCGTTTTCGCATGAGCTCGAGTGTCTCAGCAGAGAGAGAGAGTTTTGGTACGTTGTCTCTTCTCTGTGGCGGAAAACACTTGCGGGATGTGTTTTGCAGTATTTTGACCAGCGTGTCGGTTCTCTCATCAATGCTGCTTATGGTTTCCAACGCGGTGAATTGATTTTGAAGTTCCATTTGGAACTTTTCGGAGCCTTGAGCAGCTTGGAACATGGTAGGTCGGAGAGTAGACCTCATCATTCTCGATCTTTCGGCTTTTAAGTTGATATTTAGAGTGCCTCGAACCAAGCGGTGATCACTTCCGGTATTAAACCTGTTGATCACTGAAACATCTCTAAATATGTCCCTTTTATTCGAAATGATAAAGTCTATCTCGTTCCTTGTCACGTTAATGGGGCTTCGCCAGGTCCACCTCCTCTGAGGCTTCTTTTGAAAGAAGGAATTCATCAAAAAAAGCCCCTGCGCTTCGAGAAAGTTTACCAGCATTTGCCCCCTGTGATTTCTGCAGCCCAAGCCGTAAGGTCCGACTTTCGATTCACCGCTATCTTGTACTCCCACTTTAGCATTAAAGTCTCCCATAACAACATTGTAGTGGGCCTTCGAGGTGTCGTTGAGGGCCTTTGCGATGTCCTCCGTCCTCCGTCCGTCCGTTATAGCGGCATCAAAAATATTTTAAGTCTGTGTAATGGAAGGTATAAGCAACATAACATAATATTTGATAGAGTGCTTTATAGCATTGAGGACACAGAACGTGAGTTATATTTCTTACAGCTCCAGTGTTCCAATTCAACTGTCCATCAATTGTCATTTCCATGTCTACCTTGTTTAAATAAATTACAAAAAGATATATTTAATTTAAATGCATCTTACCATACGCTGTTACTAAATGAGCTTATTATAAATTGAAAGAAATAAGTTTATTGTTTTATTAAACTTATTTTATTTTTTACGGCTTTACTCGTTTAGAAAAAACTCTAATCGCTTGAGAATATTATCTCCAAGTGTTATCGAAAGTTATATGTCTAAGGCTATGTTCAGTTAAAATTTCTTGGTCACGATACGAGAAAATATTCATTACAACGTTTTTACTTGTAGCGTTTGAGTACACGCTACGTTTATTCCACAGATATTTTAATAATGCCTATTAATAAATGTGACGAGCCTTGACGAGCCGGTTGGCGTGGTTTGTGGATACTTGCCTTTCACGCCGAAGGTTGTGGGTTCGATTCCCACCCAGGACAGATATTTGTGTGCATAAACATGTCTGTTCGTTCAGAATCTGGGTGTATTTATATGTAGTATATCAGTTGTCTGGTTTCCACAGTACAAGCTGAAGATGGCTGTGTGTAAAAAATGTCCTAGGATATTATTATTATTAAATGTAAATGGTATGTTAGAATAAATAATGTACATTACTCAATACAGGATCATAATTTACAGATAATAAAAAAGCAAAGTCATTGATTTCGTATTAACCTATATTTTTATTGCATCTAGTAAATTATATAATTTATGGGAAACCACAAACTGAGTTGTTTACGATTCTTCTCTGTGGAATATAGGTAATTCCAAACTGCTGGTAATTTGACGATGAATGACGAAACAGTGCTTTATACATATTTATTTAAAGTTTAATACATTAATAATCAAAATGTTCATTAATTATTATATAAGCAATTTTAATCGTTATGTATTATTCAATCAAATTGAATGAAAAGCTTTCATTTATGCTATAGGTAGGTGGACGGGCAAATAGGCCTCCTGATGCTTAGTAGTCACCACTGCTCATAGATATTGGTGATGTAAGAAATATTAACCATTCCTTACGTCACTAATGCGACACCAACCATGAGAACGAAGACGTTATGTCCTTTGTGCTTGTAGTTACTAACTAAGTATTGCTGTTTAACGGTAGCATATCTGATGAAAGGCTACCCAGGAGGGCTTGCGCAATACCCTACCTAGTAAAAGCTCTACTAGGACAAATCTACTAACGGTATAGAATGTAGATTCATCTGAGAAGTATTAGCAAAAAACTCACATTTTGTATTTCTTGTATAAGCTCTAACGTATGTATTATTTTTGCAGTCTGTATCAGTGACGGTATCAGTGCTGACTCTGACGTTCATCTCAGTGGACCGGTGGTACGCCATCTGCTTTCCTCTCAAGTTTAAATCCACCACAAGCCGTGCGAAGACCGCTATACTTATCATCTGGGTGCTGTCTTTACTCTTCAGTAAGTAACATTATAACGTGATACTTCTATTTCTTTATAACTCTATGACACATATTTAATTAAACGAAGTTTGAATGAACAAAAATATCATTCTCTAATCAGATAAAGAGATGTATGTCTTAAGTTCCGTTTATAATTATAATTATTACAATCATTAGCAGTGTTGAGATATTAACTACGGCAGATTTAATAACCTTTCATTCATATGCTAGATAACAACTTGGCGTTAACAAGATAGCACTTGGCGTTTAATACAAAAAATAATATTTATCTTCTTTTACCTTTTACTGCACTGAATGTAACCTTTGTGTTGACAGCATATGTACAAGGCGTAGACTGAAAAGCAGCCTAGCTGAGACTACGACCTTTTCACCAAATTATCAAATATCATATTGTTAACTTTTTTTTGGTTTTGTACCTTAATTTTGTCTTTGTTTCTTTTTGGATATTATTATATTATTCTTCCTTATATTTGAAAATGTTAATCACAAGATAGTCAAAGAAGAGTCTTGTGATATTTAAAACACGATAAAAAATAGATATTAATAAAATGTAAGCTTTACGTGCATAAAAATAAGACCCAAAGTTCTCTATATTGCTGCAGTTCATTTCCTCTGGTTCAGGATTACAAATTAAGCGCATCAAAGTAATTGACGTAAAGCGAGAAATATATCCCTTACGCGTCTAGATTTTCTTTCTTCTCCCCGCTCGTTATCGCTGACAAACACATTCAATTAAGTTGCTCTATGGTCTAGCTTGAAAGAAAGCTCTCATTATAAGTTTTATTTGAAATCTATACAACTGCGATACGAAATATCAGAAATAAATTGCTTGTGAAGGAAAAAAACCTGTCTCCGCGGTATTAAGGGAGATACACCAAAAGCCTCTTTTAGCCATTGGATAAAACCATTTCCTTTTTCCGGATTTTACGATTCGCGCAATATAAAGTTATTTTAACGATTTTTCGAGATGCGGTAAACGGGTTTGACATGTGTCGTCAATAACTTATAATCGAAAGATTTTATATCTTTACTAATATTATAAATGCGAACTTTGTCTGTCTGTTACGCTTTCACAACTAGAATACTGAACCGATTTTGATGAAATTTGTTATGAAGCAAGCTTGAAATCCGAGGAATGATATGGACTACTTTCTTATAACCCAACAAGACACAACATGAGGGCGAAGACGCGGGCGAATACTAGTGTTAAATATAAATAATTATTAGTAATCGCGACTTTGTTCCTGTAGTTTTTTCCATGTTGTTCATTTACTACTACTATTTCTGCAAATGAAATAAATGCAAATATGAATTTTTTTTTTTTTTTTTTATAGTAAAGGAAGGCGGACGAGCATATGGGCCACCTGATGATAAGTGGTCACCAACGCTCTTAGACATTGGCATTGTAAGAAATGTCAACCATCGCTTACATATCCAATGCGCCACCAACCTTGGGAACTAAGATTTTATGTCCCTTGTGCCTGTAATTACACTGGCTCACTCACCCTTCAAACCGGAACACAACAATATCAAGTATTGCTGTTTTGCGGTAGCCCTACCACCAGTATATATGCATATAATGCAAAATTCATGACAATCCGTTGATTAGTTGAGACGTTGCAGTGTAACAAACAAAAACACTTTTGCGCTTATTTTATTTTATTTTTGCTAACCATAGTTAAGTTACATTTTCGAGTCCCAATAAAACTTCTAGAAATTTCCATGTAATTAATGTACACAAATAATCTACTATAATACTATATGCTTGTGTGCCCAATTGCTACGATCTCTTTAACAATTATGGGTGGTTCTAGAATTACATAAGTTATTAATGATTTATCTTATGCAGATGTTCCTGAATTCGTTGTCCTCCAAGTACAGAAGAATATGGAGTTACGCTTCGACGCACAGTACTTCATGCAGTGTACGCCTACGTGGTCAGACGAAAGTGATCTTAATTGGCATATCATAAAGGCGCTTTTCCTTTACACGTAAGTATTATAATACCATTAATAAAACTTTTTTTTAAATGGAATAGGTAAGTGGACGAGCATATAGGCTACCTGATGGTAAGTGGTCACCAACGTCCATAGACATTAACATTGTAAGAAATGTTAACCATCGCTAACATCGTCAATGCACCACCAACCTTGTGAACTAAGATGTCATGTTCCTTGAGGCTGTAATTACCCTGGCGCTCACCCTTCCAACCGGAAAACAACAATACCGAGTACCGCTGTTTTGCGGTAGAGTACCTGATGAGTGAGTGGTACCTTCCTAGACGAGCTTGCACAAAGTCCTACCACCAGTAACGAACAATACGATAATATATCAATTTAAGGGTACTGTTATAAAATTTTATTATTATTATTTTATTCTCGGTGCAATTGAACTTGCTACACAGTCTTGAGTCTTGTAGATATATAAAAATAATTTAAAAAACTAAAACCCGATTACGGAAAAAATTGCGCACTGAAAAGTACGAACCAAGAAATATCTATGTCTGTTATTCTTATCTACTGAGTATAGAAATAAAAATCTTTATTCACCAAAAAGCAATTTACAATACTGTGAATAAATCCGTTGGGACCCCTCACTAGGCCCGTATTGTGGGAACCCGTTTACGTTTTACAAAGTATGTTTACGTACGTTTACATTATTTTTAGCTGTAATTACAATTTTAAAATGATATATTAATAATTTATTTTATTGAAACTGTGTGCAGTCATTTTTATAATATATATTAAAAAAAAAAGCGATGAACAGAGGCAATAGTGCCAGCCTCTGGGAACAATGCCACAGGACAATCCTTTAGACGGCGTGTTTTTGCTATTAATTTGTTTGTTTTTATTTATTTATTGTATTTGTTTATAATTAAACTATTCAATATTTTATTTAATATGTGAACAACTTTCGTATACTTACTTTAAATATCTAGTACATAAAAGTTGCCGTGATCCTATGCCAAATTTACTTTGGATCGCGTACTACTGTTATATTGTATTATAATACTATAAAATGTATTCCTGTGTAAGCAATTTTGAATTTGTCGTGATGTCACTTAATCGAGACGATAAAGTCGCTTGTAACGAAACCTAACCGAAAAGTCTAATTTTGATAAGTAATCATAGTTTACAAGTTATGCGAGAACAGATGAACATACATATTACAAACGGACTGAAATCACGTATCGTCTGAAAGTAGTCGAGTAATTATATATTCAAAAATGCTTGTAAATGACTAAAAGCAATATGTCCTTTACATTCTGTCAACTAACAATCTTAATTAATAATAACTTTTTATATTTATTCAAATATTTTATTGTTTTTAAACAAAGAAAAACAGACGAAAAGTATTAATCTGATTTTAAGTAGTGTGATTTGTCACAATGGTTTTTATTAATAGTTTTCGCTCTCCACGATGTGTCACCCGAGATAACAGATAATATATACACAAATAATATATATTTTTATTATAAAATACTATTTTTTATTAAATATATAAGCTAGCGCTTGACTATTATCACACCTGATGGAAAGTGATGATACAGTCTAAGATGGAGCGCGCTTGCCTAGAAGATGCCTATTCACTCTAGACTTGAAGGTACCCATTTGTAGGTGGTGGGAAAAACGGAAGTCGGGAGGGTATTCCAGATCTCAGCGGTGCGTATCAGAAACGAGGAAGCAAATCGTTTTGTACGTGAGAATTGATATTATTGTAGATGGGTGTACACTACAATACCGATAACCTTATTTACTAGCATCAGATATGAATAATTCTGTACAAGCTTTCATCGCCCATTAAACGTCCTTAGGAAAAGATATTTTTTTTTAAAATACTTTCTTTTTTAGTGTTCACGTGTGTTCTATAAGGATAATTTCTGTGCAAAATGTCATCTTGTTTGACTTACTATCTAGAATAGGCTGTGCGTTGTCAGGTATTCATTTTAATATGAAAATGAGGTTTGACGAAAAAGAGCACTAAAGATAAATCTTAAATTCCTGTTTATAATCACGCGGTCCATTAAATATTTTATTAAATTTTACAAATCCTTGAATCATAACTTATATTAAATACACTCTGAATAGTTCACGAACTAAGATTGCGTAATCTAAAACTTTATTAATTATCGATTTCGAATACTTCAATCAATCAAAATTTCCAATGAAATTTCGAGTGTCCTTACAAAAGTTTATATTTAATATAATGATAGATGTTCTGACTCGTTAAATTAAGGCATTATCAAATATATAAGCGGAGTATGACCAGTGGTTAGGTTACGTGAATATTAAGCAAAAATTGCAGGTTGACTTGCTCTGTTAGATCCTTCAAGACTTAAGACCTTCTCTTCAAGGAAGCTTTAGTCCAACGGTGAGACATTTACACCTGTTACTTACACAAAATTAACGTTATCATTTTTAACTTATTTCTATATTGTAGCCGAGATGGCCTAGTGGTTAGAACACGTGAATCTTAACTGACGATCGTGGGTTCAAACCCGGGCAAGCACCACTGAATTTTCATGTGCTTAATTTATGATTATAATTCATCTCGTGCTTAACAGTGAAGGAAAACATCGTGAGGAAACCTGCACGTGTCTAATTTAATTGAAATTCTGCCACATGTGTATTCTGCCAACCCGCATTGGAGCAGCGTGGCAGAATAAGCTCCAAACCTTCTCCTCAAAAGGGAGAGGAGGCCTTAGCCCAGCAGTGGGACATTAACAGGCTGTTACTGTACTGTTTACTGTACTATAATTTTGTTAAAGAACCACCTTGTACCTTAGTAGAATTCATAGTAATATTATATGTTAATATTAATGTTAATACTTTTGAAGAAATCCCTTCAAAAGTTATTTCATCGCAAATCATCAAAATTTTCTATTGCTTTGTTCGGGTTAAAAGAGTAAGTGATTACTTGTATTTACAGAAACAAAAATATTTAATTTATATATGTTAACATCATAATTTAAACCTACTAGATGTATGTAAAATAATTTTATCTCAAATACAATATAGATTTTAATCACAAACCAATGGTTAGATAAAACCACAAACATAATTATGAAGAATTTGTACTTCGATATTGAAGTTTCTTATCACGACGAGAAATAAATAAGTCTAGACCAAAACCAAGTCTTATGAGACCATTCGAAATCAAGAGCAAATAATAAATAAATTTGAATAGAATGTTTTCAAATATACAAAGACAAATATATGCAGTCATATAGATTCGGCCAGACAATTTATTAAATTAATGAAAATTTACATTATTGCTGAAGGCATTTTGAATCGTAATTTTACAAGATTATATTTAGGTTTAAAGCTACCTGTCAGAATGTAGATTTTTCAGTTAGCTGATAAGATTACGTAACGGGGCTTACTTCGAATTTTTCAATCAGAAGTATGTCTTAACCAAATTCGATCGTTAACTGGGCATAAAACAAAAGTCACCAATAACGTCCGTATCGTTTTTTTACTATATATTTTTATATCAAAAATATTACTATAGGTCATAAATATCTAAGTTGTGAAAACGTATTACGACAAGGTTTATTTTAATTTTTGAATATTTCAAACTCGAGCTATGCTTGTTACTATTTTAATGACGGTTTCAAGGATCTCATATATTTGACGAAGTTCGCGTTCCGATATATTTGGACAAAATAATTAGTAATTGGTTTTATGAATATTGTTGATCATTTTAGATGTTGTTATGTATTTGGTAATATTTTCTGTTACTTTAAATATGCCGCTGACTGTACGAAGAACTGTAGTTATTCCTTTACACAAATTAAATAGCATAGCATCTTTCCTGAAATTATAAAAGTAGAATAGTTTATTCATGCTTTTATCATCTATACAATCTTATTTTGAGTAAATGTAATTAGTAAATTACTAATTTTAAAAAATATAAATAAGATATTACATAACTGAATACATTATTTCTATTAATTGGCAAAACTGGAACACCTATTATGAAACCCAATTGTACCAAGTCTACCCTACTTAGTAAAAGACACTTTTGTAAGACATGATTAAGAAGAAATAAACAGACGTTTTTCCCGTTATTTTCCCGGCATTTTCTCTTCTACATATTGTCAAATAATTTACTAATAGTAGGGCTTTGAGCAAGCTCGTCTGGGTAGGCACCACCCACTCAATAGATATTCTAGCAAAACAGCAGTACTTTGTATTGTTGTGTTCCGGCTTGAAGCCGGTTATGTTCCGGGTGACTGAGCCAGTGCAATTACAGGCACAACGGACATAACATCTTAATTCCCAAGATTGATGGCGCATTGGCGATGTAAGCGATGGTCCTTAAGACCACTTACCATCAGGTGGCCCAAATGCTCATAAAATCGAATCAAACAAGGTCAAAATCATTCAATTATTTCAGTCTGAGAGACTTCTTACTTCTCAATATTCATTTAATATTAATTCGCTGGTATCTTACTAAATCATAATCTGAAACAGCACTTCGGGATAATATTTATTCTTTCTCGAAATTTTTTGTTTCAATAAATATATTATATAAATTCAACATCAAAGGCCATTTCCAACACGACCATTGCCGCGGGCCGTAATGAATAAACGTCAATTACAAAAATATACTCGTCTAGTCTATTTTGGGGCATTACCTTCAAGGATTATTTCAAACCTTATTTACCGAGTATTCTTAATTTTTCACTCGAGTTATTTTCGTAGACTTTTGCGTTAATTGGTCATTTCCATAGACGTAGGCGAGGACTCTAAGTGAGTTTTACTAACGTGATAGAATAATATTAAATGTGAAGCTATTCTGTAAGAAAAAACTGGAAAATTACTATGTGTGCCCAGTGTGAGTTTTTCTACATATTCGATAGCGTTGACGTTAACTGTGATTCCTATGGAATTACGAATATTTTCACTAGATGGCGCTGTTCAACGCTATCGAATTAGTCAAAAAACTCGTACTCGGCACACAGAACACGATTGTGAAATGTCAGAAATCAGTATACGATATTGACAAATAATTATAATATTAAAGGGTAGATCAAGAAAGCACAACATTTAGTTTTTTAACCCCGTATGTGGAACTGAATCTGCTTGTCAGGGACGATAAATTAAGTTCAGAACATCTATAGTGATTCCTAACCTTAATTTTAATTAGCTTTAACAAACTCGAAAATCATGCCATAGCACGAACTTTAAATAGAAGGTGATTTGCGACATTGTCTATAATAATTATAAAATTTAAAGGACACATGTATCAAAATAGCTTATCACCGTAAGTTGGTTTTCAACGTTTTTTTGAATGAGATACGAATTGAGTTCTAACAGAACTATTGAGATGATGGCGAAGGCAGACGATTTTACATAACATTTAAAAATTTAAATTCCGAATAAAATGACGAACATTTTTTTTAGTCTGCCTTATTTTTTTTGATACATCAATTGTATCAAAATTTTGACAAATTTACTTGGTGGCAGGGCTTTGAGCAAACCCGTCTGGTAAGGTACCACCAACTCATCAGATATTCTACCGATAAAATAGCAATTATAGTTGTAGTGTATTGTTGTGGATGAGTTTGAAGGATGAGTGAGCTAGTATAACAATAGGCACCAGAGACATAACATCTTCATTTCCCAACGTTGGTGGTTCATTGGCGATGTAAGGAATCGTAATATTTGTTACAACGCCAATGTCTATGGTTGGTGGTGACCACTTACCATCAGAAGCATCGGTAGTGTATGTGTCAAAATGGTCTAATTTGATTGTTACTATCTTTGATGTTCTCTTCCGCTTTAAACATCTAAATGAATTAATATATAAATCTGTCAAATGTTTTTGTTACACAGGTTCCCACTTCTTCTGATGATGATAGCGTACTGCCAGATCGTGAGAGTTCTGTGGAGATCGGACAACATTCCTGGTCACACTGAATCTCATAAGCTGTGCCCAGCTAGCGGACAAAACAATTGTAAGTAATAAATTATTTTTATTTACTATGCAATACTGGTTATCATTTCTGACCGTTCGTTTGTGAGAGCAAGAGCGCTAGTTACAGAAATGGTCAGCAAAGTGAGATAAACATAAGTTTAATAAACAAAAAAGCCTATTTGTTTATTACTGATGTAATTCTAAAACTAAAGTCTTTAAACACGTATCATACAAAAAATTTTAAGAAGTAAGTGTTATTTGTTTGTTTATAGTTTATTTATTTTATAGGAAGCCAACACAATGTACAATATATATAAGCGACTTATGTCTTTTTGAAAATAAATGTCTATAATCTTATATATATCATCCTTAAAAATTAACAACTTTTAGTGATGATTAGTGACATTTACTAAGACCATACATCGCAATTGTAGGCTAAACGCGTCATGCCTATATACAAAACTAGTTTTAATCACTCCAATTGAACATTTTAGTCATATCAGCATATGAAAACATGTATTAAAAACATGCATAAAAGTAAATAGATATGTATAAAAATAAAATGGTATACATTCAAGAAGAAAAATAAAAACATATAAACTAACGTATTTTGATAAAACATTACACAGAAACGCAAAAAAGATAATAAATTCGTATCAACTATTTGTGGCACTACTTTTACTATCATGTACGTTATCATTATTTTAATAGTTTCATGCAAAAACTTCTACATTTTTTTTTTACTGTATACTTTCAGTTTCCAAAATCCGAGATGACCTAGTGGTTAGAACACGTAAATCTTAACCGATGATCGTGGGTTCTAACCCGGGCAAGCACCACTGAATTTTCATGTGCTTAATTTGTGTTTATAATTCATCTCGTGCTTGACGGTGAAGGAAAACAACGCGAGGCAACCTGCGTGTGTCTAATTTCATTGAAATTCTGCCACATGTGTATTCTACCAACCCGCATTGGAGCAGCGTGGTGGAATAAGCTCCAAACCTTCTCCTCAAAAGGAAGAGGAGGCCTTAGCCCAGCAGTGGGACATTAACAGGCTGTTACTGTACTGTATACTTTTAGTTTGGACATAGGTTATATAATATGTTAATATAAATATAACACAAAGCCCTACCACTAAGTAAATAAGTAAATTTTATACCCATACTTATACAGCAATGGTTAAAAAAAACTTTGGATAAAATCCTTATTTTAAAATAAAGTTCCGAGACAGACAGCTACTTTATTATAAGAAAAATACTTCTATGTAAGTAAGTAAGTTGAAAGAAATTCTATAAGATTTAATTGGTTTGCTTAGAAGATTTAGTTTAATTTCTAAGGGTATTATAATATGGTAAACATTTATAAAAGTGCTGCCTTTATACTTACCACTAACCATTACCACAAAAGCATTCCCTTACTATATCAAAATCAGAATAATCTTTATTCAAATTGAATCATGTTACAGCATTCAATGAATTATTAACCTACCAGTATAGGACAGATTCTTCCGAAAAGAAGAATCTGTCATACCTCGAGGTGGAGCTAAGGGTTATATAAGCCGATTCGATCCCATTTTGTTTCTTTCCGAGCCGAGATGGCCCTGTGGTAAGAACGCGTGAATCTTAACCGATGATCGTGGGTTCAAACCCGGGCAAGCACCACTGAATTTTCATGTGCTTAATTTGTGATTATAATTCATCTCGTGCTTTACGGTGAAGGAAAACATCGTGAGGAAACCTGCATGTGTCTAATTTCACTGAAATTCTGCCACATGTGAATTCTACCAACCCGCATTGGAGCAGCGTGGTGGAATAAGCTCCAAACCTTCTCCTCAAAAAGAGGAGAGGAGGCCTTTAGCCCAGCAGTGGGACATTCACAGGCTGTTACGGTATAGGACAGATTCTTCCGAAAAGAACCGACTTTCACAATAGTTAGTTTTTTTCTCAAACTTAATTTACGTAGCCAAATCATTACATAATATTTTTGTTTGTTATTAATAATAACAAATTAATTACGTTTTTATTTTTTAAATAGACATTTTTATATGTTTTTTTTTTTAATCACTGATATCGTCTATATTTTGTTTATGAGTCTGTAAAGTGAAACGAAAAAATTAAATATTTAATTTCTCGGTCAGCATAAGGAATATTTATTCATAGAGTATAAGATTGAGACAGAAGACCGCCGCGCTACGTTGAAGATAAAAATGCATTATTTTATTTAAAAGTCGAGGGTTTCTGTCGAGCACCACTGAATTTTCGAAGTACGACATTGTGTTTACAATTCATCTCGTGCTCGACGGATGAACATTTCGTAAGAAAACCTGCACGTATCGATATAAGTTCTCACGCATGTGTCGCCACATCGTTGTGTTACATTATGGATTATTTGTTGGCATTTTCCTAACAAGGCGTCTTTAGGCAGCTGTGAGATATTTGTTTGCTGTAACTTACATTTATTAACAAAGTGAGCACTAAGTTAGATTTAATAAAATTCAATTGATATAACTTTTGATGGCTTTAAACATTATCAGTTTAGAAACTGCCTCGCTAATCTAGTGGCTAGATAGTGGCAGATTCCGAGGTCCTGGTTTAAAACCTCGAGTCGATAAACAATATTATTTTTTTTTATAAAAAAATCTCCATACAGCCCGTTAGATCATGAGAGTGATGAAATAGAGAGTGCACCTAGTTTGCGCACGCACTTGTACACTATAATATGTTCTGCACAGCTGGCTAAACGTGATCGAAATCGGTCAGGAAGATATTATCATATAGTTTTCTAATTAGTTACAAAATTTAGTTAATATTTATGCTATAATTAATATAGTTCATATATTGATGTATTGCATTTTAACAATATTGTCTTTCCATTTTACATATTTTATTTTGATTTTAACAACATCATACATTCTGCTTCGTCGAATGTTTCGACAAAGTTGAATCTGCTTTGATCACGAGCTGATGATTGCTTTTTATCGTGACAGCTGACTCATCTCGTCACCGATCGCTCGATCGTTTGAAAATCTGTCGTCGAATTAAGAAAGGCAATATATTGTTTTTAATTGCTTATACATTTTTGAATACATCGACGGTATTTTTATCGTAATAAAAATTGTTTCGCGAGCGAGCAAAAAGTATTTAAGGAGAAAGAACAAAAAGCGTGTTATTTATCACCTTATTAATCTGTTGCACCCCGATACGTCGTATACGATGACGTGTCAATGAGGTGTTTATTTCCGAACCGGTGGTAGATTTATGACAATCAATAAGTAAGTGTAACGCTTGTATACTGAATAAAGATTTTTGACTATGATTTATTAAGCAAATTTTGAATATATATTTTCTAGGCAAACTGTAATCTCGTTTCAGTTAAACTGCTCCTTATCTCGATTGTTACAGTTTTTGTTGTAGTTATTATTGGTTGTTTTATAATATTCGACTGTATTTTTTTACAAACGAATATTATAAAACACAATCAAATCAGTCAAGACAAATCCAATTAATTTTGATTCAGCAATTATTGGTCTTATTAACATCGTGACTATTAATAACTGCCTTTATAAAACAAATTCCTCTAGTCTCTATTATAAATTACCCAATTAAAAGCTTGTAGGCGACACTTGTTAAGGGCTTAATAAAGGCAGTGTGTGTTAATTATACGAAGCTCTCAAAGAAATTTGATGTAGTTTGATTAAGTTCATTAATTCTGATACATTGAGAATTTTTTGTAATTGTATTGTTACAGCCTGTGAATGTCCCACTCCTGGGCTTAGGCCTCCTCTCCCTTTTTTGAGGAGAAGGCTTGGAGCTTATTCCACCAAAAAATAAATATTTAAATAGGTACTTAAAAGCACTTTAGAATCGTCATGTTTCATTGACTTGAATATAAAGGCGGTTTGGATTGTAAATTATACCGAAACGTACCAGCAAGTAACTCAGTATTACATTGTGAAATGAATGCTTTGGTTGTGTTTTATATTTATTTGTCTTGTAAAATTGTTTTGAAATACTAAAAACTAAACGCGGAACCGCAACCGTTCATAAAAGATATTGATATGCGAACTGCGATTTATTTTAATTACCGTTAATGAATAGCAAATAAATTTAACGAAAGGAAATGTTTAATTATTACCCATTTTTTCATAGCTATGGTTTCTTTTTATGTATAAAAGTTAAATATGTCGTTGCATAATTTTCTATAGAAATCCAGAAATTTATTGACAAATACCTAGAATATATTAGAATAGAAAATACTTTATTGTACACCACAAAGATTTAAAAATAATGTATTACATAAGACATATACACAACCCAATTAGCATACAACTTTGGCGGCCTTATCGCTACATAGCGATTTCATACAGGCAACCTACAATAGATTATATACTTATAGTTTACTCAGTGTAAGTCATCTAAACGTCCATTATATAAAATGAATTTTTCTCTACTATTAATAAATTTAATAAAAGTGTATCATACATATAAACCTGTCGGAATAAATTTTGTATATGAAATCGAAAATCGCTTCAAATTCCGATTCGTGATTTAAAAGCAATAACTGGACAAACATACAGAAGCTGCAATGTTTTTTACGTTTCACAGACTATCTTTTGCATGGTTTCACCCTCATCCATTGTGGTTTACACAATTACCTGTGTATTTTTTATTGTCCTACTGGTTGGCGTTTATAGTTAGAAGTTAAAGCTCCACGAATGACAGGCGTAGCGTAAACTCATGATATAGCCTTGTAAGTTTTCTCAATAAATGCAAAAAGGGTTACTCAATTCGAAATGGGAGTTCCTTAGCTTCATTTATGAATATAAAAAAAAATACAAACTTTTGTACAAATTAAAACAATTGTTATTTACACATTATTTTTTTCTAAATAATTTATTCAAATTAATATTTAGTTTGGGTAAAATATATATTCCGACCGTGACAGGACTCGAACCTGCAATCTTCGGATCCGAAGTCCGACGCCTTATCCATTAGGCCACACGGTCGCTTGCTTAGAGAGACTAAATTGTGGTAGACTTGGCAAAAATGAATTTCAAATAGGAATTCATTTTTCCGTATTTTTTTTTAAAAGTCAACTGTAAAATATATTTGTTACAATAACTCAATTTCACGCAAAAAATAAATTTAAATTTATTAACTTATATAATAACAAAATATCATAAGCCAAAAAATACTGAGTTAAGTAGTGTCCCAACGCTGGGCAATCCACGTTGCTTCAATGCGAGTAGTATGTTTTTTTATGTTTAAGGACAGTGGAATTAAATTCGATTTAAACAAAATGCGTTTTGATTCAAAACCGTTGCCAGAGAGTTAAAAACACAATTCCAAAGTCAACGCGAACGAAAAAACACACTTCATGTATAATAATAGCATTATATTCATATTATTTTCGCAAATAATATTTATAAGACGCAGTTAATCTACACACAATGTCCATCTAAAGATCAGTTGAAAATCGAGATATTACACAAAAGTGGTGGCTTCGAAACCAGGCAAGTAAAACTTAACGAGTAGTCTTAATAATTAAGATAGGTGTTAAGTAGTTTTATTTATTCTACATATATATAATGACAATATATTTTATATGAAACGAATTTTATTAATAAGTGTAAAGGACCCATCAATTTTATCAAAAATTAAAAATCATAAAAAGAGATTGTAGAGAACGAATTGAATAAAAAAAGGAACGCACATTTAGCAGCTTAATTCGAACCTTTTTAAAATAAGAATTTTTCTTCTCTTAATATATTTATAGTATGTTACTTTATTTAATGTCCAACATGATCTAGGGTTGGCAGCCAACAGACGAACCACTCCATCGATCCACGCCAACGCCTCCACCGAGGGGCAGCTCCGCTCCCGACGTAAGGCCGCCAAGATGCTTGTGGCTGTGGTGATCATGTTCGCAGTCTGTTATTTCCCAGTTCACCTGCTTTCTGTTCTGAGGTAGGTACGACTTTACTGGTGGTTGGGCTTTGTGCAAGCTCGTCTAGGTAGGTACCACCCACTCATCAGATATTCTACCGCAAAACAGCAATACTTGATATTGTTGTGTTCCGGTTTGAAGGGTGAGTGAGCCAGTGTAATTACAGGCACAAGGGACATAAAATCTTAGTTCCCAAGGTTGGTGGCGCATTGGCTATAAGCGATGGTTGACATTTCTTACAATGCAAATGTCTAAGGGCGTTTGGTGACCACTTACCATCAGGTGGCCCATATGCTCGTCCAACTTCCTATTCTATAAAAAAAAGACTTCAACATCTACATTTTTTACTAAAAAAATATATTCTCTTATTTAAAAATCACACACACTTAAAACTCAAGTAGATGTTTTTAAAGCACGCACACAGCGACAAAACAAGATGTGATCCCAATTAAAAGATATATACATACATACAATACTTCAAAAATATGCTAAACATAGCACCCAGATTATAATATAATTATAACTTTTAATTATATGGATAACGCTGTTTTATATGATAACCGCTAGTGGCGCTGTACATTTCATACGATGCATAAAAAGGGTAATTTTACATGCTACTTTGAGCAATACACGACAGTATGCGTTTCTAACTTACTCTGAGAGCTTTGTAAGGACATTGGATGCGTGTGTTCTTATCCGACATTAAAGTTTAACTGACCTAGGTCAGGAGTTCATCATCATCAATGATATAAGGATATACAAAATCTAATAAGGACTTTATTATTTTAACAGATGCAGGTTTCTATCACACAAGTGGAAGATTTTCATCTGATACAAACAGATTTCTTCAGATCAAAATTTTAATTTAATTTTTATTTCTCTTGTTTATTGATATATAAACAGTATATAGAGTGGACAATCTTTTATAGTAAATATGTTTGATACTATATTATTATATTATATATATATTGATATAGTTCATACGCTTGACTTTATCCTATTTGTTTCAAATCGGTGTAGTAATTTGCAAAAAAAAGATTATGCTGAAGTTCCAATATTTATATTGCAATACAGATTCTGGTATAGGGATGGTTAAGACTATTAGTCGTACTCGATTAGATGCATTTAACATAAAATTTATTTATTCTTGTATAACATATGATAGTAGCCGTCTGTACAAAATGACAAAACAATATATTTGAGCGAAATATTTCGAAAACGAACATTTTTAGAGTAGTTATCGTAATTAATGTATGATGTTATGTGAATTAATTAAGCAGATACCATCATAAAGTACCATTTATTTCGTAATACATTTCAAATAGATATTCGATGATGATATCCTGATTGATTTATCGAGAACAGACGTGTGCACACGATGTTTATAAATGATTACTATGTGCTGATGTAATCCTATGGAATGCGCGTAACATGCTTTCTAGTGTACGGAAATGTAAGCATTGCCAATTTTCAATCTCAGGGCTGTTACTGAGAATTTATTGATAGATATACTATATTTTATTGGAATTGCCTCGTTGAGACTGCCTCGTTGGTCTAGTAGCTTGATGTAAAGCCGCAGACCCGGAGATCCTGGGTTCAATTTCCAGGATGAGCCAATCAGACGTTCAGACTCTTTCCGGTCGTGTCGGATTGACGTCCCTTCGGATTATGAGAGTTAGGGAGTAAAGAATGTACCTGTGTTTGCGCACATACTTGTGCACTATAATATCTCCTACGCAGTTGGCTAATCTCTCTTGACATTGACCGCCGTGGCCGAAATAGGTCTGGAGGACATTATTATTATTATTATTATATTTTATTGGTCTGACCTAGGGTTTGACCCATGATCTCGAGATCGACAGCCTTATATTATACTAGCCACTGGAATAGTATATGTTGTGTTTGCTTATAATATTATATAAACACTTTTTATTCAACAGGGTCGCCTATGAAGTCCAGCAGTCTGAAGTAATGACCTGCATAGCTTTGATCTCTCACGTGATGTGCTACGCGAACTCTGCCGTAAACCCCCTTATCTACAACTTCATGAGTGGTAAGAATAACTTCCATTTTATATTCCTTCGTGACTCCATTGACATCTATTTATTTTCCAAATCTATTTTGAAACATAAAAAGTTTACTGAGCCAGACCTGAGAAGTAGCAGCAGAAGAAATTAATTATTTATTAGTCTTAATTTTTAATTTTGTTAACTTATAATTTTGCTTTTAGATAAAATAATCTGAAGATTATTACTGAATGTCATAGTTTGAATTTTACATCGTGAGTTTTACGTTTTTATATATACCTTTCTAATAGAAACATTCAAACGATTTGAATTACTTTTTTTAAAGAACAATGGCTTTGGGCAAGCCAAGGATCACTAAACCTTATATTATCTTCAGAAAAATTACAGCGAAGCAATTAAATTTGTCACAGATGAATATAATCATGGTTGCTACTATGAAAAATAATAACAATAATAAATAGTCGAAGCCTAAGTTTGGTACGGAACCTGTAGTGCACGACTCGTATTGACGTGACATGCTTTTCAACTACAGTAAGATTCGTATGAAATGACCTGGTCTACAAGGTTTGTTCCGTATGTTAACTAGCTATAGTGTATTGACACTCAATAGTGGCGCCAAAGATATAAAAAAAAAACCAAGTCGAAGACTATCGCTATATATTAAAGTTCCTCGCCGCGTCTGTCTGTCTGAACGCAATAAGCTCAACGACTACCGAACAGATTTTTATATGGTTTACCAGTGAACGGAGTGATTCATGATGAATGTTTAGTTGTATGCTGGTGGTAGGGCTTTGTGCAAGCTCGTCTGGGTAGGTTATTTAGTTTACCCACTCATTAGATATTCTACGGCAAAACTGCAGTACTTGGTATTGTTGTGTTCCGATTTGAAGGGTGAGTGAGGCAGTGTGATTACAGGCACAAGGGACATATCATCTTAGTTGCTAAGGTTGGTAATGTAAACAATGGTTACCATTTTTTACAACGTCAATGTATATGGGCGTTGGTGACCACTTAACATCAGGAGGCCCATATTCTTGCCCGCCTACATATACTATAAAAAAAATGTCAAATCATCGACTGGATGTTTCACTTACGAGTGCTGCGTAAACCATTACAATTATATGTATTTACTATATAAACAATTTATGTGGACCCGTATAAAGCAGAATAGGTAGCTAGTAAGAATTATTAGCTAGCAAATAAAATGCATTTGAAACTTATTGAAGCGATCGCTTTCTGCAACGATCGTACTTGACATAAATCATTTCACAGACAAACGAACAATAACTTATCATTATCGAAATATTTAATTCACTTACATAAGTGGTAATTTGACTACTGTCTAGAAACCCGTCGTGATAAAATTATTTCGAGTAAATCAATCGCTTACAAATTCGCAATTGTCTATAGAATACAATACTATATTCTATGCGACATCCATACCTTTTGGGTCTGCTCCGCAAACGAATTTTTCAATCGGTGTATACGTTTGTCTAAGCCCACGGCTTCCATTCGTGAGCTCTCAAACGTCAATAGAAAACTGTTGATTCGACAGTGTTTTTTATTTGATTTATTCTTTCTTTATCCACGTGTTCATTTATTCTCGTTTTTCATTCTTTGTTTTTCGAAATGCTAGGTAGAGATAAATAAAAGTAATTTATATCTACTTAACACTTTACTTTGATATCATCATCGTAATAAATAACATTTATAATGCTATTAACATAAAACTTAATTTATATTATTTTTAAGCTTATAGTTATAAATATTAATTAATATGAGAAGAAATATAAATTATCTCTTTTAATATTGAGCATTGATCTTAAGTAAAGTAAGGTGATTCGAATCTAGCAACAGATTTCAAGTGAACACAATTGTTTATTTTTATTTAATGTTGTATCATAAAAGATATACATATAAAAACATATCACAATTAAAAGAAAAGCCATACAAAGTCATATTCATATACATATTTTTATACTATATATTGCCTACTAATACATTTAAAGCCCTTTTTCTAAATATCTTCATATAAAATTGTCCTAATTGTAACATAGCTTAAGTCATCACCATTTAAAAAAAAGTCATGCCCATACTAAAATCTTTCATCATCGGGTACAGCGATTCACTCTGAAAAAAAAAGTAATAATCTAATAACAGATATACAACGAAAGAAAAACGTATGTTCATATAATACTTACTAAAGTAAATACGTTGTAATGCATATAAATTGTTTTGTAAGGAAATATCCAATACGAATAGTATGCGGTGATGGTGATGTACAGGAAATGACGTAGAAACAAACACCAGTAGGACTATTTTGTAACAACAAACTCGAAACTCACTGCAGAAAACGGTCGTGAAATATCAGAAAGTGATATGCGATATTGACCATTATAATTATAACATTTTAAGAATACACGTATCAAAATAGTATATCACCATAAGTCCGTTGACGACATTTCACGCGTGCGTAATGGAGTTCTTAAGAATAGCACTGATCTATTAGCTTAAACAAATGAATTTTATAAGAACGCATATAAGACAAACGACGAAATATTTATTTATATATGAAGATAATTTCGACGAACGACTTCGCTAGTGTAACTTAAGATATCTGGTACATAGTTTTATCTACTAAAACTATGTTGTTTTTCAGAAATTAGAGTATCCAAAAATGCAATTCGCTGTATAAACTTGTTACAAATTAAAACAAGAAAAAATGTTTAACTAAATCGTTTAAAAAGCATTTTGATTATGTTGTTAACACAAACAGGCGCGAAGAATTTTTAAGCATGCCTTTGTACGAACATAAGTTTTAAGTTGAGAGTTCTTTGTTTTACATTTCATGTTTTTTTCGTTACAAATACGTCACAGAAATATTTTGTTTGCAGGATTCCCAGGGTTTTCAGGTCAGTGTTTTCAACCCCCGATGGTTTGGTTATAAATACAAATTAGCTTTACCGAAAGTTTTATTTCATCGGGGAACGCATGCATTTATTTTCGTTATATGTCACCATGTTACACACACCTGCATGCCATTTTTCCACCTTGTGATAAAATTCACCACCAATTATGATTCTGATTAAATTCCGAACACCTTAATTTGTCCAATAAGCAATTGTCAAGTCAAACACTCTAAGAACTATATGTATTAAAAGTTGCTATTTTTAATAATCGCCATTTTTAATGTCGAATTTTCCGTTAAAAGGTAAAAATTGTACAAAAGTTGCTATTATTTTAGCACATTTTTCAAGATTTAAATATCGAACGCTTTTTTTACTATAAATTTTGTTACAGGAAAATTCCGACGAGAATTCCACAGATCATACTTCAAGTGTTTCTGCTGTTGCCACACATCACCAGCACCAGAACAGAACGGTACGTCCTTCGCACCGATAGGTAGCTCACGAGCTGGAACAACCAGGACTGTTGTCAGACGGAACGACTCTTGCGTCAGTTACAGATTGACCCACCTCTCTCCCTCTAACCACAACAGCATAAATCGGGACATCGGAAGGAATACGAACACGTCATTCATAGAACACTTGAATGGAAATCGGAGACTTAAAGCTCGTGATGACTCTATAAGCGAATCCGCTCGGTTCACCCTGACCACAGATATCAGGGATTGACATATAGGCAGAGATCTTTTCGTTTACACAGATAGGAACCGCGACATCGGCTACATAGCCAGAAGCACAAACAGCATTGATTGTAAACCTTATTACGACTGTTTCAAAGGTCAAGAGCCGAGTGGATGCAACGCCAAGGTTTCCGAGAAAATTGAAATCGAAAGACACAGTGACACATACGCTGATTACCGTGAATGTGATAACGAATTAAGAGAACTTTACACTGTTGACGAAACGAAAAACGGGTTCAAATTTAAATTTAATCGTAGCTTAAATAGTCAGATTCCAAATAAGAGGAAAGTTAATATGGTATTTTAAAATGTATCGAGTTTTTGTATGACAAGTTTGAGCGGTGTAAATACTTCAAATTTAAAAATTTAATCAGCATTTTATTGCATATCGTAATATGTCATAAGATAATAGTAATCTTGTTTAGATTGAAGCGCTTTTAAAAATAATGTTCTTCATGACGTCATGAAACATTAAATCTTTATACATAAATGTAGGTGAACGTTAGTATTTTGAATTCGTGAGCCATACAATATGTATAATAAATTAAAAATTATATTGTTTCTAATAAATATTTTTTACAGTCAAACTTTTATATCAATTAAAATATTCCTTATAAATTATATGAACCTATCATAATTAAAATCAACAAACTATTTCCTCATTTGTTTTAATTATGTCAATTATTAAATAATTATATAAACTAAAAATATATTCTTTGCGATTTTAACGATACTTTAAAATAATATGTAAACATTTAAATACAATAACATGTAGGATTACGTTGGGCCGTTAAAAGGCTTTTCTGAAATCTGTCGTTACTGAAATTAGTGGAAGTCATGCTTAGAGTCAAATTATAAATTGGTAGATACTTATCTTTAACGCCGAAGGTTCGATTGTCAATGTCTGTTTGTCCTGAGTCTGGGTGTAATTATCTATATAAGAATGTATTTACTAAAGACAAAAAGTACAGCGCGGAAATGCGGCCTGCATTATAGGCAGCTTTGCGTCGGGTGGGAATCGGGAGGGACTATTTTAAATTTGACTTAAATAATAAAAAAAAATTGACATTGTTATATTTCTGTGTTACCGTGTAAAATATTTTTTTAAAGACAACAAGTAGTATATGTAGTATATCAATTGTCTGGTTTCCATAGTACAAGTTCTGCTTAGTTTGGGATCAGATGGCCGTGTGTGAATAATGTCCCAAGACATTATTATTATTAATTTCTTCAAATAATATTATTGAGTATGTATTGGATATTTATTAAGTACATTAATATACTTATAGCGTAGCATTTACATATTTTTGATGATTTTATCTTTATCTATTTACATATTAGCTACTTGTAAAATGTCGTATGTACAACTTAAATTCCAATTTTAAGCTCCAAAAAGTCATGCTGTGTGTTGTTTTTTTTTAATATTATTTACGTAACGTTACAGTGTAACTTAGTGGTAGGGCTTTGTGCAAGCCCATCTGGGTAGGTACCATCCACTTATCACATATTCTAGCGCCAGACATCCATACTTAGTATTGAGTGAGTGACCCAGTGTAATTAATTATTGAATTAGTTCCGAAGGCTGGAGGCGATGTAAGAATATTAGGATTACACGTTAAAAAGGCAAATGGGAAAATACATTTATTATTATTTTAATAAAACGTAAGATAATAATCATGATTAATTAATTAATAGAATCTTTTAAGATCCTCTGTAAAATTAATTTTACTTACAAACCCTTTCACTAACAATAATTATATGTTATCTTAAATTATTATAACGGCCATTTTATTATGTTAGACCATATTGTACCTAATCCCATCTCTTTTCATTCTTATAACAAAACGTTTTAACGTTATATAGACTTTTGTTCACGTATCTTATGAGTCTGTCTGTTTTATTACCAATTTGTTTTATAATAATGGTAAGTTGAGATGAATGTCCTTATTATAATAATATCACTCAAACTTACATATGTTATTGAGCACACTGAGCCGAGATGGACCAGTGGTAAGAACGCGTGAATCTTAACCGATGATCGTTGGCTCAAACCGTGGCAAGCACCACTGAATTTTCATGTGCTTAATTTGTGAGGAAACCTGCATGTGTCTAATTTCACTGAAGTTCTGCCACATGTGTATTCCACCAACCCGCACTGGAGCAGCGAGGTGGAATAAGCTCCAAACCTGCTCTTTAAAAAAAGGGAGAGGAGGCCTTTAGCCCAGCAGTGGGACATTCACAGCCTGTTACGGTTACATATTATTTTATTTAATACTGTAGTATTTAATATTGATAATATATTTCCTACTGATACCAACGAAAGTTGTTCAAACATAACGCCATTTACTAATGATACATATTCAATTATAAATCACCCGTCACACGTCGCCGTTTATTATAACCATAAGTGCGATAGAGACAAGAGACGTCGTAATATAATACGTTATAATTAATTGTTTGTAAACGACACACTAAAGTTCACAGGAAATGGCCTGTTTACACAAAACGCATTCAGTGTCGGTAAACATATGTGCAATAAAACGGTCTAAAAATATTTTTACGTTTGTTGCGTTACGGGACTCAATTTTTAGTTCGAAGTACTCACCGAGCCACCAATTAGTAATGCTTATGATTTGATTATGACTACAATCAATCTGTAATACATTGAAACGAAACTATTTCCATTGAGTAATATATTAAATCGCTCATCGACTCAATCAAATCACTTGATAGATTCAATCTTCAATATTCAGTTTCATTCAAAGTTTTTACGAATTCCGGATATGGATACACGGGAAAGAACTGGCAAACAATTGAACTTTTATTCTTTTTTTAAAAATCAATATTTTTAATTAATTTCTACACAAAATCCATCAACCATATATTTCATGTATTTTGTCAGATATATATTTTTATTTGAATAAAGAATCATAGATGAACTGTTTTTAATAACAAGTTGAAGTTTTTTAGTACAACTATGAGTAAATAGCAAACTTTCATTAAAAAAAACAGTATTCTTTATACAGAGAACGAATTATTAACGGTATAGATATTCTGTTAGACCAAAATGAAAATGAAAATATTTGATGAAATTTTAATACGCCAACGTTATATATATATATATATTTTTATTATTATTTATTCTCTAACCACTTATGCGGAGATGTCTCCTTGTCAGGAAGGATGATAATTCCACTTCAGTTTAAAATATATCAAGCAATTCCGAAAAAAAATGTTGTATCAGTTACATTGTGAATACTATTGCTTAAAGGCTTTAGCAAACTCGAATCTCATCCCATAACTCGATCATGAAATATCAGACAGTGATTTGCGACATTGACTATGATAATTATAAAATTTATGGGAAATACGTATCAAAATAGCGTATCACCTTAAGTTGGTTTTCAATATTTCAAAAGTGAGATACGCTGCAAGACATCTTGAATTGATTAATTTATTTTTATATCTAGTATAAAATAATTGATCTATACATATTAGATGTATTTTATTTTATTTTTACTCTGTAAGTTATTTATATATATATTAAATAGCTTTATATAAAACTACACGTTATAACAGACTTTTTTTAGAAAAATTAATTTAATTACTAGTTTATAATGTAAATATTTTACCTCAAAATATAATATGAAAATAACCCGTATCTTGGTATTAAGTATATAGTATATTTTATGTAAATATAATGTAAGTTTAAAATTTTCACATTATTGTAATTAATAATTATTTTAACAATCACTCACTAATTGGTTGATAGGTTCCTTGATCAATGATTCGATCATAGGTGAGGAGGCCTCATTCGAATCTTGCAATAAGACGAAATTTTTCGCATTTCAGTTTCAAGCAAATTAAATCAAAATATACTTTATTCAAGTAGACTTAAGACGCATTTTTGAATCGTCATTTTACATAATTATATTATAAGACATACCTGAATTATATGATAATCATGATCTGCTTCTACGTTCAAGATTATTACAAGGCTCTTGAAGGGAGCTTTTATATCCGCGTAGGGCTATCGCGTTTGAACTCGCCGCGAGAGGCGCTGGTGTTGAGTGAGGTATCTAAAAATGTCAAATGTCACTGAACGTTTACTGTTTGCGAGCTTTACGTCGCGGATATTAAATAATTATTTATGATTATTGTTAAGATTGTGACATTCATGTTTATTTATGGCAGACATATGGTAAACCAGTGTTTTAGGCGAGGCTTACAAAAACCTATTTTTCAGAAACATATTAACTTTTTTCGGAACAAAAAATGTGCACAGATGCACTCACAAAAGAGGGAGAGAAACACACAGAGAACACACACACACACACACCCACAGAACACGCATACACAAGCAACACGTGTCATTTATTTGAGGAGGAGATACAATTATTTGAATATTTTTAACACTTTTTGCGTCATAACTTAAGCGTTACATCTAGTGGGCAGCCTCATATTCATAATTGACTATTCAAATGAAAAATATTAATATATCCTATTTCAATAATTTATCTTAAATAATTATTAAAAAAATTGGTATATGTAAGAATTATTAATTGTAAAAAGAACAAACATAAGATGATTTTGTTTAAGAAAACATATATTTAATATTAATATTTTAAATGCATTTAATTAAATAAAATTAGTAATAAAATGCGTTAAAAATTATTACTAGGTATTTTTTTCAAAATAGATTTTATTTAATGTAATCATAGTATTAATGTACAGTATGTTAACATATTCATATTATTAGTGTATATAACATTTTAATTATAACATATAAATGTATATCCATTGTTTTAAGAAATGTAAAAATAAATTTATGAATGTGTTGAGTGTGTTTTATTAATATAATATCCTCCAGACCGAATTTGACCACGGCGGCCAACTACGTAAGAGATATTATAGTGCACAAATGTGTGCGCAAACACAGGTGCACTCTCTGTTCCCTAACTCTCATAATCCGATAGGACGGTAATCTGACAAGACCGGTTGTTGTTGTTGTTCAGGCGCAGGACCAACGGCTTTACGTGCTTTCCGAGGCACCGGAGTGTACACACTTCCAAATTCCAGATTTCGTGCTGCTACTGAGAATTTTCTGACCGAAAAACCCAATAACTTTTTACTAGCCCGACCTGGGACTTGAACCCAGGACCTCCGGGTCTGCGGCCTTACATCAAGCCACTAGACCAACGAGTCAGTGTTTTATTCCCTATAAAAAAGATATATATATATATATATATATATATATATATTTCGTCAAAGGAATTTTACTGAAATTACACAATCCGAACCGATTTACAAAATCGAATTTGAACGCAACCTTTATATATGTAACGATTGATAATGAAACATTTTTATCGAACAAGAAAATCTTATTTGAAGTTTGCGATTGGACTTATAAATTACCTCATAGTAGAGTCGCTGGTGGATGAAAACATCGTGTGAAAACCTGCATACGTCGTATTATATTCTACCACATATATATCTATACATATCGACAATATACGCAAGGTGGCTTGCAGCGGATGGAGATTAAGAGCTGAAGATTGAGCTCATTGGCGTGCCATTGGAGAGGCCTATGTCCAGTAGTGGACGAAAAAAGGGTAATGATGATAATGATGACATATATATCAATAAGCCCCAAACCACATATATAAGTAAGCCACGAGACATTAACGAGCAGATACTAAAAAAAAACTTGTTAAATCCAGTTCAAAAGCATAAAGTGACGAAATGTTATTATTTTTCGACCAGTTTTCGCTGAAGTGCCCGTCAAATTGTGATAAAACTTGAAGAATTATAACTGTTCAGTAATCCGGGATAACGTCAGTTTTACAGCCTTGTTAACTCTGATTCAACATCACTTTATGGGACCAAGTGACTCGAGTGATTTCAATTTGAGTGAGAATTTTTACTACATGTATGTTAACCCGACTAGCTGATCAACATCGTACAGGCAAAGATCATACAGATTCCATTACAGTTGAAATTTCATAGAATCCTTTCTTAACGGATCCTTACGTTACACAATAAACCTATGTTTCGAATTTAAGCGTTCAATACTTAGTAGGTCATTGATTCTGTGTGTTGATATACAGACAGGACGAACATTATATACGTGTATAATTTTTGTTATAATATAGGTTTGCGGACGAGTAAGCGTCAGGTGGACCATATGGTCACCAACGCCCATAGACATTGGCATTGTAAGAAATGTTAACCATCGCTTACATCACCAATGTACCACGATCCTTGGGAACTAAGATTTTATGTCCCTTGTGCCTATATTACACTGGCTCAATCACCCTTCAAACCGAAACACATAAATATCAAGTACTGCTGTTTTGCGGTAGAATATCTGATGAGTGGGTGGTACCTATTTAAAAACATAATCATAATTGTTTTGAGTCGACAAGACTTTACAGGGATAATGTAACAGATGAGCCGATTGACATTAATCTTAGCACGTAAACTATATTCCATCGGAAGCCGGTGTAAATATAAACAAACCCTAAATTTACATTTTACATCCGATTTGCTAATAGCTCTGTTATAATTATGCACTGCAAACAGTTCTTGATTAATATATCTTACATTAGAATATACCTTTATTTATAGTTCAACACAATTCCAATTAACTACTGATTATAATATTATCCTTTGTTTTCATATTCATAATAAATACCATCGATTATATTATAGATGTCGACAGGCGCAGATTCACCGTTGTCAACACGGGCATGCCCATAACCGTACCCTAGACCCTTTGATCGATAAAAGTGCTTATAGATCCAAACGTCATACATTTTTAAGCTTATTTGTGCGAGTAGGAATACAATGTATCGATTATAAGTCCGTAGTCCGACTCGCACGATTTTCGGGTGGCCTTCACCATAACCTTTTTTGATGGCTGGGTTTGCGTTTGGATGTCGAGGAATTATGTCATGTAGATTCAATTGATTCCGCTATAGAGATGAACGGGCTCATTAACTGAATCATAGTATTTTCTGTAATCTACATATATATCAGCAAAATAGAACGAGATCTCCTAAGCCAGTGGTCACCAACCTTGCCATTCAAAATAGCCAAATATAGACGATATCAAGACAATACACGATTAAAATTGATTCAAATAGTCATTTACTTAACTTAAGCTTTGCTTAAGTGTTCGCCAAAAAAGTATTTTTTTAACTACAAATCTTAAAAATACATTTCGGCACGAGCGTAGGTAACATAATAAAACACATGTTTTCGAAAGTCAATCTGCGCTATTGTTACTTTCTATAAATGTGCCCTTATTATTTGCTATAGTTTAAAAAAAAATTACTCACCTTTTACAAGACAAGATAATAAGTAATATTCCGTGCCTGCACTAAACAATTTGTGGAGGAGCCACGGCCAAGGAGTCAAAGAGTCACATGCGGCTCGCGAACCGCGGTTTGCCGACCGTCCTAAACTATCCGCCCGATTGACTTGTTTGACAAAGTTACTCTTTCCCCGACGTAGACGCTCACTAAGGACGGATTCTACGCAAATCTTATCCAAAATACATTTTTACCCTGCGAAGCCCAACGATTAGCTAGATACTTATATCAGACATTTGTATGAAATAATTTATTTATTTATTGTGAACAATTTATACTTATCATAAAACATATATACGAAAGTAACTACAATAGTATTATACTGTGTCGTTGCTACTAACGCCCTCCAATTCCAATTAATTTTAACACAATCATCAGTCATTTTTGGTATTGAAACAAACGATAAACATTTACATGTATTATTTTATGGCGACCTACGTATTTTTGTTGCTCTTTAATCAAAAAACTCAATTTGTATAAATGAGAAACTGTTTTTAATTGAGCTGTCGTTTAAAACAGTATTCTCATTTATTTTGGAATTCATTTCATGTTTATTATTAATTGTTTTAGAAAGAACTCTATCTGGTATCAGTGGTGTCTAGCTATCTGTTTCAGTAAGTAGTAATACGAGAGAATTTTCATGTGTTTAATTTGTGTTTACAATTCATTCCGTGCTATAAAATAATAATAATAATATCCTGGGACTTTATTCACTTACGGCCATCTGATCCCAAATTAAGCAGAGCTTGTGCCATGGAAACCAGACAACTGATATATTACATATACTACTTTTCTTTTGTAAATACATACTTATTTAGATAATCACCGAAGACTTTAAGAAGGTGGCGGGCACCAAATGGATGCGGAAGGCGGAGGACAGGGAGCTTTGGCGCACCTTGGGAGAGGCCTATGTTCAGCAGTAGACAACGATTGGCTGTTGATTGATTGATTGATTTTTGATTTTTGATAGATAATCACACCCAGACTCAGGACAAACAGACATGTTTATGCACACAAATATCTGTCCTGGGTGGGAATCGAAGCCATAACCTTCGGCGTGAAATTAAGGTACCTACCAACCACGCCAAACGGCTCGTCAAAGAAGATGTCTGAGAAACATTGTGAGAAAATCTGTATGTGCCGGATAAAATTGTGCCACATGTATATTGATCAATCTACCGAGAGCAGCGTGGTGGAAGATAGAAATATTCTCCTCACAGAGGCCTTGACCCAGCATTTATGATATTATATATATTGCTTATGATAAGTGAGCCAGTGTAATTATAGGCACAAGGGACATCACACCTTAGCTTAGTTCAAAAAGTTGGTGGTCCATTGATGTAACTGATTGTTAATATTTCCTCCAGCACGAATGTCTATGAGCGGCTTTGACCACTTACCATCAGGTAACGAATTTTCCTCCCTATTATAAATAAATTAAATAAATATTATATAAATATGTATCTCGGAAACGGGTAACGTGTAACGATTTGGCTCAAAATTTGCATTTAGATACGGTTTCGCTTCCTAAGTTTATCTATAAGTTTTTTCTGATAACCAAAATTTTACACAAAAAAAAAAAAATTTAGAATTACTAATTATTTATAAGAGCTGAGCGAAATCCGATCGCCGAGAACCTGAATTATAAGTTATCGTAAATGTTTTATTATATAATATTAAATGCTCCATTTTGAATTTTTCGTCAGTTTATATTCAAGTTTTTTTTTTTTATAGAATAGGAAGGCGGACGAGCATATGGGCCACCTGATGGTAAGTGGTTACCAACGCTCTTAGACATTAGCATTGTAAGAAATGTCAACCATCGCTTACATATCCAATGCGCCACCAACCTTGGGAACTAAGATTTTATGTCCCTTGTGCCTGTAATTACACTGGCTCACTCACCCTTCAAACCGAAACACAACAATATCAAGTATTGCTGTTTTGCGGTAGAATATCTGATGAGTGGGTGGTACCTACCCAGACGAGCTTGCATTTATTAGTTATAATGATTAGAACAAAATATAGTCACATATTACATACATAGTTTATTTACTAGATTTTTTTTAATATTATTAAAATATTAAATACGTCAACGTTCATTTCAGAATGTCTCGTAGTTGTGGTGACTTGGCTTATAGGGCTGCACATCCCGATGTCCTAGGTTCAAACCTCTGTTCGGAAGGAATGTAGCATCAGTATAATTGCAGTATTCATTATTTTATTGTATAATTCTCGAAGCACATGAGTATATTATACTGTAATTTAAAATGTATTTAATTTTAAAATTCGGAGCAAATATGTAAATCTAAGGAAAATATTTAATCCAATAAACGGACGTAATATCTAATTTGGCAATCAATAACTGGGTTTTGCTTGTTGCTTGCTTCTATTTTAATATATGATTTTGACTTGATTTGATTTAAAATTAATTGCGCAGTTGCTTAGTGTATCTTGCTTGGTCTAAATCGGTGAATGACATCATTATATAAAGACTTGATTTGCGATGAAAACATATAAAACAAAGACGATTTAAGAGAATAAGTCGAAAAAAAAATTGTTTAAATATAGAATGTTTACAATGGTGTTCGAACGTGAACCAATCACAGGACAGAATTTCAAATATCTAGACTAGACAAATATGGCGGAACAGCTTGACCGAATATTCGATGATAGATATAGCTTAACATCCATATACGCATGTATACAGAACAAATTTAAAACTATGGCAAAACTTGAGCTAAAAGCTTTAAAAGTTGACCATTAATATTATGGACTAAGAAAGATTTTATCAAAATAGTATAATCATAATAGGATGTCAGACATATTTATACGTGGATGTTGGTAGACTTCGATGCTGTTTAATTGTTTTATATTTTTTTTATGAATTAAAAACTACATGGTGTAGCAGTACATAAAATTATATTCCACACTGATCGCTGGGCTATGTAAAGAACCTTAATTTACTTTAATTATAAGATTACCTAAATCTGGTCTATGTTGAATAATACCAGTACTACAATGCACCATGTATAATAATAATATCCTGGGACATTATTCACACACGGCCATCAGATCCCAAATTAAGCAGAGTTTGTGCTATGGAAACCAGACAACTGATATACTACATATACTACTTTTCTTTTGTAAATACATACTAATATAGATAATTATATCCAGACTCAAGATAAACAGACATGTTCATGCACACAAATGTCTGTCCTGGGTGGGAATCAAACCCACAACCTTCGGCGTGAAAGGCAGGTATCTACCAACCACGCCAACCGGCTGGTCAAATGTATATTATAACGAGGAGTTTAATTTGGGTTATAGGAGGAAATTTCTGAAGCTCATCACTTGTTAGATTTCAAAACTTCTTTCATCAATAATTAAATTGATTAAATATATACTGACAAGTTTAAATAAAGGGGGGTTTCGTAGCGTTAAGCTACGCTAATGCTTTCTAAAAAATAGTTGTAGTATAAAACGTCCAAAAATTCAAAAATTGATAAAATATGCCTTAAAGATATTTTAAAATTAGTATATTACAGAAGCAAAGTCTGCCGGGTTTTGCTGGTTCAGATGTAAAATGGTTGTTATTTCCATATATCATAAAAAAACTTTCGTTCAAAACAAAGAGAAAAGATTTAAAATGAGTTTAACGATCATTGCTTTAAACGCCATGTAGAAAACTTTTTCAATCATCCGAAGTACATAAAATCTGAAGGATTTGGTGAAATTGTTATTACATCTGACGAAATGTATTGCATAATGGAACTTATTTTGTTAATATTAAGAACCATTATTGTTTATATAATATTAATGATATATTATTAAATCAATTGCAAGAAGAATATGGCTTAATATAATGCTTCTTTTTAGGGAGTGTATTTGATTTTATATACATATCTATGTATAGCATTCTCATTTCATAAAAAAGAAATTTTTACTAAAAAAATTCTCATGTGGGTACAATTTTTCATTTTAATATGCGGAGCATACCCGTAGTCATTAGGGCGGTTAACACGGTACCTCCATTAAGCATTTACACACCAGGTTAGAGCCGTTATGAAATCGCTATAAAATAATCGCTAGCTGTCTTGGCAACCAAATCGATAATCGATAATAGCTTATAATCGATTACCTTTACTGACTTGTCGTTTGATTTTATGAACTCATTCTCAGTCTTCACTTCTCAGACACCACGTCGAGACGGGTTCTTTCATACTAGCATGAAAGAAAAGTCTGATATTTATTAAGATAAATCTATTTGACAGATTTTTTTATGAATAATATAATAGACACACTTAATCATACTAACATTGATTTAATAACTTTAAATTATTTTTTCTTTATATTATTCGTTAAATTATCTTATACATTTTAAGATCCTTAATCGCGCTTTCAACTTTTCGTACGACGGTTGCTATATATACAATTTCCTCGACACGCTAAGTCGGGGTCATCCCCCTCGTGGGAAGCCAGTTGTTGTCAAGCTGGTCTGATTTGACAACCGAAGCTCGTTCGAAGTTTATCTAGAACTGAGAGAGAAAAACAATAATGTCTACTACAATAATTTGAAACTCCTGTTCATACCTCGAGGTGGAGCTAAGGGTTATATAAGCCGATTCGATCCCATTTTGTTTCTTTCCGAGCCGAGATGGCCCTGTGGTAAGAACGCGTGAATCTTAACCGATGATCGTGGGTTCAAACCCGGGCAAGCACCACTGAATTTTCATGTGCTTAATTTGTGATTATAATTCATCTCGTGCTTTACGGTGAAGGAAAACATCGTGAGGAAACCTGCATGTGTCTAATTTCACTGAAATTCTGCCACATGTGAATTCTACCAACCCGCATTGGAGCAGCGTGGTGGAATAAGCTCCAAACCTTCTCCTCAAAAAGAGGTGAGGAGGCCTTTAGCCCAGCAGTGGGACATTCACAGGCTGTTACGGTTACGGTTGTTTCTTTCAACTACTAATAATAATATTTTAAATTTTTCCAAAGACTATATGTTCCATTGTTTTTATTTACTTTATTGACTTGAAATTTGTCAAAATTACTCCTTCCCCGATGTAGACGCTCACTAAGAACGGATTTTACGCAAATCCTATCCAAAATACATTTTCCTTCTTATCTACCCATCCGAAGCCGGGACTCGATTCCTAGACTAGTTCTTGGAAATTGGGACTAAGTTCTTTTTTTTATGTTAGAGGGGGGCAAAGCAGTAGGAGGCTCACCTGATGGAAAGTGATTACCGCCGTCCAGGAACACTTGCAACACTCGAGGGCTTATAGGTACGTTGCCGGCCTTTTAGGAATGAGTACGCTCTTGTCTTTAAGGTTTGTATGGCACATCGGTTCGGAAAAGTCGCCGGCGATAGCTGGTTCCACATGGTGGTTGTGCGACAGGGCTCTTCTGTGGAGGCCGCAGAGAGTCATAGCGGTGAGAGCAATACGTGGATACCGTACGGAGGTGCTTGCGGAAGTGCACCGGTTCCGGGTGGAAGCGAGGTCAAGCGGCGTCCCTCAACATTCGGCGGTGGTAAAATAAGTTCTTCAGGGCTCTAGCCCAGCGACCCTTGATTCGTAGGTGGGAGGAGGACCTGAGGTCCCCCTCAGTAGGCCTAGCGACAGTGGAGGCGGTCCACCCACACTTGAGTCGCTGGGTGGAACGGTGTCATGGCATACTCACATTCAGGCTGACTCAGGTACTTACCGGACATGGTTGCTTCGGTAAGTACCTGCACCGGATAGCGAGGCGGGAGGTGACACCCTCCTGCCATGAGTGTGGTGTGCCTTCGGACACGGCCAGCGATGCGGGAGCGCGAGGAGGGGGCCTCGTCTGACCAGCTTCGCCAAAGAAGACTGGGGAGAAGGCGTCGGTGCTATGCGAATCTTCTCCTCCCGCCGCAAGTGTTACCGGGGCTAGGGGGCCTCTGTTCCCCGAGAACTCCCTAAGATTTGGAGGTCCGCAAAGACAGACCAACCGTCGGGGCGTCACGGAAGTATGCGCAAGCGATCCCGTGACGTCCCTGAAATAGGCGGTGTGGGTACCGCTGGTTTTTTAGTGGATATTCCGGCGCATGTTTAGTTCTGGCGAGTCCCATACACCGCCCCCCCACTGCAAATGGGGAAAACGCGTAAATGCGTTTTTCCAGCGAAAAAATAGGGTGGTTGTGCGAGGATGGAAATACATTTCCAGACATGGGGTTGGTGAGGGTGGAATTTAGAATTCTGACGAGATGTCCGGGGGTGAAAGTCAGCGGCCGCGACTAATCCAAACAATTCCTCAGAACACTCTCCGTGATATAATATATATAATTATTAAATATATATCTGTATTTAAATGATAAGTTTTATTTTTATTCACCACCGGGCATGAAACGAATTATAAATAAAAATTAAGCACAAGAAAATTCAGTGGATGCTTGAGTTTGAACCCGCAGTCATGGGTTATAATTCATAATTCTTAAACGCAATAAAGTAAATAAAAACAATGGAACATATAGTCTTTGGAAAAATTTAAAATATTATTATTAGTAGTTGAAAGAAACAAAATGGGATCGAATCGGCTTATATAAGCCTTAGCTCCACCTCGAGGTATGAACAGGAGTTTCAAATTATTGTAGTAGACATTATTGTTTTTCTCTCTCAATTCTAGATAAACTTCGAACGAGCTTCGGTTGTCAAATCAGACCAGCTTGACAACAACTGGCTTCCCACGAGGGGGATGACCCCGACTTAGCGTGTCGAGGAAATTGTATATATAGCAACCGTCGTACGAAAAGTTGAAAGCGCGATTCAGGATCTTAAAATGAGAGATCTGTATAAGATAATTTAACGAATAATATAATAGACACACTTAATCATACTAACATTGATTTAATAACTTTAAATTATTTTTTCTTTATATATTTAGATAGTTTAGGGGTCTCGTGATAAGTGGTATTTCGCTTATATATATATATATATATAATTAATCAATTTTGTATTATTCAATGGTGGATTTACAGGCTGAGTAAGCGAGACAGATATTTTTCCTGCTCGCCTTTCATTCACTCGAGGTACACTCGAGATATATTGGTAAAAATATTATAGGTACTTGAAAATACTTAGCCTGTACTTGAAAAATATATGTAATCCACCGCTGGTATTATTATAGAAATTTAGGTTACTTTACAAGTATATTTTTCTTTATAAGTTTATATCGTTCGTAGTAGATTAAAAACATTAAATATAACATATAATTATATATAACAACAAATGTGTCCTTTAGAATCAAGAAAGTAAGAATAATTCGTATAAAAGCCTGAAATATATACAAATAAAATTAATAATAGCTACTGTACAAATCATGACCGCGTGGAATGGTGGCAAGAATTTTAGCGGCATTTGCCCTTTGAATCGCAATTCCGATCCTCTGGGCGAATAATGAACCAGAAATATTGTCACCAGTAGAGTCGACAAGACGAGGCGTTATATTTTTAATAAAAGTTTTTTTTTCTTATTCTTACAATTTCTTAAAATTTAATTTTTTATATATATATATAGATTTGATATCTAAAATTTTTTTTTTGTACGTGTGTTCGTCACCTAACTCCTAAACAGATGGAGCGATTTGAATAAAATTTTGTGTGTATATTTCAATGGGTGCCTGGATATTTTGAAAACACAATTGTACCCGTCGTTATGTCACCAAATAAAAAAATAGCTATGGCAAGACGACGTCTGCCGAGTCCACTAGTATTTTAATAAAATCAATGTCAACCTAACAAACGATCCTTTTTATTGAATTCGGTAAATAAAGAGGGTATAATATAATAGTATAATACACAGGGGTCGGACAGTTTGAATATATTTTAGTTCTATTTATTTATCACACTATTTAAAAAAATCAATGACGAAAAATATTAATATATATAATACTAATAGTAAAACTATACTAATATTTACTTCGTGGTAGGGCTTTTTTGCAAGCTCGTCTGGGATGGTACCACCCACGCATCACATATTGAACCGCCAAACAGCAATAATTTGTATTGTTGAGTTACGGTTTTTATGTGAGTGAGCCAGAGTAAAACAGGCACAAGGGACTTTACATCTTAGTTTCCAAGGTTGGTGGCGTATTGACGATGTAAGGAATGGTTAATTTTCCTTACAGCGCCACTATCTATGGGCAATGGTGACCATTAACCATCCATATTAAGTAATGAAACATGTAACAGTAACAGTAACAGCCTGTTAATGTCCCACTGCTGGGCTAAGGCCTCCTCTCCCTTATGAGGAGAAGGTTTGGAGCTTATTCCACCACGCTGCTCCAATGCGGGTTGGTAGAATACACATGTGGCAGAATTTCAATGAAATTAGACACATGCAGGTTTCCTCACGATGTTTTCCTTCACCGTTAAGCACGAGATGAATTATAAACACAAATTAAGCACATGAAAATTCAGTGGTGCTTGCCCGGGTTTGAACTCACGATCATCGGTTAAGATTCACGCGTTCTTACCACTAGGCTTACCACTAGGCTTACATCTCGGCTTACCACTAGGCCATCTCGGCTGATGAAACATGAATATATGTTTATTTTATATATTAAGTTGTCTTTAAGTTCTCTTATATTCTGTATCTCACTTTTAACTTTTCCGACATCAGTTAATACAAATACAAATCGAGGTCACTATACAATGGGGTCATCACCCTCGTGGTAAGCCAGTTGTTGTCAAGCTGATCTAATTTGACAAATTATTCATATGAAAGTTGTCCTAAGTATTTAGTATGTATATTTCAAACTACGAGAGCCACATATATACTCAAAACTTGTCTAAAACCTCGTGGGGATCCAAGGCTTGTAAACCAGCTCGATCCCATTTTATTTCTTTCAACTCTTATGTAATGTAATTTTATTTTTATTTTATTAGGATCTCCAACAAGGTATACACATGACAAGCTTTAATATAATATGCGAGTTATAAATCTACATGCTCCCGCAGTTACAGGAAACCACAGCATCCATCAAATACAGCTATAAATAGTAAAATTAATATTAAGAACTTAACAAATATAAAATGATATAACTTAAAAATTAAAACAAAAAACAGAACTTATGTTAAATGACTAAAATTTAGGAACAAAATTTGAAAAGCTAAAAATAATACAAAGAAAAAATATTAAAGATATTTAAATATGTTATGTGTATGTTAGTTATGTGTACAAGCTGTTAGTATATTCTTGATTAAAATATGACTATCATTTTGGGATGTTTTATGTTAATATCAATAATAATAACAGCAATTGACACATTCGAATATATAAAAAATAGATTAAGAGAATTAGTTACAAAGTTAAATTTATTTAATAACAATTTACAGCATATCTGTCATACCTTTACATAGATACCTATGTACAGTAAGTTATCCTTTATCCTAAAAGCGTTGTAAAAAAACCACGACGCGTGGTTTCAAACCGCCATTTTTGTTGGTAGAAATCTTTTATCACTGATAAGAAGGTTTTTTTAGAGACCGAAGGTAGGAATTTAAACTTTAAATTATTTCATTATTGGCGCAACTTGTGAGTTGTTGAATGTGTTCAATCGTTTTAATTGTATTTTTAAAGGTAGTTAATTGAGTGAGTAAGTTTTTTTTGTTTTGTATTGTATTCGTATGATTTGGTGTTCTATTTTTAAAAAGATCAATTTGAGGTTTTTGCGTGCTAAAACTTTTGGAAGCTAAATGTACGTACAAATTAAAAATTAACTTTGAATAAAATTATGAGCATAATTTTAATTACGATTTCATAATTAGTTACAGCGTACTTTAGATATTCTAATTTGGAGAAAATTTACGAATTTTATAGACATGTTTTACTTCGTATTTTAGTAAGTATATTAATGTAGCGTTGGTACTAATAAAAGTTGCTCAGCGGATGTTTATTTAAACATTGAAACGCTGTTTCTGTCATTATTGATTTAATTTAGAACGTGTACGCACGTCATTAATAAAAAAAAATTGTATTTTGTAAGTTTGACGTACTTGGAAAAACAAATACGAAGAAAAATAAAATGACTATCCGTTTCATCGTAATAATTAATCGCGATCTTATTCGACAAAAGTTTTACAAACACCATTAATTTTATGCGAATGTGATAGATAGCCAACACTATAAAAGATTTACGGTCTTTTTCCTCGATTCGTCGGTTCTTTTATTTTTATATTCCATATATTTGGTTATTCACTTTTTGACATTTGCCTTAGAACATAGCTATTACAGATTATATAAAAGTTAACACGTTACAAAATCGTAAATATAGTTATTTTAAAAAAAGGATAATTATTTGAGACATTTGAAAGGCCCGTAGGCATAATTTATAAAATTAATAAAAATGAATATTTTATAACATTTAATAGGTGATGCAGATCCATTATGCACTTAAGACGAAGATAATTTTAGCAATTCAAAAAGTTTTAATTGAAAATTTGAACGTCCTTTGGATAGCTGGCGGGCAAATGGGCCACCTGATGGTAATTAATTACCACCATCGACATTGCTGCTTTAAGGAATATTAACAATCCTTTAAATCGCCAAAGCGCCAAGCTTGGACACTAAGATGTTATGTCCCAAATGCCTGTAGTTGCACTGACTGTTTGCAAGAAATTCTTATTACATTTAGATGCCCCGTATTAATACAAGACATTGATATAATTTCGTTTACATTACAATACAATAATATCTACTTACAACATTGTTCGTGTTTTATATTCGGTGTATAGCTCGAGTCACCCCTGGTAATAAAGACACCGGGGACACAAAATTATAAAATTCAGGGGGTAGTTAAAACTGCAATAAAATGCGAGCAATATGTGTGTTTTTAAGTTTTTTTGATCCCAAGTGTTTTTAAGTTTAATTGACTGCGGGCTGTTACTTAGATTCTTCAACATAAATACAAAATATGTTTTTATCGGCCTGATCTGGGTTTGAATCCAGATCTGGGGACCTGCTGTCTTAAATCTAACCACTAGAATAAATAAATAAATAGACCAACGAGACAATCATATTACAATGCCCTTTAAAAAACAAATACAATTAATCGTTGTCAAAAAAACAAAATGGGATCGAGTCGGCTTTTACAAGCATTAGTTCCATACCTCGAGATCTTACAGGAGCTTTGAAACACATACAAGATTATAAACAAGTGACGTTCATTACTGTTTCCCCTAGCTCAGCTTGAGATAATCTTTGAATAAGTTTCATCAATGATTTGTCAAATTAGACCAGCTTGACAACAACTGGCTTTCCTCGAGAAGGATGACCCCACTGTGACATGTCATCGAAATTGTATATATAGTAACTGACTTTGAAAAAGTTGAAAGCGCGATTCAGGATCACAAAATAGTATGTACGTACAGTACAGTAACAGCCTGTTAATGTCCCAGTTGTCGGTGATGCGAAGCCACGAGTTTATCCCCTACGATAAAGGCAACGCGCCTAAAGAAGTTTTCACATCAAAAATATATAAATTTTAATGCATTGCTTAATAATATATACACATCACGGCAAAGAATGCTAAAATTACATACGTGACGTCGAATGCAATAAAATTATAACGATATTGCAATAATTTTTAAGTTTTAATAGATCATACTAATATTAATTAAAGAAAACTTTATATTTCTTTTTTTTGTCGTTAAATGTAATCATACTAACCAAACATCATCACCATGATCATACTAATATTAATTAAATAAAATGATAGCCTAGTGGTTCATGGGTTCAAACCCCGGCAAGCACCAATGAATTTTCATGTACTTAATTTGTGTTTATAATTCATCTCTTACTTGACGGTGAAGGAAAACATCGTGAGGAAACCTGCATGTGTCTAATTTCAATGAAATTCTGCCACATGTTTATTCCACCAACCCGCATTGGAGCAGCGTGGTGGAATAAGTTTCGAAATCTTCTCCTTAAAAAAGGGGAGGAGGCCTTAGCCCAGCAGCGGGCTATTCACAGTCAGTTACTTTATACATACATGTATTATATATAACTACATTCCCCCGCGGCTTCGCCTGCGTTTGAGAGGGAGGGGTGCTAAATACCCTTTGTCGTTTTCAGTACCCCTGACAACATTTATACAAAATTTCATGACGATTAGTTGAATAGTTAAAACATGAAAGCGTAACAAACACACAAACTTACTTTCGCGTTTATAACATGAGAACTCACATATGTTTTCCTCTAATTCTTATCAATAATGGTTTTAGCGTTCGATATTCAAATTTAGCCATTCGAATATCGAACACTGTGCGACCAATAATAAATGGCATTACTTTAATTATAATCAAATATCATCTAATATCGATGTTATGTTCTCATCTCGTATCAAAATATTTTTCCATGATATTTTTTCTAGTCTTCGAATAAAAATGAAAATGAAACATCCACAGTGGAACAATGCTTAGCAAACTTTGAATGCAGTACGTTGTCATATCAATAAAGAGCGAAGAACATTTAGAATGGAACGTGTTTTTTATACATATTTTAATCTATTAATTTTATTTATACAAAGTTGATATGATGTTTCTTAAAATATATTCTTAATAATAATTTTTAATAATGATTATTTTTATTATTATTTTTATGTTTGTCTTATCGGAGATGATTTAAACTCGAGTTACCAGTGACTTCATTTTCTATTTATTTACAAATTGCTGTGCCCGCGGCTTCACCCGCGCTATGTATTTCTCAGGTTAGCGTGTACAAACGCAAAGACAAACAGACAAAAATTCTAACAATCTTTGTTTTGGGTTCTATTTCGTTGATAAAGACCCTTCGATAATAGTTTTACTCAAATATGTATATGACATGTACAGACAGCGATCAGTTACAGATTTATTATATGTATGGATTAATTTTGTGTGAAAGTATCGTCCATTAAATTCTTAGAGCAACGCAGTGAAATTATATTTAAATTTTATTTATTTCTTAAGGGGAGGCCTTTGCTCAGGTCAAGAAAGATACAGTTTCAGGTAGAGGTTATTGATTATAGTGATTTAATTATAAAAGAAGAAATATTGTAGAAAAACTTAATAATATTTAAATTATTTTATATTTTACTATACTGTATATTTTTCATTGGCTCTGTGGGAGCTAGATTAGAGCCAGGTTTCATATCCGGCGCGATAACAACGCCATCTGTTATATCGCATGTATTGGCGTTCTGACAAATTGGCTACGATCACGACTGATCAAGCAAATTTGAACCTTGTATGTAATTATTAAGATTTAATATTGATTGACAATAATTAATTATTAGCATTAAAATATTATGCAAGTATACACTTTATAAGTTCAGGGATACGGTTCAAGATTAATTAATTAATATTAATTTACAGCTAAGATATGTTTGTATAAAACTGACCGCAGAAAACGGTCGTGAAATATCAGAATGTGATTTGCGACATTGACCTTAATGATCAAAACATTTCAAGAATACCCGCATCAAAATAGTATATCACCTAAAATAAGTCGGTTGTCAACATTTCACGGATAAGTAATGAATTGAGTTCCTACAGAATATCACTATATTTTTAATTACTGTTATTTTTATTTTTTGATATTTTTATTGCTTTTGTTTCGTATTCGAAACGATTTTCCTTAAATTAAAATTTAAATATTACTGTACTTTACTTCTTTACTATTTTTTACTAGAAATTGTAATTTAGACAGATCTTTGAGTGTTTGATGTCGCTGTTATTGCCGTTTTAATTTTAAAAAAAAAAAATCATTTGTGTATTTGCACATATACGTGCGTGATGTCATATTTTTCTATCCGCCATATTTGAGCACGTTTGACAGCAAACTGGGGCCCAATTCTACTAACAAATTGTCACTTTATCGCAATCGAATCGAAGGGTGATCGTTGCCGTTTTTCCGCTTCCTATTCTTTAATTTAATCGACTATTGCCATAAAAGTTAACAATTACGATTGGTTTTGATATAACGGTATATGTTAACATTTTATCGATTCGGTTCCGATTCGAATAAATATAGATGATTCAAAGTTGGATCGGAATTGAATCGGGAACGTATCATAATCGTTATATATTAGTAGAATTCGGCCCCTGATTCACTTAATTATTTTTCCGATTATTTCGACTGTAATTTATTTCAAAGTCAAGTCTAGTACTAATAGAAATAAAAACGTTTGTATTTTAACGATTACAGTAATAAAAACGCGTAATTAACTGCTGATTTTCTCGAATCGTCTAATCATTATTATAATATGTGCTCAGGATTCCTAACATTATGGGCTATTTACTCCTATCCCTCTGGGAAATCATTTGTAATAAGGCAAGGCGTCTAATGAAGAATAACTGTATGTCTCTGACATCGATATTACCTTTCCAAAATACTATTCGTACAATAAAATCGCAATAAAAGCTTCGGCACCCGACAAAAAGGTATTTGGTTTTAACTCGCCAAAATAACCAAAGCGAGTACGGATTACAATTGAAATTATTTTCGATTTATAATTCTTGGTGACATCATAATAAGAAACAACCCAAAATTAGTGATTTGCGATGTATGGCGGAAAAAGTCAGTTACTAAGTGGCCCATTTGCCAGTCTGCCTATCCATTTGAAATAATTTAAAAAATATATGATTACTTGACGTTTATTATGTCTATGAACATTTTATGGAGCTTATCCTCTCAGAAATAGTACATTGGTTTAGTGTTAATAATTTACTGTTAAAATGTATTAAATTCACTACTCCCAACGTGAAATTTGTAAAAACGAATGTACTTTTAAATGGGGAAGCTTTAGATACTGTAGAAGCAACAGAATTTATTGGTATCACCATAGATTCTAAGCTTCGATGGGGGCCTCATATTAATAAATTGACAAATAGATTCAGCTCTGCAGCTTTCGCGATAAAAAAAAATAGAATGTTGACTGATGTAGATACGGCTAAGTGGTCACCAAACGCCCTTAGACATTGGCATTGTAAGAAATGTCAACCATCGCTTATAGCCAATGCGCCACCAACCTTGGGAACTAAGATTTTATGTCCCTTGAGCCTGTAATTACACTGGCTCACTCACCCTTCAAACCGGAACACAACAATATCAAGTATTGCTGTTTTGCGGTAGAATATCAGATGAGTGGGTGGTACCTACCCAGACGAGCTTGCACAAAGCCCTACCACCAGGGCCCTGAAGATTCATTTATAGGTAAATTTAAAGAAATTAAAATAATGACTGTCGCTTCTCAATATATATTGATAATGTAAAAAAATATGTAATATACAAATACAAGTAACAATGTATGTAATACACAAAAACATAAAAGATTTTCCTAGAAATTGTGACGTACATACTGTTAACACCAGGAACAAGTATAAACTTACAACCACTATTACCAGATTACAAAGTCTTTTATGGGACAATGTATACGCTTTTACAACAGGATCCCAGAAAACGTTCAAAAATATTCAATTGTGACATTTAAAAGAATCGTTAAGGAACGCTTGTGTGCTAAAGGATATTACACAACCAATGACTTTTTAAATGACTACACACCTTGAGAATGAAACGATCGCCTCCAGGTTATTTCAGATACAAAAAAATGTATAAAATAATTCGGCTATTGTTGTTTTTATTGTAAAGGATGAGATATAAAAAAAACCCGCTGAGTTTCTTTCGCCGGTTCTTCTCAGGTCTGTGGTGTTTATTTCCGAACCGGTGGTCGATTCATGACAATCAATAAGTAAGTGTAACGCTTGTATATTGAATAAAGATTTTTGACTTTGACTCTGCTCTAATACTCTTAGATACAGACGTGGCAGAATTTCATTAAACGTGTTCAAATTTGCTCCTAATCACGTAATCATACTAATATTATAAAGAGATGAGTTGTGTTAAATATTTTTTCTGAATTTACGCGAAAAATTGCGATCCGATCATTATGGAACTTTTATATTATTTTAGTTTACAGTTTTAGACCGGACATAGGCTATATAGTATTGTTTATTCATTTATTTAAACAAACAACAATACATTTAGTGTTCTTAATTTATGGATACAATACAATTAAACGTACTTATTCAAGGAGTATAAGCGATTTAAATTTGAGGAAGTTAGTATTTACATATATTCTTATAAGGGTATGACGTCATATTTATTATATCGGAAATATTTATAAAACTGTTGACAACAAACCAAATGATATCCAGACGCAATCGGAAACAATTGTACTAGTTAAAAATATCAAATAAATCTTTGAAATCATTTCAACCAAAATACAAACATCGAATATGTGTTGCTTTTATTGGCTTATTCAATAACAAATATTATTCATGCTGATAAAAATAAAACCAATATTATCCGTGAAACTACTTGGTTATTCATAAAATCATAATAATACAATCTTATAACAAGCAATAAATATATTATTTCACTCTTATTTACATTCAGCGAGCTTAGCGATACACATAATACACACGATAAAGATATTATAATATTTTGTTATGATATCTTAAGATGAATTATTATAATTGCATATATACCACGTGATTGTAAGTGTTCACCACCATATATAGCGCTGTCAGGAGTATTAAACATTCCTTGCCATCGATCTTGTGAACTAAAATGTTGTGTTCTTATTACCTTTAGTTACACTAGCTCAGTCATCTGTCAAACCGGAAAACAAGAGTAATAAAGTTGTGGGTTCGATTCCCGCCAGAACAAACATTTGTGTGCATGAACATGTCTCTTTGTTCTGAGTCTGGGTATAATTATCTATGTAAGTATGTGTTACAAAAGAAAAGTAGTATATGTAGTATATCAGTTGTCTGGTTTCCATAGTACAAGCTCTGCTTAGCTTGGGATCAGATGGCCGTGTGTTAATAATGTCCCAGGATAATATTATTATTACCTATTATCTTAGGAAAAAATATAAGTTTTGTCCTCGTTTATGTTAGCCCTCACAATCTATTGATATAAATATGTATTTGAATATTTTATCTTTATACTTTTTAATAAACTATGTGATGACAAAAATGTGATTATCTAAATATTTGCTGATAAAAAAATTAATATGCCGTTCGTTTTTATTTTAAATATAGAATGTTTCATATTTCCTTATTCGATTTTCTATGCAGTATCTATACTAATATAGATAAAGCGAAAATCGTCTCTCTGTTAGGCTCAGAGCTAGAACACTGAACCGATTTTGATGAAATTTAAGCCCCGAAGAACATAGGCTATTTTTTATAACAACGTCTCCCCCTTAGTTAGTCGATTAAAAACCAATGTTGACTTAAAGCCGAAAAAGCAATTGCCAATCGATTAATATCTAATACTTATTTATCCAAATATATAATCATATGAATTTTTTTACATTAAATAAAATATTCGCATTAAATATTATATAATTCGTAAATAAAGCCAAAAAATCTTAAGTATATACATAATTATAGTTGAGAATCGAATGTGTTCATTTTTGTCTGTATGTGTGTGTTGTATGTTTATTTTTTTATCACTATTCATTTTCAATTAAAACAACAGCGATGAATATGTTATTAGTATTATATAAAAGAGATTAAGTTGAAGAGTTTACCAGTGTTAACCGTAATAAAAATATTTACAGGGTAGGTATTCATTTACTACGAGTATTCTACCACCGAACATCAATGTTGAATATTGTTATCTATGGATGGTGAGAACTTACTATTAGATTTTTCATTAGCACGTCCGCTCACTTTTTTATGTATTAAAATGTTTTCAGGACAAGCTATACATTAAGATTTTTTTGTGCATAAGCACATACATAACTTTGGATCCCAAAATCAAAAAAAGGTTACAAAACATTATCACAATGGGCCGTTTTATTTGTTACATGTAACATCTGGAAAAAATCTTTAAGGATGCAGAGCATCGTTTCCTTTGATCACTGTATTAATACCGTGGCCATCCGCACCTGCGCACCAATTAATTCGGTTAAGCTTGGATTTTCCTAGGCTTACAGTGGAAAAACTGACATAATTTATTGTTCATTATATCACCCATCAAGACTATAATATAATGAATTCCTGCCACGTTGGGCAATCTTATGAGACTGCAAATATCTTAGTTTCAATCCAGTTCAAAATTATATGGTTTTCCTATCGCGAAATGTTACGGAACTATTAACTGGAAATCGTTAAGTGCCTCGGAAAGCATATATTGGTATTATATTATATTATTCATCGGATTATGAAAGTGCACTTGTATTTGCGCACATCATCATATCATATCATCATATCATCGCCATCACAATTTTTTGTATAAATCCCAATCGATGTTCCAAATTTAAATTTGTACCAATAATTATTCATTTATTTAGTATGTGGTAATTCATTGACAAATGACAAAATATTTACGTTTCCCGTGACTAAACCTGCTCGAAAACTATATTAATATTTATAGGGGAAAACAAACTTCGCTTTACAGCGCTGGAGCGAACAATGAAGCGGCTACCATTGTGTGAATCACTTTAAACTTCGACCTCAAAAGCCTAACAAAAGAGGATCACAAGCTTTGATTAGCGGTTACTGTCTCTTTGTGCTGTATATAGCTCAACACATATAATAAAATTGATTGCTCAAAAAAATATACGTGAGTGGTACCACAGTAAGTGGTAATTTCTAAAAGTAATAGCTAAAGGCCTCTCTTTTTGAGGATTGGAGCTAATTCCACCACGCTGCTCCAATGCGGGCTTGCTATGTATGTAGCAAATTCTCAACTAACACATACAAGTTTCTTCACGATGTTTTCCTTAATCAAGCACGAGATGAATTATGAACACAAATTAATCATGGACTATTCATTGCTATTCTGGGATTGAACCCGAGATCATCGGTTATGATGCACACCTAAAATCTATATAATTATAAATTAGTTTTTATCATATTATTTACAAATATATGGGTAACAACGTAAAGTAACGGGGTAACGATTGGCTTGTATTACAAAATACTTGTTAAGATACTGAGCAGTCGTTACTAGACTCATTTGTCGTTATTCATATCTCAACTTGTCTAAATATAGCGAGGGAAGTTAATATTTTGCGCATTGTTCAAATGTCGTTACGTCACGGTGTTAATCCAACACCTGACCTTATTTGTATGTTTCAAGTCAAAAACTTGAAGGACAAAAAACTGTGGAGTCAATCGAATTGTAGTTATTTAATTCTGTTGTCTCGTTCTAAAAGCCAACGTACATATTTAAGTAAAATGCATAACAAATTTTTCAATTTGCCAAATCATTCAAAAGATAAACAATTTATTTGAGCTAAAACGGAAGTTACAAACTTTCCATTAAATACTAACAATATTACGAAAAAAGGCATCACACATAGTATAAACGAAAGTCCCCTACCGCGTCCGTCTGTTTAGACAGACGGACGCTTAGGCGCGAAAAACTCAAAAACTACCGACTCGATTCTCATACGGCTTGAACCAATGGATTAAATGATTCAATAGGAAGGTTTAAGTGTATAATTGATTAGAGTTTTGTGTGAATTAGCTGTCATGTGGCGATGATTGTTATAGATGTCGGAAAAAATCATGCCGTCAGCGACTGGACTGACGTTCACCGCGTAAGCCAATAGAGTTTTTTTTTTTTATAGAATAGGAAGGCGGACGAGCATATGGGCCACCTGATGGTAAGTGGTCACCAACGCTCTTAGACATTAGCATTGTAAGAAATATCAACCATCGCTTACATATCCAATGCGCCACCAACCTTGGGAACTAAGATTTTATGTCCCTTGTGCCTGTAATTACACTGGCTCACTCACTCTTCAAACCGGAACACAACAATACCAAGTATTGCTGTTTTGCGGTAGAATATCTGATGAGTGGGTGGTACCTACCCAGACGAGCTTGCACAAAGCCCTACCACCAGTGATATGTAGTATAATAAATAAATAGTTCTAATGTATTAGCAAAAGTAAGGATTATTGATATTGACTCTTTTAGGACCAGCCCACAGTATTAATTGCTATAACGAAGGTTTCTTTTATTGCATCCTAACTATTCGTGTAAATGCGAAAGTGAGTTTGTTTATTTATTTGTTTGTTCCGAACCGAAATAAACTTCTAATTAAAATATTATCGGAATTTATACTGCAAATATAAATATATATATATATATATTGTATTTACCTACAAATTATTTGTGTGTTCTTACAAAACTTTATGTAGGTACGTTTAAAACTTAAAAGGATATTATATCAGAATAGGTAGGTCATTAAATAATATTTTAAATAAATATGAACATTTCCAAAAAGTGGAGATTAGAAATAGTACAAGTTGGTTGAATGTATTGAACGTAAATCGTAAGCTTTAGCGGTTTTTAATTTTCAGTCGATTTCAAAATAGTCGGAGGAGTTTTTTTATATAATAAAATATATCACAGGAGTTCACATAAATGTACGAGTATGTATGTTAATGACTATATGGATGCTACATTTTGCATCTTAATGCAACGTCTAAACGCGGGTCAGTCGACTATATAAATATACTTTTATAATTTAAAATATATATTTATATATAAAGTTATTTTCAAAGTAATGATTGACTTTATGTGACTAATACAAAAATATAATTATTTAATATCTTAGAGAAATAAAAAGGGATCGAGATGGCCTGATAAGCCTTTGAATCCACCTTCGAGGTTTCCAAGTTTTGAGTCATTATCGGAATCTGACCCAGGTTAAGGTAAACTCTATTTGAGTCTCATCTGACTGATTTGTCAAATTAAACCAGCTTGACAATACTGGCTTCCCTCGAGGTAGCTGATCCCCATTTGTGTCAATGTGTTGAGTTGTATGTATAGTACGTGACATTGAAAATGTTAATAGCGTGATTCAGAATCACAAGAGAAATAGTTAATGAATAAGGAATCAAGTTCGAAATGTTATTATAAATAAAAAATAAGCCAATATAATAAATGAAGATTGTTATATATATTATTACATAAATCTTAAACACGTTGTTTTATTAAAACGATAAGTACATGTTTAACTTTTGCTATGAAAAAAATGAAAATTTTTGGTTACACAACAATTAGGTAAAACATATAAAAAATTTTATGTTTATTATTATTATTTACACAATAATATTTAATAAATTAAGATAACAACCTCTAGAACTAGTTTTCAAGGATATTAAAAGAAATCTAAGCTACATATAAACAATATTCAATATTTTTAGACTAAAATTTTGTGGTTCTCTTCTTTTACTTTGCATGTAACATTTCAAATAGCTTCTTCTACGTCTCTCAGTTAAACTCATTTAATTTCCTAAATCACGCCAATGATTTGTTTTAATAATAATGCGAATATAGTAATACTGTTTTATTTATTATTTGTTCATAATAATTATATATTAAAATGACTGCAAACGATACCTTCATAAGAAATTGTATCCTTTTAAAACTGAGAGGTAAATCTGTTTTTAAAAAATAAGTACTTATGATTAACTAACTATTAAAAAAACGAGCAATTATAAATTTATGTGCAAATAATGGTTTATTTTAGAACTAATTTGATTGCCATAAAAAAAGGTTATAGTGAGTCATCCTTAAATGATAGACATATGATATCGTGGACTTTTTTTTTTATTTTTTTAAAATAGAAAAAAACAATTCTGATATACGTGATTGTTGTTTAACTTTAACCGTTTACGCAATGCACGCAACAGAAGCTCTCAAAAGGAATACGTTTTCCCCATTTCAGCAACATATTTGATGATGCTTTGCTCGTATTGGTTGCTTGATATTATTTTTTTATTTATTTATTATGTGTGTCTGAAAAAGTTGTTATTTTACTAATCAAATTAAGTAAGATAAGATAAGAATCAAATCGATCTTGAACAAGGAGAGTTGGCACCTTACACAGTGTTTCTAAGAGGTAGACAGCGTGGTTTGATTGAGCTGCGAGGAAGCATAGAAGCTGGGGACAGTCAATTTTGTGGGAAAAAACTTTATCCGCAAACATTGCATACAGTATATGCCTGCGATTGGCTAGGGACTTCATGTTAAAGTGTTTAAGGCGACATTTGTATGAGTATATGTTTTTAGCTATGCCGTTATGTAACGCAAGGTGACATACACATTTTGAATACGATCCAGTCACAATGAGTGTGTAGCGTAATGTGGGTTCCGGATCACAATACAATATTCCAAGACACTACGAATCAAGCTGTTATAAATTATTATTTTAGTTTTTTTGTCGCAAAATACCTTAAGATTTCTTAGGACAAACCCTAACATGCAAGAATCTTTTTTTATTATTGTGTCCATATGACACCGAGGTCGCGAATTTGAACTACTTCCTTTATTTTATTATTGTTAATAAAGCAATCAAAAGCATTAAAATTTTGTTGTCGTGAAAATTTAATATGATGGCACTTTTTAGAGTTCAAGTACATTCCTTTGTATTTGCACCATAGTATGAGCCTATTTGATTACTCAATAGCTATTTTCAAACTACTTCTAATAGGTAAAAAAAGAGATAAAACATTAACGATGAGGTACGAATAAACTAACTGAGTTATTCTTTAAATTCGGCGTCGTCAACAGCTGTTGATTCTCACAATACCCGCGTAACCGCGTACGCACAAGAGTGTGAGAAGTGTCTGATGTCTTTGTTTGCATTTCAATAATCTGTGAATACTCCGAAGTAAAGGCGGACAAATTCAAATGTCCGTTTCTATGGCGGCGTTTGTTAAAATTCGAGTGTAGGTGTATTCATTTACGTACCAGATAATTTTAATTACTTAGAAAAATTAAAAAACTTTCATACAGACTTGTAGATAAGATTAATATAAGCTTCTATTTGTCTAAAAGCATTTTCACAAAAATGCAGATGTCCAACCATCAATGGTCCTCCTGGCTGGCCTAGGCCAGTCTGGGTACGGGCCTCGGGGTTGCCCCCCCTACCCGGGATGGTCCTCCCCGACGGTTCATCCGTCGTGTCATTTCGTTTAGGCCCATAAGGCCAGGGTCGTTGTGACCCAGCGGCTGTCTTTCTTCTTCGGTATTTTTATATTCACGGGTGATGTCGTCCTACCGTGCCTCCAGATCGTCGTCGTCCTCTTCACCGATGCCCGCATCGGCGCTGATGGTCGGCGACAGTAGGAGCTCACGAGGTAACGGACGCCCCTCAGGTGGTCTGGCATGAAGCGGTGCTATACCGTGGAGGTGTACGCTCGCACTGCTATCTGCCTTAGCAAATAGCGAGCGAGCGAGCTTGCGGACGAACTCCTCCACGGTGGGCGTCCTGGTGTCTCGATGGATGACATCATTTCTGACGTACCTCGGAGCTCCTACAATCAAGCGTAGGCATCGGTTCTGTTGGATCTGAATCCTCCGCTTCTGGTACGCTGAGCAGAGTGCGTACCAGGCGGGGGCCGCATACGTCAGGCGCGAGCGGACGTAGGCACCGTAGACCCTCAGTCTGGTCTTCAATGGAAGCCGCGACGTGAAGAGGGTGTGCAGCTTAGACCGGGCAGCCGCGGCATGACTCACCACCTTGTTAACGGTGGGTATCATGCGCAGCCTGCGGTCCAAGTGACACCCCAAGTAGCAGACTGAGGTCTGCCATCCCACGTCCTGGCCTCGGAAGGTGAGCCGACGCATCAGCTTATCAGCACCGACAAGCAGAGCGGCCGTCTTACCAACGTTGACAGCCATCCTCCACTTGTCTAGCCAATCCGGTATCAGATCCAACACGCGTTGCATCCTGTTTATGGCGACGATCTGGTGGTAGGACGACGAAAAGAATGCGCTGTCGTCCGCGTACAGGGCCAGCATCACATCCTCTTCACCCTCACGCAGATGGTCGCGGAGGGTAGGGATGTCGTCCGTGTACACTGCGAATAGACGCGGTGACAGGCAGCTACCCTGGGGTACTCCGGCTCGAATGGGGTGCGGCTGAGAATCCGCGCCTTCCACCGAGACATAGAAGCTTCGGCCTTCCAAAAACGACGCCACTACTCGCACATACGCGAGAGGCGCCGAGGTGTTCAAGAGCTTAGCCAGGAGTCCGGCATGCCACACCCGGTCAAAGGCCTTCTCCATGTCGAGAAAGACCCCGACGGTGGGATGCCCTTTGTTTCGCTCACTGGCTAAGTGGCTAAGAACTCTCGCCAGCTGGAGCGTCGTTGAGTGGTCGCTGCGGAATCCGAACTGCTCCTCGCGCAGGGGCAGGTGAGGCGCGAGTCTCCGCAGCAACAGACGCTCGAACAGCTTGGCGATGTGCGAGAGTAGCGTGATAGGCCGATAGCTTGCCGGGAAGCGACGATCCTTCCCGGGTTTAGGGAGGACGATAACCTTCCCTCTCTTCCACGCCTCGGGGAAGTGTCCGGTCCGGAGTATCCCGTTAAAAGCACTCGCGAGCGCTACGAGGCAGTTGTTGGGTAGCTGCATCAACGCGGCGTTGGTAATTCCGTCGGGGCCTGGCGCCTTCCTCTTCGATAATCGGAAGACGGCCTTCCGCAGCTCGGACAGAGAGATATAATCGTCTCCCTGGAGCGGCGGGATTGGGGCCGACAGGAATACCTCCACTTGTCTCTGGATCGCCGCGTGATGATGGACGACATCGATCTTTGATAAGTCCAGTGGGTTGGGGGTGAATTGACCCTCCAAGTGTTCCGCCAGGATCTCTGCTCTGTCGCTGGCGGAATATCTTCTGTTACCCGCTCGATCTAGGAGCGGGTAGACAGGCGAGTCATGTCCGGTAAGCTGTTTGCAGAGGTGGTACAGCGTAGTGTCGTGCTCGGATGCTCGATCGATGGTGGCCTCCCAGTAGTCATCCTCGAGAGCCACGAGCGCACGCGACACTTCCTCTGCAATCCTATTGAAGTCACGCTTCACCCTCGGGCAGCGCGTTCGCGCCCACAGTCGGCGAAGATTTCGTTTCTTCCTCAGCTTCGCTCGGAGCGAGCTCGGCAGCTGGTCCTGACGACTTCTCGGCGTGCTTCCTTGAGAGGTGGCTGCTTCTTTGGCTTTCTGGATCGCCTCAGAAATTTTAGAAGCAGCTCCTTCCACATCTTCAGTCGTCGCGATCGGGACCGTGAGCTCAAACTCCGAGAGCTCTGAGGAGTAGCGCCCCCAGTCGACCCGCAAACGAGGGGAGCGGGGCACTGTGAAGTCGCGCTGGAGGGCGATTGTGACCACAATCGGTAGGTGCTGTGTGTTGAGGTCGTAATTCACCTCAACATCGATGGGTGCGTCTAGTCGGTGGTGCAGCACGATGTCCAGGACGTCCGGCTGGTACGAAGGGTTAGTCGGTATGTGGGTCGGCGCTCCTGGACCCAACACACCGTAACCCTGTCGTTCGCTATCCTCGAGCAGGTGCCTACCCGCCTGGGTGATGACGCGCGAGCCCCAAGCGTGGTGCTTCGCGTTCAAATCACCCACGATCAGTGTAGGCATCGGCGAGTCGATAAGCGATTGGACATCGGTGCTGCAGAAAACCTGTCCGGGTGGCTTGTAGGCGGCATACAGCAGCAGCTCCGTCTCACCAGCATGCACACGCACCCCCTGCGTACGTAGGCTCACAAAAGGTGCATGTGCAAGTTCTTCGTGTATGATATCCCTCCTCACCAGGGCTGCAGTTCCTCTGAATGGGCAGCCCCGGGGAGAGACTTCATCTCGCCGATACACGAAGAAGTTCGGGATTCGGAGCTCGATTTCGGCCGAGAGCTTCGTCTCGCCCAGGAGGATTACGTGAATATCCTGCGACTGGGCGAGTAGGGTCAGCTCTCGGAAATGATCACGTATGCCACCTGGGTTCCAATATAGTATTCTCAGCTGGAATTAAGCTTCGCAAGAGCGGCTATTCCAGCTGAGATGGCAGGTATTATGTCCTGGCCCTGTGTATAGGCGACCAGGATCGCTGTCAGTGCCTCCATGAAAACCCGGACGATGATGGTGGTGTCCGGGCCTTTCGCACTGGCCGAGGTTGTCATCTGCACAGGGGGAGGCACTTCTTGCCTCACCACCGGCCGCGTATCGGCAGCCGGAGCGGACTTTGGCTCCGTCGCTGCCTTCCTGGGCTGCGGCGTCGATGCCGCCGCAGGCTCAGTCCTGGATGGCCTAGCTGCCCTCTTCCTCTTCCTCTTTCTGCTAGGCGCCTTTAGAGGTTGGTCCCTGGCCGTCGGCTGGTTGGCTGGAGGCGCCAGAGTTGTTGGGGGCGCAAGCTTAGTTCGCACCTCCGTGGCTTTCTTCACAGGAGGTGGCTGCTTTGTTCGCTGGTTGACTACTATCGTCGCTCTGGGTTCTGCGACGATAGGGCGACCGACCACCTGCTTAGGTGCTACCGGGGGGACACGCTCCCTGTCCCCCTTTGGCTGTGCTCTCGGTCCGTTCGGGCGAGGGGCGGGCACATTAATGCCCCTCCTTCGTGCTTCTTTCTTGAAGACCGGGCACCTCCAGTCCTTTGCTGTGTGCGCCTTTGCACAGTTTGCGCACGTCGGTGGTTCTGACAATGGTCTCGGGCAGTCCCGTGCCAGGTGTTCGCCGGCGCAGCGAACACACTTTTGTTGCCTGTGGCAATTGGCCGAGGAGTGGCCAAATGCCTGGCAGCGGTGGCATTGAGGAGGGCTCTTCGCGCCTCTCCAGGCCTCAATCAGCAGACCGGGCACGCACAGGAGCTCAGTAGTTCTATATAGTGTTGTGAGCTCCTGCTCCTTCAGGTGCACCAGCTGGACGAAGTAGGTGCACCCATGTCGACCTCTTCCGCCTGGGATCGCCTTCGCGCTCTGCGCAGGGAACCCTAAACTGCGCAGGGCGGCGATCACCTCTTCCGGGGGTGTGTCGAGTGGCAGCCCCCTAATGGCCACCTTGGTTGGCAGTTCCGCGGCTGGGCTATAGCAGAACCAGGATATAGTCTTATCCTGGTTCATAGCCTCAGTCAGATGGCGCTGGATGACCCGAAACTCCTCCGCGGATCCGGGCAAGAAGTGCACTCCCTTTCCTAAAGGGCGTGCGTTCGGGGCGTGTCCGAGTTTATTCTTCAGCACCTCGAAGTGCCTCGTCCAGTTCGGTAGGCGTTCCGCCGTAATCGGCGGGTAGCTGGAACGAGGCGTCGCTCTTGGGGCTGGTACCGGTGCAGGGGCCCGACTCCTGGGCGACGCTGGAGCGGCAGCGGCCGCCGCATAGGAGACCCCTGACGGCCCCGGTTGCGGTGAAGTGGGACGGGAGGCTGTCCTCTCCTCGACCGTCGATGGCAGGGCCGCGTAGCTCGTCGAGTCACGCGGCCAGGTGTCTTGCGACCCCCCCTCCATCGGGGAGGGGGATCGCGGCGGTGGTAATTCTCTTGGCCGTCCTACTGCGCTTGCTTCGCCCGTTGTAGGCGATGCCGCGCGCGATGAGGATGCCGAATCCTGCGGCGATCCGTACGGCGGTGATGCAGTGGAGACGTCGGTCTTGGGGCGCTTGTCCTCCCCTTCCAATGACTCCGGAGAAGAGTCCGGTCTCGGGCGCTTGGCTCCTTCCGCGCCTGCTGTAGACTCAGCTACAGTGGCGGCGAAGTCTGCTTCAGCAGCCCGGTGAACGTCCTCTCTACCGGTCTCAGCGTGTACTATGCGTATGCGCGGGGCGGCGGCGGGGGTGAGGGTGACAGGCACGGTCGAGTTGTCGAAGATATCTCTTCGAACAACTGACCGCGCGATGCCGGACCTGCCTCGGCCGCGCTTGCGTTGGTCTAAGGGGGGGGGGGCTCCCCCCCTTCAGACATGATGGTAGTGTCGGATTGCTGCTCGCGATAGATATGCACGGGCACCACGACCTCAGCGCGTGCAACCAAGCCAGGTGAGACCCCTAGGGGAGGCCCAGCTAAGCGCCCGCGAGCGGAAGTTCGGTCCGTGCACACCGGTAATACTGTTCTTCAGCTGTCCGATGCTTTAATGATCCTGCAGGATTTTTTGGTAACCAAAAAAGTGCAGGATCCTTTCGTGCACTTCTCTTCACTTGAGCAGGTAGACTCCTGGCAACTAGCACCGGCCGTTTCCTCGAGCCGACGTCGGAGGACGCGGCTAGTACAACTGGCACCGGAGGGGGTCGTTGCGGGGAGCGGGGGATGTCCAAACGGAGAGATGGCACGACTTATATATACAATAATCTTACCGAACACAATACGAGGATATTCAGAGAATACCCTCAATCTATATATATTCGATTCGATATATTATATATATAAGACGATGTCCAACCATGAGCAAAGTAGATACTACTTTGCTGCCTTCGGCATGTGGCGCTGTAGTCGCGCGTCTAACCAATAGGAACGTTTCTATTCGGTTTCCTCTACTATAAATGAAGAAAGCACTCCAACTCGTCCCTAGAAATTAAAGTATCTGTTTGTCCTGAATCTGGGTGCAATTATCTATATAAGTATGTATTTACAAAAGAACAGTAGTATATGAGTTAGTGTATCAGTTGTCTGGCTTCCATAGCATAAGCTTTGCTTTTATAATTCCAGTCTTTTTATTGCATTTCACTCGATTCATTTATCAGTAACTAACAGCTTCTATTAAAACAGACAGATTGAATTACTGCCAAATATTTTTTGAAATATAATTTAATATTTTACACAACTCGAGATGATTTATTTCACACAAACTATATACACAAAGAAAGTCTGTTCAAAGGTGGCGCTGCTAACATAATTCAAATGGAATTAAGTTTTACTTATTGCATAAAATAATTAAATTTGATTCACAATAATGATATTATTTATAAAGGATTTTATTTTGAATATTGTCAAAGTAATTTACAAAATTTAACAATAAATTAAACTTCAAAAATGTCTTTAAAATTTCAAACAATCAAAACAGAGTACTTTAAATTAAATATTGTTATAATTGCTTGATAAATAATGGTCATTGATTTTGTTTTTTTTCTTTCAATATTTTTTTTTGTGGCGGAGCATATGATTATACTATCATTTCTTAGATTATACTGTCAATAGTAAACACTAGAATCATGTGTATATTGAATGTATGTAACGTATGTATACTTGAATTAATTTACATGATTTATTAACTTATTTTCGCCTTTGCGATATTTTTTCGTGTGCGAATGGACTTTAGGAACAGATTTGCTACTGCATACGTGCTAATGGGTAAACCGTTCAATGGTAACATGCTCACAGGCACATTTTCGTTATTTTGTTAACACTTTTGTAACACACACACACACACACACAAATTGTTGTATTTACTGATAAAAACGGTATACCGACTATATATTTGATCTTTAATATTTTACCAACCTTTTCAATATCATAAAACACGTTTATATTTCTTATCACTTAAATAAATCGTTAAATGTTTTGCAAATTTTAAAAGGTCAAAATGACGCGACGCTTCTCGTAAATGACGTAGACGAAAGTTCGATGAGGTTCACTTTAAGTAATTATTATGATATTGTTCATACAAAAATTCTAAAATCGTGATTACAAAGTGAGATTATGGGTTAGGAGAGTGGAATTTGGGGTGATATGTATTTTTTATGATAAATCAAAATAAAATACAAATTAAGAAAAACGTCTGAAAAATAGATAAAATATTCTGGATAACGACACCCTTAGCGGTAGTTAGCGGTACGAGATATACTTTACTACCTATTCTCATACATCAAAAATATACATAACAAATTTCATAAAAATAGGTCGAGCCGTTTCGGAGGAGTTCGACCACAACCACCGTGACACGAGATTTTTATATATTAGTCAATTATTTAATATCTTAGAGAAATAAAAAGGGATCAATTTGGCTCATTCAAGCCACTTCCACCTTCGGGTCCTGAGTCAGTATCGAAATCTGACCCAGGCTAAGGTAAACTCTATTTGAGTCTCATCTGACTGATTTGTCAATTTAAACCAGCTTGACAATACTGGCTTCCCTCGAGGTAGCTGATCCCCATTTGTGTCAATGTGTTGAGTTGTATGTATAGTACGTGACATTGAAAATGTTAATAGCGTGATTCAGAATCACAAGAGAAATAGTTAATGAACAAGGATTCTAGTTCGAAATGTTATTTAAAAAAAAAAAAATCAATATAAGAAATGATGATTGTTCTATGTATTTTTTTATGACATAAACCTTAAAAAATTGTTTTTTTTTTAAATGATAAGTACAAGTTTTACTTTTGCCATTAAACAAATAAATATTGTTTGTTACACAACAATTAGGCAAAACATATAAAAAATGTTATGTTTATTATAATTATTTACACACTATAATAGTTTCCGCTAGCGGCTGTGCCCGTGTATGAGGGGTTAAAAAACCCTTGTACTGTTCTTATCCCATACCAACGTATATATTTTATGTACAAATTTCATGTTGATCTGTTAAATAATTTATTTACTCATTTTACATTTATTCATTGTGACAAAAGTAATAACATTTATTTATATTCTTAGCAACCATAAGTCAAATAATAATATTAAGCCATGTATTCATAGTTGTAACAAACAATGGGAAACTGAAGCTAAGCTTCTAGCTTCAAAGTTCAACAGCACCAACTAGCTTACGTAGACTGGGCCCAGTACGTGTCTTCGATCCTCCTATTAAATGTCTTCCATAGGTTACCAGTTGCTGAAGGAACCAGGGAGTGTCGTCTACACTTATATATATGATTATAGAATTCACATAGAACATAGATTACAGTTTTTAGGGCGCGTAAAATATCGTCCAGTCAGCTCGAATATCGATGAGAAGAGACACCGCATGTGGCGCTGTAGTCGCGTCTCTAACCAATAGAAACGTTTCTATTCGGTTTCCTCTATTATAAATTAGCTGTATGAAAGTTTTTTAATTTTTCTAAGTAATTAAAATTATCTGGTACGTAAATGAATACACCTACACTTGAATTTTAACAAACGCCGCCGTAGAAACGGACATTTGAATTTGTCCGCCTTTACTTCGGAGTATTCACAGATTATTGAAATGCAAACAAAGACATCAGACACTTGTCACACTCTTGCGCGTACGCGGTTACGCGGGTATCGTGAGAATCAACAGCTGTTGACGACGCCAAATTAAAAGAATAACTCAGTTAGTTTATTCGTACCTCATCGTTAACGTTTTATCTCTTTTTTTACCTATTAGAAGTAGTTTGAAAATAACTATTGAGTAATCAAATAGGCTCATACTATGGTGCAAATACAAAGGAATGTACTTGAACTCTAAAAAGTGCCATCATATTAAATTTTCACGACAAAAAAATTTGAATGCTTTTGATTGCTTTATTAACAATAATAAAATAAAGGAAGTAGTTCAAATTCGCGACCTCGGTGTCATATGGACACAATAATAAAAAAAGATTCTTGCATGTTAGGGTTTGTCCTAAGAAATCTTAAGGTATTTTGCGACAAAAAAACTAAAATAATAATTTATAACAGCTTGATTCGTAGTGTCTTGGAATATTGTATTGTGATTCGGAACCCACATTACGCTACACACTCATTGTGACTGGATCGTATTCAAAATGTGTATGTCACCTTGCGTTACATAACGGCATAGCTAAAAACATATACTCATACAAATGTCGCCTTAAACATATTAACATGAAGTCCCTAGCCAATCGCAGGCATATACTGTATGCAATGTTTGCGGATAAAGTTTTTTCCCACAAAATTGACTGTCCCCAGCTTCTATGCTTCCTCGCAGCTCAATCAAACCACGCTGTCTACCTCTTAGAAACACTGTGTAAGGTGCCAACTCTCCTTGTTCGAGATCGATTTGATTCTTATCTTATCTTACTTAATTTGATTAGTAAAATAACAACTTTTTCAGACACACATAATAAATAAATAAAAAAATAATATCAAGCAACCAATACGAGCAAAGCATCATCAAATATGTTGCTGAAACGGGGAAAACGTATTCCTTTTGAGAGCTTCCGATGCGTGCATTGCGTAAACGGTTAAAGTTAAACAACAATCACGTATATCAGAATTGTTTTTCTTCTATTTTAAAAAAATAAAAAAAAAGTCCACGATATCATATGTCTATCATTTAAGGATGACTCACTATAACCTTTTTTTATGGCAATCAAATTAGTTCTAAAATAATCCATTATTTGCACATAAATTTATAATTGCTCGTTTTTTTAATAGTTAGTTAATCATAAGTACTTATTTTTTAAAAACAGATTTACCTCTCAGTTTTAAAAGGATACAATTTCTTATGAAGGTATCGTTTGCAGTCATTTTAATATATAATTATTATGAACAAATAATAAATAAAACAGTATTACTATATTCGCATTATTATTAAAACAAATCATTGGCGTGATTTAGGAAATTAAATGAGTTTAACTGAGAGAAGTAGAAGAAGCTATTTGAAATGTTATATGCAAAGTAAAAGAAGAGAACCACAAAATTTTAGTCTAAAAATATTGAATATTGTTTATATGTAGCTTAGATTTCTTTTAATATCCTTGAAAACTAGTTCTAGAGGTTGTTATCTTAATTTATTAAATATTATTGTGTAAATAATTATAATAAACATAAAATTTTTTATATGTTTTACCTAATTGTTGTGTAACCAAAAATTTTCATTTTTTTCATAGCAAAAGTTAAACATGTACTTATCACTTTAATAAAACAATGTGTTTAAGATTTATGTAATAATATATATAACAATCTTCATTTATTATATTGGCTTATTTTTTATTTATAATAACATTTCGAACTTGAGTCCTTATTCATTAACTATTTCTCTTGTGATTCTGAATCACGCTATTAACATTTTCAATGTCACGTACTATACATACAACTCAACACATTGACACAAATGGGGATCAGCTACCTCGAGGGAAGCCAGTATTGTCAAGCTGGTTTAATTTGACAAATCAGTAAGATGAGACTCAAATAGAGTTTACCTTAACCTGGGTCAGATTCCGATAATGACTCAAAAATTGGAAACCTCGAAGGTGGATTCAAAGGCTTATCAGACCATCTCGATCCCTTTTTATTTCTCTAAGATATTAAATAATTATATTTTTGTATTAGTCACATAAAGTCAATCATTACTTTGAAAATAACTTTATATATAAATATATATTTTAAATTATAAAAGTATATTTATATAGTCGACTGACCCGCGTTTAGACGTTGCATTAAGATGCAAAATGTAGCATCCATATAGTCATTAACATACATACTCGTACATTTATGTGAACTCCTGTGATATATTTTATTATATAAAAAAACTCCTCCGACTATTTGGAAATCGACTGAAAATTAAAAACCGCTAAAGCTTACGATTTACGTTCAATACATTCAACCAACTTGTACTATTTCTAATCTCCACTTTTTGGAAATGTTCATATTTATTTAAAATATTATTTAATGACCTACCTATTCTGATATAATATCCTTTTAAGTTTTAAACGTACCTACATAAAGATTTGTAAGAACACACAAATAATTTGTAGGTATGTAGGTTATGTTAAAAAAAATTCTTCACTTCCGCGTCCACGCTATGTTATACGACACCCGTATAAGTACAACTTCTAAGCGAGTCATTCAATTTATTTAAATTTTTTACATCGGAACTTTATTCATTTTATACGAAATTTCGATAATGGATCGGCGTTTTTTACAGTCCCTAGAGGCGGCGCTAATGTTGAATCCGACGCTGCTGCTAGCGCAACGCTGTGGCGCGTCGAGTCGTTATTTATTTTTCCCAGACCTCTATAATGTATACCTCTAAACTCATTTAGAACTCGTATACACGAAATGACGTATGCTCTTTAATGTCTTAGAAGAAATATGATTTCCGTGTAAAAAGACACTCGAAAATCGAATCCACATATATGTATCGTTTACACGAATTCGTTCCATCTCCAATAAATATTTATAGTTCACTAAATTCCGGAGAACAATTAGTTCTTCAACCGAGTCAGTCTCAAACACCAATGTAGTACGCGAGTAAATTTCAAATTCAATTAAATTTGAAAACAACTTCAAAGCATTTTTTCGAAAACTGAACCTGATTGACATGAATATAACGGCGTCATGTCAAAGGAGCTTTTGGTTTAGCTGGATTTCTGAACCGTTTGGATGCTAAGAGTTTGGTATGAAATAAGTTGTTTATAAACATTCGATGTTCTGTACTTGTAAGTGTTTTAAGATAACGAATGCTACGTTGGATTTTGGTCATTGGTTATATTAAGGCGGCAGATTGAAATAGTTAGTATTGTGGTGTTCCGGTTTGAAGGATGAGTAAGCCAGTGTAACTACAGGCACAAGGGACATAATATCTTAGTTCCCAAGGTTGGTAGCGCATTGGCGATGTAAGGGATGGTTAATATTTTTATAGTAATGACCATTTACCATCGAGTAGCCTAGTCCCAGGTGACTTGGAAAAAACATTTGACGGTATTATTTTTAAATAAACAAAATTCAGAGTAACAACCTCCAAATATAGTGTCAGTCATACTACCTCATAGACTTAGTATTTATCATATTCATTTTTAATGTCTTATGTCTAAGTCTGTCTGTCTGTCTGTCTATCTTATGTCTAAGTTCCTTGTGATGTTTTTCTTTTTGTGTAGTATGTTTTTTTTTCTCAAGGATAAGGGCTTTTTAGTTTTAGTTTTTTGTTCTTATAATTTCATTTATTTATTTTCGTGTGCGCGCATTTGTTTATGTTTACCCAATAGTCAGGGGCCATCTGAAAATCAGTGCTGTGCATTGGCACAGCTTATACTGAGATGAACCCCTTGCTACCTACACTGTATTCTTTAAATTTAATTATTTTTCTTCTGTATAATCTATGTAATGTATGTGTGTAGCAAAATATATGGTTTAAATGGTATTCGCTCATCCGTTTAATCAATTTCAAATAAAAAAATTAAATAAAAAAATACATACGATTTTTTGAGTGACGCAAAGTTTTATAAAATTCGGGCGTTGTTCTTTCGAGTTGAGCTTTAACGCAATGTTTCTATGGAATTTTACCATTACTGTAACGATTCTGACGTAGCTAAATAGCTACCTATTAGAATAGAAACATACATTTATATTGAAGGACAAAAATACAATGACATTTTTTTGTATTCTTTGGCCCAGGACCTTCAAGGGGCACGTGTAATTGATTAGAGTTTTGTGTGAATTAGCTGACATGTGGCGATGATGGTTATAGATGTCGGTAAAAATCATGCAGTGAGGAACTGGACTGATGTTCGCCGCGTAAGCCAATAGAGTTATATATGTAGTATATAAAACAACCAACACCTGTTCATCGTTTCTATTGTATTAGCAAAAGTAAAGGTTATTGATATTGGCCCCTTTTAGCACCATCCCACAGTATCAGTTGCTTTAACGAAGGTTTTTTTTATTTATAACTATTAGTTTAAATGCGTAAGTGAGTTTGTTTATTTATTTGTTTATTACGCTTTCATATCTTTACTACTGTTCCGAACCGAAATAAACTTCTAATTACAATTAGAATTTATCGGAATTTATACTCCAAATATATGTTTATATATTTTTATTTTTTATTTTATTTTTAAGAACGAGTTTGAGTGCTTTCTTCATTCATAATAGAGGAAACTGAATATAAAGCGTTCCTATTGCTTAGAGACGCGCGACTACAGCGCCACATGCGGTGTCTCTTCTCATCGATATTCGAGCTGACTGGACGATATTTTACGCGCCCTAAAAACTGTAATCTATGTTCTAAGTGAATTCTATAATCATATATATAAGTGTAGACGACACTCCCTGGTTCCTTTAGCGAGTGGTAACCTATGGAAGACGTTTAATAGGACGACCGAAGACACGTACTGGGCCCAGTCTACGTAAGCTAGTTGGTGCTGTTGAACTTTGAAGCTAGAAGCATAGGTTCAATTCCCTATTGCACGTTACAACTACGAATGCATGTCTTAACTTTTTATTCGAGTTATGGGTGCTAAGAATAAAAATAAATGTTATTACTTTTGTTAGAATGAATAAAGTAAATAAATTATTTAACAGATCACTATGACATTTTGTACATAAAATATATACATTGGTATGGGATAAGAAAAGTACAAGGGTTTCTTAACCCCTCATACACGGGCACAGCCGCTAGCGGAAACTATTATAGTGTGTAAATAATTATAATAAACATAACATTTTTTATATGTTTTACTTAATTGTTGTGTAACAAACAATTTTCAAAATCGTTTTAAAAAACAATGTTTTTAAGATTTATCTAATAAAAAATATATATAACAATCATCTTTTCTTATAATGATTTATTTTTTATTTATAATAACATTTCGAACTTGAGTCCTTATTCATTAACTATTTCTCTTGTGATTCTGAATCACGCTATTAACATTTTCAATGTCACGTACTATACATACAACTCAACACATTGACACAAATGGGGATCAGCTACCTCGAGGGAAGCCAGTATTGTCAAGCTGGTTTAAATTGACAAATCAGTCAGATGAGACTCAAATAGAGTTTACCTCAGCCTCGGTCAGATTTCGAGACTGACTCAGGACCTGAAGTTGTAGCCATCGCTTGAATGAGCCAACTCGATCCCTTTTTATTTCTCTAAGATATTAAATAATTGTCTAATATATAAAAATCTCGTGTCACGGTGGTTGTGGTCGAACTCCTCCAAAACGGCTCGACCTATTTTTATGAAATTTGTTATGTATATTTTTGACGTATGAGAATAGGTAGTAAAGTATATCTCATACCGCTAGCTGATAAGGATGTCCCAATCCAGATTTTTTTTCTATTTTGTAGACATTTAAAAAATATTAACCATTCCTTACATCGCGAACGCGCCACCAACCTTGGGAACTAAATTGTCCCTTTGTGCCTGTAGTTACATTGGCTCCATCGCCCTTTAAGCCGGAACACAACAAAACTAAAAATTGCTGTTTGGCGGTAGAATCTGGATAAACATAAACATAGTACATACTAATGGAACAAAATCTTTGCGCTGACTATTTCGCCTTCACATCGTTGGCCATCACCATAATATTTCGTCTTGCGCGAGAATTTTAATTTTGCCGTGACTGCTAAGATATTAATTTAAATTAATCCTTTTCTGTGAGGCAACCGTGTCTTTGTATTGCATTTCAATCGATTCAATTATTAGCAACTAACAGCTTCTATTAAAACAGACAGATTGAATTACTGCTAAATATTTTTTTTAAATGTAGATTAATATTTTACACAACTCGAGATGATTTATTTTAGACAAACTATATAAACAAACATAGTCTGGTCAAAGGTGGCGCTGCTAACATAATTCAAATGGAATTAAGTTTTACTTATTGCATAAAATAATTAAATTTGATTCACAATAATGATATTATTTCTAAAGGATTTTATTTTGAATATTGTCAAAGTAATTTACACAATTTAACAATAAATTAAACTTCAAAAATGTCTTTAAAATTTCAAACAATCAAAACAGAGTACTTTAAATTAAATATTGTTATAATTGCTTGATTTGATTGATTTGATTTTTGTAATACCGTCTATTTATTTGCGCACTCTGTATATTAATTGTAACTAATTTGTTAAGTTTATTTATTTCTCCTCGAAGTGATTGTAATCTTGAGAAATAAAGTGATTTTAAGCCGTAAACCGTAAATAATGGTCATTGATTTTGTTTTTTTTTTCTTTCAATATTTTTTTTTGTGGCGGAACATATGATTATACTATCATTTCTTAGATTATACTGTCAATAGTAAACACTAGAATCATGTGTATATTGAATGTATGTAACGTATGTATACTTGAATTAATTTACATGATTGATTAACTTAGTTTTAAGATTGCATTTTTTACACTTGCTTCAATTTCGGTTTCATGACTTTCCTCCATAAAATTGCGATTAAGACACGATATAAGTCCCGTGTAAATTAAAACAATAACAAAAAAAAATTACGATTGGGGAAGAAGAGACCAGGGGAGGAACGAAGTCCTTTGCGATATTTTTTCGTGGGTGAATGGACTTTACGAACAGATTTGCTACTGCATACGTGCCGATGAGTAAACCGTTCAATGGTAACATGCTCACAGGCACATTTTCGTTATTTTGTTAACACTTTTGTAACACACACAAATAGACCAAATTGTTGTATTAATTGATAAAAACGGTATACTGATAATGTATTTGATCTTTTAATATTTTACCAACCTTTTCAATATCGTAAAACACGTTTATATTTCTTATCACTTAAATAAATAAATCGTTAAATGTTATGCAAATTTTTAAATGTCAAAATGACGCGACACTTCTCTTAAATGACGTAGACGAAAGTTCGATGAGGTTCACTATAACTAATTATTTTGATATTGTTCATACAAAAATACTAAAATCGTGATTACAAAGTGAGATCATGGGTTAGGTGAGTAAAATTTGGGGTTATATGTATTTTTGATGCTAAATCATAATAAAATACAAATTTAAAAAAAATGTTCAAAAAATAGAAAAAAAAATCTGGGTAGGGTAGCTGATTACAGAATTCACATAGAATATAGATTACAGTTTTGTAAGGCGCGTAAAATATCGATCGGTCAGCTCGAATATCGATGAGAAGAGACGCCGCATCGATGGCAGCAAAGAAGATACAGACATCTACATATTAGCAATTTTTAGGAGATCACATTAAGTAAAAAATAGTAACAATTTCGAGATTTATGTATCAATTAACATGAAATTTTCCATGATGATTTAAAATATTTTTTTTTATTTATTGTATAACAGGTTTTATCGCTATGTCGTTCTATTTTCGGAATAATGTAGATGTACTCTTTTACTTTGTAAAAACCTCAACGTAAAAGAAGACATCTGCCTGATATCCGTTTATTTGTTGTCATCAAAATAGTGCTCATTCGATTTATAATATTTAATAAACTAAGATAACAACCTCTAGAACTATTTTTTAAGGATATTTAAAGAAATCTAAGCTACATAAAAACAATAATCAATATTTTTAGACTACAATTTTGTAGTTCTCTTCTTTTACTTTGCATATAACATTTCAAATAGCTTCATCTACGTCTCTCAGTTAAACTCATTTAATTTTCTAAATCACGCCAATGATTTGTTTTAATAATAATGCGTATGTAGTTATACTGTTTTATTTATTATTTGTTCATAATAATTATATATTTTTGTTTATGGACAAAAAATCAAAACTATTTTTAAGTAAATTATACTAGATCAACTATCAAAGAAAATCAATGTCAAGATCATAAATAAAGTGTTATATACAAATAAAAAAATGAATATCACTGTTTCTTAAAAGTACAATCAGCCGTGACATTTACAGAATAACAGGCTATTTTTAATTACTTAGTTAAGTGTTTTATTGGTAACGAGCTATACTCGCGGTCCCATCCGCGTATAACTTAAATAATTCACTAAAGCGGACTTATAGTATTTCAGTAATAACAACGTTTTTTGTTTAATTTTCGTGGGATATTAATATTTATTGGCTTTCGCCGCATTCAGATCCAGATATGGCAACGTACAATTGGCCATGAGAAAAGCAGAATTCCCTTAAATCTATTCAGACAAATTTTAATGTCTGTCTCAGTGCTTTATTTATTACGACTGCAAATACCTTCATAAGAAATTGTATTCTTTTAAGATTTTTGAGAGGTAAATCTGTTTTAAAAAAATAAGTACCTATTAAAAAACGAGCAAGTATAAATTTATGTGCAAATAATGGATTATTTTAGAACTAATTTGATTGCCGTAAAAAAAGGTTATCTTAAATGATACCCTAACAGCCTGTGAATGTCCTACTGCTGCGCTAAGGCCTCCTCTCCTCTTTTTGAGTAGAAGTTTTGGAGCTTATTCCACCACGCTGCGGGTCCTCCAATGCGGGTTGGTGGAATACAAATGTGGCAGAATTTCAGTGAAATTAGACACATGCAGGTTTCCTCACGATGTTTTCCTTCACCGTATAGCACGAGATGAATTATGATCACAAATTAAGCACATGAAAATTCAGTTGTGTGTGGGTTTGAACCCACGATCAATGGTTAAGATTCACGCGTTCTTACCACTGGGCCATCTCGGCTCAATTCAACAATTCTGATACACGTGATTGTTGCTTAACTTTAACCGTTTACAGTGCAGTGCACGCAACGGTAGCTCTCAAAAGGCATCATTTTTTATTGATACTTTGCTCCTATTGGGTGTAGCTTGATATTATTTTTTTATTTATTTATTAAGGTTTACCAACATACAACACAATGAATATAACTGTTAATACATTAAAAATATATATACATAGAATAGCGTATATATAACAACTAATTATAGGTAAACACCGCTTGTAATTAAACATAAAAAGAAAATTTCTTTTTCAAGTAGCTACAGCACATTCATGTAACAACTTATATTGATAAACTAAAACTTATTTACAACAATAGAAAAATATCCGAGACAAGAAAAAAAAATTATAACAAAATATATAATATATTTGAAAAAGTTGTCATTTTACTAATCAAAGTAAGATAAGCAAGCAAGTTGATTTCAACTTAGCCAGGGAATCGTCGTCACCAGCTATTGATTCTCACAATACCCGCGTAACCGCGTACGCGCAAGAGTGACAAGTGACTGATGTCTTTGTTTGCGTTTCAAAAATTCAAATGTCCTTTTCTACTGCGGCGTTTGTTAAAATTCGAGTGTAGATGTATTCATTTACGTACCAGATAATTTTAATTAAAAATAAAAAAACCTTCATAAAAACTTGTAGATAAGGTTAATATAAGTTTATTTTTGTCAAAAAGAATTTTCACGAAAATGCAGATGTCCGTATCTACTTTGATGCCATCGGCATGTGGCGCTGTAGTCGCGCGTCTAACCAATAGGAATGTTTCTATTCGGTTTCCTCTATGATTAATGAAGAAAGCACTCAAACTCATTCCTAGAAATTAAAGTGTCTGTTTGTTCTGAGTCTGGGTGTAATTATCTATATAAGTATGTATTTACAAAAGAAAAGTAGTATATGTAGTATATCAGTTGTTTGGTTTCCATAGCACAAACTCTGCTTAATTTGGGATCAGATGGCCGTGTGTGAATAATGTAAAGGAAAAAAAAGTAAACAATTAGAAATATTATTCGACCTGGAACTTCAGCTGTGCGTTTAACAGCTAATATAATTTTCGGACATTTATTAATTACTCTTTTAAAAAGAACAGGAATTAATATACATAATTATTTAGTAATTTTTATTAATTTTTACTCAAATTTTATTATTAATTTTAGAATCAGCAGTATCTATTATTCAAGCTTATGTAATCACTATTCTTAGAACACTTAATTTCAGAGAAATTAATGAATGACAATAAGCCAAAATCACCCATTTCACTTAGTTGATTATAGACCATGACCTTTAACAGGAGCTATTGGAGTTATAACATTAGTTACAGGAATAGTAAAATGATTTCATAATTTTAATATAAATCTTCTTATTTTAGGTTATTTAATTGTTTTATTAACCATATATCAATGGTGACGAGATATTTGCCGAGAAGGAACTTTACAAGGAAAACATACTATTTTAGTTTCTAATGGTCTTCGATGAGGAATAATTTTATTTATTCTCAGATATGAGCCGAGATGGCCCAGTGGTAAGAACGCGTGAATCTTAACCGATGATCGTGGGTTCAAACCCGGGAAAGCACCACTGAATTTTCATGTGCTTAATTTGTGATTATAATTCATCTCGTGCTTTACGGTGAAGGAAAACATCGTGAGGAAACCTGCATGTGTCTAATTTCACTGAAATTCTGCCACATGTGTATTCCACCAACCCGCATTGGAGCAGCGTGGTGGAATAAGCTCCAAACCTTCTCCTCAAAAAGAGGAGAGGAGGCCTTTAGCCCAGCAGTGGGACATTCACAAGCTGTTACGGTGCGGATTCTCAGATATTTTTTTATTTCATTTTTTTGAACTTTTTTCATAGAAGATTAGCACCTAATATTGAAATTGGAACAATATGACCTCCATTAAATATTTTAGCTTTTAACCCTTTTCAAATTCGTCCTTTAAATACAATTATCTTAATGACTTCAGGAATTCCTATTACGTGATCCCATCATGCTTTAATAGAAAATAATTTCACTCAAAACTCCCAAAGATTATTTATCACTATTATTTTAGGAATCTATTTTACTATTCTTCAAGCATATGAATATTTAGAAGTCCCATCTACTATTGCTGATAGAATTTATGGATTAATTTTTTATAGCAACAAAATTTCATGGATTTCATGGACTTCATTGGAACAATTTTTTTTAATTACTTGTTTTATCCGACACTTAAATAACCACTTCTCAAAAAACCATCATTTTGGATTTGAAGCTGCTGCATGATATTAACACTTTGTAGATGTACTTTGACTATTTATTTATAATTCTATTTACTGATGAAATTATATATTATACTATTTATATAATATATTTATTATATTTGACTTCCAATCAAAAATAATAATATTTTATAAATATAAATAATTATTTTTTTTACTTTTTACATCATTAACTACAAAATAATCCCATTTATTATCTCAAAAAAAAAACATTTCAAGACCGATAAAAATGCCCCCATTTGAACATGGATTTGACCCTATATGTTTAGCATGAATTCCATTTTCTTTACCTTTTTTTTAATTTCAGTATTTTTTTTTTTAATTTTTGATGTTGTAATTGTATTAATTTTCCCTATATTCAAAATAGTTAATTTTTTATTTGATATAAAACTAGTTTTTTTTTATTATTATACTTTTAATTGGAACCTATCATGAATGAAAACAATATATATTAAACTGAATTAATTAAAGGATTATAGTTTATAAAAACATTTGATTTGCACTCAAAAAATAATGTTATTCAATTTATCTTAAATAAGAAGCAATATTGCATTTAATTTCGAATTAAAAGATAGAGTATTATTAATTCCTTATTTATTAATTGAAACCAAATTAGATGTATATCACTCTTAATGATAAAATTGAATCAAAATTCCAATTAGAAATATAATAAATTAAGATGCTTACTTAATTAATAGTGATTAATATCATTAATATTTCTTTATGTCTTCAATATATATAATATATATATTTATTTATTTATTTAAAGATTTTAATCAATCACCTTAATATCTTCAATATTACACTCTTATTTAAGCTATTTCAATAAATAAATCTTAAAATTAAATATTTGATAAATATGAAAAATAACTGAATAATATTTTATAATATTTTAAATTCTATGACTCTTCTATAATTCACCTCAATCAAAAAATTTTAATAAATTTTGACCAAAAATTAACATTCTATAATTTAATATATAAGTAAATAAAATAATGTAAAAATCACATTAAAGTTAAAAATAAACTTAAATCATAAAATTTCAAAAATTTATTAATAGAATAAATACCCATATTTCTAATAAAATATCCTAATAATAAACCAAGTAATGTTAAATAAATTACTATCATTCTCATATTAAAAGGTAAATAAATTATATAATGATAAGAATAAATTATTCATCCTAAAAAATTACCAGAAATTAATCTTATAAAAAATAATATAAATATACTTTTTAATATAATAAAATCCTCATCAAATAAATTATAAATACACAATAAATTAAAGTCATTAACTATTAAATATATTAATAAACGAATAGTATAAAATACTGTTAAACCCGTAGAAATATAATATAAATAAAAAATTAAAAAAATTAATTTTCTTATTCTAATTCTAAAATTATATCCTTAGAATAAAAACAAGCTAAAAAAGGAATATACCACATAAAGCCAAATTAGAAATATTTTTACATAAAGAAGTTAATGGAATATATAATCTATTTTTCCCTATCAATCGAATATCTTGATTATTATTTATTATATGAATAATAACTTCAGCACATATAAATAATAAAGCCTTAAATATTGCACGAGTTAATAAATGAAAAAAGCTCAATTTCCGTAACCCATTCTTAAAATTCTTATTATTAAACCTAATTGTCTTAACGTAGAAAGAACAATAATATTTTTTTAAATCAAATTCATAATTAGCACAAATTCCAGCCATAAATATAGTTAAAACAGATATTAATAATAATTTTTTTTTAAACAATATATCAACTAATAAATTATTAAAACGAATTAATTAATAAACACCAGCGGTAACTAGTGTAGAAGAATGAACTAAAGCAGAAACAGGAGTAGGAGCTGCTTTAGCAGCAGGTAATCATAACTAGTAATCAAACTAAAAGGAATTGGAGCTCTCGTAGTTATAGCAGCTAAAATAACTAAAATACCAATTACTTTCATAGAATAATCTCTCCTTATAAAATTTTAAATAAAAAATAAAATTTCATCTCCCATAATTAGTTATTCAAGAAATTAAGTTTAAAGAATTTATTTCTCATAAAGATTCGCAGAAATTCACTTACATGAGAAAGCTACAAACTAATATAAAAATCTAAGCATATAGTGTTACAAAAATTCATAATAAAGAAGGTAGATGCAGAAATTTTTTCTTCTCGATCGACGATCGACGAACTTGTTAAACATATCGCCCGTCGTGTCACCTCAGGAATACAAAAGGATGCGGCATATTTAATGAAATCTGTTCATCATTTTATTTTATTATTATTATTTTTTTTTTTTTTAAATATATATTTTCCTTTTTTTCCATTTTCTTATTTTTTTTCATTTTTTAGACAGATTTTTTTTTTGTTTTTAGAATTTTTTAGAATTATTGTTTTATCATTTATATATATTTATTGTACTATGTTGTTTGTTATATAAAATCTTAGACGTCTTTTAAAACTTGCCATAGATGTGGGCTCTTTAATGTCTCTCGGTAACCCGTTGTACAGCTTAGCTCCCTCGAAAGTAATATTTTTTTTCCCGTAATTAGTTCTAGGGATGCGCAAGATAATAATAGGGACGTGCAGTACGCATTATTGGCGACGTAAAGGTCACAAACACCCTTGAACCTTTACAATTGCGTCGCGAGATAGCAGCACTGAGCGCTTTCTATCGTCTGTATCACGGCGAGTGCTCTGAGGAATTATTCCATTGCGCACAAAGAAATTTGGCAACTCCTTTCTTTGTCGCACTACCAAAAAATGGAATTCCTTACCAGCTCACGTGTTCCCCTCCTCTTACAACCCGGGTTCCTTCAAACGAGGCGTGAAGAGGCATCTTGCGGGCCGGCAAGGCGGGGACGGCTAGTACAGAACATTATTCCCGACTGTACTGGCCGTCGTCGCGTTTGGACTCTACTACCACTTACCATCAGGTGGAGTAGAGTCATTTGCCATCCCGGGGCATATAAAAAAAAAAAATATGATCAGCGTTACGCAATTGAATTCTTTGTATAGCTGATTTTGTTTTAAAATTTAAATTTATGTGGATTTCTTTACTCAATATTTTTCGTACTAATATGCACGTTTTATAGGCATATGTTTGAGCGATATTTACTATTTTAGTATTTTTATAAATTTTTTCAGATGATGTTAGGAAGTTGTAGTTAAATAACACTTTAATCAATTTATTTTGAGCGGTTTGTATTTTCTCAAGGTGTACTTCCGCCGCAGTCCCCCAGATCTCAATTAAGCAATCGATATGTGGTTTCACCAATGAGTTATATATCAGATATTTTACTTTTCGCGGTAAACATCGCGCTAATCCACGAAGAGCTCTGGTCAACGATGTTAATTTTGATATGATATTTTGGATGTGTGGTTCCAATGTCAGCTTATTGTCGAGTATCAAACCAAGATATTTTTCCGACGTCTTTTGATTTATCTTCAGATAGTTATTATATTTCGGAATTAATAGTAGGTTCAGTGTAGGCTTTTATCTTCTTGTTTTATTACATAATTTGTTTTTTCTATATTAATAGTCAGCAAATTACGTTTAAACCATATATCATGAAGCTGTAGGTCGATCTGAACGTCGTTGATAATGTCAGTAATAGAGGAACCATAATAGAAAAGACTAGAGTCGTCGGCGTTGAGAGCCAAATCTCCTTTTAACCCAATACCTTGTATATTGTTGATATATATTAGGAATATTAGAGGTTCCAAAATGGAACCTTGAGGTACGTACAGAATGGGTCTTTGACTACTTTGTTTGTCATTTATTTTCACAATTTGGTGACGATTATTTAAGTAAGATTTTAACACCTCATGGGCCTTTCCTGTTACGTCTATATTAGATAATTTCTGCAGTAGTATGTCATGGCTCACTGTATCGAATGCTTTTCTGCGATCAATAAAAACACCTAATACTATCTTTTCTTTTTTTTTGTCAATATTCTAGTTTTTTGTTAATATTATAGTTTTAATTCGGGTGATGAGGTCAATTGTGGCTGAAAGAGTGTTTGAGTGTTGTCGAAAACCATATTGTTATAACATGAAATTAACATTAAAATTATTACATCACCGATTCGATTTGATAAAGCAGTTAATATACCAGCATTATAAGACTTAATATTTTGATAATAAATAATTAAACAATAAGAAACTAATCCTAAACCATTCCAACCTAAAAAAAATCTAATTATATTAGGCCTAATAATTAATAAAAGTATAGAAAAAACAAATAATAAAACTAAAATAAAAAAAAAACGATTTAAATTTAATTCAGAACTTATATATCTTTTTCTATAAAAAATATTATATATAACAAAGATATTCAATCCAATAAAATAGAAATTACAATATTTATTGAATTAAAAGAAATAATTTCCCTCTCCAAAAAAATAACTATATTATTTATAATAAAATAAATTATTATAAAAAAAAATAATAAACATATAAAAAATATTTAAAAAAATCAAATAAAACATAAAGAATATTTATTAATGATTATACTCAAAATGATTTTAATCATATTTCTGGCTCCACAAATCAGCTATTTTACTATTTAAATTATTTAAGTAAAATCAAATTATTCTATAATCAACCTTTAAAATTAAAATATATAAAGGTAATCAGTGTAATAATAATATTAAATATTTCCGAGATAACCCTCTATAAAATCTATATATTCCTAAATTATATTTTCCATATTGAGTGAAAGAATATAAATATAAAATATAACCAGCTCTAAAAAATGAAATTCCTATTAATATAAATATTCTCAATCAAGATCATCTTACTAAACTATTAATTAAACTAATTTCTCCTATTAAATTTAATGAAGGGGGAGCTGCTATATTAGAAGATATAAATAAAATCACCACATACTTATTGAAGGTATATATTATATAATATAAGCCCCCAATAATTTATTGTTATAATTCCCGCAATTACAAGTCTTATATGAGCAACTGAAGAATAAGCAATTAAAGATTTTATATCAACTTGACAAAAACACTTAAATCTAATATATAAACCACCTACTAATATAATAACTACTCAAATAAATCTTATTTTCAAATTATTTTTTTGTATAACAATTAAAATAAGTAATAATCCCCCTAATTTTAATATAATAGCAGCTAAAATTATAGAACCAGAAATAGGAGCTTCAACATGAGCTTTAGGTAAACATAAATGAGTAAAATATATGGGTATTTTTACTAAAAAAGCTGTAATCATTCTAATATATTATTATACAATTTATTTTTAAATATAGAAAAAAAAAAAACAATAATACAAGTAATCTATAAAAAATACCAGCTTGAATACGTTCCGGCTGATATCCTCAACCAATAATTAACATTAAAGTAGGAATTAATCATCTACCCTCAAAAAATAAATAAAATAAAAATAAATTTTTAGAGTTCAAGTGCATTCCATTGTATTTGCACCATAGTATGAACCTATTTGATTACTCAATAATTATTATCACTTTCAAACTACTTCTAATAGGTAAAAAAGAGATAAAACGCTAACGATGAGGTACGAATAAACTAACTGAGTTATTCTTTAAATTCGGCGTCGTCAACAGCTGTTGATTCTCACAATACCCGCGTAACCGCGTACGCGCAAGAGTGTGACAAGTGACTGACGTCTTTGTTTGCGTTTCAATAATCTATGGATACTCCGAAGTAAAGGCGGACAAATTCAAATGTCCGTTTCTACTGCGGCGTTTGTTAAAATTCGAGTATAGGTGTATTATTTTACGTACCAGATAATTTTAATTACTTAGAAAAATTAAAAAACTTTAATGCAGACTCGGTTAATAGAAATTCAAGTGTCTGTTTGTTCTGAGTCTGCGTGTAATTATCTATATAAGTATGTTTTTACAAAATAAAACTAGTATATGTAGTATATCAGTTGTCTGGCTTCCATAGTACAAGTTTGCTTTTATAATTCCAGTCTTTTTATTGCATTTCAATCGATTCAATTATTAGCAATCAACAGCTTCTATTAAAACAGACGGATTGAATTACTGCTAAATATTTTTTGAAATATAGTAACACAACTCGAGATTATACTATATTTTCTAATACACTATAATTTCTCAAATTATACTGTTAATAGTAAACACTAGAATCATGTGTATATTGAATGTATGTAATGTATGTATACTTGAATTAATTTACAGGATTTATTAACTTAATTTTAAGATTGCATTTTTTACACTTGCTTCAATTTCGGTTTCATGACTTTCCTCCATAAAATTGCGATTAAGACACGATATAAGTCCCGTGTAAATTAAAACAATAAAAAAAAATATACGGTTGGGGAAGAAGAGCAAGGAGAGGAACGAAGTGCTTTGCGATATTTTTTCGTGTGCCAATGGATTTTAGGAACAGATTTGTTACTGCATACGTGCCGATGAGTAAACCGTTCAATGGTAACAAGCTTACACGCACATTTTCGTTATTTTGTTAACACTTTTGTAACACACACACACAAATAGACCAAATTGTTGTATTAATTGATAAAAACGGTATACCGATAATGTATTTGATCTTTTAATATATTACCAACCTTTTCAATATCGTAAAACACGTTTATATTTCTTATCACTTAAATAAATAAATCGTTAAATGTTATGCAAATTTTTAAATGTCAAAATGACGCGACGCTTCTTGTAAATGACGTAGACGAAAGTTCGATGAGGTTCACTATAAGTAATTATTTTGATATTGTTCATACAAAAATACTAAAATCGTGATTACAAAGTGAGATTATGGGTTAGGAGAGTAAAATTTGGGGTTATATGTATTTTTTGATGCTAAATCAAAATAAAATACAAATTAAAAGAAATGTCTACAAAATAGAAAAAAAAATCTGGATAGGGACATCCTTATCAGCTAGCGGTATGAGATATACTTTACTACCTATTCTCATACGTCAAAAATATACATAACAAATTTCATAAAAATAGGTCGAGCCGTTTCGGAGAAGTTCGACCACAACCACCGTGACACGAGATTTTTATATATTAGTCAATTATTTAATATCTTAAAGAAATAAAAAGGGATCGATTTGGCTCATTCAAGCCACTTCCACCTTCGGGTCCTGAGTCAGTCTCGAAATCTGACCCAGGCTAAGGTAAACTCTATTTGAGTCTCATCTGACTGATTTGTCAATTTAAACCAGCTTGACAATACTGGCTTCCCTCGAGGTAGCTGATCCCCATTTGTGTCAATGTGTTGAGTTGTATGTATAGTACGTGACATTGAAAATGTTAATAGCGTGATTCAGAATCCCAAGGGATATTGTTAATGAACAAGGACTCAAGTTCGAAATGTTATATTATATAATATTATAAATAAAAAATAAATCAATATATGAAATGATGATTGTTATATATATTTTTTATTACATAAATCTTAATAAAATTGTTTTCTTAAAACGATATGTACAAGTTTAACTTTTGCCATTACACAAACAAAAATTGTTGGTTACACAACAAATAGGTAAAACATAAAAACTTTACGTTTATTATAATTATTTACACACTATAATAGTTTCCGCTAGCGGCTGTGCCCGTGTATGAGGGGTTAAGAAACCCTTGTACTTTTCTTATCCCATACCGATGTATATATTTTATGTACAAAATTTCACGGTGATCTGTTAAATAATTTGGTTACTTTATTCATTCTAACAAAAGTAATAACATTTATTTTTATTCTTAGCACCCTTAAGTCAAATAATAAGTCATGCATTCGTAGTTGTAACGTACAATAGGGAATTGAACCAAAGCTCCTAGCTTCAAAGTTCAACAGCACCAACTACCTTACGTAGACTGGGCCCAGTACGTGTATTCGGTCCTCCATGGGTTACCACTCGCTAACGGAACCAGAGAGTTTCGTCCACACTTAGATATATGATTATAGAATTCATATAGAACATAGATTACATGATCAACAGGTTTAATACCGGAAGTGATCACCGCTTGGTTCGAGGCACTCTAAATATCAACTTAAAAGCCGAAAGATCGAGAATGATCTACTCACCGACCTACCATGCTCCAAGCTGCTCAAGGCTCCGAAAAGTTCCAAATGGAACTTCAAAATCAATTCACCGCGTTGGAAACCATAAGCAGCATTGATGGGAGAACCAACACGCTGGTCAAAATACTGCAAAACACATCCCGCAAGTGTTTTCCGCCACAGAGAAGAGACAACGCACCAAAACTCTCTGCTGAGACACTCGAGCTCATGAGAAAACGACGAGAACTACCATCGTTTTTGTCAGATAAGGCCTTAAATCGAATAATAAAAACGCTGACGCGACGCGATCCCGACGCTCCAATACCCGTGCCATCAAGGCTGCGATTGAGCAAAATCGGGGATCGAAAGTGTTCGCTCGCAAGTTTGGGAGGACGCGTCTGACAAAACTTAAAACTGAAAATGGTGGGGTCGTTACCTCTAGGCCTGAGATTGTCGGAGAAGTAAAGAGGTTTTATGGGCAGTTGTTCTCTTCAAGATCGGATAAACCCGTGGGAATCAGTATTGATGACCAGCGCGCCCCTCTTATGCGCCATTACTTCGAGGAGCTCCCGGTCGTTGACCAAGGGCGGCTATAGAACAGCTTAAAAACAACAAAGCTCCGGGAGATGACGGAATCACAACAGAGTTGCTTAAGGCAGGCGGGACTCCGGTCCTGAAAGAGCAAGCAAGCCTCTTTAATTCCGTCTTCCAACATGGCAAGACCCCGGAAACGTGGAGTGGGAGTGAGGTGGTACTGTTTTTCAAGAAAGGTGATAAAACCCTCTTGAAAAACTACAGACCAATCTCCCTCCTGAGTCACGTGTATAAGCTGTTCTCAAGAGTCGTCACGAACCGTCTCGCCAGACGACTTGACGAGTTCCAGCCCCCAGAGCAAGCCGGCTTTCGATCAGGCTACAGCACCGTGGACCACATTCATACTGTTCGGCAGATTGTGCAGAAGACCGAAGAGTACAATCAGCCGCTGTGTCTGGCATTTGTGGACTACGAGAAAGCCTTCGACTCCATCGAAACCTGGGCAGTGCTCGACTCATTGCAGAGATGTCATATCGATTGGAGATATATCGAGGTACTGAGATGTCTGTACAACGCCGCTACAATGACTGTCCACATCCAGGACTGTAAGACGAAGGCGATCCAACTGCGCAGAGGGGTGAGACAGGGGGATGTAATATCCCCGAAACTGTTCACCAACGCGTTGGAAGACGTTTTCAAGACGCTGGATTGGCTAGGTATGGAGTCAATGTAAACGGCGAGTACATCTCACACCTTCGATTTGCCGACGATATCGTCATCATAGCAGAGTCGCTGGAACAACTCACCGAAATGCTGCGTAGCCTAGGCGAGTCTTCCCGGTGTGTCGGTCTCGGTATAAACTTGGACAAGACCAAGGTCATGTTCAATAGGCATGTCGTGCCGGGACCGATATACGTCGAGGGGAAACCTCTCGAAGTTGTTAGTGAATATACCTACCTAGGACAGATAATACAAGTCGGTAGGAACAACTTCAAGAAGGAAGCCGATCGAAGAATTCGCTTGGGATGGGCAGCATTTGGCAACCTTCGTCAAGTCCTCAAATCGTCTATACCGCAATGTTTGAAGACGAAAGTTTTCAACCAATGCGTCTTACCTGCCATGACATACGGTGCCGAAACGTGGACACTAACTGCGGGACTAGTCCACAAATTCAAAGTCGCTCAGCGTGCTATGGAGCGAGCTATGCTCGGAGTATCTTTGAAAGATAAGATCAGAAATGAGATTATCCGGAAAAGAACCGGAGTCACCGACATAGCTTGCAAAATTAGCAGGCTGAAGTGGCAGTGGGCTGGTCACGTATGTCGTAGGACCGATGGCCGTTGGAGCAGACGAGTCCTAGAGTGGAGACCGCGAATCGGCAAGCGCAGCGTAGGGCACCCTCCAGCCAGGTGGACCGATGACCTTAAGAAGGTGGCGGGCACCAACTGGATGCGGAAGGCGGAGGACAGGGAGCTTTGGCGCACCTTGGAAGAGGCCTATGTTCAGCAGTGGACAACGATTGGCTGTTGATATATAGATTACAGTTTTTTAAGGCGCGTAAAATATCGTCCAGTCAGCTCAAATATCGATGAGAAGAGACACCGCATGTGGCGCTGTAGTCGCGCGTCTAACCAATAGAAACGTTTCTATTCGGTTTCCTCTATTACGAATGAAGAAAGCACTCAAACTCGTTCCCAAAAATAAAAATAAAAAATATATATACTTTCGCATTTACACTAATAGCTAGGATGCAATAAAAAAAACCTTCGTTAAAGCAATTAATACTGTGGGCTGGTGCTAAAAGGGCCAATATCAATAACCATTACTTTTGCTAATACAATAGAAACGATGAACAGATGTTGGTTGTTTTATATACAGCACCTAACCGTCTAAAACATTTATATAATGTTATTCATATAACTCCATTGGCTCACGTGGCGAACGTCAGTCCAGTCGCTGTCGGCATGATTTTTTCCGACATCTATAACAATTGTAGTCACAGGTCTGCTAATTCACACAAAACTCTAATCAATTACACGTGCCCCTTGAAGGTCCTGGGCCAAAGAATACAAAAAAATGTCATTGTATTTTTGTCCTTCAATATAAATGTATCTTTCTATTCTAATAGGTAGCTATTTAGCTACGTCAGAATCGTTACAGTAATGGTAATATTCGATAGAAACATTGCGTTAAAGCTCAATCTCGAAAAGACAACGCCCGAATTTAATAAAACTTTGCGTCAATATGCGAAATAGATTAAGCGGATAAACGAATAGGCTACTCGATTGTAAATTGTCATAACTATAAAAATATTAACGATCCCTTACATCGCCAATGCGTTACCTTGGAAACGTCTGCCATATAAATTATATCATATATATAAGTTACAAATTTATTGTTTTTTTTTTTTATATTATTATAGAATAGGAAGGCGGACGAGCATATGGGCCACCTGATGGTAAGTGGTCACCAAACGCCCTTAGATATTGGCATTATAAGAAATGTTAACCATCGCTTACATCACCAATGCGCCACCAACCTTGGGAACTAAGATATTATGTCCCTTGTGCCTGTAGTTACACTGGCTTACTCATCCTTCAAACCGGAACACCACAATACTAACTATTTCAATCTGCCGCCTTAATATAACCAATGACCAAAAACCAACGTAGCATTCGTTATCTTAAAACACTTACAAGTACAGAACATCGAATGTTTATAAACAACTTATTTCATACCAAACTCTTAGCATCCATCTATCAATTTATCAAATCAAGTTTATTTTTTATCAAGTCGAGATGGCCCAGTGGTAAAAACGCGTGAATCTTAACCGATGAACGTGGGTTCAAACCCGGGCAAGCACCTCTGAATTTACATGTGCTTAATTTCTGTTTATAATACATCTCGTGCTTTTCGGTGAAGGAAAACATCGTGAGGACACCTGCATGTGTCTAATTTCATTGAAATTCTGCCACATGTGTATTCTACCAACCCGCACTGGAGCAGCATGGTGCAATAAGCTCCAAACCTTCTCCTCAAAAAAAAAAAAAAGGGAGAGGAGGCCTTAGCCCAGCAGTGGGACATTTACAGGCTGTTACTGTTACTGTACTGTTACTCTTAGCATCCAAATGGTTCAGAAATCCAGCTAAACCAAAAGCTCCTTTGACATGACGCCGTTATATTCATGTCAATCAGGTTCAGTTTTCGAACAAATGCTTTGAAGTTGTTTTCGATTTTAATTGACTTTGAAACTCACTAGCGTACTGTACTTGGAGTTTGAGACTGACACGGTCGAAGAACTAATTATTCTCCGGAATTTAGTGAACTATAAATATTTATAGGAGACGAAACGATTTCGTGCAAACGATACATATATGTGGATTCGATTTTCGAGTGTCTTTTTTACACGGAAATCATATTTCTTCTAAGAAATTAAAGAGCATACGTCATTTCGCATAAAATGGATAAAGTTCCGATATACAAATTTAAAATAAATAGAATGACTCATTTAGAAGTGGTACGTATACGGAATGTCATATAATATAGCGTATACAGGTAAGTGAAGAATTTTTTTTTTAAATAACCTACAAAATATTTGTATGTTCTTACAAATCTTTATGTAGGTATGTTTAAAACTTAAAAGGATATTATATAAGAATAGGTAGGTCATTAACTAATATTTTAAATAAATCTGAACATTTCCAAAGGTGGAGATTAGAAATAGTACAAATTGGTTGAATGTAAATCGTAAGCTTTAGTGGTTCTTAATTTTCTGTCGAAGGAGTTTTTTTTATATAACAAAATATCTCACACGAGTTGACATAATTGTACGAGTATGTATGTTTATGAGTATATGGATGCTACATTTTGCATCTTATTGCAACGTCTAAACGTGGGTCACTCGACTATATAAATATACTTTTTCAATTTAAAATATATATTATATATATAAAGTTATTTCCAAAGTAATGATTTGAATTTAAGTGACTAACATAAAAATATAATATTTAATATCTTAGACAAATAAAAAGGGATCGAGTTGGCTAACTGAGCCTCGGCTCCAACTTCGAGGTTTCAAATTTACCACTTTTCGGCGAGTCTCATCAGACTGCTTTGTCAATTTAAACCAGCTTGACAATACTGGCTTCCCTCGAGGTAGCTGATCCCATTTGTATCAATGTGTTGAGTTGTATATATAGTACGTGATATTGAAAATGTTTATAGCGTGATTCAGAATCACAGGACAAATAGTTAATGAATAAATGTAAGGACTCAAGTTCGAAATGTTATTATAAAAAAATAATAAATCAATATAATAAGTGATTGTGTTATATATTTTTTATTCTTAGAACAAATTTGACTACCATACAAAAAGTTGCAGTCAACCATAAAAGATAGACATACATATCTACGCTAGGGCGAGCTAACCGACGTATACCAGCATAAGTTGAACCCTATTTAAAATGTTTGATCGTATAGATCTGAATTCAACTTACATTGGAAGCGCTAAATCTCTGAAACTGTCCATTTTTTAACTTAGTTTTATTATAGAAGCTAACGTTTCAGCCAATTGTACTGTATTAATAACTATTAATTTTATCGAATAATTTTTCAACGTGATTCTTTAAATATTTATTAAATTAAATAAACACTAAATTTTAAGTGAAGTTAGCCACAATACACGAGTGAAACCCACACTCAATTCGTAAAGCCGTTTCTAAGATTAACGCGCACAACAGACAAACAGGCAAAAATTCTAACAATCATTGTTTTGGGTTCTATTGCGTTGATAACGGCCTCCGGTAATAGTTTTACTCATATATCTTCAACGCACAGACAGTGATCAGTTATAGATTTATAATATGTATAGAGATTTAAACATATAAGTTTTATATTTAACAATTTAATATTTTATTTAAACTTACTAAGTAACGGTTTCGCAGTATTATTGTAATTAGCTTTTATTATAAACAAATTAAAAAATTAAATGCCTATCTATGTAAGGGCTCGAGTGGCGACCACGAACCGGAAGACGCAGCGTGGGCAGGCCCCCTACAAGGTGGACCGACAACTTAGAACGAGTCGCGGGAAGCCGTTGGATGCCGGCAGCGCAAGACCGGCCAACGTGGAAATCCTTGGGGGAGGCCTTTGTCCAGCAGTGGACGTCTTTCGGCTGATACGATGATGATGATGATATCTATGTAAATCAAACATTTACTTAAAATAAACTAACCACAAAAAACCTTCCAATGCATATCTTTTACATTACATAGTGCGTCTTTAACAAATCGCTACGGCCTTGAATATCGCAAAACTGTCACAACCATCAACGACGTCTGCCGTCACTCGTCTGTCCGCGTTCGGGTCGCACTCTCATTGTCATCGTCGTAACTTTTAAAATATTTGTCCAAATGAAATAGTATAAAAGACAGTTTATCTACTTAAAATATGAAAAGTGATAAAAGTATTTGTTTCGATAAGAATCAATTTTATACTACAAAATGTGTATTTTGCTAATAAATATCAAATTTTATTGTATTTTCGATTCACTATTTTAGCGATAATGACTTACAAATATAAGTTAGATATATGTTATATGCTGCCGCGGATTTTTTTGTAGAACTAAGTTACATTTCCACCATACATTATACTCGTATAACTCTCACGGTTTTGGCAGCGCAGCCAGAATGGCTGGCAGATAGGGAGATTTTTTTTTTTTGACTTATATATACCTATATATTGGCTTAATCAATAGCATTATAAATTATGGCCTATGTGTTATTCTGATGTATGAGCTATATTATTGTAAAGGTTCATTAAAATTCATTTTGTAGCTTTTGCGTGAAAGAATAACAAACATAAACTATACAAACATTCGCGTTTATAATATCAGTAGAATAAATCCGAACACTTCCATAGAGAGGAGATTAGAAATAGTACAAGTTGGTTGAATGTAAATCGCAAGCTTTAGCGGTTTTTAATTTTCAGTCGATTACATAATAGTCGAAGGAGTTTTTTATATAATAAAATATCTCACACGAGCTGACATAATTGTACGAGTATGTATGTTTATGAGTATATGGATAGTACATTTTACATCTGAATGCAACGTCTAAATGCAGGACGCTCGACTATGTAAATATACTTTTTTATTTAACATATATATTTAAATATAAAGATTATTTTCAAAGTAATGATTGACTTTAAGTGACTAATACAAAAATATAATTATTTAATATCTTAGAGAAATAAAAAGGGATCGAGTTGGCTAGATGAGCCTTGGTCCACCTTCGAGGTTTCCAAGTTTTGAGTCATTATCGGAATCTGACCCAGGTTAAGATAAACTCTATTTGAGTCTCATCTTACTGATTTGTCAAATTAAACCAGCTTGACAATACTGGCTTCCCTCGAGGTAGCTGATCCCCATTTGTGTCAATGTGTTGAGTTGTATGTATAGTACGTGACATTGAAAATGTTAATAGCGTGATTCAGAATCACAAGAGAAATAGTTAATGAATAAGGACTCAAGTTCGAAATGTTATTATAAATAAAAAATAAGCCAATATAATAAATGAAGATTGTTGATATATATGTATATATATATTATTACAGAGACTAAAATTTTGTAGTTGTCTTCTTTTACTTTGCATATAACATTTCAAATAGCTTCATCTACGTCTCTCAGTTAAACTCATTTAATTTACTAAATCACGCCAATGATTTGTTTTAATAATAATGCGAATATAGTAATGCTGTTTTATTTATTATTTGTTCATAATAATTATATATTTTTGTTTATGGACAAAAAATCGAAACTATTTTTAAGTAAATTATACTAGATCAACTATCAAAGAAAATCAATGTCAAGATCATAAATAAAGTATAATGCATTATACACAAATAAAAAAATGAATATCACTGTTTCTTAAAAGTACAATCAGCCGTGACATTTACAGAATAACAGGCTATTTTTAATTACTTAGTTAAGTGTTTTATTGGTAACGAGCTATACCCGCGGTCCCATCCGCGTATAACTTAAAGAATTCACTAAAGCGGATTTATAGAATTTTTAGTTTTATTTTCGTGGGACATTAGTATTTATTGGTTTTCGCCGCATTCAGATCCAGATATGGCAACGTACAATTGGCCATGAGAAAAACAGAATTCCCTTAAATCTATTCTGACAAATTTTAATACCTGTCTATGTGATTTAATTAAAATGACTGCAAACGATACCTTCATAAGAAATTGTATCCTTTTAAAACTGAGAGGTAAATCTGTTTTAAAAAAATAAGTACTTATGATTAACTAACTATTAAAAAAACGAGCAATTATAAATTTATGTGCAAATAATGTATTATTTTAGAACTAATTTGATTGCCATAAAAAAAGGTTACTCACAAGTCATCTTTAAATGATAGACATATGATATCGCGGACTTTTTTTAACTTTTTAAAATAGAAGAAAAACAATTCTGATATACGTGATTGTTGTTTAACTTTAAACGTTTACGCAGTGCACGCAACGGAAGCTCCCAAAAGGAATACGTTTACCCCGCTTCAACAACATATTCAATGATGCTTTGCTCGTATTGGTTGTAGCTTGATATTACTTTTTAATTTATTTATTATGTATATCTGAAAAAGTTGTTATTTTACTAATCAAATTAAGTAAAATAGGATAAGAATCAAATCGATCTCGAACAAGGAGAGTTGCCACCTTACACAGTGTTTTTAAGAGGTGGACAGCGTGGTTTGATTGAGCTGCGAGGAAGCGTAGAAGCTGGGGACAGTCAATTTTGAGGAAAAAAACTTTATCCGCAAACATTGCATACAGTGTATGCCTAAGATTGGCTAGGGACTTAATGTTTAAGTGTTTAAGGTGACATTTGTATGAGTATATGTTTTTAGCTATGCCGTTATGTAACGCAAGGTGACATACAAATCGTTTTTGAATACGATCCAGTCACAATGAGTGTGTAGCGTAATGTGGGTTCCGAATCACAATACAATATTCCAAGACACTACGAATCAAGCTGTTATAAATTATTATTTTAGTTTTTTTGTCGCAAAATACCTTAAGATTTCTTAGGACAAACCCTAACATGCAAGAATCTTTTTTTATTATTGTGTCCATATGACACCGAGGTCGCGAATTTGATCTACTTCCTTTATTTTATTATTGTTAATGTAGAAGTCAAAAGCATTAGAATTTAATATGATGGCACTTTTTAGAGTTCAAGTGCATTCCATTGCATTTGCACCACAGTATGAGTCTATTTGATTACTCAATAATTATTTTCAAACTACTTCTAATAGGTAAAAAAAGAGATAAAACGTTAACGATGTGGAACGAATAAATTAACTGAGTTATTCTTCAAATTCGATGTCGTCAACAGCTGTTGATTCTCACGATACCCGCGTAACCGCGTACGCGCAAGAGTGTGACAAGTGACTGATGTCCTTGTTTGCATTTCAATAATCTGTAGATACTCTGAAGTAAAGGCGCACAAATTCAAATGTCCGTTTCTACTGCGGCGTTTGTTAAAATTCGAGTGTAGGTGTATTCATTTACGTACCAGATCATTTTAATTACTTAAAAAAAATCTGGATAAGGACACCCTTATTAGCTAGCGGTGTGAAATATACTTTACGACCTATTCTCATACGTCAGAAATATACATAACAAATTTTATAAAAATAGGTCGAGCCGTTTCGGAGGAGTTCGACCACAACAACCGTGACACGAGATTTTTATATATTAGTCAATTATTTAATATCTTAGAGAAATAAAAAGGGATCGATTTGGCTCATTCAAGCCACTTCCACCTTCGGGTCCTGAGTCAGTCTCGAAATCTGACCCAGGCTAAGGTAAACTCTATTTGAGTCTCATCTGACTGATTTGTCAATTTAAACCAGCTTGACAATACTGGCTTCCCTCGAGGTAGCTGATCCCCATTTGTGTCAATGTGTTGAGTTGTATGTATAGTACGTGACATTGAAAATGTTAATAGCGTGATTCAGAATCACAAGAGAAATAGTTAATGAATAAGGACTCAATTTCGAAATGTTATTATAATTAAAAAATAAATCAATATAAGAAATGATGATTGTTATATATATATATTTTTTTTATGACATACATCATAATAAAATTGTTTTCTTAAAACGATATGTACAAGTTTAACTTTTGCCATTACACAAATAAAAATTGTTTGTTACACAACAATTAGGTAAAACATAAAAAATGTTATGTTTATTATAATTATTTACACACTATAATAGTTTCCGCTAGCGGCTGTGCCCGTGTATGAGGGGTTAAGAAACCCTTGTACTTTTCTTATCCCATAAAAACGTATATATTTTATGTACAAATTTCATGGTGATCTGTTAAATAATTTATTTACTTTATTCATTCTAACAAAGGTAAAAACATTTATTTTTATTCTTAGCACCCATAACTCAAATCAAAAGTTAATTCCTATAATTCCCTATTGTAAGTTACAACTACGAATGCAATTACAATAGGGAATTGAACCTAAGCACCTAGCTTCAAAGTTCAACAGCACCAACTAGCTTACGTAGACTGGGCCCAGTACGTGTCTTCGGTCATCCTGTTAAACGTCTTCCATAGGTTACCACTCGCTAAAGGAACCAGGGAGTGTCGTCCACACTTATATATGTATATGATTATAGAATTCACATAGAACACAGATTACAATTTTTTTGAAGCGCGTAAAATATCGATCGGACAGCTCGATGAGAAGAGACACCGCATGTGGCGCTGTAGTCGCGTCTCTAACCAATAGGAACGCTTTATATTCAGTTTCCTCTATTATTAATAAAGAAAGCACTCAAACTCGGTCTTAAAAAAAATAAAAATAAGTAAATATATATATATTTGGAGTATGAATTCCGATAATATTGTAATTAGAAGTTTATTTCGGTTCGGAACAATAGTAAAGGTATGAAAGCGTAATAAACAAATAAATAAACAAACTCACTTACGCCTTTAAACTAATACTTATAAATAAAAAAAAACCTTCGTTAAAGCAACTGATACTGTGGGCTGGTGCAAAAAGGGCCAATATCAATAACCCTTGCTTTTGCTAATACAATAGAAACGATGAACAGTTGTTGGTTGTTTTATATACTACATATAACTCTATTGGCTTACGCGGCGAACATCAGTCCAGTTCCTCGCTGCATGATTTTTTCCGACATCATAGATGGTTATAGAACCATCATCGCCACATGTCAGCTAATTCACACAAAACTCTAATCAATTACACGTGCCCCTTGAAGGTCCTGGGCCAAAGAATACAAAAAAATGTCATTGTATTTTTGTCCTTCAATATAAATGTATCTTTCTATTCTAATAGGTAGCTATTTAGCTACGTCAGAATCGTTACAGTAATGGTAAAATTCGATAGAAACATTGCGTTAAAGCTCAATCTCGAAAAGACAACGCCCGAATTTAATAAAACTTTGCGTCAATATGCGAAATAGATTAAGCGGATGAACGAAAAGGCTACTCGATTGTAAATTGTCATAACTATAAAAATATTAACCATCCCTTACATCGCCAATACGTTACCAACCTTGGAAACTAAGATATTATGTCCCTTGTGCCTATAGTTACACTGGCTTACTCATCCTTCAAACCGGAACACCACAATACTAACTATTTCAATCTGCCGCCTTAATATAACCAATGACCAAAAACCAACGTAGCATTCGTTATCTTAAAACACTTACAAGTACAGAACATCGAATGTTTATAAACAACTTATTTCATACCAAACTCTTAGCATCCAAATGGTTCAGAAATTCAGCTAAACCAAAAGCTCCTTTGACATGACGCCGTTATATTCATGTCAATCAGGTTCAGTTTTCGAACAAATGCTTTGAAGTTGTTTTCGATTTTAATTGACTTTGAAACTCACTAGCGTACTGTACTTGGAGTTTGAGACTGACACGGTCGAAGAACTAATTATTCTCCGGAATTTAGTGAACTATAAATATTTATAGAAGACGAAACGAATTCGTGTAAACGATACATAAATGTGGATTCGATTTTCGAATGTCTTTTTTACAGGGAAATCATATTTCTTCTAAGACATTAAAGAGCATACGTCATTTTATGTATACGAGTTCTGAGTGAGTTTAGAGGTATACATTATAGAGGTGTGGGAAAAATAAATTACGACTCGACGCGGCACAGCGCTGCGCTAGCAGCAGCGTCGGATTCAACATTAGCGCCGCCTCTAGGGACTGTAAAAAACGCCGCTCCATAATCGAAATTTCATATAAAATAGATAAAGTTTCTATTTACAATTTTTAAATGAATATAATGACTCGCTTAGAAGTTGTACGTATACGGGTGTCGTATATTATAGCGTGAACGCGGAAGTGAAGTAATTTTTTTTAACATAACCTACATACCTACAAATTATTTATGTGTTCTTGCAAATCTTTATGTAGGTAAAACTTAAAAGGATATTATATTAGAATAGGTAGGTCATTAATTTATATTTTAAATAAATATGATCATTTCCAAAAAGTGGGTATTAGAAATAGTACAAGTTGGTTGAATGTAAATCGCAAGCTTTATCGGTTCTTAATTTTCTGTCGATTTCATAATAGTCGGTGGAGTTTTTTTTTTTTTTTTATTTAACAAAATGTCTCACACGAGTTGACATAATTGTACGAGTATGTATGTTTATGAGTATATGGATGCTACATTTTGCGTAGTTAGTGCTTAATGCAACGTCTAAACGTGGGTCACTCGACTATATAAATATACTTTTTTAATTTAGAATATATATTTATATATAAAGTTAATTTCAAAGTAACGATTGACTTAAGTGACTGATACAAAAATATAATTATTTAATATATCAACAGCCAATCGTTGTCCACTGCTGAACATAGGCCTCTCCCAAGGTGCGCCAAAGCTCCCTGTCCTCCGCCTTCCGCATCCAGTTGGTGCCCGCCACCTTCTTAAGGTCGTCGGTCCACCTGGCTGGAGGGCGCCCCACGCTGCGCTTGCCGATTCGCGGTCTCCACTCTAGGATTCGTCTGCTCCAACGGCCATCGGTCCTACGACATACGTGACCAGCCCACTGCTACTTCAGCCTGCTAATTTTGCAAGCTATTTCGGTGACTCCGGTTCTTTTCCGGATAATCTCATTTCTGATCTTATCCCTCAAAGATACTCCGAGCATAGCTCGCTCCATAGCACGCTGAGTGACTTTGAATTTGTGAACTAGTCCCGCAGTTAGTGTCCACGTTTCGGCACCGTATGTCATGGCAGGCAAGACGCATTGGTTGAAGACTTTCGTCTTCAAACATTGCGGTATAGACGACTTGAGGACTTGACGAAGGTTGCCAAATGCTGCCCATCCCAAGCGAATTCTTCGATCGGCTTCCTTCTCGAAGTTGTTCCTACCGACTTGTATTATCTGTCCTAGGTAGGTATATTCACTAACAACTTCGAGAGGTTTCCCCTCGACGTATATCGGTCCCGGCACGACATGCCTATTGAACATGACCTTGGTCTTGTCCAAGTTCATACCGAGACCGACACACCGGGAAGACTCGCGTAGGCTACGCAGCATTTCGTTGAGTTGTTCCAGCGACTCTGCTATGATGACGATATCGTCGGCAAATCGAAGGTGTGAGATGTACTCGCCGTTTACATTGACTCCATACCTAGTCCAATCCAGCGTTTTGAAAACGTCTTCCAACGCGTTGGTGAACAGTTTCGGGGATATTACATCCCCCTGTCTCACCCCTCTGCGCAGTTGGATCGCCTTCGTCTTACAGTCCTGGATGTGGACAGTCATTGTAGCGGCGTTGTACAGACATCTCAGTACCTCGATATATCTCCAATCGATATGACATCTCTGCAATGAGTCGAGCACTGCCCAGGTTTCGATGGAGTCGAAGGCTTTCTCGTAGTCCACAAAATAATTATTTAATATTTTAGAGAAATAAAAAGGGATCGAGTTGGCTAATTGAGCCTCGGCTCTACCTTCGAGGTTACAAATTTTTCAGTGTTCGGCGAGTCTCATCAGAATGAATTGTCAATTTAAACCAGCTTGACAATACTGGTTTCCCTCGAGGTAGCTGATCCCATTTGTATCAATGTGTTGAGTTGTATATATAGTACGTAATATTGAAAATGTTAATAGCGTGATTCAGAATCACAAGACAAATAGTTAATGAATAATATAAGGACTCAAGTTCAAAATGTTATTCTAAATTAAAAAAAAAACAATATAATAAGTGATGATTGTTTTATATATCTTTTTATGCTTAGAACAAATTTGACTACCATACAAAAAGTTGCAGTCAACCATAAAAGATAGACATACGCATGGGCGAGCTAACCGACATATACCAGCATAAGGTGAACCCTATTTAATATGATTGATCGTAAAGATCTGAGTTTAACTTATATTGGACGCGTCGAGTGCGCCCCGAAAGCGGAATACCCACTAAAAAACCAGCGGTACCCGTCATAACGAGGAGCGCCTCGGGATCGCTTGCGCATGCTACCGCGACGCTCTGACGGGCAGCCTGCGTATGCAGGCCTCCATTCTGTAGGGGGATTACCAGGGTACTGAGAACCCCCTAGTCCCGGCGACGCCTATTGCGGCGGAGGGAGAAGGTGCGCATAGCGCCTCAATCTTCTCCCCAGTTTTCTTCGGCAGAGCAGGTTTGCAGCGGCGTCCTCTTCCCGCTCCCGCTCCGCGGCCTCCTTCTGCGACATTACATTTTCACAGAAGGAGACCATTTCCGACCAGCACTCATCGCTTCCGAGCATTGCGTTGATAATGCTCGGCAAGGAGAGGTCTCCGCCGACAACTGCCGCCAGAGAAAGCCTCTGGGGCCCCCACGCGGCACACTCCTTCAGGGTGTGTTGCGCCGTGTCGATTGGCGCACCACACTCGTGGCAGGAAGGTGACATTTCCCGCCGTGCTATCCTGTGCAGGTACTTACCGAAGCAGCCGTGTCGGGTAAGTACCTGCATCAACCTAAACGAGAGCGTGCCTCGTTTTCTTTTGACTCAGCGACTCAAGTGGGGACGTACCGCCTTCACTGTCGCCAGGCCCGCTGTGGGGGACCCCAGATCTTCCTCCCATTGGGCTATCAGGGCTTGCTGGGTTAGAGCCCTGATCCGCCCGACATCCGCCGACCCTGGACGGTCGCCGCGGTCTCTCGCCTCGGGCCGGAAGCGGTACACCTCTGCGAGCACCTCCGCCTGGAGTTCCCAGGGCGGATCTCTCGCGAGGAGCGTGGCCGCTGTCCAAGACACCGTACGATACCCTCTTATCGCTCTTACAGCTATGACCCTCTGCGTCCTCCGCAGGAGGGCCCGGTTGTGAGCAGTGAGCGCATTGACCCATATCGGGGCACCTTACAGTGCCATCGACCTCATTACGCCGGCATAGAGGCGCCGACATAGCGATCCCGGTCCTCCCACGTTGGTTAGGAGGCGACTCAAGGCGGCAGCTGTGTTGATGAGCTTCGGGCCGAGTTGCACGAAGTGCTGTCTGAAGCTCCATCCCCCGTCCAGGATCAAGCCCAGATACTTCATCTGGGCCTGCACCTTGATCACCGGCCCGTGGACGGTGATACTCGCCCTCCGAGGGGGGCCTCTCCGTGAACCGTGGAAAAATGAGAGCCTCCGTTTTGGATATGGAGACTCTCAGGCCCAACATTTCCATTCGGTCCACGGTCAAAGTTGTTCCAACTTCGGCCAGGCGGGCCGCCTCCCCAAAGTCCCGCCCCGTCGCGGTAATGAGAGTGTCGTCTGCGTAACAGAACACCCCCATACCGAGCTATGAGCTATATTATTGTATAGTATCATTAAAATCCATTTAGTTTTTGCGTGAATGAGTAACAAACATCCATACAAACATTCGCGTTTATAATATTAGTAGAATAAATCCGAACATTTTCAAAAAGTGGAGATTAGAAATAGTACAAGTTGGTTGAATGTAATTCGTAAGCTTTAGCGGTTTTTAATTTTCAGTCGATTTCAAAATAGTCGGAAAAGTTTTTTTATATAATAAAATATCTCACACGAGTTGACATAATTGTACGAATATGTATGATTATGAGTATGTGGATGCTACATTTTGCATCTTAATGCAACGTCTAAACGCGGGTCACTCGACTATATAAATATTTTTTTTAAAATTTAACACATATATTTAAATATAAAGTTATTTTAAAATAATAAGTAATGATTGAAGTGACTAATATAAAAATACTAGATGACTCGGCAAGCGTTGTCTGCCATATAAATTATATCTACTGAATATTTTGGTTATTAAATAAAAAATTACAAATTTATTGTGTGTGGTGATGGGAACTATGACACAGAAACACCAACCATTCATTTTCTCAATTCAATGTATTTCATTATGTAATGGACATATTCATTGTTTGTTTAAAAAAGTTAAAAGTTAAATGTAAAGTGAAAAAAGGAGTATATTTTTATCCTAAGGTAGTAAATATAATTTCGAAGAGCAATTGAGTGTACGATATTTTTTGTCAGTCCGTCAAATAGAGTTTACCTGACCCAGGCTCAGGTAAACTCTATTTGAGTCTCTCTGACTGCATTGTCAATTTTAACCAGCTTGACAATACTGGCTTCCCTCGAGGTAGCTGATCCCTATTTGTATCAATGTGTTGAGTTGTATGTATAGTACGTGGCATTGACAATGTTAATAGCGTGATTCAGAATCACAAGAGAAACAGTTAATGAATAAGGACTCAAGTTCGAAATCTTATTATAAACTATGATATATGATGATATATGATATGTTTGTCAGTCCGTCTTTTGCCATCACAAATATGCTCGATATTTCTCCCACCCGAGAATATGCCACGTATAATCGTCCTTTTGATAAACATTGTATGCCCAAGTCTAAGCCACATACGGACATCGTTTGGCCTTGAGACTTATTGATTGTCGTTATCATATATGCAAAAAGCGAATTTTTTCATGCGTTTCTTTATTATTGTTTTCTTAGGTTATGTCTACGGATTTTGTGTGTGAGTGGTGGCTCATCGTACATTCGTCCCACATTATTAGACAGAATTTTTGAAAAAAGTGGTCCGTTATTTGTTTACTTTTTAATATTGGTAAATGGTCAACCCCACCCATATACATTGGCATTTTAAAAAATATTAACCATTTCTTACATCGCGAATGTGCCACCAACCTTGGGAACTAAATTGTCCCTTGTGCCTGTGGTTACATTGGCTCCATGGCTCTAAGCCGGAACACAACAATACTAAATATTGCTGTTTGGCGGTAGAATCTGGATAAACATAAACATAGTACATACGAATGGAACATAATCTTTGCGCTGACTATTTCGCCATCGCATCGTTGGCCATCACCATCAATATTTCGTCTTGCGCGAGAATTTTAATTTTGCCGTGACTGCTAAGATATTAATTTAAATTTATCCTTTTCAGGCAACCGCGACTTTTTATAGCATTTCAATCGATTCAGTTATTAGCAACTAACAGCTTCTATTAAAACAGACAAATTGAATTACTGCTAAATATTTTTTTAAATATAGTTTAATATTTTACACAATTCGAGATGATTTATTTTAGACAAACTATATAAACAAACATAGTCTGGTTAAAGGTGGCACTGCTGACATAATTCAAATGAACTCCATTTCACATGAACAAGATTTACTGCATTTATTGCATAAAATAATTAAATTTGATTCAGAATAATGAAATTATTTCTAAAGGATTTTATTTTAAATATTGTCAAAGTAATTTTAACCATTTAACAATAAATGAAACATCAAAAATGTCTTTAAAATTTCAAACAATCAAAACAGAGTCTAGTATAAATTAAATATTGTTATAATTGCCTGATAAATAATGGTAATTGATTTTGTTTTTTTTTTCTTTCCATAGTTTTTTTGACGCTAAGCATATGATTATACTATCATTTCTCTGATTATACTGTCAATAGTAAAGACTCTAATTATGTTTATATTGAATGTATATAATGTATGTATATTTGAATTAATTTACATGATTAAATTAACTTATGTTCCTAGATTGCATTTTTTCCACTTGCTTCAATTTCGGTTTCATGACTTTCCTCCATAAAATTGCGATTAAGACACGATATAAGTCCCGTGTAAATTAAAACAATAACAAAAAAAAATTACGGTTGGAGAAGAACAAACAAGGGGAGGAACGAAGTCCTTTGCGACATTTTTTCGTGTGCGAATGGACTTTAGGAACAGATTTTCTACTGCATACGTGCCGATGAGTAAACAGGCACATTTTCGTTATTTTGTTAACACTTTTGTAACACACACACACACAAATAGACCAAATTGTTGTATTAATTGATAAAAACGGTATACCGATAATTTATTTGATCTTTTAATATTTTACCAACCTTTTCAATATCGTAAAACACGTTTATATTTCTCATCAATTAATTAAATAAATCGTTAAATATTATGCAAATTTTTAAATGTCAAAGTGACGCGTCGCTTCTCTTAAATGACGCAGACGAAAGTTCGATGAGGTTCACTATAAGTAATTATTTTGATATTGTTCGTACAAAAATACTAAAATCGTGATTACAAAGTGAGATTATGGGTTAGGAGAGTAAAATTTGGGGTTATATGTACTTTTGATGCTAAATCACAATAAAATACAAATTAAAAAAAAAATTCTAAAAAATAGAAAAAAAAATCTGGATAGATTCAATCCAGTTCGTGTTATTATAAATAAAAAATAAATCAATATAAGAAATGATGATTGTTATATATTTTTTTTTATGACATAAATCTTAATAAAATTGTTTTCTTAAAAGGATATGTACAAGTTTAACTTTTGCCATTACACAAATAAAAATTGTTTGTTACACAACAATTAGGTAAAACTAAAAAAAATGTTATGTTTAATATAATTATTTACACACTATAATAGTTTCCGCTAGCGGCTGTGCCCGCGTATGAGGGGTTAAGAAACCCTTGTACTTTTCTTATCCCATAACAACGTATATATTTTATGTACAAATTTCATGGTGATCTGTTAAATAATTTTTTTACTTTATTCATTGTAACATAAGTAATAACATTTATTTTTATTCTTAGCACCCATAAGTCAAATAATAAGTTAAGACATGCATTCGTATTTGTAACGTACAATAGGGAATTGAACCAAAGCTTCTAGCTTCAAAGTTCAACAGCACCAACTAGCTTACGTAGACTGGGCCTCCTATTAAATGTCTTCCATAGGTAAAGGCGGCCTTACCCATTGCGAGGCTCCGGGCGGCAGGTCTTTGCGAGGCCCTTTGTCCTACGTGAAAAGTATGTGATGCAAAAGTAGGTCTGGTTGTTTAGTTTAGGTATTTGTCATGTTTGAGGAGAAATGCTAAAGTTATACAAATAAATCTAATTTGATTTTTAAAATATTTTATATTGAAACATTTTTAAAAATTAACAAATACAGAGATGGTAAATTTTAAAATTGATGTTTGCGGCTTTTCCTAAGACTAAAATCTTTAATTTAAGCACAATAATCTAACGAATGAGCTACGTCATTTTCGATTGAAAGAATAGCAAGGACTGGAAGCCGATCTTGTGTCATCGAATTCCTTAAATATATTTTAATAATTTTAAGCCTCGAAAGACTCACTAACTCACTAACAGGTGTGGTAGCAATAATTCTTAGGACTATTTCGATAGTGGGGTAAACTTCAGTAATTTTTTTTCTATTATGTATTTCAGCATCGAGATAATGTCGTCGTTTCCTTTATACACACGGATGAACATATTCAGTTCTTCGTACAATTCATGTCCATCAATATTCTCCTACTGTTGTCATAGATATTTGCAAGTCGCTGCATTGCTTCAAAAAATACTATCACTAATTTCCTTTAATCTTTTTATATTATACATGAAACCAAATATGCTTTCATGATGTTTGAGAGCCTCTAATCTATCCTAAAAAGCAAGTGGATTAATTTTAAGAATACGTTTTTGGACACCACTTTTTTCACCATGCATATTGACACCATTATCATATCCTTGGCCTCTGCAGTTTTGCAATGATATATCTAACTGTTCTAATTCTGTGATTATATAATTATATAATCACAGAATATATAAATATACAATAGGTATATCATTAGACTAATTAGTCAAACTCTCAGCTGTGGTTATTTCGACGGCTAAGAAACCAATAAAATGTTCTTCAATTTCAGCTGTATTTTTATCAAAAAAATCTTTTAATAATTGAAAGTTGCTTAATACGAGAAACGTCGCAAGTACAATCAAGAATAATGGAGTAATATTTATTATTTTTAATTTATTCAACAATTTGATTCTTCACGTGACTTGCCATTAATTGTATGAGCTAATTTTGAATACTTTTTTCCGATTTAGTGGTCATTAATCGTCTTATCCTTTACTTGTTTTAGGTGAAGTCTCAGCACGAGATCAAATCGGGCTATTAACTTTATTAAATCTATAAAGTTACCGCTTGTCTCACTCGAATCTGAGTCCCATGTTAACGTCTCTCTATGATCCCTGAAGGTCAAATTGTGAGATGCTAAAAAATTTACAATTGCAAGCAATCTTTTTAACAATTTGTGATTGGGCCAAGAAGTCAATCGTAGAACAGCTTTTTAAACCATTCTCTAAATTAATCCATTTCAACATACAATCTTTGTGCTGTCGACTAAATTCGTGAGACTTTAGGTAATCACCCAAGTGTTTCCAATCACACACTCCTTCACTTGATCCAATCTTTGTATTTTCTAGGCCGAAAATTCGACACAGAAAGCAGTAAACGGCATCCTTTGTTTGTGAATACATCATCCAGCGCCTGTCAAGCTTTTCACCGTTAACTAATATCTTATTATAATGATATTCGCGGAATCACTGTCCATTATCATTTACGGGAAATCAATCAACTTTAATCCGGATTGGACCTTTTAATACAATCTCAGTTCGGTCTACATCAATAATTGTTATGGGCCACAAACCGGGGTCATTTTGAGGATTCAGATTTTCCATTCCAACAGTGATGGACGTAGACATATACTCGGACTTAGATTCGTGTTCTTGATTGGATAGCATTGGCGACGGCACCGGTGACCTTAGAAACAATGATGTAGTTAATTCATCATCATCCTCGCTGTTTTTACTTAATGATGGCACCCATGATGATGTGGACGGAATGTTTTCTGCTGGATCAGGATTAGAGTCACTTTCAGTCAATAAATGTTTTGTAGAGGTTTCTTGATCATCACTTTTTATATATTTATATAAAGATCCACGTAGATTTTCTTTTACCAGCTTTCTTTTGATAGCTCTTTTCCTTTTTGAACTACCTGACTCAAATTTTCTACCGGCATCACAATCACGCGAACTCATTTCGTAAATCTCGTTTTGTTTCGCACAAACAGTCAGAATAATAATTTTATTTAAAAATTACACACACACATACACACAGAATTTTTCTACACTTTTTCAGCTCATTCAATACTTTAAATACTACAATAACGTAATATTTCTATAAAATTGAAAGATATGTACGGTACAGTAACAATTTTGTAACTCATACTGCAAGCAAAATAATTCCAAAGTGACAAGTGTTGACGAACGAAATGAAACACGGGGATTCCTCAAGCGATAGAGGAGCAGAACATTATGTCCCGACTCGCGATATTCAAGTACTACATAATTAATTTTTCAATTATTCTTGAATGAATGAATTAGTTTATTTTAATTTACCGTTATGTTATTACCTTAATAAGTAATTAAGGATCAAAATCTAAAGTTTAAAATATATATAGTTAAGTAATATATAATCTATATTTTTTTAAATTTGCTTGGGTTGTTGCGCAAGGCCTCTGCAAGAGTGAGGCCCCGGGTGATTGCCCTGTTCGCCACCCCCTAAGGCCGCCACTGTCCATAGGTTACCACTCGCTAAAGGAACCAGGGAGTGTCGTCCACACTTAGATATATGATTATAGAATTCACATAGAACATAGATTACAGTTTTTTAGGGCGCGTAAAATATCGATCGGTCAGCTCGAATATCGATGAGAAGAGATACCGCATGTGGCGCTGTAGTCGCGTCTCTAACCAAAGGCCGCTAGCGGAAACGAGGGGTTAAGAAACCCTAGTACCTTTCTTATCCCATAGCAATGTATAATAATAATAAATTTAATAATTTATTTATTTTTTTTTCTCTCCCACAGACAATAATGTTTACATTTTCTTTTTTTATAATATATATAAATACAGTTATATGTGGGATACAGGAGCCCAAACTAGGTTGCCCTGTGCTAAGGGTCTCCTGGCTCCCCCTCTTGAGTAAGGAACTATTTATTTGTTTAATTTTATAGAAAACAGGAGAAACACTAAAGCTTTTACAATATATTATCTAGTAATAAGTTATACTTATGCTAATAGAAATAAAAAGATATTGTATGCTTGTGAATATGTGCGTGTGAGTGCATGTGTATATGTGGGTGTGTGTGTGTGTGTGTGTGTGTGTGTGTGTGTGTGTTTGTGCCTGTGTGTTGTATGTATGTGTATATATGGTGTGTAGATTATTTTTTTTACTACAATTGCTTGTTTATTATTAATGTATTAAATTAATAATTTTTCTGTCTCTTCATAGTCCAGTTTTAAAAGCCAGTCAGTTAATTTCCTCTTACATGCGAATTTTAGTAAATTTGAAATAGAGAGTAATTTATTTAATTTATTGTAAAGCCTGGCTGCTTTAAAATCAAAGAATTTTTGGGCAAAAAATGTTTTGACCATTACAGATTTACATACTTCATAAGATCTTCTAGAGTCAGCAATATCAATCAGTGAGGCCTTAATCCTGGAGTGTTTTTTTAAAATGATGTTCAAAATGTAAAGTTTTCTGACTGCTAGAACATTTGCTTCCCTATATAGGTCTTCAGTAGGAAATATGCGTGGCTTAGAGAGAGCTACTTTAAGTAACATTCTTTAAGCTCTTTCAACTTCAATTATGTGCGTTTTGTTAGAACCACCCCATACAGTTATACAGTATGCTATTAAAGATTGACATAATTATATATAAACAGTCCTGATGAGGGTCCAGTCAGCGATATGTCTCATATTTTTGAAAACATATGTCAGTTTTCTGAGTTTTTGACTTAATTGTTTTAGATGCCCTTTAAAATTAAGATTTTTATCAATTGTTATACCTAAGTATTTAGTTTGATCTATTTTATTAATAATGGGACAGGTACGTTTGGTATGATCTGCTAGATTACACGAATGAGCTACTAATTGGTGTGATATTGTATTATTAGGTGTGTTGCGTATTGAAAAAACTATGTATTGAGTTTTACTTGGATTCAGAGTGAGTGTATTATAAGCCATCCAGTGATTAACCGTATTAAAACCTTCTTGTGCAAATTCAAATACTTCATTCCATGTTTTACCGTGAAATGTAAGTGTGGTATCATCTGCATATGATATTATTTTACACTTTCTTAGCTTTAGGTTACAAAGTTCATTTATATAGCAAAGAAATAGAGTTGGGCCTAAAATGCTACCCTGCGGAATTCCATAAGTGACAAATCTCTCATTGCTGATAACGTCACCTATTTTAACCTGCTGGGAGCGACCTAGCAGATAATTTTGTAAAATTTGTAGTTGTCTATCTCTAATGCTTAATCTGTCTAGCTTCTCGATCATTTTATTCAAAGAGACTGTATCGAATGCCTTTTGAAGATCAATAAAAATAGTTAGGCATTTTTCTTTATTGTCTAATTTGTCTACTATGAAATCCGCAAGAGAATGAACTGCATCCGAGGTTGATTTTCCTTTCCTAAAGCCATATTGTGTATCTGCGATTAAATTTTTATCTTCCAAATATTTAACAAGTCTATTATTTATAATTTTTTCAAGTGTTTTCGAGAGGGATGGTAATATCGAGATTGGACGGTAATTTGATACAAGATTTCTGTCTCCGGCTTTAAAGATGGGTATAACTATGGATTTCTTGAGAGAAACAGGAAATATACCTTCGGATAAACATCTATTAAAAATGTAGGTGAGCGGAGTCACAATAAATTCAATTAGACACTTGAGTACCTTGGACGTTATGCCATCCCAGCCAGGACTACAGTTTGATTTTAGGTCGATTATAAGTCTACATATTTCATCTTTTGTAGTGCTTAAGAGAACGAATGAATTTTGTATAGATGATGTTCTAAAGGTATTAGTGGAGGTGGTTGGTAGGTTTGAGGTTATTTTTGAGGCCAGATCAGCACCTATGCTTGCAAAGTATTTGTTTACTGAGTTTACTGATTCCAGGGGTGTTTTATTTATATTAAGGAGTTCAAAAGGTTGGTTTGTAGTTTTATTTAAGTTATTAATATTTTTTATTACGTTCCATATTTTGTTATTATTTCCAGCGGCTTTAATTTCATTTCTTTCGTAGTCCCTCTATACTATACGTATATATTTTATGTACAAATTTCATGATGATCTGTTAAATAATTTATTTACTTTATTCATTCTAACAAAAGTAATAACATTTATTTTTATTCTTAGCACCCATAACTCAAATAATTCATGCATTCGTAGTTGTAACGTACAATAGGGAATTGAACCTAAGTTTCTAGCTTTAAAGTTCAACAGCACCAACTAGCTTACGTAGACTGGGCCCAGTACGTGTCTTCGGTCGTCCTTAAATTCGTCATTAAACGTCTTCCATAGGTAACCACTCGCTAAAGGAACCAGGGAGTGTCGTCCACACTTATATATATGATTATAGAATTCACATAGAACATAGATTACAGTTTTTTAGGGCGCGTATGCGGTGTCCGCGTCTAACCAATAGAAACTTTTCTATTCGGTTTCCTCTATTATAAATAAAAAAAGCACTCAAACTCGTTCCTAAAAATATATATATTTGTAGTATAAATTCCGATAATATTTTAATTAGAAGTTTATTACGGTTCGGAACAAACAAATAAATAAACAAACTCACTTTCGCTCCCTGTCCTCCGCCTTCCGCATCCAGTTGGTGCCCGCCACCTTCTTAAGGTCGTCGGTCCACCTGGCTGGAGGGCGCCCTACGCTGCGCTTGCCGATTCGTTGTCTCCACTCTAGGACTCGTCTGCTCCAACGGCCATCGGTCCTACGACATACGTGACCAGCCCACTGCCACTTCAGCCTGCTAATTTTGCAAGCTATGTCGGTGACTCCGGTTCTTTTCCGGATAATCTCATTTCTGATCTTATCCTTCAAAGATACTCCGAGCATAGCTCGCTCCATAGCACGCTGAGCGACTTTGAATTTGTGGACTAGTCCCGCAGTTAGTGTCCACGTTTCGGCACCGTATGTCATGGCAGGTAAGACGCATTGGTTGAAGACTTTCGTCTTCAAACATTGCGGTATAGACGACTTGAGAACTTGACGAAGGTTGCCAAATGCTGCCCATCCCAAGCGAATTCTTCGATCGGCTTCCTTCTCGAAGTTGTTCCTACCGACTTGTATAATCTGTCCTAGGTAGGTATATTCACTAACAACTTCGAGAGGTTTCCCCTCGACGTATATCGGTCCCGGCACGACATGCCTGTTGAACATGACCTTGATCTTGTCCAAGTTTATACCGAGACCGACACACCGGGAAGACTTGCCTAGGCTACGCAGCATTTCGGTGAGTTGTTCCAGCGACTCTGCTATGATGACGATATCGTCGGCAAATCGAAGGTGTGAGATGTACTCGCCGTTTACATTGACTCCATACCTCTGCGCAGTTGGATCGCCTTCGTCTTACAGTCCTGGATGTGGACAGTCATTGTAGCGGCATTGTACAGACATCTAAGTACCTCGATATATCTCCAATCGATATGACATCTCTGCAATGAGTCGAGCACTGCCCAGGTTTCGATGGAGTCGAAGGCTTTCTCGTAGTCCACAAATGCCAGACACAGCGGCTGATTGTACTCTTCGGTCTTCTGCACAATCTGCCGAACAGTATGGATGTGGTCCACGGTGCTGTAGCCTGATCGAAAGCCGGCTTGCTCTGGGGGCTGGAACTCGTCAAGTCGTCTGGCGAGACGGTTCGTGACGACTCTTGAGAACAGCTTATACACGTGACTCAGGAGGGAGATTGGTCTGTAGTTTTTCAAGAGGGTTTTATCACCTTTCTTGAAAAACAGTACCACCTCACTCCCACTCCACGTTTCCGGGGTCTTGCCATGTTGGATGACGGAATTAAAGAGGCTTGCTAGCTCTTTCAGGACCGGAGTCCCGCCTGCCTTAAGCAACTCTGTTGTGATTCCGTCATCTCCCGGAGCTTTGTTGTTTTTAAGCTGTGCTAGAGCCGCCCTAATCTCGCCTTGGTCATCGACCGGGAGCTCCTCGGAGTTATGGCGCATAAGAGGGGCGCGCTGGTCATCAATACTGATTCCCACGGGTTTATCCAATCTTGAAGAGAACAACTGCCCATAAAACTCTACTTCTCCGACAATCTCAGGCCTAGAGGTAACGACCCCACCATTTTCAGTTTTAAGTTTTGTCAGACGCGGCCTCCCAAACTTGCGAGCGAATACTTTCGATCCCCGATTTTGCTCAATCGCAGTCTTGATGGCTCGGGTATTGGAGCGTCGGAGATCGCGTCGCGTCAGCGTTTTTATTATTCTATTTAAGGCCTTATCTGACAAAAACGATGGTAGTTCTCGTCGTTTTCTCATGAGCTCGAGTGTCTCAGCAGAGAGTTTTGGTGCGTTGTCTCTTCTCTGTGGCGGATGTTTTAATAATAATGTTTTATTTATTATTTGTTCATAATAATTATATATTTTTGTTTATGGACAAAAAATCAAAACTATTTTTAAGTAAATTATACTAGATCAACTATCAAAGAAAATGAATGTCAAGATCATAAATAAAGTATAATGCATTATATACAAATAAAAAAATGAATATCACTGTTTCTTAAAAGTAAAATCAGCCGTGACATTTACAGAATAACAGGCTATTTTTAATTACTTAGTTAAGTGTTTTATTGGTAACGAGCTATACCCGCGGTCCCATCCGCGTATAACTTAAAGAATTCACTAAAGCGGATTTATAGAATTTTTAGTTTTATTTTCGTGGGACATTAGTATTTATTGGTTTTCGCCGCATTCAGATCCAGATAGGGCAACATACAATTGGCCATGAGAAAAACAGAATTCCCTTAAATCTATTCCGACAAATTTTAATACCTGTCTATGTGATTTAATTAAAATGACTGCAAACGATACCTTCATAAGAAATTGTATCCTTTTAAAACTGAGAGGTAAATCTGTTTTAAAAAAATAAGTACTTATGATTAACTAACTATTAAAAAAACGAGCAATTATAAATTTATGTGCAAATAATGTATTATTTTAGAACTAATTTGATTGCCATAAAAAAAGGTTATAGTGAGTCATCCTTAAATGATAGACATATGATATCACGGACTTTTTTTTAACTTTTTAAAATAGAAGAAAAACAGTTCTGTTATATATGATTGTTGTTTAACTTTAACCGTTTACGCAGTGCACGCAATGGAAGCTCTCAAAAGGAATACGTTTTCCCCGTTTCAGCAACATATTTAATGATGCTTTGCTCGTATTGGTTGTAGCTTGATATTATTTTTTAATTTATTTATTATGTATATCTGAAAAAGTTGTTATTTTACTAATCAAATTAAGTAAAATAGGATAAGAATCAAATCGATCTCGAACAAGGAGAGTTGGCACCTTACACAGTGTTTCTAAGAGGTAGACAGCGTGGTTTGATTGAGCTGCGAGGAAGCATAGAAGCTGGGGACAGTCAATTTTGAGGGAAAAAACTTTATCCGCAAACATTGCATACAGTATATGCCTGCGATTGGCTAGGGACTTCATGTTAAAGTGTTTAAGGCGACATTTATATGAGCATATTTTTTTAGCTATGTCGTTATGTAACACAAGGTGCCATACAAATCGTTTTTGAATACGATCCAGTCACAGTGAGTGTGTAGCATGGAGTGTCCGGACCGCTATACAATATTCCAAGACACTAAGAATCAAGCCGTTATAAATTATTATTTTAGTCTTTTTTTGACGCAAAATACCTTAAAATTTATTAGGACAAACCCTAACATGCAAGAACCTTTTTTTATATTATTGTTTCCATATGAGGTATAAAAGTTATTTTTTTATTGTATACCACACCGAGGTCACGAATTTGATCTACATCCTTTATTTTATTATTGTTAATGTAGAAGTCAAAAGCATTCAAATTTTGTTGTCGTGAAAATTTAATATGATGGCACTTTTTAGATTCCTTGGTATTTGCACCATAGTATGAGCCTATTTGATTACTCAATAGTTATTTTCAAACTACTTCTAATAGGTAAAAAAAGAGATAAAACGTTAACGATGATGTACGAATAAACTAACTGAGTTATTAAACTTTAAATTCGGCGTCGTCAACAGCTATGTTGATTGTCACAATACCCGCGTAACCGCGTACGCGCAAGAGTGTGACAAGTGACTGATGTCTTTGTTTGCGTTTCAATAATCTGTGGATACTCCGAAGTAAAGGCGGACAAGTTCAAATGTCCGTTTCTACTGCAACGTTTGTTAGAATTCGAGTATAGGTGTATTTATTTACGTACCAGATCATTTTAATTACTTAGAAAAATTAAAAAAACTTTAAAACAGACTCATAGATAAGGTTAATATAAGTTTATTTTTGTCAAAAAGCATTTTCAAAAAAATGTAGATGTCCGTATCTACTTTGCTGCCATCGGCATGTGGCGCTGTAGTCGCGCGTCTAACCAATAGGAACGTTTCTATTCGGTTTCCTTTATTATGAATGAAGAAAGCACTCTAACTCGTTCCTAGAAATTTAAGAGTCTGTTTGTTCTGAGTCTGGGTGTAATTATCTATATAAGTATGTATTTACAAAAGAAAAGTAGTATATGTAGTGTATCATTTGTCATGTTGGCTTCCATAGCACAAGCTTTGCTTTTATAATTCCAGTCTTTTTATTGCATTTCAATCGATTCAATTATCAGCAACTAACAACTTCTATTAAAATAGACAGATTGAATTACTGCCAAATATTTTTTGAAATATAATTTAATATTTTACACAACTCGAGATGATTTATTTTAGACAAACTATATAAACAAACATAGTCTGGTCAAAGGTGGCACTGCTAACATAATTCAAATGGAATTAAGTTTTACTTATTGCATAAAATAATTAAATTTGATTCACAATAATGATATGATTTCTAAAGGATTATATTTGAATATGGTCAAAGTGATTTAAACCATTTAACAATAAATTAAACATCAAAAATGTCTTTAAAATTTCAAACAATCAAAAAGTACTTGAAATTAAATATTGTTATATTTGCTTGATAAATAATGGTCATTGATTTTGTTTTTTTTTTTTCGATAGTTTTTTTGACGCTGAGCATATGATTATACTATCATTTCTCTGATTATACTGTCAATAGTAAACACTCAAATTATGTGTATATTGAATGTATATAATGTATGTATATTTCAATTAATTTACATGATTTATTAACTTATTTTCCAAGATTGCATTTTTTCTAATTGCTTCAATTTCGGTTTCATGACTTTCCTCCATAAAATTGCGATTAAGACACGATATAAGTCCCGTGTAAATTAAGAAGAGACAAGGGGAGGAACGAAGTCCTTTGCGAATTTTTTTCGTGTGAGAATGGACTTTAGGAACAGATTTGCTACTGCATACGTGTTAATGAGTAAACCGTTCAATGGTAACATGTTTACAGGCACATTTTCGTTATTTTGTTAACACTTTTGTAACACACACACAAATAGACCAAATTGTTGTATTAATTGATAAAAACGGTATACCGATAATGTATTTGATCTTTTAATATTTTACCAACCTTTTCAATATCGTAAAACACGTTTATATTTCTTATCAATTAATTAAATGAATCTTTAAATTTTTTACAAATTTATAAATGTCAAAATGACGCGACGCTTCTCGTAAAGGACGTAGACGAAAGTTCGATGAGGTTTACTATAAGTAATTATTTTGATATTGTTCATACAAAAATACTAAAATCGTGATGACAAAGTGAGATTATGGGTTAGGAGAGTAAAATTTGGAGTTATATGTATTTTTGATGCTAAATCACAATAAAATACAAATTAAAAAAAATGTCCAAAAAAAATAGAAAAAAAAACTGTATGGGGACACCCTTATCAGCTAGCGGTATGAAATATACTTTACGACCTATTCTCATACGTCAAAAATATACATAACAAATTTCATAAAACTAGGTCGAGCCTTTTCGGAGGAGTTCGACCACAACCACAGTGACACGAGATTTTTATATATTAGTTAATTATTTAATATCTTAGAGAAATAAAAAGGGATCGAGTTGGCCTGATAAGCCTTGACTCCACCTTCGAGGTTTCCAAGTTTTGAGTCATTATCGGAATCTGACCCAGGCTCAGGTAAACTCTATTTGAGTCTCTCTGACTGCATTGTCAATTTTAACCAGCTTGACAATACTGGCTTCCCTCGAGGTAGCTGATCCCCATTTGTGTCAATGTGTTGAGTTGTATGTATAGTACGTGACATTGAAAATGTTAATCTCAAGACTAGACTCAAGTTCGAAATGTTATTATAAACTATGATATATGATGATATAAATATAAAGGGCAATGGAGCCAATGTAACTACAGGCACAAGGGAAAATTTAGTTCCCAAGGTTCAGGTTGTTATTTGGCCATATCCGGGAGCTGACCCTACTCGCCCAGTCGCAGGATATTCACGTAATCCTCCTGGGCGAGACGAAGCTCTCGGCCGAAATCGAGCTCCGAATCCCGAACTTCTTCGTGTATCGGCGAGATGAAGTCTCTCCCCGGGGCTGCCCATTCAGAGGAACTGCAGCCCTGGTGAGGAGTGATATCATACACGAAGAACTTGCACATGCACCGTTTGTGAGCCTACGTACGCAGGGGGTGCGCGTGCATGCTGGTGAGACGGAGCTGCTGCTGTATGCCGCCTACAAGCCACCCGGACAGGTTTTCTGCAGCACTGATGTCCAATCGCTTATCGACTCGCCGATGCTTACACTGATCGTGGGTGATCTGAACGCGAAGCACCACGCTTGGGGCTCGCGCGTCATCACCCAGGCGGGTAGGCACCTGCTCGAGGATAGCGAACGACAGGGTTACGGTGTGTTGGGTCCAGGAGCGCCGACCCACATACCGACTAACCCTACGTACCAGCCGGACGTCCTGGACATCGTGCTGCACCACCGACTAGACGCACCCATCGATGTTAAGGTGAACTACGACCTCAACACACAGCATCTACCAATTGTGGTCACAATCGCCCTCCCGCGCGACTTCACAGTGCCCCGCTCCCCTCGTTTGCGGGTCGACTGGGGGCGCTACTCCTCAGAGCTCTCGGAGTTTGAGCTCACGGTCCCGATCGCGACGACTGAAGATGTAGAAGGAGCTGCTTCTAAAATTTCTGAGGCGATCCAGAAAGCCAAAGAAGCAGCCACCTCTCAAGGAAACACGCCGAGAAGTCGTCAGGACCAGCTGCCGAGCTCGCTCCGAGTGAAACTGAGGAAGAAGCGTAATCTTCGCCGACTATGGGCGCGAATGCGCTGCCCGAGGGTGAAGCGTGACCTCAACAGGATTGCAGAGGAAGTGTCGCGTGCGCTCGTGGCTCTCGAGGATGACTACTGGGAGGCCACCATCAATCGAGCATCCGAGCACGACACTACGCTGTACCACCTCTGCAAACAGCTTACCGGACATGACTCGCCTGTCTACCCGCTCCTAGATCGAGCGGGTAACAGAAGATATTCCGCTAGCGACAGAGCAGAGATCCTGGCGGAATATTTGGAGGGTCAATTTACCCCCAACCCACCGGACTTATCTAAGATCGATGTCGTCCATCATCACGCGGCGATCCAGAGTCAAGTGGAGGTATTCCTGTCGGCCCCAATCCCGCCGCTCCAGGGAGACGATTATATCTCTCTGTCCGAGCTGGCCGTCTTCCGACTACCGAAGAGGAAGGCGCCAGGCCCCGACGGAATTACCAACGTCGCGTTGATGCAGCTACCCAACAACTGCCTCGTAGCGCTCGCGAGTGCATTTTACGGGATACTCCGGACCGGACACTTCCCCGAGGCGTGGAAGAGAGGGAAGGTTATCGTCCTCCCTAAACCCGGGAAGGATCGTCGCTTCCCGGCAAGCTATCGGCCTATCACGCTACTCTCGCACATCGCCAAGCTGTTCGAGCGTCTGTTGCTGCGGAGACTCGCGCCTCACCTGCCCTTGCGCGAGGAGCAGTTCGGATTCCACAGCGACCACTCAACGACGCTCCAGCTGGCGAGAGTTCTTAGCCACTTAGCCAGTGAGCGAAACAAAGGGCATCCCACCGTCGGGGTCTTTCTCGACATGGAGAAGGCCTTCGACCGGGTGTGGCATGCCGGACTTCTGGCTAAGCTCTTGAACACCTCGGCGCCTCTCGCGTATGTGCGAGTAGTGGCGTCGTTTTTGGAAGGCCGAAGCTTCTATGTCTCGGTGGAAGGCGCGGATTCTCAGCCGCGCCCCATTCGAGCCGGAGTACCCCAGGGTAGCTGCCTGTCACCGCGTCTATACGCGGTGTACACGGATGATATCCCTACCCTCCGCGACCATCTGCGTGAGGGTGAAGAGGATGTGATGCTGGCCCTGTACGCGGACGACAGCGCATTCTTTTCGTCGTCCTACCACCAGATCGTCGCCATAAACAGGATGCAACGCGTGTTGGATCTGATACCGGATTGGCTAGACAAGTGGAGGATGGCTGTCAACGTTGGTAAGACGGCCGCTCTGCTTGTCGGTGCTGATAAGCCGATGCGTCGGCTCACCTTCCGAGGCCAGGACATGGGATGGCAGACCTCAGTCTGCTACTTGGGGTGTCACTTGGACCGCAGGCTGCGCATGATACCCACCGTTAACAAGGTGGTGAGTCATGCCGCGGCTGCCCGGTCTAAGCTGCACACCCTCTTCACGTCGCGGCTTCCATTGAAGACCAGACTGAGGGTCTACGGTGCCTACGTCCGCTCGTGCCTGACGTATGCGGCCCCCGCCTGGTACGCACTCTGCTCAGCGTACCAGAAGCGGAGGATTCAGATCCAACAGAACCGATGCCTACGCTTGATTGTAGGAGCTCCGAGGTACGTCAGAAATGATGTCATCCATCGAGACACCAGGACGCCCACCGTGGAGGAGTTCGTCCGCAAGCTCGCTCGCTCGCTATTTGCTAAGGCAGATAGCAGTGCGAGTGTACACCTCCACGGTATAGCACCGCTTCATGCCAGACCACCTGAGGGGCGTCCGTTACCTCGTGAGCTCCTACTGTCGCCGACCATCAGCGCCGATGCGGGCATCGGTGAAGAGGACGACGACGATCTGGAGACACGGTAGGACGACATCACCCTCAAAAAAGGAAAATCGTAATCGTAATCGTAAGGACTTATAGCCACCGGATCATAACGACCCTGGCCCTCTGGGCCAAAACGAAAGGACACGACGGATGAATCCGTCGGGGAGGACCATCCCGGGTAGGGGGGGCAACCCCGAGGCCCGTACCCAGACTGGCCTAGACCAGCCAGGAGGACCATTGATTGATTGATTGGACGATATTTTACGCGCCCTAAAAAACTGTATTCTATGTTCTATGTGAATTCGATAATCATATATTTAAGTGTGGACGACACTCCCTGGTTCCTTTAGCGAGTGGTAACCTATGGAAGACGTTTAATAGGACGACCGAATACACGTAATGGGCCCAGTCTACGTAAGCTAGTTGGTGCTGTTGAACTTTGAAGCTACAAGCTTAGGTTCAATTCCCTATTGCACGTTACAACTACGAATGCATGTCTTAACTTTTTATTTGAGTTATGGGTGCTAAGAATAAAAATAAATGTTTTTACTTTTGTTAGAATGAATAAAGTAAATAAATTATTTAACAGATCATCATGAAATTTGTACATAAAATATATACGTTGTTATGGGATAAGAAAAGTACAAGGGTTTTTTAACCCCTCATACACAAGCACAGCCGCTAGCGAAGACTATTATAGTGTGTAAATAATTATTATAAACATAACATTTTTTATATGTTTTACCTAATTGTTGTGTAACAAACAATTTTTGTTTGTGTAATGGCAAAAGTTAAACTTGTACATATCGTTTTAAGAAAACAATTTTATTAAGATTTATGTCATAAAAAATATATAACAATCATCATTTCTTATATTGATTTATTTTTTATTTATAATAACATTTCGAACTTGAGTCCTTATTCATTAACTATTTCTCTTGTGATTCTGAATCACGCTATTAACATTTTAAATGTCACGTACTATACATACAACTCAACACATTGACACAAATGGGGATCAGCTACCTCGAGGGAAGCCAGTATTGTCAAGCTGGTTTAAATTGACAAATCAGTCAGATGAGACTCAAATATAGTTTACCTTAGCCTGGGTCAGATTTCGAGACTGACTCAGGACCCGAAGGTGGAAGTGGCTTGAATGAGCCAAATCGATCCCTTTTTATTTCTCTAAGATATTAAATAATTGACTAATATATAAAAATCTCGTGTCACGGTTGTTGTGGTCGAACTCCTCCGAAACGGCTCGACCTTATTATTAAAATTTGTTATGTATATTTCTGACGTATGAGAATAGGTCGTAAAGTATATTTCACACCGCTAGCTGATAAGGGTGTCCCTATGCAGATTTTTTTTTTCTATTTTTTTGACATTTTTTTTAAATTTGTATTTTATTGTGATTTAGCATCAAAAATACATATAACCCCAAATTTTACTCTCCTAACCCATAATGTCACTTTGTAATCACGATTTTAGCATTTTTGTATGAACAATATCAAAATAATTACTTATAGTGAACCTCATCGAACTTTCGTCTACGTCATTTAAGAGAAGTGTCGCGTCATTTTAACATTTAAAAATTTGCATAACATTTAACGATTTATTTAAGTGATAAGAAATATAAACGTGTTTTACGATATTGAAAAGGTTGGTAAAATATTAAAAGATCAAATACATTATCGGTATACCGTTTTTATTAATTAATACAACAAGTTGGTCTATTTGTGTGTGTGTGTGTGTTACAAAAGTGTTAACAAAATAACGAAAATGTGCCTGTGAGCATGTTACCATTGAACGGTTTACTCATCGGCACGTATGCAGTAGCAAATTTGTTCCTAAAGTCCATTCGCACACAAAAATATCGCAAAGGATTTCGTTCCTCCCCTGGTCTCTTCTTCCCCAACCGTACATTTTTTTTGTTATTGTTTTAATTTACACGGAACTTATATCGCGTCTTAATCGCAATTTTATGGAGGAAAGTCATGAAACCGAAATTGAAGCAAGTGGAAAAAATGCAATGAAGGAAAATAAGTTAATTTAATCATGTAAATAAATTCAAATATACATAAATTACATACATTCAATATACACATAACTTGAGTGTTTACTATTGACAGTATAATCAGAGAAATGATAGTATAATCATATGCTTAGCGTCAAAAAAACTATGGAAAGAAAAAAAACAAAATTAATGACCATTATTTATCAGGCAATTATAACAATATTTAATTTATGCTAGACTCTGTTTTGATTGTTTGAAATTTTAAAGACATTTTTGGTGTTTCATTTATGTTTCATTTATAAATGGTTTAAATTACTTTGACAATAAATAATATAATTAAAATAATTTCATTTATTTGAATCAAATTTAATTATTTTATGCAATAAGTAAAACTTGTTCATGTAAAATGGAGTTCATTTGAATTATGTTAGCGGTGCCACCTTTGACCAGGCTATGTTTGTTTACATAGTTTGTCTAAAATAAATCATCTCGAGTTGTGTAAAATGTTAAATTATATTTAAACAAATATTTAGCAGTAATTCAATCTGTCTGTTTTAATATAAGCTGTCAGTTACTAATAATTGTATCGATTAAAATGCTATAAAAAGACGCGGTTGCCTGAAAAGGATGAATTTAAATTAATATCCTAGCAGTAACGCAACATTAAAATTCTCGCGCAAGACGAAATATTATGGTGATGGCCAACGATGCGATGGCGAAATAATCAGCGCAAAGATTTTGTTACATTCGTATGTACTATGTTTATGTTTATCCAGATTCTACCGCCAAACAGCAATATTTAATATTGTTGTGTTCCGGCTTAAAGGGCGATGGAGCCAATGTAACTACAGGCACAAGGGACAATTTAGTTCCCAAGGTTGGTGGCGCGTTCGCGATGTAAGGAATGGTTAATATTTTTTATAATGCCAATGTATATGGGTGGGGTTGACCATTTACCAATATTAAAAAGTAAACAAATAACGGACCACCTTTTTCAAAAGTTTTGTCTCTTAATGTGGGACGAATATACGATGAGCCACCACTCATACACAAAATCCGTAGACATAACCTAAGAAAACAATAATAAAGAAACGCATGAAAAAATTCGCAGGGTGGTGCTTTATGCATATATGTTTAACGACAATCAATAAGTCGCAAGGCCAAACGATGTCGGGGTGCATGTCAGTCACCTCCACGTGGTGCACCCTGGGCAACGGGGTTGACCAGTAATCCGATGTTTTTCCGGAATGCTTGTCGATCGCGGCTGAGACTGACGCGGAGGAAGTGTCGCAGGCCGCTCCTGGGACTTCTCTGTTGCGCAGAGTTGACCAGCGAGCGGCTCCGTGGCAAATAGGAGGACTCCGGGGTCCTTTTGAGCCGCCGGAGAGAGGAGGAGTTTGTCTCCGGAGTCCGGGCTGCCAGTGACTGGAGGAAGGAGTAGAGGAGTAGAGGAGGAGGGAGAGGCGGGTTCGCCCAATTTCGGTGTCGATTCTGGGCGGACAGACTTCGGTAACCGCCTTCTCAAACTCGTTTCCCATCCGTTTATCCAGGCGCCAGCCTGTTGTGGGACCGAGGGCCTTGCCTTCACCGGCCGGGCCGAGAGGAGAAAACCTCAATAAAAAACAACAGGTGGGTCGCTCACCCAAAGCGACGGCCGCAGGCGGGGTCGCGGTGGTGAGCTAACGCGTTCCCGTAACCCCGCCACCATGCGGCGAGACGAAAACGAGGAGGTTTTAGTGGGTAGGACGGTGGCCTTCTGCTCCGTGAGTCCCACATACCCGTCCCTGTCGTGTCCGGGCGGCAGGCGTAAATGCCTTTCCTCCTCAAAAAAAAAAAAAGCCAAACGATGTCCGTTTGTGGCTTAGACTTGGGCACACAATGTTTATCAAACGGACAATTATACGTGGCATATTCTCAGGTGGGAGAACCATCGAGCATATTTGTGATGGCAAAAGACGGACTGACAAACATATCATATATCATCATATATCATAGTTTATAATAACATTTCGAACTTGAGTCCTTATTCATTAACTATTTCTCTTGTGATTCTGAATCACGCTATTAACATTTTCAATCTCACGTACTATAATACAACTCAACACATTGATACAAATGGGGATCAGCTACCTCGAGGGAAGCCAGTATTGTCATGCTGGTTAAAATTGACAATGCAGTCAGAGAGACTCAAATAGAGTTTACCTGAGCCTGGGTCAGATTTCGATATTAAATCTAACCCAGGATAAGGTAATTTATGAAATTTGTTATGTATATTTTTGACGTATGAGAATAGGTAATAAAGTATATTTTATACCGCTAGCTGATAAGAGTGTCCCGTCCCTATCCAGAATTTTTTTAGACATTTTTTTAATTTGTATTTTATTTTGATTTAGCATAAAAAATACATATAACCTCAAATTTTCCCTCTCCTAGCCCATAATCTCACTTTGTAATAACGATTTTTGTATGAACAATATCAAAATAATTACTTATGGTGAACCTCAACTTTCGTCGAACTTTCGTCTACGTCATTTACGAGAAGCGTCGCGTCATTATGACAGTAAACAATTTGCAAACCATTTACCAATATGTAGGACATACTAATGTGGAACGAATGTACGATGAGCCACCACTCACACACAAAATCCGTAGACATAACCTAAGAAAACAATAATAAATAAACGCATGAAAAAAAATCGCAGGGTGGTGCTTTATGCATATATGTACTGTGACAATCAATAAGTTGCAAGGCCAAAAGATGTTTGTTTGTGGCTTACATTTAGGCACACCAAGTTTATCATACGGACAATTATACGTGACATATTCTCGGGTGGGAGAACCATCGAGCATATTTGTGAAGGCAAAAGACGGACTGACAAAAAATATCGTACACTCAATTGCTCTTCGAAATTAATTTACTACCTTAGGATAAAAATATACTACTTTTTTCACTTTACATTTAACTTTTAACTTTTAAACAAACAATGAATATGTCCATTACATTAATGAAATACATTGAATTGAGAAAATGAATGGTTGGTGTTTCTTTGATTATATCGGCGGTTATCGTCTACAGCGCTCCTTTCCTATTTCTGTCATAGTTCCCATCCCCACACACTTACAATAAATTTGTAACTTTTTATTTAAAAACCAAAATATTCAGTAGATATAATTTATATGGCAGAAGTTTGTTTAACGAGTCATCTAGTATTTTTATATTAGTCACTTAAAGTCAATCATTACTTTGAAAATAACTTTATATTTAAATATATGTGTTAAATTTAAAAAAAATAATATTATATAGTCGAGTGACCCGCATTTAGACGTTGCATTAAGATGCAAAATGCAGCATCCACATACTCATGAACATACATACTCGTACAATTATGTCAACTCGTGTGAGATATTTTGTTACATAAAAAAACTCCTCTGACTATTACGAAATCGACAGAAAATTAAGAACCGCTAAAGCTTAGGATTTACATTCAACCAACTTGTAGTATTTCTAATCTCCACCTTTGGAAATGTTCAGATTTATTTAAAATATTAGTTAATGACCTATCTATTCTGATATAAAATCCTTTTAAGTTTTAAACATACCTATATAAAGATTTGTAAACACACACAAATATTTTGTAGGTTATTTAAAAAAAAAATTCTTCACTTATGCGTGCACGCTATATTATATGACATTCCGTATACGTACCACTTCTAAATGAGTTATTCTATTTATTTTAAATTTGTATATTGGAACTTTATCCATTTTATGCGAAATTTAGATAATGGAGCGGCATTTTATAGTCCCTAGAGGCGGCGCTAATGTTGAATCCGAAGCTGCTGCTAGCGCAGCGCTGTGCCGGGTCGAGTGGTAATTTATTTTTCCCAGACATCTATTAATGTATACCTCTAAACTCGTTTAGAACTAGTTCACACGAAATGACGTATGCTCTTTAATGTCTTAGAAGAAATATGATTTCCGTGTAAAAAAGACACTCGAAAATCGAATCCACATATATGTATCGTTTGCACGAATTCGTTTCGTCTCCTATAAATATTTATAGTTCACTAAATTCCGGAGAATAATTAGTTCTTCGACCGTGTCAGTCTCAAACTCCAAGTACAGTACGCTAGTGAGTTTCAAAGTCAATTAAAATCGAAAACAACTTCAAAGCATTTGTTCGAAAACTGAACCTGATTGACATGAATATAACGGCGTCATGTCAAAGGAGCTTTTGGTTTAGCTGGATTTCTGAACCGTTTGGATGCTAAGAGTTTGGTATGAAATAAGTTGTTTATAAACATTCGATGTACTGTACTTGTAAGTGTTTTAAGATAACGAATGCTACGTTGGTTTTTGGTCATTGGTTATATTAAGGCGGCAGATTGAAATATTTAGTATTGTGATGTTCCGGTTTTAAGGAGTCAATGTAACTACAGGCACAAGGGACATAATATCTTAGTTTCCAAGGTTAGTGGCGCATTGGCGATGTAGGGGATAGTTAATATTTTTATAATCATAATATAATAATAATAATCATTAAAATATAATTTATTATTAAATAATTCCGACAAGGACTGGACTGACGTTCGCCGCGTAAGCCAATAGAATTATATGCATTATATAAATGTTTTAGACGGTTAGGTACTATATATGTAGTATATAAAATAACCAACATCTGTTCATCGTTTCTATTGTATTAGCAAAAGTAAGGTTATTGATATTGGCCCTTTTAGCACCAGCCCACAGTATTAATTGCTTTAATGAAGGTTTTTTTTTTATTGCATCCTAGCTATTAGTGTAAATGCGAAAGTATATGTATTTTTTATTTTTATTTTTGGGAACGAGTTTGAGTGCTTTTTTCATTCATAATAGAGGAAACCGAATAGAAACGTTTCTATTGGTTAGACGCGCGACTACAGCGCCACATGCGGTGTCTCTTCTCATCGATATTCGAGCTGACTGGACGATATTTTACGCGCCCTAAAAAACTGTAATCTATGTTCTATGTGAATTCTATAATCATATATATAAGTGTAGACGACACTCCCTGGTTCCTTTAGCGAGTGGTAACCTATGGAAGACGTTTAATAGGACGACCGAATACACGTACTGGGCCCAGTCTACGTAAGCTAGTTGGTGCTGTTGAACTTTGAAGCTACAAGCTTAGGTTCAATTCCCTATTGCACGTTACAACTACGAATGCATGACTTAACTTATTATTTGACTTAAGGGTGCTAAGAATAAAAATAAATGTTATTACTTTTGTTAGAATGAATAAAGTAAACAAATTATTTAATAGATCACCGTGAATTTTCATCGGTATGGGATAAGAAAAGTACGAGGGTTTTTTAACCCCTCATACACAAGCACAGCCGCTAGCGAAGACTGTTATAGTGTGTAAATAATTATTATAAACATAACATTTTTTATATGTTTTACCTAATTGTTGTGTAACAAACAATTTTTGTTTGTGTAATGGCAAAAGTTAAACTTGTACATATCGTTTTAAGAAAACAATTTTATTAAGATTTATGTCATAAAAAATATATAACAATCATCATTTCTTATATAGATTTATTTTTTATTTATAATAACATTTCGAACTTGAGTCCTTATTCATTAACTATTTCTCTTGTGATTCTGAATCACGCTATTAACATTTTCAATGTCACGTACTATACATACAACTCAACACATTGATACAAATGGGGATCAGCTACCTCGAGGGAAGCCAGTATTGTCAAGCTGGTTTAATTTGACAAATCAGTAAGATGAGACTCAAATAGAGTTTACCTCAGCCTGGGTCAGATTTCGATACTGACTCAGGACCCGAAGTTGTAGCCATAGCTTGAATGAGCCAACTCGATCCCTTTTTATTTCTCTAAGATATTAAATAATTGTCTAATATATAAAAATCTCGTGTCACGGTGGTTGTGTCGAACTTCTCCGAAACGGCTCGACCTATTTTTATAAAATTTGTTATGTATATTTATGACGTATGAGAATAGGTCGTAAAGTAAATTTCATACCGCTAGCTGATAAGGGTGTCCCTATCCAGATTTTTTTTTCTATTTTTTAGATATTTTTTTTTTAATCTGTATTTTATTGTGATTTAGCATCAAAAATACATATAACCCCAAATTTTACTCTCCTAACCCATAATGTCACTTTGTAATCACGATTTTAGTATTTTTGTATGAACAATATCAAAATAATTACTTATAGTGAACCTCATCGAACTTTCGTCTACGTCATTCACGAGAAGCGTCGCGTCATTTTGACATTTAAAAATTTGCAAAATATTTAACGATTTATTTAATTGATAAGAAATATAAACGTGTTTTACGATATTGAAAAGGTTGGTAAAATATTAAAAGATCAAATACATTATCGGTATACCGTTTTTATCAATTAATACAACAATTTGTTCTATTTGTGTGTGTGTGTGTGTGTGTTACAAAAGTGTTAACAAAATAACGAAAATGTGCCTGTGAGCATGTTACCATTGAACGGTTTACTCATCGGCACGTATGCAGTAGCAAATCTGTTCCTAAAGTCCATTCGCACACGAAAAAAATTTGCAAAGGACTTCGTTCCTCCTCTTGTCTCTTCTTCCTCAACCGGATTTTTTCATTGTTATTGTTTTAATTTACACGGAACTTATATCGTGTCTTAATCCCAATTTTATGGAGGAAAGTCATGAAACCGAAATAAAGCAAGTGGAAAAAATGCAATCTAGGAAAATAAGTTAATTTAATCATGTAAATAAATTCAAATATACATAAATTACATACATTCAATATACACATAACTTGAGTGTTTATTATTGACAGTATAATCAGAGAAATGATAGTATAATCATATGTTCAGCGTCAAAAAAACTATCGAAAAAAAAAAAAACAAAATCAATGACCATTATTTATCAAGCAAATATAACAATATTTAATTTAAAGTACTTTTTGATTGTTTGAATTTTTAAAGACATTTTTGATGTTAAATTTATTGTTAAATTGTTTAAATTACTTTGACATTATTCAAAATAAAATCCTTTAGAAATAATGTCATTATTCTGAATTAAATTTAATTATTTTATTCAATAATTAAAACTTGTTCATGGAAAATGGAGTTCATTTGAATTATGTTAGCAGTGCCACCTTTGACCAGACTATGTTTGTTTATATAGTTTGTCTAAAATAAATCATCTCGAGTGGTGTAAAATATTAAACTATATTTCAAAAAATATTTAGCAGTAATTCAATCTGTCTGTTTTAACAGAAGCTATTAGTTGCTAATAATTGAATCGATTGAAATGCTATAAAAAGACGCGGTTGCCTGAAAAGGATTAATTTAAATTAATATCTTAGCAGTCACGGCAAAATTAAAATTCTCGCGCAAGACGAAATATTATGGTGATGGCCAACGATGTGATGGCGAAATAGTCAGCGCAAAGATTATGTTCCATTCGTATGTACTATGTTTATGTTTATCGAGATTCTACCGCCAAACAGCAATATTTAGTATTGTTGTGTTCCGGCTTAAAGGGCGATGCAGCCAATGCAACTACAGGCACAAGGGACAATTTAGTTCCCAAGGTTGGTGGCGCGTTCGCGATGTAAGGAATGGTGAATATTTTTTAAAATGCCAATGTATATGGGTGGGGTTGACCATTTACCAATATTAAAAAGTAAACAAATAACGGACCACCTTTTTCAAAAGTTTTGTCTCTTAATGTGGGACGAATATACGATGAGCCACCACTCACACACAAAATCCGTAGACATAACCTAAGAAAACAATAATAAAGAAACGCATGTAAAAATTCGCAGGGTGGTGCTTTATGCATATATGTATAACGACAATCAATAAGTCGCAAGGCCAAACGATGTCCGTTTGTGGCTTAGACTTGGGCACACAATGTTTATCAAACGGAAAATTATACGTGGCATATTCTCGGGTGGGAGAAACATCGAGCATATTTGTGATGGCAAAAGACGGACTGACAAAAATTATCGTACACTCAATTGCTCTTCGAAATTAATTTACTACCTTAGGATAAAAATATACTACTTTTTTCACTTTTCATTTAACTTTTAAACCAACAATGAATATGTCCATTACATTAATGAAATACATTGAATTGAGAAAATGAATGGTTTGTGTTTCTTTGTTTATATCGGCGGTTATCGTCTACAGCGCTCCTTTCCTATTTCTGTCATGGTTCCCATCCCCACACACTTAGCTTTACTGGTGGTAGAGCTTTGTGCAAGCTCGTCTGGGTAGGTACCTCCCACTCATCAGATATTCTACCGCAAAACAGCAGTTCTTGGTATTGTTGCGTTCCGGTTTGAAGGATGAGTGAGTCAGTGTAATTACAGGCACAAGGGACATAACATCTTAGTTCCCAAGGTTGGTGGCGCATTGGTGATGTAAGCGATGGTTAACATTTCTTACAATGCCAATGTCTAAGGGCGTTTGGTGCCCACTTACCATCAGGTGGCCCATATGCTCGTCCGCCTTCCTATTGTATAATAATATTTAAAAAAAAAACCAATAAATTTGTAACTTATATATATATATAATTTATATGGCAGACGTTTGTTTAACGAGTCATCTAGTATTTTTATATTAGTCTTTTGACTTTAAGTAAGTCAATAATTACTTTATATATAAATATATATTCTAAATTAAAAAAGTATATTTATATAGTCGAGTGACCCACGTTTAGACGTTGCATTAAGATGCAAAATTTAGCATCCATATACTCATAAACATACATACTCGTACAATTATGTCAACTCGTGTGAGATATTTTGTTATATAAAAAAACTTCTCCGACAGAAAATTAAGAACCGCTAAAGCTTACGATTTACATTCAACCAACTTATACTATTTCTAATCTCCACCTTTAGAAATGTTCAGATTTATTTAAAATATTAGTTAATGACCTACCTATTCTTATATAATATCCTTTTAAGTTTTAAACATACCTACATAAAAATTTGTAAGAACATACAAATATTTTGTAGGTTATTTAAAAAAAAATTCTTCACTTAAGCGTCCACGCTATATGATACGACATTCCGTATACGTACCACTTATGAGTGAGTCATTCTATTTATTTTAAATTTGTATATCGGAACTTTATCCATTTTATGCGAAATGACGTATGCTCTTTAATTTCTTAGAAGAAATATGATTTCCGTGTAAAAAAGACACTCGAAAATCGAATCCACATATATGTATCGTTTACACGAATTCGTTCCATCTCCAATAAATATTTATAGTTCACTAAATTCCGGAGAATAATTAGTTCTTCGACCGTGTCAGTCTCAAACTCCAAATACAGTACGCTAGTGAGTTTCAAAGTCAATTAAAATCGAAAACAACTTCAAAGCATTTGTTCGAAAACTGAACCTGATTGACATGAATATAACGGCGTCATGTCAAAGGAGCTTTTGGTTTAGCTGGATTTCTGAACCGTTTGGATGCTAAGAGTTTGGTATGAAATAAGTTGTTTATAAACATTCGATGTACTGTACTTGTAAGTGTTTTAAGATAACGAATGCTACGTTGGTTTTTGGTCATTGGTTATATTAAGGCGGCAGATTGAAATAGTTAGTATTGTGGTGTTCCGGTTTGAAGGATGAGTAAGCCAGTGTAACTACAGGCACAAGGGACATAATATCTTAGTTTCCAAGGTTGGTAACGCATTGGCGATGTAAGGGCGACTGGACTGACGTTCGCCGCGTAAGCCAATGGAGTTATATGAATAACATTATATAAATGTTTTAGACGGTTAGGTGCTGTATATAAAACAACCAACATCAGTTCATCGTTTCTATTGTATTAGCAAAAGTAAAGGTTATTGATATTGGCCCGTTTTAGCACCAGCCCACAGTATCAGTTGCTTTAACGAAGGTTTTTTTTTATTTATAACTATTAGTTTAAATGCGTAAGTGAGTTTGTTTATTTATTTGTTTATTACGCTTTCTAGCTTTACTACTGTTCCGAACCGAAATAAACTTCTAATTAAAATATTATCGGAATAAACAAATATATATATTTTTTTGTTTTTATTTTTAGGAACAAGTTTGAGTGCTTTATTCATTAATAATAGAGGAAACCGAATAGAAACGTTCCTATTGGTTAGAGACGCGACTACAGCGCCACATGCGGTGTCTCTTCTCATCGAGCTGACCGATCGATATTTTACGCGCTTCAAAAAAACTGTTATCTGTGTTCTATGTGAATTCTATAATCATATATATAAGTGTGGACGACACTCCCTGGTTCCTTTAGCGAGTGGTAACCTATGGAAGACGTTTAATAGGACGACCGAAGACACGTACTGGGCCCAGTCTACGTAAGCTAGTTGCTGCTGTTAAACTTTGAAGCTAGAAGCTTAGGTTAAATACCCTATTGTACGTTAGAACTACGAATGCATGTCTTAACTTTTTATTTGAGTTATGGGTGCTAAGAATAAAAATTAATGTTATTACTTTTGTTAGAATGAATAATGTAAACAAATTATTTAATAGATCACCGTGAAATTTTGTACATAAAATATATACATCGGTATGGGATAAGAAAAATACGGTTTCTAAACTTAAGTAAAAGTAGGGTTTTTTAACCCCTCATACACGGGCACAGCCGCTAGCGAAAACTATTATAGTGTGTAAATAATTACAATAAACATAACATTTTTTATATGTTTTACCTAATTGTTGTGTAACAAACAATTTTTGTTTGTGTAATGGCAAAAGTTAAACTTGTACATATCGTTTTAAGAAATTAATTTTATTATGATATATGTCATAAAAAAATAAATATAACAATCATCATTTCTTATATTGATTTATTTTTTATTTATAATATAATATAATATAACATTTCGAACTTGAGTCCTTATTCATTAACTATTTCTCTTGTGATTCTGAATCACGCTATTATCATTTTCAATGTCACGTACTATACATACAACTCAACACATTGACACAAATGGGGATCAGCTACCTCGAGGGAAGCCAGTATTGTCAAGCTGGTTTAAATTGACAAATCAGTCAGATGAGACTCAAATAGAGTTTACCTTAGCCTGGGTCAGATTTCGAGACTGACTCAGGACCCGAAGGTGGAAGTGGCTTGAATGAGCCAAATCGATCCCTTTTTATTTCTTTAAGATATTAAATAATTGACTAATATATAAAAATCTCGTGTCACGGTGGTTGTGGTCGAACTCCTCCGCAACGGCTCGACCTATTTTTATAAAATTTGTTATGTATATTTATGACGTATATACTTTACCACCTATTGGTCGTAAAGTATATTTCATACCGCTAGCTGATAAGGGTGTCCCTATCCAGATTTTTTTTTCTATTTTTGAGATATTTTTTTTTTAATCTGTATTTTATTGTGATTTAGCATCAAAAATACATATAACCCCAAATTTTACTCTCCTAACCCATAATGTCACTTTGTAATCAAGATTTTAGTATTTTTGTATGAACAATATCAAAATAATTACTTATAGTGAACCTCATCGAACTTTCGTCTACCTCCTTTACGAGAAGCGTCACTTCATTCTGACATTTATAAATTTGTAAAACATTTAACGATTTATTTAATTAATTGATAAGAAATATAAACGTGTTTTACGATATTGAAAAGGTTGGTAAAATATTAAAAGATCAAATACATTATCGGTATACCGTTTTTATCAATTAATACTACAATTTGGTCTATTTGTGTGTGTGTGTGTGTTACAAAAGTGTTAACAAAATAACGAAAATGTGCCTGTGAGCATGTTACCATTTAACGGTTTACTCATCGGCACGTATGCAGTAGCAAATTTGTTCCTAAAGTCCATTCGCACACAAAAATATCGCTAAGGATTTCGTTCCTCCCCTGGTCTCTTCTTCCCCAACCGTACATTTTTTTTGTTATTGTTTTAATTTACACGGAACTTATATCGCGTCTTAATCGCAATTTTATGGAGGAAAGTCATGAAACCGAAATTGAAGCAATTAGAAAAAATGCAATCTTGAAAAATAAGTTATTAAATCATGTAAATTAATTGAAATATACATACATTATATACATTCAATATACACATAATTTGAGTGTTTACTGACAGTATAATCAGAGAAATGATAGTATAATCATATGCTCAGCGTCAAAAAAACTATCGAAAGAAAAAAAAAACAAAATCAATGACCATTATTTATCAAGCAAATATAACAATATTTAATTTAAAGTACTTTTTGATTGTTTGAAATTTTAAAGACATTTTTGATGTTTAATTTATTGTTAAATGGTTTAAATTACTTTGACAATATTCAAAATAAAATCCTTTAGAAATAATATCATTATTCTGAATCAAATTTAATTATTTTACGCAATAAGTAAAACTTAATTCCATTTGAATTATGTTAGCAGTGTCACCTTTGAACAGACTATGTTTGTTTATAGCAGTAATTTTAGCAGTAATTCAATCTGTCTGTTTAAATAGAAGCTGTTAGTTGCTAATAATTGAATCGATTGAAAGGCAATAAAAAGAACCGGCTGCCTCATTGGAATTATAAAAGGATTAATTTAAATTAATATCTTAGGAGTCACGGCTAAATTAAAATTCTCGCGCAAGACGAAAAATGCAAAAGGTAGCATCCATATACTCATAAACATACATACTCGTACAATTATGTCAGCTCATGTGAGATATTTTATTATATAATAAACTCCTCCGACTATTATGAAATCGGCTGAAAATTAAAAACCGCTAAAGCTTGCGATTTACATTAAAATAACTTGTACTATATCTAATCTCCACTCTATGGAAGTGTTCGGATTTATTCTACTGATATTATAAGCGCGAATGTTTGTATAGTTTATGTTTGTTATTCTTTCACGCAAAAGCTACAAAATTAATTTTAATGAACCTTTACAATAATATAGCTCATACATCAGAATAACACAAAGGCCATAATGCGGCCAAAACCGTGAGAGTTAATTCATTTAAGTCAAATATAAAAAAATAATAATAAAGAAATAAAACAAACATATGTACCAATCAATATGAATCGAATGGAGAAGTTCAGAAGTAATATTATGGCAAAGCTCTCATATTTACCATTACATGAAAATTCTAATGTGTTTTATAACAATTTTTTTATATTAATTAAAAAAGAATTCAATGCTATATTTACTTCAAAGACAGTCAATTCAAGGAGTTTTCTCACATTTAATAATTGGGCGACTGTTGGAATTCATAAGAGTAGGCAAAGGTTGTATGAACTATATAATGCAAGGACTCACAATCGGTCCCTTTCTTTCATTAACCATGTAAATGCTTACTCTAAATTATTTAAACGAGTGTGCTGAATGGCCATGTCGTTGCACATTAAAAAAAAATCGTAGACGTATCAAATAAAATAAAAATGACGTGGAAAACTATTACTTGCGAAACTGGAAGAGTTAAAAATAACATCTCTGATTTCAACCTATCCATTGATAATAAGCCAATTAATTCTGATCGGGATGCTGCTACTCTTTTTGAAAAAATTTTACTGACATTCCAATTTCGACTACCAAATCACTCAATTCCTCTCCTACCGTCGCTGAATCGTTACTAAAAAACTTCTTCTTCTTCTGCCTAGCGTTTTCCCGGACTAGTAACGCCAGGGTCCGCTTTCCTGCATCTATGCGTCCACTTTGCCCGATCTAAGGCGTCCTCCTTAATGAGATCGTGCTCTCTCATATCGTCCCTCACAACATCGAGCCAGTGCTTCTTGGGCCTGCCGCGGGATATAGGGCCTTCGACAACAAAATCCAGGCATCGGTTCCCGACATAGTCTGGTGGTCTGCGGTTAATGTGGCCAAACCAACGCTGACGGCTTCCCTGCAACTTATCCGCTACATCGCAAACTCCAAGGCTACCACGGATGTGCTCTTTACGAATGCGATCTAGTCGCGTAACGCCATACATCCACCGCAGCATCCTCATTTCCGACGCGTGAAGTTGCTGAACGTGTCTCGCGAGAGCTGGCCACGTCTCGCTGCCGTACAATAAGACTGGTCGGATGATGCACTTGTACACAAGGCCCTTTAATTTCACCGGTGTCCTGCGATCACAGATTACCCCGGTGACTTCCTGCCATTTGGCCCAGGCTGCGTTTATTCGAGTTCTGACGTCGTGGTCGACTGTACCAGACTCGTGCAGTACGGACCCGAGGTATTTAAACTTTTCCGTCTTGATAACGGATTCTCCGCCTATCTTTATGGGTTCGGGGTCCGTACTGCCACAGGCCATATACTCGGTCTTCGCAACATTTAGTATCAGACCTCCCTTCTCTAGCACAACCTTCCACTGGTTCCCTTAGGTTCACCTTTTGCTCCAATACCTGTTTGTCCTCATCTACCAGTTCAATGTCATCAGCATACATCATGAGCCAGGGAGACGGGTCATGGGCTTTCACTGTGCCAACGTCAAGCACTACACTGAACAGAAAAGGACTCAGGGCCGAGCCTTGGTGGACACCAACTGTGATCGGGAAAGGGTATGTGTCGCCAACGGCGGTCCCTACTATTGATTCCGTATTATGGTACATGTCTCGGATAATGTCAATATAGATTTGTGGCACGTTCTTTATCTTCAAAGCCCGCCATATAATTTGGCGTGGGACGGAGTCAAATGCCTTCTGCAGGTCTAGAAACGCCATGTACAGCGGCTTCTTCTTTTCCCTGTGGGCCTCGGCCAGTATTCTTAGAGCGAAGATGGGGTCTATGGTTCCACAGCCTGGGCGAAACCCATATTGACATTCCAAGACAGTACATTCTTGCCGAAGCCTTGAATCGATTACGCGTTCGAAGAGTTTCATGGTGTGGCACATAACCTTAATACCGCGGTAGCTTTCGCAGTCATGTACACTACCTTTGCCTTTATATACTGGAGTAATGATACTCAATCTCCAAGAGTTGGGCATCTTCCGACTAGTAAGTATTTGGTTAAAAAGGTCAGTAAGTAGGTTCACACCATGAGAACCCATCGCTTTCCACGCTTTAATCGGCAAGTCGTCAGGGCCTACGGCTTTTCGGTTTTTCATTGTACGAAGACATTCGAGTACCTCGTCAGGTGTTACCGGTGCAACAAGTCCGAGATTAGGAGGCAGTTCTGGAGGAGAGACATTACTGTGTTGTGTGTTAAGCAACACGTTAAAGTAGTCGCGCCACCTCTCCTTCACCTTAACTGCGTCGCAAACCAAAGTGCCATTTGAGTCCTTTACACAAAGACATTTTGTAATGTCTTGTATCTCTTTCTCCCGAGCTTTTGCCAAACGGAAGAAGAATCGTTACTAAAAAACAATGTTACTAAATGTAATATTTGCTTTAACTTTAATACTGTAAGTGTTAAAAATATAATAAGAACTTTCAACTCATTGGATGTTAAGAAAACGGCCGATCTGTGGGGAATCTCTGTTAAGGTAGTCAAGTCGGTTATTGATAAAATTGCACCTATCTCGTTATTATATTTAATAAATGTATTCTTAGTGGCGTGTTTCCTGACCTAATGAAACATAGTAAGGTAATTCCAATTTTCAAATCGGTAGTACTTCAGACCCCAACAATTATAGACCCATCTCTGTACTACCAACGCTTAGCAAGATTTTTCAAAAATGAACGCTCAACCAAATGTTAGTACATTTTGATACATACATACAAGTTCCTGCACAATAAACAATTTGGCTTTACAAGGGGTCGCTCGACAACCGCTGCTGGTGTCGAGCCCGTTAAAAATATTTATAGAGCCTGGGAAGAGTCACAGGATGCCATAGGGATATTTTGTGACTTATCTAAGGCTTTTGATTGTGTGCAATATGTCACGTTGATCAGGAAGTTACGTCACTATGGGATTAAAGCCACAGCACTCAGCCTCCTGATTTCGTATTTGAGTAATCGGATTCAGAGGGTAGACTTAAATGGAAAGAGATCCCCGGGGCTCCAGTTGGTGTGGGGGTGGGTCTCTCAAGGATCTATTCTTAGTCCATTTCTGTTCCTCATTTATATAAATGACTTGCCACATTTACTAAATAACAAACATGAGATAGTATTGTTTGCTGATGACACTTCCTTGATTTTTAAAATAAAAAGACGTTTATTAATATATGACGAGGTGAACAATGCTCTCTCTGAAATAGTACATTGGTTTAGTGCTAATAATTTACAGTTAAACAGTAAAAAGTCAAAATGTATTAAATTCAGTACTCCCAACGTGAAATTTGTAAAAACGAATGTACTTTTAAATGGGGAAGCTTTAGATGCTGTAGAAGCAACAGAACTTCTTGGTATCACCATAGATTCTAAGCTTCAATGGGGCCCTCATAATAATAAATTGGTATATAGACTCAGCTCTGCAGCTTTCGCAGTAAAAAAAATTAGAATGTTGACTGATGTAGATACGGCTCGCCTAGTGTATTTTAGTTATTTCCACAGTATAATGTCTTATGGCATTCTATTCTGGGGTAATGCAGCCGATATTAATACGATTTTTGTACTGCAGAAGAGGGCTATTCGTGCAATTTATAAACTGGGCCCTAAAGATTCACTTAGATGTAAATTTAAAGAAATTAAAATAATGACTGTCGCTTCTCAATATATATTTGATAATGTTATGTACGTACGCAAAAACATAATTTTTTTTCTAGAAATTGTGACGTACATACTGTTAACACCAGGAACTAGTATAAACTTACAACCATTATTATCAGATTACACAGGGTTAGTAAGTCTTTTATGGGACAATGTTTACGCTTTTACAACAGGATCCCAGAAAACGTTCAAAAATATTCAATTGTGAAATATAAAAGAATCGTTAAGGAACGCTTGTGTGCTAAAGGATATTACACATCCGATGACTTTTTAAATGATTGCATACCCTGGGAATGAAACGATCGCCTCCAGGTTATCTCAAATTTAAAGAAAAAGTATATATAATTTGGCTAGTGTTGTATATGTATTGCACTTCTTGTATAGAAATGAGATATAAAAAAAACCCGCTGAGTTTCTTTCGCCGGTTCTTCTCAGGTCTGAGACGTTTATTTCCGAACCGGTGTTAGATTTATGACAATCAATATGAAAGTGTATCACTTCTATATTGAATAAAGATTTTTGCCTTTGACTTTGACTTGATATGTTTTAATCTCTATACATATTATAAATCTATAACTGATCACTGTCTGTGCGTTAAAGATATATGAGTAAAACTACATATTACCGGAGGCCGTTATCAACGCAATAGAACCCAAAACAATGATTGTTAGAATTTTTGTCTGTTTGCCTGTTTGTCTGTTTATCGGTTGTGCGTATTAATCTTAGAAACAGCTTAACGAATTGAGTGTGATTTTTACTCATGTATTGTGGCTAACTTCACTTAAAATTTAGTGCTTGTTTTATTTTAATAAATATTTAAAGAATCACGTTGAACAATTATTCGCTAAAATTAATAGTTATTAATTCAGTAGAATTGGCTGAAATGTTAGCTGCTTATAACAAAACGAAGTTAAAAAATGGACAGTTTCAGAGATTTAGATCTTTCAATGTAAGTTGAACTCAGATTTATACGATGAACCATATTAAATAGGGATCACCTTATGCTGATAAATGTCGGTTAGCTCGCCCATATCTTTTATGGTTGACTGCAACTTTTTGTATGGTAGTCAAATTTGTTCTAAGAATAAAAAATATATAAAACAATCATCACTTCTTATATTGATATTTTTTTTAAATTTAGAATAACATTTTGAACTTGAGTCCTTATATTATTCATTAACTATTTGTCTTGTGATTCTGAATCACGCTATAAACATTTTCAATATCACGTACTATATATACAACTCAACACATTGATACAAATGAGATCAGCTACCTCGAGGGAAACCAGTACATATCATGGTTTAAATTGACAAATCAGTCTGAGGAGACTCAAATAGAGTTTACCTTAAGCTAGGTCAGAATTCGCCGAGGAGTGAAAAATTTGAAACCTCGAAGGTTGGGTCTACCTTCGAGGTTTCAAATTGAGTTTGAATTAGCCAACTCGATCCCTTTTTATTTCTCTAAGATATTAAATAATTATATTTTTGTATTAGTCACTTAAAGTCAACATTAAATCTTTGGAAATAACTTTATATTTAAATATATATTTTAAATTAAAAAAGTATAGTCGAGTGACCCGCGTTTAAAAGTTGCATTAAGATGCAAAATATAAGTATTCATAAAATTTATAGTATAATAAATAAGAGTTTATACTACAAATATAAATTTTTATTACTTTTTTTTCCTGGGACATTATTCACACACGGCCATCTGATCCCAAATTAAGCAGAGGTTGTGCTATGGAAACCAGACAACTGATATACTACATATACTACTTTTCTTTTGTAATTACATACTTATATATATGTTTACACCCAGACTCAATACAAGCAGACACTTTAATTTCTAGGAACGAGTTTGAGTGCTTTCTTCATTCATAATAGAGGAAACCGAATAGAAACGTTCCTATTGGTTAGACGCGCGACTACAGCGCCACATGCCGATAGCAGCAAAGTAGATACGGACATCTGCATTATTGTGAAAATGCTTTTTGACAAAAATAAACTTGCTGAAACGGGGAAAACGTATTCCTTTTGAGAGCTTCCGTTGCGTGCATTGCGTAAACGGTTAAAGTTAAGCAAGAATCACGTATATCAGAATTGTTTTTCTTAAAAAGTAAAAAAAAAACGTCCACGATATCATATGTCCATCATTTAAGGATGACTCACTATAACCTTTTTTTATGGCAATCGAAATTAGTTCTAAAATAATCCATTATTTGCACATAAATATGATTTCTCGTTTTTTTAATAGTTAGTAACAGCCTGTTAATGTCCCACTACTAGGCTAAGGCCTCCTCTCTCCCTTTTGAGGAGAAGGTTTGGAGCTTATTCCACCACGCTGCTCCAATGCGGGTTGGTAGAATACACATGTGACATAATTTCAATGAAATTAGACACATACACATGCAGGTTTCCTCACGATGTTTTCCTTCACCGTCAAGTACGAGATGAATTATAATCACAAATTAAGCACATGAAAATTCAGTGGTGCTTGCCCGGGTTTGAACCCACGATAGTCGGTTAAGATTCACGTGTTCTAACCACTAGGCCATCTCGGCTCGGCTAGTTAGTTAATCATAATTATTTATTTTTTAAAAACAGATTTACCTCTCAGTTTTAAAAGGATACTATTTCTTATGAAGGTATCGTTTGCAGTCGTTATAAATAAAGCACAGAGACAGACATTAAAATTTGTCGGAATAGATTTAAGGGAATTCTGTTTTTCTCATGGCCAATTGTATGTTGCCATGTCTGGATCTGAATGCGGCGAAAGCCAATAAATATTAATATGATAATACTTTTGTGAATTCTTTAAGTTATACGCGTATGGGACCGCGGGTTTATCAATAAAGCACTTAACTAAGTGATTAAAAATAGTCTGATATTCTGTAAATTTCATGGCTGATTATACTTTTAAGAAACAGTGATATTCATTTTTTTATTTGTAATAAGCATTATACTTTATTTTTTATCTTGACATTGATTTTCTTTGATAGCTGATCCTAAATAAAAATATATAATTATTATGAATAAATAATAAATAAAACGGTATTACTACATTTGCATTATTATTAAAACAAAACAATGGTGTGGTTTAGGAAATTAAATGAGTTTAACTGAGAGACGTAGATAAAGCTATTTGAAATGATATATGCAAAGTAAAAGAAGACAACTACAAAATTTTAGTCTAAAAATATTGAATACTGACTTTATGCAGCGTAGATTTCTTTAAATATGCTTAAAAAATAGTTCTAGAGGTTGTTATCTTATTTTATTAAATATTTTAAGTAGAATGAGCACCATTTTGATTACAACGAATAAACGGATATCAAGCAGACTTTTTACGTTGAGGCTTTTACAAAGTAGTAAAGTACATCAACATTATTCTGAAAATACAATATTATTTTAAATCATCATGGAAAATTTCATGTTAATTGGTACATAAATCTCGAAATAGTTACTATTTTTTACTTAATGTGATCTACTAAAAATTGCTTTTATGTAGATGTCTGTATCTTCTTCGCTGCCATCGATGCGGCGTCTCTTCTCATCGATATTCGAGCTGACCGATCGATATTTTACGCGCCTTACAAAACTGTAATCTGTGTTCTATATGAATTCTATAATCATAAATATAAGTGGAGACGACACTCGCTGGACCCTTCAGCAACTGGTTACCTATGGAAGACATTTAATAAAAGGACCGAAGACACGTACTGGACCCAGTCTACGTTAGCTAGTTGATGCTGTTGAACTTTGAAGCTGGGTGCTTAGGTTCAATTCCCTATTGTGCGTTACAACTACGAATGCATGACTTAACTTATCATTTGACTTAAGGGTGCTAAGAATAAAAATAAATGTTATTACTTTTGTTAGAATGAATAAAGTAAACAAATTATTTAATAGATCACCGTGAAATTTTGTACATAAAATATATACATCGGTATGGGATAAGAAAAGTACAAGGGTTTCTTAACCCCTCATACACGGGCACAGCCGCTAGCGGAAACTATTATAGTGTGTAAATAATTACAATAAACATAACATTTTTTTATATGTTTTACCTAATTGTTGTGTAACAAACAATTTTTGTTTGTGTAATGGCAAAAGTTAAACTTGTACATATCGTTTTAAGAAAACAATTTTATTATGATGTATGTCATAAAAAAAATATATAACGATCATCATTTCTTATATTGATTTATTTTTTATTTATAATAACATTTCGAACTTGAGTCCTTATTCATTAACTATTTCTCTTGTGATTCTGAATCACGCTATTATCATTTTCAATGTCACGTACTATACATACAACTCAACACATTGATACAAATGGGGATCAGCTATCTCGAGGGAAGCCAGTATTGTCAAGCTGGTTTAAATTGACAAATCAGTCAGATGAGGCTCAAATAGAGTTTACCTTAGCCTGGGTCAGATTTCGAGACTGACTCAGGACCCGAAGGTGGAAGTGGCTTGAATGAGCCAAATCGATCCCTTTTTATTTCTCTAAGATATTAAATAATTGACTAATATATAAAAATCTCGTGTCACGGTTTTTGTGGTCGAACTCCTCCGAAACGGCTCGACCTATTTTTATAAAATTTGTTATGTATATTTCTGACGTATGAGAATAGGTCGTAAAGTATATTTCACACCGCTAGCTGATAAGGGTGTCCTTATCCAGATTTTTTTTCTATTTTTTTAGATATTTTTTTTTAATTTGTATTTTATTGTGAATTAGCATCAAAAATACATATAACCCCAAATTTTACTTTTCTAACCCATAATTTCACTTTGTAATCACGATTTTAGTATTTTTGTATGAACAATATCAAAATAATTACTTATAGTGAACCTCATCGAACTTTCGTCTACGTCATTTAAGAGAAGCGACGCGTCACTTTGACATTTAAAATTTTGCATAACATTTAACGATTTATTTAAGTGATAAGAAATATAAACGTATTTTACGATATTGAAAAGGTTGGTAAAATATTAAAAGATCAAATACATTTTCGGTATACCGTTTTCATCAATTAATACAACAATTTGGTCTATTTGTGTGTCGAAAATGTGCTTGTGAGCATGTTACCATTGAACGGTTTACTCATTTGCACGTATGCAGTACCAAATCTGTTCCGAAAGTCCATTCGCACACGAAAAAAAATCGCAAAGGACTTCGTCCCTCCCCTTGCTCTTCTTCCCCAACCGTATTTTTTTTTGTTATCGTTTTAGTAAATTAAAACGATAACAAAAAAAAATATGTCGGGGCCTGGCGCCTACCTCTTCGGTAGTCGGAAGACGGCCTTCCGCAGCTCGGACAGAGAGATAAAATCGTCTCCCTGGAGTGGCGGGATTGGAGCCGACAGGAATACCTCCACTTGTTTCTGGATCGCCGCGTGATGATGGACGACATCGGTTTTGGTTAAGTCCGGTGGGTTGGGGGTGAATTGGCCCTCCAAATGTTCCGCCAGGATCTCTGCTCTGTCGCTGGCGGAATATCTTCTGTTACCCGCTCGATCTAGGAGCGGATAGACAGACGAGTCATGTCCGGTGAGTTGTTTGCAGAGGTGGTACAGCGTCGTGTCATGCTCGGATGCTCGATCGATGGTGGCCGCCCAGTAGTCATCCTCGAGAGCCACGAGTGCACACGACACTTCCTCTGCAATCTTGTTGAGGTACGCTTCACCCTCGGTCAGCGCGTTCACACCCAGAGTCGGCGAAGATCACGTTTCTTCCTCAGTTTAGCTCGGAGCGAGCTCGGCAGCTGGTCCTGACGACTTCTTGGCGTGCTTCCTTGAGAGGTGGCTGCTTCTTTGGCTTTCTGGATCGCCTCAGAAATTTTAGAAGCAGCTCCTTCTACATCTTCAGTCGTCGCGATCGGGACCGTGAGTTCAAACTCCGAGATCTCTGAGGAGTAGCGCCCCCAGTCAACCCGCAAACCGTGGGGGAACGGGGCACTATAAAGTCTCGCTGGAGGGCGATTGTGACCACAATTGGCAGGTGTTGCGTGTTGAGGTCGTAATTAACCTCAACATCAATAGGTGCGTCTAGTCCGTGATGCAGCTCGATGTCCAGGACGTCCGGCTGGTACGTAGGGTTATTCGGTATGTGGGTCGGCGCTCCTGGACCCAGCACACCGTAACCCTGTCGTTCGCTATCTTCGAGCAGGTGCCTACCCGCCTGGGTGATGACGCGCGAGCCCCAAGCGTGGTGCTTCGCGTTCAGATCACCCACGATCAATGTAGGCAGCGGTGAGTCGATTGGCAGCGACAGCGGTGGCATTGAGGTGGGCTCTTCGCGCCCCTCCAGGCCTCGACCAGCAAGCTGGGCATGCACAGGAACTCAGTTACATTGTATAGGCTTCTAAGCTCCTGCTCTTTCAGGTGCGCCAGCTGGACAAAATATGTGCGCCCATGCCGGCTTCTTCCGCCTGGGATCGCCTTCGCGCTCTGTGCAAGGAACCCTAGACTGCGCAGGGCGGCGATCACCTCTTCCGGGGGTGTATCTAGTGGCAGCCCCCTAATGGCCACCTTGGTTGGCAGTTCCGCGGCTGGGCTATAGCAGAACCAGGATATTGTCTTGTCCTGACTCATAGCCTCAGTCAAATGGCGCTGAATCACCCGGAACTCCTCCACGGATCCGGGCAGGAAGCGCACTCCCTTTCCCAGAGGGCGTGCGTTCGGGGCGTGTCCGAGCTTGCTTTTCAGAACCTCAAAGTGCCTCGTCCAGTTCGGCAGGCATTCCGCCGTAATCGGCGGGTAGCTTGAACGAGGCGTCGTTCTAGGTGCTGGTACCGGTGCGGGGGCCCGACTCCTGGGCGACGCTGGAGCGGCAGCGGCCACCGCATAGGAGACCCCTGACGACCCCGGTTGCGGTGATGTGGGACGGGCGGCTGTCATCTCCTCGACCGTCGATGGCAGGGCCGCGTAGCTCGTCGAGTCACGCGGCCAGGTGTCTTGCGACCCCCCCTCCATCGGGGAGGGGGATCGCGGCGGTGGTAATTCCCTTGGCCGTCCTTCTACGCTTGCATCGCCCACCATAGGCGATGCCGCGCGCGATGAAGACGCCGAGTCTTGCGGCGATCCATACGGCGGTGAAGCGGGGGAGACGTCAGTCCTGGGACGCTTATCCTCCCCTTCCAAAGACTCCGGAGAAGAGTCCGGTCTCGGGCACTTGGCTCCTTCCACGCCTGCTGTAGATTCAGCTACAGTGGCAGCGAAGTCTGCTTCAGCATCCCGGTGTACGTCTTCTCCTCCGGTTTTCGCATGTATTATGCGTATACATGGGGCGGCGGCGGGGATGAGGGTGACAGGCACGGTCGAGTTGTCGAAGATGTCTCTTCGAACAACTGACCGCTCGATGCGGGACTTGCCTCGGCCACGCTTGCGTTGTTCTAAGGGGGGAGACTACCCCCTTCAGACATGATGGTGGTGTCGGATCAAGCTGCTCTGTGTAATATGCACGGGCACCACGACCTCAGCGCGTGCAACCAAGCCAGGTGAGACCCCTAGGGGAGGCCCAGCTAAGCGCCCGCGAGCAGAAGTTCGGTCCGCGCACACCGGTGATTGAATTCCTCAGCTATCCAATAATCTGATCCTGCAGGGTTTTTTGTACACCAAAAAAGTGCAGGATCCACTCGTGCGCTTCTTGAGCAGGCAGACTCCTGGCAACAAGCACCGGCCGTTTCCTCAAGCCAACGTCGGAGGACGCGGCGAGTACAACTGGCACCGGAGGGGGTCGTTGCGGGGAGCAGGGGATGTCCAATAGAAGAATAGCACGACTTATATATATATATAACTATTTCATCGAATATAACACGAGAATACTCAATATATATTCGATTCGATATATTATATATATAAGAACCGATGGCAGCAAAGTAGTATCTACTTTGCTCATGCTTGGACATCTGCATTTTTGTGAAAATGCTTTTTGACAAAAATAATCTTATATTAACCTTATCTATGAGTCTGTATTAAAGTTTTTTTAATTTTTCTAAGTAATTAAAATGATCTGGTACGTAAATGAATACACCTACACTCGAATTTTAACAAACGCCGCAGTAGAAACGGACATTTGAATTTGTGCGCCCTTACTTCAGAGTATCCACAGATTATTGAAATGCAAACAAGGACATCAGTCACTTGTCACACTCTTGCGCGTACGCGGTTACGCGGGTATCGTGAGAATCAACAGCTGTTGACGACATCGAATTTGAAGAATAACTCAGTTAATTTATTCGTTCCTCATCGTTAACGTTTTATCTCTTTTTTTACCTATTAGAAGTAGTTTGAAAATAATTATTGAGTAATTAAATAGGCTCATACTATGGTGCAAATACAAAGGAATGCACTTGAACTCTAAAAAGTGCCATCATATTTAATTTTCACGACAGAAAAATTTGAATGCTTTTGATTGCTACATTAACAATAAAAAAATAAAGGAAGTAGATCAAATTCGCGACCTCGGTGTCATATGGACACAATAATAAAAAACGTTCTTGCGTGTTAGAGTTTATCCAAAAAAATCTTAAGGTATTTTGCGACAAAAAAACTAAAATAATAATTTATAACAGCTTGATTCGTAGTGTCTTGGAATATTGTATTGTGATCCGGAGGCCACATTATGCTACACACTCATTGTGACTGGATCGTATTCAAAAACGATTTGTATGTCACCTTGCGTTACATAACGGCATAGCTAAAAACATATACTCATACAAATGTCACCTTAAACACTTAAACATTAAGTCCCTAGCCAATCTTAGGCATACACTGTATGCAATGTTTGCGGATAAAGTTTTTTTCCTCAAAATTGACTGTCCCCAGCTTCTACGCTTCCTCGCAGCTCAATCAAACCATGCTGTTCACCTCTTAAAAACACTGTGTAAGGTGGCAACTCTCCTTGTTCGAGATCGATTTGATTCTTATCTTACTTAATTTGATTAGTAAAATAACAACTTTTTCAGATATACATAATAAATAAATAAAAAAGTAATATCAAGCTACAACCAATACGAGCAAAGCATCATTGAATATGTTGTTGAAGCGGGGTAAACGTATTCCTTTTGGGAGCTTCCGTTGCGTGCACTGCGTAAACGTTTAAAGTTAAACAACAATCACGTATATCAGAATTGTTTTTCTTCTATTTTAAAAAGTTAAAAAAAAGTCCACGATATCATATATCTATCATTTAAAGATGACTTGTGAGTAACCTTTTTTTATGGCAACCAAATTAGTTCTAAAATAATACATTATTTGCACATAAATTTATAATTGCTCGTTTATTTAATAGTTAGTTAATCATAAGTACTTATTTTTTAAAAACAGATTTACCTCTCAGTTTTAAAAGGATACAATTTCTTATGAAGGTATCGTTTGCAGTCATTTTAATATATAATTATTATGAACAAATAATAAATAAAACAGTATTACTATATTCGCATTATTATTAAAACAAATCATTGGCGTGATTTAGTAAATTAAATGAGTTTAACTGAGAGACGTAGATGAAGCTATTTGAAATATTATATGCAAAGTAAAAGAAGACAACTACAAAATTTTAGTCTCTGTAATAATATATATATACATATATATCAACAATCTTCATTTATTATATTGGCTTATTTTTTATTTATAATAACATTTCGAACTTGAGTCCTTATTCATTAACTATTTCTCTTGTGATTCTGAATCACGCTATTAACATTTTCAATGTCACGTACTATACATACAACTCAACACATTGACACAAATGGGGATCAGCTACCTCGAGGGAAGCCAGTATTGTCAAGCTGGTTTAATTTGACAAATCAGTAAGATGAGACTCAAATAGAGTTTATCTTAACCTGGGTCAGATTCCGATAATGACTCAAAACTTAGAAACCTCGAAGGTGGACCAAGGCTCATCTAGCCAACTCGATCCCTTTTTATTTCTCTAAGATATTAAATAATTATATTTTTGTATTAGTCACTTAAAGTCAATCATTACTTTGAAAATAATCTTTATATTTAAATATATATGTTAAATAAAAAAGTATATTTGCATAGTCGAGCGTCCTGCATTTAGACGTTGCATTCAGATGTAAAATGTACTATCCATATACTCATAAACATACATACTCGTACAATTATGTCAGCTCGTGTGAGATATTTTATTATATAAAAAACTCCTCCGACTATTATGTAATCGACTGAAAATTAAAAACCGGTAAAGCTTGCGATTTACATTCAACCAACTTGTACTATTTCTAATCTCCTCTCTATGGAAGTGTTCGGATTTATTCTACTGATATTATAAACGCGAATGTTTGTATAGTTTATGTTTGTTATTCTTTCACGCAAAAGCTACAAAATGAATTTTAATGAACCTTTACAATAATATAGCTCATACATCAGAATAACACATAGGCCATAATTTATAATGCTATTGATTAAATTGGCTAATGTATAGGTATATATAAGTCGAAAAAAAAATCTCCCTATCTGCCAGCCATTCTGGCGTGCGCGGCCAAAACCGTGAGAGTTATACGAGTATAATGTATGGTGGAAATGTAACTTAGTTCTACAAAAAAATCCGCGGCAGCATATAACATATATCTATCTTATATGTGTAAGTCATTATCGCTAAAATAGTGAATCGAAAATACAATAAAATTTGATATTTATTAGCAAAATACACATTTTGTAGTAATAAATTGATTCTTATCGAAACAAATACTTTTATCACTTTTGATATTTTAAGTAGATAAACTGTCTTTTATACTATTTCATTTGGACAAATATTTTAAAAGTTACGACGATGACAATGAGAGTGCGACCCGAACGCGGACAGACGAGTGACGGCAGACGTCGTTGATGGTTGTGACAGTTTTGCGATATTCAAGGCCGTAGCGATTTGTTAAAGACGCACTATGTAATGTAAAAGATATGCATTGGAAGGTTTTTTGTGGTTAGTTTATTTTAAGTAAATGTTTGATTTACATAGATATCATCATCATCATCGTATCAGCCGAAAGACGTCCGCTGCTGGACAAAGGCCTCCCCCAAGGATTTCCACGTTGGCCGGTCTTGCGCTGCCCGCATCCAACGGCTTCCCGCGACTCGTTCTAAGTTGTCGGTCCACCTTGTAGGGGACCTGCCCACGCTGCGTCTTTCGGTTCGTGGTCGCCACTCGAGCCTAAGGGCTATAGATAGGCATTTAATTTTTTAATTTGCTTATAATAAAAACTAATTACAATAATACTGCGAAACCGTTACTTAGTAAGTTTAAATAAAATATTAAATTGTTAAATATTATACTTACATGTTTAAATCTCTATACATATTATAAATCTATAACTGATCACTGTCTGTGCGTTAAAGATATATGAGTAAAACTATTACCGGAGGCCGTTATCAACGCAATAGAACCCAAAACAATGATTGTTAGAATTTTTGTCTGTTTGCCTGTTTGTCTGTTTATCTGTTGTGCGCGTTAATCTTAGAAACGGCTTAACGAATTGAGTGTGGTTTTCACTCGTGTATTGTGGCTAACTTCACTTAAAATTTAGTGTTTATTTAATTTAATAAATATTTAAAGAATCACGTTGAAAAATTATTCGATAAAATTAATAGTTATTAATTCAGTAGAATTGGCTGAAACGTTAGCTTCTATAATTAAAAAATGGACAGTTTCAGAGATTTAGCACTTCCAATGTAAGTTGAATTCAGATCTATACGATCAATCATATTAAATAGGGTTCAACTTATGCTGGTATACGTCGGTTAGCTCGCCCATGCGTAGATATGTATGGCTTTCTTTTATGGTTGACTGCAACTTTTTGTATGGTAGTCAAATTTGTTCTAAGAATAAAAAAATATATAACACAATCACTTATTATATTGATTTATTATTTTTTTATAATAACATTTCGAACTTGAGTCCTTACATTTATTCATTAACTATTTGTCCTGTGATTCTGAATCACGCTATAAACATTTTCAATATCACGTACTATATATACAACTCAACACATTGATACAAATGGGATCAGCTACCTCGAGGGAAGCCAGTATTGTCAAGCTGGTTTAAATTGACAAAGCAGTCTGATGAGACTCGCCGAAAAGTGGTAAATTTGAAACCTCGAAGTTGGAGCCGAGGCTCAGTTAGCCAACTCGATCCCTTTTTATTTTTTCTAAGATATTAAATATTATATTTTTATGTTAGTCACTTAAATTCAAATCATTACTTTGAAAATAACTTTATATATATAACATATATTTTAAATTGAAAAAGTATATTTATATAGTCGAGTGACCCACGTTTAGACGTTGCAATAAGATGCAAAATGTAGTATCCATATACTCATAAACATACATACTCGTACAATTATGTCAACTCGTGTGAGATATTTTGTTATATAAAAAAACTCCTTCGACAGAAAATTAAGAACCGCTAAAGCTTACGATTTACATTCAACCAACTTGTACTATTTCTAATCTCCACCTTTGGAAATGTTCAGATTTATTTAAAATATTAGTTAATGACCTACCTATTCTTATATAATATCCTTTTAAGTTTTAAACATACCTACATAAAGATTTGTAAGAACATACAAATATTTTGTAGGTTATTTAAAAAAAAAATCTTCACTTAAGCGTCCACGCTATATGATACGACATTCCGTATACGTACCACTTATGAGTGAGTCATTCTATTTATTTTAAATTTGTATATCGGAACTTTATCCATTTTATGCGAAATGACGTATGCTCTTTAATTTCTTAGAAGAAATATGATTTCCGTGTAAAAAAGACACTCGAAAATCGAATCCACATATATGTATCGTTTGCACGAATTCGTTTCGTCTCCAATAAATATTTATAGTTCACTAAATTCCGGAGAATAATTAGTTCTTCGACCGTGTCAGTCTCAAACTCCAAATACAGTACGCTAGTGAGTTTCAAAGTCAATTAAAATCGAAAACAACTTCAAAGCATTTGTTCGAAAACTGAACCTGATTGACATGAATATAACGGCGTCATGTCAAAGGAGCTTTTGGTTTAGCTGGATTTCCGAACCGTTTGGATGCTAAGAGTTTGGTATGAAATAAGTTGTTTATAAACATTCGATGTACTGTACTTGTAAGTGTTTTAAGATAACGAATGCTACGTTGGTTTTTGGTCATTGGTTATATTAAGGCGGCAGATTGAAATAGTTAGTATTGTGGTGTTCCGGTTTGAAGGATGAGTAAGCCAGTGTAACTACAGGCACAAGGGACATAATATCTTAGTTTCCAAGGTTGGTAACGCATTGGCGTTGTAGGGGACAGTTAATATTTTTATAATCATAATATAATAATAATAATCATTCAAAATACAATTTATAATTAAATAAAGCCGACAAGGACTGGACTGACGTTCGCATAATGCATGTAACTCTATTGGCTTATCGCCAATATAGTTATATGCATTATATAAATGTTTTAGACGGTTCATCGTTTCTATTGAATTAGCAAAAGTAAAGGTTATTGATATTGGCCCCTTTTAGCAACATCCCACAGTATCAGTTGCTTTAACGAAGGTTTTTTTTTATTTATAACTATTAGTTTAAATGCGTAAGTGAGTTTGTTTATTTATTTGTTTATTACGCTTTCATATCTTTACTACTGTTCCGAACCGAAATAAACTTCTAATTAAATATTATCGGAATAAACAAATATATATATATATATTTTTGTTTTTATTTTTAGTTTGTTTTTATTTTGGTAGTTCTCAGTACCAGTTTTTCCAGCGTAAAAAAAAATTGTTACCGTTGAACGGTTTACTCATCGGCACGTATGCAGTAGCAAATCTGTTCCTAAAGTCCATTCGCACACGAAAAAATATCGCAAAGGACTTCGTTCCTCCCTTTGTCTATTCTTCCCCTGAAGCCAGACAACTGATATATACTACATATACTACTTTTCTTTTGTAAATACATACTTATATAGATAATTGCACCCAGATTCAGACACTTTAATTTCTAGGGACGAGTTTGAGTGATTTCTTCATCCATAATGGAGGAAACCGAATAGAAACGTTCCTATTGGATAGACGCGCGACTACAGCGCCACATGCCGATGGCAGCAAAGTAGATACGGACATCTGCATTTTTGTAAAAATGCTTTTTGGCAAAAATAAGCTTATATTAACCTTATCTACGAGTCTGTATTAAAGTTTTTTTTAATTTTTCTAAGTAAGTAAAATTATCTTGTACGTAAATGAATACACCTACAGTCGAATTTTAACAAACGCCGCAGTAGAAACGGACATTTGAATTTGTCCGCCTTTACATCCGAGTATCCACAGATTATTGAAACGCAAACAAGGACATCAGTCACTTGTCACACTCTTGCGCGTACGCGGTTACGCGGGTATTGTGAGAATCAACAGCTGTTGACGACACCGAATTTAAAGAATAACTCAGTTAGTTTATTCGTACCTCATCGTTAACGTTTTATCTTTTATTTTACCTATTAGAAGTAGTTTGAAAGTGATAATAATTATTGAGTAATTAAATAGGCTCATACTATGGTGCAAATACAACGGAATGCAATTGAACTCTAAAAAGTGCCAACATTAAATTCTCGCGGCAACCAAAATTTGAATGCTTTTGATAACTACATTAACAATAATAAAATAAAGTAGATCAAATTCGCGACCTCGCGATGGCAAAAGTTAAACTTGTACAAGTTTAACTTTTGCCATTACGTCGTTTTAAGAAAACAATTTTATTAAGATTTATGTCATAAAAAAAATATAACAATCATCATTTCTTATATTGATTTATTTTTTATTTATAATAACATTTCGAACTTGAGTCCTTATTCATTATCTATTTCTCTTGTGATTCTGAATCACGCTATTATCATTTTCAATGTCACGTACTATACATACAACTCAACACATTGATACAAATGGGGATCAGCTACCTCGAGGGAAGCCAGTATTGTCAAGCTGGTTTAAATTGACAAATCAGTCAGATGAGACTCAAATAGAGTTTACCTTAGCCTGGGTCAGATTTCGAGACTGACTCAGGACCCGAAGGTGGAAGTGGCTTGAATGAGCCAAATCGATCCCTTTTTATTTCTCTAAGATAGTAAATAATTGACTAATATATAAAAATCTCGTGTCACGGTGGTTGTGGTCGAACTCCTCCGAAAGGGCTCGACCTATTTTTATGAAATTTGTTATGTATATTTCTGACGTATGAGAGATAGGTCGTAAAGTATATTTCATACTGCTAGCTGATAAGGGTGTCCCTATGCAGATTTTTTTTTTTCTATTTTTTTGACATTTTTTTTAAATTTGTATTTTATTGTGATTTAGCATCAAAAATACATATAACCCCAAATTTTACTCTCCTAACCCATAATCTCTCTTTGTAATCACGATTTTAGTATTTTTGTATGAACAATATCAAAATAATTACTTATAGTGAACCTCATCGAACTTTCGTCTACGTCATTTAAGAGAAGCGACGCGTCATATTGACATTTAAAAATTTGCATAACATTTAACGATTTATTTAATTAATTGATGAGAAATATAAACGTGTTTTACGATATTGAAAAGGTTGGTAAAATATTAAAAGATCAAATACATTATCGGTATACCGTTTTTATTAATTAATACAACAATTTGGTCTATTTGTGTGTGTGTGTGTGTTACAAAAGTGTTAACAAAATAACGAAAATGTGCCTGTGAGCATGTTACCATTGAACGGTTTACTCATCGGCACGTATGCAGTAGCAAATCTGTTCCTAAAGTCCATTCGCACACGAAAAAATTTCGCAAAGGACTTCGTTCCTCGCCTTGTCTTCCCCAACCGTAATTTTTTTTGTCATTGTTTTAATTTACACGGGACTTATATCGTGTCTTAATCGCAATTTTATGGAGGAAAGTCATGAAACCGAAATTGGAAAAAATGCAATCTAGGAAAATAAGTTAATTTAATTATGTAAATTAATTCAAAAATATACATATATACATACATTATATACATTTACTATATACATAATTTGAGTGTTTACTATTGACAGTATAATCAGAGAAATGATAGTATAATCATATGCTCAGCTTAAAAAAAACTATCGAAAGAAAAAAAAAACAAAATCAATGACCATTATTTATCACGCAATTATAACTATATATATTTAAATTATACTAGACTCTGTTTTGATTGTTTGAAATTTTAAAGACATTTTTGATGTTTCATTTATGTTTCATTATGTTTCATTTATAAATGGTTTAAATTACTTTGACAATATTCAAAATAAAATCCTTTATAAATAATTTCATTATTCTGAATCAAATTTAATTACTTTATGCAATAAGTAAAACTTGTTCATTTAAAATGGAGTTCATTTGAATTATGTTAGCAGTGCCACCTTTGACCAGACTATGTTTGTTTATATAGTTTGTCTAAAATAAATCATCTAGGGTGGTGTAAAATATTAAACTATATTTCAAAAAAAATTAGCAGTAATTTAATCTGTCTGTTTTAATAAAAGCTGTTAGTTGCTAATAATTGAATCGATTGAAATGCTATAAAAGGCGCGGTTGCCTGAAAAGGATTAATTTAAATTAATATCTTAGCAGTCACGGCAAAATTAAAATTCTCGCGCAAGACGAAATATTATGGTGATGGCCAACGATGCGATGGCGAAATAGTCAGCGCAAAGATTATGTTCAATTCGTATGTACTATGTTTATGTTTATCCAGATTCTACCGCCAAACAGCAATATTTAGTTTTGTTGTGTTCCGGCTTAAAGGGCGATGGAGCCAATGTAACTACAGGCACAAGGGACAATTTAGTTCCCAAGGTTGGTGGCGCGTTAGCGATGTAAGAAATGGTTAATATTTTTTAAAATGCCAATGTATATGGGTGGGGTTGACCATTTACCAATATTAAAAAGTAAACAAATAACGGACCACTTTTTTCAAAAATTCTGTCTAATAATGTGGGACGAATGTACGATGAGCCACCACTCACACACAAAATCCGTAGACATAACCTAAGAAAACAATAATAAATAAACGCATGAAAAAAAATCGCAGGGTGGTGCTTTATGCATATATGTATTGTGACAATCAATAAGTTGCAAGGCCAAACGATGTCCGTTTGTGGCTTACATTTAGACACAGCATGTTTATCACACGGACAATTATACGTGACATATTGTCGGGTGGGAGAAACATCGAGCATATTTGTGATGGTTTGTGTTTCTTTGTTTATATCGGCGGTTATCGTCTACAGCGCTCCTTTCCTATTTCTGTCATAGTTCCCATCCCCACACACTTAGCTTTACTGGTGGTAGAGCTTTGTGCAAGCTCGTCTGGGTAGGTACCACCCACTCATCAGATATTCTACCGCAAAACAGTAGTTCTTGGTATTGTTGTGTTCCGGTTTGAAGGGTGAGTGAGCCAGTGTAATTACAGGCACAAGGGACATAACATCTTAGTTCCCAAGGTTGGTGGCACATTGGTGATGTAAGCGATGGTTAACATTTCTTACAATGCCAATGTCTAAGGGCGTTTGGTGACCACTTACCTTCAGGTGGCCCATATGCTCATCCGCCTTCCTATTCTATAATAATATTAAAAAAAAAGCAATAAATTTGTAACTTTTTATTTACAAACCAAAATTTTCAGTAGATATAATTTATATGGCAGACGTTTGTTTAACGAGTCATCTAGTATTTTTATATTAGTCACTTAAAGTCAATAATTTCTTTATATATAAATATATATTCTAAATTAAAAAAGTATATTTATATAGTCGAGTGACCCACGTTTAGACGTTGCATTAAGATGCAAAATTTAGCATCCATATACTCATAAACATACATACTCGTACAATTATGTCAAATCGTGTCAGACATTTCGTTAAATAAAAAAAAAAAAAACTCTTCCGACTATTATGAAATCGACAGAAAATTAAGAAACGCTAAAGCTTAGGATTTACATTCAACCAACTTGTCCCATTTCTAATCTCCACTTTTTGGAAATGTTCAGATGTATTTAAAATATTAATTAATGACCTATCTATTTTGATATAATATCCTTTTAAGTTTTAAACTTACCTACATAAAGATTTGTAAGGACATACAAATATTTTGTAGGATATTAAAAAAAAATCTCTTTACTTACCTGTATACGCTATATTATATGACATTCCGTATACGTACCACTTCTAAATGAGTCATTATATTTATTTTAAATTTGTATATCGGAACTTTATCCATTTTATGCGAAACGACGTATGCTCTTTAGTGTCTTAAAAGAAATATGATTTCCGTGTAAAAAAGACACTCGAAAATCGAATCCACATATATGTATCGTTTACACGAATTCGTTTCGTCTCCAATAAATATATAGTTCACTAAATTCCGGAGAATTCCGGAGAAAGTTCTTCAACCGAGTCAGTCTCAAATACCAAATGTAGTACAAGTTCAATTAAAATTGAAAACAACTTCAAAGCATTTGTTCGAAAACTGAATCTGATTGACATGAATATAACGGCGTCATGTCAAAGGAGCTTTTGGTTTAGCTGGATTTCTGAACCGTTTGGATGCTAAGAGTTTGGTATGAAATAAGTTGTTTATAAACATTCGATGTACTGTACTTGTAAGTGTTTTAAGATAACGAATGCTACGTTGGTTTTTGGTCCTTGGTTATTGTGGTGTTCCGGTTTGAAGGATGAGTAAGCCAGTGTAACTACCGGCACAAAGGACATAATATCTTAGTTTCCAAGGTTGGTAGCGCATTGGCGATGTAAGGGATGGTTAATATTTTTATAGTAATGACCATTTACCATCGAGTAGCCTATTCGCTCATCCGCCTAACCTATTTCTAATAAAAAAATATTAAATAAAAAAATACATACGATTTTTTGAGTGACGAAAAATTCAATAAAATTTCAGGCGTTGTTCTTTCGAGATTGAGCTTTATCGCAACGTTTCTATCGAGTATTACCATTGATTTAACGATTTTGACGTAGCTAAATAGCTACCTATTAGAATAAAAAGATACATTTACATTGAAGGACAAAAATACAATGACATTTTTTTGTATTCTTTGGCCCAGGACCTTCAAGGGGCACGTGTAATTAATTAGAGTTTTGTGTGAATTAGCTGACATGTGGCGATGATTGTTATAGATGTCGGAAAAAATCATGCAGACAGGAACTGGCGTTCGCCGCGTACGCCAATAGATTTATATGTAGTATATAAAACAACCAACGCCTGTTCATAGTTTCTATTGTATTAGAAAAGTAAGGGTTATTGATATTGGCCCTTTTAGAACCTCATACACGGGCACATTTTTGATGTTTAATTTTTTGTTAAATCGTTTAAATTACTTTGACAATATTCAAAATAAAATCCTTTAGAAATAATATCATTATTCTGAATCAAAATTAACTATTTTATGCAATAAAATTGAATTCTATTTTAACTACGTTAACAGCGCCATCTTTGACCAGACTATGTTTGTTTATATAGTTTGTCTAAAATAAATCCTCTCGAGTTGTGTAAAATATTAAACTATAATTCAAAAAATATTTAGCAGTAATTAAATCTGTCTGTTTTAATAGAAGCTGTTAGTTGCTGATAATTGAATCTATTAAAAGGCAATAAAAAGACGCGGTTACCTAATTGGAATTATAAAAGTATTAATATCTTAGGAGTCAAGGCAAAATTAAAATTCTCGCGCATGACGAAAAATTATGGTGATGACCAACGATGCAATGGCGAAATAGTCAGCGCAAAGATTTTGTTCCATTCGTATGTACTACGTTTATCACATATTCTACCGCCAAACAGCAATTTTTAGTATTGTTATGTTCCGGCTTAAAGAGCGATGGAGCCAATGTAACTACAGGCACAAGAGACAATTTAGTTCCCAAGGTTGGTGGCGCGTTTGCCATGTAAGGAATGGTTAATATTTTTTATGGTGCCAATGTATATGGGTGGAGTTGCTCATTTACCAATATTAAAAAATAAACAAATAACGGACCATTTTTTTCAAAAGTTCTGTCTCATAATGTGGGACGAATGTAAGATGAGCCACTCACACACAAAATCCGTAGACATAACCTAAGAAAACAATAATTAATAAACGCATGAAAAAATTCGCAGGTGCTTTATGCATATATGTATAGTGACAATCAATAAGTCGCAAGGCCAAACGAGTCGAGTGACTCGCATTTAGACATTGCATTAAGAAGCAAAATGTAGCGTCCATTTACAAATATAAACATACATACTCGTACAATTATGTCAACTCGTGTGAGATATTTTATTATTTAAAAATACTTCTCCAACTATTTTGTAATCGACTGAAAATTAAAAACCGCTAAAGCATACGAATTACATTCAACCAACTTGTACTATTTCTAATCTCCACTTTTTGGAAATGTTTGGATTTATTCTACTAATACATATTATTAACGGCTGCATTAGCAGGGCATCTAACATTGACTCACTGAAAGCAAACTACAGTAAAAATTCCAAGTCCTTTAGAAAGGCATACACGAGAGCGGATGCACTGCGCATTGTACAGATTGGTCATGACCTTGTTTCGCATCCTAGGGGCTCCCGTAGCTTCTGGCGTCTGACCAAGTCTGTGCAAAACAATTTCTGCCAACCTTCTCTAAAATCTGTTATAAAAACAGCTTCACGGAAACTCGGAGTTCTGAACAAGGTGCGGCGTTTTTTCACGCCACAACAACTGTGCCTGCTGTACAAAACACAGGTACGGTCTTGCGTGGAATATTGCTCGCACCTTTGGGATGGCTCCGCTAAGTACCTACTGGAGGCCTTGGACCGGTTGCAGCGACGTGCCGTACGCATTATTGGCGACGTAAAGGTCACAAACACCCTTGAACCTTTACAATTGCGTCGTGAGATAACAGCACTGAGCGCTTTCTATCGACTGTATCACGGCGAGTGGTCTGAGGAATTATTCTCTCTAATTCCTGCTTCCCCCTTCCTTCTTAAGTCCACGCGAGCTGGTTCTCGATGTCACCACCTAACTGTGACATCAATTCCATCGCGAACAAAGAAATTTGGCAACTCCTTTCCTTGTCGTACTTCCAAAAAATGGAATTCCTTACCAGCTCACGTGTTCCCCTCCTCTTACAACCCGGGTTCCTTCAAACGAGGCGTGAAGAGGCATCTTGCGGGCCGGCAAGGCGAAGGCGGCTAGTGCAGAACGTTTTTCCCATCTGTACTGGCCGTCGTTGCGTTTGGACTCTACTACCACTTACCATCAGGTTGAGTAGAGTCATTTGCCCTCCCGGCGAATATAAAAAAAAAAATTACTTTGAAAATAACTTTATATATAAATATATATTTTAAATTAAAAAAGTATATAGAACTATATAAATAGTCGACTAACCCGCGTTTAGAAGTTGCATTAAGATGCAAAATGTAGCATCCATACTTTCATAAAATTTATACTATTATAAATAAGAATTATTACTACAAATATATATATTTTTAACTTTTTTTCCTGGGACATTATTCCCACACGGCCATCTGATCCCAAATTATGCTTAATTTGCTAGTACTATGGAAATCAGACAACTGATATACTACATATACTACTTTTCTTTTGTAAATACATACTTATATTGATAATTACACCTAAGTTCAGTACAAGCAGATGCTTTAATTTCCAGGGACGAGTTTGAGTGCTTTCTTCGTTCAGAATAAAGGAAACTGGTGGTAGGGCTTTGTGCAAGCTCGTCTGGGTAGGTACCACCCACTCATCAGATATTCTACCGCAAAACAGCAGTACTTGATATTGTTGTGTTCCGGTTTGAAGGGTGAGTGAGCCAGTGTAATTACAGGCACAAGGGACATAAAATCTTAGTTCCCAAGGTTGCTGGCGCATTGGATATGTAACCGATGGTTGACATTTCTTACAATGCCAATGTCTAAGGGCGTTGGTGACCACCTACTATCAGGTGGTCCGTATGCTCGTCCGCTTTCCTATTCTATAAAAAAAAACCGAATAGAAACGTTCCTATTAGTTAGACGCGCGAGTACAGCGCATGCGGTGTCTATTCCCATCAATATTCGAGCTGAACGATCGATATTTCATGTATTATGTGAATTCTATAATCATATATATAAGTTTGGACGATACTCTCTCGTTCCTTCAGCAACTGGTTACCTGTGGAAGACGTTTAATAGGAGGACCGAAGACACTACCGGGCCCAGTCTACGTAAGCTAGTTGGTGCTGTTGAACTTTGAAGCTAGGTGCTTAGGTTCAATTCCCTATTGTAATTGCATTCGTAGTTGTAACTTACAATAGGGAATTATAGGAATTAACTTAATATTTGACTTACGGGTGCTAAGAATAAAAATAAATCTTATTACTTTTGTTAGAATGAATAAAGTAAATAAATTATTTAACAGATCACCATGAAATTTTGTATATAAAATATATACGTCGTTATGGGATAAGAAAAGTACAAGGGTTTCTTAACCCCTCATACACGGGCACAGCCGCTAGCAGAAACTATTAGGTCCTTACATATGAAATTAGCGTTTTGTCGTACTGACCACTTTGATCTGAAATATCTCTTCTTTGGTTTTGAATTCCAAATTCAAATTTATAAATTCATTTAGCTGGTACATTTGAGTTTTGGAAACAATCATTCATTTGTTTTTTCCTCATTATTTTTTCTTTTGCGTTGCTTATTACCGCACAATGGAAAAACTAAAATATCGATAAATTTACGAGTACGAGTTCTACTGTGGCACCAGTGCTGCAGAAACAGCTCGAAGGATTAATGATGTGTACGACGCTGGTGTCGCAAAAGAAAGCACGATACGTTTTTGGTTTCAACGTTTTCGTTCTGGAAAGTTCGACCTTCAGAACCAACTCCGTGGACGACCGGAAACCAAAGTGGAAAATGAAGAATTAAAATTTAATTGTGGAAGCGGATCCATCACAAAGCACTTAAGTGATAGCTGCAGTCTTCGGGGTAAGTGATAAAACTGTATTAATCCACTTGAAGCAAATCGGAAAAGTAAAAAAACTTGAACGATGGGTACCTCATATTTGTGTCATCGCTTGCTCATTTTGAAAACCACGGGCAATATGCTGCACTCGCTTTTTCATACCACGATCTCGTCTTCCTTTCTTATAAAATTAGACCTCCTAGAGCTAAACCTGGAATTCTCCTGCAACGCAATTTCGGAGGAATATGTGTGGAGAAATTGCGAGAGGATGCTGCAAAAATAAAGTGGCTAGAAGCTTTGAACGGTGTTACGGTTAATGAGCAGGTTAATATTCTTAACTCTCTTCTGACTCAACTGTACAACGTACATGCTCCTATTAGGAGTATACGTATAAAGCACTTACCAGCACCCTGGATTTTTCCCAAAATTAAAGAACTCCAGCATAAGAAAAATTTGGCAAAAGCGAAATATAAGTCTATCTGATAAGAACAAATTAAATTATAAAAATATCGGACTCGTTGCAACATGCTGTGTTGCACAGGGATACACATCAAAGGCAAATTTTTAAATCTGTTGTTGAGGACGACAACACTTCCAGAGTCTGGAAATTTCTCAAGTCTCTTGAATTTGGCAAGTCACATATCGATACCTCCACTACTACCCCGGATCTCAACCAACTTAACCATCAATTTGTTCAGATGATACACCTTGACGAATATGTTAAGTTACCATAAATAGTACAACTAAATCTAATACATTAATTCAACTTTCTGCGTCATCATCTCCGACTTTTTTGCTCTTTACTTTTCGTGATTTTACCGAATGTGATGTTAAGAAGAATATCTTAGCTATAAATTCTGATGCCGTTGGTCCTGACTGCATTAGCCGTAAAATGATCCTGCCTATTTTTGATTATTTAATTCCCGCTATAACATGCATATTCAATAATTCCATTAATTCCTGTACCTTTCCTGACTCTTGGAAAGATGTTCAAATAATCCCTCTACCTAAAAAAAATAATCCTTCGTCTTATGTTGATTACCGTCCTATTTCCATCCTTCCATTTCTTTCTAAAGTTCTTGAGCGTCTTGTGCATCAACAACTTAACCTCTTCCTGTCTTCCTACAACCTGCTAAATCCTTTTCAATCTGATTTTAGATCTGGCCTTAGTACGGTTACTGCATTAGTCATGATTACCGATGATATCAGATTAGCTATGGATAACCAGAAAGTTACAATTTTATCATTGGTTGATTTTAGTAATGCTTTCAATACTGTAGATTTCGACATAATCTTGGCTATACTAAATTTTCTTAATATATCTCCATCGGTAATTAATTATTTTTATAGTTATCTTAATGGTCGCCGTCAACGTATTCGAATCCAGGATTCTTACTCGGACTGGTTGGCGGTAAGTGCCGGTGTTCCCCAAGGCGGCGTCTTATCTCCTCTTCTATTCTCAATTTTCATTAGCTCTGTAACTCAACATATCTCTTCTTCCTACCACCTGTATGCCGACGGTCTCCAAATTTATGCCCATTCCAAAATTACTGACCTACCACATACTATTCAATTAATTAATTCTGACTTTGACAAAATTTTAAAGTGCAGTCTTTCTTTTGGTCTCAGAGTAAATCCTATTAAAAGTCAGTCTATTATAATTGGCAGTTATAAATTATTACCCCGTGTAGACTATTCTCATTTGCCACTTGTTTCTTTAACAATATTGTAATCCCATTAAGTAGCAAAGTTAAAAATTTAGGAATATATATATATCAAAATTTCTCATGGATGTCACAAATAAGCGAAGTGAGCAGAAAAATGTTTCACGCAATTGGGTCCATTCGTAGATTTTCTACCTATTCCTTTCAAAATTGCGTTAGCTCAAGCCATCCTCCTGCCCATCCTTGATTACGATACCTGCTACCTAAGAGAGGGACAATTAAATAAACTCATGTGGCTCCCAATCCGTCTTCGCAGAAATACTCATATTATTTCTCTTCTTTACTGTATACTTTTTCATCCAAATTCTCCTCACTGTCTTAAACATGGTTTTGAATTCCTTAAAGTCCTTAAGGAATCACGGCTGCACTCTACGATTTGACGATAAACTAATTCTTAAAATTATTTCTTACTCTTCTTCTTTTTATACCAATTCTTTCACTGTCCAAGCAGTTCGCCTATGGAATTCTTTACCACGTGTTGGAGTGGCATAAAAATATACATATAACCCCAAATTCTTCCCCTCCTAACCCATAATCTCACTTTGTAATCACGATTTTTGTATGAACAATATTAAAATAATTACTTATGGTGAACCTCATCGAACTTTCGTCTACGACATTTACGAGAAGCGTCGCGTCATTTTGTCAGTAAAAAATTTGCAAACCATATACCAATATTAAAAAGTAAACAAATAACGGACCCCCTTTTTAAAAGTTCTGTCTCATAATGTTGGACGAATGTACGATGAGATGAGAGTTGGACGAATAACAATAATAAATAAACGCATGAAAAAAATCGCAGGGTGGTGCTTTATGCAAACAATAAGTCGCAAGGCCAAACGATGTCCGTTTGTGGCTTATATTTGGGCACACCATGCTTATAGCATATTCTCGGGTGGGAGAACAATCGAGCTTATTTTTGTTGGCAAAAGACGGACTGACAAAAAATATCGTACACTCAATTGCTCTTCGAAATTAATTTACTACCTTAGGATAAAAATATACGACTTTTTTCACTTTACATTTAACTTCACTTTTAAACAAAAAATGAATATGTCCATTACATTAATGAAATACATTGAATTGAGAAAATGAATGGTTGGTGTTTCTTTGTTTTTATCGGCGTTTATCGTCTACAGCGTTCCTTTCCTATTTCTGTCATAGATCCCATCCCCACACACTTGCAATAAATTCGTTACTTTTTATTTAAAAACCAAAATATTCAGTAAACATAATTTATTTGGCAGACGTTTGTTTGCCGAGTCATCTAGTATTTTTATAGTGACCCACGATTAGACGTTGCATTAAGATGCAAAATGTTTATCCATATATAAATAAGAATTTATACTACAAATATATATATTTACTTTTTTTTCTGGGACATTATTCACACACGGCCATCTGATCCCAAATTAAACAGACCTTGCGCTATGGAAACCAGACTACTGATATACTACGTATACTACTTTTCTTTTGTAAATACATTCTTATATAGATAATTAGACCCAAACTCCGTACAAACATACACTTTAATTTCTAGGAACGAGTTTGAGTGCATTTTTCATTCATAATAAAGGAAGCCGAATAGGAACGTTCCTATTGGTTAGAGACGCGACTACAGTGCCACATGCGGTGTCTCTTCTCATCGATATTCGAGCTGACCGATCGATATATTACGCGCTCTAAAAAACTGTTTTCTATGTTCTATATGAATTCTATAATCATATATATAAGTGTGGACGACACTCCCTGGTTCCTTCAGCAACTGGTTACCCGTGGAAGACGTTTAATATGAGGACCGTAGACACTACTGGGCCCAGCCTATGTAAGCTAGGTTAATATTTTTAAAGAAATCACCATTTACCATCGAGTAGCCTATTCGCTCGACCGCTTAATCTATTTCGACTAAAAAAATGAAATAAAAAATAAACGATTTTTTGAGTGACACAAAGATCCTAAGTGGAACACGTTACCAAAGTTTCATCACAACCAGATGAATGGTTTAGCAACAAAGAGAGGACACAATTAGAAAAAATCATTTTTATATTGGAGAATAAGACAGAAGCGTCTCGCTCAATTATTGAATATCAATCATTTTGCAGTATTTTTCTTGTTTTGTATCCAAAATTGGCTTAAATAGCACGAAGGCGACGATTTCTTTCCAAGTTTGTTGTCACGTAATTTTCTAGTTTTGTAACATCCTTCAGTATATAAAAATTATTGTCTTTTTATAGAAATTTCTGGAATAAAAAGCATTTATCCCCTGAGAGTCACTAAGCCTGTGCAATGGAGTAACAGACGCTTGAGTTTCATGCTTGTTCCTTGTTTTAATAGTGTGTATGTCGCAGTTTCAGCCACTGGAATAAGGTTAAAATAAAAAGTACTGAAAAAAAATATCACTGACATATAAAATAACGTAAATTGCACCTAAACGTGTTAGCTTAAATGGGCTCTTATTTAAAAGGCTTTTTATGTACTCCAGACCTAATTTTACACAGGTAATGTAAGGATTTTTATATAACGTTCTATTTACATATTCGTTCTATTTTTTTAATATTAGGTAGGTCCTTACATATGAAATTACCGTTTTGTCGTACTGACGACTTTGATCCGAAATATCTCCTCTTTGGTTAAGAATTCCAAATTTAAATTTATAAATTCATTTAGCTGGTACATACTGTTTTGAAAACAGTCATTCATTTGTTTTTTCCTCATTATTTTTTTCTTTGGCGTCGCTTATTACCGCACAATGAATAACATAAAATATCGGTATATTTACAGTGCTGCAGAAACATCTCGAAGGATTAATGATGTGTACGGCGCTGGTGTCGCAAAAGAAAGAACGGTACGTTTTTGGTTTCAACGTTTTCGTTCTGGGAATTTCGACCTTCAGAACCAACACCGTGGACGGCCGGAGACCAAAGTGGAAAATGAAGAACCAAACACCTCAGAGATAGCTGCAGGCTTCGGGGTGATAAAACTGTATTAATCCACTTGAAGCAAATAGGGAAAGAACTTAAACGATGGGTACCTAATTAATTGAGTGAATCGAACTTGCAAACACGCGTCGACTGCTGTGTTACTTTGCTCAACCGACACAATAATGAAGGGATTTTAAATCGAATCATTACTTGTGATGAAAAGTGGATACGGTACGATAATCGGAAGCGCTTGTCGCAATGACTGAACCCTGGAGACCCAACCAAATCCTGCCCTAAACGAAAATTGACTTAGAAAAAATTACTTGTGAGTGTTTGGTGGACTAGCGCCGGTGTCGTTCACTACAGCTTTCTAAAATCTGGCAAAACCATTACGGCAGATATCTATTGTCAGCTACTGCAAACCATGAAGGAAGAACTAGATGCTAAACAACCGAGATTGGTCAATCGCTCTAGGCCACTGCTGCTACACGATAGCGCAAGACCACACACTGCACAACAAACAACCATTAAGTTAGATGAGCTACAATTGGAATGTGTGCGAAATCATACCATTTTTTCCGGAATTTGGACAACTTCTTACAAGGAAAAAAATTCAACTCCGATGCGGCAGTCCAAACCGCCTTCAAAGAGTTTATTGATTCTCGCCCCCATGTTTTTTTAGTACAGGTATCAATGAACTACCTTTGAGATGGCAAAACTGCATAGATAACAACGGTGCATACTTTGATTAATTAAATATATTTTATAAAAAAAAATGACTATATTCCTCCCGTACAAAACGCCAATATCATATGTAAGGACCTAATATAAACAGTGCAGGTCCATCGAGGTGGTCATAGTGATTCTATTGTCAAACAACAATACTTTCAGTTGCTATATTTTGGTTTGAATAGTGCGTGAGCCAGAGTAATTACAAGAACAAGACATGACAAGTTACATTGCCTGTGTGTAGATGAAGTTACCTACATGATGACCTACATGATGAGACCCACAAGGGAGTAAATCGCTCTCTTTCGTTGATATTTACTTATTTATTAAGGATCTCCAATAAAAGACACACACTTACAAGTAAATTAATTCAAAGAATAATGTTTTAAAATATGTGTGCTCCTTAAATTATAGGAGATCACATTAAGCACATAAAATAATGACTATCAACCAAAAGCGCACACATATGCTTTTTTCATATAATTAGTAGGCGTACGGGAACATAGACTATCGGATTGTGAGTGACCACCATCACAACCAAATATTTATGGGCAAACATTGGCGCCATAAGAAATATGAACCATTATTTACATCGCCAGTGCGCGACCACTCTTGGGAATTAAGACGTTATGTCCCTTACGCCTCAAGTTTCACTGGATCGCTCACCCTTCCAATCGGAAAACAACAATACTGATTATTACTATTTCATGGAAGATTATATAATTGGTATGTGGTACCTACGTTATACAAAAGTGTTATAAAGCGATAAAGAAACACTTTTAATCGCCAAAAATGCTTTCTGTAATCTGAAACTGCGTTGGAAGTAATCAAGAAAAGCGAAGGCAGCAGTAAATAACAGTAAATAACAATTTAGTAAATAATAATGAATCCTAACATTATTTAGAGAAAAACCCTTACCTCCGAAAGTGCCAGTAAGTATCTTCACGATTCATTATTTCGGGGGTAAAGTGTGTGAAGTTTGAAGAGCCGACGTCAAAACTTTGGTATGATAAATCTGTTTTCGTGTTCATTTTTTAATCCTACCTACAATTCCATAGAAAAAAAAGAGTTCTCTGTCGTAAATCATTAAAAAAAAGCTTAATATTTTTATAATTTAATGAAACCTCTTTAGACGAGATGAGAGTAAACATTCATGAGCTTCTAGCAGATTATGGCCATGGTGACCATTTTCAAGGGAGACTTGCCATCTGTTTAGACATAGCACCAAGGAGGCACAGGACTATAAACAGTAGCAGCCGGCCCGGGGCCTGAACCCAGGACCTCGCAATCAGTTACTTTATAAGCAAGCCACTAGACCATCAAGGGTGCATATTAAATGCATCATTTCATATGCACTAAATTCTGTAAGAAAATTAAAATTGCGTCTTTTTTTATTACTTGAACTAATAATAATATAATTATGAATTATGATTCTATATACTATCAGAATAATTTTAATTATCAAATATTATAATTCTTTTTTATCAGAATCTAATGGCCTTTACTTACAAACGTTGATTTCTCTCTTTCTTTCATTATGGATTTAACATTCGTAAGAAGAAGACACGGAATTGATTAACTAATCATCCGCTATATGTTTTAAGATTTTTTATTGTTGTCGTTATTGAGTTGTTCTAATATTAGCTGTCATTTAGTGATAGACGTAAATCTTTAAATCTCCTCTAACCTTTATTAAATTTTAATTACGTCGTACGAAACTAGTGTTTAGTTTTAGAACCGTTTTATAATTTGTTCTACAGAATATAATATTATAAAAACTTTCGGAGCTTCTACAATAGAACAAGAATTAACCTATGAATACTACTTTTATAATAATAATAATATGTATTTAAATTAAATTAGTTTTATCTTCTAGGTGAATAATCTATTATTATTATTACATATAATAAAATTGTAACAGGCCGATGTCTGTACATTATTATATAGGCCTCTGCATCTTTGACAGATGATTTAAGCGGCATCGCGAAGGCACTTGCGTTCATGACTGAAAAGACCAATGCGAGAGAGAATCCTCCGGCCGCACTTCCGACAAGTGTATGCGCCCCCAGATGAGCGGGGGTTTGAAGCCCGCTCATGACGCCTAGTGCGTTTTTCTTTTAGTAGTTTAAACCAGTCATTTTCATGCTTTGATTGACCTTCGCGAATAAGGATACTTGATGTACGGAAAGCTAGCGGTCCCGATGGAATACCAGCCATAGTGCTGAAGAAGTGCGCAGCGGAGCTGTCTCCTGTGTTAACGCGCCTGTTCCAACTATCTCTCTCTTCGGGAAGTGTGCCGGAGGCTTGGAGAAGAGCTAATGTGCAAGCGGTTCCCAAAAAAGGGGATCGGTCTGACCCGGCAAATTATCGGCCAATAGCTATCACCTCAGTACTTTGTAAGGTGATGGAACGGATTTTAAACAACCAACTGACCCATTACCTAGAAGATCACTGTCTAATTAATGATCGTCAGTACGGGTTTCGACCAAAACGGTCCACAGGTGATCTTCTAGCGTACGTAACGCACCTCTGGGGTGAAGCTATCGACAAGCATGGAGAATCGTTGGCTGTCAGCCTCGATATCTCCAAGGCTTTCGACAGGGTCTGGCACAGAAGTCTTCTCTCCAAGCTACCGGCATATGGTCTGCCTGCTCAGCTATGCACCTGGATTGCCAGCTTCCTACACAAGCGTAGCCTTCGTGTTTTAGTAGATGGTTGCGCTTCACAATTCTATGTAGTGAATGCTGGGGTCCCCCAGGGATCTGTGCTATCTTCCACACTCTTTCTTTTGCATATCAATGATATGCTCTCCCTTAGGAACATACATTGCTATGCAGATGATAGTACAGTGCATGGTGGATACCACGGACGCGCAGTGGCTGGGCGGGCGGAAACTGAGGAGAGGCGGGAGAATCTTGTCATTGAACTCGATAGGACGTTAGAGCTCATCGCCAAATGGGGCTCTGATAATCTTGTTGAGTTTAATGCCAAGAAAACACAGGTATGCGCTCTCACGGCGAAAAAGTCAACATTTTCCCCTCTTCCCTCCCTCTGTGGTACTCCGCTGGTGATGCAAAGCAAAATCGCCATGCTGGGGATTGACGTTCGCTGCGACCTTAGTCCAAGGGATTACATCGAGGCTGTTATAAAAACAGCTTCACGGAAACTCGGAGTTCTGAACAAGGTGCGGCGCTTTTTCACACCACAACAACTGTGCCTGCTGTACAAAACACAGGTACGGTCTTGCGTGGAATATTGCTCGCAAATTTGGGATGGCTCCGCTAAGTACCTACTGGAGGCCTTGGACCGGTTGCAGCGACGTGCCGTACGCATTATTGGCGACGTAAAGGTCACAAACACCCTTGAACCTTTACAATTGCGTCGTGAGATAACAGCACTGAGCGCTTTCTATCGACTGTATCACGGCGAGTGGTCTGAGAAATTATTCTCTCTAATTCCTGCTTCCCCCTTCCTTCTTAAGTCCACGCGAGCTGGTTCTCGATGTCACCACCTAACTGTGAAATCAATTCCATCGCGAACAAAGAAATTTGGCAACTCCTTTCTTTGTCGCACTACCAAAAAATGGAATTCTTTACCAGCTCACGTGTTCCCCTCCTCTTACAACCCGGGTTCCTTCAAACGAGGCGTGAAGAGGCATCTTGCGGGCCGGCAAGGCGAAGGCGGCTAGTGCAGAACGTTTTTCCCGTCTGTACTGGCCGTCGTTGCGTTTGGACTCTACTACCACTTACCATCAGGTGGAGTAGAGTCATTTGCCCTCCCGGCGAATATAAAAAAAAAAAAAAAGGCGTCGCCACTTGGCACGGTCCTCTGCCAGTTCCTCCCATCGATTGCTAGGGATGTTAAACGCAACCATATCCGGCTTAGCGCAATCTTTGTAACGGAGCATAGGCCGCCCAACAGACCTTTTTGCATCCACAACCTCTCCCAGTAGTATTTGCCTTGGAAGACGGGTCTGCTCCATTCGATGCACGTGTCCCAGCCACCGTAACCGTATTTTTTTTGAGAATGGCCATGATTCTAGGCAGCTGTGCCTCGCCTAGAACAGACTCGTTTGTCACGCGATCCTGCCATGTGATTCCCAGAATGTTCCGAAGACAGCGCAAGTGAAATGTGTTTAGTCGGCGGTCTTGTTTTGCGTACGTTGTCCACGTTTCTGCTCCATACAAGAGTGTACTTAGGACACATGATTGGTAAACAAGCATTTTCGTTTTTACCGTAAGGTGTCTGTTATCCCAAGCCCTTGAACAGAGCCTCCCGAACGTAGAGGCTGCTTTGCCGATGCGGAAGTCGATCTCTGCATCAAGCGAGAGATTGCTCGACAAATGCGACCCAAGGTAGCACAATTTGTTAACCACCTGTAAAGGTGCGCCGTTAAGCAAGATGACTGGTTGCTCTAAACATCCTTGCGCTAAAATAACGGTCTTCTTGCAGTTTATGGACATTGAAAAGAGGTCGCACGCTCTGGCAAATTTGTCCATTAGACTCTGGAGTTGAGCTTGGTCATGAGCAACGAAGGCAGCGTCGTCAGCGAAGAGGAGACTATCTACAAATAGGTCCTTCCTGTAGCGTTTGGACTTGAGCATTGAGATGTTGTACAGCCTACCATCGGTTCGCGTGTGTAAGTGGTTGCTGTTCATCTCCAAAAGCAACCTTCAGAAGCACTGAGAAGAATATTCCGAACAAGGTGGGGGCCAGTGCACAACCTTGACGAACACCACGGCGTATGTCGAATGGCGTGGATGCGTTGCCATTGTGCAGGACGGTGACTTCCATACCTTCGTGAAACGATTGCACTATCCTTAGGAGTTTTGGGGGGCATCCAATTCTGACAAGAACCGAGTACAACCCCTTTCTGCTCACGGAGTCAAAAGCCTTATTTAGGTCTACAAATGCAATGACTAGGGGGGTATGTTGCTCTCTACACTTTTCTTGTAGCTGTCTGAGAGAAAATATCATGTCGACAGTTGACCGTTGGGACCTAAAACCACATTGTGCCTCAGGGTATACGCGGTCGGCGAGCCTTTGTAGTTTGCCTAAAATGGCCCTGGCAAAGGCTTTACCGACGATGCTAAGAAGAGATATTCCGCGGTAACAGTTGCAGTCGCCGCGATCGCCTATGCCTTTATAAAGAGTGACGATGTTAGCATCTCGCATATCCTGAGGGACGTAGTTTTCTTCCCAGCACTTAGCCAGGTAATTATGAAGGATGGGCAAGAGGCACTCAAGCTTGACGACTTCGGTGATAACATCGTCTCTTCCAGGGCTCTTTCCGCATTTGAGCTTCTTGATGGCCAGATAAAGTTCCTCTACTGTGGGTGCAACGTCTAGCTTGTGCCAAGTTGCCAGATTCGGGACAAGCTCCATTGCTTCTGGCTGAATATCCACTGGGCACGAGTAGAGCCCCTTGTAGTATTCTACCCATCTTGCCATCTGACGGGTGCTGTCTGTTATAACAGAACCGTCGGTTTCCTTGAGAGGTGCCGTCTTTTTTTGGAGTAGGTCCAAGAGCTCTTTTGATGCCCGCGTACACCCCGCCAATATCCCCCGCGTTTGCGCACGCTTGGATGCTTTGGCAAAGCTCTGTCCAATGATGTGAGATCTTTAAGCGTCGCATCGCAAGGGTTAAGGCGAATATTTAAAGCGGCTTGGCGTTTCGAGTCAATCAAGGGAAGTAAGTGCTCCTCGTTTTCTTGAAACCAGTCGTAAGATTTTGCCTTTTGATAGCCAAAAATCTTGCCTGCAGTGTCAGTGAGAAGAGACTTGACTTTTTCCCATTCGACTCGCGCTGATGCTGTACTATCCCAAGTTGTAACTTCTTCGCGGACGAGTTCCCCAAATGACTCCACTACTTCCATGTCATGAGTCTTGAAAAGATTTATCTTTTTTTCGACCGAGTGGCTTGGAAGAATGGACTCTTCTAGGGACAAGTCGGACTTTAGTAGCAACGAGGCTGTGATCGTTGTCGCAATCGGCACTGTGAAACGCCCGCGTGTGGAGCGTCTCCCGTAGATCCCTCCTTCTTGTAAGAGCAAGGTCTAATTGGTGCCAGTGTTTAGATCGAGGGTGCATCCACGAGACTTTCTGCATCATTTTGCTTTTAAAAAAGGTGTTGGTAACACACAGCTGGTGCCTTGAGCAAAACTCCAACAGTCGTTGTCCGTTGTCGTTAAGCTTGCCTATGCCGTGTGCACCGAGGCATTCAGGCCAGGCTGATGTGCCCTGACCGACGCGGGCATTAAAGTCACCCAAAATATGCAGTCTGTCAGTTGGATTCACCCTGCGCACTGTCTCATCGAGCTGGCCGTAGAATTGATCCTTGGTCTCAGGTTTTGAACTAAGCGTCGGTGCGTAAGCGGAAATTAGCGTGACAAAGCCGCTTTTTGTGCTTAGACGCAAGACCAGTGTAAGTGTAGTGGTAAGCACAAGGTAACACAAGGCCATCTCGGCTTAAAACCATGTATGTAATATTAATATTCTTTAACAACAATATCGAAGTTACAATTTAATGTATTTATAGAATGCGTGATTGCAGAATATAGTAACCTGTGGGAGGGCTTTATAAAGGGCGTCTGGATCGGTACTACCCACTCACGCGCCATTCTAACGCCTAACATCAATTCTGTATTTTCGTGTTCACCTTTAAAAAACGAATGAGCTAAAGTTATTCGTATATAATATCCTCATACGAGTATATGATCTGCGCCGTATGTTCTCCGCCTGACTCGTTTTCCAATTTGTTGTAAACTACCTCAAAAAGGTTACACGGTAATAGATCTATGCTATAATTTCTTGCATGAAAAACCCAGACGCCGTGATGTTCCAGCGGCTAGAAGACGAGAATCTTAACCGATGATTCTGGGATCAAACCTTCCTATAGTCAGAATAATATCGTAAATATTCGCCATCGACCTATGAGGAAAATTTTGAATTTTCTCGCAGTTATACAGATAATATTTCCAACGGTCAAAAAGTATAAGTAATTTGAGAAGGCTATGGGGAATTACAGACCGTACCTCGTACAACTTATAAGTTTCACAAGTGATCGGGTATTATGTTTTGGTACCTTATTACCCACTGATAAAATATTTTATCAGTGTTCAATATAAACTTCTACTTATTTTTATTTAAGTGTTATAATATTTCATTTATTTGTTTTACTTTTTTAATGTAAATTATTTTTTTACTTATATTATGTTAAAGAGAAGGAACTTTAAAGCAAAATAAAAAATAATTATCCTTTTATAAAATATATTTTTAGTAAAGGATAGAGTAAAATAAAAGCGATAGTAATATTTTTTATTTAGGTTCTAACAATGCTAGGCATTCTGACTCTTGGTAACAATGACACAATGGTATGGACGCCATTTACATTTCAAAAGGATTTAACAAGAAGTTATGGAATCGAGTGGCTTGAAATTGCAGGTTTTTTCATGTTAATATATTTTATAGAATATTTTTTCCGTAAAAATTGTAACCATCGACTTTAAAAATGTTCCCAATACACCTCTGTGTTTTTATATAAGAGGGGGCAAACGGGCGGGACGCTCACTTGATGGAAAATGATTACCATCACCCATGGACACTTCACCATAGTAGGACTTGCAAGTGCGTTGCCAACCCTTAACGAATGAGTACGCTCTTTTCTTGAAGGTTTCTATGTCATATCAATTCAGAAAAATCAACGGCGAAAGCTGGTTCCACACTCTTTGTGCGAAGTAGGAAATGCCTTTTTATTTATTTATTAGAGCACCAACAAAGTACACACAGATACACGATAGCACACAGTTCATAAAATAAAAAATAAAAGAAGTGGTATCTCAATTACAGGTAATAACTGCATGAACAATATGGCAACATATACATTATAGCTCAAAAAAAAACAAATAAAAGACAAATCAAAATTTTAAATTACAAAAAAAAACAATGATAAAAAAAATTTAATAAACTAAAATAAAAATAATAATGAAAACTAATATGAATAATTAAGTATTACTTATTAAAGGCATTATGGACCTTCTAAATTTAAGTATATTGTTAGTAAAGATGTTTACATCCTTGTCCATGTCTACGCAATTATAGGTCTTTATAATTCTATTAGCTCCAAACCTTCTCCTCAAAAAGAGGAGAGGAGGCCTTTAGCCCAGCAGTGGGACATTCACAGGCTGTTACGGATTACGGATAATTCTATTTATAGGTGAACTATGTCCTAGGTTCGATTTTGAAGCTTTAGTTTTAAACAATTTACGCCTGTTCAAGCGTAAGCATTTTATGGGCGCAAAAATACAAATAAGTGACAGTAGTTTTGGACAGTCCAAAATGCCATTAATGAGTTTATACATAAAAAGGCTATCCAATAAGCATCTTCGATCAGCAAGCGATTTCATTTTAAAATGTATTTTTTTTTTTTTTATAGAATAGGAAGGCGGACGAGCATATGGGCCACCTGATGGTAAGTGGTCACCAACGCTCTTAGACATTAGCATTGTAAGAAATGTCAACCATCGCTTACATATCCAATGCGCCACCAACCTTGGGAACTAAGATTTTATGTCCCTTGTGCCTGTAATTACACTGGCTCACTCACCCTTCAAACCGGAACACAACAATATCAAGTATTGCTGTTTTGCGGTAGAATATCTGATGAGTGGGTGGTACCTACCCAGACGAGCTAGTATTAACCTACATTTATAGTTTGGTATTTTTAAGCCAATTTTTTTTAGCCTTAAAAATTGCGCTGTTTGTTGTAATATATATACGATCAGTATTCCGTGTGGTCGAGATTAATTTTTGCCTTTTTCATACTAACTCGAGCATTTATTTCTAAATGATATAAAATTTTATACCCCACGTACAATAATAAAAAATGTATGCGTGCTAACATATTTATTTAAACAATTATTGAAACAGCTTCAAAACGACTAGATTGACATTCAAAGGTAAAATATCAATGTCAGGCTAACCCTTACGATACGATTTAAGCGTCAATAGCGCTATAGTTTACCGGCCTAGCGATTTCAATGTCGCAGTTTCAATTCTGAACCATTGAACTTTTGTCGTCTCTCACCCCTAAAAGAAGTACGCTTAATTGGATCGGTCAATAGGAATTTAATTTTTTTTAAGCTTATTCCACCGCGCTGCTCCAATGCGAATTATACACATGCAGGTTTCCTCACAATGTTTTTCTTCACCGTAAAGCACGAGAAGAATTATAATAACAAATTAAGCGAAATGAAAATTAAGTGGTGCTTGCCCCGATTTGAACCCACGATCATCAGTGGTGGTAGTGGCGATAAGATTTACGCGTTCTTACCATTGGGCCATCTCGGCTTATAGTACCAATAGATGGCGCTAATCCGATTTAATTCCTTTGGCTAATGTCGTATGCACTCCTTATATAGGTTGAAGATTTTACACTTATCTTGACGAGAAAATAAGAATATATATATATTTGAAGTAAAAGTACTTAGTTCGTGCGAGATGTTATCATAATAATATTTTTATAGTACAACACAAAAATAGATATCTATCTATTTTTGTGTTGTACTATAAAAATATTATATAATTAATATAGAGCAAAGGGACATATCTATATGTCCCTATGCTCTTTGCCATACAAATCAAATTGTTCAGAGAAATTTAGAGAATCTAATCGACTAATCTAGCGCGTTCTAACAAACAAACTATTCAGCATTACATAATGGTTTAGATTCCATAATATATACACGTAATGTAATCTATATTCCGAAACAGTAATTATTTATAATCATTCAGACTGATCCGATTGTTATAAAAACAAACTTGTACAAAGGTTATACTTGCCATTTTAAATCGGATTATTTTCCTTTGTGGAGTTTTTAATTAATTTTTATACAAATCTGACAGGCGTCGTACGTCACTTTTCAAAATTCTTTTGGCATTCAAAAATCAAAATCAAATTAAAATATTTTTTATTCAAATTGACTTTTACAAGTACTTCTGAATCGTCAAGCGCTACCACCGGTTCGGAATGTGGATTCTACCGAAAAGAATCGGCAAGAAACTCATTATTTACCCTTTTTTTGTACAAAAACACAAATTTGTATCAATTACATGTACATATATTCACAGAGTAATAGGTTTTACTAATAAGATTATATTTTACAACTACTTGAAGCCTGTTTTCCGCAGTCTAAACTTCAAGTTTTATTAAAAATGCCTATTGCTATGTATCTAAAAACGATTGATTTACTTTATTAAGACGGAAGCTTTAAAATGATTATTTTGTATGCATGCGTGTCTTTATTTCCAGGCAGCATATAGATTGAAATTTTCTGACTACTTGGTACTTATAATTTACTATTTTAATTGGACTTTCATCTTGTTGCTTTTTGTTGGCCGTAGGCGATTTGTGTGAATTAAAAACAGCGCCATCTAGTGAAAGTAATTGGAATGCCATACAATTCGCAGATAACATCAACGATAACTAATAAGTAACAAAAGTCGCACTAGATAGACGCACTGTTCTGAATGTAGATACTGCCGAGAATTCTGAGGAGATTGATTCTTTGTTTTATTACTTATATGAAATATAACTAAATTGTTATTTAACCTGTATTAAAATGAACGAATATATGTACAATACTCATGATGTATGAAAAAGTATTTATTTTTAAATTCTAGTATTTTTCTAGTAGGAATTCTAGTGCTAATATTTATCAATTAAAGTTCAAACACATTTGAATTTGATTTGAAAGTTTTAACAATATTTTATATACATATATTATATGGAAGGATTTTGTTAGATAAAATTTTCATTAGCTCATCAGTTGTGCATATTTAGCATTGAAGATATTTACAAAATCCTATGCCTAAAAAAATTATCTAAGCGCGGAAGTGACTTACATTGATCCAGTCCGGTCGGCTGTCCATCCGCTGAAATAAAAATAGAAAACTTTAAAAATACACGCTAAACGTAATCATGATTGAAGTTTTTTAATCTGTTAACAAAAATTTAAACAAAATGTCAGTCAGTGTAAGCGTTAATGACGTATTACAGAACACGAAAACAAGCAAATATGTTACAATGAACAGGTGAGCATATGTCTAGGCTTTACCTTTATAATTTACGGTTCATCAAATTTTTAGTTTTAGCTATTAGTATGAGTTGGTCAAATAATGCAGACCTTAAGAGTACCTCCACAAAACCGATTTAAGTGAAACATTGACGGGCCGGTTGGCGTGGTTGGTAGGCCTTTCACGCCGAAGGTTGTGGGTTCGATTCCCACCCAGGACAGATATTTGTGTGCATGAACATGTCTGTTTGTCCTGAGTCTGGGTGTAATTATCTATATGAGTATGTATTTACTGGTGGTAGGGCTTTGTGCAAGCTCGTCTGGGTAGGTACCACCCACTCATCAGATATTCTACCGCAAAACAGCAATACTTGATACTGTTGTGTTTCGGTTTGAAGGGTGAGTGAGCCAGTGTAATTACAGGCACAAGGGACATAAAATCTTAGTTCCCAAGGTTGGTGGCGCATTGGCTATAAGCGATGGTTGACATTTCTTACAATGCCAATGTCTAAGGGCGTTTGGTGACCACTTACCATCAGGTGGCCCATATACTCGTCCACCTTCCTATTCTATAAAAAAAAAAGAAAAAGAAAAGTAGTATATGTAGAATTTCAGTTGTCTGGTTTCCATAGCACTAGTTGTACAAGCTTAATTTGGGATCAGATGGCCGCGTGTGAAAAAAGTCTCAGGATATTATTATTATTATATTGCCTACGTTTTTGGTGTTGGTAACATTGATATCATATGTATAGTGGTATTATTAATATAAACATGTATAGTTAGAATTTCCGAGGTGATTCAATTGATAACATTAGTGGATATTCATCGAAAGTCACGAATATTAATGATTGATTTAATTAAAGATAATTCACTGTTTTGTATTAAAGGTCAGGCTCTGCAAAGAGCCAGTGGTGGTGGGTGGGTAGAAACCACCCACTCATATTGCTCAGTATTGCTGTGTTCTGGTTCGAAGTATGATAATGTAACTACAGGCATAAGGGACATAACATCTTTGTTCCCAATCCCAATTCTTGTTTCAGCGCCAATGTATATGTGCGGTGGTGGCCGCTTACCATGAAGTGATACATATGGCCGACATACTGCTCAAAATGAGTACTAAATAAATTAATAAAATAATATAAGCGCGAGAAAAAAAACCTTATAACGTTTAGTTTCACGATTTTTTAATGAAAACAGTCGATATATAATTTTACAATAGAAATATTATTTGTCATCTCTTTTCAATAAGATCGACAATCATAACGATCGCTAAGCGACTCAAAATAAATTCATAAAAGAATAAAAATAATTAATAATATTTACAAAACAATGAAATAAAAATAAATTGACTTTTTATTAAAAGTCATAACTTCATTATTTTAAGCAAACGCTGAATCAAAATGTTTGAACAACAAAACATTCATTCAACTCATTCATAAAAATGTGACAGTTCAATAAAGCGGGAAACAATAAAGCCACCATGTTTATTTGACAACCAAAAAGGTATTACGAAAAAATAACACCGTTTAATAAAATCGTAAATATAAACATTTTGAAATGTTATTAAATAAACTATTAATTCTCTTTTTATCATAATTTAATGTACTTGTAAGCTACAGCCAGATAAAATCAATTTATAGATACAGGGCTGGATTTAGAGTTCTGAAGGCCCCCGGACATTAAGAAGTTTACATTACAATTATTTTTTTTTTTTTTATAGAATAGGAAGGTGGACGAGCATATGGGCCACCTGATGGTAAGTGGTCACCAAACGCCCTTAGACATTGGCATTGTAAGAAATGTCAACCATCGCTTATAGCCAATGCGCCACCAACCTTGGGAACTAAGATTTTATGTCCCTTGTGCCTGTAATTACACTGGCTCACTCACCCTTCAAACCGGAACACAACAATATCAAGTACTGCTGTTTTGCGGTAGAATATCTGATGAGTGGGTGGTACCTACCCAGACGAGCTTGCACAAAGCCCTACCGCCAGTAAGAATTCTCAGTACCATTAAATGATGTAACATTTGAGTACCATTCAATCAAATCAATCAACAGCCAATCGTTGTCCACTGCTGAACATAGGCCTCTCCCAAGGTGCGCCAAAGCTCCCTGTCCTCCGCCTTCCGCATCCAGTTGGTGCCCGCCACCTTCTTAAGGTCGTCGGTCCACCTGGCTGGAGGGCGCCCTACGCTGCGCTTGCCGATTCGTGGTCTCCACTCTAGGACTCGTCTGCTCCAACGAATCGGTCCTACGACATAAGTGACCAGCCCACTGCCACTTCAGCCTGCTAATTTTGCAAGCTATGTCGGTGACTCCAGTTCTTTTCCGGATAATCTCATTTCTGATCTTATCCTTCAAAGATACTCCGAACATAGCTCGCTCCATAGCACGCTGAGCGACTTTGAATTTGTGGACTAGTCCCGCAGTTAGTGTCCACGTTTCGGCACCGTATGTCATGGCAGGTAAGACGCATTGCTTGAAGACTTTCGTCTTCAAACATTGCGGTATAGACGACTTGAGGACTTGACGAAGGTTGCCAAATGCTGCCCATCCCAAGCGAATTCTTCGATCGGCTTCCTTCTCGAAGTTGTTCCTACCGACTTGTATTATCTGTCCTAGGTAGGTATATTCACTAACAACTTCGAGAGGTTTCCCCTCGACGTATATCGGTCCCGGCACGACATGCCTATTGAACATGACCTTGGTCTTGTCCAAGTTCATACCGAGACCGACACACCGGGAAGACTCGCCTAGGCTACGCAGCATTTCGGTGAGTTGTTCCAGCGACTCTGCTATGATGACGATATCGTCGGCAAATCGAAGGTGTGAGATGTACACGCCGTTTACATTGACTCCATACCTAGTCCAATCCAGCGTTTTGAAAACGTCTTCCAACGCGTTGGTGAACAGTTTCGGGGATATTACATCCCCCTGTCTCACCCCTCTGCGCAGTTGGATCGCCTTCGTCTTACAGTCCTGGATGTGGACAGTCATTGTAGCGGCGTTGTACAGACATCTCAGTATCTCGATATATCTCCAATCGATATGACATCTCTGCAATGAGTCGAGCACTGCCCAGGTTTCGATGGAGTCGAAGGCTTTCTCGTAGTCCACAAATGCCATACACAGCGGCTGATTGTACTCTTCGGTCTTCTGCACAATCTGCCGAACAGTATGGATGTGGTCCACGGTGCTGTAGCCTGATCGAAAGCCGGCTTGCTCTGGGGGCTGGAACTCGTCAAGTCGTCTGGCGAGATGGTTCGTGACGACTCTTGAGAACAGCTTATACACGTGACTCAGGAGGGAGATTGGTCTGTAGTTTTTCAAGAGGGTTTTATCACCTTTCTTGAAAAACAGTACCACCACACTCCCGCTCCACGTTTCCGGGGTCTTGCCATGTTGGATGACGGAATTAAAGAGGCTTGCTAGCTCTTTCAGGACCGGAGTCCCGCCTGCCTTAAGCAACTCTGTTGTGATTCCGTCATCTCCCGGAGCTTTGTTGTTTTTAAGCTGTTCTAGAGCCGCCCCAATCTCTCCTTGGTCAACGACCGGGAGCTCCTCGGAGTAATGGCGCATAAGAGGGGCGCGCTGGTCATCAATACGGATTCCCACGGGTTTATCCGATCTTGAAGAGAACAACTGCCCATAAAACCTCTCTACTTCTCCGACAATCTCAGGCCTAGAGGTAACGACCCCACCATTTTCAGTTTTAAGTTTTGTCAGACGCGGCCTCCCAAACTTGCGAGCGAACACTTTCGATCCCCGATTTTGCTCAATCGCAGCCTTGATGGCACGGGTATTGGAGCGTCGGCAGTCGCGTCGCGTCAGCGTTTTTATTGTTCGATTTAAGGCCTTATCTGACAAAAACGATGGTAGTTCTCGTCGTTTTCTCATGAGCTCGAGTGTCTCAGCAGAGAGTTTTGGTGCGTTGTCTCTTCTCTGTGGCGGAAAACACTTGCGGGATGTGTTTTGCAGTATTTTGACCAGCGTGTCGGTTCTCTCATCAATGCTGCTTATGGTTTCCAACGCGGTGAATTGATTTTGAAGTTCCATTTGGAACTTTTCGGAGCCTTGAGCAGCTTGGAGCATGGTAGGTCGGAGAGTAGACCTCATCATTCTCGATCTTTCGGCTTTTAATTGATATTTAGAGTGCCTCGAACCAAGCGGTGATCACTTCCGGTATTAAACCTGTTGATCACTGAAACATCTCTAAATATGTGCCTTTTATTCGAAATGATAAAGTCTATCTCGTTCCTTGTCATGTTATCGGGGCTTCGCCAGGTCCACCTCCTCTGAGGCTTCTTTTGAAAGAAAGAATTCATCAAAAAAAGCCCCTGCGCTTCGAGAAAGTTTACCAGCATTTGCCCCCTGTGATTTCTGCAGCCCAAGCCGTAAGGTCCGACTTTCGATTCACCGCTATCTTGTACTCCCACTTTAGCATTAAAGTCTCCCATAACAACATTGTAGTGGGCCTTCGAGGTGTCGTTGAGGGCCTTTGCGATGTCCTCGTACATCGCTTCGACCACATCATCAGAGTATGTCGAAGTTGGCGCATATACCTGTACGACCTTCAGGGAGTACCTGTCGGAAAGTTTTAGGACAAGGTACGCTACCCGGTTCGACACACTACTGATTTCCACAATGCTGCTAATGAGATCCTTTTTGACTAGAAAACCGACACCACCCTGGGAGAGGTTATCACCTTCGCGGAAGTAGAGTAAGTTACCGGACTCTAGAGTTATCGTGTCCTCCCCCTGTCTTCGGACTTCAGATAACCCCAGTATATGCCAGTTTATATGACTTAACTCTACTTCTAATTCGGCGAGGTGATGGTCCAGCCTCATCGAGCGTCCATTATACGTTGCCATTTTCAGTCGCTTTATACGGTAGCCTGCCGTGAACCGGTGATTCTTAGCACCCCCTGCCCTGCCGATACCGCGACCGCTACCTTGGTCGGGCCTAGCGGGCTTGCCGGTAACTGGGGGCCTTTTTTTGGGCGCATCTGCCATTAAGGGAGGGGTTTGCCCATACTCGCCGCGCTGGGCAGGCGTGTTGGCGAGCGCAGTAGGGGGGTAAGATGTTTATGGGAGGGGGGACGCTGCTGCCCATACCCCCTTTTCCCCGTCCCTCAGTCGCCTCTTACGACACCCACGGGATGAGATTGGGGGAGTACTATTCTAAGCCGGTACTCCACGGCGGAGTACCATTGAGTACCATTAAATGATGGCACAACAAACCACGTAATTTTATCTTGAGTGCCTTTACGTCTATTGACTTAAATCCAATATACGCTACAATTGTTTTAAATAATACATCTTCAACTTATACTTAACATTCTTAATAGTTAGTTCACGCCCTATTCTGTTATTGAAGCTATTTATTAAGCGAGGAATCATGTGAGCTAGTACGCTGTCCATATTTGTTGTTAGCTAATATAGTTCCTATTTTTTGTTGTGTCACCCATCGGGTTTTTAAATCATGCGGGACGTTGTTCTGAAAATATGTATTTAAAAAATGTTCTTTCAATATATCATACTTAACTTAGGTCTGTGTGGGTATTATTTGACAATGCCTAACGTGTTGTTAGGCATTGTCAAAATGTTACGTTCAAATCAAATTTTGCTTTAATTTTAATGTTATCAGATATAATGGTTTTTAAGATTTTGGTTTGCAAAATGGTGGCTATTGATTATTTCCGTCAGTTGTTTAATAATTTATTGCGGAACCAATTAAAATATTTTAACAAATTTATAGCGATATAGTAAAAAACAATATTTTACTATATATATGTACATAATATACTTAAAGAGTTTACTCATCGGAATTGACGTCATGTTTTTTGTTTAAAAAATCTATTGTCGGGGCCTCTCTCTTGTGGAGGCCCAGGAGCTATAGCCCTTAAATCCGGCCCTGTATAGATATGATCGCTGACCCGTTCTGGAAGTAATGTATGTTTTCATTTCGTAGGTACCTTATTAAATTTTCATAGTTCGTCTGCGAAAAAACAAAGAACATTCTCGTACGATCTGTTTACATGATACTATATTCATTCGTAAATATTTTATAAACAGATCTCAATGTTAAAATAAAGCAACACTTATCGTCCATTAGCGCTGTTTCCGATGGGAAAAAAACATAGTCACGTGGTTTCATTCATTTGTTTTTTTTATTGTTTTAATGTGTAGTCAAATCACTGTTATATTTAATGAATAGTTTGTTTTTTTTCAGAAATCGAATGATCAACCCGATTGGTTACTCCGTGTTATAATGACCTTGTAGTTTTGAAACTGCCTCGTTGGTCTACTGGCTTGATATAAAGCCGCAGACCCGGAGGTCCTGGGTTCAATTGCCAGGTCAGGCCAATAAAAAAGTTATTGGATTTTTCTGTCAGAAAATTCTCAGTAGCAGCCGGAGTCTGTAAGTTGGAAGTGTGTACACTCCCGTGCCTCGGAAAGCACGTAAAAGCCGTTGGGCCTGCGCCTGAACTCTTTCCGGTCGTGTCAGATTGCCGTCCCATCGGATTATGAGAGTTAGGGAATAGAGAGTGCACCTGTGTTTACGCATACACTTGTGCACTATAATATCTCTTGCGCAGTTGGCTAATCTCTCTTGAGATTGGCCGCCGTGGCCGAAATCGGTCTGGAGGACATTATTATTAGTTTTGATATATATGTAGATATAACATAATACTAGCTACCCGGCCCTGCTTCGTAAGGGGTCGAATAATGGTCTACATAACTTTACTGATGGTAGGGCTTTGTGCAAGCCGTCGTCTGGGTAGGTACCACGCACTCATCAGATATTCTACCGCAAAACAGCAGTACTTGATATTGTTGTGTTCCGATTTGAAGGGTGTCAGTGTAATTAAAAGCACAATGGACATAAAATATTAGTTCCCAAGGTTGGTAGCGCATTAGCTATGTAAGCAATGGTTGCATGGTTGGTTCTTACAATGCCAATGTCTAAGGGCGTTTGGTTATATCGTCCATATAACGCTATTGGTTTACGTCAGTAAAGCACCCAGTTGGCATGGTTTTTTCTGACATCTTTAATAAACATCGATACATTTCAGCCAATTTACACAAAATATTAATGAATTCTACACCTGAACCTTAGTCATGAATTATAAATGGACGGACCATTGGTGAAAACCGTATCAAAATCTGTTCTGTAATTTTTAAGTTTATCGCGTTCAAACAGACGCGGCGGGGGTACTTTGTTATATATAATAATAGTAAAATAGGATATCACAAGTAATTTTATCTTATAGAAGACGATTAAAACATTTACCAAACGATTTTAAATACTGAATATTACTGAACTGTCCTAATATATCGTGCAATACGCCTCGCGTATTATTTTCGCACATAATCGTTATAATACAAAGAAATCGATCGATCTATTGTATTATTCTATAAGATACAGGCTGTTGTTGCTCAATTTTCTGTTGAAGTTTAGAACACCTACAAATATTTAATATTAAGTTTTTGTGTATCTGTTCATTTTGGCGGCATTTACTATGTAAGCTTAGACCGCAATTTTCTCTTCGCCGGAAAAATTTGAACAGCTTGAGTGTTATTTCGGTGTTAGTAAGTTACAAACAAACATTGACGTTACAACAACTTCGTTATAGGGATTGCCCTACAAACAAAGTGTATAAATAAAAAAACAATTACATTATTTTCATATCTGAAGTATATTGATTTTTTTTTTATTTTGTGCACTAAAGTATGAATTCATATCAATTATAATTATATGAAAAAAATGTCAATAATTTTTTTTGGCAATAAAATATACGTGTACTTATTTCACTTCTAATTATAGACGCTCACGGATCGTTCGTTCAAGAATTGTATTAAATAGAACTGATTCCAAATTTAAACACAGCGATATTGATATTTCCGTTTGAATGTATTCTTCGTTCAACACATTAGCGTAAACTACGCCAAAAAAACAAAAAAAAGCGAACGGATATTACCTCATTCACGAATAGTTTGGACTGTTTCCAAATGGCTGACGGCTTTGACAATTACATTTGGCCGTGAGTGTCCCTTCAGATTAGACCTAGACACCAGCCCAGGCCAGCTCACACAGCCAAAAATAATATTATTTTAATCTAACCGCTTCGATATAAAGGTGCCTTAAATGTCAAAGTGCCTAGCGGCATTGGATCTCTGAGACCGGTCCTGATGATAGGCAAGGCTTTCAGCTTTGTATTGCTTTGTTAATTTGTAAATATAATTCATTATACAGTTTTTTAATCATTTAGTTAGTATAATAGTTTCTTTTTTAATACTATGTTTGTTTTTAATATAGGAATTGTATTTTGATATTTTGAGTATTTAACTTTTTTTTCTTATTTTTTTTTATGATAATGAGTTATATTTTATGTGAAGCTCGTCATTGTATAATTACATTTCAGATATTATTAATACATATTAAATTTCGTTCAATAAATAAAATTATTATAAAATAAACGATTTATTGTTTGAAAAGTAAAATTGATCTTGATCATTTAAAATCTATTAATTACATTAGTAATTAAATACAATAACTGAAACATTTTTATTTATCCCCCGCATAGAATTTAATGAATACATCCACGCTCTTATATTATATACATATTATTATATTACTCGAATACGCATTATTTTTTTTAATAAGTTTTAAATTTATTAACTGGCACAGGTAAAACTATTTGTGGATTTTTATCATATAAGATAACTTTGTAAAAGGACTTAAAGTCTATTTATCTAAGGACTTAGTCAGCTTATTACAAAAATAGGATTAAATTAAGTTACCGTATCTAATATATATATATATATATATATATATATATATATATATATATATATATATATATATATATATATATATATATATATATATATATATATATATATATATATATATATATATATATATATATATATATACACACTGTATATATATATATATACATATATATGTATATATATATATACAGCCGAGATGGCCCTGTGGTAAGAACGCGTGAATCTTAACCGATGATCGTGGGTTCAAACCCGGGCAAGCACCACTGAATTTTCATGTGCTTAATTTGTGATTATAATTCATCTCGTGCTTTACGGTGAAGGAAAACATCGTGAGGAAACCTGCATGTGTCTAATTTCACTGAAATTCTGCCACATGTGAATTCTACCAACCCGCATTGGAGCAGCGTGGTGGAATAAGCTCCAAACCTTCTCCTCAAAAGGGAGAGGAGGCCTTTAGCCCAGCAGTGGGACATTCACAGGCTGTTACGGCATATATATGTGTGTAAAATGTATCTAAGAATATATCCGTCACGATGTTTTCCTTCAAACCACGCACGGAATAGATCGTCTACAAAAAAACTTTTGAAATACCTTAGTTCGAACACGCGAACTTCCGGCTTAGATTAAAAATAATATACAATTCCCGAACATTTTCCGACAACTCCATTACATACTGTCGGGTAAAAGAAAACAATACACAAAGAAAATATGTTAAACTGATTATCGGAGCGCGTGACCCGAATATATCTTTAATATAAAATTATGGAAATCATACCTGACCCTAATGATTTGCACGCAATGTATTCAGGGCTGCCATTTACTGGTGGTAGGGCTTTGTGCAAGCTCTTCTGGGTAAGTACCACCCACTCATCAGATATTCTGACGCAAAACAGTATTTTGTGCTAGAATATTTGTGCCGGTTTGAAGGGTGAGTGATCCAGTGTAATTACAGATACAAGTGATATAACATCTTAGTTCCCAAGGTTGGTGGCGCATTGGTGATGTTTGACATCTCTTACAATGCCAATGTCTATGGGCGTTGGTGACCACTTACCAGCAGGTGGTCCATTCGCTCGTCCGCTAACCTATACTATAAAAAAAATTTCACCTTATGATACGGAATATCCAAAATTTTATTTCGCAACGGATTTATACTACTGGTGGTTTCAGTGTGTATTAAAAATGTCGTTTAAGCCTGTATGTGATGTGTATAAAATTTTCCTTCCCAAGCTTATTGGTTTTGTCGCTAGCTTGTATACTGGCTTGTGTACGTAAATAACGGTCTTAGTTCCATTAGTTGGGTTATACTTTAAGTTAATGGTTTTCCGTCAAAAAATCTCGAATTTAGGAAGTTTTGTGCATAAGAAGCTTTCAAAAAAAGCAATGCTAAAACAGTCACACAAAAATTTAATTTGATAGATTTGTATACCTTCGCAATTTTGACAGAAGAATTAGCAACCGTTTGTTTAAATAGATAACTCCCAGTAACAAATAATATAAAAAATGTGAAAAAATCCCGATAACACTTCCAACTTTTAGTTCTCTGCCCTCTCCAGTCGAGTCCCAACGTCTTGGATTCACCTGGGTGAAGAGCCATACGCTGCGTTTGCAATAATAAAGTATTTTATGCCAAGATATAACTTAAAAAAAATCCTTAATTTATAATTATTATAAATCAATAAGAAAAGTTGGCAGCCCTAACTGTTTTCAATGGCGTAAAATAATAACACCATCAGTGCGTACTGTATATCATACAAGTAAAAAGATGTAAATCGTGTTATTAGGTTTTTTCATCCACGAAAGACTAATGAAGCTGGTTATAATAAAACTGGATCATACTGACGATGATGATGTGCTGACTGACTTCAGCGATCCGTATCCGCACCTCTTTTTTGAGGAGAAGGTTTGGAGCTTATTCCACCACGCTGCTCCAATGCGGGTTGGTGGAATACACATGTGGCAGAATTTCAGTGAAATTAGACACATGCAGGTTTCCTCACGATGTTTTCCTTCACCGTCAAGCACGAGATGAATTATAATCACAAATTAAGCACACTACACTCGCTATTCCCTAACTCTTATATTCCGATGGTACGGCAATCCGACACGACCAGAAAGAATTCAGGAGTAGGACCAAAGGCTTTACGTGCTTTTATTGGACCAATCTAGGTTTAAGCCCAAGTCTTCGGGATCTTTATTTCTAGCCACAAGACCAAAGTCAGGCAACACAATAATTATAGTCTGTAAATAACATTTGCCAACTATTATATTTAAAACATCATTAAAAAAATAATAATATAGCAACATACTTCACATAAGATTATGTAGATGATAAAAAATCAGTGGAACTAGTATTTGTTTATTTATAGTTATTATATATGTATGTTTGTAAATGTATTACTTTAATATATTATAATATATATTTAAATATAAAAAGCTTAAATACGGAGCTTCTTGCCGGTACTTCTCGTTAGTTTACATACCCAACCGGTGGGTAAATTTGATTTCGTTTGAATGTCGAGAAAATCAATATATGCTTTACTTAAACAGGCTCTTTCTAGCATTTTTGAATCGTTATTCATAAAGATTAAATTTAATTTAATCGCCTAGAAAATCAGAAGATACCCCATTTCGTTAATCAAGTTATATTGATAATTAAATATGTATCCTACATGGAAATCAACGAATACTTACATTACATTATTTGCAAAGGTTGAATGTACTATTCGATATATCAATAAGCCGTGTAACAGTAACAGCCTTTGAATGTCCCACTGCTGGGTTATAGCTTCCTCTCCTTTTTTTTTTGAGGAGAATGTTTGGAGCTTATTCCATCACGCTGCTCCAATGCGCGTTGGTGGATACACCTGTGGTAGAATTTCAGTGAAATTTGACACATGCAGGTTTCCTCACGATATTTTCCTTCACCATCAAGCACGAGATGAATTATAAACACAATAAACCGTGTAAAAAGTAATAAAAAGCGAAGCCAATTAATTCATTTAAATTGAGATTTTTAAACATTTTCTTAAACATTTGATTAATGGTTTAATTAATTCCCTGGACTTAGTATATTAATCAAACGTTCTTTTCATAACCGCCTGAGGCACATTTTATGGAGTATCGGGACTGTATTACGTGTAAGCGAATTTACTGCAATGTCTATTGCTTTAGCAATAAATTCGATTAGATAAAAAATATTACGTAATCTCAATTTAAATTTGAACCATTCTGGTTAACCCGGGAATTGAACCAAACTCGGGTTTATTCGAAGTTTATTTATTTGGATCTCCACATTGTGCATAACATATATCTAAAACATGTTTTATATTTACTTAAAACCAGTTATGTACAAACAAGACAAATAATATACAAATTAAGCAAATTATATACAAATAACAAATTTATATACAAATTAAAATGAAAAATAGAAATATTTAAATAAAAATATAATAAAAAACAAACAAAATATTGTAATTAATTAAGATTAAAAACTAATTAACTTTTTAAGCTAAAAGATACATCACACTTTTTCATAAACGATGAGAGCCCGTCAACAATGTCCAGTGTTACAGTGTTTTTTACGCAATTGTTATATACTCGCGATATTCGCGATATTGGATCATACTGTTCTAGTTTCGTTAAAGCGCGGTCAATCTTAAAGAGCGGACATGGGTTGCGAGGAGGTCTTCCAGGAACATTAATATTAAATCTACTCAATAGTCTATCGTCATCTACAGTTAGGCTTATAAGATAGCAGCTGAATCAATTTTTTTCTCTTCTATTAATACCACAAGAAACGCTTATAAATAGCTCTGTTAGGAATATGTCAAATCATTAAAAAGTAGTAAATTGTCTAAGATTTCATCTTAATATCTTTGACAAAACGCCACAAGGCTAAGTATGATTTGAGTAAGGTTTATACCAGATGCGTCACGTTAGCATGCGAAAGCGATTTTTTAGTGGGTATTCCGATGTTCGGGGCGCACTCGGCTCCTTGGACACTGGCGAGCCCCACATACCCCCCAATGTTCCCGTGGGGGAAACGCGTTTTTCCAGCGATAAAAAAGGGTCCAATACCAAATAACTCTGTCATAATTAACACGTTAATAGTAAAATTTAATTACTATTATACTAACACGTTAAAATTTAATTACTATACTAACACGTTAATAATTAAATTTAAAACAATACTAAAATTTTATAGTGATAATAATACAAAATTTAATATCTTTAGAATATCCACACATAGCATATATATAAGCACGTAAAGGCACGTAAGCGCCCGTCAGACCTATATCATAAAAAAAAATTTAGCCCTGATATATCTAGGCAAAAAATGTATTTTCATAATTCTGATATTAGCGCGTCTATACAAACAAATATTTCAACCTTTTTTTAATAATTGTTTTGTTATATTTGATATATATAATATTATGATCTCGTGAGTGATATGAAATAAAGCAATGTTAAATGAAAAACGCCGTGTCAGCTAATCATATAATAAAAATACCGCAGTAGGTGTGTTCACTCTAGTTTGACCTTCAACGACTCAATGTAAAACGATAATACATATGTATATCTATGTATTTCATTTACATTACAAAGGTCAGTACAATGAAGGGTCAGTGAACCTGGTCAGTGACTGGAAGTGTTCACTATTACCTTATTATTATTGTGAAGACTCAAATGAACGCATAAGTTTTTTTACATCAATGACCTGGAATACTGTTGGTAGTTTGTGCGAGCTCTTCTGGATAGGTACCACCCACTCATCAGATATTCTACCGCAAAACAGCAGTACTTGGTATTGTTGTGTTCCGGTTTGAAGGGTGAGTGAGCCAGTGTAATTATAGGCACAAGGGACATAACATCTTAAATTCGAATTGGTGATGTAAGCGATGGTTAACATTTCTTACAATGCCATTGTCTATGGGCGTTGGGGACCACTTACCATCAGGTGGCCCATATGCTCGTCCGCCTTCCTATTCTATAAAAAAATGACCATTTTAAGTCACTTTTCTTTTTTTTTATAGAATAGGAAGGCGGACGAGCATATGGGCCACCTGATGGTAAGTGGTCACCAACGCTCTTAGACATTGGCATTGTAAGAAATGTCAACCATCGCTTACATATGCCAACCAACCAATGCGCCACCAACCTTGGGAACTAAGATTTTATGTCCCTTGTGCCTGTAATTACACTGGCTCACTCACCCTTCAAACCGGAACACAACAATATCAAGTATTGCTGTTTTGCGGTAGAATATCTGATGAGTGGGTGGTACCTACCCAGAGGAGCTTGCACAAAGCCCTACCAACAGTAAATTTATACACATGACTTCAACTTTCAATTTTTGAACATACATACCACAACAGCAGTACGTACAAGACAGCTTTAAAGATCACGCATAAACCATAATAATAAATTCAATGATCTTGATTTATTTCTCTTGCCATTGAAGGAAATGAAATGTTAAATTAATTGTCACCTTGAATAGAATTGTATGTGAATTATTTTTTACAAAATTATATATCAATTCGGTCATACTTCGTAAAATATTAATTAATCTTTCATTTGTTATTATTCTGCTTTGTATTTTTGATTTAATTATTTGTGAACACTTGATTGGTATATGATTTTTTTTAATGTGATATTAATTTTTGTGTGTGTCATAACAATTTTTCTTCCTAATATTAAATAAATACTTGACGTATGTACATGAATAAGTTATCAACTCAATAGCATAAAACTGACACCTTCCACTTATGTCTTCAAAGTGGATTACATGCCATTCCCAATCCTTAATCATTCAATGAGCCAATATGTATCCTAATATAAGCCAGTAGACGTCATATGTCGTATGTCACATGTTATAACCATTATTGTGATTGTAATATTATGTATATATTGAGCTCCCCTACGATTATAAGTGAACCAATTCAACAATGTTCTATATTGGCATAGAAAGTGAACTTTCCCTAGATTAAACGATTTTCAGAGTGAATGTGACATCATATTAAGGACTTTCAAAAAAAGAAACGAAATAAGATAACGGCTGACAATGTTACTCGTACAATTATGTTCAAAATTTTAGCGTTTTAATTTCGACCACAATGTTTAATCATAAAGAAACCATTAACGAAATAATAATTAAGATGTCAAGTAAACACATTAATATTTTAATTGTATTTGATACTTCGATTGAGAAAAACACTAAACTAATTTGCGATCTTACTTGGCTATCAGGAAAGATTTTTTGATTTAAAATATGCCATCCTATGGTAGATATCCAAATGGACCACACAATGGTAAGTGGTCAGTACCGTTCATATACATTGACACTGCAAGAAATAATAATTCTTTCTCACTCCTCTTATTTACTGTCTAATTAAAGAAAGTAAATGTTATGTTCCTTGTGCCTATAAATACACTGACTCACTCACCCTTCAAACCGAAACACTACAATTATAAATATTGGTGTTTGGCGGCAGAATAGTAAGTGCGATACCCAGGCGGGCTTGCACAGTCACCAATTAAACCAGTCTATAATTACACTGGCTCAATCGTCCTTGAAACCAAACAGCAATACAAAGTATTGTTTTTCATATAATTAAACATACTTCTACTACTTGAACTTATAATTCTAAAAAGAATTTAACTGAATTTGATACTACTTAGCCAAAGTCAATTATATAGTTCCTTACTTTCCTGGCTATCAATAAAAAAGAATAAGTTCGGATATCCTCACTCAATAATTTGAACTTAATACAATTGTCTCTTAAAACACTAAGCCAGTGGAACTGTAAAACGCGAACACTTAAATGGAAACCCGTTTTACGGTCACTCATTGGATTCGTTTAGTATTACTACTAATGGTTCTCGTGGATTATTTTTTTAATTTATAGTTTATATTATCAATTAAAAGTCAAAACATGGCTAAAACAACTTAATTATGAAGACTTTGAGAAACTATTAACTACCTCATAAATGTACATCCACATCACACGCTTAATTATAGCACACACACACGCACACATTTACACACTCACGTACACACGGCTTCGATTAACTTACAGTAATTAGTAATAAGAACATTTGTAATAATTTTTAATAATTGAATGGGAAGGAACTGACTTCTGACGCACGGGTAACACCAGTTCAGGAGTCAGGGCTACTTTTTATAATATATGTGTATTGGATAACAATAAATAACATAACAATATTATTATTATTATTATCTGTTTTTCCATTATTTATATAATAATGTAACAGATTTCTAAAAAAATCTTCTGTTATATACCTTCATTTAGTTTTGTAAGAGCGTCTTTTTAAGTTCGACGAGGCATGGATGAATGTCTGAAGAGAATGAAACTAAATTAAAAATAAAATTCATATATCTAACACGACGCCTGGTAATATGGGATCAGCGGTTAATCAATAAAAAAATATGGAGTTAAATTAATAAAACGTTTCATATATATAATGTTAATGTATTTTGCTTATTATTATAATAATATATAGCAATGAGATATGTAGTATAGGTGCAACGCACTAACGAGGGAGTAGGGAGCGGCGGTGAAGAGGTGGAAGGAGGCATGAATAAAGCATCCGCATTCCTTAAAGGCTGGAACACCTGCAAGCCCTTCGATGTTGCAGGCGTCCGGGGTGGTTGTAGCCACTTTCCAGCAGGTGAGCCACCTGCCGTCTGCAGTCTCGTACATAAAAAAAGAGGTCATCATGATGTTTCAAATTAAAAAACTTTTTTTATCTTGAAAATATTTGACATAATTCTCGAGACCAATGATAAGGGACAAGTAATAGCTGCCGCAATGCATCTTGCAATTTACGATTAGACCTCTCCAATCACGTTTATAGTCACTTGTTGAACTTTATCATTTTACGGTTTTCAAAGCCTTTAAAATGCAACATGAGTTTTAGTTATGTCGATATTAAATTACTTCATTATTTATGTTCTATCAATTACTTAAACTTTTTCGACAGTATTTCGATAATGATAATTTCGAATATTAAGCAGGGAATTTATACGCCCCTAATATTTTATAAAAAGGCAATTTTTTTATATGAAATCATTAAAACATAATAAATCTTTATAAATTTAGGTGATTGGGCATTGTGCAAGCCCATCAAATATTATACCGCTAAACAGTAATACTAAGTATTAAGTTTTGGTTTGAAGAGTGAGTGAGCCTGTGGGCATAAGGAACATATCATCCCAGTTCCCAAAGTTGGTGGCGCATTGGCTACTTAAGGAGTGGTTAATATTTCTTACATCCAAAACAATTTATAAAGAATGTTTGCGAGTTATATAATAAAATTGATGACTTTTAACATAATAACACACCTTGGGAATAAAATGAGCACCGTCAAACGCGGGCGGTTCAAACAAAAATATATTAACATATGTAAATTGCTCATTGGTTTACACTTCAACTTCGCGTTGGAATATCATTAAAAGTCACAAAATCCGAATACTATACAATACAGAATACTCTACAATAACTTCAACAATAGTTACTATTGCAATATCAGGTTTCTGATATCATATATATATCATAAAAATGTCAATAATAAACACACCCACAAACAACAAACGGTTGAATTTAATTAAATAAACCAAGCTATAATGTAAGGCTGTAACACTAATTTTTAATATGACGTTGTCAATAAGCCTGTCGTCCCTTAAAATCACTCCATTAGACAGATAAGGTCCACCTTGTCACGTTATCAGCTAATTTCGCCGCTGACCACGATTTTGTCGAAATTTTATCACCAGCCGTGCCTAATCTGATTTAATTAAAAAACCACTTCACTTGGAGAGGATTTGGAGACAATTTTACGTGTTTTTTTTTGTTGATTTATACCGGGAAGGTAGACGAACAAACTAGATGTTTGATGAATATTGATCAGAAACTTTTTTTTTTGTTCAATGATGCCATCGCTCAAAGACAATGGAGATGTTAGAAATATTAACCATTCCTTGATAAAGTTCATTGTCAATGCGTCACCATCCTTGGGAACTATGTTATATCTGTAGACTTGCTCACTTGCTTGTCCTTTCAAACCAGTACATAACAATACTAAATATTGCTGTTTGGTGATAGCCTATGTGATGAGTGGTTGGTAACTACCCAAACGGGTTTGCACACAGCCCTTCCACCAAGTAAATGTTTTATACCGTACTTCTAGAAAAACATGGTTCTTTAAAGACAATCATAATATGGCAACTGATAAGTACCAAGAAGATATTGAAGGACGTGAGAAACCACCTCCGGAATTCAAGCAGGGCACGTCCTATATTTTTATCATCTAGTTCCGTTGTAGAAAGTTACTTCTGTTTTATTGAAGTAACCTAAAATAATAACAAAATTAAATGCTACCTGAAAAGTTGACGGTCGTCTAGCAAAAAACATTATATTAGTAAGCTAATTTATTATCATAATAAATGTTCGTTATTTCCATATTAATACATAAAAAGTTAAGTTAACATTATCAATAAACTGACTATGACAAATAAAATATTATATACAACCTTAATCGAAAATAACATAGATAATACTTACACAAAAATAAAAAATATTTTTCTGTGCGTTATTAACTAAAATAGATCTAAAGAAAGCGATAGTATCATTTTTAAGCAATTGTACGGTATTTATAGACCTGCTTAAATGTATCAAGCCCTGATGCCAAAGACCTCTTGAGCCTTTCATTCCAAGGCAATTTAACGATAACGAATTGCAGAACCGTCGACCAGATCAGTAAGTTTACCGCATTTAAAACATAACTTATATAAATACTCGTTCAGGATTTGTTGTAACAAAGACATATTAATGTTGAGTTCTTAATTCTAAAATATTTTGTCTCGTATATCGTCTCGCAAAGTTTATATAAGTTGCGATAAATATAGTGCACTGAACCGTTTGATTAATTTTATGTGATCTCATAAAACATGCTTTAAGTTGAACAACAATAATATGTATAGGAAGACTTCTAGAAAATAATTATTTCGCGAAAAAAAATATTTTTACTATCCGGTTGAAAGTGTGTAAGCATTTTGATTATATATACTAATTCTCAAGCAAGAAATATGTACATCTTTTCAGTATCATCAATAATAATAATAATAATATCTTGGGACATTCACACACGACCATCTGATTCCAAACTAAGCAGAGCTTGTATTATGGAAACCAGATAACTGATATACTACATATACTATTTTTCTTTTGTATTACTTTTATAGATAATTACATCCAAACTCAGGACAAACAGACATGTTCATGCACACAAATGTCTGTCCTGGGTGGAAATGCAACCCACAACCTTCGGCGTGAAAGGCAAGTATCTACCAACCACGCCAACCAGCCCGTCAATTATCATCATTAATGATCAAATAACAGTCTTACAAACACTTCTATTCAATTGAAAGCAAATGCAGGAAGAGTGTTGGCAAAAGACATACTAATTATTATTCAGGACAAATCGACTAAAGGATACGAAACAGAATCGACTCATCGCACCAGAAGACGATATCATGATATCATACAAATATTATAAATAGCAAAAACTTTGCGTCAAAGTTTCCAGCGTTGTGCGTTCGATTTATCCCCGTATAATTCAACATTAAATCAAAACATATGAGCACAGCCGCTAACAATTTTCTCATGACCCATTAAACTATCACTAAGTTCTAGATATGTAGTGTCGAACACAGTTAGTTAGCAGTGTCGAGTCCGGATCCAAAAGTTTCAAGTTTGGCCAACTTATCTCGGATAGTTGGAAAACTCATGGACACAGTTGGAGTCTATGTGTTTCCTGATGTCACATCCTAAGCATTATATTAATGAAAAAACTTACTGTCTACACAAAAAAAAAACTTTTAAATATTATGAAATAACATGGATATTTATGCTGCTCGACGTAAATAAATTTAAATATTATACTAAAAATCACTAATAAAGAACACATTACGTTAATAAAATTTAACTTACAACCATCAAGGCTAACGGCTTTTTAATAATATGATTTTAAAAGTTAATTCTAATGCATTAGACTGTTTCGCTAAATTAGAATTGCATATTAATTAATTTATAAACCTACTATTTTTTTATTAAAAATTTACTGGATTGCCGGTTTATAAAGCTGTAGATCCAGACTTCCTGGCTTCAAAACATGAAAAATTCTTAGCTGCAGTCTAAATAGTATTTCTTACCTAAAAGTGATTGTCCGGATTCCGTCCCAATTAAGGTAAGGCCGAAGAGTCTTCACGTAAGGGGAGCCAAGCAATATGCCTGTTTTATATTAGCAAACTAATGTATCACAAAATAAAATGTAAAACATTGAAAATTGATGGTTATTGAAAGAGTTTATAACTAAAGAAATCCATTAATAAATATAGAGTAAAATAAAAAAAAATCGTACCGATTCCTTTGTAAAATAAATATGTTTTTCTTGTTATTTCCATAGCAACGAATATATAGCATATACGACACGCTTATTAGGTAATAAAGAACAGCGCCAGAGAGGGTCGTGACGGCGTACAAGAGCGCCATGCAGTCCGCCGTCCGCCGTCACGGCATACTAGTCTTACCTCTAAGGCACGCCAATAAAACATGAAAAAGATTTAAATAAAACCTCTTTAAACGTGCACTTAGACAAAATACATTAAAACAGTATTCAGGCCCTTTAATTTGATCAAAAGCTCAAAATCCGTCTCACGGGAATTTCACTTCTAGCCCATTCGACATGATATTAATATTCATATTAACACACATAACGGCGATGCTTAAATGGAGTCGGTAATGTTGTACTTACATCATTAAATAATCTATGTAGTGGAATATTACATATTAAAATTATACAATATAATCCTAACTAATATGTATCATAAATGCGAATGTTACGCTTTGGAGTTCCACTTAAATGGTGAAATTTTACTTACACGTTATCAGGGTTTTATTTTAGACCGTATGGGCCATTTGATGATAAGTGGTCACGAACGCCCATAGACATTGGCATTGTAAAAAACGTTAATCATAGCTTACATCGCCAATGCGCCACCTATCTACTGAACTAAGATGTTATGTCCCTGTGCTTGTAATTACACTGGCTCACTCACCCTTCAAACCGAAACACAACAATACCAAGTACTGCTGTTTTGCGGTAGAATATCTGATGAGTGGTTGGTACATACCCAGACGTGCTTGTATAAAGCCACCACCTATACCCTACGCCTACCACCAATAAATACAGTTACATAAAAGGACTTAGATAATTTATTGTAGTCAAATGGTCCGAATACTTTATATGTTAAATATACGAAATAAAGAACACATATATTTTGCCCAGCCACCATCACATTATACTTAAAGGGGCGGCGAAAATGTTTTTTTTTTTTGTTTTTAATAAAAATTTGATACACGTATAAACACGACTTATATTTGGTGTCGATATGCCTACATGCTAAGGGCCACTATTTCTCTCATCCCTCGTATATTTTACGACAAAATAAACTGCTGTCAACACGCAAAACAACATTTAAGCTTGGATGTACGGGATTTGAACGATATACGAAAAATATTATGGTAAGGTAGCTGAAAAACAAAAGTGTTTAAAAGAATAGATGTTGTATTTCAATAGTATTAAGAGCGTTAATCGCGTGACTATAAAAAGATTATCTGAGATTTACTCGTGTACTCGTATAAGAATATGATTCTTTTTGTTAAAGGAAAAATCATATTTTCTTCATATCATATAGAAATAAGATATATAAAATGTAATAAACGTAAGTATATAAGGTACATATATACTAGTAATACTAGTAATATTAAAAAAAAGCCGAGATGGCCCAGTGGTAATAACGCGTGAATCTTAGCCGAAGATCGCGGGTTCAAACCCGGGCAACCACCACTGAATTTTCATGTGCTAAATTTGTTATTATAATTCATCTCATGCTTTACGTTGAAGAAAAACATCGTGAGGAAACCTGCATGTGTCTAGTTTCACTGAAACTCTGCCACATGTACATTCCACCAACCCGCATTGGAGCAGCGTGGTGGAAATATGAATATTATGAATGGAAGCTTGTTTGGATATTTGACATTCGAAACCTTTTCAAAGTCAAATTTACATGTACTGAATGCTCATTGGTCGTTCATATCATCATTTTTATACCCGCCTGCAATCGTCCAATTAAAATTTAAGTTACAGGAAAAATAGTTTTTGACAGTGATAAGCGATTTTTAAATTGCCGGTTGCAATTCTGCCGTAAGTGTATTCCATTGGGACAACGTGCTGTGACTCCTCTTTCCACCTTCGAGACCTTTACTGACTATTAATTTATTACTACCAGTTTACTGAAATACAATACATATTTATGCTATTGTATTATAAAGGTACAAGGAAAAAATAGCTTAGTTGTCCAATATAGCTTGTGACTTGAAAACATGCGTAGAACCATTGTTCGCCCGATCTCTTTGTTGGAGAAAAATAAGCCAAAATTTAGAACCGTACCAAAATAAATATCCTGTTATATAGGATAGGTGTGATATTAACAAAAACGAACTTTGGTAGGACCCACGTAAGCACATTCATAGTATAAGCAATGTTAGTCCATTGCTTGTGGAGAGTTAAACAAAATGTTAATTATAATTAACTTGCTTCCGCACACAGACTCTCATGCTTGAGTGTGTGGCCGTACCCATTCCTTGTCTGTACCCATCACAACGTATACACGCCAGCGGCATTTGCAACCAAGACGTTATGTCCCTTATTCTGTAGTTACACTGGCTCAAACCCTCTTTCAACCAGAACACAGAAATACTAAGTAATGCTGTTTGGTGGTAGAATATATGATGAGTGGTTGCTACCTACCCAGACTGACTTGCACAAAAAACTACCGCAATTTATCTTATTGTTAGTCATCGATTTCTTTAAAAAAAATCATAATACATAGCATTTTTAAACTTAAAATAAACTGATATCATAATATACAACCGCATGATAAATTTTTATCGTACTAACAAAATATTCGGAATCAATGTACTTTACGTAAGTACCAAGAATCGTTACGCAGACATTCCAAGCCATTTCCACCTAAACACCGTCGCAACGCAAAATTCACAAGAACGTTAACATAAGGCAACCTTAATTAATGAAAGGAAAGAATTCGTGTCAATGATCTGACGTTACTGAATTTATTACAGCGTCCTGTATACAAGTATATGCATACGATATACCGGTATACAGAATGTCCCATAAACCATCAGACCTTACATTGTTCGGGTAAACATTCGGTAGCAATTTTGTGACTATGGATTACGTATGAATAAACACGTTTATACCAAAGGCTTTGAATTTTTTGTTGTGGTCCTACTTAATTTGGATCATCATGTGACCTCATCGCATTAATGGAACACTATGTGTAAAGCACAGCTTTACAAACTTATACTTGGGTAGGTCGGAAAGCAATTCCGTAGCGCTCCTCGTTAAGACGGAAAGAGTACCGCTGGTTTTTTAGTGGGTATTCCGATGTTCGGGGAGCACTCGGCACCTTGGACACTGGCGAGCCCCACATATCTCTCACTGTTTCCGTAGGGGAAAAGCATAACGCGTTTTTCCAGTGATAAAAAACAAAAAAAAACAATCGTCTTATTTTTCATATAAATGTAGCAAAGTCTTACTACGGTACTTATCTAAACATATTCATTGCTACTAAGAGCATCTATATGTTTATATCACTACATGTTATCAAACAAAGTCCCCCCGCCTTGTCTCTCTTTCTGTGTGACCGCGATAAACACAAAAGTTAGGGAACGAATTTTCATACGATTATCACCAATGGATGAAATGTTTTTTGAGGTATGTTTAGGTGTATAATTGAAGTGTATAATTCATTAAAGTTTTGTAAAAATTTGCTTAAATATAGCTATAACAGTTGAAAATTTTAGAAAAAACATGCCGACTGGGAGTTTTACTGACGTGTGCCGCTTAAAATTTAAGTTATATTTATTGCGATATAAAACGTTTTATGGCTATTCTGCCTTCTGATGGATAGTATTTTTATAAAAGTATATATAAATTTCTAGTAAATTGTAAAATGTTTCAAATTCTATATATATATATATATATATATATATATATATATATATAGAGATTATATATATATATATATATATATATATATATATAATCTCTCTTTATCTCCCTTTCTCTTTCTCTCAGTTCTACTATCTCTCAGTGCAAACACCATATTTGTAACATTTAATTAAAGTAAATATTTTTTCTGCAAAACAAATTTCCTCAGATGTTTTCCATGATGCCTACCTCGGTTGAACACTATATATTCATTTACGATTTATGTATTTTAACCACTCGTGCGTCTCAAGTTTCATATTAGAATTAACTGGATGATTATTTTTGGCATCATGTCGTCTGCCTTTACTACTTTTGTGAACAAGTAAAAAATACCGTCACACACGAATGTCCATTAGGAAATTTAAATGATTCTGAATTTCCAGACTCAATTACAATTTTAAATGCAAATGAAGTACTTTAGGTAGAATCTAGACAAATTCGTCGTTTAAGGAATTATACCCTAGATATATATGTCGGATCCGTTATATCTATGTTAGTTACTGTCATTATTATTTTTTTTGAAAGCAACCAATTGGTGAAGCGGTTGTCGTGGTTGGTACCTGCCTTTCACGCCGAAGGTTGTGGGTTCAAAGAAAAAAAAACAAAGACATATTAATGTTGAGTTCTTAATTCTAAAATATTTTGTCTCGTATATCGTCTCGCAAAGTTTATATAAGTTGCGATAAATATAGTGCACTGAACCGTTTGATTAATTTTATGTGATCTCATAAAACATGCTTTAAGTTGAACAACAATAATATGTATAGGAAGACTTCTAGAAAATAATTATTTCGCGAAAAAAAATATTTTTACTATCCGGTTGAAAGTGTGTAAGCATTTTGATTATATATACTAATTCTCAAGCAAGAAATATGTACATCTTTTCAGTATCATCAATAATAATAATAATAATATCTTGGGACATTCACACACGACCATCTGATTCCAAACTAAGCAGAGCTTGTATTATGGAAACCAGATAACTGATATACTACATATACTATTTTTCTTTTGTATTACTTTTATAGATAATTACATCCAAACTCAGGACAAACAGACATGTTCATGCACACAAATGTCTGTCCTGGGTGGAAATGCAACCCACAACCTTCGGCGTGAAAGGCAAGTATCTACCAACCACGCCAACCAGCCCGTCAATTATCATCATTAATGATCAAATAACAGTCTTACAAACACTTCTATTCAATTGAAAGCAAATGCAGGAAGAGTGTTGGCAAAAGACATACTAATTATTATTCAGGACAAATCGACTAAAGGATACGAAACAGAATCGACTCATCGCACCAGAAGACGATATCATGATATCATACAAATATTATAAATAGCAAAAACTTTGCGTCAAAGTTTCCAGCGTTGTGCGTTCGATTTATCCCCGTATAATTCAACATTAAATCAAAACATATGAGCACAGCCGCTAACAATTTTCTCATGACCCATTAAACTATCACTAAGTTCTAGATATGTAGTGTCGAACACAGTTAGTTAGCAGTGTCGAGTCCGGATCCAAAAGTTTCAAGTTTGGCCAACTTATCTCGGATAGTTGGAAAACTCATGGACACAGTTGGAGTCTATGTGTTTCCTGATGTCACATCCTAAGCATTATATTAATGAAAAAACTTACTGTCTACACAAAAAAAAAACTTTTAAATATTATGAAATAACATGGATATTTATGCTGCTCGACGTAAATAAATTTAAATATTATACTAAAAATCACTAATAAAGAACACATTACGTTAATAAAATTTAACTTACAACCATCAAGGCTAACGGCTTTTTAATAATATGATTTTAAAAGTTAATTCTAATGCATTAGACTGTTTCGCTAAATTAGAATTGCATATTAATTAATTTATAAACCTACTATTTTTTTATTAAAAATTTACTGGATTGCCGGTTTATAAAGCTGTAGATCCAGACTTCCTGGCTTCAAAACATGAAAAATTCTTAGCTGCAGTCTAAATAGTATTTCTTACCTAAAAGTGATTGTCCGGATTCCGTCCCAATTAAGGTAAGGCCGAAGAGTCTTCACGTAAGGGGAGCCAAGCAATATGCCTGTTTTATATTAGCAAACTAATGTATCACAAAATAAAATGTAAAACATTGAAAATTGATGGTTATTGAAAGAGTTTATAACTAAAGAAATCCATTAATAAATATAGAGTAAAATAAAAAAAAATCGTACCGATTCCTTTGTAAAATAAATATGTTTTTCTTGTTATTTCCATAGCAACGAATATATAGCATATACGACACGCTTATTAGGTAATAAAGAACAGCGCCAGAGAGGGTCGTGACGGCGTACAAGAGCGCCATGCAGTCCGCCGTCCGCCGTCACGGCATACTAGTCTTACCTCTAAGGCACGCCAATAAAACATGAAAAAGATTTAAATAAAACCTCTTTAAACGTGCACTTAGACAAAATACATTAAAACAGTATTCAGGCCCTTTAATTTGATCAAAAGCTCAAAATCCGTCTCACGGGAATTTCACTTCTAGCCCATTCGACATGATATTAATATTCATATTAACACACATAACGGCGATGCTTAAATGGAGTCGGTAATGTTGTACTTACATCATTAAATAATCTATGTAGTGGAATATTACATATTAAAATTATACAATATAATCCTAACTAATATGTATCATAAATGCGAATGTTACGCTTTGGAGTTCCACTTAAATGGTGAAATTTTACTTACACGTTATCAGGGTTTTATTTTAGACCGTATGGGCCATTTGATGATAAGTGGTCACGAACGCCCATAGACATTGGCATTGTAAAAAACGTTAATCATAGCTTACATCGCCAATGCGCCACCTATCTACTGAACTAAGATGTTATGTCCCTGTGCTTGTAATTACACTGGCTCACTCACCCTTCAAACCGAAACACAACAATACCAAGTACTGCTGTTTTGCGGTAGAATATCTGATGAGTGGTTGGTACATACCCAGACGTGCTTGTATAAAGCCACCACCTATACCCTACGCCTACCACCAATAAATACAGTTACATAAAAGGACTTAGATAATTTATTGTAGTCAAATGGTCCGAATACTTTATATGTTAAATATACGAAATAAAGAACACATATATTTTGCCCAGCCACCATCACATTATACTTAAAGGGGCGGCGAAAATGTTTTTTTTTTTTGTTTTTAATAAAAATTTGATACACGTATAAACACGACTTATATTTGGTGTCGATATGCCTACATGCTAAGGGCCACTATTTCTCTCATCCCTCGTATATTTTACGACAAAATAAACTGCTGTCAACACGCAAAACAACATTTAAGCTTGGATGTACGGGATTTGAACGATATACGAAAAATATTATGGTAAGGTAGCTGAAAAACAAAAGTGTTTAAAAGAATAGATGTTGTATTTCAATAGTATTAAGAGCGTTAATCGCGTGACTATAAAAAGATTATCTGAGATTTACTCGTGTACTCGTATAAGAATATGATTCTTTTTGTTAAAGGAAAAATCATATTTTCTTCATATCATATAGAAATAAGATATATAAAATGTAATAAACGTAAGTATATAAGGTACATATATACTAGTAATACTAGTAATATTAAAAAAAAGCCGAGATGGCCCAGTGGTAATAACGCGTGAATCTTAGCCGAAGATCGCGGGTTCAAACCCGGGCAACCACCACTGAATTTTCATGTGCTAAATTTGTTATTATAATTCATCTCATGCTTTACGTTGAAGAAAAACATCGTGAGGAAACCTGCATGTGTCTAGTTTCACTGAAACTCTGCCACATGTACATTCCACCAACCCGCATTGGAGCAGCGTGGTGGAAATATGAATATTATGAATGGAAGCTTGTTTGGATATTTGACATTCGAAACCTTTTCAAAGTCAAATTTACATGTACTGAATGCTCATTGGTCGTTCATATCATCATTTTTATACCCGCCTGCAATCGTCCAATTAAAATTTAAGTTACAGGAAAAATAGTTTTTGACAGTGATAAGCGATTTTTAAATTGCCGGTTGCAATTCTGCCGTAAGTGTATTCCATTGGGACAACGTGCTGTGACTCCTCTTTCCACCTTCGAGACCTTTACTGACTATTAATTTATTACTACCAGTTTACTGAAATACAATACATATTTATGCTATTGTATTATAAAGGTACAAGGAAAAAATAGCTTAGTTGTCCAATATAGCTTGTGACTTGAAAACATGCGTAGAACCATTGTTCGCCCGATCTCTTTGTTGGAGAAAAATAAGCCAAAATTTAGAACCGTACCAAAATAAATATCCTGTTATATAGGATAGGTGTGATATTAACAAAAACGAACTTTGGTAGGACCCACGTAAGCACATTCATAGTATAAGCAATGTTAGTCCATTGCTTGTGGAGAGTTAAACAAAATGTTAATTATAATTAACTTGCTTCCGCACACAGACTCTCATGCTTGAGTGTGTGGCCGTACCCATTCCTTGTCTGTACCCATCACAACGTATACACGCCAGCGGCATTTGCAACCAAGACGTTATGTCCCTTATTCTGTAGTTACACTGGCTCAAACCCTCTTTCAACCAGAACACAGAAATACTAAGTAATGCTGTTTGGTGGTAGAATATATGATGAGTGGTTGCTACCTACCCAGACTGACTTGCACAAAAAACTACCGCAATTTATCTTATTGTTAGTCATCGATTTCTTTAAAAAAAATCATAATACATAGCATTTTTAAACTTAAAATAAACTGATATCATAATATACAACCGCATGATAAATTTTTATCGTACTAACAAAATATTCGGAATCAATGTACTTTACGTAAGTACCAAGAATCGTTACGCAGACATTCCAAGCCATTTCCACCTAAACACCGTCGCAACGCAAAATTCACAAGAACGTTAACATAAGGCAACCTTAATTAATGAAAGGAAAGAATTCGTGTCAATGATCTGACGTTACTGAATTTATTACAGCGTCCTGTATACAAGTATATGCATACGATATACCGGTATACAGAATGTCCCATAAACCATCAGACCTTACATTGTTCGGGTAAACATTCGGTAGCAATTTTGTGACTATGGATTACGTATGAATAAACACGTTTATACCAAAGGCTTTGAATTTTTTGTTGTGGTCCTACTTAATTTGGATCATCATGTGACCTCATCGCATTAATGGAACACTATGTGTAAAGCACAGCTTTACAAACTTATACTTGGGTAGGTCGGAAAGCAATTCCGTAGCGCTCCTCGTTAAGACGGAAAGAGTACCGCTGGTTTTTTAGTGGGTATTCCGATGTTCGGGGAGCACTCGGCACCTTGGACACTGGCGAGCCCCACATATCTCTCACTGTTTCCGTAGGGGAAAAGCATAACGCGTTTTTCCAGTGATAAAAAACAAAAAAAAACAATCGTCTTATTTTTCATATAAATGTAGCAAAGTCTTACTACGGTACTTATCTAAACATATTCATTGCTACTAAGAGCATCTATATGTTTATATCACTACATGTTATCAAACAAAGTCCCCCCGCCTTGTCTCTCTTTCTGTGTGACCGCGATAAACACAAAAGTTAGGGAACGAATTTTCATACGATTATCACCAATGGATGAAATGTTTTTTGAGGTATGTTTAGGTGTATAATTGAAGTGTATAATTCATTAAAGTTTTGTAAAAATTTGCTTAAATATAGCTATAACAGTTGAAAATTTTAGAAAAAACATGCCGACTGGGAGTTTTACTGACGTGTGCCGCTTAAAATTTAAGTTATATTTATTGCGATATAAAACGTTTTATGGCTATTCTGCCTTCTGATGGATAGTATTTTTATAAAAGTATATATAAATTTCTAGTAAATTGTAAAATGTTTCAAATTCTATATATATATATATATATATATATATATATATATATATATATATATATATATATATATAGAGATTATATATATATATATATATATATATATATAATCTCTCTTTATCTCCCTTTCTCTTTCTCTCAGTTCTACTATCTCTCAGTGCAAACACCATATTTGTAACATTTAATTAAAGTAAATATTTTTTCTGCAAAACAAATTTCCTCAGATGTTTTCCATGATGCCTACCTCGGTTGAACACTATATATTCATTTACGATTTATGTATTTTAACCACTCGTGCGTCTCAAGTTTCATATTAGAATTAACTGGATGATTATTTTTGGCATCATGTCGTCTGCCTTTACTACTTTTGTGAACAAGTAAAAAATACCGTCACACACGAATGTCCATTAGGAAATTTAAATGATTCTGAATTTCCAGACTCAATTACAATTTTAAATGCAAATGAAGTACTTTAGGTAGAATCTAGACAAATTCGTCGTTTAAGGAATTATACCCTAGATATATATGTCGGATCCGTTATATCTATGTTAGTTACTGTCATTATTATTTTTTTTGAAAGCAACCAATTGGTGAAGCGGTTGTCGTGGTTGGTACCTGCCTTTCACGCCGAAGGTTGTGGGTTCGATTTCCACCTAGGACAGACATTTGTGTGCATGAACATGTCTGTTTGTCCTGAGTCTGGGTAGATAGATAATTAATCTATATAAGTATGTATTTACAAAAGAAAAGTAGTATATCAGTTGTCTAGTTTCCACAGCACAAGCTCTGCTTAGTTTGGGATCAGATGGCCGTGTGTGAATAATGTCCCAAGATATTATTATTATAATGTGCAGTCTGTTGAATTCTTACTCTTGATTTCCAATGTTAACAATAAGTATGTAAAAAAACTTTAGAATATTTACATACTAATTACTGTAGGAAAAATTTATGCAGAATATATATATATTAAAAGTTAAGCATACAAAATCAATCAATCTACGAAAGAATTTATCTGACCCTACCCAGCTAGGTACCTCGTGCAAAGGGTTGCCAGACGCGGGGAAAAGGCGCGTGCGGGTAACACCAGTTACGGGGCTATAGAGCAATTTTAAATGGTATTTTTTTTGTAAATAATAACCCATGTCCCGTGACTACCACATTTTTTGTATTATTCATTATAATTATCTTCAATCATACTAAATGTGATAATATGTAAATATTAAATATATACTTGCCATTTAACCACCTCTAATCTTACATAATAATGCGCAAACCCTTGCTATAAAACGAAACCAATATATCTCAATTCGATACCCGATCCTGTCAATTGGTCCCATCAAGCCTTTAAAAGCTTCCGCTCCTAAGAGAGTGATTTACAGGAAAGTGCGTGATACAAAATTTTGTTATTATATAATTATATATATTAAAAAATTAGTTAAAACTGGTATAAAAATATATCGCGTGATAGATGGTTCGGTCTGACAGTAAAGGCTCCTCGTGACCTACGTGACGCTGAATCATTGTTGCACTGCCGCGGTTACAAGAAAAAAGATATTATTTAATAGATACAGTTACATTGTAATATATTTTATTTACATTAACGCCGTAAACATATAGCAATAAAAAAATAGCGATTGTACAAATCATAACTATAATGGCAAGAATGCTAGCAGAATTACCGATTGATCGTATTTCCGATCTTCTGATTAAACCGAGGCAATAAGACGAGATGTTATACTTCTTCCACCACTGACCTGACTGATTCATGCACTGCTTATTACTATTCCCTCCACCGAGGATTGTTTTTTTTATATAATATAGGTAGGCAGACAAGCATATGGACCACCTGATGGTAAGTGGTCACCAACGCCCATAGGCATTGGCATTATAAGAAATGTTAAACATCGCTTACACCGCCAATGCACCACCAACCTTGGGAACTAAGATGTTGCGTCTCTTGTACCTGTAATTACACTCACTCGCCCTTCAAACCGGAACACAATTATACCAAGTACTGCTGTTTTGCAGTAGAATGTCTGATAAGTATCAAAATTTGTATTTAGGAGCTGTTACCGTTCGATTCGCTAGGCATAAATAAATATTAGTAAGTACATACATATAAATATATATATATATATATATATATATATATATATATATATATATTCTGCATAAATTTTTCCTACAGTATTATGAATAAACATGTTTTATCAAAGACGGAATATTTCCAACAAAAATTTTACTTTAACGAACATTATAACAAAGTTAAAGGACTAAAATATGTCATTCTTTACTTCCCATTTCCAGAGTCCAGTCTTATATAATACTGTCAAAGAAATACCTTCGTCGTGACCACTATTCTATCCACAAAATCCGGCTAGGAAGACTATTGGAATTAAAGTTTCTTTGGAGATGAGAGTGACATTATTATATATACCCCACCCTATTGATTGTCAAAAAACAACGGTACATACATGCGAAAGGAATTAACAGTGTGATTAGAAATTGTTGTTTTTCACGTGTACCGTTGACATTATTTTTTTTATTAGATAATGCCTCGTCTGAAACTACTACAGATTAAAAAGAACATAATATAACAAAGAATCGTGTCATGGTAACTATTAATTTTATTTATTTATTAAAGGTTTGCTAGCGAATGCTATATATAGCTACATAAACTATACCTTAATAAATCGTGTACTAAAACTGAAAACATTTCATGTACTGGGTGTAAAGTAAACAAAAGCAACACCGCATGCATAGTGTTCTTGCGCCTGTTACGTACAGCACCTCAGGGAGGATCGCTGACGCAGCACATAGCCGCGCAGTCGCCGCCGCGAGTCAGCTCTGCACGTACCACCTAAATTAATCTAATAGATCAGCATTTTCAGCACTATATATTAAGATGGAATAATTGTATGTATTATTCAATATGTGATCCAGTAACGATCAGTATTGTTTCTTAGGATTAAGTTAAATATAATATTTAGTAATTAATTGAAGTGTTAATAGAAACTTTGGTTTTTCTCAAATCCTCCGGCTATCGTATACGTAACTCGCCGATTTCAATTTCATAAAAAAAAAATCTAAAGTGTCAAACATAGGTAGGTATATAAAAACATCAGATCAATCAGAGACCAATCGCTCGAATTACATTATAATAATTCGAAGCGTGTGATATCGACACGTGACGTTATTAGTAACTGTTAAAGGCACACATTGCATATTAATTATAATCAATTAAAACATGAGCGGAACCATTTGTTGTCATCATACGGATGGTCCATTTACTTATTTTGTACATATTTTACTTTATTTTTAAAACATAGTAAGATAAGCAGGAAAATGAGATACTTGGTGGTAAATCTTTCCTTTCATTAACCACGAATATTATATATTGTTAGTGATTATTTGTGGACAATAGCTCTGGCAGCATACACGTCGTAGCTGTCAAGGACTAGATTTTTTATTTTTACTATTCTTTTACGCGGGAATTGTTCGATCTGTCAGTGTAAGATCGATATGATCTTACAGATAACAAATAAATGTTTTTATCGCATAATTAGCTTATTTTTATTGTTCCTTTCGTATCTTAATAAAATGTCGTTAAATTGTGATTAATTACTTATTTTTAATTATTATTTCACTTCTGTCTTAAAATATTATATTGAATAATACATATAAAAATATGTATTTCATATAATAAAATAATATTTATTTCACTTTTTTTTCGCTGTAGAAACGCATTGATATGGTAATGGTTGTGGGGCTCGTCAGTATTAATAAAACTGGCAATGGGATTCTTAGTATTTATGTCATGCTTAAATCTGTCAAAAAATGCCAATAGACAATATACTATAACTTTTTATTACTAAAAAAAACATACAATAGGCTTTTTAAAAAATTACAAACAAGAATAGGGCGCGAAAAAATCGGCCAACCATTAATCATCGTAGCCGTCCATCGAAGTTTATCAAACATGACTGTCTGAATTTTTTGCGCTATAACAGTTTATTCTATAAATAAATCAAGTATCCATGTTATAAAACGTTTTGGAATATCAATATTTACTATTGTATGTGATTTTAGGATATTTCTCATGGGTCGTTACATAACTTAACACCAACCCATTATACATATAAACTAATTTATAATGTTTATGACGTCAAATATGAATAATCTCTATTTTAAATATAAAGTAGGGGAGTTGGCACGTTTGATTCCTATCACCAGGAACTACGTCTTCTATATATACATTATATATTGCATTGTGATTCAAAACCACCATAATGTCATATATAATGCATATACATATAACGCTTATCCTTTTACTTGGTGATACAGCCTTGTGCAAGTCTGCTAAGTAGTTAGAGTTTGAAGACACAAGAAATATGACATCTTAGCTCCCAAGGTTGGTTGCGTTGGTTAATATTTTTTATAACGCATATGTGGGCGGCGGACTTACCATCAAGTGGCCCATTTGCCTACCTCATAGAAATAATAAAAATCCACCCCTAAGATAAATATAAAGCAATTACCGTTGTTTTTAAAAAGTCATCATCGCTCATAGAAATTGATGACAACATACCATCATAAAAAAATGCTTTTTGACGTCGACCATCTGATTGAGTTTCTGACATTGCCAAATGGTTGTATTAAATATGTAGGTCCCCAAAAAAAAGGCTGCTGAACTAGCAACACACATTGTGACGTCATTCAATCATAATTTTTGTAACGTTGGTACTAATCATTTTCATCTAGTTGGTTTTTTATGATAATCTAAATAACAGTCTGTGTATAATAAAACGATTTATGTGACGTAATCTTTTCGGCGTCAATGCGAAGAAGGCGCCTAAATTTAAACGATTATAACAAACATGCTTCGTTTGAAAACAGATGTACTTGTGTAATGACTATGTGACAGGTCTTCTTCATTGACATATAACTATTCGTTAGTATATTTTTCACTTTATTCAATATTTTAGAAAACATATCATACTAGCCAGTTTTATTAAACCATGTAACCATGTCGAGATGGCCCAGTGGGTTCAATCCCGGGCAAGTACAACTGAGTTTTCATGTGCTTAATTTGTATTTATAATTCATCTCATGCTTGACGGTGAAAGAATACATCGTGAGGAAACCATGCAGTGTCTAATTTCAGTGAAATTCAGCCACATGTGTATTCCACCAACCCGAATCGGAGCAGCGTGGTTGAATAAGCTCCATACCTTCTCCTCAAGGAGAGGAGGCCAGCCCAGCCTTAGCCCAGCAGTGTAACATTCACAGGCTTGTACCATAATGTATTATTATTTGTCGCAGTAACTGCAAGTTTATTCTGTAAGAACATCGTTAATCACCCGTAAAATTTTGACAACCGACTTATGGTCTAGTATTTTGATTCGTGTATTCTCATAATGTTAAGATTTTTATGTTCGATGTCACGTATCACTTTCTTTGACATTTCACGAACGTTTTCTGCGGTGACATTTGAGTGAGTTCTTACAGAATAGACTACTGAACCATAACACAAGAAATATAGAAAAACGATGTGAACTAAATATCCAATGTGAGCGATTATGTGTAGGACATATATTAAGGAAGTAAATACCTATCGATTCGGTTACCAAATTATTATAAATCAGGTATAATTTATTTGGGGTTTCAGCGAATCTTTTTTAAATTCATTCTACTTTTTGTGTTCTATTATTTTAAACAAAGAAATACCACAAAATTTTACTTCCCGTAACAAAAGCTTCGCGTGAATGTAGACCATTTTAAGTGCACGTTGTCTCAAATAATGAGCTGTAATAACCTTTTCTGTAATTTAGTAGATGTGAATTTTATTTAGATCGGTTCCGCTCGCCACTGGATGAAGTATAGTAAAGGAATGTTATTAAATTATAATTTTAAAGCGCTATTTCTTTTTGCATACTCGAAATAGTAATTCGGGTCGTGTCATAATTTGTACAGAATATAAAATTTAAGTTAACTCTGTTAAAAGATTCAATTTCATTTATAACAGCGAATAATTTCATACTTTCGGACAAAAAATTGATATTAGTGTTTTCATTTGATTTTAAACTTCATTATATTAAAGCTATAATTATTCTTAACCTTTGACACTGTTTTGCTGTACATATTACAGATAGATGAATAAATTAAAAAAAAAATAACATTTTATAATTTTAAATTACACGTAATCGATCTAAATAGATAAATAAAATTGAAGTGTCCGTTTGTTATTTCAAAACTGCCTCTTTTTAACTTAATATGGTTATTTTCGAGTCACCAAAACTTTGGTGACGCATTGCCTGTGTAAGGAACGATTAATGTTTTTTGCATCGCCAATGTCTATGGGTGATGGTGATCACTTACCATCAGGTGGTCCATTTGCCGGTCCACCTACCTACTTTATAAAAAAAATCCTAATATTGACGTATAAATATTAAAGTAACCACTTGTTGTGTACATATAGATTTTGTTATATGTATGTAACACAATGTAAATTACTTACCTTATGTTATTACGAACATACTATGTTTTACTTGTTAATGTTATTACTCGCTGCTTGAGCATTTCTACTTGACAAATGTAAAGAGAGCATGAATACACAATTAGGCAACAACTCTATTCAATTACTCGCCTGAAAATACTGTCCTATTACAAAATTCAAAATACTCTCAGAGAATTTTATTACATAAAAATTTAGGGGTAAATTGCGTCAGCAAATTCGCATAAGCTCAATATACGGTGTGTAAATTAAAGGGCACCCGGCACTTTAAATGTGTTACCTGCAAAATCTCTCAGTGTACCCTTTCATACATATGCTAGACGAGTCTTAAGCTAAAAATTGACTGCTTCGTTTTAGTCTAGAAGCTACATGCAAGGACACAAACCCAGTAGCCACCGGGTAGGTGCTCCTGGGTTCAAATCCCATGTCGGGAAAATAAAAAATATTGAGTTTTTCTGTTGAAAATACTATAAGTGTGTACACTCCTGTGCCTCGGAAAGCACGTGAAGCCGTTGGTTCTCCGTCTGAACTCTTTCCGGTCGTGTCGGATCGAAGTTCCATAGGACTATGAGGGTTATACAATTTACAAGAGTTTGTACACACACTTGTGCACTATAATATCTCCTGCGCAGTTTGCTAATATCTCTTGAGATTGGCTGCCGTCGTTGAAATCGGTCCTGAGGAAATTTTTATTATAAGTTAAAAAGGCTTTCGTGACCAAAAGAGAAGGATTTTTTCTATAACATCTGTTTCATTCCATTTTTTTATTAAAATAAAAAAAAAGATTACTATCTAATATACATAGACATCCGAAATTACAGCTCTATTACAAATTTAAAAGTAATTATAAAAAAAAATTGGTCATTTTCGATTCTTAGTAACGATTCACTTGTTACTTCATATCATAAGATTTAACTCCGAAGTAATGTCATAGAACATTTTCAATTCGTATATTTACGAAAACAAATAAACTTATGAGTAATTTTTATGTAGTGAAGATTATACATAGAACTGTGACGTCATAAATATTAAACACCCCTATTTTTGTAATAAATTTACAATTTTTGTACCTATAAGTGGTAATTGAGAAAATAAATTCTACTATTAAAACGCATTGTTCAAGAAGTAAATACAAGAGGAAAATGTCGCTTGAATATTCTCACTGCAGGAGGACATAGAAATATATGAAGAACAAAAGGTTATAAATTTTATGTGTCATTAACCAAGGCTAAAATAGTCATAAAACCATAAAGATTTAATTATTGAACTATAATTATAATAATGTCTACGATAAATCCAAATAAAATGTCAATAAAACAATGGACCTTATAATTATATCATTATAATATTATCACCCAAGGTTTTATTATTTATAGCCAAGCATAAATTAGTTAGATATTAGATTTATAACAAATTTATAATTTAATTCGTTATATATATTCTTGATCAACTTAACTTTCAAATTTGCTACGACAAATATTTCGCTTCTATGCATTGCTTTACAGGAATTTGTCTAACAAAATTCAATTCAGATTTATCAACTAAGAGTCAGTCACTAGGTGCATTCGAACAAGTTACACAATGAATGTTTTCTAACAACAATATTACTCCGGATGAGAGCACCGAGCACTGCTGTGCTTTGAACATGGAATATGTCCGCTGGTGGACTGTTTTGAAATTCACGGTAGTATTTAGATTAAGGTATTAAGGTATAGTTGTTACCTTGTACGTATGTTGACGTATTGTCGTCCGTATTATGGCCAGTGTTTTTTTGGTCACAGTGAAAAATGCTTATGCCAGTGGCACAAATTTTCGTCTGTAATATTAAATTATATATTTATAATAAACAATAATTGTAGTTGAAACAATAAGATCTTACATCAATTCATCAAAATCGGTTTTCAGGTCTTATAATATGCCGTCTCATGTTTCCACTGGTGTCAGAAGAGCTACGTCATTTTTAATCTAGAAAATGTGATTGGGGATCCACTGGAGTCGTGCTGCTAGCATTCTGGTGGTACCATTCCTAAAATAATTTGTTCTTATGTAAATTTTAGTACATCATAGTAATTTTTTAAAACTCATAAAATTCATATTTCTAAACAGCAAAAATTTTGTTGGAAACACTATTAACATTGCTTTTACTATTTAGTTAGTAGCGATTAAGTAGTATTTTAAATTGTGTTACACCTAGCGACATCTCTTAAAGATTTAAGTAAGATGCTTAGTAAAATTCAAGAAGGTTTTTATTTTTTATAAAATATTGATATAGGTCTGTGAATGGTTGAATTTTTGCTTAATTGTACCTGTATCTATGTACCTTCGTCAATGTAATAAATAAAATAGAAGTCATTTAAAAAACTTTGCTTAAAATGAACTATTACGTTTTATAATCTACAATTATTACAATAATGACAGATGAACTGATAGTGCTGTTGTTCATTTCGTTGTCGATTATCGATATGAAAATGAATATCAGCAAGGTATTATAAAACATTAATTAATATAACATATTCGATCATCTTACTGTTTGTTCTCATTTTTTTATCACAAAAAGCACCTTATATAACAAAAACAATATTATACTCACAAAGTACATAAATAATCTTATCGACTCGAATAAAATAAAGTGCAAAACACAAAAGAAAGATATTTAATATAATTATTCACAAAAAATGCTTTTATTTACTGAAAATAGAAAATTAGTTTTTATTTTTGTTTAACATATAAATGTAGTGTATTGATAAATTATAAATTTTAAAATTCAATTTTAAACATTAATAAAAATAATTATAACACATTCATAATTCATTAACTATCGATAAACAAAGTATAAGAATGCATACAGCCCTTAAACATTTATGTTTCTATTTTCTAAAGTAAATTGAAGGATTATTTTGTGTAGAATGTTGTTATGTTATTATTATAACTTAAAGTAGTGTAATTTAAACATATGAAATATGTCAGATTTAAAAATATGTAGAATATGCTTACGGACGGATGCAAAAGTATATAAATATGACCAATATAAACTTGGATCTTTTTATGAAGAAATTTTGGCTTTAGATGTAAGTAGAATGTTTTAATTCGATATTTTTACAGACAATTTTAGTGCTGTAGTTGGATTTTTATGTCATAGGATATTATTTACAAAATTTTAAGTATATATCGTGTAGTGAACCTAATATATTAGTAATACAGTAAAATACTAAATTTTTTTTCTAACTTATTAAAACTGCTTGGCTACTTAAACAGTATTTGTTTTATATAGTTGTTATAATAGATAGTTAAAGTTTTTCTGTATACTGTGATAAAAGTACAGAAAAAAAATAATTAAAAAAATCATTTTAGGTAAAGGAAAAGGATACACTGCCTAAATATTTCTGTTTTGAATGTGCAATATTGTTACATAAATATCACAAATTCAAAGAGAAATGCTGCATTGGAAGCAAAATACTCAAAGAAATGTGTCACAAAGGCCCGGTATTTTTTTTATTATTTATAAATTGAATATATATCAACTGTTTCGTATTCTAATTTTGAATTCTTTTTTACACTATTTTCTGTAAATATAAAGAATTCTTACTTTTAACTATCCTTAGTAATCATTTTTTTATATTTAGCTAATTTTAAGATTATAGAACTCGATAGAACTGTATAGAAACTAAGTAATGTTTTATATTCAATTTTAGATCACTTATGAGTTAGTCAACTGTATAGATAGAACAAATCTTAACCTCTTACTGAAATCACCATTAGAAAGGATCATATTAGCTTATAACAATGACGAAATCACGACAATTAATGATGATGTGATCATTAAAGAAGAAGCCAACCGAGATAATAAAGTAGCAAAGATAGAGGATATCCTCGATAACAGCACTGATGATACTTTATTTGATGATAGAGAATCCGAAGTGACTATACCAAATGTTAAAAAATCAATTGAAAAGCAGGAGCCGATCAAAAAAAAGAATCACAAAATCCAAATCCAAAAAGATATAAAATTAAAAAAAAGAATACAAGCAAAAGAAAGACATTGTAAAAGCAAAGATGAAAATAATGTGAAGACGGGAATTAAACGATTGATTTTAATGGATAGTAATAAGTGGAAGAAATACGATCTATCTGAAGATGATGCTTTACAGGTAATTTATTGATATTTTTATCACATATAGTATTGTATTATTAAAGTGTATATATATTTAAGGCACTGTTTGCAGTGAATAATATAAAAATTAATTACATTTACTCTTCTTGTCATTGGAATGGACCATAAATAATATTACCTGGTATCTTATTTTATTTATTTACTAATCCTTTATTGCGCACACTTTACAAACATTTAGTAACATATAATAGCAAGTAGTACATATAGTATGCAAAGGCGGCCCCTATCATTTATAGTGATCTCTTCCAGGCAACCTCTGTAAAGAGAAATGTTTATGTGTTTTTAGCCGGGATCACTAATCGGGCATAATGTTCGAACAACTTATATTTAAAATTTAAGGAGCTTAATACAAATATGTAATATACCAACCTACATACATATATATACACTTATACATATATACATACATAAATGTTTTTATGTATGAATACATAATACAAACACCAAACAAAAACGAAGTTAACTTAAGCTTATAGCTTATACATAGTTATGGCTGTGGTTAAGCTGAATAACCCCACAAAGTAACAAATTTTTGATGGTAACTAATTGATGGTACTTACCCATTGCACAAAATGATTCCCTAATTTTTATTCATTTTGATTATTGCATGTTCAAGACAGTCAGACTCACCTTATAAATTGGATTGAGCAAAAAAATTACATTCTGATATTATGATGATAATATTAGGACTAAAAATTTCGTTGATGGTCCATCTCCCAGGTACAACCTACTCGTCATATATTCTACTGTCAAACAACAATACTTGGTATTGTTTTGTTCCCAAATTATATAGGATTTTGTCAATGTGAGAGATGATTAATATTTCTTACAGTATGTCTATGTACAATCAGATAATCCATTTACCAGTCTACCTAACTTTTAAAATAAAAAATAAGACATTTAAAACCACACAGTTCTTCTGTAATATAAAATATATTCAAATTATAAATTAATCTTTCAGGAGTTTCAAGCGAAAGCATTCGATGATAAGTACACAAGTGCTGCTTACAAATGTACGGACTGTTTGAAAGGATTCTCCGAAGAGGACATGTTGAAACGACACATCAAAATAAGACACAGTGAGGTATCATTTTAGATAAAAAGTAATATTAAAATAATTAACCTATATATCAAAATGCGAGCATTGACCGCCCAGTGGTTAGAAGAGAATCACAAAATTATTTACAACTTAATTATATTACGTACAATGTATTTAAAACAAAAAGTACAGAACCGTTCTTGTGATGTACGTAACGGCTTCTAACTTCTTGGTCTCATATAGGTGGCGCGCGAGTCGTATCAAACAATCTAAAACATATATTATATACAGCCTCTTTAGAATAAGGCTAGAAATACTTAAGTTCAAACCCCGATCCCAAAAAGTATAAGGTTTTTCTGTCAAGAAATTATCAGTAGCAGTCCGAAGTTTGAAAGGGTTACTCCTTGGCATCGAAAGCATGTTAATCTAACCTCTCTCCGTTCGTGTCGGATGATCGGATTATAAGAGTGAGGAAATATTGAGCGCGTGTTTATGCCGGCTATTGAGCACTACAATATCCCTTACGCATTTAGCCCTTGGGAATAACCGCCACGATGCAAATTGGTCAGGACAACATCATCGATGTAAACGTAAACCCCTCCACCATTTTTTATATCCTAATGCAAGTTCGTCATTGTAGTGCAAGCTCGTCTTGGTAGGTACCAGCCACTCATTAGATATTCTACCGCAAAACAGCAGTACTTGGTATTATTGTGTTCCGGTTTGAAGGGTGAGTGAGCCAGTGTAATTACAGGCACAAGGGACAGAACTTCTTAGTTCCCAAGGTTGGTGGCGCACTGGTGATGTAAGCGATGGTTAACATTTCTTACAATGCCAATGTCTATGGGCGTTGGTGACCACTTACCATCAGGTGGCCTATATGCTCGTCCGCCTTACTTTTCTAGAAAAAAAAATTATTTACAGCTTCTTATTATTAGATAACTTTTTTTTATTGTATATTAATTACAATTTTTATCTCTTGCAGTCAAAAGGATCTATAGAATGTCAGTTCTGTCGCATGCGTTTTAAAAGGAAGTGTCGGTTACGCCAGCACATACGGGAACACTACACTAAGTTCAAATGTCTCCGGTGTAACTTTATATGCGTTCTCGAGTAAGTATTTTAATTTATACCGATTAAATTCTAAATCTAATTTTTTTAGTTGGTGATACCAATTATGACGCCGATGTGAAAAGTTTCGATAGATAATTTTTTTTTTTTTTTGGTTGCCAGGAGCACAGCTTTAAGTCACGAACAGTATCATAACGGTGTGACGAGAAAATGCAAATATTGCGGCAAAGAATTCAGGTAAGCAATTCGTCCTTCTTAGTAAATGAAAATTAATATTTGTCTGTTTGTCATCTAAGCGTCGCTGAACCATTCATGCGATTCTGATGACAATTTGGTGAGTTGTTCTGCATACAACCGTGAAGGTTTTTGACTCAAAACCAATATCGTTCTATGTATGTTTGCATTTTAATATTTAAAAGGTTCTATAAATACCCTTATTCTCTAAGCTGGGATTCATAGTTTTATTTATTTATAATCATGTCTCGGGAGACATTACAGTTAATCTTTCGAGGTAACAGTAACACAACCATTAACTATTATAACATATTGACTAAATTGCAACCCTTATGACGTCACTAGTGCAATAAAAGAAATCCGTTCACTCACCTTAACATAAAGTAATGAAGTAACTTTGAGGCCTACTGATATATATTATATTAATAAAATACATAAATCTTTATTATTCTCTATTAATATAATATAAAGGAAATATGTTTGTTTATTTTTTCGGATTTGAAATGGTAAATAAAATATCAGAATTTCGTGATAAGCAGTACTCAAAGTATTCCACTGCGTTTCTCTTTATTTGGAGACGGTATCATGTCAAACTAAACACATTATCACTCATCAATTTTATATATATTCTTTATGTTATATAGCATTGTAATATTATTTTTTCTTCTAAATATACTCTATGGCTACAGACTACGGAAGTTATCCATATTTGTTAGGTAACTTTTATATATCAGGTCATGTTTTTCTGGCACTAACGTCGGTTTTTTTTGTACCAAAAAAAAACCTCTTTACTTATTAATCAAGGCGGCTACGATATTGAAGGACGTTTGAGCAAACGCATAAAAGTTGTTTTGACATTTAGAACACTTTAATTTCGTCGTATAATATATTCGCTTTAAGCTACAATCTTGTCGAGTTCTATTCAAGATATAATAGTGATTTATTCTAGATACTCCTCAACGTACTACACCCATTTGCGCACACATAGAAGTCAATACGTGTGTACTCTGTGCGGATCTTCGTTTGTGAGCGAGGCTGGCCTGCATCAGCACAAACGCGTCAAACACTGCACCAACGAAGTCGTGAGTAACGAAATTAAATTAAGTTTATAATTTTTCACACAAACTCAACACTGCTATACTGATACATAAACACTTAATAAATGAAGGTGCTATGTCAGGTTTTTAATTTTTAATCTGTTACGTCAATGAACATTTAAGTCACTAAGATGAACTCCACAGGTTATAAAAATTTAATAAGCGTAACGTATCGCTACAGCTAGGTGAATAGTAGCCATTTTAAGAAAATGCGTCCTTAATTTTTTTTACTACGATAAATATTCATTAACCACTTATTCAATAAATTAATTCACGGAGTCGTCGAAATCCTTAGAAGGATAAAACTTATTTATTTATTTATTTAACACTTTTTGCGCAACATATACATAAAATGAGAGAAGTAGGAAACAATCAAAGAAAAAGAAAATAAAAAATGGTGCGCAAATGCGGTCTTATCGCTTATAGCGATCTCTAACAGACAACCTTTGGTGAAAGAATTTTGTAAGAGAACAGGTAAGTGCATTTACATATAAAAAGGAGATACTAAATATTTAATAGACTACACATATCTACATCCCACTAATTACATATACATACATACATACACACACATACACATATACATTCATACATATATATATATATATATATATATATATATATATATAATTATTACTTAGCATATACATATTATATTTAATTATAGAGTATAAAATTATATATAGATAAATTATAAACCACATACTATTTCATACATACATACATACCTTACTTGGAAATGGACAAATAAACTTAAAACTTACTTAGAGATTGACGAAAATCTTTTACCGGTTCGAAGTGAAATACCTCAAATCTATGAAGAACCGGCAGGCCCTGCTGATCTTGAGTATGCAGCAGACGTAATATTACATAAGTCTGTTTAATATTGAATGGTGAGTCTTGAGAATAAGGTCGAAATTCGTTCAGCAGACGAATCAAGAAGATGATGGCGAAGTGAACAAGTATTGTACGCGTTGCAACATCCACTTCGAGACCAGTAAGGCGTATGAAGAACATCTATACCACTCCACCATGCATGCTGAAATAGAGGAGTAAGTATTGTCGTCGTCGCGTTTGGACTCTACTACCACTTACCATCAGGTGGAGTAGAGTCATTTGCCCTCCCGGCGAATATAAAAAAAAAAAAAATTGTTGAATATTTGTGTTGTGTGTTGGTGGTGGGGCTTTTACCGCTAAACAGCAATATTTAGCATTGTTGTGTTCCGATTTGAAGTGGAATGGGCCAGTGCAACTACAGGCATAAGGGATGGAACATTTCAGCTCCCAAGGTTGGTGGCGCTTTGGAGATGTATGGGTGATTAAAATTTCTTACAGCACCAATTTATATTTATTTATTTATTTTTTTGGGAATAAAACGGTACAGTTACAAAGAAATAATAAATAACAATAAAATATAACATAAACCAATCAAGTTACAACGAATATCTTATACAAATAGGAAGCAAATGGTAAATTAATGAGACAAAAATGATTAAAATTAGAACTTTAAACAATTACATACAAAATCAACCACTTAGTAAAACTAATTAAAAATTAAATACAAAATATAAAAATAATAAAAAACAATGATTACGCAAGACAAACTTACATTCACTGATTCAACAACTCATTAATACTATTTTTAAAAACTTAAAAGGGAACATGAAAATATATTAATGGTATTAAATTTCTTATTGTACATATTACACGAACGATCGATGAAATTATTTTGGGCATGTTTAGTATGGATGGTATTAACTACTTACCATTAAGTGCAATATATATATATATATATATATATATATATATATATATATATATATATATATATATATATATATGTCCTACGCAGTTGGTAATCCCTTTTAAGTTAACCCACCGTCACCTAAATCGGTCAGGAGATCGTCAGTACCTGTCATATCAACTTTAAACACATTTCAGAAACGGTACAGAGAACGACACGGCAAAACAGCTGAAAGTATTCGAGAAGACAACTCCAGAAAAGGTAAAAACAAAATCTATTAAAGACAAAGTCAAAAGTCTTTATTCAATATAGAAGCGTTACACTTGCTTATTGATCGTCATAAATCTACCACCGGTTCGGAAATAAACACCTCAGACCTGAGAAGAACCGGCGAAAGAAACTCAGCGGGTTTTTTTTATATCTCATCCTTTACAATAAGTAATGTACAAAAATAACCGAATTATATATATTTTTGTAATTTGAAATAACCTGGAGGCGATCGGTTCATTCCCAAGGTTGCAATCATTTAAAATCATTGGTTGTGTTATATCCTTTAGCAAACAAGCGTTCCTTAACGATTCTTTTTAATTTCACAATTGAATATTTTTGAACGTTTTCTGGGATTATATATCCCAAAGCATTTAATAAAACATTATATACAAATCATCATGTTTAACAAATACATAATAATGTTTTTATTTTTATTTTTCAGATAACAAGTTTATTTAAAAAACGGTAAGTAATTTTATTTAGTTTAAATTTCATAGTTATAGAAAATTGGGACTCGTGTACTAAACCGAAACGATAACCAATTTTTGTATTGCAAATGAATACCATATATTGGACATTTTTTAATCATGAAATCAACATGTAGGCGCATTAAAATAATATTAATATAAATTAAAGATAAGATGAACCAAAGGCACTGACATCACGATTGTGGAGATGCAAATACTAGGATTTTTTTTTTTTAATTTTAATTTAAGTTACTGATGATTGTCGCGGTTTTTTTTTTTTAATATATAGGCTAGCGCTTGACTGTTATCACGCCTGATGGAAAGTGAAGATACGGTCTAAGGTGGAGCGCGCTTGCTTAGAAGATGCCTGTTCACTCTTGCCTTGAGGGTTTAGTGTAGGTGGTGGGGAAAACGGAGGGTATTCTAGACCTTAGCGGTTAACAGAGAAATGGATTGTCCCTTAATCAAGAGTCGTGGAATATATATCCATTTTTCTTCTTTACGTTAATTTTTTTTCCAGAAAGGTCGACGATGTGTCGTTCAAATCAGGGAAGCGATGCAAAAAGCCAACGACTTGTCATCAATGCGGGAAACATTTCAATAGTCAATCGGCTTGTATGAAGCACCATTTGGAGGAGCACCCGGGGACCTCATTCTGCCCCCCCAACCAGAGGCACATATGTGAAATATGTGGTGCGTCGCTCGCTGTGAGTAAAGTTTTATTAATCTCATGTTTTTCTTGCCGGAAAAATGACCTTAAAGTCCTTGTGTGAAGGTTCAAATTTATTTTTAAGTTCTTTATTTTTAAGTTTCTAGTTACTACTTTATTAATCTATTGAACCACTTCTTAATTGTGAATCTTTTGTTGTTATTGTTTTTTTTTTATAGAATACGAAGGTGGACGAGCATATGAGCCGCCTGATGGTAAGTGGTCACCAAACGCCCTTAGGCATTGGCGTTGTAAGAAATGTCAACCATCGCTTACATAGCCAATGTGCCACCAACCTTGGAAACTAAGTTTAGTTACCTTGAGAACTTTTATGTCCCTTGTGCCTGTAATTACACTGGCTCACTCATCGTTCATACCGGAACACAACAATATCAAGTATTGCTGTTTTGCGGTAGAATATCTGATGATCTGGATGGTACCTACCCAGACGAGCTTGCACAAAGCCCTACAACCAGTAAATATATTATAAAACTAAACTAGTTTCTAAACTTTCTCGTGTTTGAACCTTAAACTTTAAAGGATTAAATCAAGTGTCGCAGATTTAATCTTTTGGGCTGTTCTTTCATACAGCCAGGCAGTGTTGCTGTCCACAAAAACATGCACACCCGTGAGAAGATATTCGCTTGCGAGACTTGCGGACGACAGTTCTACGAGAGTGTCGGTCTGAAGCGACATATGTTGGTATGTTTGGCCATAGGGCTAGCTTTAAACATGCATATTTTATTGTATAATTATATTATCAGAACTGTTATTCAGTATTCTTAAATATACTTACACTGAATTGAAAAATCAATTTTTCTTTCCTTAATTTGAACATTTTTGTTTTGAAAATAAACTCACCTTATTACTCCAGTATCACTAGTAAGAAGTCGATTTTTAACAAACCGCCTCATCTTTTCATAAAATTCCTGCAACAAAACTATTAGAATTGTTCATTCGGAGTATTTATGAAGATTAGTATTGTAAATTTGATACTTTTGTAATTTGTGTTTTGTTAATGTCTTCTTTCAATATTTGCGGCCATTTAAAAAAATAAAGGTTGATTTTCAGAGAATACCTAGATAATGTTCAATCTGCCTTAATAATGTCCTCCAGACCGATTTCGGCCACAGAGGCCAATCTCAAGAGAGATTAGCCAACTGCGCAGGAGATATTATAGTGCACAAGTGTGTGCGCAAACACAGGTCCACTATTTCTTCCTACACTCTCATAATCTGAGAATTTTCTGACAGAAAAAGGAATAGAACCCAGGTCCTCCGGGTCTGCGGCCTTACATCAAGCCACTAGACCAACGAGGCAGTCTCAATCAATCTGCCTTATTTATCCAATTGTGTGTGATCAATATAGTTTAAATAATATAAACATAACTGACGTCAATAAATAATATAACATATTTTATTTTATTAAAAAAAAAATTAATTATGGCAATACAAAAACCATTAAAAATTTATAATAAGTTTATTTATACTAGATATGATATTTGTTAAGAACATAAAAAATCATGCCTAAATGTAAAATATTCTACTACTGTTTTCATATTCATCGTTATATTTCAGACACACACAGGGGAGAAGCCGTTCGCTTGCACTTCTTGTGACAAACGTTTCACACAAAGCGCCAGTCTGAAGCTTCATTACAGAACATTCCATCTGAAACAACCTTATCCTAAGAGGTATATATAGTTTTAAGTTTTAATTCAGCTTAAATATAATATTAGTACTAAAAAGTTTTTTAATTCTTTGCTGATATGTATAATGTGACTTTTAATATACAATTATATAATAAACTCCTGATGAGTAGTTACATATTTACTTTCTTTCATCTAATCAATATATAATAAGTGTGACATTAATTTACAGCTTATGAATTAATTTTCCTATAAAATCTTAACAATTAATTATAAAGAAAATCGTTTTTAAACATACGAACGCTGCTACTATACTAGTTGCTTGTTACAATATTTTTTTTCTTTAACAGAAATAGAAGAAAAAAGGAGTAATCCATACATCCTAAAAAAAGGCTAAAAGAAGAATCGACTCAATGAAGCTTTCAAGCAATATTAAATGTAGAAGAAAGAAGAAATGTAGATTTTTCGTAATGAACTGGCAATGTTTTAATGAAATAGTAGAGATGAAGATATTTGTTACATATATTAGAAAATAATAGATTTAGGAATAATATTATTATCTGTTGTACTTAAGTTTTTATTATTTAATAAAAAATTATACAATTTGTCTCATGCTTTTTATTAAATACATTTAATATGCAAAATATTCGATTAGAGCTTTTAAAGGTTGATATTTGTGAAAATTTCAGGAACCTCTATATAAATGTGCCTGTGAATCTCCCACTGCTGGGCTGAAGGCCTCCTCTCCTTCCTTTTGAGGAGAAGGTTTGAGCTTTTTCCACCACTCTGCTCCAGTGCGGGTTGGTGGAATACACATGTGGCAGAATTTCAATGAAATTAGATACATGCAGGTTTCCTCACCATGTTTCCCTTTACCGTAAAGCATATATGAAAATAAAATAGATTTATTATGAATTCCCTTAATTGAAAATTACGACGACCAACCCAAGTAAATGACAACTCTGATATATCGTTGGAGGTTTTGTTATGTCGAAGCCAAACTCTTAAACACACAAGCTCAAGCTCTGCAGTCAAGCTGATGACGGCTTCGACTTTTTGTTCCTCCTCATTATTTCTTACTGAAGGAAGCTTTTTTTTTTTCAACAGCTGGACTTGCAAGCTGCTATTGCGAAGTTCTCGTCTACTTCGTCGTGTGTAGGTTTGTATTTGTTCAGTATATCAAACGTATTGTTACGCCATTGAGAGTGGTCGATACGCTCTATAGAGTTTAAATTTATAGGTATTAATGTAAACGTTAGAGCCTTTTCCGAGGTACAAGTAATAAATTGACATACTTTAAGGGCTTTGGGTGGGATTAAAGGTTAAATTGATATGGGCACCTGGCAATACTTCTTTTCTGCACTTCCTAAAGTAAGGTAGACCCACCTTACCTGTTGGCAGAGATTTAGAGAATAGCATTAAGCACGCCTTACGTATTCTATATACGTAATATTTGTTGTGCAATAAAGTGCTTAATAAATAAATAATACTGCAATACTCTACACTCAGTGTAGACAGAGGTACGAACAGGCAACACTCGCTCAAAGTTCAGAAACTTCAACAACAGTGGTTATACTCTGTGGTCCGGTACAGTACAGTGTTTTCTCTAATCAATCAATGTCATAATTTGTTGTTTTTAAATAAAAACATTGACTATTACGACTTTAACTAAATAACAAAATATGTTTTCTGTAGTTCGTTATTACTAAATTAAATTTAAGATCCTCATTAGTTGCGTGTCATACTCTTATGTCTAAAATATGGCAGAATTAAAAATATGCAGAATATGCCTTCGAACTGAGTCAAAGGTTTATAATTATGATCAGCATCAATTAAAATCATATTACGAAGAAGTATTAGCGTTAAAAGTAAGTAATATATTATAATTTTCATTCAATAAAAGTAATTATTCATAGACGTTACGTCGGGTAGACTTTGTATACTTCGTTATGTTATGAAGAATGATAATACTAATTATTTAAAAAAAAAACTTTTAACATCACTTATTTTTATTAATCAAGTCAAAATAAAAAACACTATTCATACTTGAAGGATATTTATTTACTAATACAATGAATACTTTACAGGTAAATGAATCAGATAATCTACCTCATTATTTTTGTTTCGAATGCGCAATGCAGTTGCATAAGTTTCACAAGTTCAAAGAAAAGAGTTATTGTGGGCAGAAAATACTGAAAGACATGTTAAGGAAAGGCCCGGTAAGTTCTTAAACCACATAGTGTACACATTGTGTACACAGTGTGTAATACATGCAATCTTTATTATATCTCATAATACAATAGGGAAGCAAACTACACTCACACACTATGGTACAGATTTTTGACATTAGGGTCTTTCGAGGCACAGGATAAAACACTATTTTTAGTCTACCGCTTAACTGAGAGATCAATTCCATCGCACACATAGAAAATTATTATTAATAATAAGAATAATATCCTGGGACATTTTTCACACACGGCCATCTGATCCCAAATTAAGCTTGTACAAAGCTTGTGCTATGGATACCAGACAACTGATATACTACATATACTACTTTTCTTTTGTAAATACATAGTTATATAGATAATTACACCCAGACTCAGGACAAACAGACATGTTCATGCACACAAATGTCTGTCCTGGGTGAGAAACGAACCCACAACCTTCGGCGTGAAATGCAAGTATCTACCAACTACGCCAACCTTAATAAATAAAGTTAAATAACCCAATAAATTTAGCTTATTAGCCTGACTTAGTATATAATATCGCCTAGATCAATGAGACATCTTAATCACATACATGCTTAATATTCTTGTATATGTATATTTGTTTCAGATAACATATGAATCAATATATAAAATAAATAGATCAGCTCATAATCTGGAATCACCATTAAGACGAGTTACCTTCACGTCTAATATATTTAAGCAATACGAACATAACGAGGCTATAAAAGACGAAATCAAATATGAACAAAGAGTAGAAAACATACAATTAGATACTGTCGATGATTCATTTATTAATGAAGATATTGACGACAACGATCAAGTGGATGAAAAGATAGAAACAAGTCCATACATAGATAATATAGATAACGAAGTCGTTACTGAGGGGAAGTGTAAAGATGAGCTTAGAACAAAAAATAAATTCAAACGGATTAATTTAATGGATGGTAATAATTGGAAGAAGATTGATTTGACGGAAGAGCAAGCTGTCCAGGTATTGTATTATGAAGTAACAGTTATTAAATATAACGAAATAATTCGTGTTCATGTTTAAATTACTGTTTTTCTTAAGATCAAATATATGAGTTGATAAAATGTAGGAGTAAATGCATATTTTACTCGCCTTATTTAGCGCATGTCTTTAAATATCATTGGTCATATATAATCTTTATGTAGATAAATCCCATAAGAACATGAAGATCTTAGGACTTCAGTGTAAGCCATTTTGCAATGGTTATATTATGATTGATGTGTTTTTTTTTTATAGTATAGGATGGCGGACGAGCATATGGGCCACCTGATGGTAAGTCACCAACGCCCATAGACATTGGCATTGTAAGAAATGTTAACGATCGCTTACATCGCCAATGCACCACCAACCTTAGGAACTAAGATGTTATGTCCCTTGTGCCTGAAATTACACTGGCTCACTCACCCTTCAAACCGGAACACAACAATAACAAGTACTGCTGTTTGCGGTAGAATATATTGTGTAATATATTTTTCAGGAGCACAGATCAAGAGCTGACGATGAAAAATATAAAGCTGCTGCGTTCAAATGTACCGATTGTTTCAAGGGTTTCTCTAAAGAGGAGATGCTGAAAAGACACAATAAATTGAGACATAAGGAGGTACATCCTGATAATATTTAAATATATAAATTAATTTTATATGTGTTTTATATAAAATATGGCCACTCCTAGCGGCTTCGCTCGTGGAACGTTATAAATATATTGCTTTTAGAGCGTAAATTTATTTGTTTAAGCGTAAATGACACATACATATATATATATATATCTCATGTCTATATATATCTGCAGTAGTATGTCCTTAAAATTTTAAATATACATAATTTTCAACCCAATACAGGTTTGGTAGGTTCAGGATTTGAGTCTGGTATGCGGTAGGTAATGGTGGGTGTGCCAGTGTAATTAAAGGCACAATCGAGGCACAAAAGATGCCAAGTATGGCAAGACTTAAGAAATGCTTTTATATCTTAGTGTCAATGCCATCCCATTTGCTCGTCGGCCTTCTACATCTATAAATTAAACGTAACCGTAACAGCCTGTGAATGTTCCACTGCTGTGCTAAAGACCTCCTCTCTCCTTTTTTGAGGCGAAGGTTTGGAGCTTATTCCACCACGCTGCTCCAATGCGGATTGGTGGAATACACATGTGGCAGAATTTCAGTGAAATTAAGACACATGCAGGTTTCCTCACGATGTTTTCCTTCACCGTAAAGCACGAGATGAATTATAATCACAAATTAGGCACATGAAAATTCGGTGGTGCTTGCCCGGGTTTGAACCCACGATCATCGTTTAAGATTCACGCGTTCTTACCGCTGGGCCATCTCGGTTATAAATTAAACTAAATATATATTATAATTAAAAAAATGTTGCAGTCGATCGGTTCGTTCGAGTGTCGGTTCTGTCGCATGCGCTTCAAGTGGAAGTGTGACCTTCGCAAGCACATGCGGGCGCACTACACCAAGTACCTGTGTCTGCGCTGCCAACTCGTCTGCCCAGTGGAGTGAGTATCTCATAGACAATGATTGCGCAATTGATATCTGACATTTGACAATAACTTAATTATTTCCTTTTAAAAAAGGCAAAGGTATTGCACTATACAGCCAAATCCTCTAATCCAGGAACAGGCCTAATCGATATATAACATAGGGTTAAAGATTTTGAAGAAAATTTTACTAATAAAATCGAGTAAGCTTAATTCAATAAAAGGCGAAACATTTTTAAAAATAACTCATATAATAAAATATTGATAAAATAACGCGATAAGTACTGAACTGAACTTAAGATACTCTCTTAAAAGACATTTTAAGAGATAGATTTATTTTATTTTAGAAGATATTTGACAAAATATAATAAGAAAATCTTGACAATATTGATAATAAAATTGTTTCTATATATATAAATAGTCCAACAACTTGTGTGTGTGTGGATATATTAATATAACTTGAATATTCACAACATTAAGTTTTTTGTTATAAAGTTTTAACATACAACTTCGCTGCCGCGGAAACAAAACGTCTATTTTTTTATAATATTATTAGGGATTTATTCAAACGAAAGTAATTTTGATATGTACAAACATGTTAGCGCTCATTACACGGTAGGGACTTACTGAGACTTCGAACGTCAAGTAAGCCTAAGATTTCGAGCGTCAGATGACGTCAGCGTGAGATTTGTTATTGTAAGTGCGTTAATGTGTGCGTTAGAGCAAACATGTTTATAAATCTATTCTCGTGAGTAAGGCACTCACACCATTTTTCTTTAAACGGCTCTCAACAATGAACAATCCGTTATATTAGACCTTAAGTCGATTATTCAGTTCATCGTGTAAATAATACATCGTTGTACATAAATGTTTTTAATTGTGAAACGTTTGATTTTTAATAAAATTAGAATTGTGAATGTTTCAAGGAACACCGCGATCCTCCACGAACAGTACCATAGTGGTGTTATAAGAAAATGTGCTTACTGCAATGAAGAGTTTAGGTAAGAATATATGTATTTTTATTATATAAATTTATTTATGACTAGTTTTGGTCTGTGTGTGTGTATGTATGAAAGACGCAGGGCTTAGGTTTTTTTTCTGGAAAATCGCATTACGCGTTTCCCCCACTGTTGCCGTGGGGGAAACGCGTACAACCCCCCCCCCCCCCCGTATGAGTGACTCGCTTGTGTCCAAGACGCCGAGTGCGCCCCGAACATCGGAATACCCACTAAAAAACCAGCGGTACCCTTTCCGTTATAGCGAGGAGCGCCACGGGATCGCTTTCGCATGCTACCGTGATGCTGTGTTCTATCCCATACCGACAACGTGTATGCAAAATCTTATGATGGACAATTGAGTAGTTAAAGGTGATAAATCAAAGTCACTTTTGCATATATAATGCTAGTTTACGTCTGCGGCTTCGCCCGCGTTTGGAGGAGTACGTTAGCTTGGGGTCCAAACTTGCTGCGTACCAAATTTCATCAATATCAAAGCATAACAGACTCACAGACACATCTTCGCATTTATAAGATTAATATAAATTAGGACTCGATTCGTTACCTAATGGTTCCTTGAGTCCGTTGATATTTGCACTTTAAACAGATTCCTCTTTAGCTTTCTTTTAATTTAGAAAAGTATTTGTTTAAGGTAAATGGAATTCACTCCAAAACTTTCCCGTAAGAAAATAAAAGGCTTTTGTCCAGCTGTGGGACATTTGCAGTGTGTTGGTTTTTTTTATTAAATTAATCTTATATACCATATAACCCTGAGGATGACTGGATCCGTAGTCATCCCGAAACACGTCGAGCTGACTTCGATAAAAAACGCACATATTAACAAATGTTGTTAATAAAACTTTTTTTTTCTAAGAAAAACGGACCGCCTTCGAAGGTCAGATCATGATATATTGTATACAAAAACCTTCCATGAAGAAATTTTTATACATATTGATAATGTCCTCCAGACCGATTTCGGCCTCGGCGGCCAATCTTAATAGAGATTAGCCAACTACGCAGGAGATATTATAGTGCACAAGTGTGTGCGCAAACACAGGCGCACTCTCTATTCCCTAACTCTCATAATCCGATGGGTCGGCAATCCGACACGACCGGAAAGAGTTCAGGCGCAGGACCAGCGGCTTTAAGTTGGGAGTGTACACACTTCCAACTTCCGGACTCCGATGTGCTACTGAGAATTTTCTAAACGAAAAACCCTAAACTTTTTATTACATAACGATAAATATCATCCAAATCGGATCAGCAGTTTTTGAGAAATACCCGGACATACAGACGTACATACAAGTAAAATGTGGAACCTCCTTTTTTTGAAGTCGGTTTAATAGATAATAGATAATGGTCGTCTCGCCAGGCACTCGTCGACGTATTACACGCACCTGCGCACGCACCGCAGCGAGTTCGTGTGCTCGCTGTGCGGCTCGTCGTTCGTGAGCGAGGCGGGCCTGCACCAACACAAGCGCATCAAGCATTGCACTAATGACATTGTAAGCGGATCGGATATTTACATAGCGTTTGTACTTGGTTTTTGAGGAGAAGGTTTGGAGCTTATTCCACCACGCTGCTCCAATGCGGGTTGGTGGAATACACATGTGGCAGAATTTCGATGAAATTAGACACATGCAGGTTTCCTCACGATGTTTTCCTTCACCGAAAAGCACGAGATGAATTATAAACAGAAATTAAGCACATGAAAATTCAGAGGTGGTTGCCCGGGTTTGAACCCACGTTCATCGGTTAAGAAACACGCGTTCTTACCACTGGGCCATCTCGACTTCTCCTCAAATAGGGAGAGGAGGCCTTAGCCCAGCAGTGGGACATCTACAGGCTGTTACTTTTGTACTTGGTAGGGTTTTGGGCAAACCTGGGGACCACATGTTCTACCGCCAAATTGTACTTAGAATTGTTGTGGTTTGAAAGATGAACGTAACATCTTAGTTGACGAGGTCGGTGACGCATTGGCGATGTAAGTAAGCTATTTCTTATAGCGCCAATGTCTATAGGCGGTGGTAGTCACTTACCATCAGGTGACCCAATTGTCCGTCTATCTGCATATTCTATAAAAAAAAAACAAATAATAAGTTTAAATATGTCATGTCATAAAATATAAAATGAATAATTATTTTATTTATATATATATATATATATACGTATATAAGTATATCTGAAACGATTCTGATTGACTCGAATTATGTATTTACATAAGCTATCTTACGAGTATATAAAGCCGAGCGAAGCTCAGTTGCCCAAGGCCTTGTTATATAAAATTTAAAAACGTTATAAAATGCAAGTAATAACTTGTTATAAATGTTGTCATAGGAGAGTCCAGATGATGATGAAGACGTGAACACGTTCTGTTCCCGTTGCGACATCCGCTTCGAGACGAGGAAGGCGTACGAAGAACATCTCTTCCACTCAGCGATGCACGCCGAGGTCGTTGTGTAAGTAACGCACACATATAACTGATTGAGTCATGACACACACGCATAAATATATATGCACGACCAGAAACGCACACTCACGTATATATTAGGTCCTTACATATGAAATTATCGTTTTGTCGTACTGACCACTTTGATCTGAAATATCTCCTCTTTGGTTAAGAATTCCAAATTAAAATTTATAAATTCATTTAGCTGGTACATTTGAGTTTTGAAAACAGTCATTCATTTGTTTTTTCCTCATTATTTTTTTCTTTGGCGTCGCTTATTACCGCAGAATGGAAAACATGAAATATCGGTATATTTAAGAGTACGAGTTCTACCGTGGCATCAGTGCTGCAGAAACAGCTCGAAGGATTAATTATGTGTACTGCGCTGGTGTCGCTAAAGTAAGCACGGTACGTTTTTGGTTTCAATGTTTTCGTTCTGGAAATTTCGACCTTTTTTTTTATAATCTGGGATGGCAAATGACTTTACTCCACCTGATGGGAAGTGGTAGTAGAGTCCAAACCTTCAGAACCAACTCCGTGGACGGCCGGAGACCAAAGTGGAAAATGAAGAATTAAAGACTAGTGTGGAAGCGGATCCATCACAAAGCACTTCAGAGATAGCTGCAGGCTTCGGGGTAAGTGATAAAACTGTTATAATCCACTTGAAGCAAATCGGGAAAGTAAAAAAACTTGACCATAGTTCAAGTTTTTATACCTCATGAATTGAGTGAATCGAACTTGCAAACACGCGTCGACTGCTGTGTTACTTTGCTCAACCGACACAATAATGAAGAGATTTCAAGTCGAATCATTACTTGTGTCAAAAAGTGAATACTGTACGATAATCGGAAGCGCTCGTCGCAATGGTTGAACCCTGGAGACCCAGCAAAATCCTTCCCTAAACGAAAATTGACTCAGAAAAAGTTACTTGTGAGTGTTAGGTGGACTAGCGCCGGTCACTACAGCTTTCTAAAATCTGGCCAAACGATTACGGCAGATATCTATTGTCAGCAACTGCAAACCATGAAGGAAGAACTAGCTGCTAAACAACCGAGATTGGTCAATCGCTCTAGGCCACTGCTGCTTCACGACAACGCAAGACACTGCGCAACAAACAACCACTAAGTTAGATGAGCTACAATTGGAATAATTGCGACATCCACCGTACTCCCCGGACCTTGCTCCAACAGATTACCATTTTTTTCCGAAATTTGGACAACTTATTACAAGGAAAAAAATTCAACTTGTCACGGTGTTCTCGTGTGTACCGGGATCGTTCCACCAAGACCGTTACATTAATAAAACTCATCATAAAGATTATAAAATTTACAACATAAAAATCAGGGGGTGGGCCGTTGACAGTATCTGGTTAATTAAGTTAACATTAATACAATAAAATATTACAAGTGACTTAGCTGTAAGTGAGTTGGCATCGGTTAAAATTAAGTGATAGATTAAAATAGATAAGCAGGATAGTGCAAACCCTGAATGCAGTGTCACAATGAGTGAGCAAATAAATAAAAGCAGTGCGAAGCAGCAAATAGCACCAGCAGCAACAGCAGGCCACCGGACAAGCAGCCTCTCCTCCATAAAACAGCAGAGCCTCCAACAGCTCCAAATCAGCGACAATCCCTCGTTTGAGTCCACCGAAAAATATTATATTACTTTGTAATGCAATATACAAAGTATATATAAAATTATAGAAAAATAAACACTCCCTCAGGAGTGTTTAAATATGTAGAAATAAGACAATATATGACTTATATTGCACGTGGCACGGTTTTGATACAAAGAGGTTTGGTAACCCGAACCTCTCAAATACGTCTTACAAAGTGGATGACGTAGGTAACCCTCCGTTAGTATAATTTTCTATATAATAAAAAGGAATATATTTAATCGTTTAAAACTGACAGCGTCGGTAAGCGATCGGCGCCTGCTCAACGATCAAAGAAGACGACCGTACGGCGAACAACGTAGTGCTGCCATCTCTCAAACAGCATAGATAATAAATGTCGAAACAATGAATGCCGATTCGATAACCGTAATTTATTTTATAAACCGGTTAGATTAGGTAAAATAAATACAATTTAAATTTATAGGGTTACACACCCCGATGCGGCAGTCCAAACCGCCTTCAAAGAGTTTATTGATTCTCGCCCCCATGGTTTTTTTAGTAAAGGGATCAATGAACTACCTATGAGATGGCAAAAGTGCATAGAGAACAACGGTGCATACTTTGAGTAATTAAATATATTTTACAAAAAAAAAAGACTATATTCCTCCCGTACAAAATGCCAATTTCATATGTAAGGGCCTAATGCTTGTGTAAGCACGCTCACATATAACAGATTGAGTCATCACACATGCATAAATAAATATGCACGACCAGAAACGCACACACACGTATATACAAATACAATATATGTGAACAAGAATTGCTCATTTAGTATTATAACGTGAATATATGTACATACGATAAAAAACGCACACATTAACAGATATACCCACACAAATACATGTATAATCCAAAATGAATGGAACTAAAACCTCTGGGGACGGTTGTTCTTAGATATCTGACAAATGTATTTGTTAAAAAAAATACTACGACAAATCAAAAAAAAGAACTAAATTTGTATTACTACAAATGTATTATATAACAAAAGGTTCAAATAAACGAAATAATTATATTAATTACAGAGAGGGCCTCCAGATAGAACACCAACCAAGAAAGATATTAGGGAAGAAAATGCAAGATAAGGTAATATATTATATGTTGTTAATGTCCCACAGCTGGGCTAAGGCCTCCTCTCCTTTTTGAGGAGAAGGTTTGGAGCTTATTCCACCACGCTGCTCCAATGCGGGTTGGTGGAATGCACATGTTGCAGTATTTCAGTGAAATTAGGCACATGCAGATTTCCTCACGATGTTTTCGTTCCGAGATGCACGAGATGAATTATAAACACAAATTAAGTTTGAACCTGCGATCATCGGTTAAGATGAACGCGTTTTAACCACTGGGCTTTTTAAAAATATATTGGTTATGTGCAATTAATTTAAATAATAATTTTCCTTTCAGATTACAAGCTTATTAAAATCTAGGTGAGTCTCTCTTTTTATTGCTTAGAATCTAAACCTTAAATTTTCTTAAATGAATATATATATATTTTTATATAAAATAAGAAGGCGGACGAGCATATGGGCCAACTGATGGTAAGTGGTCACCAACGCCCTTAGACATCGGCATTGTAAGAAATGTTAACCATTGCTTCAATCACTAATGCGCCACCAACCTTGGGAACTAAGATGTTATGTCCCTTGTGCCTCTAATTACACTGGCTCACTCACCCTGCAAACCGGAACACAACAATATCAAGTACTGCTGTTTTGCGGTAGAATATTTGATGAGTGGGTGGTACCTACCCAGACGAGCTTGCACAAAGCTCTACCACCAGTAAAAGTTTTATATACTTGTATATAATATAAATTAATGCTAGTTTTGTATTCGCGTTCGCGTGTTGTTCATTTGATTGAGTTTTGAAACTATGGGATGAGTTATCGGGTAATTGCTTACAAAACAGCAGCTGCCGATAAAAATGAAAACTTGAAACTGTTAAATATATTTGTCCAATTTCCAAATCTATTGGTATTCCAAGTAATAATTCTATCCCTATAATGATAACATTAAAATACACGGTATGTCGCAAACTCGGTACAAAATATTAATACAGTTTAATTTAAAAGAATAATACTTAAAATACACTTATATTATTTATATATAGTGCCAGTATCTACATAAATTTCAATCATTATTATTCATATTAATTCCCAATTTTTTTATTTTTTATTTTTTTTGTCAAATTTAAAATAGTCCCTCCCAATTCCCACCCGACGCAAAGCTGCCCATAATGCAGGCCGCATTTCCGCGCTGTATGGCAATGGACAACCTCTGTGCCAACTGAGACTTTTCCCAAAATGCTTAAATTACTTGTACTTTCAACGATTTCATATTAACATTAGCATGTCGATAACGCGAAGCCACGAGTCTATCCCCTACGATACCCCGCGTAACGCGTCTGAAGTTTTCACTTCAAATGAAGAAAACCTGGCCCGCTCAAAGGCTACACTATATTACACTAATTACACGAACAAAATTTACCTAAGATTCAATTCTTTCGTAATTAAAATTTAAAAAAAAGTAGATCGTCTTTCCTTTCTCTTCTTCTCCCTTTCCCCTCTCTTATACTTCTGTTCGCGTTCTTTTCTTTGTTATTATATGTCTTTTTTTATAGAATAGGAAGGCGGACGAGCATATGGGCCACCTGATGGTAAGTGGTCACCAACGCCCTTAGACATTGGCATTGTAAGAAATGTTAACCATCGCTTACATAGCCAATGCGCCACCAACCTTGGGAACTAAGATTTTATGTCCCTTGTGCCTGTAATTACACTGGCTCACTCACCCTTCATACCGGAACACAACAATACCAGGTACTGCTGTTTTGCCGTAGAATATCTGATGAGTGGGTGGTTCCTACCCAGACGAGCTTGCACAAAGCCCTACCACAAGTAATCTCTCTCTCTCTCTCAAACTACAAATGTCTATATGCAAGAACTTATCTTCCAGAAAGTTCGAGAAAGTTCCAATTAAGCCCGAGATAAGGAGGAATAAAAAGATGAGGAGAAAAAAGACGAAACCTACCACATGTCACCAAGTAAGTCGATATTAAATAAGAAACGACATTGTTAAAGTTATATTCTTTATTCCTCAGTACAAAGTGTTGAACACTACTATTGAAGTTCAGTGACTGCCTCGTTGGTCTATTATCTATCTTATAAGGTCGAAGATCGTAAGTTCCTGGGTTCAAACCCCAGGTCGAGTCATTTTTTTCTGTCGTATATTTTTCAGCATCAGCCTTTATTCTCAAAGTTGTGTTTACTGATCCTGCGCCTGAATCCTCTCGGTTGGTCGAATTATGAGTGTAAGGGTATAGAGTGACCCCGAGTTTGTCTTCCATGCCTGAAGTACATAACTGATGGTCGTGATAAGAAAATATTATAGTAGTAATATTACGACGAGCCGGTTGGCGTGGTTGGTAAGATTGCCTTTCACGTCGAAGGTTGTGGGTTCGATTCCCACCCAGGATAGACATTTGTGTGCGTGAACATGTGTATTTTTCCTGAGTCTAGGTGTAATTATCAATATAAGTTTGCATTTACAAAATAAAAATAGTATATGTAGTATATCAGTTGTCTAGTTTCCATAGTACAAGCTCTGCTTAGTTTGGGATCAGATGGCCGTGTGTGAATAATGTCCCAGGATATTATTATTATTATTATCAATATTCCAGTGCGGCAAGCACTTTGACACTCAAGCGGCGTGCTTGAAGCATCACCTGGCGGAGCATCCCGGGACCTCCTTCTGCCCCCCCAACGAGAGACACATCTGTGAGATTTGCGGAGCCTCGTTAGCGGTAAGACATAGCAAATATTCATTAAATATATATGATTCAATAATATGTATTAATATTAAAAGTTAGTATTGCCTTGTCACCCTCGTGTGGTACGAGCCTCTGTTGTGTATATATACTAATTAAATGCCTTATTTTACACTGAAAATAAACGGAATACCACTCATCACGAAATCTCCTAAACTATCCGCCGGATTGACTTGAAATTTGTCACAGTTACTCCTTTCTAAACGTATATGCTAACTAAGAACGGATTTTACGCAAATCCTTTCCAAAATACATTTTTCTTCTTACCCGTGCGAAGCCGGGACGATTAGCTAGTATTACAATAAAAATAATGTTATAGTATTTAGTTAATATATAAAATAAATAATTAACAATAATTTACGTTTCTGATACGCCCCGCTAAGGTCTGGAATACCCTCCCGACCTCCGTTTTCCCCACCACCTACAATACGGGTACCTTCAAGTATAGAGTGAATAGGCATCTTCTAGGCAAGCGCGCTCCATCTCAGACTGTATCATCACTTTCCATCAGGTGTGATAACAGTCAAGCGTTAGCTTATATATTTAAAAATATATATGTATATTATACACTATCGCATAGTATCGTATTGTACATTTTCGACATAATTATTTAAAGCATCTAAACACAAATAAATATACGGTTTTTATAACTATTACTCATATTATAAATATGGAAATGAGTCCATTTAATTGTTTGTTTTGCTTTAACATCTTAACTACTACTGATCTACATAAAATTTTCCATGGTACACGATGTTAAGGGTGCGGAAAAGAACATATGGTGCCTAAGCCATCCCCCCCCCCTCCCTAAAACTAGTGTAAACTAGTAATATTATAAACAAGAAAAACGGTTTATTCATTTATTTCTTTGTTACGCTATAACTTCTTAAATACTTAACAGATTATCACGAAATTTTCTATACACGATGATAGGGTACAGAAAAACATAGGCTACCACCTGCCCCCCACCACACGCCGATACTAGGTTATAATGTTTAACAATCTCTAGCCGGGTAGCGTCGCAGTTCATCAGAATCTACACACGAGGGAGAAGGTTCATTCGTGCGAGACTTGCGGGCGACAATTTCTATCTAACATCGGATTGAAGCGACATATGTTGGTATGTAACTATATTATATAGGAAAGTATATTTTTTTTTTTTTTTTATAGAATAGGAAGGCGGACGAGCATATGGGCCACCTGTGTGTTCATCAGTGGTCACCGAACGCCCTTAGACATTGGCATTATAAGAAATGTTAACCATCGCTTACATCACCAATGCGCCACCAACCTTGGGAACTAAGATGTTATGTCCCTTGTGCCTGTAATTACACTGGCTCACTCACCCTTCAAACCGGAACACAACAATACCAAATACTGCTGTTTTGCGGTAGAATACCTGTGCGGTAATATATCAAAATCAAAAATTAAAATAGTTTATTTTACAGTAAAAGTATTACACACTTGATAATAGCTGTATTGCTTACTGAAATGACATCGTAATTATAATTCCGGTGGCATCCACACTAAGCGAGCTTGTGTCGTGGATACCTTGCTACGATTTACAGACAGACATTTTTTGTAAACTTTATAGAAAGAAAAAAAATATATACATTTAAGTAGACTATGCAAGAATAATAAATATATAAGTAATATTAAAAACTATATAAAATGTCAATAATATTAATTTTATGTATATATAAATACAATATAATGTGGGTGCTATATACATGCATTTTTAAATGTATGTGTTACCATTTCCTCTATAAACACGCTGTGCTGTGTATTCCAATTAATGTAGTTAAGATCATTAAAAAACGATGATCTTGACTAGGATGTGACGTCATTGGTCGAGATCTTGAATAATCCATGGTATTCATGATGGGTTCGCGAAATAAATGGCGTTATTATAACGTCAACGAAGTTTTTATCGAAACTTTGGAAGTAAAATTATAGTGATATAAATTAATTAAGTTGAATAGTGTTGTATTATAAATAATTATATATTAATCAAGGTTTGTTTACAATGCATGATATAGCAAATGGCGTAATTGCATTACCCTCTTTATTTAAGATGATGTAACAGCCTGTTAATGTCCCACTGCTGGGCTAAGGCCTTCTCTACCTTTTGAGGAGAAGCTGCTCCAATGCGGGTTGGTAGAATACACATGTGGCAGAATTTCAATGAAATCAGACACATGCAGGTGTTTTTCCTCACGATGTTTTCCTTCACCGTCAAGCACGAGATGAATTATAATCACAAATTGAGCACATGAAAATTCAGTGGTGCTTGCCCTTTGGGTTTCATCATCGGTTAAGATTCACGCTTCTAACCACTAGGCCATCTCGGCTTATATTTTGATGATGCTGATTTATTATGTATTCGGTTAAATTTTAACTTGTCCTTGTATCCTTCAGACGCACACGGGAGAAAAACCGTTCGCGTGTACTTTATGCGACAAAAGATTCACGCAGAGCAACAGTATGAAGCTGCATTATAGAACATTTCATCTGAAACAACCTTATCCTAAGAGGTAATGTCAAAATTATTTATTATAATATCTGATGTCTATGCATGGTATGATGCGACTAGCACAGGACCGGGAGATCTGGCGCGCCTGTGAGGAGGCCTATGTCCAGCATTGGATTTATGTGGGCTGAATATGATGCATGGTATGGAAATATAGACAGGATATTTCTTATATATAAAAAGTTTAATTAGCAATTGGGGAGGCGAACATTGTTTGGGCAGCGGTGACCATTTGTCAGGTGGTAGGTTGATGGTGCATCTGATGTATATATAAATGTAATCTTTATATAATACAATAATAAGTCGTTTTTGAATGTTTTTTTTTTATAGAAATCGAAGGAAAAAAATTGAAGACAAGAAGAACATATCGGACGAGGGGAGCGATGATGGCAACACTTCACCAAAGAAGGTTTCAGATAGCAAGACCGAACCGGAACCGGTCGACCCGGTTCATCCGGTGAACGCTGTGTCTGAATCGATTGTGATCGAACAAAATGAAATAGACTATCTGACACTTGGTTACCAAAAGTATTAATAATTTTACTATAATATTATAAATTATTTAATATTGATATTGTAATAAAACTTATAATTGAAATCTAAATTTTGTAACTCTGGATTCGAACCTCGATCAAGCCCTAATGGCTCAGCATGGCAAACGTAACTTGGAGTCGGACAAATTACTGAGTAATTAAAAATTAATAAAAAAATTGTATTTGGATCATATTCAAGTGCCGCAGGTTCAAATCTATATAATATAAAGCTAAGTTACTAGAGAAAAAAATCGAACAGTACGAAAGTGTGGCAGCAGCATTACAAATAATTTCGCGTGACGTACTTCAAACGCCACCAATGAAAGAATATATCGTACCCACAACCTTCGGCGTGAAAGGCAAGTATCTACCAACCACTCCAACCGGCTCGTCATTTAAAGGGTAAGCCAGTGTAACTACAGGCACGGGATAAAATATTAGCTTTCAAGGTTTAACATTAGGAAACCGAGAATGATTTTATAAAAACAACACGCCATTGGAATCAACTGTACTACTTGCAACCAAAATCCTTTTTAATATTACGATTGTTATTAAATGATATTACTTTTAGCAATCATGCAAATAAACGAAATGTAATAATATTTATATACATATGTATAATTTTTATCTCGATCCTTACATAACTGTATTCTTATGTACTTAATTTGTTGTCATTTATCTTTTGATGTGGCATTGATAAATATAAGATTTGTATTAACCTGGTGTTTTTTTTCCTATAGAAAAACTAGTACAATATGATTATATCAGTTATTTAATTAGTCTAATGGCTTGATGTAAGGCTACCCGGAGGTCCTGGGTTCAATTTCCAGATCGCGCTAATAAAAATTATTGGGTTTTTCTTTTAGAAAATTGTCAGTCTGGAAGGTGGAAGTGTGTGCACTCCCGTGCCTCGGAAAGCACGTAAAGCCGTTGGTCCTGCACCTGAACTCTTTCCGGTCGTGTCGGATTGCCGACCCATTGGATTATGAGAGTTAGGGAATAGAGAGTGCACCTGTGTTTGCGCACACACTTTTGCACTATAATATCTCCTGCGCAGTTGGCTAATCACTCTTGAGATTGGCCGCCGTGGTTGAAATCGGTCTGGAGGACATTATTATCTATGATATTTATTTGATAATATGATCTTTTGCACTTAACATGCGTTCGGAATTTACGACCTTACGGTGATTGGTTAAACAATGCTGTCTTCTTCTTTCGAATGCCAAATACATTTTTTTTATTATTATCATTATAGAATAGGAGGGCGGACGAGCATGTGGGCTACCTGATGGTAAGGTGTCACCAACCCCCATAGACATTGGCATTGTAAAAAATGTTGACCATCGCTTACATCGCCAGTGCGCCACTAACCTTGGGACCTAAGATTTTATGTCCCTTGTGCCTGTTATTACACTGGCTCACTCACCCTTTAAACCGGAACACAACGATAAAGTGCTGCTGTTTTGCGGTAGAATATATGATGAGTGGGTGGTACCTACCCAGACGAGCTTGCACAAAGCTCTACCACCAGTAAAAAAAAGAAATAAACGTGGCAAAGCGGTTTTTTCAGTCATTTATCTCTTTTATCGTTATTGATCAGTCATCTTTATAACTACACTTTCTTAGTCATACAAACGTAAACATGCGGGCGAAAACTAGTTCATAATAAAACAAGCGTATAGAGTTATGTTCACAAGATTATATTTTTATAAGATTTAAATAAATCACATTTATTAGTACAAATACATATACATACAGCTGGGCTAAGACCTCCTCTCCCTTTTTTTTGAGAAGGTTTAGAGCTTATTCCACCACGCTCCAATGCGGGTTGGTAGAATACACGTGACAAATATATATATATATATATATATATATATATATATAGACACCGAATATATATTATAAAAACAATTAGAATATATTTAACAATACAGTTTTAGGCATACAGTACAGTAATAGCCTGTTAATGTCCCACAGCTGGGCTAAGGCCTCCTCTCCCTTTTGAGGAGAAGGTTTGGAGCTTATTCCACCACCCTGCCCCAATGCGGGTTGGTAGAATACACATGTGGCAGAATTTCAATGAAATTAGACACATGCAGGTTTCCTCGCGTTGTTTACCTTCACCGTCAAACACGAGATGAATTATAAAGACAAATTAAGAACATGAAAATTCAGTGGTGCTTGCTCGGGTTTGAACCCACGATCATCGGTATTCACGCGTTCTAATCACTAGGCCATCTCGGCTTTAGGCATGCCATGTAACAAATACATATATGAATGATACATACAAACATGAATGAAATGGGCAGCTCGGTAAGACCGCGTTGCTTTGTCAATCGATTATTGTGAACTTTAAACCTAAGCTAACTGAATTATAATGCATTTTTTAATTTATCTCGTATTATGTGTTGAAGGAAAACTTTAGGGGAACCCATGTGTCGAATGAAAACACATGAATATCCACTAATCCAGTACTAACGTGGTAAGTTCTGATACTTCTCAAAAGGAGCCCTCAGCCCAGCTGGGACAGTTGCTGGCTGTTTATACATAATGACAGTGAGATGACTTGACGAGTTCAGCTTGTAACTCTCGACATTACACACGAACATTCTTAATAAGTTTACGCATTGAATAATAAAACTACTTACAAAGTTACGTGCCAAATTAAAGTTGGTATATCAAGTCACAATTATATATATATATATTATTATTATTTTAATAACCCAATGTTGCCATGCCCTATTTCGGCCATGGCGGGATTCTTAAGGGTGTCAAGGGGATGCTTTTTGTGCTATCCGAGGCACCAAGAGGGAGTGTTAACTGCCAATTCCGCTCGCAACTCCAAGCTGCTATTGAGGATTTCTCGACGGAAAAACTCACTAACTTTTTAATGGTCAGAGTTTGAACGCAAGACCTCGGGATGTACAGCTTTATAAGCTAGCTACTAGACCAACGATCGGCAATGACAACCAGATTAATTTTAGAATCATAAATATTAAAACGACGATACTATTGTAATTGTATGAAAATATGTGATCAGAATGGAGTAAGAGTTACCTAATTATAAATTATATTATCTATGGTAGCGGAACAAGGATAAAGTCATACATATACATTTAGTAAATAGGTGAGTTATATGCTATTTTAAACAGAGCGGAATCGTATTGCCATATTTTATGTGAAATATTAAGTACATAGCTTTAACACAGTACTTTTATTAGCAGCACCGTTATTCTGTCCAAAATCTCTTACATTATCTATGTTTTTCGTCCTTCGGATTAAGAACAGGACAGAAATAATTCCATCTCTTTCTAATGTTTGGGAAATCTTTTTTTTTTATAGAATAGGAAGGCGGACGAGCATATGGGCCACCTGATAGTAAGTGGTCACCAAACGCCCTTAGACATTGGCATTGTAAGAAATGTTAACCATCGCTTACATAGCCAATGCGCCACCAACCTTGGGAACTAAGATTTTATGTCCCTTGTGCCTGTTTATGTTCGGTTGATATTTAACGAATCGTTAATGTACATGTATAACTTGTCGTTTATTAAGTTACGTGTGGTTAACGCCGTTTCTGTACTTTACATACCAACGATTTCTGCATTGTGAAAAAACATTGGTGTTGTATAGCAGAACCTGAGACAAGTTAGAAGCGTCGCTTTTAGTCCGTGAAAGCCTGCCTGGTCCGAAATTGACCGTAAAGACAGGCAAGCTTGCCTTAACTTACGAAACGTTTTTATTGGGATGCTTCTGAATTACATCTCGTTGACAATTCTATCATGAACATAGCAACCGCATGTTAGTTTTAGCAAAGTTTAGTTTGGGGACTGTATAGAATAAAATAAGCTGAAACTTTATCATAAGGAGAGGCCAGTGTAAAAAGAGTTTGAGGTAGTGGGAGAAAAACTGAGCTTAGAGGACCATACGATATAATTCTTCGGAAATAATCTCCTCCAGACCGATTTCGGCCACGGCGGCCAATCTCAAGAGTGATTAGCCAACTGCGCAGGAGATATTATAGTGCACAAGTGTGTGCGCAAACACAGGTGCACTCTCTATTCCCTAACTCTCATAATCCGATGGGTCGGCAATCCGACACGACCGGAAAGAGTTCAGGCGCAGTACCAACGGCTTTACGTGCTTTCCGAGGCACGGGAGTGTACACACTTCCAACTTCCAGACTCCGGGCTGCTACTGAGAATTTTCTGACAGAAAAACCCAATCACTTTTTACTGGCCCGACCTGAGAATTGAACACAGGAACTCTGGGTCTGCGGCATTACATCAAGCCACTAAACCAACGAGGCAGTCTTCGAAAATATAATATCATTTAAATCGCGAGTGCGGAATTAAATTTATTATCTCAATAGTAGTTATATATAATTATACACATAGATTGAAATATTTATTTCATCATATCATTTATTATATATAGATTAATGAATAACAAATTCCAGTATTTATATTGTTGTTGAAATACTAGCCTTATTACATAATATTTTCCGATCAAAAATAGCCAATGGGCGTTATTAAATCTATTTAATGCAATTTCAACCTTACTACACAAAGAATTAAGTTCAAAATTAAATTTAACTCTTCTCCTCCTCCTTCCGTTTCCCTTCACCCGCCTGCTCCGGCCTGCGACCGAGGAGATCCCTTTTCAAACAGCACTTGTCAGTCTGTAATAATTAATTGGACTTAATTAATTTAAGCCTTAAGAAACATGAAACAATATTTTGTCCTCATATTTGGCTGTATAATAAGAATAATATATAAGAATGTCTTTAGCCTGTCTGAAGCCTTTGTCCTTCCCTGGGGTTCAAGCTTGCTGTAGCAAGTACTATGTATACGAAATTCTATCAAAATCGGTTCAGTGGTTTCGCCGTGAAGCGTAACAGAGAGACAGAGCTATTTTCGCATTTATAACATTAGTATAGATGAGGCTTACGTATGTGTGTCTCGAGATCTATATATAAATCTATAAATAGTTATACTTAGAATCACTTTTACAATGAAGATAATAAATAAATATAACAAAAAGGAACAGTAAAATTAAGTCTCTTACAGTTGCACCGCTGGACTAAGGCCTCCTCTCATTTCAACCACAAAGGCAGTTAGATATGCTTTGTGGTAATTTTTATTTTGGACAAATACTGATATTTCCTCAAAATGTTTTTCTCCCGCAGGCGATGGAAATATATACACAAATTAAATGTCACTTGCCTGAGTTTGAATTGACAATAATCCGCACTCATAATAAAATAATTAAAAAGCATATTTACAGAATCATTATCACTGGAGTCTGTGTCACTCGATGTGTCTGTATCGTAGTGACCGAGTCCGGGCAAAACACCGACACACCGTAGAGCTCCCAACGTCTCACCCGGTGATGAGAGACCATTCTGATCAGCACTGAAACATTACAATATTGGTGAGATTTTTTTTTTGAGTTGAGATTTAGAGATTTTTGAAGCTATTTACTGTATATGAAGAAGTCGAGATGGCCCAGTGGTAAGAACGCGTGAATCTTAACCGATGAACGTGGGTTCAAACCCGGGCAAGCACCTCTGAATTTTCATGTGCTTAATTTCTGTTTATAATTCATCTCGTGCTTTTCGGTGAAGGAAAACATCGTGAGGAAACCTGCATGTGTCTAATTTCATCGAAATTCTGCAACAAGTGTATTCCACCAACCCGCATTGGAGCAGCGTGGTGGAATAAGCTCCAAACCTTCTCCTCAAATAGGGAGAGGCCTTAGCCCAGCAGTGGGACATTTACAGGCTGTTACTATACTATACTACACTGTATATGTATTGTTTACATAAAATATATGCCTTCCATGACATCATTCGGACAAATATCACGGTCGATCACACATGTGGGTACCCCACATCTGTTGGGCTACACAGAGCCCTACTACTGAGAACGAGTTCATCAGAACAAACCTGTTATTATGGTGAACAACTCCGTTTTTAGGTGGCGGTGACCCCTTCTCTTTATCACCGTCCATGTCACTCGCTTTTCGCTTCCTTACTACAACCTGTGAAATAAAAAGTATAAGAATGAAATTTAATAAATAAGAAATTAAATAATCCCATGCTTCACTACAAGTTAAGTATATAGTTATATTACTGTTGGATTTATTGGTATTGGAGTTGGCAGTTTATATATGCCTCGAAAAGCTCATAACACCATTGATCTCTTTGCTGAATCCTCTCCGGTCATGTCGAATTGCGGTCCCCTTGGACTTTACAAGGGTATAAAGAGTGCACTTGTGTTTATACCCATATTTCTTATGAAGTTAGCTATTCTCAGATGAAATTATAATTACCCCTTGTAATTTATTCTTCTGTGCTTGAGCGGTGGTCTGTGTGCTTCGAGCGGGGGCTAGTTGTGCTCTCAAGCGAGTCAATTCCTCACTTTCTGCCAAATTCGAGACTCTTTCCCTGTAAGTAATGTAAGATGTTTTGAGTATAGAAGAACCAACTAGAAAATCATAGAAAATTAGCTGAGACGGCCTAGTGGTTAGACAACCTGAGTCTTAACAGAATATTTTATGTTCAAACACGGCCAAATAGCACCGAATTTTCAAGTGCTCAGTTCATATTCTTAAATCATATTGTGCTCGGCAGGGTAAACATGGTGAGGAAACATGAATGTGTGTCAGCTAAAAATCTGCCACATTTGTTTCCACCAATACAAATTGTAGCAGTGTGGTGGAATAAGATCCTAACATTCTCCTTAAGCAGAGATGAGACCTTAGCCCAGCAGTTATATATTATGGATATTTACATGCTTTTACTTTAAGGAAATCAACTAATACTAATATATATGCTTTTTATCATCTATATAACATTATATTAAGTAATATGTGTGATTTAACTTTTTAAACTTATAAGACCAACCTGAATTCTTGCATCTCCTTCTTCTCTTCAATGCTTATCTGTTGAGCAACTTCTGCTTTAGTACGCTCCACAAGGTCAAGGAAACCAACTTCGTCGTCATCCAGACCTCTGATCATATTCTCTGAAAAATCAATTTTAAAAAAGCTTGCTAAGAACATATAATTTTGATTTAAAAGAAAAGAAAATTTTATATACAGTTCTGATTGTGTAATTTTACTCGCAAAGGCAAAAGGGAGAGGGGGCTATAGCCCAGCAGTGGGACATTAACAAGCTGTTACTGTACTTACTAAGTTTATGTGCCTCCTCGAATTCCGCTTCTTTCTTCAATCTCTGTTCCTCTAGCCGCTGAAACAGTGGCCGGTTGTCATATGCCTCCTCTGGAGCTTCTGTTTATTGGAAAACAAATTGTTCTCTAATTTTATCATAATATATTTAATACTTATTACATAATAATAATACAATATTTCTAGGCAAATGTTATTTTTCCTTTAATGACACTTGATAGAACTATTGCAAAATAATATAATGTGGTTTCTATTCTACTATAAAAACTAGATCTCAACATGGAATCCGCAATGCTCGTAAAGAAAATTTAAAGTCTATCAGTTTCCCGCCATAAAGAGTATCTGCCAATGTTCTTGATGCCAGATTAAAAATATAGATTAGTAATTATTAATATAAAAATTGACAGATACTCTCCAGTAATATCTAATAATAATTCGTATCACATCTAACATTATATATTACAATCTGACTTAGTCTTACACCATTTAGGAGTTATCAATGGAAAATTTTAATTTAATGTATTTTTGGTTCCCAAAATTCAAACCCGCAATCCGTTGATATTGTGATAACTTAATGTTTAAATATAAAATTATTTACTTCTAAGTACATTATTTAATAACAAAATGTGATGTAGGATAATATAGATTGATGAAAAAGTGCAACTAGTATGTTCTTTACTGGTTTTTCTTGATAGTGTTTATCATCGGAAGATGTATTAGGTTTAGGAACCAGGAAAGGTTTACTTAAAATTTGAATATAGAATTTTTGCTATGATTTTTTTAAAGTTTTCCTTTACAAAAGAATGGGAAATTTTACATTCTCAAAAACTTATTCTCTTTTACACTATTATGTTAAATGCTTATGTAGCTAATTCTAATCATCAGAAATCCAAAGAAATTACTTACACAGCACATCCCACCTAGAAGGTCAGAACTTATTACTTAAAAATAATCCCAACCATACCTGTTGACTGGGACATCTTATTTTATCATAAGACCCTCTTTGTTAATAATTACTCTTTTTATGTGTTTGAGTATATTATTGTTTTGCACACATATAACATGTTATATGTGTGCAAAAAACTGCTTAAACAAACAAACTTACAATCATATATTTGTGCAGTTACTAAGATCTGTTGTGAAAAATATTTAGATTTTTATTATTAGAATATTACCGTTTGAAAATATGGTAAAAAAACACACTTGGCCCGTGAAATATTTCTATTACCTTTCGGTTGATCTTCAGTCCGTACTTTCTCCCATTCTTCCTGACGTCGCCGCCTGGCTTCCAATATTTCAGACTCTGATATAAAACCGGAACTCATATTTAATATTTGCAAAATCCTATTGTATTTTAGTCGATAATCGATGACTTGAAGGTTGATAAAATTTACAATCTCGGTTCACACTTTTGACAAAGTTCAAATTGACAAATTTTGTAAGTGTTACCACTGTTATTGAAAAAAAACTATGAATATTATAAACCTTGATCGTATCTAGCAATAATATACAAAAGTGTTTTAGTGTTTATATAATTGGAAATCAGAAATTGTGCAAATGTATTATAATATATTTAGCCCATAAAGTTACTCTACATAAAAAAAACTTTAAAAAAATATATTTTATCTGTAGGAGAATTTTAGTTTTCCTTTCCTATCGTAGACAGAGAAACTAATAGACGCAATGACGATTTCCTTCTCACTTACACAAGAAAGAGAACGAAAATTACGTTAAAAATGGTTTAGACAGAGATAGAATTATCAAATCTTTTGTCCCTTCTCGCGTAACACGCGAGAAGGGACAAAAGATTCGCGTCTCGCGTAGTTTTGGTGTTTGTTTCGCTACTTAAGTAGCGAAACAAACTTGACAGATGGTGTGTTCATTGTGTTTTTTGTTCAATTTTCGCTTATTTTTATGTTAGAAAACGATTCTAATTCAGTGAAAAGGCCGAGAAACAATCCTTATATAATATCGAAGGTTATACAATGGTGCATTGTCGTATTATTTCATGTTAAAGCGATATCAAGAAGAAAATTGCCGGCGTGTGTTTTCACGCGTAAGTACGACTATTTTGTCCCTAATTAAAGTTTCTCAGTGATGTTTATTTATGCCATAGCATGACAGAACCTTATATTGCATTAAAATCCTGAAGATAATAGGATTTTCCAGTTTTTATCATTCATAACCTATAATTATTTATCATGCTAGTGCTGCCAGCGTCAGCTAAAAAAAAATTCCCGATTTTCGATAAAAAATATGGACTCGTCGACAATGTAAACAAATAAAAACGGAGTCCAATTATAACCTAGCGCTTCTTTATATGTAAATATGTTATTTAAATTTATTTGTTCTCCTATTTATAATTTACGACAATATTATTTAACACTCTTCATGAATATATCATATTATTAGATTCTGAGTCAAGAGGTTGACATAGAAATATATGTGGCACCCATTCTTTATTAATAATTTAATTGAGTGTTTTAGATTTCAACATCTAAGGAGAATGCTAATCAAGTACCATAAAAAGATGCTGAAGTACTATTGATAACGGAAACAAAAACAAACAATGCAACAGTTTTTAGGTGTAGTTGGTAAACAAAAAAATAATTTAATTAAAAAAATGTATATTAAATATTAAAAAGTAAAATTATTTTGTTTTAATTAAAACCTGAAAATTATTTATCTCCCAAAACAGGGAATGCAGTAACTATGGCAACATTATATGCACACATTGACAAATTATCTCTGTTTCAATCGCGCTTTCACGGCCTCTTGGTCTATTTGTTTCGCTGTCTACGTTTCCTGTCCACATTTATTATCATGTGTAAACTTGTTTACGAATGTCGTTAGAAATAATCTTTTAACAAAAATATACATCAAAAAAATATTAAATAAGAAAAAACATTTCATATTCACATAAAATATATGTTGTCAGTAAGAAATAAAGATATACTTTTGTATAAAATAGACTATTAACATAAACTATAAAAAAACTTCGTGAATGCTACTTCGTATGAAAAATTTCATTTTTCAGCTCTGTGCTGCCGGTCATAACATTTTACATAAATGAATATAAAACTAACTTTCTATTGATTTTAGTGTGTGTTATTCATTTTTAATTAATATTGTATCATGTCGAACCCAGATAATATGGACAATAATGCGACTGAAGATTCAAATCAGTATGTCGAAAATGGAACAAATAAGCTAAATGTTAAATGTAAATTTTGCGGTTCCAAAATATTGGACAAAAATTCTGGGAAATATATGAAACTAGAGGTAAATAGTATTGTAAAACTATTGTCAAAGAGTTTTTTGTGTGGGAATTAAAAGTTAGGTTAAAGTCACTAATATTTACATTTCTAAAAATAATATTGAATAAAACTAAAAAAAATTAAAACAACAGCAATCTTAACATTAAGAAATCATAATCTGATTGGCTTGGTTAATTTTTCTGTTATTACAAAAACTTAAAGTTTTTAATTGTATGTATTAAGAAATTAATTCGTTACATTTTCAATTGCAGAAAGATCTACCTCTAATGCAGCAAGACACAAGAAAAGATGCAGGAATTCAGAGTGAAAAAGTAAACGAATTCTACCATGTTGAAAATATGTATACTTTCGAAAACATAGGGTTTACACACACTGTGGATAATTACAAATATTTAAGCTGTGCAGATTGTGATGCAGGTCCTGTGGGATACTATGACATGAACACTAAGCATAGTTATGTTGCATTAACTAGGGTAAATCATGAATAAGATAGTTTATGACAATTAATTAATCGAGATTTGCTTATTTTTCTTTAAGAAACAAAATACAATTGGAATGGATACTGCACAGATTATATATTGCATGTATTCTAGGTTCCAATTATAAAAATAAATATTTTCAAAAAATATAAATATTTAAGGAGTCATTTTATAATTTTTTTAATTTATATAATTTAGCAAATACTTCATAAAAGTATTATACTTTTGCTGCTATATTTTTTTAGTGTTGTTTAATGTTTTTGCTCATTTGTCATTCCAAAAAATGTAAAGCTTTTTTTATACAGTGTAAGAATGAGATAAGTATAAATATTATTTATAGAAGTGAATCCTAAATGCAATACATTGTATAAGAATGCATAATATTTATTTAAAAAAAATTGTACATAATAATGACTTTCCAACAATCTATATGCAAATCCTAAAGAATATAAATAAGGTCCTCCAGATCAATTTCGGACACAGCGGTCAATCTCAAGAGAGATTAGCGAATAACACAGGACATATCATAGTGCACAAGTGTGTGTGCAAAGTCAGGTCCACTCTCTATTCCCTAACTCCTATAATCCAATGAGACAGCAATCCAACATGACTGGAAAGAGCTCAGGCAAAAAACCAACGGCTTAACGTGCTTTCCGAGGCGCGGGAGTGTACACACTTCCAGACTCCGGGCTGCTATTGAGAATTTTCGACAGAAAAACCCAATAATTTTTTATTGGCCCAACCTGGGATTTGTACCCAAAACCTCTGGGCCTTACATCTAGCCACTAGACGATTCAATTTTTTCTTTTTTTTTAAATATAAATATAATGACGGCTTAATATTAAAATATATAATTAATTTCATAAGTCAAGTGTCTATGTCAGATCAATAAATAATATACTTAGAAAGTTATATAATGTCAACAACTATAAGCATGATATTTTGATATATTTTATTTAAAAAAAAAAATTACAATTTCTGTAAAACAAGTGAAACAATTTTTCCAAAGACAAACCTGAAATGTATTTTACAAATCACTTTCTATGTTAAAACTACAAATTACTATTTTAATTGTCCACAAATTAAACATTTTGGATGTTTTAATGTTTTGGCACGGATAACAGTCACTATGTAGAAAAAATATAATGGTCACAATCTTATTTTATTAATTAAAAAAAAAATGTAGTGACATTTCATATTTCTGCAAGAAAATAACTTTGAAATTATTTGTAACGTTGAAAACTTTGAGACTTTTTATTATTAATGAGCTTGCATATTACTCTTGTATTAAAATGTATTGAAATTAAATCATTTCATGATCTCGTTTGCGTATTTATTCCTAAACCCTGAATTATGAATAAGATTTCTACTATTGTCTATTATTTTGTCGAAAATAAAATCTATTAATATACATATATGCAGTATTCCATGTTCAGAATTAATGTTATGAGATTTAATATAGTTGCAATTTAATATAGCTTTAATATAATATATGGCATTTTTAATTAAAATGACGATATAAAAGTAAAGCCTTTCAATAAGATAAACCCAATTTTCTTTATAAGCCTAATGTTTTAATATATATAGAGAAATTTCAAATATTTAAGTATTTGCTTACCTAGGTCGTCTATTAGATATAGCATTTTAAGGAGATAAAAATTGCTTAAATGCTTATTAAATATAAAATATTATGTAATAATGATTATAAGTGTAACGGTGTTTATTAGATATTACGTAGGTATACTAGATAAGAATATAATTAGAGACACGAAGAAATAATGTAATTGTACTTGTCCGAAAAATTATATGTTACACTAATTCAACATAAACAACAACGTTTCCGTGGTGTAGCGGTTATCACATCTGCCTAACACGCAGAAGGCCCCCGGTTCGATCCCGGGCGGAAACATATTTTTATTATTTAGTTCGATCCGCAGCAATATTTATTTATTTTCGATATTATTATTATTTATATTTTATTTTCGACTAGCAAGGGCGCGATGATTAGCATCTATTATCTACAAACTCGTATTTTTCTTGTAACCATTATATTAGCCAGTTTTAAGGCATAAAAAACCAATAAAATTAAACTCAAGCGATCAATCTTAACTTACACAAAACGGGAGCTTTATTTAAGATCCATGTAGCTTCCGTATCCAATACTATGAATAAATTATTTGTTCTGTGGTTCGATTCGGCTTGAATTTTCAATCAAAATGACGATACTAGCTATCGTCATTCATCTTTAACAAAGTTATAGAGACACAAAGAACTCGACAGTAGCTTTCACCATAACGTAACGTCATCAACAATTTGCTTGAACAAGACTACAACTTGTGCATGAGTACTATTCTGTAAACATTGACTGTTATACAACAAATCGCTTCCAATCTTACCTTAAGCATATAACCAGGTGCTGTATCGCGTTATGTACTCGACAAATAAAAATATGGTAATTTAGTGGTTATTGTTTTATGACTTTAATTATGTTTTTTATATATTTGTTTTTTTTTTTGGTTAAAATTTGTATTTATGAATAAATTGTCTATGTCTGGTTTTTGTGTTTAAATAATATTTCACTTTATACCGAAACTTTAAAAAAATAACCTAAAAATGGGAACAGTTTAAGCAGATCACATTACATCATTTCTATAAGTGAGGGTTTTTTCTACGAAATATAGTAGGATGACAGCCGGGCCGAAACTCGCATTACCGTACGCACTAGTGCACTCATTTCATCTCCTGACTCCTCGCAGGAGATGAGATCACTTTTACTAGGACGGGGGACCCCATCCCGCATGGGCTGGCGTACCTTCCTAACGGTTTCTCATCCAACATTCTAGCGAACTAAATTGTTTTAAAACATAGGTATGCGGGCAAACACCCCTTGTTCGTAATCCGTTATCACTACCCAAATGAAAATAAAAAAGAAAAATAATAATTCCACTAACTGCCAGCATTACACCTTCTTTTTTTAAATTCATAACGCAAATATTTTCGCTTTGCTCCAAAACAATCAATCGTTTACTTATCTGTTATGAACGTATCTTCTAATCTGATCGTGACTAATTTCGTATGCTACTGTTATTTGGTTACTCGGATGAAAACTCTACCATTTTTACAATCATGAAGTTACGCAAGTGACCTCTTTTGTATGATGCTATTGAGATTTTCCAATCCCCAGCCAGAACAATAATAAACGTTCCTAATTCATAAAATTAGTGGCATTACGAGTTTATTCTGAAAAACCATGAAAGAAACAAAACGAGTCTATAAAACAGTAGTAAGCTGATTTTCATGTTGATTTATCCTTACTAATTTTTTTTTTTTTTTTTTTTCGAAGTGAGTAATACTATTGGCCTTATTGGCCTCTACAGCGTCACCGGGCGGGATGGGCGAGATTAACTCAGCCGGATGTTGGGAGCCACACAGGGCTCAAGAGAGACGGGCGTCCTAAGGGTGCCTCCTGTGAGGCCGGACCTCGGCTTAGGACTCCGTTGAAATCGGGAGGGGAAACTAATTTTATAACTACGGAAGTGACTTTGTTAAGCTTTCACGTCTTAACTATTAAACAATTATTGGGTGAACACCGGAAGCTAGTAGTTAATAAAATCAAAATATACTTTATTCAAGTAGGAATACTGATTACGGAATGTTGATTACACTGATAAGAACCGGCAAAGAAACTGAGAAGGCAGCCTTTTTCTCAATTGAAATACCACCCTAGGTGAATAGAGGCGCCGTCGAGCCCTACATATCCCCCTTTCATGGGAAATGTAAATATCAGCGAAAAATAATAATAGGAAAATAAATAAAAGGTTTTACATTGCTAGGCAGCTCTCCTATATTGACTTAATTAATTTGCAACATGTCTTTTTTATTTAAAATATTTAGGCAGATTGGCAAAAGGGCCACCAGATGGTAAGTGGTCACCATCGCCCGTAGATATTGGCACTGTATGAAATATTAACCATCACTTACTTCTTGTCTTTAAAAGTGACTTAACGTTTATGTTTACAACAATTTTATTGTATTAATTAGCACTGCTAAGCTTTAAATAAATAAATTATTAAAGTGTCAACATTTTCCATATATATAAATAGACGAGATGGCCTAGAGGTTAGAACGCGTGAATCTTAACCGATGATCGTGGGTTCAAGCCCGGGCAAGCACCACTGAATTTTCATGTGCTTAATTTGTGATTATAATTCATCTCGTGCTTGACAGTAAAGGAAAACATCGCGAGGAAACCTGCATGTGTCTAATTTCATTGAAATTCTGCCACATGTGTATTCTACCAACCCGCATTGGAGCAGCGTGGTTGAATAAGCTCCAAACCTACTCCCCAAAAGAGAGAGGAGGCCTTAGCCCAGCAGTTGGATATTGACAGACTGTTACTGTACAACATCTTCAGATATTCGGTAACCTTTAACCATGATACATATGTATATAAGGTATATAATGTTACAGGAACTGGTAAATATAATTTTTAATGAATTCAAATGCTCTAACTAATTGTAATCTACAATTACATAAGATTAAACAGTAATTTAAATTCGTTAATTCTTATATATGAACCGTCTACACTGAATAATTCGTCAGAAATTTATGTAAAGCTTGTTATGTACTTTTGAGGGTTTCGCACAATTTTTATTTTTTTTGGACATTTTTCACACACGGCCATCTGATGATGTACAGAGCTTGTACTATGGAAACCAGACAACTGATATACTATTTTTCTTTTGTAAATACATACATATAGATAATTACACCCAGACTCAGGACAAACAGACACGTTCATGCACACAAATATCCGTCCTGGGTGGGAATCGAACCCACAACCTTCGGCGTGAAAGGCAAGCATCCACCAACCACGCCAACCGGCTCAACGACAATTTCTTTTTTAAATAATTATGTTGTAATAAAATCAAATCAAAATATTTTTTATTCAAATAGACTTTTACAAATACTCATGAATCATTAAGAAAACATTATAAATAGTAGAGAGCTTATACTGAAAAGCTTAATACATTTTGGCTGTCTAAAAGCGAATTTATATATTTATTACTATTTATATTTAACAAGATCATGACATTCACGCTTGTCATGTAAATTTAATTCCATTTTGATCTGTTTTAGATAACAAAATTATCGTTTTATTCCAAGAACTAATTTCAGAATAATTTCTAATATCACACTTTATTTGTTACTAATATTTTTATTTTATTTCTAATTATAATTTTTGTAGAATTGTTTATATTTTGTTTTGTAACTCGTTTAAAATTAATTTATCTTCGTATACCATAAATTCTTATGACCTCAACTTAAGTTATGAACATATTATTAATATTGATATTTAAGATGTGAACTCTATTTGTATAGTTATTTTGCAACACCTGTAATTAAGAAGACACTTGATTTATATAACTCTATGATTGAGGACTACTTTGTATTTATCAGTGTAGGTACTCCTTGTTTATGTTGATATTCACTTACTCACTATTCTTGTTGAATACGTTTTTTCATGTTCAGTGAAATAGTATATATATATATATAGATTATTGTATAGAATAGGAAGGCGGACGAGCATATGGGCCACCTGATAGTAAGTAGTCACCAAACGCCCTTAGACATTGGCATTGTAAGAAATGTCAACCATCGCTTATATAGCCAAGGCGCCACCAACCTTGGGAACTAAGATTTTATGTCCCTTGTGCCTGTAATTACACTGGCTCACTCACCCTTCAAACCGGAACACAACAATATCAAGTATTGTTGTTTTGCGGTAGAATATCTGTGAGTGGGTGGTACCTACCCAGACGAGCTTGCACAAAGCCCTACCACCAGAAAATATCAAATATGTCAATATTTAATATTATACTTTCATGTCATATATATGTAAAAAATGCGTATCCCTAAAACAAATGAATATGCACATAAAAAATTTACCGTATAATGTTTAAATCAAAAGAAATAGCTATTTACATCTATTAGAGTGCCTTGATCACAGCTCTTAGATAATTTCGCTTTATCAGAACGTGGATATGTACAATTTTACATATTTTACATACGAATCTTGTTACGTACTGTTAATTATTTTCTTTTTGATGAACTAACATAATATGCTCATTAATTGTACTTGCTTATAATGACGAATGAAAAGGCATTTCGTTTTTTATTGTTCTAATAGGCATGATGACTGATTTTGAAATAACCTTCTATAATGTTGGCACACGTCTAGTATTACTGAAAATCATTTTATTTTAGTAATAAATTAACTGTTTACGCAAATAATTGCAATTTCATTTACCTATTTTGAATTTCGCTCGAAAACACCCGCATGTGTCATGGCGCCTGCACGTGACGTCACGCCACAGTAAACTTTGTATTGTGTCTATACTCAACGAAGAAAATCAGAAAGTATTGTGTATTTCCTGAGGTTAAAAATCAATTCCAAATTTTACAAGTGGTATGCGGTCCCTCTGTTTGTATATATTCTAAACAAGAAAATTGTGAGAAATAAGTGGCTTAACGCAAATATATAGAGGCAGAGATTCATAAAGATTTATTATATATTTATGATACATTTAGATTTATAGAAATAAGTATTCGTAAATAGGTAAATTCACAAATTCAGTACTAGTGGAGCTAAATGAAATATTGTCTTAAAAATTCTTACTGGTAAACAATGTAAGGGCTCTTCATCTGTGAGTAGTACTATATAGCTAACAGAAAAAAACCTATGATAACACTAAAGATAAATAAAAATGTACTTACAAGGAAGTTTTCACATTTTGAAATTCATATGAACAAAAGTCTTTATTTGATGAAATTTAGCAACTCCTTTCTTTGTCGCACTACCAAAAAATGGAATTCCTTACTAGCTCACGTGTTCCCCTCCTCTTACAACCCGGGTTCCTTCAAACGAGGCGTGAAGAGGCATCTTGCGGGCCGGCAAGGCGGGGACGGCTAGTACAGAACATTCTTTCCGACTGTACTGGCCGTCGTCGCGTTTGGACTCTACTACCACTTACCATCAGGTGGAGTAGAGTCATTCGCCATCCCGGCGCATATAAAAAAAAAAAGAAATTCTCCTAACTTCAACAAATCAATCCTGGGCAAATTAGAGGAATTTGCCTTAACAAAACCTCGTTCCATCATTGACGGTTGTTGGATATTTTATTTTCTTCACAAAACCCCGAATAACCAACGACTCAACTAATTAAATGATGCAAAATTAATTTTGAAACGCGTAAACACAACAACTGTTCAAGAGAAAGGGTTATAGATACTGATGCGTGACGTCATTCGCTCTGATTGGTGTTTCAAATAAAATGACCGATTACAGAATTTTGTACTTTTGTTTTATTAAAAATCTTATTTATCTCAATATGTATATTAAAATGAGATTATTTTTTAGAATCCTTTTAAAATAGTTTCTTCTCTAAAATCATTTATTTTTTAATTCTTTAATACTGTCATCATGCCTATTTCATGTACACTATGAGCAAACGAGCTCTGCAAACGAGCAGGAGGCTCACCCGATGAAAAGTGATTGCCACTGCCCATGGACACCTGCAACACCCGAGGGCTTGCAGATGCGTTGCCGGCCTTTAAGGAATGAGACCGCTTTTTTTTAAGTAAAAGATTGTGAATGTCCTACTACTGGGTGTCCATAACGGTGTTACATACATATGTAGCAGAATTTCAATGAATTTGGACAAATGCACGTGTCCTTAGGACGTTTACTAAAGACTATGCCTGTCCTGAAACAATATACTAAAATAGTATAAAATCTTTAGATCTATAATTAATTGCGAGATACCGGAAACAAAAACAAACAACTTACTTTTTTACTTTTAAAATTACTTAGATCTTACCTCTTTGCCGTAACCGTAACAGCCTGTGAATGTCCCACTGCTGGGCTAAAGGCCTCCTCTCCTCTTTTTGAGGAGAAGGTTTGAAGCTTATTCCACCACGCTGCTCCAATGCGGGTTGGTAGAATTCACATGTGGCAGAATTTCAGAGAAATTAGACACATGCAGGTTTCCTCACGATGTTTTCCTTCACCGTAAAGCACGAGATGAATTATAATCACAAATTAAGCACATGAAAATTCAGTGGTGCTTGCCCGGGTTTGAACCCACGATCATCGGTTAAGATTCACGCGTTCTTACCACAGGGCCATCTCGGTTTTCTTACCTCTTTATATTATCAAAATTGATTTTTGTTTTGTATTGGTAATATTTTAGTTAGTAAGTAATAAATACTAATATTATAAGTGCAAAAGCATGTGTCCATCTGTTAAGCCGCTGAACCGATATTAATGAAATTTGGTATGAAGCAAGTTTTAATCCCAAGGTCTTCCTATGATCTTTCACTGGCTACTTTTTTTAAACATACACCAACCGCCTCCTCAAACACGCGAAGCCGCGCGCAAAAACTAGTTATCAATAAGATGCCCGTCGCTAAAGTCGTGGGCGCCATTTTATGTTGCAATAAACTCGAGCATCACCTTTGACACGTACTTGTTACTTAAAACAACCTTTTAAATTTATTAGCAGACATAAAACTGTTTATTTCATTATATAATCTATTGTTTACTATTTAGCTACATTATGTTAACGCTTCGTTGGTTTAGTAGTAATATAGTATACTCCTCGTTGGTCTAGTGACTAGAGAGGTGCAAAGAGGCGACGCTATTTTCAATTCTATTCTTTACCTGCACTTGTAGAATCTTTTGTCATTATATCATATTTTTAGATTTTAAGGAAAATATTTTCTCATGTAAAATAGAAAAAAATGTATTTCTGTTACTTGTTACTGTACTTGACTGTCTATTTGGTCTAGTGGACAGATATAAGACAGCAGATTCCGACGTCCTGGTTTCAAACCCAGTTCTGACCAACTTCGGGATCTAAAATATGTATTGTTTTTCCATAGAAATCATTATTTTATAGCTAAAAGTATTTATTTTCATTATTTATAGTGCGTTAAGAATTACTGCAGTAAGAAATAACCACTTCTTAAATTAACAATGCGCCACTAACCTTAGGGACTATGTGATATCCCTTTTGCCTGTAGTTACACTAGCTCACCTTTTCATTCAGAACACAACGATACTAGTTTTGCTGGTTGGCGGTAGAATATATGACCCTACCACCAAATGAATGCATATGCATAATTATGTGCGTAAATATATACAGAGAAAATTGAACACGTCCCTTTCATAAAATTGAAGTACAGCAATTTGCTTTCAACTTGTAATCTTTCTAAGCGCATATATTACTGAAACATAATTCTATGTAATCATAATAACGAAGTTTAAGATGTATACTTAACTTAGTAACGATTGTGTTTTTTGTTTGCCAAAAAAATTTAATTTATATGTTAGGTAGACAGGTACGAGTTTGTCACGTTAACATGTGCAAGCGATCTCGTGGCACTGGTTTTTAAAGGATATTCCAATGTTCGGGGCATACTAGGCGTCCTGGACACCGGTGAGTCCCACATGCCTCCCCCCACTTTTCACGTGGGGGAAACGCGTACCGCGTTATTGTAGCGAAATAAAAATTGGTACGAGTAACTATTTTTATTATAAATGTTAAAGTGGAGTTCGTTTATTTAAATGTATTTATCAGGGGTACATACAAAGACATAAGGTACCTAATACCCCCCCAGCCCTTACACGCGAGCGAAGTCGCGGGCGAATCTAATATAATATAATATATAAATAGCAAACCAAGAATCTCAAAACAACAAAGTTATTTAAACTTATATTTTAAAAGCCCCACTGAATTTTAATTTCATTTAATTTGTATTCATTTCGTGCACTACTATCGCACCCATCTAATTTAATTGACATTCTGCCATGAATATGCGTATCCACCAACACATTAGAGTAGCGTGGCGGAATCAGCTTTACATCTTCACCTCAAAAGGGAGAGGGGCCGTGGTTGAGCAGAGGAACTTTTTTATAAGGTAGGTAGGCAGACGGGCAAAATAGGTCGCCTTATGTTAATTAGTCACCACCGCCCACAGACATCAGTGATGTTTGAAATATTAACCATTCCTTACATCGCTAATGCACGATCAATCTTGGAAACGAAGATGTTATGTCCTTTTGTTTCTGTACACTGGCTCACTCACTCTTCACCGGAACGCAACCAAGACTGGCTTGCACAAAGCCCTTTCCTAGTAAACTTTAACAACCTGTTACGTGTTTGTAAAATAATTTTTTTTATATAGAATAGGAAGGCGGACGAGCGTATGGGCCACCTGACGGTAAGTGGTCACCAACGCTCACAGACATTGGCATTGTAAGAAATGTTAACCATCGCTTACATCACCAATGCGCCACCAACCTTGGGAACCAAGATGTTATGTCCCTTGTGCCTGTAATTACACTGGCTAACCCAGCCTTCAAACCGGAACATAACAATACCAAGTATTGCTGTTTTGCGGTAGAATATCTGATGAGTGGGTGGTACCTACCCAGACGAGCTTGCATAAAGCTCTACCACCAGTGAATCCCCATCCCCAAGCGATCTAGTCCGTCGGCTAATTCTCTCACAGTCTCATAAGAACGAAAGTCTTAATCTATACGAATGTTATAAATGGACGAATGTAACTCTGTCTGTCTTTTACGCTTTCACAACTAAATCGCTATACCGATTTTGATAAAATTTGGTACGTAGCAAGCTTAAACCAAGGACGAACATAGGCTTTTATACCTAATATACGACAAAGCTGCGGATGATAAATAATATTAAACAAAGTTGATTCTTCTGTTCTATTGTTTTTAAGAATTCTAATTTTACGAGAGTCACGTTTATTAGGAGTATATGTCAGGCCTCAATCAATCTCCATTCAAAAATTACCACATAGTATACTTATTATAATACCAAGTAATTCAGTTCTGCTGGCACGTATCATCAATCTCGAATCGACCCCGACCTGTCATTATTCGTGATGGTCACTGCATCATTTGGTCTGTAATATTAACTATAGTAAGAAATGTTTCTAGATGAACTTTATAGAATGTTTTTATATCGTATCGATGTATATAACACATAGTCGATTTTAATATATCTTGAGAATATATGGCCCAGATGTTAGAACACCTGAATCTTAATCTGAGATTGTGGGTTCAAACCCAGTCAAATATTTCTGGATCTTTTGCTGTAGAATTAAAGCGTAAGGTGATATATGAAATCTGCTTCAAATGTATCCACCAATCCGCATTGTAGCATGGTAGAATCAGCTCCTTACATTATCTCCTAAAATTATCCAGCCGTAGGACATTTACAGACCATTCCCTTTTTTATATAACTCGACAAGACGAAAATAAGTCAGGGTTGTTTTGCATGGCTTATATGTCTTATTTATTATATACTTATGTGACAGCATTTAGGAAGTCTGTGTGTCTACTGTAAATAATATGTATTAAATCATTGTACGAATTCTGTTGAGATTGTCTATTAAATGCCTTATACCGTTCGCTTACTGATGAGTGATGAAATCTTATAGCCTACAAATATTTGTTGCTAGCTTTATATTAAGTACCTAATAACTTGCTACTAAGTTTATAGTAAATAGTGTCGTAATTCATCACTTACTTTAGATTTTTCTTGAAAAATGACCTCTTTGTGCTTGGATAATATATTAGGAAATTAAAATTACGTCTTGTAAAGCTTTTGTATTTCTATTCTTTAATGAGCAGTAGAATGAAGAAATCTTTGCAAGCTAAGAGTATATATATATATATATATATATATATATATATATATACATAGATATGTATAGAGTATACGCAGGACGTGCCTGAACTCTTTTCGGTCGTGTCGGATTGCCGTTCCATCGCATTATGAGAGTGAAGGAATAGAGAGTGCACCTGTGCTTTTCGTTCACACTAGTGCACAAGTGTGAACGAAAAAAACAGATATTTTAATATCTCCTGTGAGATAAATTTGAGATTGGCCGCCGTGGGTGAAATCGGTCACGAGGACATAAATAATATTTATCATACCAACACAACACGTGCAAAATTAAATATTTTTTAGAATTTTCTTTTATTTAATTAAAACATTAGTTACTAAAATACGTAAAGCATATTATGTCTTTCATTAATATTTAAATTAATTATGAATTTAAATCTAAATAGTAAATATATTTTTTTATTGTTTGCATGTATTAAACATTATAATATAAATATTTTAATTACACACAAAATAGAAAACATTTTTGCCACTCGACACCAGTTACATTATAAATGATTTATGGACCATCTAACGAAGTAAATGTCGCTAGTTCGATCCTGACCCCTAGGGGCTATTGTCGTTCCCGATCCTTACACACAAGCTGTACACTTAATTGAATGAGTAATAAGGTGATATCTTAAAAACGGACATTTTAAAGATATTACTAATATTTCGGTCTTTCAAAAAAATCAATTCGGCACTGGAATGCATATTATATTCCACGACATTGGAATATATTCACTATCATAACGTATATAGTAATGAAGAACATGTAGAAACAAATAAATATTCGATTTACACATTCCATACGATTTGCTAATAGCTTTGCATAAGCGCTACAAACAGTTATTGATTATATGTATCTTTATATAATAAAATATTATTTCACTTAACTACTTATATTCACTTCAATTTTACTTCCAAAGCTACGCGTTTATTTTCGCGAATCCATTATAATTAATACCATAGATTATTTAAAATCTCGATCAATTATATCGTGTCGAGTCAATGTCAAATTTGTTTATGAGTCTTCGACTCCTCCTGTGGTTCGAACTCACTACAACTTTTGCGATACTCATCCTCGACAGGAATCAGAGAGCTTGCCGGATTGTTTTATATACCCATCTCACACACGGTCACGCCTTATATTTAAAGCCCCTGTCAGGGCTTCGGTTCTCTGGGGTCTTCCAGACCATGAAGGTTTTACAGAAGGTGACTGGAAATTTTAATACCGATGTTTGGTTTTTGTCAGTGTTTTCACTCCCCTGCCTCGGACAGCACGTAAAGCTGTTGGTCCAGGGCTTGAACTCTCTCTCTCATGTCGATGAAAAACGACGTGGGGGAGTTACAACTAGTTTTCGATCTCGATGAATAATCATTTGCTATATATTCTGAGGCAGGGATTGAACCTAATACACGAAAGGTAGTTACGTCCACAGTGCCATCTGTGTGAATATCAATGTTGAAACACTTTCTTCAAAGCCGAACATAACAAATAATAATATGTCAATAGACACGCAATTTCTATGTACTGTTTTGTAACATCTTCACATATCAGAAAAGTTTAAAGATTCTATCCGTACGTAATTTTTTATTACGTTATTCGAAATATTGCGTGTGTGCGTGTACGCATGTTTTAGTTGGTGAGTGCGTATGTGTGTAACATCCCCAGTATTTCCGGACCCAATATAAATAATTATTATTATTGAAATATTAAAAATGGCTTTTTTTAATATTTTTAAACATGCTTAAGTATTGGAAATTAAAACGCATTAACAATTATTTATAATTTATCGTTTTATGACATAACTTAAAAAATTTTAAAGCTCAAATAAAGTCGCGGCGAGTTCAATTTCAATAGCAGTCAACTCGTTTTCATTGTTACACCCGCCGATTGTTGATTTAGAATGCCATGTTAAGTAATACACGTATTATATTAAACGAACGACATTGTATTATTTGTAAAAGCTTAAAGGTTTAAGGTCTTAAAGCTAAGAATAAAGATGTTTTAAATTACTTTACAGATTATTCATTTATATAGTCTATATTGTCGTCCAGACTGGCTGGTCTAGTGGCTAGATATGGGTTTTCCTGTCAGAAAATTATCAGTAGCAGCCCGGAGTCTGGAAGTTGGAAGTGTGTAAACTCCCGTGCCTCGGAAAGCACGTAAAGCCGTCGGTCCTGCGCCTGTACTCTTTCCGGTCGTGTCGGAATGCCGTCCCATCGGATTATGAGAGCTAGGGAATAGAGAATGCACCTGTGTTTGCGAACACACTTTTGCACTATAATATGTCCTGCGCAGTTGACTAATCTCTTAAGTTGGTCGCCGGGGACGAAATCGGTTTGGATGACATTGCTATTGCAATCCAATAAACATAACATACTTCTTACTATATACGTGTACATAATAGACAATATATGTTTTGAATGTATATAGTTACTTTCGGTGTAACCCTTATCGATAAAGCTATTACTTGGTGGTTGGGCTTTGTGCAAACTCGTTTATGTTGGTACCACCCACTCATCATATTCTACCACAAAATAGAAGTACTTAGGATTATTGAGTTCCGTTTTGAAGAGAGAACAGTATAACTACAGGCATGAGGGATAAAAAATAATTTCCAAGGTTAGTGGCGCATTGGCGATGTAAGGGATGGTTTATATTTCTTATAATGAAAATGTCTACGAGCGGTTGTGACCATTTAACATCAGGTGGCCCATTTGATTGTCTGCCTACCAATAACATATAACAATACTCTTCCAATATGAAAACAATTTTAATCATTTTTTGCAGAATGAACACAATTTCAATATTGGTTATGGTATTCCAAGGTATAATAGTTCCAACCACCTTAACTGAATGCAATACTATTAGTATACAAGCTCGTATTATAACAGTCGATCTTTGTAATAATTTTTTTTGTCTTTCTAGCTTCCAAAGTTGTAGGATAAAAAATATATTAGTTTCAAAGTCTACTATAAGCTTTCAAACAAAAGTTATATTTAAATATTCTTATGTGAAATAATTTAATAAATAATTGATTAAATCGGTGTAATTAACCGGTATTTTTAAGAATAGTGACGTGTTTTCGTGAAATTTAATTCTACGCTATCAACTAACAAATCAATAAAAAAAAGAAAGCGGGTATAGGCATGCAAAATTATGTACTGACAATCTGTATAAACGTTGCTTAGCGACTGTTTAGTTAAACACTCATTTATCTCTTTCTGTCATTATTGATTTGACATTCGAATGAACAAGACAGCATCGTTTAACTAAACCATCTCCCTCACCCGCTAAAAATAGTTAATGAACAACACCGATACTTTTTAACATTCAAATTACTAAATATGTAATGATATAACATTCAATTGTAAAAAGTCGCAGTTCTAGAGTGAACACCAATTTAACAACCCATATTATTGCGAAGACAAACAATTTTCATGTTTGTCTTCGCAATAATATGGGTAACTTTTAATGTATTCGCTACATGAAGGTATCTGATCGTAGGATCTAAGCTTACCGGTTCGAACTCTGGCCACACCAATGATTTTCATGTTTTTATTTTGTGTTTTTAATACATCCCTTGCTCGGCGGTGAAGAAAAATTCCAACTGTTAATTTTGTTCAAAAACGCTTGTACATGTTTCCTCCGCTCAAAGCAGGGTATATGGGGCTTGTCGGTGTAGATCAATAGCTGCCAGCCATGGTAAAGTCCATGGTTGACAGTGAAACGTCTTGGAAAGCTATGCTCACCTTTAGCGAGACCATAATCGCGCAAAAAGAAATGGCAGAAAGGAAGAGTAATATAATATCAACAAATAAAACAAAATATCAAATTACCATAATCGGCGACGCATTGACGGTTTAAGAATTGGTTTTAATATCTGGCAGTGGATGATTAAAAGCGAACAATCCATGGATTGCAATTTGCTTGCCAGCCTTCTATTATAAAACAAAATCAGGTTCCTCATACTCGTAATAACATCGAACCAGGACCAACAACTGACATTAGAAAACAAACAAAATTTAAATACAAAGGCCTATGAAAGTAAGCAGTTATGAATAAATGAATTATTTACGGTTAGAGACATTTAGTAATTTTTTTTTCTGTTAAATGAATTATTTGAGATTTTTAAGAGAAAGTCGAAGCGGAGATCGTGAATTATGTGGTTATGACGATTATTATCATTTTTACTTTTAACCTGTTGTTCTTTGAATTGCAAATTATTTAAATTAAGCAGAGCATCGTGGTGTAGTTGTGGTGTTCAAAAAGCTTTAATCAGTTAATAATTAGGTATTTAGAAAACAACGTGGAATTGGAATATATTTAGGATGATTGACATTGGATAGTTGGAGAAAATTAATTATAGTTAAAAAAACGCTTTTTGCATTATTTAACGATGTTTAATATATGAGACTCATAAGTCAGAATGATTCATTATCATTCATTCGTCCACGTTCAGCTTTGTCAAGCCAAACTGAATACCACATTCAAATTTATTGTTTTGTCATCTAAATTATTAAATAATGGTTTGAATCGATACTAATATAGTGAATTATTAGAACTTAGACTTTGTTAGAAACGCAGTAAAATAAAGATAGTTTAATTATATATAAAACAATTATATAGCTAGTACATAATATGGTGTATTTATACGTAACTTACGTAGTGAATAGATGATTCCTAAAAGATCTACTCATAAACTTAAGCTAGCTCTGAGTATTTTGTAACAGTTATGTCAAATACTTTAAATATTATAAACGAAAAAAATACTTTATGACATTAATTGGAGGAGTTCTTCACCAGTTCACGATTGGAGCAAAGGACTGGAGGGGCAGGAACTACGTAAATTTAAATATATCTGGTAGTCCGGTAGCATCTTTGGTTCGGTTTTATTGGGTAAGTAACCCTCATAAATCGGTTACCTTTCAGACAGGACATCTTTCGATGCTCAGTACATAAATAGTAATATAATATAATATAAAATAATAATACAATAACAGTATTATTGCACGTGTTAAGCAGATTTTACCATCCTACATAGACATGCGCTTAAAGCTCTTTCGACAATAAGTAATTAAAAAAAAACCCTGTATAATGTCCCATTCCATAGAACAACCTACATGTACTTCTATGTTAAACTTAAGTCATATGCTAAAATGATTTTACTCTTCTACCTAGACATGTGCTTAAAAATCTTTCGTTATTTAAGCATATTTAAAAAAGAAAATAATTCTATATATATCCTATTCCATAGCATACCCTACTTGTATTTCTTAATAAGCTCGTGTTGTTTAGGCATGATGGTAAAACATTTTTATACCAAAACTAGCGAATCAGAAGGTCATAGGTAAGGTAAGGCAACTAGTAATCAAGGTAAGGTAAATAATAAATAAGTAAATAAGAAGAAAAATGAATTTAAGATAGGATTTGCGTAAAATCCGTCCTTAGTGAGCGTCTACGTCGGGAAAAGTGTAACTGTGACAAATTTCAAGTCAATCAATCGGGTGGATCGTTTAGGAATCTCGTGATGAGTGATATTTCGCTTATCTCATCTTAAGTTTACAGTCCTTGAGCAAAATTTTATGGTTAAACTCTTGGTAACTAATTAATAATATTCGACGTTAAGTGATTTCTAAATTAACAATAGGGCGTAAACAATAAGTATAGTATATAATCACAGGGACAATGAAACGGATGTAATACTTACTAATTACTGTACAATTATTATACAAAATGTTTTAAGCATGTTAAGTATATGCTTGGTCATTTATGTTGCGGAAATTTGAAGCTATTTTTGTTTTAACTAGTAGCCATTTTAAATTTTCATTCGTGTATATTTAAGGCCTTGATGTAAATAAATTATTTCACATTAAATTATACGTGTCTGTAAATGTATGTGTGTATTGCTTATCTATAACATCTTATTCTCAAGTTATTTTCTTACTTAAGTTAATTGTAAGTTTCTCCTTTTATATTTATTGTAAAGTATATGAATCAAGACTAAATAAACAAATAAACTACTTACTTTGGACAAATTAATTAAGTATTTGTAATTGTACACTTTGAAGGGGCATACAATAAACATGGCGTGAAATGAAAACTCCGACGGTGTCCGAATTGCACCTCCTAAGTATCACTCATATTCTGTAAGGTCTAGGTACAACCTTCTTTTAATAATAAACTAGAAAACCCTTTCTTCAGTATAATATTAAGCAGGTATGTTTTCACACTATTTAGCGTTGTTGTACATTGACAATTTGTATTTATTAGCTTTGTCATCTGTTCATAGGATATACATCCGTTTACAAAGTCAGTGTTTGCGTAGTCTTTAGAATATTTAGTATTACAGGACATTGCGCGTGCGCGCGTAACAGTTATCAGCATAACTAACTTAGCACCTAAAGTTTCACTTTCAGTTTTCATAATTATTTCAGATTGTGGTATTTGTTAATTCGGAAAACTGCTTTAAATGTTTTCTGTGAAATTTTAATCTTTTACCACTTTTAGTAAAAATTAGAAGGAAATATGCATTAAACATCTTAGGTTTAATTTACAAAATATCTGCTAAGTGGGTAGTACCTACCCAACGGTCACGAAGCCCTAGTAAATTTGTCACGAATAATCTATCCTACGATTAATTATCGGTATCATAGTATTTTTGTATTTTTGCAACGAAGCGTTAACCCATGAACACAATGATAATTACGTGATCATTAGTTTGAATACAAAAATGTTTGATGAAATAATGAACTATTTATATACACATATTATAATGTTACCAAAATTAAGGGAAAGTCTTAAATACCTTAATCATATAACGTTTATTAGTAAAGTTTTGTGATAGTGTCTCTCAAATTTGCGGTGTTATTACCATATTTTGTACTAACATGTTGGTTTTTTTATTGCTAATTTATTCTTAATAGTAGGGTACTACTTTGATTTTGATGATTTTTGAATCGATACATTATTACTTAATGTCCTCCAGACCGATTTCGGCCACGGCGGCCAATCTCAACAGAGATTATCCGTCTGCGCAGGACATATTATAGTGCAAAAGTATGTGCGAATAATTCAATCATTTTTTATTGGCCAGACCTGGGATTTGAGCCAGAACCAGGACCTTGAATTCTGCGGCCTTATATCTGCGGTATTAGCCACTAGAGCAACGAGGGAGGCAAACAGTGAATCGATAGTCAGTATTACAAAAGGTCTCTTTCGAAATAAGTTCGTACAAACAAAACAACATTATACATGATATAATAATATAATTAAATATATAAAATAACTGATGCGTATATTACTCAAACTTTGACCGTTTTTTATAATTGCAGGTACCATAGTTTCTAATTTAACAATGATATAATAATTTAAAAAAAATGTATCCGATACAATCTCACCATTGTGGGATACTTGAATCTTATTACAATCTATTCCTTATGTTAAGAAACTTTGGTTTTTAGATGTAATTTAGATGTGACTGAAGATTTTATGAACTTATTAACCTTAGCGGTTAAATATTTACACAACATTACATTACATTTCGTCTTCTTCTGCCAATTAATAAATTACTGTTCACAGAAAGAGATAAATCACTTGATATTTAACGTTAAGGCCGTATATATAGGTATAATTTTCTAATGATTAAAATAAAACGTTGGTTTTAATAATAATAAAAACTATTTTTTATATATCTTTATAATGTAGTCCTGACATCTGACCTAATGTAAATCAGTCAGTAGTCAGTTCTTTTACATATTACATGTAGAAATCATTAATCTACATCACTTAAGTTTACCTTTTCAGTGGTTAATAAATACTAATATTGTAAATGCGAAGGTAACACTGCTGTCTGTTATGTTTTCACGGAAACACTGAATTGATTTACCGATTTTGATTTTTTATGAAGCAAGCTTGAAACCCGAGGGAGCACATAGGTTACTTTTTTATAAATAGTATATATTAATATACAATACTAATTTCAAAACATCCCACTTTTAACATAACTTATAAAGTTAAAACAATGAAAAAATTAAATATGACAACAGCATAGTAATAACCCATAAACTGTCCTCCTATCATATAGTAGTTAGGTTTTCGTTTTCTTGGTATACTGCTTAAAGACGCTAAGAAATATTAATCTACTTCGAAATTCAAGTGAAATCAACTATAGGAAATCGTGGTTACCGAGCTACCACAATAGTCAACTTGTGAGCGCAAGAGCTGATAAGTCAAGGAATTTATACGCATCCATCAATTGAGCACGTAAGCGCCTGGAACCCACGGACCAGTAAAAGCATTCCGATGAAGAATTGATCTGTGGCCTGTTGTAGAATGTTGTAGAATAGCAATGGTTTCACTCTAAAGGAGAGGAATGATTAGATTGTTTTTAAAAAAATATCCAACTATATTATGTTCTCTAAAAGTATTGCAAATGTCTTTATATTCGCTTTTTTAGAGACAATGAACGATGTTTACCGAAATTAAGGTCAGTTTAAAGCGTGTGCAAATTAATTTGTCAAATTTTATTATAATGAATTTTTCTTTAGCTCTGTTACTGGTTTCGTTCACATGGCTGTAAAGTCTTAAATCATTCGGTCAGGGTTCTGTAGATGTTATTAAATAAATATTTTTGAACGAATGAAAAATTTCAACATAATCATCGTCTAAAGATTGCTGGTTCAAATCTGGGTTAGTTATCTAATAAGTTATTGTGTTCTTTAAAATAGGGAGTAGAATTCGTTTCGTGCGGCGGTTAAGAAATATATCGCGAGTGAACATGTATGAGTCGGATGAAGTTCTACCTTTGTATTCACCAACCCTTGAAGCTTGGAGCTTTCCAAACCTTTTCCTGAAGAATCTTATTACGTGACATTACTAAACCGAATTAACACAACCGAAATAACTGTAAATATTTACACGAATAACATACTTAAGTTAGAACAAATAATATATATATATATTTTGAATTGTAAATGACGTTATATACAGAACCCTCAGGTATCGACGTCGGCTTTGATTATAGATAATGTAATTAACAAATTGTCTTTTGTTTTACGTATTGTAAATAGCCGAAACTTTGCGAAATTGAGAGTTTAGACGTCTCAATAGGCAACCTTCCTCATTGTCTAATTTGCGAAATAGAATGAAACTAACTGTAGGTAATTAGAAAAAAATCTTTGGATGTCTGTGTTCATATAAAATATATGTAGTAGCCAGTGTAATTACAGGCACAAGGGACATAACATCTTAGTTCCCAAGGTTGGTGGCGCATTGGTAATGTAAGCGATTGTTAACATTTCTTACAATGCCAATGTCTATGGGCGTTAGTGACCACTTACCATCAGGTGGCCCATATGCTCGTGCGTATTCCTATTCTATAAAAAATATGTGAATTTATAAGTAACAAGTTAAATAATGCAATACCATCTCATCTTTCCTCGGTTTGTGGTGTAATGGAAGATGCAATGCGTGTTATGTGGAAGGAGGTGGAATGCATCCCAAATTAAAACTTTATATCTCACTAAAACTATTTTAAGGATATTTGAGGATGTGTTTTAATATATCCGCTTTCTGAAATAGCTAAACTATTACAAAATTGTTGAAATTGGCATAAGACGATCGCAGTAATATTATTATATTATATGTTATCTATTTTGCTGTGTATTGTAACAGTAACAGCCTGTTAATGTCCCACTGCTGGGCTAAGGACTCCTCTCCCTTTTGAGTAGAAGGTTTGGAGCTTATTCCACCACGCTGCTCCAATGCGGGTTGGTAGAATACACATGTGGCAGAATTTCAATGAAATTAGACACATGCAGGTTTCCTCACGATGGCTTAGATCACCATCCAGTACGAAATGAATTATAAACACAAATTAAGCACATGAAAATTCAGTGGTGCTTGCCCGGGTTTGAACCCAGGATCATCGGTTAAGATTCACGCGTTCTAACCACTAGGCCATCACGGCAAGTAGAGTAAGGGAAGGTCCAATCGTGTTTGAGGAAGCTCATGAAGTAAAGGATATGAAACAACTTTCAGAGTGTCGTGTTATGCCTTCTATACCGTTGAATAATGACAATTATTTCGCATTTATTTAGATAAATTAATTAAAATATATTATTTTTCATAATTATTTTTAATGTGATATATAAATAAAATTAATCAACTAATGTTGTCGATACTATTCTAGTACATGTTGTGTTCACCAATAATTTTGGACTTAAATACTAACTTAGTACTTAAACTCGTATTTTTGAATTTTTATATGTCCATCTGTTAGAGTCCCTTATTATTAAATAAATAAATTTGCACTGACTTCGATTGAAGAGAATACTCTTAAAATTATTAAGAGGAACTGTTGTCATCTGACGTGCCGACGAAGGAAAAGGTTGTAAGGAGACCTTCATGTGGTTCAGCCATATCTATAAAAGCACTACATATGATAAAAAAAGACCCCTGCCGCGTCTTTTTGTCTTTCTGTCTGAACACGATAAACTCAAAAACTGCCGGATTTTATATAATATATATGTATTATTATATGAACGTTTTATGAGAACCATTATTCTCGTGCGAAGCCGGGACGGGTAGCTAGTGACATAAGCTCGCATTGATTTTTTATTAGTGATTAGCGTCCTGGATTACACTACAAATTGTATTTATAACAGAAGAGGTTTTCCTAGTCGTTTGAGATTTATAGATTTCGACGTTGACCGACCAACATGAAATTTGGCACATATGTATTAAGGAGAGGATTTTTATACTATCCACTATGTTGTAATTCGCCACTAGATGTCGCTGCGGGACGTCAACTTCTATACCGCTTAAGCAATTATTATGAAATTTGAACACGGAATATAGTTAGTTAAAGCAAAATGCTAATCTTATTTTTGATTTTGTATGAGTAAATCTAGCTTAAAATAAAATATTATATGTAAGCTATATATTCAAGTTTAATCAAATACATAAAATAGAAAAAAAAAATTACGAAATGTTCTGTCCTCTAATCTTTAGAGTTTAAGCGCGCTTTTGACAAACGAATTTAAGCGCATTGCAACACATGCCTGCCGTAAGCTAGCTTACGGCAGGCATGTGTTGCATGTGTTACGTACATGTGTTGCATGTGTTACGTACGTAGTAGTTTCTGTACAAGTTAAATATTTACACGTATTTTTAAAAATAAAATATCATTATATTCCGACATCAATATAACGCAGAGTGTCATTATAATATATAGATATTTTAATATGCTATTATATTTTGTAAATGACAATTCGAATTTCGTTTTAACTTGATTTATAAATATGATGATGAAATGAGTAATATTTTATATTTGCAATTTAATTTGAATTTTAAGTGTTTATATTCAAACAATACTTGATATATGCTCTGATAATCATTCTATATTACATTACATTCATTATATATATGCTGTGATAAAATCTTTTTTTTTGTTTAAAGTTTTTAATTTTTTTTTACACAATAGTTGTTTTTAGATTTTTATCGATATTAGGGATTTGGGCATGGCAGTGTAATAACAGACACAGATACAGGGAGGATGTAACCCTTGGATTGTTCCACCACGCGGCCCCAACCCTTATGAACCTCAAGAGGAGATGGCTTAGCAGTAGAATATTAACTGTTTCGTACTTTACATTATATACAAGTATTATTTCGCTAAGAACATACTATTTCATATTATATTTGTAAGCAATGGTTAACATTTTTTACAATGCCAATGTCTATTGGCGTTGGTGACCACTTAACATCAGGTGGCCCATATGCTCGTCCGCCTACATATACTATAAAAAAAATTAACTTAATATTCCATAATCATCACTAGACTGAAATATACCTAATTATGTCTTAACATTTTGTCATTCTTTACATCGCCAATGCGCCACCAACCTTGGTAACCAAGATTTTATGTTTCTTGTGTCTGTAGTAACACTGGCTCACTCACCCTTCAAACCGGAATACAAGAATACTGAGTAAAAACGACAAAGCTGTGGCAGAGTAGTACGTCGTACGCCAATTGTAGTCGCGAGGTACACGACTAGACCATGAATAAGATATGATCGCGTCCAAAAGACGGATATCTATATTAAAAAATGAGGAGCCTGATTTGAAAAGATTTTGTTTTGTATTACCTGACTGTAAAAATTTATTAATCCAAAATAAAAAAATGATTTGGTCAAAGTCGAATTCACCTAATAACGTATTTCCAGCTAAAGTCAAATTCACGTCATTACACGTATTTACGATTTACCAGGGAGAGTAGGACACCCGAATAAAAACCGAGATGGCCTAGTGGTAAGAACGCGTGAATCTTAACCTATGATCATGGGTTCAAACCCAACCACCAACCCGCATTGGAGCAGCGTGGTGGAATAAGCTCCAAACCTTCTCCTAAAATTGAGGAGAGGAGGCCTTTAGCCCAGCAGTGGGACATTCACAGGCTGTTACGGTACGGGGAGAGTAGGACACCCGAATAAAAACCGAGATAGCCTAGTGGTTAGAACGCGTGAATCTTAACCTATGATCGTGGGTTCAAACCCGGGCAAGCACCACTGAATTTTCATGTGCTTAATTTGTATTTATAATTCATCTTGTGCTTGACGGTAAAGGAAAACATCGTGAGGAAACCTGCATGTGTCTAATTTCATTGAAATTATGCCACATGTGTATTCTACCAACACGCATTGGAGCAGCGTGGTGGAATAAGCTCCAAACCTTCTCCTCAAAAGGGAGAGGAGGCCTTAGCCCAGCAGTGGGACATTAACAGGCTGTTACTTTACTTTTTACTTTTACAAAAAAAACCTTAAAATTAATAATTCCCTACAAAATTTGAATATTTAGATTTATTAGCCACAGATAAATAAAATAAATTAATTGTAAAAAAAAAATATCTTTATTTATAAAATTTCGTGTCGTGTGTAGACCGTTGAGAAGTTCCTTAGTCTGCAGGATTAGCTGAAGAATCTGATCATGGTTACGATAAATATTGTCATCGGAACTGAACGAAAATTTTAAACTCCGTACAATAAAATGAAGTGGTTCTAATTCAGCTTTGCAAGAACCAGACAAACTAAAAAATATTGCATGTTAAAAGCTTGTAAAAAATATTTATATATGTCAGTTACAACATTTTTGTTTTTGTATACTTATTTTGCTTATATAAAAAAACTATGTGTAATTCTTTTGTTATAAATAAAAATGTGGTAGGTATTATTATACTATTAATATTTCTAAAATATAGGAGATATTTAATTGGTTAACATTAAATGAGTATATTTAACGTTGAAAACCTTGGTAATGACAGCCCTTTAAATTATAAGCTCGGGTAACAAAAAAAAACTTTATTGTAATCAACTAATTAGGCAACGTTTATGAGTACCATCTTCTGCCCCCATATGGTGCAAATTTAGTGCCACTATTAAATAACCCCACGTGTGGTACCAGGCATTACCACATGAGGGTCACACAAGAATGGTGGTAACATCATCACAGAGGTTAAAAGCGTGAACTATGAAATGCCCGCGAACATTCACCTCCAACACGCAGAGCCGGCAAGGCATTACAGATTTTAAAAAAATACGGTTCGTTCCATTCGTTCAATTTTAAATTTAAAAACGCGATCCTAACGGTTGTGATTTTAGTGGTGTGATTATTAATATAATTCTTTTGTTTTAGCTGTGTTTGTCATTCGAAAAGGATTTAAGGTAATTTATTTTTTTTAATTTTACATAACTGCCTTAGGAAACATCTCGCAATGTTATTCAAATTTAGAAAATATTATTTCTATAAAAATATAAATTGTCAGTCATATTGGTTGGTTAATGGATGCTTTTAAAAGTGTTAAAAAGCTATTAATTTATCTAACTATGTAATGTCTATTGTTTTAAATAGATTGACAACTTGATTAGAACTACAATACCATGAGATAGATTTTATCTCAACGTCTTTAGGTATATTTGATTTGTAATTGAATATTGTTAATATTGTTAAAAATTTAAATACAAAGATTTTTATTATTTACTATGAGTATTCACAAAACAATATAATTAGAAGAAATTAAATATTGATTATGAAATGCGGGAGACTAATTCATTTATCTTGTGAAATTTACTGGATTTAAAAACAAAACCTTATTATAATAGAAAACCTTTTCATTTGACCTTTAACAATAAGAACTCTTCAAAGGTACAGAGGTCAAGTTATGTCTTCATTTTGACTTGACAGGGAGAATGCAGGTCTTGCAAAATTTATGAATCGAAACTATGTCTAGCATTGGTTGCCTTATAATCCGATCAGCGGTTATTGAAATTGGAACAATATAAAAAAAAATGCTTATTTAAAAAAAAAAACATTTTTATTTCGTTTTTGATAATATTCATTGTTATTGATATTTTTTATAATTAATTTTTTTTTATTTTTATTATAATATCTCATTTTTTATCACATCTAAAATTGTCATTAATAGAATAAAAAATCAAACATTATCATATCAGATACAAACTATTTAGTTTTTTTAATTTATACATATTTTTGTTGTTTTTGTGTTTATTTATTACTTTAAATATTTTCTCAAAGTTTTCAAACATTTCTTTAAAAAAAAGTTTTATTCTAGAATTAAGGTGAAAACATGCAATCGCTACTTTAGTCGTTATTCTTGGACACTTTTACTTGCTGATTACTATGATTACAATACTGACTCCCATCACAGATAAAACTTGTTCGCGTAATCGTGGCAGGTCATAAAAATATCAAACGATAAAAAAAAATTACATATGTGCGTTTTCTTAAATTTATGCCTGTAATGACAGTGTCATCAAAAATTAAATTCCAAATTCGAATACAATATTTAAAATATGAATTTACGTCACGTTGGAACTAACTTGAGATTTCAATCACACATGTCACATTTTTAGAGTTGCCATATTGATGCATGGAGCTTCTCTTAACGTTATGTAGCTTATGACATTCCTAAATTGACGGACTTTACGCTAAAATAATAATTATTATAAAATACTATATCCCGCAATTACTTATTCATATTTAAAAAAGTGGTATACCAATGGAATATGAATAAGATAAGCGTTCATTATGGGGGGTTAAAGCCCAGCCATTAAATATATTAATTAAATTACGAATGAATATTGAAGAATACAGCTTTCCTTTGTTGTAGCGCTTTGTGCAAGCTAATCTGGGTACGTCTCAGATATTCTACCGCCAAACAGCAATACTTAGTATTACTGTGTTCCGGTTTGAAGGGTGAGTGAGCTGTTCTCACTTAGTTCTCAAGTTTGGGGGCGTATTGGCGATTTAAGGAATGGTGAATATTTCTTACGGCGGTTATGTCTATGGGCGGTGGTAACCACTAAAAAAACAGTCCAAATCCGAATGTTCTTTTAATAGCAAGTTTAGTTTAATTGTAATGTTTAAACTGTAATTTGGGTCAGTGCAAGAATTACATGACGATAACTGCGAGTAATAATGTCATAATAAAAGCCCTTAAGTGTTGACATTTTACTAATACCAATGGAACATCATTTGTCAAGAATGTTAGATTGCACGTTGTCGGTAATTTTGAATGCTTTCAAATATTCGAATAAAGGCATCGTGGTTAGTATATATTTAAGCGAAATACCACTCCTAAACTATTCGCCCGATTGACTTGATTGGTCACAGATGGAGTGAGCGATTTTACGCGAATCCTATCCAAAATACATTATTCTGCTTACCTACCCGTGCGAAGCCGAGGCGATTAGCGAGTATATTATATTTTAATTTAACGATACGATACAAAATAAAACACGAATAATGGACACGGTTGCCAATGTGGAGATGCTCGTTGCAATATAAATTGAAAATAAATCCGGATCTTATGATCCTATATCTTATTTTCAAATGCCCTAAAGTTTTCTGGACGAAATCACCAGTAAGCGATACGACTGGCATTTGTGCTGCACATATTTTTGTATTTCTTTCATTATGTTTTTTTTTTTAAATATTTAAATGTGTGTACAATTAAGAGTTAAATAAAAAAAAGATTAGTATTAGAATCTATCTACACGATTTTTGCAATATTTTTATTACGATAACTTTTAAAAATACGGGAACATCTTGGCGTTTTTTATGCTTAAAAACTTGATCGATATTGTATTCTTCAGCGTCTTGCGATTTTGTTTATGTATTCTTAGCACTGACCGAATTTAACATCATTTCATAATAAAGTTATTTCCGCTAATCAAACTTTAAATAAATACGTTCTCGATAATTCGAGAACATAGATAGTTATATACAAATAGATGATTCCGTTTGTATAGCAAACCAAAATCTATTGAACTAAAGTAAGTTATAAGTATTCAAAATATGACGTGATATTTGTATATAAGCCACTCATCATGATATCTCCTAAACTATCCGTCCGATTGACTTGAAATTTGTTACAGTTACTGTTTCCCCGACGTAGACGCTTACTAAGAACGGACTTTACGCAAATCCTATCCTAAATACATTTTTCTAAATACCAGTGCGAAGCCGGGACGATTAGCTAGTATGTATATATATATTTCGAGAATATTCGAAAACATTTCGATTAAGTTCTCTGATCTTCAGTTATTAAATCGATAATGATATTATATATGCGAAAGTGTGTTTGTTTACCCATCTTATGCAGCAAATAAAAAATAGAATGTCGTGCTGTTTTTGCATATCCCGGAAGAAGCCACGGGTAAAGCTAGTTTCGAAATAATCGAACAAACATTCTTTCACATCTATTACATGTATATGTTTATGTCATTGCCTTATTTGCAGGATGTGAACCGAACTTCCTAGTGAAAGGATTTTCGTGTCACAAAGATATTCGTCTCTCACGAACTATATTCAGTTAACAACGGCGACATCATCCCGGCTGTCACGATCGATATTGAAGGATATATATATTTAATTTTTCCAACATAATTAAAAAACATGTTAGGCAGAATAATTTATGCAAACGAAACATTGGAATTAGAAACTTTTTAATTTTCGAATGAAAACAAATATATCAAACGTTTATAAAGTGATTGAAAAATAATATTATTGCGTTCATTTTTTTTAAATCTTTTTGCATTTATTGAAGTAGGGTAAATTAAAAAAAAAAGGTTTAATTTGTGACATTCTCATAAAGAAACTATTTGATAAGTTAAGCTTCCAAAATTTTCTTTTTAAATTCAATAAATGCCGTGTAAAATGTTACTTTCGTACAATATTAGCATGCCACATGGCGTCGTAGTAAAAGTTAAAATCACACAAAATAGCGAAAGTTGATCTTGAACCGTGAAATTTATAAATCTTAGTTTCGGTATTTTAATTAGTCAATCTTTAATTAAGGTTTAAATACTTTGGATGTTAACTGGTTATATATTAATATTTTTATTAAATGTCGAGAGTGAAGTTATGAATGAACACTGTTTATTTATGTTCAATTTACTGGAAATTCTAGCACAGTATTGATATTTGAGGAAGACATAGTATTATAAATTTGCATCTTTCGATGATATTTCTAATCTTATTGTTTTATAATATCGATTTGAATTGAACAACAAAACAAATTCTTCTGACAAACTGGGGAGAAATAAAAAACTGTACGTAATAACGTTACACATATGTTTCTTGTCGATTCCTCTTTAGCTTTATTTGTAATGTAAACTGCAAGTCTTCTTAAATACTCTACTGGTGGTAGAGCTTTGTGCAAGCTCGTCTGGGTAGATATCACCCAATCATCAGATGTTCTACCGCAAAACAGCAGGAACTGGTATTGTTGTGTTCCGGTTTGAAGGCTGAGTGAGCCAGTGTTATTACAGGCACAAGGGACATAACATCTTAGTTCCCAAGGTTGGTGGCGCATTGGTGATGTAAGCGATGGTTGACATTTCTTACATTGCCATTGTCTATGGGCGTTGGTGACCATTTAACATCAGGTTGCCCATATGTTCGTTCGCCTTCCTAATCTATAAAAAAAATACAAATATTTATATTGATGTAACTTACAAATCGGAATATAAACAACAAGCCTGGAAGTATTTCACTGTTGCGCTAAGACGCTCCACCGCAGGTTGGATACACACACAGATTCGAAAACAAGACGCTTTAACGAAACTTTAATTATTAAATGTCAAAGTAATTTACAAATTTATCTTACATGTGCTTTAATACGAAATAAATTACAGAATTATCGGATGATAAAATTGATGTTTTACGATGCCTTGACACGGTAAGATGGATCTACGAAATGATCCTTGCGAAATATAAACATAATATTTAGTCAAAACATTAGCACTATTTATTAGATTAACGCTCACACCTAAGTAGGTTAAGTTAATGATATGAAAAAATTAAATGTTTAATAAGAAAACATTTGGACAGGAACTAAATCTGAATACAAATTATATTGATTCTTATCGTTTATAAAAGTATTTATATAAAGTCGAGTAACACTTACTGGTCTAAGGTGTTCTCTATTGACGAATGATTGTAGATTATTCCAATAAGCTTCTCAAATACAAGTTGGTGTGGTTGGACATATGTCACAAATTTTAATTAGACACAATATGTGTACTATTATTACAAATCTCACACATGACACCTAATTGTTTGAACCCATACTCATCGATTAAAATTCTATTAATTTAGCCACTGGACTGTCTCGTCTATCCAAGGCGTAAAATACCGCATTTATAAATATAAATATGTAATAAAAAAACTTTTTATTTGCAAATTATATATGTTTCAATTTGCATGTCTTAATTATGCATGCATGCACGTCATTATGTTAAAATTAAAGCTCATCTTTTTGAAATTACATAATATTTTCTATCGTTTATAAGATAACAGATTCGTCGTACAATTTAGGTCAGAGGTTACATACATCATTATTGGGCACACAATGATGAGTCTTATTATGTTGTAATATATGTCAAATTAGCATCACCTCTTTTATGTAATGCCAACGTAATACTTTCTACAATTTGAACTTTATCATTAGGGCTATTTAACGGCTTATAAAATAACTATGTCATTGTTTTTATAAAATACGAATTATGAATAACGCCTGCCGTAAACATCTTTAAGTCCGATTGATGTTATATATTATATACAAATAAATCTATGTAAGTTCGAGACTGTTCAATGACTATTATAATTAGTTTTTTTTAATGTTTAAGTAGACTGGCAGATGGGGCTTCCTGATGGCAAGCTAATATATATTACTTAATTTATACTTTATTGTACACCACAAAGATTAAAAGTAAAAAGTAAGTAGAATACAACTTTGACGACCTTATTGCTACATAGCGATTTCTTTCAGCAACCAACATTGACATTGGCTATGTAATAAATATTAACCATTCCTTACATCCCGAATGCGCCACCAACCGCACCACCACCACCGTTTTTTAACGCTGAAAAAACGCCTTACGCGTTTCCTCTACGGGAATAGTGGGAAGGTATGTGGGCTCGCCGGTGTCCAAGGCGCCGAGTGCTCCCAATACTCACTAAAAAAACCAGCGGTACCCTTTCTGTCTTAACGAGGAGCGCCACGGGATCGCTTTCGCATGCTACCGTGACGCTGTGATGGATGCCACCTACCTTGGGAACTAAGAACTTAACAAAACTGAGATTTCTACCTGTGAAAACTTGGAACACTTGGTGAAGATTAACGCGTATAAACAGGTATACGTGTTTGATACACTTTTTTTAGTACTCATATGTTTTTGGATAAATTTATTCAAGTACAGAAACGGGTTCTACTGCTTCATTATGTGTATAGATATGCCCGTCGTTCAATATTACAAAACTGTTTGGTCATGGCATATTGCTTCAACAAGAAACATTGAAGGATTTTGACACATTTACTTGCCAAGTTAACTATTCAAATAAAATTTACCGCGGCCATTATTATCGATTTTTAAGCTATAAAAGCCTACTGTGCGTACACGCATGATTTACGTCTTTGGTAACTCTTATCTTGGAAATTGGAACATTTTGTAACATAAAATGGTCTGTTAGCGAATAAGATTTTTTTAAAATTTAGGATTGTTTTTACATTTATCGGTGTTTGCCTTTGCCAAATGGAAATGCTTAATTAAAAAAAATAAACATATATCGATATCTGTCGACATGACGTTGACAGATTTGTGTGCTCATATGACATAAGTTTTCACCGATTAATACTAAGAGTTCACGAAGATTCCTCGGCATTAAAACCACTATATAAATCTTACATACCTCGCCACAAGGCTAGGGCAAAGGTGAATAATACCAGTCTTAGTCTCAGTTTAGACCTAGAACTTTCCCAGCGACCTATGGGCGATGAAGTTTCTCTGATAATTTTTAAGATAATATAAGATGGATTAAAGTCGCGTGTTGATTGCTTATACGTGAATTCTTAAATTTTGATAAATGGTTTATTTAAAGAGAGCATTTTTTTATTTACGAAAAAATATACATTGTACGTTATTTTTTACGACAAAATCGCCTTTGATGCGTCATTTCACGAAAATCTGAATATATGGGCGTTGAAGAGTAATTGAAGAAGAAAATATATAATTAATTCGTTTTCGTCCGTGGTTTCACCCGCGTGTTAGGTAAAAACCTTCCTAGGTAAAGACCTTCTTTGGGGTCCAAGGTTCCTTCATACCAAATTTTATCAAAATCGGTTCAGTCGTGAAAAACTAACAAACAGATTTACTTTCGCATTTATAATATTAGTATATTATATAAGCATTCAAAACGACAGCGTACTCATCTATTATATAAATGAATATCAACATAGCCTCCGAATTATATAAAATATTTAGTAATTAATTATGTTTTTAAGCAGTTGAAATCGATAAATAGTATTAAATAAAGCAACAGACACATTCATTCATTCATTCACTCAAAGATATTGAGATCGCAAGCCTGACAATTAGCTTGCGAATCTTTAGAATGTATAAAGTATTTTTTTAAATAAGATGTCTTGTGTTGCGTCACCTTAACAATGGCTCTCCTTGTTGGCTAATTGACAGACTCACGAACCATTTATATAATGACATTTGAATTTCGAATTCGAGATTATAAGGACAGTTTACACTGGAACATTCGATTTAATCAAACTGTCTATAATGTTTACATTTGTAAATGTTCGTTTCATTGAAAGTGTTGCTACATCAGATATTCTCGTGAAAAAAAAAATCAAACAGAAACGATATATTTAAATATAGAATGCACAGATAATATAATGAAGAGACCTTCAGTATATGCCTATTTTTAGAAAGATAAGTAAACATACAATAACATTTATGAAATTATATTTGACGTTGAATAGGGCAGTATACTATGCTTGGGTAATTTGTATTACAAAAATTACTGTTATTTAATTATCTATTTTAAATATATATTTTATTTATTTTTAAAGGGACATGAACCCTTTAAAGCTCTAACAAATTTGAGTTTGAGTGAGTGAGAGTCGTTAAGAACAGGGTGGGCTAAAAATAGATTTAACTTTATCTTATAATTATTAACTGGTGGTAGAGCTTTGTGCAAGCTCGTCTGGGTAGGTACCACCCACTGCTTAGATATTCTACCGCAAAACAGCAGTACTTGGTATTGTTGTGTTCCGGTTTGAAGGGTCAGTTAGCCAGTGTAATTACTAAGGGCGTTTGGTGACCACTTACCATCAGGCTATACTCGTCCGCCTTCCTATTCTAAAAAAAAGGAGACAAAACACAAGGGACATAACATCTTAGTTCCCAAGGTTGGTGGCGCATTGGTTATGTAAGCGATGGTTAACATTACACTGCCGGCCAAAGGCGTCGGTGATCACTTACCATCAGGTGGCCCATATGCTCGTCCGCCTTCGTATTCTATATAAAAAAAACTACAGAATTTTTTACATAATCTGTTAGAATATATCAGCTTCACTTCTCACGTAGTGAAGTAAATATAATTAATTATATTGCAGCATTGTTTTATTTACGAGCTAATATGGAAACGCGTGAAACGTACTCACAACTACTGTTTACTTCAGATAAGTTATCCGTACAAGCGTTGATCTTATTGTTTAATCTAAAGCTAAAAGCGACAACACAATAAGAAAACTGGTAACATCTGCAAATCTATTTATTGATACGCTTTTATCGAATGTATATTATTTAATTGTTATAATTTTAAGGTCATTATCGTATGAACTGAATTTGGAAGTATGTCTTTAATTAAATGTTATAATAATCAATGAATGTGTGTGTGAAGTTAGTTGTATTTCGTTTGAAAACTGATTACTGATACCCCCATATTATGTTATTATATAATACTAATAACATAATATGGGGGGGGGGGGCTTATTTTCGGTGATTAGAAATTGATATTTGGAATCTCGACTAAAATGTCTCAGGATTTTTCGATTTACGTATATAAATGAGTTAAAGTGGTCACCACTGTCATTAGATATTGGTGCTGTACGAAATATTAACTATTTCTTACACCTAATGCGCCACAAAGTAATTTGTTATGCCCGTAGAATCACTGGCTGACTCATACTTCAATCTGGAATACGACAGTTATTATATTGCTGTTTGGTGGTAGAATATGCGATGAAAGGGTACCTAACCAGATGGGCTTGCGCATAGCCCTCCCAAAAGTCAATATAATTAAATATTGTATAATAAAAATATATGAGTTAAATCTCGAAGGTAACTTGTATATTATAGTTATAATAACTCCATTAGGAACACACAATCCTAAACCAATCTAACCTTTTTTAAGGTTACCTTTTTAGTCAAAAATAATTTTGATTGAAAGAAGGTTCAACCACAACAAGTGCATATAGCAACTTGTGCTTATTGGTAACATAGATATCTAAGATATAATCAGTCAAAGTCTTGATATTATTACAACATAAAAATTCCATTTTATTGGCTGCATTCGCCCCAGAAAAGTTAACCGACTTTACGAAGAAAACAATGCTTATGAGATGTTATCGTTAGTGTAAAAACTGTTCTCACGCTAGAATATTGTTTTAGGTTAATCATGTGTTCACAAGGTAATTTAATCTCTAATACTTTAATAATAAAGCCTATAATTATGTGAAAAAAATAATTATTGATTGCTTGTTGTGAAAATCATATCACTTGTTATATTTTGATCTTTATTAACTTGTAATAAGTACCATTTTATATTATGGTTATGTTCTTTTTGTTTTATTATGAAATATGATTTAATAAAATTATTAAAATATTTCTCGCAGCTTCGTTTGCTGAAAATGCGGCAGTTATTTCATCTGTGCATTTGTAGCGAGTCTAGTCGTTAAAGCGTAATTTGTGGATAATAATATTACAAGACAATGTGTGGATACAATGACATGTAAAATGAAAAAGGTTTTATATCGATCGAAGATCTTACTTTTTTAGTCTGTAATTTATTTAAATATTATTTAGTACCTACCGTCTTCGTACATTTCTAATTTTATCCTAAAGTTTACAAAAACCTTACTACTTTAGTTATAAGCGTTGTGTAGCGGGTGACTAGTTAAAAAATGTTGTGTCTTTTTCTTTCGAATATCAAATCAATGACAGAAAGACATAAAATGGAATACCCTCCCGACCTCTGTTTTTCCCACCACCTACAATATGGGTACCTTCAAGTCATCATAGGCATCTTCTAGGCAAGTGCGCTCCATCTTAGACTTTATCGTCACTTTCTATCAGGTGTGATAAAAGTCAAGCGCTAGCTTATATATTTAAAAAAAAAAAAGTTTGTTAAACCAGTCACTAAACAACGTTTTTACGTAAGCCGTTGAAATGTATATATATGTTAAATATTTTGCCCGGTGTTATTAATAGATAAATCGAAGTAATCGTTTATTTTACATTTTTTTGGCAAATCGGCGGTTACTCTGTATCATTCGACGATGAAGAATGTGTTACAAATAACACGGCGTCATTTATTTTATGCATTTTTTGTTAATATCAAAAACTTTTTCTGTGATCGCATCAATTATATAATGTAATAAATATATAATTTGTAGATCTACAAATCTTATATATAGTAACAGTAACAGCCTGTTAATGTCCCACTGCTGGGCTAAGGCCTCCTCTCCCTTTTGAGGAGAAGGTTTGGAGCTTATTCCACCACGCTGCTCCAATGCGGGTTGGTAGAAATATAATGTAATCTTATATATAAATTTAGCTAACTATTTGTTATATTGTTTTACAAATCTCCTGTACGTTTGTATGTCACTAAAGTCCTTGATGAATTTGTTTGTGTTTTAAGTCACTGAAATAATTTAATAAAATGAATATATTTTGCACGTACGAAGTCTCGAGTTGATTTACAATTAAAAAATCTTAAAACACTTAAGCAAACAAGTTTTTTAAATTATAGATTAAATTCTGAACGTAGTTTTCAAGTGTGCTAAGAGCATGAATAAACAAACGAAGTTATTTTAAGACAAAATATTGGTATGATTTCTAATATTTAAGTACTATTTGTGATTACAAATCTAGATTCTATGTTAGCTCTATTAATATTACTTAAATATTTGCTCTTGTTGACCGCAATAGTGCATTATGTAAATGCAATACCTACATGACTGGTGTATATATTTCTTCTACCTGTAGAGCTTTTATGTAAGAAAAAACTCGAAACGGAAAACGGTCGTGAAATTTCAGAAAGTTGTATGCGACATTGATCGTAAAAATTATAACATTTCAAGAATACACGCATCAAAATGGTATATCAGGATAAGTCGACAACATTTCACGGATAAGTAATATGAGTTCTTACAGAATATCATCGCTGTAGAGCTTTTCTGTGAGAAACAGAACACTATCGTGAAATGTCAGAACGTGATATGCGACACTGACTGTTTTTTTTTTTTTAAATGATTATTATAGTTTTAACGCTAAATCCAAGTATAGCTTCTAATGTTAGGATGATATGTAGTTTAATATTTATATGTAATGAAAACTTTTTTTAATTTGTTAATTTTTTTTAATTTTTTTTTATTGATTCTTTTAAAGATTAACTTTTGATACTTAACTAATATGTATATTTAATATCAAGGTGAAACTTTTTGTTTGTAGTTCAAATACAATAAATAAGTAAATAGCATATAAAGGATGCACGACAACAAAATAGAAAACACCGTAAAACGAATGAGATACGAAGTGAATTATTTTTACAGGGCGCTTGATGGTTTCCTCTTACCTATTTAAATTTACCGGATTTTACTCTTTCATTTGTTTATTTGCGCAACACCTATACTATGCTCAATTAAAATTTGAATCCTTTTCGGTCCATATAAGCAATAAAATGATCAAACACAGCATATATCACAGAGAGCATTGATATATCACAGCCTCTATTTAAAAGCAATCTTTTTTTAACACTGGAAAAAAGCATTACGCGTTTCCCCCAAGGGAACAGTGGGGGCGTATGTGGGGGTCGTAGGTGTACAAGGCGCCGAGTGTACCCTGAACATCGGAATATATAAAATCCAGCGGTACCCTTTCTTAACGAGGAGCGCCACGGGATCGCTTGCCTATGCTAGACGTGACGGTTTAAAACCAACCTGAAGTCACTATGGATATACTTAAAATGAGAGCTCACCTTATGTTGGTTGCTCGTGGTTGCGTTTTGGTAATACATATCTTCTGAATCTTCTGATTAAGCAAGATAGGCAAGTACTGTAATATAATCATAATATCCTGGGACATTATTCACATACGGCCATCTGATCCCAAATTAAGCTTGTACAAAGCTTGTGCTATGGAAGCCAGACAACTGATTTAATACATATACTATTTTTCTTTTGTAAATACATATTTTTAAGATAATATTTAAATTCAAAATTTGATTAAAATCGGTCCCGTAGTGTTTCTGATGCTCGAACAAATAGATAATTTAAACATAATTTTAAGTCAAATTATGGTTCAACTTGATTATACATGCTAGCGCCTTAGCCGCGGCTTCACTCGTCATGATTCTAAATATGAATTCCCATAGCTAGTTCTTCAAAAATGATGGATTTTCATACAAACTATCATACCCTTTATCACTAATTAAAATTTTCAAAAACCCTTTAACTAACCTACTTTGTAAAAGGAACCCGTATGTAAATTTTTAATGGCCCTAGTAGTTTGGACTGTATTGATATGTCAGTTACTTTTATATACATATATATATATATATATATATATATATATATATATATTTATACATTTATAAATTATTCTCAATCGATTGCTCCAAGAAATTAATAAAATGAAAAATTTCATTAATTTTTTTCCTAAACAAATCTATTTCTTGTCGTATACAGGTTGATATATAAGACTGATTGACATAACAGTATGAGCGTTGATTACTTCCTTTAACGTCAATCTCAATGTATACATGAAAGCGATCGAATCGTTTCAAATATTTGATAGATGATCCATTGTGCGAGTTACGTCATTTGGATCTATGACAATCGATATTGTATGTGATAACATTATGTAATAATAACGTTTGAACTGAAACGTCGTAAGCAACCTAATGTGTCAGTCGATAACTGATGTAACTTTGTATTGTTCGAGGATGAGGTTTTAATGTTGCCTGGCCGATTTTGTGCAAGTCTGGGGCCGAATTCTACTAATCTATTGCGATTACGATACGCTCTTGATTCAATTCCGATACAAATTCGAATCATATGTATTTATTCGAATCGGAACCGAACCGATATGTTATTAACATATACCGTCGTGTTAAAACCCGAACTTAATTCTTTACTCTTATAATCATAGTCGATAATTAAATTAAATAATAGGAAAACGGAAAAACAGCAACGATCACGCTTCGATTCGATTGCGATAAAGTGACAATTTCTTAGTAGAATTGAGTCCCTCTGGTAGGTACCACACACTCATTACATATTGTACCGCTGAATAGCAGTACTTAGTATTATCGTATACACGCACAAGGGACATAACATCTTAGTTCAGAAGGTTGGTGAAGCATTGACGTTGTAAGGCTGTCTAAGGGTAGTGACCGCTTACCATTGTCCATTTGGCAGTTTGCCTATTTAAAAAAAAAAACAACTTAGATCTATTATGTCATGTTCTTAAAATTAATAAATTCAGTGGTGCTTCCCTAGGATTGACAACGGTTAAGATTCATATGTTCAAGCCACTGGGATATATAGGGTCGGTGGGTGATGTATTTTAGTCTTATAAGACTTTCAAAAGTACATAAGTATATAGATTACTTCAGTGAAATATATATATCTGTTGGGTAATATGAGATTAATCGCGCAAATGAACATACGTGGTAAACACAGAGCGTTCTTTTTCTAAAGTCGATCATATATATTTGAACTATAAATAAAGTATGAAATGTAAATAAGGAAGTAGTCTCAATGTATTCAAAACAGCAACTTTCTCTGAATCTAACAAGAATACACCAAAATGGGACAAACGAGCACTTTCCCCATGTTTATAGGTAGCATCGTGTTTTGGTTCTTGTCTGATCTCCATGTTTGTTTGTCTGTGGTATTTTAATTGGCGCCAAAATGATTCCGCGTCCTATTTTGGTTTCACTTTTCAATCGCGAAGCTTTCTTTAATTAAGTACGACTATTCAATGTTTAATCGGATGAAAGACGCGTGAACGCAAAATGAACAATAATTAATTATCTGTGTAAAAACTTAACAGACTTCAAATAAAGTACGAGCCCATAAAGAATTACATCCCCTATTTTTTCACGCTTTTCGATGGCAATTTTTCTTCAATAAAAAATAACTACTGCTAAGTGTTCTTACCGGTTCTTCTCAATATAATCTTTATTCCGAATCGGTAGCTGACGAATCCAAAGTGCTTCTAAGAGCTTACATTAATATGTATGTTTTTTGTTTCACGATAGATCTTGACGATTCATAAGTAAAATTATATATCGATTTGATTTGATTCAAAAGTCATTAATAATTATCACCTTAAATATCAGATGAAGTGATTAAAAAAAGTTTTTACATAAGCTCTTTCACTAATGGACGATGAATGACAATCCAATGTATATAACGGGAATTACATAAAGTGACACTTCTTCAATACGTTGTAATGCACGCGTATTATTATATAATGTGTACATCCGTACCCAGACGGGCGTTTTGAACGCTACGCTTGAGGAAAAACGCTAAAGTCGTAATGAAACTTAACGACCTGTTTCTATGTTCAAGAAATGATTCGTTCTGTTCTGGGTAATCTGATAGTCTACGAGACTCAGATAAAAAACGCTTCGTTAGTTTCAAAAACGCATGAACGCAACAATTATAATGAATTATATGCTATACCGGCCGCTGATACTATATATATACAATAGCGCGACTTTTAAGGTATTTCCTACCTCACACCCTACTCTGTTAAAAAAGTTTTTACTGGTGGTTTTTTCGTACCGATTTGACTTGGTTCCTAAGTTTCGAGAAAAGTCTACTCTTTGTCAAAGGCCAGCAATGTACCTGCAAGCCCTCCGATGTAGTCATTTTGCATCAGGTGAGCGTCTTGCCTTTCTCTTACATAAAAAAAATGTTTCTAAGACGAACACTATTTATTACCGACTTTTACACAGTAAATATCTGCATAAAATAGGTCTTTCCAATTAAACCATAAAATAGGTTGTTAATTAACAAGGAATGTCTGAAAAATTATAATAAACATTTAACTTAAATTATATTTAATAATTAGTTACTTATGACAGATAAATTAGTTATGTAAATGAATTTATTCATTTATTTGAATAAAACATATACAATAATAGTTAGATAACTTATATGTAAATTATTAATTTAATAAGCAATTCAATCATAATATAATCTTATACATAATAACATAAATATTTAAACATGTTATCTTTACGTCATATATTTGTTTCACTTTTTCATAGATATTTATTTTTCTTTTAAAAATACATTTTACGCTTTTTCATCACAAATATAAAGTTTTTAACCGAGATAAAAAAGATGTTCTCAATGCAGGTGTACTTTATAACTCGAAGCTCTGTTTGTTTGTCGTTGGTGCTTCCCATTTGGTCCTAACTGTTGTTGTATAATGGCGTGTGTTACTATTCGACAGCGATAGATGGCGGTAATTAAATCTGTCAGTTTCCTGAATCGCGCTGTCTAGATTCGCTACTATATATAATGTGAGTGATGATGTCAAAATGATCAGACAAAAAAAAATTATATTGTGACCAGAGGAAAAGTCTTCCTTAGTTTCATTTACCCTTTGTTCCCCGATAGTAGTTCAGCGTAAACAGTTTTTAGTAATTATTGGCTCAAATTTTATTTGAAGGCGGTTTTTGTTCGTTTACTTAAAACAATCTTTATATAAGGCTATTCTAATAATACACGCACTATTAATTATATACTTTCAAGTCTAGAGTGAATAGGCATCTTCTAGGCAAGCGCGCTCCATCTTAGACTATATCTTACTTTCCATCAGGTGTGATAACAGTCAAGCGCTAGCCTATACAATTAAAAAAAATGAAATGATGTATTAGTTTCTAAATTTGAAAGTGAACTTTATTTACGTAATGAAACAAACGCAGCGTCACAACCGCCGGTCAGCGTTACCCAAAGCTTACATAAGAGGTCACGCACAAAACAGTTATAAAATGTGAATTTTCTAATAATGACTTGGCAATGTTATGACTTTCCTATATAAACATGTTTCTGTGTTTTGGTTTTGCTCGTAAATAAAAATGTGAAACTTGAACGAGTCTGTTATTAAATTATATGTGCGTAACTTCAGATATTTAATACATTTCAAATAGAAGTCATTTACTAAAAGTACTCGTAATATTTAATTAGCACGGGGAAGACAAAAAACTAGTTACTATGTCAAGGATGAATTAACATATAGCCGCGATACCATTGTTCCTAAGCGATAAATCTACCTCTGGGAATCGAACCCGCGACCACAATGCACAATTGCTTAAGATTAACACAATGTAACATCATTGGTTTGTTAATTGTGAAATGTTATTCATTTACGAATCGTTTCTAATGAAATTTAATTGAGAAAGTTCATTATGATAGTTATTTGTAAATATTTTGATTTAAAATTCATAAATTTAAATCAAATAGTCTATTTCGTTTTATCTGAAACGATATAAAAATAATTATTTACTAACAAATAATATTTACGACTGTATATTACGGCAATCTATATTATGTGTGATAATCTTTATTAATGTTATAAATTTATGTTTATAAACCAAACCTCAAGGTAAATACAACCCACTGAACACATATTCTACGGCAAAGCAACAATAGGTACTAGTATTCTTGTGAGCCAGTGTAACTATGGGCACAAGGGACATAAATCTTTGCCAAGGTTGGTGGCGCATTGGCGATGCTAGGGATGTTAATATTTCTCACAACACCAATAAGCTAGAGGCGGTGGTAACCACTTACAAATTTTTATTTACCAGCCTGCCTACTTTAAATCAATATCTTATTTTGATTGATTTAAAGTAAGTAAGTAGTTTTCCATTCACGACTCGAATTGTTATATCTAAGCCAAGAGTATTCTATCGCCTTTCTACCATCAAAACAAAAGTCAAAATATTATTTATAAAAGTAACATTTTATAAATTTAAATAGTTATATATGCGGAATGTAGGTTCTACTATGAAAAACCGGTAAAGAGCTCAGCTGTAACTTTTTTTTAAACCAAATACATAGTCAAATCAATATATATCTAGCAGAGAACTGTATCAACTCACTTCGTTTCTCCCTCGTGAAATTTAGAAACGCAATAAGTACATAGTAATACATATTTTGAATACTTGTGTCCTTCAAATATTATACCGTAACAGCCAGTGAATGTCCCACTGCTGGGCTAAAGGCCTCCTCTCCTCTTTTTGAGGAGAAGGTTTGGAGCTTATTCCACCACGCTGTTCCAATGCGGGTTGGTAGAATTCACATGTGGCAGAATTTCAGTGAAATTAGACACAAGCCGGTTTCCTCACGATGTTTTCCTTCACCGTAAAGCACGAGATGAATTATAATCACAAATTAAGCACATGAAAATTCAGTGGGTTTGAACCCACGATCATCGGTTAAGATTCACGCGTTCTTACCACCGGGCCATCTCGGCTTTTTAAGTTTCAAATATTATAATAATGTAGGTATTACGATTAACGCTTCAGTACAATCAATCTTCGATGACGTGAAATCAATTGACATTTGATATTTTTTTTAATCTTTTAATTGAAAAAGGTGTAAAATATTTGTATGTAAAAATCATTTGAATTTTATTATGCATTATTTTATAATTAAAGCATCTAAAGCCTAACGTCTTACGTACCGAGTACAAAAAAATAATAATCGAAATCTAATAAATTTATTGTATTTATTTTCAGATGTTCCGGTGGAGTTTGTTAGCGCTGACAGCGCTGGTTGTATTCTCAAATGCAATTGATACACATTCACGTTTTCGTAAGTATAGATTTTAATAAAAAAACCGAGAAGAATTTTTAACCATACTATTTTTTTTATTTTAAAAGGTAAAATAACAATAAAATTGCTTTATATTGAGAACTATTAGTTTTTATAATTAATTTATTATTTATAATATTATAATAAAAATGACAATTTAATATTATCTAATTTAAAAAGGAATACATTTTATTTTGAAATCACAATTAAAATTTGATTTAAATTAAGAATTTGTAAGTAAGGTTCTTTAGCCAATTCATTTAAATAAAAAAAATTGACAAGAAAAAGATTGAAAGCATCGAGTGTTGACTGACTGACCTCTTCTTGTATAATAGTTTGAATGTAATTACAATTGTTATTCTTATAATTGTTAAAGCTTATCGTTCAACAAAAATCGCGAAGCAACTTATAATGGGTATTTAAAAACAATTACTAAAACCGAGGACAGAGAATAATTCAATTGAACTTCAAATAAATCTAGTTTCACATTCTCATGGTTTTTTTTTCTGGCGTGTATTTTTGGTATTTGAGAACAAAATATTCAGCCATGTTCACATATAAAAGAGATGAAACAAATGAGATCAATTGGTTACATTAATTCTTTTGTACCTATTTATTTCTATAGAGGCTTCATGATTATTATATCTTTGACAATGCCTAACTACTTAAATAGTCTAATTAGTTTTATCTGAAACAATGTAAAATAATGATTTACAAACAAATAATATTTACGACTGTATCGGTACTCTATATTATATGTGATAATCTTTACTAATGTTATAAATGCAAAAGTTTGTTTGTTCGTTTGTTACGCGTTCGCGTCTTAACTAGGTACATAATGTAACTAACATCTGTGGGAGAAGGCCAGGTTAGGTAGACCTAATAATCATAAAACGTATACAGCTTTCCCGTTCTAACTATAAATGTGGAAAAGGGACAAATATTAGTTTAAGTGAATTTGTATATATAACATACTTACACTAAATGTAAACATTTTTACAGAACCGAAAAAGCCTAGGATCGGTACGTAAACACGATACACTATGGTGTAGTGGATTTAACAACAGTGTTAAACGGGACTTGTAATTTTGAATTCTTAATTTAAATTTTCTTTTTAATTTCTATATTTCACAATATAATTATAATAAAACATTGACACGTACTTTTTTACACACAACGCATTAACATTCATGCTCTAAAGGCTTTTGGACATACATAGATGTTCCTTATATATGTTTCCGATTAGCCCTAACTAATTCACATATAATGTTGTGAAGTATATATAATATAAGGGAGGCTGTTTGTATTAACATATCAATAACAATTACAAGTCTTGTTTACATTAAATATTACACTTGCTTATATACACGCAACCAAACAATATATTATTACAATTAAGAAATCAACGCTTTTCAATACATTGGGCGGGATGAGTTACCTACAAATAACGCAAAGAGTAATTTTCGGCTGTCATGATAAAGACACAAAGATAATAATAATAATAATTCATAATGAACAAAAATCAGATTAACTTATCTAATACTGAACGCTTATTGGTTAACTATTACGTCATCATCTGTAATCGACCAATGACCATTCAGTGTGCTTAGTGGAAGTATTTTTTTACTTATTCGATATCGTTGGCATTGCGATTTGTATGTGATGATTATTGTCACTAGACGGCGCTGTTTTCATTCCATACAAATCACAGTTAACAAAAACATGACATTTCAAATTAGTTAATCAGATTTTGATTAGCGTTTCGGTATTTGGAGGGAAACCTCAGTTATCTTTTTAAATGCCACACTATTTATGTACATACTGGTTTTACATAATGCGTTTATTGTAGAGGATTCTAGGTTTATATAAATATTTGAATATTATCTACTAAATAACTTATAACATGTTCAAAATTGCATGTTGAAATGACTTTGACTATAATAATAACTATGAATGTTTCATTCAAAACGTTTTTCTAATCCATACATTATATTATAAGGTATATTAAAAGTTTTTGGTCAACTAATAGAATAGAAGGAGTTGTAAAGTTGTATACTTGGCCTATTTCTTCTTCACTTCAGTGTTAATGTTTTGTTGTTATATGTTTCTACATAGACCTATTTATAGTAGTGTTTCCTTTTGACTCCCAATTTCTGTAATATATAATACTATTAATCACATAAGTTTTTGGTGTGTAAACATTTTAGCGTTCGGTACACGGTAGGGGGCTAACTGAGAGTTCCAGCGTCAGATGACGTCAGCGTAATATTGCTTATTGTAAGTGCGTTAATGTGTGCGTGTCGGTACATAAGCTCACATGTTTACACATCATTTTTGGATCTATCTATTTCTTTTAGGAATAACTGTAATGGAATATTTTGGTACTCTTCTAAGATATTAATTTTTCCTACATGATTAACTTTCGTTTCACATCTCTCTTCTAATATTTTCATAAATGAATTATGAATTGTTGAGTTTTCTCATTTTACCGACATGTCTTCTCTCATAAATGAGATTAATCCGGTGGTGGATTTGACCAATAACAAGTTCTTTCGATGTCTCCACTGATAATCGAGTGGTTTCCAGCTGAATATCAACCTGGACATGCTGTGGATAGTGATGAAATGGTCAACAACCTCCTGCAATGGATCCAAGGTTTATACCAACAGAAGAATAGGAAAGGTCCGTTTTAATGAATTTCAGAAGACCATTGACTTTGACAATGACACAAATATTATACGTTCATATTATTCTTCATTTAATTTGAATATCTCTAAGATATATTATCATAATAGGTATTTTTTTGTAACACAGAAATCCACAAATCACGCTTATCACGCTGGTTACGAGTGTACACAGAACACTGATTCACAATATGCACATTCGTTAAATTCGTAATTTGAAAATAAACTAACTATTATTCACTATTTCCAGCACGACAGTACTTTGGAGGCAAGCCAGAAAGACCAAGGCCATTTGAACCTGCATCTTATCTACCACCAACTGGTTATCCTCCGTCAGGCAATCGTCCAACGCCTTCGTACAGCGAGGGTCCATCTCCTTCCAGTCCAAATTATCAACCTAGCTCGCCTTTCTTTTCAAGTCAACCGGAGCAACCATCATCGGAGCCAAGCCAACCGCCGTACCAGCCAAGTGAACCTGGCTACCAACCTAGTCAGCCAACCTCATCACCTTATCAACCAAGCAAACCCTCCCAACCTTTGTATAAGCCCAGCCAACCATCAGTGCCTTCTCAACCTAGTCAACCAACCCAATCTCCATATGAACCAAGCAATCCTTCTCAACCAGATTACCAACCTAGTCAACCGTCAAAGCCTGTTAACGAAGTAACTTCTTCATATCAACCTAATATATCTACGCAACAGCCTGAAAGTCCTGACAACGGTAATGTTGAAATTACACCATCACAACTTCCTTCTGGGCCAGACGATGATGACCGTCACCCACCACATATTCATGATATAACAGTTGACTGTGGCAAGCAAATGATGACCATTAATATAGAATTCAACAAAGTTTATAATGGAATTATCTACTCGCAAGACCATTTCAAGGACTCCGACTGTGTCTACGTGAGAGAAAACTCCAATCAAATTAAATATTCTTTTACCGTCAATCTTGATAAATGTGGCACAAAGTTCTTTAGTGATTTCGAAAATGAAGGGCAAGCTTATTTGGAGAATATATTGGTTCTTCAAAACGAGCCTGGTATACAGGAAGTCTGGGATCATATCCGTCGGGTGAGATGCCTCTGGGAAGGAAACTTAACCAAGCAGTTAGTATCATCACTTAGTGTTGGAATGCTTAATCAAATTACAAGTAACTTCAGCGGTGACACTGCCATGGCGCGGTTGGACATTCAAGCCGGAAAAGGACCATTCGCTCCTGAAGCTAACGGCTTAATCAAAATCGGTGAAATAATGACATTGGTAGTATCTGTTACAGGCGATCCAGGTTTCGATATTTTAGTAAGAGAGTGCGTAGCAAGAGATTCTGGCAACAATCACGTTGTACCCTTAACTGATTCTAATGGCTGTGTGCTAAAACCGAAACTATTCGGATCATTCCAGAAGACAAGAGAAACGGGTAATACAGGAGCTTCCATCATAGCTTACGCCTATTTCAACGCATTCAAATTTCCTGATGAAATGGACTTGATAATCCAATGCGAAGTTGAATTATGTAAGACTGATTGCGAAGTCTGCCCTAACCCTGGAAGTACAGAACCGAGGAGGAAAAGACGTGATATTATCCACGTTGGTAATAGAACATATGAACCAGTTACGACTATCGAAAAAGGTCTGAGAGTGGTCTTCGCTGAAGATCTCCCACATGAGACCGGTATATGTATTTCGTCCACAGTCGCATTATGGGGTGGATTTTTAGTTTTAGCCGGATCATTAATGAGTAGTTTATCTGTATCCTACTGCTGGCACAGATCGCGTGGATCTATTAAATTTTAATAAACTTTTATTTATGTTTATTTATTAATTTACTAATGCTATTTTGAATAATAGAATTCCTAAGGTTTATCGTAAGTCCTGTAAATTGATGAAAAATCTATTTTTTAATAAATTAGGTTAATGATCCGCTCTGAAAATTTATTTGGGCTCATTAAAGCCTCGTTATTATACTTTAGTTGTCATAAAATTCAGTATTAATGAAGTAAAATCTTTAAAAACTAAAAAAAAATTCGATCTAACTTCTGTACACATTTAATTACATCATTAAATAAATGCCAAGAAGATCAAATTTAAGATATATTATAGCGAGTAATATAATCGTCATTACTATATAGATCGTTCAATAGAATTTGTAATTCTATGAATATATGTCATTAAGATCTATGTATATTTGATTATAATAATTTATATGAAAAAATATATAAATTGTATAAGATCGATTAATAAGTACATCCTAATTGGACTGGGTAACTGAAATTACTATTTATATTATTTTTGTAAATAATAAATTGTTTATTGAATGTAATTAAAATAATTCATAAAATACACAATCGTTTTTATTTTTCTACTAAGTATATTCTATAAGACGAAAATATTAAAAAAAATAAAGTATTAAAATATAAAAATATCCGAAATACATAGTGCTTGCCTTACCTCATGCATGAATAGAATATTTCAATCTTTTTTTAATATAAAAGTGATCTTGGATTTGTCAAGCTGACATTCAACTAAAGTGATCTTAATACTACAGTCATATATTGAAACCGTCTGACATAAAAAACTCTGTGCTATTTCTAATGTTCGATCTCGTATTACTTTCTATTTTTAATAAATATTAATTATTCTCTAAGCTGTGTAACAATACATTTACAAAAATATTATATTTTTAGGACAGAAATAAAATAGCAATTAAAAGAAGGCATTAATAATAAAATCGCAAATTTAAGGACATTTTATCAAGACACGAAAGGAACAAATCTAATTAGTTAATTAAGCTATAAAAATAATTTAAAGTTCACATCGATATCTCACACAGATAATAATTAGGCGCGTAAAAAATAATAAAAAACAAAATAAGCGCGTGACAGCTACGATGTGTGTGCTGCCAGCGCTATTGTCCACAAAAAATCGCTAGCAATATAATATATTCACAATAAGGTTGATTATTTTCATATAAAGAGGTACAATTATTAAAGAAAAATGATTAAAGATAAACAAGTAAAATGAAGATAATAATTTGAAACAATATGCACAGATAATAATACAAATAACGATTGGGATTGGTCACAAGACTGCACTTTCAATTTACAATTGTCATTCCGAGTCAAAAATTGAAACTCAATTATCAAAAGTTAAGAGGGTGAAACGGGGTTATATGTTTTCGGAATGTTACCACTTTTCTTAGAATCGAAATAAAATTTATAATTATGTTCTTATAAAATTTATTATTTTATATTATAAAATAACTTCATAATAATTATTTTAAGGATATTATACTCTTTAAAATACGTCAATACAATTATATATAAACAGTTTAAATGTAAATGATAACATAAATTATTTGGACAGTAAATTACCTTATGATATACACAATTATGCCACGTTGGCAAATCCTGAGTGTCTGGTACAGACTGCAAAAAAAAACCTTTATATTTATAACAAGAAACTCTCACTAAAATGTTAATATAATTAAGCTGTTTGAAATATCATTTAGTCTTCAAACAAACGCACCAATAAAAATTGCTATTTGTATAATTCATATAAATTTATTAATGCTATTTTGATTTTCTCACGCAACGGAATACTTTTCAATTTATGATGATAACATACTATCGTGGTAGTATTTTTGCAACTCTAGAACTCCATCTGCTGTATGAATAATTCATTTACCCTTGCCAGTCAAGCATACAAAATATATTTTTTAAATAATTCGTAACTTGTTCATTTTTTGCAGATTCATTCTTGGGTACCACACTAGCGCGTAATCCGGCACCTGGACACCTGTGTAGCACTGTCATAATCATCGTTCTAAAAATACCAGGAAATATTTATTTACTTAATACAATTAATACACTTATATTTAGCTGCTGACTATACTTTTTGAAGTAAGTATATTTAAATAAAGATGAAATGACACTATCAGAAAACTATTTGCTGTGAGATATCGTTCACAACACTCGTAAAGTAGGCGAAATGGATAAATTTAAACAATTTATAATAAGCCTTATTTTAACAATATTAAAGGTTAAAATGCTCTATCAGACGCTAACTTTTTCTTTAATATGACACTTGTTAAGGGGTGAATGATACGAGCAACGAATTAAACAAGATAATGTCGATTTGTTGGGACGTCTGTTACTTGAACGTTTTGTTTATTATTGTAGTATATTGTTGATTCATTCTAAAATGACATTTGCTTTGAGTAAGTTTATGTTAGGTATGGAAATTTCTATAGCCCAAAACTTTTACATCACTTGGCGGATATCTATCTTATAACAATTATAGTAGGATGTAGACGGGCAAATACAACCCGAAAGATTTCATTTGGGCCTGAGGTGGGCGCTACCCACCCTGCCATTGAACGGTGCGCATACGTTATCCGAGCGAATCTTGCAAGCTGTACCAGCTGATGGTCAATTCATATAATGTGGAATGTATGAATATATTTAATGGTGCTACTCTAGACCTTCGTTTCTGTTGGGCTATTTTTCAACCTCAAGTTATTTTGCGAGTAAATACTAAGTAGGTACATATTAATGTCATCAATGTGTCATGTATTGATGTTGGTTTTATTTATCAAATTAGTTGTAATTAGACTATTACCAATGTATTTTTTTAGCTCAAATTATGACCTGAGATAGTGCTAGGAGGTCATTTCTTACTCATGTCGATTGACATTATTGTTGCTTTAAAATATAATCAGCCTGACTTATAAATCATCTTCTATAGATCGAGATAAAAAATTGTTGTTTGATTTGAACTGTCAATGTTTTATTATGTCACGGTAGAAGATTAAGGGCAAAACAAAAGACAAAAAAGCAAAAAGACTAAGAAGGCGAAAACATCCTTCATAGTTCCTGTGGCAACGCATTTACACACATTAGTTTCGAGGATATACATTAAGGATTTCTGTAAAATGATTCGTAAATCATGTTTCGGGGTATATGAACATATTTTAAGGATGTCGTTTTTTAACAACAAAATCAAGCGAATTTTGTGAAATAGTTACTCAATTAGTTAAGCCATATATAATGACATGCTTCTAATTCAGATATAAATACAAGACAAGTAATAGGAATCTTAACAGTATTTACATTCCCGAGCCACAAATGACTCCACCCCACCTGATGGTAAGTGATAGTGGAGTACAAACGCGACGGCCAGTACACTCGGGAAGAATGTTCTGCACTAGCCTCCCCCGTCTTCCCGGCCCGCAAGATGCCTTTTCACGCCTCGTTTGAAGGATTTAAGAGGGAAACACGTGTGCGGGTAAAGAATTCCATTTTTAAGTGGTGCGACAAAGAAAAGAGTTGCCAAATTTCTTCGTGCGTGATAAAATTGAAGTCACAGTTAGGCGATGACATCGAGTGTCAGCACGCGTAGACTTGTGAGGGAGAATAATTCCTCAGAGCACTCACCGTGATACATTCGCTAGAAAGCGCTTAGCGCTGCTATCTCTAGACGCAATTTAAAGGCTCGAGGGTGCTTGCGACCAATACGTCGCCAATAATGCGAATGAACTGGTCATATCTGATTTTCCGTCCCATCAGATGAGGAGAGCGATCGAATAGAGAGCGCACTTATGTCATAACTGAAATTTGTGAACATATCTGACCATAATGTAATTTATGCTTAGTCTTAAAAAATAGAATTATTTTAAGCAAAGTCTGGTATAGCAACTAAATAAATTTTAACAGAGCCGAGTGATATTTTATTATCTAATCCGAAACAATAAACCATAGTTTATGTAATTTATATAATATATATATATAATTTAAGATCAATTGTATGAGTAGGAATATTCATTGTAGTGTCGATTCTCGTTGAATAACAAAATGGAGATTGTGAAGTTAAAAAAATCTGCATTTTTTGTGCAAGTGGGATCAACAATGATAAGTAGGTTGATTTATTTAATAAAAATAGATTTTACTATTAAATGTCGGTCACGGTGTCCAATCAAAATACAGATATTATAGTTTAGAAGTGAACGCAAGCACAGTCGCAGGTTGTGTCATAGTTTGACATGACGGGAGTATTGAATTTGTTAGTGTTGAAAGCTTTATGTAAAAAACCTATTTATTGTTCAGATCTTGTGTTTAAGTCCAAGACCTCGAGTCTTAGTAGCTTATTTCGCTGACCTGGGTAACGTTTTTAAATAATGTTCTCGTAAATTTAAAAGAAAATAAGGCAATTATTAAGATGCAAGATGGAGGAGGAGGAGGAAGGAGGATATTTTAGCAAATATAAAATTTGCTAAAATATTTTAGATTTAAAGATCATATAATATCTCTGTATGGACTTGATCGTTATAAATATGGTGTAATAAAATGTTATAAGGTAGTTTTTATATGAATCAATATTTACGCGTCATGGGGTAATACTGCGGTAATACCGACACGTATGCCGTGACGGCAAGCGGGATGTTATGTTTGCGTGGCGCGTTTAGATAATTCATTGCTATTTACTATTATAATATTAGTAATAAAAGTATGATTATTTTATTAATTCATTCTATGATTTCATTTATTTTATCTTATTATTGATTTTCTTTAATCATAAATAACTTCAATAGCAAACAATTTCCATGATTCGCATACTCCGGGCGTCCTGTGGCGGCCAAGTCTTTTATTGCAAAGGGCTCTTCAACAGCTATACATACAATATGAAAAGGAACTATTTTTTCTTTCCAGTTGCCAATCTTGTATGTCTCACCGGATTCATATATGCATGGCCATCATACACATACGCGGTATTCAAATCAAACGAAACAGTGTTGGATGCACCCATGACGACTGGGCAATTGTCACTCTTAGGAAGTTTCATAAACGTTGGAGCGTTGGTCGCAACGCCGTTTTGTGGATACGCTGTTGACAAATTTGGTAGAAAATACTCAGCTATGCTGTTCGGTTTACCATATGTGGTAAGTTAAAGAAACCGTAACAGCCTGTGAATGTCCCACTGCTGGGCTAAAGGCCTCCTCTCCTCTTTCAGGGAAAGGTTTGGTGCTTATTCCACCACGCGGCTCCAATGCGGGTTGGTGGTATACACATGTGGCAGATTTTCAGTGAAATTAGACACATGCAGGTTTCCTCACGATGTTTTCCTTCACCGTAAAGCACGAGATGAATTATAATCACAAATTAAGCACATGAAAATTCAGTGGTGCTTGCCCAGATTTGAACACACGATCATCGGTTAAGATTCACGCGTTCTTACAACTGGGCCATCTCAGCTCATCAAGTTTAAGAAAATTGTACAGAAAAGCTAGAAATAAAGGCAGACGAGTGAAAGTTGACGCGTTCTATTTAAATAGAGACTGATAGCATTATAATAAAAAAATTAACTATTTTTTTGACTTAAAGAGATGTTATAATTTTATTAACTTCTGTCCGAGCGAATGATGATGAAATGAAGCTCACTGTGAGCTATATAATATCGATGGCAGAAAAGTAGATACGGACATCTGCATTTTTGTGAAAATGCTTTTTTTACGAAAATAAGCTTATATTAACCTTATCTACAAGTCTGTATTGAAGTTTTTTTAATTTTTCTAAGTAATTACGATTATCTGGTAAATGAATACATCTACACTCGAATTTTAACAAACGCCTCAGTAGAAACGGACATTTCAATTTGTCCGCCTTTACTTCGGAGTATGCACAGATAATTGAAACGCAAACAAAGACATCAGTCACTTATCTCACTCTTGCGCGTACGCGGTTACGCAAGTACGCGGACAATTTATCGCACTTAATGTTAAAATTATATTGTTTATAGCACTCTACATTTATATATCCTTAAAGCTCGGTAACTAATCTTTACTAATATTATAAAGCTAAAGAGTTTGTTTGGTTGAACGCGCTAATCTCAAGAAATACCGGTTCAAATTAAAAATAATGTTAGTGTTGAATAGCCCATTTATCAAAGAAGGCTATAGACATCAAGCTACAACCAATAGGAGCTAAGCATCAATAAAAAATGTTGTAGAAACGGGGAAAATGTATTCTTTTTGAGATTTTCTTCTCATTGTTTTGTTAAATTTATAATTACTCGTTTTTTTAAAGTCAGCATAAGTACTTATTTTTTAAATGCAGATTTACCTTTCAGTTTTAAAAGGATATAATTTCTATTGAAGGTATCGCTTGCAGTCACAATAAATAAAGCACAGAGACAGACATTAAAATATGTCCTAACAGATTTAAGGGAATTCTGTTTTTCTCATGGCCAATTGTATGTTGCCATATCTAGATCTAGATGCTGCGAAAACCCAAATATCCCACGAAACTAAAAATACTAAACCATGAAACTAAAAACGAAATTAAAAATATTGTTATTACTGAAATACTATAAGTCCGTTTGTAGTGATTTCTTTAAGTTATACACGGGTGGAACCGCGGGCACAGCTCGTTATCAATAAAACACTTAACTGAGTGATTAAAAATAGCCTGATATTCTGTAAATTTCAGGGCTGATTATACTTATAAGAAACAGTGATATTCATTTTTTATCTGTATGTTAGCATTATACTTTATTTTTATTATATATTAATTAATAAAAAAAATATTTTCTTTGATATTTAATCTAAAGTATAATTTACTTAAAAATAGTTTTGTTTTTTTGTCCATAAACAAAAATATATAATTATTATGAATAAATAATAAATAAAACAGTATTATTTTATATGCATTATTATTAAAACAAAACGTTTGTGTGGTTTAGGAAATTAAACGAGTTTAACTCAGAGACGTAGATGAAGCTAAGTGAAATGTTATATACAAAGTAAATGAAGACATCTACAAAATTTTATTCTAAAAATGTTAAAAACTGTTTTTATCAATCAATCAATCAATCAACAGCCAATCCTTGTCCACTGCTGAACATAGGCCTCTCCCAAGGTGCGTCAAAGCTCCCTGTCCTCCGCCTTCCGCATCCAGTTGGTGCCCGCCACTTTCTTAAGGTCGTCGGGCCACCTGACTGGAGGGCGCTCTACGCTGCGCTTGCCGATTCGCGGTCTCCACTCTAGGACTCGTCTGCTCCAACGGCCATCGGTCCTACAACATACGTGACCAGCCCACTGCCACTTCAGCCTGCTAATTTTGCAAGCTATGTCGGTGACTTCAGTTCTTTTCCGGATAATCTCATTTCTGATCTTATCCTTCAAAGATACTCCGAGCATAGCTCACTCCATAGCACGCTGAGCGATATATATAATTTATTATATATATACTTATACTGTTTTTATGTCGCTTTGATTTCTTTAAATATCCTTAAAAATAGTGCTAGAGGTTGTTAACTTAATTTATTAAATATTTTAATTATAATGAGCACTATTTTGATTACAAGAAATAAACGGTTATCAGATGTCTTCTTTTACGTTCTTTATGGAGATGTCTTCTTTTACGTCGAGGCTTTTAAAAAGTAAAAAAATATATCCACATTATTTCAGAAAAACAACAACATAGCGATAGAACCAGTTATACAATAAATAAAAAATGTTATTTTAAATCACAATCGAAAATTTTTAGTTAATTGATACATAAATGTCGAAATGTTAACTATTTTTTACTTAATGTGCTCTTCTAAAAAATTGCTATTATGAAGATGTCCGTATCTTCTTTGCTGCCATCGATATTATATTGAAGATATATAAAAATGGCATATAATATTTTTTTATTATAATTATCATATTATCTAAGCTAAAATAATATTGTTAGCTTTTTCATAGGAGATTAAATCGCATAATTAAAAAGTGATCCACTTTTTCAATTTCATAATATGTATAATGTAATGGCGAGACACTAATATTTTTATTAGCTTATAAATTCATTTAAATTTTGAACCAAGCACAACTATTATGATCCCATTTTTTATTATTTCCATTATTGTGATTGCTTCTAAGCATTGCCATTGTTGGTTCCACCGTGAGCCAAAGATTGAAAAACTTTGAGCCGGATTAAATTAAGATTTCATATTAATATTTTATTTCAAATATATAGAATAATTTCAGATGACATGGGCGCTCATCTCCGTTACCAAATCCGTATATCTGATAATATTTGCTGTTGGATTGGCCGGCTTCGGAGCTGCAGGGCAAGCAGTATCATCCGTGTTCATATCAGAAATATGCCACGATTCAATTAGAGGAGGATTAACATCGACAACAGTGTCTGGATTTTTCGTTGGATTGTTATTTTCTTATGCACTAGGAGGATATTTATCTTATTATAATGTTTTGTATGTACATTTGGTACTATCAGTTTTTTATATTGTGATGTTAGCACTATTGAAAGAGTCACCGGTGTTTTTATTGAAATGCGGTAAAGAAAAGGTGATACATATTTAAATATAATAATCTTTTTATTATTGTAATATTGTGGACAGATTTATTTTTATTGCAACAATGTGATAATAAGTGTTTGCGAATATCTTACGAAGCTGTTGACTTTAAATGTTAAGTTGTCTGTTCAGTTTAAATTAAATTGACAATAAAGTTTTATTACATTATTATGTTCTTAAATGCGTATAGTATGCGTAAAAGTATTTTGGGATTTTTCGATTACATGATACGATTTTTTATGATACATATTAATTCATTATTTTGGTCTAAATGTGGATACATTTGTTTTTGACGACATATATATGATTATATCATTTTAGGAAGCTGCGGAATCGATTGCGTTTTATCACCGTTTTGAATTGAATTCTAAAGAATTAGAAATCGAGATAAAAAAAATTAAACTACAGTTGGATCCAAAAATTAATTTAATATTAGAAGCAGGAAGTGATGGTAAGTGTTGAGATGTATATTTATTATTTTTACTTGATCAACATTAGGTAATAATTATGATGAATCAGCCTAAGATGTTTATTATTTTGATAAGAATTAAATTCTCTAACATGAGAACTTAATGTTATATTTAAAATTAACAATAACGATATATGCGAGAGTACAAACAGATTTAGAAATTGATCGGCAATTATCGCTTCGTGTGAATACAGAAAAGAAAAATCAAAAGCTTTTACTTTGTGGTAGGGTAGGGTTTTGTGCAAGTCTGACCCGATAGGTATCACCCACGCATCACCTATTTTAACGCCAAACAGCAATAATTAGTATTGTTGTGTTTCGTTTAACAGGGTTAGTGAGCCAGTGAAACTTTAGACACAAGTCACATCTCGGTTCCCAAGGTTACGGAACCAATGTCCATGGGCGGTTGTGACCATTTATGTGACCACATGGCCTATCTGCATTTATTATAATGAAAAAAGAAAGAAGCTATCATACAATTTCATAGAAATAGTTAAGTACAGTACAGTAACAGTCTGTGAATGTTCCACCGCTGGGCTAAGGCCTCCTCTCCCTTTTTGAGGATAAAGTTTGTAGCTTATTCCACTACGCTGCTCCAATTTTGGTTGGTGGAATACACATGTGGCAGAATTTCAGTGAAATTAGACACATGCAGGTTTCCTCACGATTTTTTTCTTCACCGTCAAGCACGAGACGAATTAAAATCCCAAATTAAGCACATGAAAATTCAGTGGTGCGGGTTTGAACCCACGATCATCGATTAAGATTCACGCGTTCTTACCACTGGGCCATCTCGGCTTAAGTTAAGTAACTGATTAAAAACAAAATAAAAAAAGACAAATTTAATAACAACGCTAGAAATACACGATGCAACTAAGCCTTGATACGTGTTATAAGAAGTTATCTGGTTCTCGATTTCTAGATATGAGATATAATTATGTATATTTTCGCTATCTCTTCAAACGCATAACATAATATGCTTCAACAATTTAATTTATTTGTTTAAGCGATATGACACCACTTTCTGCTAAATTGCAAATGTGTATATGACGTGTGTACTTAATAATAACTTAATACGTATAGTAATTTATCCGAATTACAAATTTAAAATTGCAGATTTAAATCAGAGCAAGCGATGTGTGACACATACCTAAATCTTTTGGATGTAATTCTGCCATCTTTATTGTTACCAGACCTTAGAATGTGGTTAACTGCGAGATAGATAAAGGTAGATTTTTTCGGGTCGATTGGCGCGGTTGGTAGAAACTTGCCTTTCACGCCGAAGGTTGTGGATTCGATTCCCACTAGGACAGACATTTGTGTGCATGAACATATCTGTTTGTACTGAGTTTGGGTGTAATTATCTTTATAAGTATATGTATTTCCAAAAGAAAAGTAGTATATGTAGTGAATCAGTTGTCTGGTTTCCATAGTACAAGCTCTGCTTAGTTTGGGATGAGATGGCAGTGTGTGAATAATGTCCCAGGATATATTATTATTATTATTCTCTATAACAAGAATTTGTTTCATCGAACGAACAGTTGTTGTTGTGTATTATTTGTTATTTATCTTCTTTGATTTTTTTAGACGGGAAACTCACCACTGAGCTCTTGGATAATCCATCAAGCTTCACTACAAAAGTTGAAAAACGCGAATCAGCGTGGCAGTTTCTAAGTATACATTTTTTTTAATGAAATTAATACTAATATATATATAAACTTATAGACATTACCGTTTATTTTCTAGCAAAGCTTTCCGATTATTAAACGTACTAAGACTCAATTTAAAGACAATAACAATATTCAATTTATGTGTCATATAAATTACATTTTGATTATCATTTGACAATTTTGTACCGATGTTGCATGTTTTTATATTTTTGTTAAATAATTTAATCACATAGTGTGAAGTACCAATTGTATTTGGAAATTCACGTAACATTTTAAAACGAACGTTTAATTAATTACATAGTTTCCGGTAGCGGTTTCACAACGTTCGAAGAGCACAGGGGGTGCAAAATTGCATGATAATCTGTTGAATAGTTTAGACGTGAAAGCGTCACAAGCAATCTTACGCATTTTTAATATTAGAATGTGAAATTACAATTAAATTGCAGGAAGTTCTGAATCATCGAAGAAAGCATTGTTTTCTGTTCTTATCGTGATGGCAACAACGATTTTAATGGGGTCCATTGTTCTACAAGTGTATGCCGAACCTCTATTTAAGGAAGCTGTGCCCACGATGCATCCAAATACATGCTCGATATTACTAGCCGTGGACTACTTAATCGCAAGTTTAGTTTGCGGTTGTACGTTAGACAAGTATGGTAGAAAGGTATTTTTTTTATTTTGGTTCATAATATATATTTATTTTTCTGGTTCAAAAGAAAGCAATTAAAGAAATTAAAATAATATTAACTTGTATAATATATGTATACCTATCAATTTATTTATTTCTTTATTTTGTATGGCGCCATTGTCACCAACCCGCCTGCCAAGCTTGGTGACTAAGGCAAATACCCCCTATGAGCGACGACAAAAATTCACGGCCCCCTATTCCCGGTAATCGCACTATTCCTGGCCATGGTACCGGCCATGGTAACGGTGCGATGGGGGGTGCTAAGAATCCCCAGGCTACGGCAGGGTACCACAAACGGCGACTGTTTTTGGCCACGTATAATGAATGCTCTTTGCGGCTGGACGAACATCTGACAGAATTGGAAGTAGAGTTAAGTCGTATTAACTGGAATATAGTAGGTCTATCAGAAATCCGAAGACAGGACATGGGGGAGGCTTTCGTCCAGCAGTGGACGGCAAAAGGCTAAAAAAAGAATTGTCAGGCGCAACGTTATTTCCTTTTATTTTATTTCGTTTTACTCTTCCCTTTTTTATTCGATCTTATATTATATTCTTACGTATTGAATTAAATCACACAGAAAATATAACAGTATACACACAGTATTGCTGTTTCAAGTTCAATAGGATGTGAGCCAGATTAATTACAGGACGTTGAAGGAGTATCCGAGGAACATGTTATTATTTTCCTGTTTTGCATGTCATTATTGCCCAAAAAACATTTTAGCGCAAGAGACACGTAGCTTTTATATTGCGTTTATTCAAAATCTTGTAAGACAATCACTCTTCTAATCTGAAAAGTGTGAATGAATGCTTTACGTAAATGCAGCTGATTATCACGTTATTTATCATTTATTCAACCGCCGAACAGAAATAGCATGTATTGATTAAATTTATGTGAGCCAAAATAACTACAGCTACAAGTGATATAGCATGACATTATATTTCTTATGGTTCACGGTGTATTGACGTTTCTCTTTTGCGTTTCAGACACTTATGACCATCACGTCTATCGTGTCCGGTATCTTTACGATACTACTCGGCTCTCAGCTCCACTTACACTGGGCACCGCACTGGTTCACCGCATTTTGCATATATGGCTACTGTTTCGTCTACAATCTCGGAGCTGCTGTCGTTCCGTTTGTTCTTACCGCTGAGGTATTTCTACCTGAGGTAAGAAAATCAAGAATAAAATATACTTTATTACTTATAAATACTTTTGAATTCATCTAACCTGAAAATCTACCAATGGCTTGGAATGTAAATTCTACAGAAATAGTTGACAAGAAAATAAGTTGTTACTCAAATTTTTACGTCAAACATAATGTGGTCGCTTGAAATCAATGTTATTTACAACGCCTGCTCCAATGATAAGGCAAGGACTCGTATATGGTACATAATAATTAAGTAACAAGTACTATTTTATTGTTGATCTAATCTTTACATATGTGATATGTGATCTAATCTGTATGTTGATATAATTAATTTGCATAAAAAGCTCCTACTGTGACTGTTATCCTCTTTATTATATGGCTTCAGGTTTTTCCATTCTTTTAGCAATAAAAATTTAATTTTAATTTACTTGGTTAAGAGGTGCAAGCCTGTCTGGGTAGGTACCATCCACTTATCCGATATTCTAACGCTAAATAGCAATACTTAATTATATTTTTATATTCCGGAAGGTCGAATGAGCCAGTATAATTAGGCATAAGGGATGTAATATTTTAGTTCCAAGGTTAGTGGCGCATTGGCCGATGACCTATTTGCCATAAGGGGTGTTTAATATTATGAGATTATATTGCCATAAGATTTGGATCACCATATTCAGATTATTCACATTTCAGGTTCGTGGGATTTGCAACAGTTTCTCAATGGCATGTATGTGGATCATGAACTTCGGTACTACCATCATCTTCTACCCCTTGGTAGAAGCGTGTGGTCTTGGACCTACATTCTACTTCTTCTCGGTGGTGTGCTTCCTAGGAGCATTCTACAGTCATTTTCTCCTTCCTGAGACGAAAGGTCTATCAGCTGATGCGATACAGCCGCTATTTTTAAAGAAAAGTAGAAGGAAGAGTCAACCAAGACTGTAACTGTAAATTACATTTTTTTAAGTACCGTTTCTTATTTTCCTAACGCTCTTTTAACTCTATTATTTGATTTTCGGTAACAGATTTCCATTGAGATGCAGTTTTCTTAAATAATTTGAATTGAATATGTTGAAATTGTTTTGTCAAGGCGGATTACTCATAACATAAGAAATGGTAGAACTTCGTTAAAAATTACTAAAATTTCGACCGTACTAGTTTCATTTAAAACGTAGGTACGTTTGTAATGTAATGTTTTAATGTAAACAGTGCCTGATTTAATTTATTAGCAAATTTGTTAAAAACAATTATTGCTTTTTGTGATAATTATAATAGCTTTATTTTTATAATCATGTATAATATTTACTACAATAGTTATTGAATAATAATTAAATTTTTTTTACCTTTAAGTTTTACATTTATTTATCTAAAATATAATAATAATGTACCCTAATAGCTATTTTTTTATCACATAGATGTTTTTTTAACCAAGAGAAATATAAATAAAATATTATATATGAAGAGCTGTGATGACCAATGGTTAGAACGCGTGAATATTAACCGATGATTTTGGGAACAAACCTAGCCACCACTGACTTTTCAAGTATTTAGTTTGTTATGTTTATAAGTCATTTTTTTCTTGACGGCGAAGGAAAACATTGCAAAGATGTGTCTAACGTGCATACAGTAACAGTAACAGCGTGTTAATGTCCCACTGCTGGGGTAAGGCCTCCTCTCCCTTTTGAGGAGAAGGTTTGGAGCTTATTCCACCACGCTGCTCCAATGCGGGTTGGTAGAATGCACATGTGGCAGATTTTCAATGAAATGAGACACATGCAGGTTTCCTCACGATGATGATGCGCATACAAAAGTAAATAAATAAAAAAACACTTTGAATTTATGTGTATATATATCCATAACATATAATGTAGCTATATTATATTTTATTTTATTATAAGCTGCATCTATGAAAAAATATGAACAGAGCTATTGTTTTTATTATAACGGACTAATTTGAATTAAATTATATGAACGAATCTATTTTTTGTTATATGGGAAAACGCTTTTACGCGTTTCCCCCACAAAATACGCCATATGTGGGAGACTCGCTGGGCCCTAGAATGCCTAGTACGCCCTAGCGCTTACGCCTAGCTACTAAAAACGCCACGGGACCGCATCATATGAGCGAACCGAACCAAACATGAAACACTTTTTTATAAAATATGTAAGCGTACTGGCAAATGGGCTACATAATAGTAAATTGTCACCTCCCATTGACATACACAGACGGGTTGACATTATTAACTATTGATATTTATGCATTTCATTGTAAATTGAATGGCTTTTTTAGACTTATAATATTTTAGACTTATAATAAACTATTAGTCTAGTCACTAGGAAAGTTCTGACTTAGAGATCAAGAAGAGGTCAAGGAAACTTGCTATTTCGTTTAAGAATAATATTCCAAGCTCGTGACTTTAAAAAAGGTATATATAATCGGTTTAAAAAAAAATTAATTATTGTCTATGGTAATGGTAGTTATTATAAAATTATCAAACATATATTTTTAACTTTTTTGAATTAGATCAATAGTTCGTGAGCTTTGACGGTCATTATACTTTTACTGTGTCATATACATTACATATTTTTTCTATACTTTTATTTCTATTAGAATAACATATGAATGAATTATATGTAAGTTAAAATGTTTATTTTTCATTAGTTATCGTTATTTGCAAGCCACCGATTGGAAATATAGACAACCCACCACCCAAAACTGAACAGGGTTCTTCTCAGAGAAAAAACCGTGAAAATTTATATGTGATACGATCAGATTTCTAGTGATTTGGTGTTTAGAATGACAATCTTTTTTTCGACGAAGGCAGACAGGCGGGTATTGAGAAATACTCTGACTACATCTAATTATGCTGGAAATATTACATTGCTCGAGCGTGTTCGCAAACAGGGGTGCACACTCTTAATCCGCATAAAACTGACAGATGGGACAGCAATCTACCATGTCCAGAGGCGTAGGTCGGCTTTATGTGCTTTCTTGCCTGCCGACTTTACTTCAGGCTGCTACTGAGAATTACTGAACTGAAAAACTAAATAGCATTTACTGATCCGACACGGGGTTTGAATCTAGGAGAAGGCTTAATTTATTCTCCCAAGCTACTTCAATACGCGATACGCACGTAGAATACCATTCTGAATATAATAAATCATAAACACAAATTAAGCACATAAAAGTTTTTGGTCCCAAGAAGCCGGCCCGAACCAGAAAGCTTTTGCTAATATCCACGTGTTCTATTTATTAACTTTGTAATCTCGGCTCTTTATTTCAACACACTTAGTGAAATAATAATACCCATGAGCTCTTCAAACAAACGTGACATGTGTATATTACATACGAGTATCTGTAGTGACGTTAGTGTACGTAAAAAAACGTGACAGCCGATGATAGCTAAAACGGTTTTTTTCGCCTCGTTACTGAAGATATTGTGGAGAATTGACAAACAGAAATTTGTCTCTTTCGCTCAAACTATTGAAAAATAAAGATTTTATGAATAATTTCTCTTAAGGTGTTTTAGGATTTCCGTCAAGCTTAAACTCATAATCTTTATTCAATATTGAAGCGATGCGCTTGTTTATTGATTGTTAAACTTACCACTAGTTCGGAAATGTACCGCAGACCTGAGAATCAGCGAGTGAAGCACTTTTTCTGGCGCGCCTTTGGGTAGACCGACTCATATACCGTGACAGAAAACGACGTAGCATCACGTCTTTTGTCTTCATGACCCATCACCGCTGCAACACAAACGGTGTTGTGCGTATCCTTTAAGTATACGCGCCATGCCCACTGGTATACGTAACAATAAGAATATATGTATTTGTTTTATTAACAAAAAACTATGTTTTTATTAATTTTTGATTCTTTCAATTGACATTAATTTCGACGTATCACATCAGCCAGGCGTGTTGTGACAGACACATTTTTTTTGTCACCTGATGGTAAGTGGTCACCAACGCCCTTAGACATTGGCATTGTAAGAAATGTCAACCATCGCTTACATATCCAATGCGCCACCAACCTTGGGAACTAAGATTTTATGCCCCTTGTGCCTGTAATTACACTGGCTCACTCACCCTTCAAACCGGAACACAACAATACCAAGTACTGCTGTTTTGCGGTAGAATATCTGATGAGTGGGTGGTACCTACCCAGACGAGCTTGCACAAAACCCTACCACCAGTAGACAAGAATTTTCAAATAACAATATTTTAATAATTTACTCTATTATATAGAGCTGATTTGGCCTAATGGTTAAAACGCGTGAATCTTAACCGATGATCGTGGGTTCAAACTCGAGCAATCAATACTTATTTTTCATGTGCTTAATTTGTGTTATAAATTCATTTCATGCTTGACGGTGAAAAGAAAACAGCGTGAGGAAACCTACATGTGTTAATTTCACTGAAATTTTGCCACAAGTGTGTTCCACCAACCCGCATTGGAGCAGCGTGGTGGAATAAAGTCAAAACCTTCTCCTCAAAAAAGGAGAAGAGACCTTAGCCCAGCAGTGGGACATTCAGAAGCTGTTACTTACTATATTATTATTCAAAATGTCTTGACACGATCGTTCCATACCCAAGGTGTGATCATGGTATACCCGTAAGTACTTTGTTGATATATGGTTTATTTACATATAATGACTGTTGTATAATACATATAATTAAGTATTAAGTAAGGAATGATTGCACCAAGGTTTTGACCTTTTATATAATCTTTGTAACAATAAAGAAAAACCTAATGCTAGATAACATTGCGAGTTCAAGATTTGTAAACCTCAACAATCTTGTTCAAATATTTGATAAATATTATTATTTTTAGTCGTTTTATTGAAATGAAAACGAATGGATTTTTTTTAATTCGTCTGAGTTTAATTTAACCTAAGATAATTTAAAGTTAAGTCTGGAGTTTCACAGGTTCTTTCATCTCTTGTTCGGCAATGAAGTGAGATATCGTGAGGAAACTGTATGATTTGGAGATCTGTGTCATGTGTATCCACCAAACCGCATTGGATTAGGTTGATGGTATAAGCTCTTAACTTGTTTTTTTATGTTATAGATAGGCGGGCAAGCAAATGAGCCACCTGATGGTAAGTGGTCACCACCTAGACATTGGCGAGGTAAGAAAAAAATAATAACCATTACTTTCATTGCCAATGCACCACCAACCTAGGGAACTGCGATGTTATGTCCCTTGTGCCTATAATTACACTGGCTCAGTCACCCTTCAAAGCGGAACACTTAAATAAGTATTGCTGCTTAGCGGCAGAATATCTGATGAGTGGGTGGTGCTCACCCACACGGGCCTACACAAAGGTGAAACTTTTGCTGAATCAGCAAGTGACCGCCCTTCCAAAAAACCTTGGAGAACAGTAACAAGCTATAAATGTTTCACGGCCAGGCCACCTTTTCCCGTCTTGAGGAGAAGGCTTAGAGCTTATTCTAACTTGCTCCAATCTGGCTTGGTGGCATGGCAGATTTTCGTCCAGGCTGTAATTTTCTCACGATGTTTTTCTTCGCATCTGAGCACATAAAAATTGAGTCTTACTTGTCCGGGTTTGAACTTAAAATTATCAGTTAAGAGTTAAGTCTTCTAACCATTACGTCACGACTCTAACAAGAAAAACCTTAGAATTTTGTGCGTAATGTTTAATTACATCAATTATAATTGTATATATACATATGTGTGTTTAAATTTGTTTTCGTATTATCGTTACTGGAGTTGCACGTGATTGTGTTATCTCTGAATTATTTATAACGGCACAAGCCTGTCTCCGTAATATATTGCATACCATTCCAAGATCTGTTTGTCATATCGATATGATGCCCTAAACTAAGTGTATTTTTTATTAAATTAAAACCTGGTGCAACATTTTTCATATAATCTTCCATGTTAGTAATATATAAGAACTAAAAAAAAATGTTTGTTGGAATACGTTAACAACTACAAGACTGATTTGAAAAAAATAATACCACTGAACATCTGTAGGTCGCACACCTGATACCTGTATACTGCATATACCTGTTTCGTTGCACACATAAAATGAATTGAATGTAAAAAAAGTAACTGTAAATGTCCCATTGCTCTTGTCCTTGTTGAGCTTGCAGCGAATTCCACCAGGCTGCTCCGGGTGATGCGGGTGGTTTTGGACGCTTTTTGATTTATTTAGTTTTAATATTTATATAACGCGTTCGAGAACGCTCGAGAAGTTGGCACATATTGTATAATAATTATGTTTTATTTTTTTATACAATCTATTTTCTTGTGACTCGCCGCTAAATGATGCTGTAGTAAATGTACTACTATATAACTTAACAGATTGTTATATTGGTATATAACTATAAATGAACTAGTTTTTGTCCGTGTGAGTGAGACAGCACTAGGTATCATCTGTTCTTTTCTTTACCCCTGATGTATTGTATGCAAAATGTCGTGATAATCGGTTGAGTAGCTGGGTCTTGAAAAGTAATAAACAAACACACCTTCGCATTTATATTAGTAAGGATAAGTATTCAAGGCAGGACAACGTCTCTCGGTTTCAGATAGTAATATAAAATTAGAATTATCAATTGAGACACGCTAGCGCTTTAACACAATATTCTATACAATATTATTTAAGTAAAATATGTATAAATGAAATATTATAATCGATATAGTATTTTAAAAGGTTTTAAAATAATTTTAAATTCAGCTGTATGATATATATATTGAAATTAAATAAAAGCTTGTAAAAAATAGGTTAGATCACAATTATTTTTGTTTGTAGAGCTTTGTGCAAGATAGACTTGGAAAAACCACCCATATATCTAATATATTCTACCACCAAAAGCAATATTTAATAATAATAATAATAAAAATTTATTGCTTCAGATAGGTCGTACATTACAAAGTAACTCTTAAGAAAAAACGTACATATTTTTATGAGATACAAATTATTCATACTGGACACATTTTTCTAATTTACCACTCTTTTTCATTGACGACCGTATCGCAATTGGTTGCAAGCTCAGCTATGTGCTGTGCTATGCCCAGCGCTGATTTTCAGCTTGCTCCTTCTATATTAAGTTGATTTAGTTGAGAGCGCCGCACCGTTCCGTATCATATTAAAATATAATGAAAACAAAAAAAACAAAAACTGATATAAAAGCAAGTAAAAGAAAAACCAGTGACATAATTATATAGCACAAAAAGAAGTAAATAAGCAATTTCTCCAGGTCAATAACTACATTTTAAAGCTGAACATTAATAGAACAACCAAAAACTTAATACACGCACGCACATCTTCGCATCATAACAACCATAACTCTATGTGTACGTCATGGCTAGGACAATTGAAACTATGACTAAATAAAAATAAAGAGAAGTCCAAGTTTTTAGGATTCTATTCTTTCATATTTTGCTTCATTCGCATTAATTGGTAAAGTTTTTGTTACGTAGCCACTTCTACTTGTAGACGAAGGTAATATTCTTTAAGGCATTTTTTTAAAATTACAATTGAAAAATGACATTCACGTAAGGGAGGTGGTAGGTTATTCCAAATTTTTGCTGCAGCATATTTGAAAGAACCTTTAAATCCTACTGTCTTATGTTTAGGAATTAATAGTTTAATCTTCTCATTTTCTCGGACACTCCTATCTCTTCTATTCTCTAGCCAGTCAAGCTTTTGATATAAGTAATTTGGCTTTTTGCTCCGTACAATTTTATGTAAAGATACTGCTAGATGAAGCTTCCTACGTGATTTCATGTTTAAAATATTGTGACAATTAATGAAAGGAGCTACATGTGATCTCTTAGGAACGTCAAAACAAAACCTAGTGCAAGCATTTTGAACTCTTTGTACAGCTTTTTCGGTCTCCTTCAATAATCTGGGACCATACACTGTGTCACAGTAATTAAAAATCGATAAAATAAGTGACTCAACCAGGGTAACTCTCACTTTCTCCGACATGAAAGGTCTCAAACTATATAGAACTTTTAATTTATAAAAAGCATTTTTTATTTTCAGATTTAGATGTTCTATAAATCTGAGATTTTCGTCAACGTATAGACCAAGATTTTTAGCAACTTTTACTTGTTCTAAAGATTCATTGCCTATTTTGATCTGTAAGTTGTGTCCCTTAATGCATTCACGTTGATGTTTGCTGCCCAGTACCATATATTTTGATTTATTCGCATTAAGAACTAAATTATTTTTTTCCGACCACTGAGATATATGTTCTAAATCATTATTTATAAAATTTACTGAAATGTTTGTATTTTTTGGATCAAAGTGTAGATATACCTGAGTATCATCTGCGTACTGATGTATCTTACAGCTATTTAACTCGCGACTTAAATCCACTGTATATATGATAAAAAGGATTGGGCTTAGACTTGATCCTTGGGGGGTTCCACGTGTGTTAGATTTAATGTGGGAAATCAGCGGTTCCTTTTGTTCAGAACTTTCTATAGAAACATACTGTTTTCTTCCCTTTAAAAAAGACATGAACCATTTACAGGCATTGTGTGATATTCCATAGTAATATAATTTTGCCAACATAAGTTGGCAAAATTTTTTAAATAAATAAATAAATATAAATAAATATAAATATTTAGTATTATTGTGGTTCGGTTTGAAGGGTGTATGACTACAGGCACAAAAGACACAATATCTGAGGTCCCGAGGTTTTCATTGGCGATGTAAGAGATATGTTTTTTTTTAGAATAGGAAGGCGGACGAGCATATGGGCCACCTGATGGTAAGTGGTCACCAACGCAGATAGACATTGGCATTGTAAGAAATGTTAAGCATCGCTTACATCACCAATGCGCCACCAACCTTGGGAACTAAGATGTTATGTCCATTGTGCCTGTAATTACACTGGCTCGCTCACCCTTCAAACCGGACAACAATATCAAGTACTGCTGTTTTACGGTAGAATATCTGATGAGTGGTACCTACCCAGACGAGCTTGCACAAAGCTCTACCACGGTTAACCATTCCTTACAATTAATAACAATAATTGTTATAGCGCCAATTTAAAGGCGGTGCTGACCAATCAGTCTGTTAATTTGTCGGTCCTATTTTTATACATATATAAAAAATACGAAAGAAAATTGAACGTCATATAACTTTGAATGTGTGCAAAAATATTTATTCCCGACAGAGCTAAATATTTAATCGATTTCGTGTAACAATAGTCACTATACGAGTTGCTAGGCATAAACAATAAAATGAGTTAATATTCATTTAATACTTACTTTTTAAAGTCGACAGAGAAAAATCTGATGACGACGATGTAATCGTAGCTTTATCGTGGATACATAGTTGGTATACAAATAGAAACGGCCTGTGAATGTCCCACAGCTGGGCTAAGGCCTCCTCTCCCTTTTTGAGGAGGTAGAGCTTATTTCAACACGCTGCTCCAATGCTGGTTGGTGGAATACGCATGTGGCAGAATTTCAGTGAAATTAGATACGTGCAGGTTTCCTCACGATGTTTTCTTTCACCGTCAAGCATGAGATGAATTATAATCACAAATTAAGCACATTAAAAATTCAGTGGTGCTGGCCCGGGTTTGACCCACGATCATCAGTTAAGATTCACGCGTTCTAACCACTGTGCCATCTCGGCTTCTAGTTTGTATACAAAGAAGAAATTACAATGAAATACTAAAAAAAAAAACAAAATATTTTCTCAAACCAAATTAACAGAGCTTCATTCGAAAACAAAATTAAGTGGTGATAATAATATAACAGTTATAATATTCTTAGGCATTATTTCGGACTCAAAACTTCATTGGAATCGTTTTTTATCGTCAACAGTTAACAGAGTTAGTTAGTTAAAAGAATGAGTATACTCAGACGTAGCCTTGGCACCAATCAAAGATATTAAGATGAGTTCATAGACATTTTACTACTTTTTACCGATTTGTCATATTTAAACAATACACAATTAAAGCTATCTAGCTAATAAATAATAATTATTTTATTGAATAGTGATAATAATTAATTCAAAACAATATACGCGCATACTAAAAATGTTTAACCTAATTATAATAAATTTATTATCACTTATTTAAATACTAACTACACAATGCTGATGAATTTAATTCTAATTACTTCTAATCTTATTGACTAAGCACTGACATTATTATAATGGTCATTGAACCGGGGCCCAATTCCATTAATATATAACGATTACGACACGATCCCGATTAAATTCCAAACCAAATTTGATTATTCTATATTTATTCGAATGGGAAACGAACCGATATTTTTTTATATAGAATAGGAAGGCGGACGAGCATATGGGCCACCTGATGGTAAGTGGTCACCAAACGCCCTTAGACATTGGCATTGTAAGAAATGTCAACCATCGCTTGACGCCAATGCGCCACCAACCTTGGGAACTAAGATTTTATGTCCCTTGTCCCTGTAATTACACTGGCTCACTCACCCTTCAAACCGGAACACAACAATATCAAGTACTGCTGTTTTGCGGTAGAATATCTGATGAGTGGGATGGATCCTACCCAGATGAGCTTGCACAGAGCCCTACCACCAGTAAAATTATGTTAACATGTTGCGTCAAAACCAAACTAAAATGTTAACTTTTATGCGAATAGTTGATAACTAAATTAAAGATTAGAAAAATGGTTAAACGGCAACGATCACGCTTCGATTGCGATAAAGTGACAATTTGTTACTAGAATTCGTCCCTTGTATAGCTTATTCGCTAAGGATAAACTCAAAACTCACCGCATAACACGATTGTGATGTCAGAAAGTGATCAGACCATCAGATGGGCCATTTGCCCGTCCGCTTATCACTTTGTTAAAAAAAAGTGCGTTCGCAGATTTGAACCCGCGATCTCCGGTTAGTATAAACTTAATATCTACATAGCCCTCACGTTATAGGTTATAGGTTATATAACTTCACGCTACGACTCTAAGAATCGGAGCACTGACAATAAACGTCAAATAATATGAGAAATCGTGTCTATAAAGGTCTTATCACAGCTGTAGCAGAGCGATAACTATGTCTAAAAAAACGAAGCTACTCTTATTATCATAAAAAAGCCTCTGAATGACCTACTGCCAGGTTTGTTATTGATTCAATGTAAGTTCAATTGATACATAGCACTTAGACCATCCATTTTTTTTTGAATCGAGTGTTTTCTGTTGGCCCAAATAGTCTCGACAACGTCACCGGTCGGGCTCACCTCGGCTCCTTTCTGTTTGACAATTTTTCTGAAAAAAATTTTTGTAAAAAATATTTTTAGCCTCGATTTTTCTACGGAGATAATCGATATTATATACTTAAATTATCTTTAGCCTTATTAAAAGAAATACTCGTATTAAAATCAATAATATATTATTTGTGTTATAATAAGAAATATCTTAGACTACTAGAGAGCAAATAAAAAAAAAACATTTTGTTTACAACGCCATCTAGTTAAAATTAATGTAATCACTGTTTTATTTGTTAGCGGTCAACGAGCGGCTATTAAAGGTCTTTGTACTGTATTATTTATTAACTTATCTTTAATAAATATTACAATAATTATATTATTGCATTCTGCTGTACAAAATAAGTATATTTTAATACTGATAGTGGCCTGTACCTGATATATAAGTAGGTCATTTCTTTATATACTTGCATCAAAACGATAGCATGATTTTACTTATGAAATAGCTCCGACTTCGCCCGAAGATAATTATTATTACCTTGAGTTATAATATAACATTTTTCGTAAGGACTTTTAATTTAAAAAAAAATATATAGCTTATGTTATCCGGTGATAATAGAGCTTTCTAAAGGAGAAATAAATTTTAAAATAGGTTAAGTATATTTGGAGTTTATGCATTACAAACAAAACATACATCTATACTAAAAATAATGTGCTGGTAAAATGTCTGTGTGGTCGATATTCCTTGAGGAACGGTCTTGATCCCTTGTTACCCATCGCATTATAGTAAAATAACTTTTTGAGTTAATATTGCTATAATGTGATTTATTCAAAATCAAAATAATTTATTCAACATTGAAGCATTACACTTGCTTATTGATATTCAAACTAGAAACTACCGCCGATTCGGTATTTAAATCAAAACAACCATTTTTTATCTTAGACTACAGCTGCTAATTTATAATTTAAATATTTTACATATATAATTCAAATAAGCTTTAAGTACGTTAAAAAGACATTTCAAACGATTTCCGTCACAAGTTTTTGCTAGTTTTGAATAAAGTGCAGTTGGACGTTGATACTAGAATATATATTATAAGCTGAATAAGTCAATCTTTCCGAACGTCATACGTCAAGCTGTCAGATTCGTTATAAAAAGTAATATACTTTTGGCGGGAGGCAGCGCGAAATATGGTCTGGCGTATCACTAATATCATTTTTATAAGAATAATTTATAAACCAGATTTTAATAAAAGTATTAAGTCAATAGTTCTTATATTATTCCAATAAATGTAATAAATTCATTTTGTTTTTGTTTATAATATATATATATATATATATATATATATATATATATTGTCCACCCTCCACCACCCTCTGGACAATATATATATATATATATATATATATATATATATATATATTGTCCAGAGGGTGGATCTACCAGTTATCTGCCCGATAGCTGGTTGGAATCACTACGGGTACGCGACCCCGGACTGCTCTAGCTATTAGTGTCACATTCCTGTATCTTCCGTGATCACAGTATCCTCACCATAATGTGTTATAACACTGTTTCCCATAATTATCCCAGCGTCACACCCTTGCTCCCACGTCCCACGCCCCAACGGCAGAGACGTCAACACCGAGCTCTAAAAAAGAAGGAACACTAATATTAAACCCAGAGCGGTGCCTCCGTTTAAGCGTAAGCCAGTCACCTGCGGCCAAACCAGCACCACACGTATTGACTCGTCATTCCTGCGGATCCTGCTGGGGAGGAGGAGAGGGTGGCATGGGTACTGGGCAAGCCCGTGTTGCCATAAAGTCGCCTGCCCAGGCGTAGCAGCATCCACGGAGAGGACACTTCGCTCACCTGTCTTGCAGGTGGAAAACAACACGGAGAGTGGCTTGCTTAAATCATCTGATAAAGATGCAGAGGCCTATATATATATATATATATATATATATATATATATATATATATATATATATATATATATATATTCGCAGCATTTTTAATATATAAACGTTTCTTTTGCTTTCCTCCCAAAGCACAGATGATTATTTAATTGATTATATTACTTCCTTAATTGATAAAAAAAGAACATGTTTATTTTAGACTGGTTTATATAAATATTCATTTAAGTAGATGTGTTTAAAATTATTATATACAAGCGTCTATTATCAAATCATTCGTTATTGTATCGCTTTAAATATTGTTTATTATAAAATAACTACAATTTTTTTCTCATTTTGAATTATTTATTAAGTGTACAACTAAAGCTCATTATTATTCCACTGTTGGAACCTAATCAGCTATTGATAAGAAAGATTTGGAGATTTTTCATAATTCTTACCCTTTGCTGCTTCACCGCCAGCTAGGGAGGAATTAGACATACTTTAGCATAACAACTCCGTGATACTGTCGTGGTTTTGAATCCATGATTATGCTCTGGACCATCTTAAGTGTGCGACATATTAAGTCATTTCATAAAAGGTTAATATAAAGGGATAAATAGTTTCTTTCAATATATTTAAATATTCACTGGGCGGGAGGGCTTTGTGCAAGTCCGCCTGGGTGGGAGGTACCCACTCATCACACACTCTACCGTCAAACAGTATTTATATTAGGAAAGATTTGACGAACTTTTAATCTGATGTCAATTTTCCTTGGAAATTTTTATGCTGGCCGGATGGTTCCTGCCACCTTACTTGAAGCGCTAACGTTTCTTTATATTATACAAACAAAATCCAGCATGTTGTGACCTGTGCCTTGAAACCTTAAATTAAAAACTCACGAAGTTCTATAAAATATATCATAGTCATAATAGCTTAATATATATTATGGCAGTTATACATGATTTTTTATATATAATTGGTAGGCGGACGGGTAAACGGGCCAAATGTTGTTGAAGTTTTTTTTTACTGGTGGTAGTGCTTTGTGCAAGCTCGTCTAGGTAAGTACCACCCACTCACCTGATATTCTACCGCAAAACAGCAGTACTACACTGGCTTACTCACCCTTCATACCGGAACCAACAATACCGAGTATACAGGCACAAGGTACATAACATCTTAGTTCCCAAGGTTGATGGCGCATTGGTGATGTAAGCGATGGTTAACATTTCTTACAATGCCAATGTCTATGGGCGTTGGTGATCACTTACCATCACGTGGCCCATATGCTCGTCCGCCTTCCTATTCTATAAAAAAAGTGGTAGTGGTAGGTAATATGTGATATGATAATATAATTTCATTATTGACTTATCATATGCACATATTTAATATTAACATACCAACTGCTTTGAAAATAGCGTGTTGATAACTTTGTTTTATGCAGACGGCTGGCTACAGAGGTTCGCTATACCAAGTTCGCTATCGCTGTGCGATGTTCAAACATTTAGTATACCTTTATGTAATTAAACGTTCACAAAATGTTTTAACTGACTGATAATAAGGCTAGGCAGTTGCTCAGTTTAAGTGCGAAACAAAAATGGGAAAGTTGCATCAAGCTCAAACAAGCATAGCATGTGAGTTATTAATTTTTACTTAATTTTAAAAAAAGCTTAAGTGTTTATGTAATATAGATAGTTTTAGATCATTCTTCATTTAAATCGTAATTTAGATGTGTGTATTTTTTATTTAATTTTATAAAAAATCTTGAAGTGGTTTTTTGTCCGGTGGTTCCAATGTCATTCTTTAAATTCGCATAGTATAACATAAAAAATTGAAATTTTTTACGTTATAAAATATATTTAAAATAAATTACATGTTATTATTACAAATTATATTTAATTACAAGAAGTTAATTAGAGCCATCGCATTTTAAATTTTGTGTCGAAGTTAAGTAAAAATAATACAAAGGGAATTTTGTAAAGCGCCACTATAATCCTTATGGGGTTGGAAACCAATCCACTAACAAAATAAACCATAAAAAGGATTGTTGTTTTTTTAATTGTAAATAATGTAAATGAATTTGAAGTATATGTTATATAATTCATATTAAAAATATGTAACACGTATACAACCAGTAATGATAATTGTGAATAATTACTTACTTACTACGTAAATAATTGTGATATATATGAGCGATCAATCAATTAAGTAGTTATTGTTTTAATGAAATAATAGCCTGTGGATATTCCACTGCTAGCCCAGCACTGTTAGCCTCCTCTTCTTTTTTGAGGAAAAGGCTTGGAGCTTATTCCACCACGCAATCCAATACGGGTTAGTGGAATACACATTTAGCAGTATTTCAGAGAAATATGTTTTGGGTTTTTCAAAATTTATGAATATTCAATGTTCAAAAACTTAAGTGGCATGCAATGTATTATTTGCAAAAGAAACCTCTTTACTCTTTGTCTTCAAAAGAGTAAATTATGTACTCTAAATGAGGTCGAGATTATTTTTGTTGAACTTAAGTCTTTCTTTAATTCCCAATATGAGTATATATTTAATAGCTACATATAGAAGGGTTTTCACATGAGCTCGTTTCAGATAAAATCACTGTGACGACTTCTTAAGACGTGCCGCTTCTTTTTCCTATCAATCAATCATCAAAACGTACATTTTCCGCGTCAACGAAAAGTGTTGTAAAATTACATAAAAACGACTTTTGTAGATAATATTGTAGTTACGATCTAGTTGAAACCAGTTCTAACTAGAACGAAGATAAATTTCAGATAATGCTGGAACAACATCACATCTGGCTGAATTTGAAAGGTTTTTGGATAATGTTATCAAAGATAATTACGAAAATTTATATTTACTTATCTTTTTTCCATCTGAATCCTCATTGGTGGATACCGTGTTTTAGCAAAACAAAGGGAATCTTCCAGGTCAGTGTCAGATTTCGCTGGTATATTTAAGAACCGTAGCTTTATTATTCAACCAGTATTTCCAAGTTATGTTTAATTTCACACGTAAAATTATTAAAATTACTTTCGTAATAGTAGACCAAATAACACCCAGACAATTATTCTAGTTATATAAACACAATTCACCTTTGTGAATTTTGTATCACTGGACACGATCAGTACAATGATGAATTAATCCATCTGTCAAACATTTCTGACACCTTATCACACGTCATATGATTTTCTTAGGCTGAATGGAAAAATGTTTATAAATAATCTTTTATTCTATCGACGCTCTAAACTACTTTGACGTTATTAAAAAAAGTATAGCATTAAAGTATTTACAGCTCATCCTAGAATATATTTTATAAAGCTGGGTTAAGGCGTCCTTTAAACAAGGTTTAGTACTTACTCCACCATGCCACTTCAATGTTAGAACATGTAAATGAGCATGTGTCGCATAAAAATTTGTAACCACCAACCTTCATTGTAGTAGTTTGGTAGTATAAGCTTCAAACCTTCTGAAAAAAAGCTGAGGCCTTACCCAGCAGCGGGGCATTTATATACTATATTTGTACAGAAAGCCGTTCTTCAGATAATGTAACAGTCAACTATAGAATCAAGTACTTATAACTGTATATAAGTTTAATAATTAACTAAAAATGCTATGCTAAAAAAATCTTAATTATTTACTAATTAATTCATTATGAGTACTTATCAATTATTCATAAATATGTATTGAAGTATTTGAAGCTTAAGAGTATAATATTACAGGTGACAACCAGCCAAATAAATCCACATCAATATACTTGGTGGTAGTATTAAATTGGTCACACTCCAATTATTCTACTTCTAAACTCCAATAGGTTGAACTGCGGTTTTCATGTCCGAAAGGTGATCAATTACAGACACAAGGTACATAAAATAATTCATGATTGGCAACGCATTGGTAGCGTATGATTAAATTTCGCCATTTTTAATAGCAGAGATGATCAACCTTTGACCTTTGTACGTTTGCCGTTCTGATCTAAATTAAAAAAATATACCTAGTTTTGTGTATTTTTAATTATTTGTATTTTATAGGTTCCCTCGGGAATATGCTGACTGGCCTTTTATATGTATGGCCGTCATACACGCTACAATTGTACACTGACAAGAATACAACGCTATTGTCTTCACCAATGACTGACTTAGAGAGCTCCTTGGTGGGAAGCTTGCCTTCGTTAGGAGCTATGGCGGGAACGGCGATTATTGGTTGGATTTTAAGTGTGTTTGGAAGACAGAAAGGTGGACTTATAATAGCTTTGCCGCTTATGGTAGGTTATTTTCCTATATAGATGTAAATACTTAATATTTCTAAATACTTTAATGTGCTTTCTGTATCGTGTACTGTAGGGTAGGACCTATTAATTGGTTTTATTAGACTAACTATATAAAGAATTAAAATCAAAATTTAATGAACAAAAGTTAAAACAAGGTGAATTTTCATTCGAATCTATATTGAATGATAGTATTGAAAACTTAAATCGCTTTCGGTTTAACAGTTGGAATCTTGAGAACGCGACTTAAGGTCATAAATATTTATATGACGGAGGATGAGCCTCAGCTTGCTCAGTATGGTCCATAGTTTCTAAATTCTAAGTTGCGGGCGTCGATGGGTAATGTTGGAGCAACGAAACACAGTAGATTAATGAACTCGTTTATACTGTTCAATCACTCAGTACTATAACTAGGAACGCGCGTCGGTTTCAATATTCGACCGCACTGGCCGGCTGCTGCACAAGAAGTGTCATATGCGCCACTCACCCAGTGAATCATTGACTCCGTCGAGCGCCGACAGATGGCGCTAGCGTTCCAGTGATGATACGATTGCGACATATACTTATTTACACACACATGCACAGCGAATTTGATGAAGTGATGTGATCTCTTTGTGGTCTTGACAAAAGTCAAGATAAAATAGTGTAATGTTTATCCTACCGCCAAAAAGTGAAACAACGTATTGCCTTTACATCTACCATTAAATTTAAGGAAAACAATAATAATAATTTTCTTAATGTTCTTTATTTAACATTTTATAATAACCATAATATATAAATTTCAAGATGCACAATAAGGTAGTAGTGCGGCTAAGTAGTCAGAATAATATGAACAATTAGCAAAAAAAACAATTAACAATTTTGTGAATAAATCCGTTGGTATCCACACTAGGAGACCTGGGGGCCAATTCTACAAACAAATTGTCATTTTATCGCAATCGAATCGAAGCGTAATTTTAAGTTTTCTTATACTTTAATTACATTATCGACTATTGGCATAAAAGTTAACAATTAATTTTAGTTTTGATGTAACGGTATATGTTAACATAATAACGGTTATTTTCTTATTCGAATAAATATAGAATGATCAAATTTGGTTTGGAATTGAATCGGTAACGTATCGTTCTTGTTAGAGATTTCAAATTTCGTATAACATAGTATCCATCAGTGAACGCTCGGTTAACTATGTTATATTTTAGCTGTAATTACAATATTATAGAATTATAAGAGGTTGCCTATATATAGTGAATAATATGCATAATTAAGGTAATAAAATAATACGGTTACGTGCTTTTAAGTAAATCATATGGTAAAATTTCTAGAAAAAGAATGGTCTTGGTTTTAGCTACCAAAAATACTACGTACGTGTAACTAATGCATATATATTGTTGTTACGTTTCAGATATCATGGTTAATGATAGACATGACAAGTTCGTCCACCCTCATACTTATTGCTAGGTTCATTGGTGGTACATCTGGGGGTGCGTTTATGGTTCACTCACCGATCTATGTATCTGAAGTTGCTGAAGAATCTATAAGAGGGACCTTAGCATCAGGTTAGTTGAAATAATTCACAATTAATTTAATTTTTTGTCCTCTGTACCCAGAATAGACGAGCCGGTTGGCGTGGTTGGTAGATACTTGCCTTTGACGCCGAAGTTTGTGGGTTCGATTCCCACCCAGGACAGACATTTATGTGCATGAACCTGTCTGTTTGTCCTGAATCTGGGTTTAATTATCTATATAAGTATGTATTTACAAAAGAGAAGTAGTATATGTAGTATATCAGTTGTCTGGTTTCCATAGCACAAGCTATGTTTAATTTGGGACCAGATGGCCGTGTTTGAATTATGTTCCAGGATATTATTATTATTATAATATAATTTTCAGTAACAAGAACGCGTGAATCTTAACCGTTGAACTTGGGTTCAAACCCGGGCAAGCACCTCTGAATTTTCATGTGCTTAATTTCTGTTTATAATTCATCTCGTGCTTTTCGGTGAAGGAAAACATCGTGAGGAAACCTGCATGTGTCTAATTTCATCGAAGAATTTCGATGTGTATTCCACCAACCCGCATTGGAGCAGCGTGGTGGAATAAGCTCCAAACCTTCTCCTCAAAAAGGGACAGGCCTTAGCCCAGCAGTGGGACATTTACAGGCTGTTACTTACTTACTTTTTATATAATTCCATATTAATTTTCCATTCACAGCACCCATCACATGCTACTGTCTTGGAGTTCTCCTTTCATACATCCTGGGATGGTTCTTCACTTACAGGTATATTATCTGGGCGAATATAATTTGCTGTCTGATCTACGTGGGCCTTATGATGACTGTTACGGAGAGTCCTGTATTCTTAATGAGACAGAAGAGAGAAGAGGTAAGTTGAATGACTTTATTAAAATTTTAATGTCCGAAAAATTGTGTGGTGTATCAATATAATTGTTCTGTAAGATAAATCTCGTGAAATATGTTATAATAATACAATAGTTATAACATTTAACTGGTAACACTCATCAAATATTCTAATATACATAGTATTGTTGTGTTTCGGTTTGGGGTGAGTAAGCCAGCTTAACTACAGACACAAGAGATATAACATCTTAGTTCCCAAGGTTGGTGGCGCATTGGCGTTGTGAGGACAGTTTAATATTAGTTACAGACGTATGAATGTTGGTGACCAATTACAATCAAGTGGCCCAATTGACTGTCATATTAATTATTGAAATAATTTTATTTCAGGATGCTCGTATGGCTATCGCTCATTATAGAGGAGCTTCACTTTCCTCAAAAATTGTGATGGAAGAGTTTTCGAGATTAAAACAACAGATAACGCCTGCCGTGGAACTAATAGCAGTTGATTCTGGTAATTTTGCGTTATTTATGAATATCAATGATTTTGCCATTTTTTTGTTTATTTTTTATTATGTTAAGAATATATATATAGCCATTACCGCAGTAGTTAATAAATATAAGTATGCTTACTTACCTTCTCTTATTACATTTAATGGTAAGTTGTTTTATTTTTCACTTAAGTATTTGATAATGGCGATTCAGCGTGGATAATATAATGATTATATGATCCGCTGCAATATTGTAAGAGCTACTGAATTATCATTTGTTTAATCTGTGTTTTATAATTCATCTCATGCTGTGCGGTGATGTAAGAAACCTGCTTGTGATTAATATCTGCCACATGTGTATCCACCGCTTTAAAGCAGCGTGTTTTCTTTATATGAAGCCAACACAATTTACAGTGTATAATTATATATACATATATATATATCTATCCTAAAAATTATCAATATTATATAGTAAAAACTACTAACACCATACATCGCAATTATAGGCTAACTCATGCAATTATACAAATCTTGTTTTGCTCACTACAATTTAACATTTTTTAATCGTATCGCCAAAGAAAAGTAAAATTGCGTTGTGAGACTTTTACTTTTTACTTTCTATATATGTACAATATACGTAATGTTATATAAATATAAGATTTTATTTCAGATTCTAAAGCAGATGAAGCTGAAAAAGAAAAACTGAATAACAGCAACGATGATTCGGAGGAGAAGCCAAAAATGTCATCATTTAAAGTGTTGTGTAAGTTTTTATTTTTTTAATTTAGTGAAAAATGAATTAAAAATATTGTACCATATTTAGATCCAGTTAAAGAATAATTATTCAAAAATCCCCTAGCCTTTTTTCTACAATACAAAGTACATTTTCCCCTCTTTCCTCCCTCTGTGGTACTCCGCTGGTGATGCAAAGCAAAATCGCCATGCTGGGGACGTTCGATGCGACCTTAGTCCAAGGAATTACATCGAGGCTGTTATAAAAACAGCTTCACGGAAACTCGGAGTTCTGAACAAGGTGCGGCGCTTTTTCACGCCACAACAACTGTGCCTGCTGTACAAAACACAGGTACGGTCTTGCGTAGTATATTGTTCGCACCTTTGGGATGGCTCCGCTAAGTACCTACTTGAGGCCTTGGTCCGGTTGCAGCGACGTGCCGTACGCATTATTGGCGACGTAAAGGTCACAAACACCCTTGAACCAATACAATTGCATCGTGAGATAGCAGCACTGAGCGCTTTCTATCGACTGTATCACGACGAGTGCTCTGAGGAATTATTCTCTCTAATTCCTGCTTCCCCCTTCCTTCTTAAGTCCACGCGAGCTGGTTCTCGATGTCACCGCCTAACTGTGACATCAATTCCATCGCGAACAAAGAAATTCGGCAACTCCTTTCTTTGTCGCACTTCCAAAAAATGGAATTCCTTACCAGCTCACGTGTTCCCCTCTTACAACCCGGGTTCCTTCAAACGAGGCGTGAAGAGGCATCTTGCGGGCCGGCAAGGCGAAGGCGGCTAGTGCAGAACGTTTTTCCCGTATGTACTGGCCGTCGTCGCGTTTGGACTCTACTACCACTTACCATCAGGTGGAGTAGAGTCATTTGCCCTCCCGAAAAAATAAAAAAAATAAAAAAATATATGTGGTTACGTAATTTCCTAAAAAGCCTTACTTGTCAGAATTTGTGGGGTCAATTGTTTGGCTGTATGTCAAGCAATCATAGTCACTGCGAGAAAAGCTCCAAAACAAGATCATAGATGGCGTTAGTATCAACTATTACAAAGTTTGTAATCAAACCAATATTCAAACGGGGAAATTGATGCATTTGTTTTATATGACTTTAATTTTATGTACATTCTAGATCATAGAAATTTTTACCATAAATTATTTTATGGTAAATTAAATATTATAATATTTGAAAAATAATTCTAATTAGAATTAGTGCTATTTTTCAGACATGGAGTAGTTAGTGGCTTTTATTATCAGAGCTCTTGATATATATTAAATTGACGGTAGAAGTATATGAAATATATTACTCAACCAAGTTGCTTAGTCAATCAACTTTATATTCCATTTAAGAAATTATTCTATACCAATATATTTATTAAATTACATTGGGACACTAGCGCCATCTGTTATTAAAACTGATATTTTTGATCCACAGTTATTTCTCCATCATCTCGACGTGCTTTCACTGTAGTTGGTCTAACGCTATCTCTGCAAGTGAGTATAAAAAAGAGTTATATCATTAATTAGGTAAATATTATTATTTTCTCTTGCATCTATATTTGCGCAGAGCATATAAAAAATAATATTTTTAGAATTCATAAGTCTTTATTTGCATTCTACTAAAATGATTAAAAAAATATCTATAAAAAAAAGATATTCCTTAACATATTTAGCTCAAAATATTCGTAGCAACTGGGCGACCGAGCTTCGCTCGACTCTAATAAATAATTAGTATTACATATTTTTCTATGAAAAAATGCTGTTTTATAAGAAATACACCTACATAAAAAAACTTAAAAAGCAAAATCTTATCTAAATAGAAAATTAATATCGTTCAGCAAAATCGTTAGCACCGTTTCTGAGATACAAGTGTTGTTTATATTTAAATATTTTAAGTTTAATGCGAAAGGAAAAATGTACTAGAGTATAAATGAATGTGTTCATTTTAATAAATAAATAAATATAGAAAAAGCGCAAGTTGATGAATATTGCTTTAAATAAAAATATAATTAAAAAAAACATAATAAAATAGACTAAAAATGTTGATAGCAGAGCGTGGTTTCGATCCACGGACCTCTGGGTTATGGGCCCAGCACGCTTCCACTGCGCCACTCTGCTTATATACGATCGTGCGAAATTGTCTATCACTATTTATTATTGAACTCTACATGCCATTTCAATTCCTATTTTTAACCTACTTTTTACAACTATGAGCGATCTATTATTATATTTTTGAATTATATACATATATTATGAGTTGGTTCTAGTACGCCATATCTTTGGTTCTTTTATTTTATTTATTACAATCATAAAATTTTCACATATTTGTCATAATGTTTAGTATACTTATAATTAAATAACATTAACGGCTTAATTTTATCAGGTAATGATGGGTATGGTAGCGGTACAGGTGTACGCCAAGGACATATTCGCGAATGCTGCTCCCAGTCTTTCCTCACATTTCTGCTCTGTGATGTTTGCGCTGGTCCTACTCTCTGGAAGTCTTTTAAGCGCTTTGTTTTCTGACAAGTTTGGAAGACGGGTAAGTCAATAAACGCTTTTTATTTAAGCATATAGTTTTCTTTTTAAAGGACAGGAACAAATTAATAAACAACAGCTGAAGTCAACCTAATATCAATAGGGAGGATAGCCTTGCTAAATTCTATTCTATAATCAGCTGTTCTTTAAGAACTAATTTCATTACTCTACAGTCCTATATATCTTGTAATAACAAACTCGAAATTCACCGCAGAAAGCGGTAGTGAAATATTATATATAGTTAATTCCTTACCAGCTCACGTGTTCCCCTCCTCTTACAACCCGGGTTCCTTCAAATGAGGCGTGAAGAGGCATCTTGCGGGCCGGCAAGGCGGGGACGGCTAGTACAGAACATTCTTCCCGACTGTACTGGCCGTCGTCGCGTTTGGACTCTACTACCACTTACCATCAGGTGGAGTAGAGTCATTTGCCATCCCAGCGCATATAAAAAAAAATCTGAAAGTTATACGACATTGACCTTAATAATTATAACATTTCAAGAATACACACATCATAATAGTATATCACCATAAGTCGGCTGTCAACATTTCACAGAATAGCACTGCGGCATCTTTCAACTTAAACACGATTGTTATTGCATATCATAATGAATTAATTAAATTTAAAATCGTTTTTTTTTTTTTTTTTATAGAATAGGAAGGCGGACGAGCATATGGGCCACCTGATGGTAAGTGGTCACCAACGCTCTTAGACATTGGCATTGTAAGAAATGTCAACCATCGCTTACATATCCAATGCGCCACCAACCTTGGGAACTAAGATTTTATGTCCCTTGTGCCTGTAATTACACTGGCTCACTCACCCTTCAAACCGGAACACAACAATATCAAGTATTGCTGTTTTGCGGTAGAATATCTGATGAGTGGGTGGTACCTACCCAGACGAGCTTGCACAAAGCCCTACCACCAGTAATAAAAAGTAGTTTTGGTGTTAAATGCCTGGTATTTACAACGGTTGATATTTATCAATATTATAATGATGCTAATTTGTAGAGTCCGCTGCAAACTTTAACATTATTAGCATAATATGAATATGAACAAAATTTATATCAATTTGGGATCCTAAAGTTAGATATTTTGTGATGCTGTCTGGCAATTAACAAAAAAGACATGCATGAGATTAAAATACCGTAATTCCATTTATACAAAATACAACAAAGGCTCAGAGAGCACTGTGGAGATACAAATATAACAATAAATATAAAAAAGAAATGTAAAACGTGTATTTATAAAAAAAAAAAAAACTCATAAATAAATAATTTTACAATTAACACAATATTGACATCAAAATAATCGATTATTTTGTCCATAATAGGATCAACCGATTATTGTGAATTTCTCCGGAATCAATTACATTGCAAAAAACTTAATCTAGAATTAAACAGATGGCCCGATACAAATCTATCTATTAGTATGTGTGAATAGCACTTGCCTCGTCTCATTCTGTTCCAAGACCAAGAAATGAAAGTAGTACTTTCACGTGCGGTCCGAAAACATCACTAAACTATCTTATCACTAAAAATAAGTGCTTGCTTAGTGAATAGTTGTAGGTATCTTGAAAATCACGTTCACTATCATTTTTATACGAATGCTGAGTACCCAATTTTATTTATCGTGTTTCCGAGTAGTGTGAATGCGTCGACTGATTTTTGAAAAACTATGTTTTGTTTTTTGGAAGGTTCCCAAGTGTTATATAAAAGGTCATCATTTTACTATGCATACCTACTATTCCGGCGCTAAATGCAGCTGCACAGGAAATATCATAGTGCATAATTGTGTGTGCATATACCGCTCTTTTCCGCGGTCTCATAAATCCAGAAACGGTGGAATTCTCTACAACACCGGGCAAAGTATTTACTTTCTGTGTAGAAGTAGAGTTATTTTTGCCAGCCAAAAGATTTTTCTTAATCAAAGTAATTAATTAATTTAGAACATTGACTATTTTGACAACACACGTTTCACGTTTCTTTAATCACCTTACGTTGTCTACAATATATTCGATTGTTGGATAATTGTTGGTGCAAATACAGTTTTTTTTAAATAAATTAGTTAGGCGGACTTATGATGGTAAATACGTATAATGGACACGTCATGGTAAATAGACGTTGGCGCTGTAAGAAATATTAACCGTTTCTTACATCGCCAATGTGCCACCAACCTTGGAAACTAAGATGTTCCTTAAGTATGTTGTATATTATGGTGGAAACGCACCTTTAATATACTAATATGAGGACGTTTTCAATATTAAAGCAAAAAACCATTACTAAACTCAGATTCTTTTACAGGTCCTTCTCGTTACCTCTTCAATTGCTGTGGGGCTGTGTCTGTCAGGAATGGGTGTCTTTATTCAGACCAGCATACTGCCTCCATGGGTGACAGCCGTGCTCATATTGCTGTACTGTTTCGCTTTCATGTTTGGCTCTGGGAGTGTACCATACGTGTTGCTAACGGAGGCTTTTATACCAGAGGTTTGTAATTATAAAATCAATTATTAAAATAAAATTTTCTTTTACCCAATAAAAAATATTTATAAGACAGTATTTCCAATATGACGGCGAATGAGCCATTGTAACAGCATGCACTAAAAGTTAATTACTTAGATGGCATAGACGGCATATTGACGCTTTCCGTCAGATAATAATTGGTGAATTGCAAGTTCATTATTACATACAGAAATCATACAAACGAACACTCTTACAAATGATATATTACTAAGATATAATGTCGTGCATGCAGTTTTAAATATGACGTCACTCTTCTTTAAATATCGAATAAAATAAATTTGCTTAAAGATAAAAATAACGTCATCTTAATTGCAGAGTTTGAGAAATAAATATTTTATCTTAAACAATCGGCGCCGAGATTATATATTTATTTTAAACTTATATATTTATGTTTTTTTTTGATTGGAAAGTTTAATTACCGTGGAAGTTGTTATCAATTTTATTGAAATTTAATTGAAACTAAAATATTAAGAACAACAAAATAAACAGTGAACAACGACTTAAAATGATACTGGCCCACAAATTCGTTCTTTTATGGATATTTTAATGAATGACCCAATATTTTTTATTAACCTGATTCGAAGTTTGAATCCAAAAATTCAAGAGCTGCGTTGAAGCGTCTAATTTAATCAAGTGTATTATAGCGTAGTAAAAACTTTTTATCACAAAGTCGAAATCTTTGTTCAGTACAACGGACGCGTTATACTTTATTATTTTCGAAAATCTACCGCTGGTTCGGAAATAAATATTTCACACCTGAGAAAAACTGACGAAACAAAAAACGGGCCGAGGGTATAAGCATTCGAATAAATAATAAACGAACATACATCGTTAAAAACATTCAGCAATAATTAATTGGATTAGTAGAGCAAAAAGTTGATATTTTATGATTATTAAAAGTTGATATTTTATGATTATTCTGAGTCATTGGACAAGGGATATACAAAGCCTGGAGGTGATCAATCATGATTTTTAGCGATAAGTTTTTGGTATCACATTTTATTCTGTGAAAAAAAAAATCAATCTTGTTTTTAATTTTTTATCTGTATTTTTAGTGTAACAAAACTAAAATTTAGTATGTGCAGTAATACGCAGGGGTAGGGTATGTAGTATACAAGCACTTGTACATTTTATAAGTTTTAACCCATGATGCACAGAAGTTTTTGGGAACAGATTTTTATAAACTAATTTGTGTATTACAAACTTTAAAATTTTAGGTTAAATATTTTTTATAATATTTACAAAAATATTTTTTAAGACTTGGCGAAACGGATCTCTTAAGCATATAAAGGTTAAATGCGAAGCTTAATTCAATAAATATAAATTGTACTAACAAGAAATTTAGGAGTTGCACATTTTTTGCTCTAAATAAAAACTCATTACGAATTTAATTTATATATCCTCAGCGTGTTTTTTATTGAGTAGCTAATCAAGGAAATATATTTAGAAATAAATGTTCACTTGGAGTAATTTAGATATAAACATTTTCGTAACAAATTACCTACATTAACGTGCCGCTTAGCGAATGCGTTTCTGACAGTTTCGTGATGGAACGAACTGTAATATTTACGCTTTAAGTCACGGCGTTAGGTCGGCATTACAAATTAGATAAAATATATTATATTTTATATCAGGTCGCTGTGCACACACCGTCTTCACCTCGCGCCAGTTCCAATATTACCTATTTTCCCGCGCTCTGCGATATCTGTCACTTGAGATGGCAGATGACATACACAGATAATATATTGTATTCAATTAATATATTACTGTCGATATGTGTATTATACAAGGATAATGTAGAAGTGACGAAGAAATTACGAAAAATAATATTCTCGTTTATTTGCCTTACTAATAAATCATTAAAAACTTTAAACCTTATTTATAAAAATTATTTAGTTGTACGCTTAACACAGATTCTTATCTTTCTATCATCATTGATTTGACATTTGAAAGAACGAGACAGATTATTTTATCTAATCACTACCTATACAATTACGGCCTTACTTATAAACGTTGCTTACCAGCTGCTTAGTTAAACGATGCTATGTTTTCGTCTGTGAAATGATAAATCATTAAAGATAGAAATAGCAAAATCAGTGTTGAACTAAAAATTAAAATAAGAAATTTTGAATGAAATAAGACAAAAATAAATAAGAAAAATGTATTTTTTAATTCTCAACTGCGCTATGATAATTGTCAACTGTTTATTTCAGAGGCGTACGTAGTCATCATCAATTGACAGACGTTAGAACGCATATTGTCAAGGGTTGGACTCTGTCTTATCTGAAGTTTTTATTTTTCCACCAGGTACAAAGCCTCGCTTCAATGCTGCTAATGGAATGGGTGTGGCTACTCAACTTCTTCATCGTGGGTGTCTTCCCCTACATGATTAAATTCTTCGGAGTTCACGGATCTTTTTATAGCTTCGCTTGTTTCGCCATCATAGATACAATTATTGGTCTATTTCTCGTGCCAGAAACCAAGAGCCTTACCAATGAACAAATACAGGAAGCGTTTTTGAGGCGACGGAAATGAATTTAATGACATTCAAATTATGGCTGAGTTTAAAAATAGGCAAAGACAAAACAGTTGATTATATTACTCTCCTCTGTTTGTCGACCGTCGATTTTCGACCGATTTTCTTTGCTTTTTTGTTTGGTAGAAATTCGAGAGTTTAAGTGATATTAATAAAAAAAATTAGAAATAAGATTAGAAAATTATAGATACATACAAAATACATGTTCGCTTATTGGTTGAATTTTGACCAATGAGCGAACATTAGTTATAGTATACTTATATATATGTATACTTTATAATATACGTCTTACTTATAAATGTTGATTAGCTACTGTTTAGTTAAAAACTGATTTCTCTCTTTCTGTCATAATTGATTTGACATTTGAAAGAAGAAGACAGAGCATTGTTTAACCAATCACTAACAAACTTTTATAAGTAAGGCCGTAAATGTTTATCATTTATACAATACTAATATGTCATTATTTTTTAAATAATTTAGTATTACAAAGGTTGCTTTGAAGATATATTTTATCGGGATAAGTTCGATTTCGTACACTTTAATCCTCTTGTATAATTGTTACTATTTGTATTATTATTCGTATACAAAAAAGAGATTTACGACAATGAAATAAAATCATCAGTAATTCTGCATCTTCATATGAATACTTTATATTGTGTTCGGGTTGGACGAGTGAGCCATGAAACAGGCACAAGGAATTTCAATTCATATATCCTTTATAGGGGCGTATTCAACTACTAAGCCTCAAAGGTTTAAGGGCTCTTTCGTAATCTTTGCTTTACGATGTCGACAATACACACAATGATATTAACGGTGATTTATGTGTAATGGAAACAGCGCCATCTAGTGACAATAATCAGAATTTTATAGATGGTTAACGTCGGATGCAACATCTCATTGCAAGTATTGTGATAGAGCCCCATGGGAAGACATACTTCTCAGTGTCTTTACCACTTACTACTAAAGAGCCAGTTTTTTTATTAGACTTTCTTAGTTATTAATAAATAATATATATATAGTTTTTAGCATTGTGTTCTTTAATGATAAGACAATTTGCCAAATTTATTTTAATTTTATTGAATATTATGCCGGTCTGTTAGTGTTAATATCTAAGTCATGTCGAATAAATAAATATATTTTTATAATTTGATTTTGTTTTAATAGTAAAATAAAAATGACCAGAGTAATAAAAAATATTTGATAGGGCGCTGGTTCATTTTTCGCCCATAGGGTCAGAATTGGAATTCAAAGGGGAAATGCTGCTAGCATTCTTGCCACCATTCCATGCTCTCATGTTCAGTAGCTATTTATATTTTCAATTTGTATATTGTAACGAACATGTAAAGCCAAGCCAAGTCAAAGCCAAGCCACGATAATTAGTTAGTAGTCCACCACCAAGCTCTCCTATGAACTTTAGTGTTCATAGGGGGCTTGGGCTGTTGCCCATGGCAACTGGAATACCAGACCACAGAGTATTGTGCCAAGCAATGAATATAACAGAAGGGAATGTAAAAAAATATATTAATAAAAGTACATTTTATATAACGTATTAGTTGTTAGGCAATGTAAATAATTCTTATGAAAATAATTGTTAATGGATGATTACCGCACTTTATATAAGTATATGTTATTATTAGAAAGATAAATAATATCGTAGAATAGAACATAAATGGTATTTACGATAGACCTACTTAAAATTATTTACGAGTTACTTCAACAGTAAATCTAATATTTGACTTACTTTCGAACAATGGAACCTAGTTGAGGTACTGGTAATTTATATTGTTCAGAGAATTCGAAGAGGAACATTCTATTCATGTTATTATGGCTGTTTGCCTCGTTGGTCTACTGGCTAGCTTTAAGGCCACATGCACAGATCATATATTTTTTTTATAGAATAGGAAGGCGGACGAACATTTTTTTTTTTATATGCCCCGGGATGGCAAATGACTCTACTCCACCTGATGGTAAGTGGTAGTAGAGTCCAAACGCGACGACGGCCAGTAAAGTCGGGAAGAATGTTCTGTACTAGCCGTCCCCGCCTTGCCGGCCCGTAAACATGTGGGCTGCCTGATGGTAAATGGTCACGAACGCCCATAGACATTGCCATTGTAAGAAATGTTAACCATCGCTTACATCACCAAAGCGCCACCAATCTTGGGAACTAATATGTTATGTCCCTTGTGCCTGTAATTACACCGGCTAACTCACCCTTCCCAAACCGGAACACAACAATACCAAGTACTGCTGTTTTGCGGTAGAATATCTGATGAGTGGGTGGTACCTACCCAGACAAGCTTGCACAAAGCTCTACACCAGTAAATATAATACAATAGCTCCAGGTTAAGAAGTAGTTATGTAAATATATAATTGTATAAGTTTGAGGAGAAAGTGTTTTGTTTTAATCTACCATGATAGAAAAGTCTACTTAATGAAATCTAGAAAGAAAAAGTCATGTTTTTGTATTCATGCACAGTATTTAAAAAAAAGTCGTTATAGTCTTATTATGATAAGTCTAAATCATCATCATCATGATTTTGTCGTCCACTGCTGGACGTCCTCTCCAATGCCACGCCACTGAGCTCGAGCTTCAGCTCTCAATCTCCATCCGCTGCCAGCCTTGCGTATATCGTCACTCCACCTAGCTAGAGGGCGTCCTACCCTACTTTTGCAAAAGCGTGACCTCCAATCTAAAACACGTCTACTCCAACGGTGTACTTCTATGGCACAAATATATGTCCTAATTAAAATATTTAATGAAAACACGCCCAGAACCATCGAACATCTCTTTGTTCACGAGCACACAAACTTATAATACTCTCGACTGTTTAACCTAAACTGTTACAACTGGTAGCACACAATATAAACTAAACCGCTAGTCAATACACTCGAACCGTTCTCTGTTAATCTTACAAAGTTGTCGGTTAAAACTATGGCTTGGTTCGGCTAAATTCAATTTAACTTAAACGAACCGATCCGATCTGCTGACTTTAGAAGTAAAGACAGCAACACATGGGATGCTTGCTGCAGCCGGAGTCAGCGAATTTGAATATTGTAGGTCTAATAACGATGCTGCATCCACAAGGCGATTTTCAAACGATATAATTAAAGTGTATACTTATTGTTAACAAGCGGTCCGCTTCTACTTCGTTTGGGTTGAACAATTATCTTTTTTACGCCAATAATGACTTTTATAGAAAGCAAATTGATATCTTGTTACATTTTTGCAGTTTATGTAGTGATCTCTAATTAAAAAAAAAAAATTAGAAAAGAATAGTAGCTTTCTTTAAAAGAAATTTTAAAATCAGTTAAGTAGACTTTGAGTTTATCCATTACAAAAAAACATACAAAAAAATTATAACTTCTCTCTTCATAATATCACTATAGTATATAATTTCATTGTACTTTCTTGTGAAGTTTTATTTATTTTAATTATTCACAATTAAAAAATAAATTGTTGGCAATTAAAATAAAAAAATAATTTAGCAATTAACTTAAGCACGCCTGCACGTCACGTCGCCCGTAGTCTGTGGAGATTAAATAAAATAAAAGCACAAATGTAACGATTGGAAGAATATAACTTCATTTGTTGTACAACTAACCGTAATTTTTAACTTTTATTTAATATTAATTAACATAACGGCTCATAGCAATTCCAATACAAAGTGGGTGGTACCTAATACCTACCCAGAAGCTTCCATAAGGCCCTCTCACCAGTATAAACCGAGATGGCGTAGTGATTAGAACGCGTGAATCTTAACCGATGATCGTGGGTTCAAGCCCGGGCAAGCACCACTAAATTTTCATGTGCTTCATTTGTGCTTATAATTCATCTCGTGCTTGACGGTGAAGGAAAATAGCGTTAGAAAACCTTCATGAGTCTAATTTCATTGAAATTCTGCCACATGTGTATTCTACCAACCCGCATTGGAGCAGTGTGGTAGAACAAGCTCCAAAACTTTTCAAAAGGGAGAGGAGGCCTTAGCCCAGCAGTGGGAAATTAACAGGCTGTTAGTGTTACTGTACCAGAATAAAAGTAAGTACTTTAATTGCTGATTGCAACAAAATGGTTTAAAATAAAATTGTAAATTCTTATGGATACACTTGACTTAAGTGTATATTTACAGTGTGACGATATTCAGTAACTTTTAATCAGTAGTCATCTTGATGTAAAATGCTACAGTGTTTTTAAGTATTAACAACTTTGTAATTGAAATGGAGAAAAAGAGTAACCGTTGATTTAGATTTCGTTACGAGAATAATTATGATAAAATGAAACGTTCGCAGTGTGAAGAGCCTTTATCATCCGAAGGGAAACTTAGTTCGAAGATACACATTCTGACTAATCGTCTGAACAGCAAATATCTAATAAATAACTTACTTCCTTCATACATATTAATATTTAGAAGTGGGGATAGTGCAGTGACTATATAGTTTTGTGTTTTGAAATATTTAATTGTTTTATTATACAAAAGTATGATTGATTATGTCCATTCCATAAACAAAGATAAAATGTATTAGTTACTTTACTTTATACTTTTATTGTACACCACAAAGATTAAAAAAGAAAAAAATACATAACACTAACTCAATATATACAGCAATACTCAATATATCAGCATACAATTTTGGCAGCCTTATTGCTACATAGCGATCTCTTCCAGGCAACCAACGGCGTAAGGAACTACTCGTAGTATATGAGCTAGGTGGTTTATGTTCTTATAATAAATAAAATAACATAAGTCTGTAACAAAAACAAACAAGTAAATGTCAATATAAATACAAAATACACAAAATATATCAATAGAATAAAGAAATAGATCCGGTTAGATTCACCCTGTGTGAGCCAGTGTAACTACAGGCACAAGAGACATAACAACTCAGTTCCCAAGATTGGTGGTGGTAAAGAATAAATATTTCTTACCTCGCGAATGTCTGTGGGTGGTGGAGACCACTTACCATCACGTGACCCATTTACTCGACTGCCTGCCTATAACATAAAAAAAGAAATAATATTATCAATATATACTAAAATTACAAGTATATAACATAAATACAAAATATATAATAATAAAAACGATAAACAAAATTAGTAATAAAAAGATGAAATTAAAAAAAAAAAACATTGATATATATAGTAGGCATTTGAGACAGAAAGTGATCTTTTACAAGTTTTTTAAACATACTCGTATAAATGGTTTTAGCCTCCCAAATATTTAAAGGAAGAACATTCCAGAACATAATAGCCTGTGTTGTAAAAAAATATTATAGAAAAATGTGCATTCATAAATTCCATGGAAATCTATACAAATAAATAATATTTAAGTGTCTGCCTGTGATTTCAAAAGAACTGCCTCTTTTTTAGGCTGTTTGCGATCTACTTTAACAAAACAACCACTTTTTATTTTAGCCTGCCATTGATACCTAATAATTAAATATTTATAATTCAAATATGCATTATGTACGTTAAAGTGGCAATTTAAAGAAAATTCGTTAAAATGAATTCAACGCTGGCGATGCCTAATATAAACATTTCAGTCAATTTTTTAAATCGATTAAATTAGTGACTGATTGATTCGGTAACGGAATCTGATATAGCTTCAGATAAACTCTATTTGAGTCTCATCTGAATAAAAGCCAAGATGGCCAGGAGAAGCGAGATCATGTTAAGCGATGATCGTGGGTTCAAATTCGGGCAAGCACCACTGATTTTTCATATTAAGCACATGAGAATTTGTGATTATAATTCATCTTGTGTTTGACGGTGAAGGAAAAAATCGCGAGGAAGCCTGCATGTATCTAATTTCACTGAAATTCTGCCACATGTGTATTCCACCAATCCGCTTTGGAGCAGCGTGGTGGAATAAGCTCCAAAACCTTCTCCTCAAAAAGGGAGAGGAGGTCTTAGCTCAGCAGTGGGATATTCACAGGCTGTTACTTTTCTGTTACTGTAAATTAGTGAGTTGAATGTCCACACGCTTGAGTAACTTTGTATTATAAATAGTCATTATCGATTCGACAGGCGATCACAAGTGAAGACATAATGACAGAAAACTTTCATTATTTAAACTAAGCGCATTTATTTATCGCACATGAGAGATTTATTAGAATATTTTGTAACTATTTCCCGTGCCTCCGAAAGCACGTTACGCTGTTTGCTCTGAGAATGTTTTTTCTCGTGAAATTAAGATGTAATGGTCCGTGCCTGTAGTTATATTGGCTTACTCATACTTCAAACCGGTACACAATGCGCTACCAACATTGGGAACTAAGATGTTATGTCCCTTGTGCCTATACTTACGCTGGCTCAGTCACCCTTTAAAGCGGAACACAACAATACCAAGTACTGCTGTTTTGCGGTAGAATATCTGATGAGTGGGTGGTATCGTCGTAGTCCAATGGCTTTCTACAAGAAGGTTTTCAAAGTTTGTGACGCATTGGCGATGTAAGCGATTGTTAACATTTCTTAAAATGCCAATGTCTTTGGGTGTTGGTGACCACTTACCATCAGATGGCCCATATCCTCGTCCGCCTAAATATTTCGTCACTCATTGAATTCACCGCTAGCGAAGCTGCAGATTTTTTCATTATGAAATAAAACAAAATATCAAATAACTAACTATATGCGAATAAACAAATGTAATGTAATTAATAATGGATTTAATTCGAAGTAAGCACGTGTTGTTTTACTATGTGCTTAAAGCAATTTGGGATAAGATTTCATTAAAGGAATATGATTATAGATTTACGAGAAACGTGCGATGTACGTTTGATTTGCCAAAAAAATGGTATGAGATATCCTAATTTGAAATTTATATTTTTCCTGCTATTATATGATGATTATGTTTAAATGATATGTTAATTACACGAATATATTCAATTTATTAATTTTGACAAAACCTCAAGCCGAATTAGTTTGCATTAAAAGCTCCTAATAGGACTTATTAACTGTTATCTCTATATTATAAGGTCATCCTTTTCGATGAAAAGAACATATTATTGTATATATGTAAACATTTGTGTGCACATATGTGTATTTATTATTCTTATAACTCACTTTATTTATTACATTTTAACCCAAATAATTAAATAATCCTTCCGCGAATTATCCTAAATAAGATTTTTTTGTCGTTTACCTTTTAAAATATTTATTACTTAAGACAAAACGGGTCTGTTTTATACTGTAAAATTATTAAAACGGGCAATTTCAAGATTATGTGTTGCCAATTAATTACTTTTAATGGTTTTTGTGCATAAGTAAATATGGTTTTGACGTCACAATAATCTATATTTTGTGCTATAATACATATTTACATCAAGGGAAATAACTTCTTCACGACTAATATTTTAGTCGTATTGTTTTTTTTTATTACTTAATTGTAGACTAAATGGTGTTTCTTTTGACTTTGTCTATTGTCAACTGATTGTTCTTTTCGGTAGAATCTACATTTTGTATCGGTGTTAGTTACATTACAAACATTCTAATCAAAAAGGGAGACAGGTCCTTTAGTCCAGTAGTGGAACAGTCACAGGCTGTTACGGTTAGCTCTAGTAGAGCTTACATTTTTTTATAACACTTATGTCATAGAATAAGTAATGGGGCTATAATGAAGAAGACGTTTCTTTTAGAAGTGGAGTTACAGAGTTGATGGTGTTACAATCCAGGGGCTCGTAAATATCGTACACGTAGGCTGCGACAAATGCATTCAATTAGAATCGAAGCGATTGCTATTTACTTTTATGAGTGTTTCCATTCCGTACAACTTTAATCAAGGAGTGGAGTATCGTGTTAGAATGGAACCTTTTCCTGAAATATGAGAAAAGATCTGCGCATCTGTGGGAATTATACTATTAATGTTTATTGTTGACATTTTACACAATTAGTTGATACGTTTATTTCTATAAGAAACGTTTTTATTTTAGTTGGGTTATAGGTATATATATTGTAAAAAAAAGCACCTGTGGCTCAAGTACCAGGGCAGCATAACAACTGAGCGGCTTAACCCATCGACATGCGAAAACGCTTAGAAAACTGAGAACAGCCGTTGTATCGGACTCCTCATTAACCCAGAAAGCGCTGCTGACTACTAGTGAAAGACGATGGAAACTAGTATACGAGGTATAATAGCCGATGAGGAGACCTTCTCGGATCCAGTTTGCTCCGAGTCGGCAACCGGGACGGACGTGTGCCGTGAACGTTCAAAATTATTTACGTTATTTCGTTAGTGCAGTGCGAGCGAGTGGTTTTGGAAAATATTGAGTAAGTTCCAATTATGTTTTTATATATATATATATAAATTACAGATAAGAAATTATTTTATACTAAAAAATAATTTAAAAAGTTTGTATTAAGTTTTTTTTTTTTAATTGTGCGTATATAACTACGGAACATTTTTCTTAATCTGAACTTAGTTGATTACTTTATTAAATTAGAGATGTTCGATTAGTTATTGTTTTTTTAATTTTTATTTGGTTAATTAGGTTATAAATAAAAACATTTGCAATATTTTTAAATTTATTATATAAGGAATACACATATCCCTAAAAAAATCGTTAAATTTTTAGAGAAAAATAAATATTTTTTATTTGAAATTTAATGAAAACACCCTATTCTAAATATATACATTTTTTAAATTTAATTATGAATACCTTTAAAAGCTATAATTATAAATTATGCACAAAATAAAACGGAAAAGAAAATATAAAAACCGTAATGGAACAGTTGATTTCAGACAAGGACAATTTTTTTTATAAACCAGTCCTCGATCAAGCCGATGGACGTTACGCGTTTATTTTGAATTCATAGAATCGCACTGTCCTACAACACGAGAATAAACCATGAATATATTACTGTAATCGACCATCTCGCAGGAATTGATTACCGATATAACAAAAACGAAAAAGGTAATATATATCTCGATATGGGACTCTGTGTAATTTAAATTTTTATGGCAAATAAAGAATTTAAACGAGCAGATATGACAAGAATATGGGGTCAGTAATAATAATATTTCTTAGTGGTAGTGCTTAGTACTGGCTTTCTTGAAAGCCCGCCTACCACCGACTTATCACATATTCTATCGCCAAACAGCAATATTATGTATTGCTATGTTCTGGATTGAAGAGTAAATGAGTTAGTGTAACAACAGGCACAAGGGACATAACATATTAATTCCCAAAGTGATGGTTTCAGCGCCAATGTCTATAGACGATGGTGACCACTTACCATCAGGTGTATCATTTGCCGGTCTCATTATTATAAATAAAGAATAATTATAATATTCATCCCTTATATAACGTAGTAGAAACCAAAAGTCTAATATTCATAATGTTATTTAGATAAGCACAGTAAATTATAATATGATAACTGTGTATCATTTGAACTGGAAAGCAATGTAATTTTTAACGTCGGTATATTTAACTAAAGTGGTAAACTTCGGATAAATTTATTATTTCGTATTTAAGCGTATCTTATACATACATTATTTGAAGTTTTTTATTCGTTGGCGGTTCGCAAACGTAATTAGTACATAGTAAAGGTTTTCAAAACGGACCTATCGTAAATTTTTGTCTCAAACGATATGACCAAATTTTTCTTATAAAAATTATAACCGATTACTGAAATGTAGAAATTATATTTACTTCTGTTAGAATTTCTTTAACACGATATATTATATCACCATATTTAATGATAAGCACTCTATAAAATAAATTAAGCACATGAAAATTTGATTGCAAATTTAATCCGTTAATTTTTTGAGATCCGCGTGCATTGCGTGTTCTGTCAACTGCCCCATCTAAATTCGGACATGTATGAATAACATTTATCATACCTTACATAACTCTTTTTTTATTTAAAAAAAGAACATCAAAATATTTTGAAAGTACATTAAATGTCTTAAAATGTGAACAAGACTTGAAGATTCATTTTTTTTTTTAAACCTATTTAAGTGTGGTCAGCGTAGTTAAACACATATTTAGACACAACAAATATTTAGTATAACCATCTACCTGACTTTCCGTTCTTGAGGTTGCAAGCCCATCAGTTTTATTGTTGCTACCTGAAATCATACCATAAGGATTTTGAGGATTTTCGTCGTCAATATATGGTTGCATGAACTCGTGACTTGAGATGGGCTGACTTTATTTTACTTTTTTAGAAACGAATAAAAGAAAATACTATTTTTATCTTAAGAATAATATATATTGTCCACCAGTTATAAATATTTAAATTAGCATAAAGGTATTAGGAAATCCGATAGATTTATTTGCTTTAGTTGTTTTATGTGGGTGTTCGTTTCCTCTGGACAGAATTTGACGTTACCTGACTCCAAATTGACATGTTATCAGCTTACCATGGAGCGATAACCACATGCCCTTTGCTACCTCTCAAGGTTACTTCGATGAAACATTGGGTACTTTCTTGATTAATTCTCCACTGGCCAACTGAATCCACCTATTATAAATATTACTTTATATACCAATTATAAATATTCTTAATTCACCAATTATATATATATGATTATTTGGTACATTTTTCTGCTTTACAGTAAACAAACTACGGAACTGCGATTTAATCTTAAAATCTTCTAGCATACTTGCCACCATTCCATGCGCTCAATATTTGTACAATAGCTATTGAAGTTTGAAAAAATATTTTTCCGTTTGTCAGGCCCTTTTATTCAAGGCTATCGTTAATTAAACTAGTAGACTTTCTGTAAGTCTGTTTTATTTACTTAAAGTATCTAAAGGTTAATTATCTTCTAAAGGTCTCCTTTCCTATTAAGGTAACTGATTCGGAGCTTAAGCAGACTATTCGCGTGTGTGTTGGCGTATAAACACTTATCAGAACTATCTTTTAACTTTCATATGTAGCGGTTTATAGTTAGTGTAAAAAAGTAGCCTGTATTCTTCCGCGGGTTCCAATCTTGCTTTTTACTAAATTTCATCAAAATCAGTTTAGTGATTTAGTCATAAAAGCGTAACAGACAGATGGACAGACAGAGAATATTAATAAACATAAATTATTTATAGATATAGATTTAAAAAAAACATTAGAGAAATTGCCTCATTGGTCTAACAGCTCATATCTGTCTGCAGACTTCGAAGTCAAATCCCCGGTCAGAACAATAAAAAGTTATTGGGGTTTTCTGTCAATAAATTGTATGAGCCCTAGGTTTGGAAATTGGCACTGCTAATACTCAAATACCCCGGAAAGCGCGGGAACCCTTTGTTCCTGCGTCTAACGTCTTTCCGGTTATGTTGGATTGCTGCCCCATTGAATTATAAAAAATAATTTAAAAAATAACTAGCGCATTAAAATAACATAAATTAAAGAAAAGATACAATAGATACGTACATGGAGATATGTCTATTTGGAAATAAAAATATTAACTCGCATCCCCAAACCAAAATGACATTATATATAGGATGTATAATTTGTACCTTACAATTTACAATAATGATGAGTTAAAATTCTTCAACCAATTAATTAAAAAAAAAAACTCGTAAGATAAAAACACAGAAGAATGCATTAATTGCTCACTCGATTACCGATCAGATATTATAATAAATTTAAAAAACAGTCCTGGACTAGACCTAGGCGCTTCGATGTCTTGAAATCAATTATAACCATTGAAGAACTCGTTTCGTTTGACGCATATTTATTAATGTAATGGCTTATAAAAATAGCCATTGATACGTTTTTCAAGACCCATAATTTATGTTGAGATGAAAAAAGTGTAAATTTTTATGTGGTATTAATTGCGGCATTTATAATTAGAGGAGTTCTCATTACCATGATTATAGGATGTGTCGTGCAATATAATGTGTTGATGTCTGGAAGTAGAGTATTTTTTGCTTGAGGGTCGACTGAACAAGTACAAGGTCTTTTTTCATGCAGTGGAAAGCTTTAGAACCCGTTAGGTCTGGGTTATGTTTGATTCTTGTTATTAAGTCTCAAGCGATGGCTGTCTTCGGCACGGATCAAAGAGGCTACGGGATTCTGCTGTAACTCATCCGGTGCTCCGTAGGTGTGCTATGCTCTTGGCTGCGCATGCGAGGTTATCCTACCGTCCATCCTGATAAGGCATTAGACTTATGACGCCTTGGATGATTTTTAAATCGATATCATAATATTTCTTAACATATTATGCGAAAGAAATTAAGGAACACGCATACAGACACACACAAGCAGAAATAACATTAGAATAATTAGAAAATAAAACAATTTGAACTTCCTTTACTACGGTATATGCAGCTATTAATTATCAAGAGGGAATTTAATAGAAGTTGTTCTTGTTTTAAAATTTGACAATAAATTAAATTTAATTACAGAATTTAATTTATATTAAAAATTATAAGAATTTTCTTAATATATTTTTTGATAAATAAAAGCTCATATCTCTTAAATAGCTATCGTTTACGGCTCATAACGATTATTAGCTAGTTCATCGACTTTTACATGTCGTATATATAATGACTTACATAATTTATTTTAAAAGGACGTTATGTTTCGAACTTACATTCTGACAGATATGTGTTCAATTATACGGTAATTATCACACGAAAGTCTAGTAACTTCTTTTTGATTATTCATGTTATCCTGTACAGTATGATAGCTTTTATTGATACATTAAAACCACTTGTAGCAAAGTATTCTCAAAATGCAATAAAAACTTCCTCATTCTGACTTTGGAAAAAAAAAATACCCGCTAAGTTTCTTTCGCTGGCGTCTCTTAGGTAAGAGATATTTTCTTATCCGAAATGTTTGTATATTTAATAAGGGATTTTGTTTTCAATAATTGGCTAATATAACACAGACCTGCTCCATTGCACATGTCAGTTTCCTTCAGTTCAGTGTCTCCAGGTAATCCTGAAAAAGATATCGTGTCTTTTTCAGGTTTACCTGGAGACTCCTGTGCTCCTTTAACGGAGTCCTAATCTCCATTCGAGGACTGCCAATTGCCACTACCTCTATTTTTAAAAATTCACAACAGTTCTCGTCTCATGTTTTCATGGGCATGTGGCTCCTATCAAATTTTAATTTTGGGATTTAGGTCTTTGTATATAACCGATAACATCTTTAAATATTACTAAACTGTCAATTTTCACCCACATGAAACTTAAGGTTACCGAAATCGGATTAATAAGAACATTTAGTTCGCGGTCATTGACCAGAACTTGTTCGTGCGTGCAGACATGTTTACATGATCTTGTATGATAGTTCTATCAGGATTCAAATTGTGGGAAATATGTGTGCGGTTTTCCTATTCTGTTAATTTGAAATAATGTTTTATAGTAAGTTTTCTTAAAGGAGAAATTCTGTAGTGTAAAATCGTGATCATATATTGTAACTTATTTTTACCCAATGAATCACTCGTGAACATTTCACGTATAAAATGTAGCCTACTGTATATTATGCAATATATATCATTCGGGCCTATAATCTATATATATATATTCAAATATTCCATCGAAACATTGCTTAGTCTAGTGTTCGAACGAAAAAAATTGGAATAACTGCATTAGAAATGTGTCATATGTCCATTCCGTGTTAGAGCATACAGCATACTGTAGTATAAGCTCACTCCTAAATAGGATACCTTTTCCCAGCAGTAAAGTGTCGTAAATAATAAATGACGAGCCGGTTGGCGTGGTTGGTAGAACACTTGCCTTTCACGCCGAAGGTTGTGGGTTCGATTCCCACCCAGGACAGACGTTTGTGTGCATGAACATGAATGTTTGTCCTGGGTCTGGGTGTAATTATCTATATAAGTTTGTATTTACAAAAAAAGTAGTATATGTAGTATATCAGTTGTCTGGTTTCCATAGCACAAGCTTTGTAGAAGCTTGATTTGGGATCAGATGGCCGTGTGTGAAAAATGTCCCACGATATTAATTAATTAATTATTAATTAATTAATTAAAAGTTAAGATTATACTTACATGTAGTCGGACAAATAGTGTTTTCTAAGAAATTAATATATTAATTAATGTAATTTATAATTAACAAATACACAAAAAAATATATATTTATAAGATTCATAGATCTCCAATATGTCTGCGAACACATACGTCTGTCTGTAGATAAATCACAGTAATAATTTTAATGTTTAAAATGACGAGGAAATATCAACGATAACTGTAATTCTTATTTGCCTTACAGTTTTAATCCTTATTAAAATAAATAACTTCTTAATATGAAGTTTTTACTGTAAATAAAAATTACAGTATAAGCTTTTCACATCAAAGCTGGAGTGCTATTCTATAAGAACTTGCATCACTCCTGATTGATACGCTATTATGATGCTTATATCCTTTACAAGTAATAGTTCTTACAGTCAATTTCGTTTATCACTTATTGACATTTCACGTTCCTTGCACTGAGTTACAAGTATGTTTTTACATAATAACTCTACAATAGTTTAAGATACATTAAAAATATACTTAAACTCCAGACATAAGGTCAAGGAAACCGCAGTACCTTATAATCGGTTCGACATGGATTTTGAACCCGAACTTTGGGATCTATAGTCTAATAAATTAGCAACTAAGCCAACAATGCAATCTGAACATGACATCTGCGTAATGTAACTTACTCTTGAATTACTCGATCAAACTTTTGACGGGCCGTATGGCGTGGTTGGTAGATGGGTTCGATTTCCACCCAGGACAGACATTTGTGTGCATGAATGTGTCACTGTTTGTCCTGAGTCTGGGTGTAATGATCTATATAAGTATGTATTTACAAAAGAAAAGTAGTATATTTAGTATAACAGTTGTCTGGTTTCCATAGTACAACCTCTGCTTAATTTGGGATTAGATGGCCGTGTGTGAATAATGTCCCAGGATATTAGATTATTATTATTAATCAGTATTTAAATATATTATACTACTTAAGCCATATTGAAATCGTGATTTGCCATTATATGAATACTATCAACTAGTATGTGCTTAATATAAAAATGATGTTTCACTTTAAACTAACGGAACATTGAGACCATATAGCCCAGAGGATAGAACAAGTGAATGTTAAGCGGAGATCGTGGGTTCGAAATCGGACCACTGAATCGTCATGTGCTTAATTTTTGTCTTTATAATTTATTGCACGGTTAAGCAAAACATCGTGGTGCAATAAGTTCTAAATCATCTTATAAAAAGAGGTATTTGCCCAGCTGTGGGATATCTACGGCTACTGACTTACCTAACGGATGTAATTGGAATATGACGAATAAAATCTTAAATTAATAGCATAAATAAAAATAAAATGTGTCAAAAGTCCAATTTACAAGGCACTGGTGCGGCTCATTAAGTTTTTTCAATAAGTTAACACAAATTCCTTGCATTTTTTTTATTAAAAAGTTTTCATCGCTTAACAGTGCTATTTATTATAATATTTTTTAACGGCTGCCCCTGAGTTCCAAACCTAGGTCTGTCCGATAAAAAGTTATTGGGTTTTTTCTGTCGAAGATTCTCAGTACCAGCCCGGAGTCTAGAAAGTGCTTGCGCACATACATGTGGACTATAGTGTGTTGGCTAATCTCTCTTGAGATTGTCCGCCTGCACGGTTAGGAGGATATCATCATTGTTAAAAATTACTCGACAGTAAATGGAACGAACAATCTACTCAATTCGGTTTTATGATAGCTTTACATATAAAAAAAGGTTATTTTATAGCTTTAGTTCGAGACAAATTTTATATAAAAAATACAGGATAATTATCATTTGAAAATCGTAACTCGTTTGATTGAACTATATTTTATATCACCGATTCCCGAACTTTTGTGCTTTACGAGATATCAGGCGCAAACTGTAAAAATGTTATTTTAAACGATTTATGTTTAAATTGAACTTTATGGGAAGGCATAAACTCTAATACCCCATTTAATATCTGCCCTAGGGGGGCGATTTACACTGAAGACCAGTTCTGAAGATAAATGAGTTCTTTTTTGCATAAAATGGTTTGCCTTGTTAATAATATAATTACACTGAAGTTAGAACGATACAGTTCTAAATGGACACACCGTTAAACAATGTTTACGGAAATCCGGACGCTACGGTTCGTTGCGTTTCTATGCAACTATTGTAAAATATAATCTAAATTTGATTGCACATGTAAGCTTGGAGACTTTTTTACTTTGATTTGGTTGGAAGCTTTGTGCCCGTCTGAATAGGTACCACTCAATGATCACGTTTTCTACTGCCATATAGCAAATATTAATATTGTTGTGTTTCGATTGAAAGGGAGAGCGAGCTAGCGCGCAAGGTACATCACATCAGAGTTTCCACTATTGATGCCGCGTTGGTGATGTAAGGATTCGTTAATATTTCTTACAGCACCAATGTCTACTTACCATAAGGTGATGTGTTTGATGGTTACTTTTGTATATACATGCAACAAGTCACAAAAAAAAATCACTTCGTAATTTTTTAACAACTTGACCGATTGAGGTCACATTCACGCATACTTATAACTAATGTATTGTCGAGACTATTGGCCACAGCTATGTCACGATACGATAGATTGCCAGTAGCCGCTAGTCGCTACTTGGTACGTTTTGTGCAAGTATCTGGTGTATGATTGATTTCTCAGGTATGCTTTTCTATTTTGCCATAAGGCCTACAATGGAATATGAGTGATTTTGATCAGTAAATATAGATTTACTCATAACTTTAATTTTTGTTTATTTATTTAAAAATACTAGAAATTGAGCCATATGTTGGTAAACGCTCAACAATAGACTTGCACTGTCTATCTTTGTTAATATATTTGCACTCGAGTGGGTGCTACCTACTTAGACGGTTATTTACACAGCCCTACCAAGGTAAAACATACGTTGCAGAAATTCATCCGAAAATTCAGTCACCATAAAAACAAAAACATGAATAGTGGTGCTTTCCTGGTTTTGATCCTACGATCTTCAATTAAGATTTATTTTATCTACTGAGCCGTCTCGTCTCAGCTCAATATAAAACTCGCTTATAAAGTCTACGTATTAGTCGCCCTTCATAATATTTTGTACATATAACTAATATGTTATGAGAGAGTGGAGCAGGCCAGTAGTTTATCATAATTGACATGAATACTTCTACTTTGGAATGCATTAGACGAAATAAAATATTTTTTTCTTTCAAAACATTATACGGATTCATAATTTTTATAACATATTATATTATGATAACTCGTTTTAAAGGAAATACCGCCGACACCGAAACCGGTGTCTCGTTCAATAAAATTTTAATAGAATATTTTTTTTGTGCAATTAATGTATGTATCAGTTCCGTGAGAAATTGATTATAAATATTGTTTATATTTCGTGAATCACGCTATAAGTTATGTAGAACATATAAATCATTTATGGTATTTTTAATAATTACTCTACACTCACTTTACGACGATTAGTCAACCTTATTTTAATATAGATAGGTGGACCTGACAGTAAGTGCTCACCACTACCCATAGACAGTGAAGCCGTTAGAAACATTAATCATTATTTACATCACCAATGCGCCAGCAAACCTGGGAACCAAGACACTCGGTTACACTGGCTCACTCGCCCTTCTAACTGGAACACAACTGCTTAGCGGTAGAATATGCTCCCACAAAGCCCTACCACCAAGTAAAAAACCTTCCTAAAGTTACTTGTTGTTAAATGGTTTTAGCATCAAACTCGTCTTTACTGCAATATATAATTTGTGATGCGTAATATTTTTTTAATAAATAAATTACGTATTACGTGAAGTAAAAGTAACAAGTAAATATCCCTCGCAGTGCTAAGGCATCCTCTCTTTTTTGCGCTTACTACACCACGTTGCTCCAATGCGGGTTGGGGAATTAATTCTTCCGCCAAATGTTTCTATACAACGTTTTCGTTCACCGGTGATCAATGAATTATAAACTAAAAATAGGCAAATGAAAATTCAATGGTTCTTGCCCGTAACTCGGAATAAACGGTAAAGATTCTCGTCTTCTAACCGGTGAGCCATTACGGATTACCCTGATAACCCACATATAAGGTACTTTATATATGTTTATAATTATAACGCAGTTAATTGATTATCATCGCCCTGTTGCAAATATTAATTACTTTTTATATCACTGATGACAATTAAAACTTATATTACTTATGCGCGTGTCTTCTAGCTCAGATGGTTCAATGGCTAGAACATATGAATCTTAACCTAAGATTGTGGGTTCAAAATCGGGTCACTATCAAGCATTACGTACTTGGCGTACGAGAAAACATCACATTTGTAAGTATCCATCGACCAGTATTGGAGTAGCGTAGTGGAATAAACTAACCTTCTCCTCGAGTTGAGAGAAGTTCTTCACCCAACCGTGGAACATTAACAGGCTATGTACATAAAAAGAGAAGCTTGCACAAAGCCATACCAATGAATTACGTTGCGTCGATTAATCAATTTTAAAACGACCATTTAAATTTAATGGCCTGACCGGATAAACATATTTAATAACATAAATATAGAAGAGAACAAGACCCGTCCCGAGCTTTCAAGTACAGATAACTTAAAAGTTATAAATACACTTGACCAACTTAGATCTCGTTTAACCTAAAATCGTCTATGATCTTACAAATACAGCATTGAATGCACGACCTTAATCTGAACATTGATGCTAACGGGGTCAACGTACTCGTAATTGTGAAGACTTGTTATGAATTAATTTAAATACTTATTGAATCAATTGGTGAATGAGATCGTAGTATCGATTGGTTTCTTCTTGGTGTGTTATAGCAATATTTTTATAGAAATCGCTTTTCTATTTCGACGGTTTACTTAGGGATCATGAAATGTTAGCTTGCAGTAATTGGCTTCTGGAATACCATTCTTATGTAATGGTTTGGATTTTATCCATTGTAACCTTACTGAATTAAGATTACTGGCTGTCGCTCTTTACAAAGACTAGCCGAGAATATGTTATAGTAAGTTGTTAATTAATATTATTGATAACCGTTACGAGTAATAACCGAATTTCTGCCGATAGTTCGAGCGAAGACGATAAATTTAAAAAACGAAAATTTAAAAGCCCAATTTAATAAAGCCCAGTTTAATAAAACATACACAAAACTCAAGAGAGATTAGCCAACTGCGCAGGAGAATTATAGTGACAAGTGTGTGCGCAAACGCAGTGCACTCTTTATTCCCTAACTCTCATAATCCGATGGGACGGCAATCCGACACGACCGGAAAGAGTTCAGGCGCAGGATCAACGGCTTTACATGCTTTCCCAGGCACGGGAGTGGTATACACTTCCAACTTCCAGACTCCAGGCTGCTACTGGGAATTTTCTAATAGAAAAACCCAATAACTTTTTAATAGCCTGGGAATTGACACAGGGCCTCCGGGTCTGCGGCTTTACGTCAAGCCACTAGACAAACGAGGCAGTTAAATAAAACAAAATTTAAATCAATAAAGGTTTTACTTGCCTGCCGCCTTTCTTATATACATTGCTTAGCGAGTGCTTAGTTAAACACTGAATACTCTCTCTCTCTCTCTCTCTGTCATCATTGATTTGACACACGAAAGAAAAAGACACTGCATTTCTTAACTAATTACCACCTAAGCAACATCTATATATACCGATATCCATAAGCTTGTTAAATAACAATTAATATAATGGCTTAAGTAAAAAAGGTTTTAATCCGAAACAAAGAGACCAATATCGAAAACTATCAATCACTAATATTCATGGCTCGCGATGCGGTCCACTGCGCACTGCAGTCGTTAAAAAAAGTTAAAAAACTGTTGTGTCATCGAGTAATAATTTATTACAACAAACAAAAAGTTTTTATATAAATTCTTTGTTTTATATTTTATCTGTTCCGCGGTTTTTGGAGCGAAATAGCGTTTTAATAAAGCGATCTATGGAATATTAATTGTTTATTTTGTTTTTAGTTTGAGCTTTTACGTTGTTGATTTCTATTTTATTTTATGAATTTAATTTTAAATCAAGTTAAATGTTCAATCAGTTTTTTACAAGTACATACAACAAATCTATAGATTATATAAATTAAGTAGGAATTAGTTTATGTCAGATATCATAAACTAACTCCTAATTAATTGAATACTTTTTCTCCTCGTACTAAGCGATACATTTAAGAATAATAATAAAAATAATAATATTCTGGGACATTATTCACTCACGGCCATCTGATCCTAATTAAGCAGAGCTTGTACTTTGGAAACCAGACAACTACATATACTACTTTTCTTTTATAAATACACACTTATCTAATTAGACCCAGACTCAGGACAAACAGACATGTTCATGCACACAAATGTCTGTCCTTGGTGGGTATCGAACCCACAACCTTCGGCGTGAAAGGCAAGTATCTACCAACCACGCCAACCGGCTCGTCCAGAAGAAATTAGATATATACTAAAACGTTCATTATCAACAGTTAAAGTAACATTGACAATGACAGAAATCAAAATACATCAATACTAATCTCCCAATATGATAGATATAAACATTTGTTCCCTGGATTAAAATCCTGATAGTTTACGTAGACACCCAGTTAACTGTTTTACGCTCCTGTTAAATAAATTATTTATACGTCCGATCATCAACAACGTTGCCGGAAATATTCAAGTTATTTACTTTAATATGTATGCACGTTGGCCTCGAGATATTCATGAATTATTTCTGCTATATCTTGTAAGCTATCAATGCATTTCGAAATTGCTTTAATACCGTCATTGACTTTTATTTGTAACGGTATTTTAAAATTAATGTGATTTATTTTTGATGATACTGTTCGTTTTTTTTTTGGTGGTATATGAGTAATTTGCGGTTCAAAGTAGCTTATTGTAATTTAACGTCAAATTGCAAGTTTATTTTATAGTTTACCGAGCCGAGATGGCCCAGTGGTAAGATAGCGTGAATCTTAACCGATGATCTTGGGTTCAAACTCGGGCAAGCACCACTGAATTTTTATGTCTTTAACTTGTGTTATAATTCATCTCGTACTTGACGATGAAGGAAAACATCGTGAGGAAACCTTCATGTGGCTAATTTCACTGAAATGTCACATGTGTATTCCACCAACCTGCATTGAAGCAGCGTGGTAGAATATGCTTCAAAAACCTTCCTCAAAAAAAAGGAGAAGAGGCCTTAGCCCAGCAGTGGAACATTCACAGGCAATTTTCTTTTTGAAAAGTTCTACAGTGGTTTCTTGCGGAAGTTCTTAAGGAAGTTTAATGCTTACGGTTACTAAATCAAAGGCGTTGTAGGTGATCTTATCTATTAAAATCTACGTACTTTAAAATCTTTGTATTCTAAAATCTCTTAAGAGATAGTTTATTGGTTCTTAAGTAATTCGTTCATTTCGGTGATCTTTTTGTGGTGGGTCTTTTTTATGCATATGTGCGAATAGCAAGCAAATTTGTCTTGAATATTTGTTTGACAAATATTTAATTCGATCGTATTGTTATGTAATTTGAATATACGACGCGACGCGTCAGATAGCGGACGAGGCGGAACGGCGACGCGACGCTGGCATGACCGCGACGCCTTGCGTTCTATGAGTATTCATATCAATAGTTACACAGATAGACCGCAGGACGTGGCCCGCCCAACGTGACGGTATTACGTGACATCTTCTATATCAACTGCTCACGCCTGGCCGTAACGTCCCGTCCCGCCCACTATCACCCCATACCACTACTTACCAATATTTCTTAATAAGTTTTAAAAATGGGCGTTTCCTAAATTAAGAGGGAGCTAACATTAGTAAGCTATTATTATTACAGGAACAAGGTGTTTAACGTTAATCATACCTGGCACGCAGTGATTTCGTAATAAGGACTAAGAACTAATCATCGTCTTTAGTAAGGAGATAGCACTGAGACGGAAGTTTATTAGTACGAATGGTAACTTACAGAATTAATACAAACAACTTACAAGCTTATGTTAAATTCCCTCAATAATAAAGCTCCAGTTGCTAAACGAGCCTTTGACTTTGGTTTGAATTGCAAATAAGTACCATATTATTATAATTCATTATTCAAATGAACGACTATGGTCTATCTCCTCGTGTCATCGTGAATCCTGATCGCTTTGACTGGGGAGACATTTTATTCGTAGAACGCATAATTCTGTTGCACATTTCGAAAGATAGCTTGACTTAATTGATGGAAGATATATCTGTAAAGATTTCGAAGAATGTCTTAATAATTTGTTTTGTATTTTTAATTTTAAATGTCTAGATTAATAATGTTTTTAAAACATGGGAACAAGATTTATTAATAAAAAAATACACACAAATTAGTTTAAAAAGCGTAATCTATTTAAGGTAATTAAATTTAATTATCCTGTATTGTAAAGGTCAACATTTTAGGTATCATTAAGGTAATGATCTGTTTTTTAATATATGTATTTTTAATAAAGATTATCCTTACTTATATAAAACAAGATGGCAGGAAGAGCCGAGATGGCCCAGTGGTAAGAACACGTGAATCTTAACCGATGATCGTGGGTTCAAACCCGGGCAAGCACCACTGAATTTTAATGTGCTTAATTTGTGATTATAATTCATCACGTGCTTTACGGTGAAGGAAAACATCGTGAGGAAACCTGCATGTGTGTAATCCACCAACCCGCATTGGAGCAGTATGGTGGAATAAGCTCCAAACCTTCTCCTCAAAAGGAGGAGAGGAGGCCTTTAGCCCAGTAGTGGGACATTCACAGGCTGTTACGGTTACAGTTTATTTTATTTATACTTAATTTTTTTTAAATATAAAATAGGTAGGTGGACTGGCAAATGGGTCACCAATGGTAAGTGGTCACCATCGTCTATAGATATTGGCGCTCTAAGAAATATTAATCATTCGATACATCGCTAATGCGCCACCAATCTCAGAAACTAAGATGTTATGTCCCTTGTGCTTGTGTAGTTACTCACCCTTCAAACGGGTATTCAACAATACTAAATATTGCTATAATAAAAAAATAAAACATATGTATCCGATATTCTACCGCCAAACAGCAACCCGTGCGGCTTTCACAAAGAACCGTTGAAATAAAATACTTTCATTGCAATACGAAGCGTGTGGTAGTTTAAATGTTTTTGAATAATTAACCTTCTGACCTAATTAGGTAACGATAGTTAGTTACATGACACACTGTCAAAAAACCTCACAGGCTATCACAGGTATATTAAAGTGCACAAGTGTGTGTGAAAATAAGTGTATTTAAGCACTTTTCCAAACATAAAAACTTACCAAACATTTTCTTAATCAAGACAAGTAAGGCCGTCTAGGTAGGCACCACTTATCAGACATTCTACCCCATAACAGCAATACTCAGCATTGTTATGTTTCGGTGTGCAGGTTGAGGAATCAGTGTAACTACATGCACAAGGGACATAACATCTTAGTTCTTAAGGTTGGTGACTTACCATCAGGTGGCCCATTTGGCCGATCGCTTAGAAACCAGCAAAAAATATATACCACACGGATTTTCATTTTAATCAAACTGGATTACAGTTTTAAAAAGATAATCTCCTCAAAGAGTATATTTAAACTCATACATATAGCAATTTTGTAAATATGAAATTTCATGTTTATTTTACGCAAACACAGACAGACAAGAGTACTAGTATAATATAAACGTAATTTGTCTAATAAGGCAACCCGCATTCAGGCAATTCCAGCTGAGACCATTACATACAAGTAATAAAAAATGGAGCTGTTTGCCTTGTACTTATTGCATTATTTTTTATTATTATAGCAATTTTTATTGGACAACATTTTATAGAAGATAATTTTGCATAATTTATAAATTAATGGAAACGAACGTGTTTATAAATTAAAGAGATTGTAGTTAACGAAATGGGATAATTTATATATATTTATGTTAAAGATAACTTGTATATATATATGTAAAAAATATGATTATACCTACTTAGAGTATTGACTCCAGTTATCAGATTAATGAGTTAGTTGCTATATTTAATTGAATGCCCTCGTGAGATGTCATAAGTTATACATCGAAATTAATGGTTTTTAAAATAATCTATAATTAAAGAAAACGAATAAATAAATATATAGAAAAACAAATACAAAAATAGTTTAGTTAAAAGTCAATTTATTTTTCTTATTATGTTAATAAAAATAGCAACGTATACGCGCCACGTATGTACAAGGGAGTATAACGGCGGAGAAAGGATGTCAGTACATAAAGCATCATGCCGCTTACCGTCACGGCAGACGAGGTCGCCTTACACCCAAGGCGCGTCAATATATGTATCACATCAATAACTTGGTTTAATTGAATGTTGGCTTATTTCAAATACGATGAACGGTGACGTAATTTGCCTTATAAATATTCAGGTATCAATTACAACCTGGCCGGAACAATTAAAATTGTTACTACAACCCAATTATATATTGTCAATAGGGTTTTAAAGTACATAAAATATATAATTCGCGATCAGACTATCGATTCACTTCCTTATTAGTGTTATTTTTTAAATTCAATTTAAAAATATATATTGATAAAGTCAATTAAACAAAATCAAATAATTGAATATAAATATTATTATATTACCGCACGCCGTTAAAACTATTAAGCTTTCAGTGGAATTGTATAACTGACGTTACCGTACAATCGTATATCTCGCTCTGATACAGAATATTATGATAGAATAGGTATAATTAATGGTTGAAAATTTATAGTGGATTCCTTTAGCCATTGGCCGCGTTCAATGCATACAACGGTCGGGTCACTGATCTCAGCTGTAATTGAATTCATGCAGAAACTTATCCAAGCGCTAAATCAGTACCGTAAAGTGTACTTTACGCTGGCAACGAAGTAAACCGTTTATTGTTAACTTTGCTTGAAACAAACAAATGCTATTAGATGTGGGGCCGAGTACGCTGCCTTGCGGCACACCCGCCGCTGTCTCCAATAAATACGAGATGTGAATCTTAAATGCTACCTCAGATCGTTTTCTAAAACTACCTAGTATGTTAAAACACGGGATATGCAAATTTAATGTGTATAAACAGATATGTAAGGGGTAGAATTGCGTGCTGTATTTGGTCAAATGCGTCTTATTTGTCGAAAAACGTGTTATATGTATTAAAATGTAGGCTACTATTGAAATGTTACAGATCGCTAAATTACACGATGGATATACCTGCGCGCTTTCTTTTTAGTTGATAACGACACATTGCGTCTAAGGATGTAACGGCTTTCTTTGGAACCTAGAGTTTATAGATAGTATGTATATACATATGTCTTAACTGATTAACCTTAGGCTGGCTGTATATTACCAAACAACATATAATATGTTCTATATTTTTAAAAATAGAATTCAGAAATTCATTACGTAAATATTGCAAATAAATTAACCAAAAAGTTTTTATTTAGTATTAATGAATAAAAATATGAGAAATTTATGAAGACTTATATCGAAAAATAATTATAGCAACATTTATACCTTTGATAAAGATGTCTAGCTTTTACACGGATTAATTACTTTTTATATTAATTTTATTTTTCTCTTTTCCAGGTAAGTAGAGCATCCGATTATGTCTGAAACTAATCATGTCCATGAATTTGTCCAACAGACGGTAAAGTATAACATATGTTGATATTTTAAACTTACGATTACCGGACCTTAATCGTCGTATATTGAAAATAATAATATTAAGTAAAAAATTCAATGAAATTTCAATTTAATAAAACTGTAATAAAAATATATTTATTTATAATTTTCAGTTTTCAATTTCCAAATCATATATACTAACACATATAACTAAGTAGAAATCCATTCACTCACCAAACAAATGACATGTCCTTTTAAGGACATTTAAAAGAACAAATGTGAGCGTTTTATAAATAAAAACGTTTTCAAAATTTCATCCACGTACACGAACGTTTGTATAAAGTATTCAACAATAATTTAGAATTCTGTATTGTATCTTGATTTCGACTTAATCACGAACCATTCTCAGTCGTATCTCTCAGTATTATATCAGATATTAGCATTGAATTTCAATTTTAAGTGCTTGTCCCACAATTGCAACCAATAAAATATCTTTTGTGGGGTATTATTGCTGGTGATTTGCAAATAATGTCCACAGGAGTACCGTTTTAATATGCTATCTTGGGAATATTTGAAATTCAATTTTAGTCTATGAAAAGTTCAAGAAGTTATATAATATTAAGTATATAGTAATAGGTGATTTTTGTGGCTTCGTCTGAGTGGTATTAGTTTCAGCTTTAAAGACGATTATTTTACTGCTATGTCACCTAAACATTTATATATAATATAATATAATATAATATAATATAAATATTTAATAATATGTTGTTATAATTTCTGTTATATTAATATTTAATTTAACATATATATAATGTGCTACATATTATATGCTCATGAATCACGTATATACAATCCAACTTTGACTATTCTATGTATATTCGAGCGGAAACAATCCGATATGATGTTACCATACATCGTAATGTCAAAACATATTTGTTAACTTGTACGTCAATAGTGAATAATGAAATTAAAAAAAATAGGAAAACGGATAACGACAATTATTACGTTCCGATTCGATTACGATAAAGTGTCACTTTGTTGGTAGAATTGTCTCCTAGTAATTTTGCTAGAATATTGAAGTACCTATTTATACTAAACAACAACAAAGATACAATTTTTTAGAACAATAACATTTTTTTTAAATGTCTATTTCTTTATATCAAAATATTTCATCTTATTTCATACAGTCTTTCATTTCACTTGAACTGAGAAATATAGATAAGATCGAAAGCGTTACCTCTATTCTTGGAAATAACAGAACAGTAAGCTACAAGTTTTGACAGATTATATTTCGAGCGAATTTGGTACCAATAGTGATGACAATACAAGTCAAAATAACATACACCGGTAGTTTGATCCAGTTCTCTTTCAAGCATTTATTGAAAACCACGGTTCTATCATCGCAATTCAAACTATTCCCATTATTTTGCATCCAGGACGTATAGTAGACGGGGGTTTATCAGTCGCTTTGCCAATAAGTCTTTCAGGATTCTTGACAACAATGGGGTGTATATCATGGTATACACCGTCCATTTTAAGAAGACCCGCTTTATCCATATCAAGTGACTCAGTACCAGTTTCTTTAGATATGTTATATGTGAACTAGGGTGATATTAAGACTGGTCGGTTTATATAAATGGTCGGATACCAAGAGATATTTGAAATGCTCCGGTATTTCACTATATTGAGTGGCGTGGATTGTTTTATTGTAGAGGTTCGAAAAATTTGAGTGATAGATTAGATTTTAATATATTTAATACGACTATATTTTTTGTATATTATTTCAATTTGAAATATAATAATTGATTTGAATTGAATTATAATAATTTATTTCTAATAAATTTAATTGCTAAATATGTTTGAAGTATGACATCTATCATTATAATAACCCTATAATTTAAATTGTATGTATTCTTTTTAGCTTTCATCTAGGTATCTATGTATTAATACCTGAACAGATTTAGATTGAGTATTATAAAAATCATCTCGAGTGACACTGTCTATACATTTTTTGGAATAAAATTCAATATGGCGGCTGTAGAGCAGTAATGTTTTTTAAGTTGCTTAAATATATCCATATTTGAAATTTTCTTCAAAGTTGGTATCAACAACTTCTCGAAAACAATTATTGAGAATATTAAATTACATTATTGATGAGTTTATATTTAAAATAATGAAAATGTTAACTCAATCAATTCTCAATGCAATTGATTGTTTGAAATAAAAATTTACAATCAACTCGGAAACCAGGTCGACATTTTGCCGAGTTGATTATCTGTCATGATACTATTCAGACGTTTTTTTTTATACTTTGATCGATGTTCGGATGCAATTGGCTCTCTTGTCAGCTCTTTATTTATATAAACTACTAACAGAAAGGACCTTAAGAGGATTCTAACAGAAAGGGTCTTGAGAGGAAAAATGCTATTATTCCACCGTTCTTTATGGTATCAGTTATTTATGAGATTGTTCTTGCAAGACTTTTTGGTAATATAAGCCAATTATTAACCTATGTTCCTAACGTGGATGGCATCTGAACTGACTTGCTTAATTATTAGAACGTTATCCATCATTATATTGAGGTATCACAGATTTATGTTTACGCAGATAAAAAAGTCTACTTTGATTTTGTTTACATGTTATAAGCTGAAATATACCTTCGTATTAAGTTCATAGAAATATATACTAATCATAAAAGAAGCTAACAAAATAAAAAAACATTCCCATTTTGTCTGTCCGTGTATTGTCTTTCTTCCATTGTTCCTCGTGTTTCTCTCATTACAACATGAAAAAAATAGCTATGAAGACGTCTTAGGTATTTTTTTTCGATTCAAAATTTCGGCTCAAGAGAAATGCTTGTATGAGTATCTTTATTTCTCATTGGAAGTATTTAAGGATTTTCATTTATCTATATATTATGTTTGATGAGATGATCCAATAAATTCAAAATGTGGATTTTAATCCGTGATCATAGTTTCAAAGCCAAGCACTGTTGATTTCCATGTTCCTAGTAATATTAAAACGGAAGAATTTACACCTGAAAACACCTTATATTGTATACATGTACTCATCCACTACTAATCTCTGAAAGATGTGAGGACGCTGAAACTTCAGGCTATTTATAATTACAAAGAATAATTTTGTTGAAGCGCTCACTGGAGCCGGGAGAAGTGAACTTAACTTATGAAGCTACCCAAATAACGGTGTTGCATTCACATAGGCAATTAGAGTTCAAGCTTGCAATTTATATTCATTGCTTTTTTAATCTCACTTAAACAAGAGCAGCGACGCTTACTCTCTAGAGATTTAGTTATATTCAATATTAAAAATGTAAAAGTGAGTTCGTTTATTTGAACAATCTCGACCTGGGTGCCGATTCTACTAATCAATTACGATTACTATACGTTCCCTATTCATTTCTAATCCAACTTTGACTATTCTATACCTATTCGGATTGGAGTCGAACCATTTGATGTTAAAAAAACGTATAATACCGTTATGTCAAAACATTATTCTTAACTTTTAAGCCAATAGTCGATAACTAAGTTAAGGAATAGAAAACAGCACAACAGGTACAGAAATGGCATATTATAGGGTACTCTAATGTAATTAACCCCCCCCCCCCCAAGTGAAGATAAATGCGGAAACTAGTAAAAAATATATAAAAAGCCTTTTTATAACGATGTGACGCCCAGATAAACATAATCACTGACTAAATAATCACAGCGAGCTATCAAGCTAATACGAATAACTGTTCGTATATTTTTTCACTGATCCCATTCAGTCTGTAGCGCTATCTGCATTCACTATCATTGCAATTAGTGGGATGTATAGCTAATCAGAGCAATTTATACGCGAAAACCGACGGGCTTAGTGGTTTTTAGCTATTTTTTGATACACATTAATTTAAACATTCGTTTATTTTTAATGTTTGCTACTCAAGGCTCTCAATCTTGAAGCAGATTTGAAGTGTCTCCAATGTGGGTTGGTGGATACATATATGGCTAAATTTCATCCAAAAAAGGATGAAACTCTCAATTTTCGGCTAAAATTCACGACTTTTAACCACGAGGCTTCGAATTAATTAACTAATTAACCAACCATTAATCCCACTTTCCTATTTATCACATTAATTAGGGTTCTATTTATCACATTAATAAGGATCTTCTTCATAGTATATATTAATACTAGCTACAGTTCAGTTCTATATATTTTAATACTAGCTACTCATCCCGGCTTCGCATAGGCCCAATAACTGTTTATATAAAAAGCTTGAATCGTTATACATATAACTCTATTGGTTTACGCGGCACACGTCGTAAAGGTCTCAGTCGGCATAGTTGTTTCCGTCATCTTCAACATTTATCGTCATATCCCAGCCAAACCCTGGTGGTAGCGCTTTGTGCAAGCACGTCTGGGTAGGTACCAACCACTCATCAGATATTCTACCGCAAAACAGCAGTACTTGTTATTGTTGTGTTCCGGTTTGAAGGGTGAGTGAGCCACTGTAATTACAGGCACAAGGGACATAACATCTTAGCTCCTAGGTTGGCGCATTGGCGATGTAAGCAATGGTTAACATTTCTTACAATGCTAATGTCTATGGGCGTTGGTGACTACTTACCATCATGTGGCCCGTTGACTTTTTTAGAGTTTATCGCATTCAGACAGACAGACGTGGCGGGGGACATTGTTTTATAATAATTATGTAGTGACATTGAATACTTAGATATTAAAAGAAATAACTTGTTGCAACATCAGTTGGTTTTACAATTGGCTATGTATGTACTCGTCTAATTTCTCTCACATTTCCAATTTCCTCTTCCCTATTGCCAATTTGTTTTGCTTTCCATAAAAACTGGTTAAGTTAGAGTACGGCGCGCGTATACAGTTTTTTTTATTATTAGTTTTTGTTTTTATTTTCTTATTTTATGAAATGTAGTAATTTTTTTTAATTCATAATTTAACCCGCAGGCGATCTGCAAAGTGCACAAAGGAAATCACGAAGTATTCTACTAAGAAAGTTATATTTAGTTTTAACAAAAACGGTAATCAAAGCCTGTCAGTTCATTGAAGGCGTCTCTTATAAATAATTCTATACGTATTCTTTTCAAAATACCGTAATTATTACGATTCACTTTCAAATCCATTCAAATTGCATTGACGTATGAAGTAGACTGACGATGCGTTTTGTCAGATTTATCGGTAATCTCGTGCCTGGTGCCTGTTTTTTTATTCATTCGATTTGTATGGAATGAAAACAGCGCTGTCTAGTGACAATAATCAGAATCCAATGGCAGTTAACGTCAACGCTGTCCGATAAATAAAAAAGAACACACTGGGCACACCGTCTTTAATTTATAATTTTATATAAAAATATAATTGTTTGTTTATTTTTATATCAATGTTATTTGATAGATTAACATATAAAATAGTTTCGTTAAATTTTGTTCATTCATAACAAATGTTTTTTTTGAAAATATAATCGACACTATTATATTTATAAACATTTAATTAAAAACTTTTTAGTTGTGCGTTGCTTCTCAATATGATTTTTTCTATAAATGGAAGTTTGTTTGAAATAAATAGTTTAACGATTTGTAAATGAAACGATTATTAAATTCAGAATATAAACGTATAAATTATAAGAGTAATATTATTATAGCGCCATTTACAATCTGGATTTATAATAGTATAAGGCACACTAAACTTTTAAAGTTAATTTATTGTACATTATATATCTTATAATCTTAAATAAGCAATGTATATATATACATTGCTTATACACGAAATATATATATATATATATTTCGTGTATCTTGAAAATGGCTTTGCTTTTTAAGTTTATTTCCTGAAAAAAATATTATTCAAAACAAAAATAAATTTAAGTATAAGTATTCTTAGAGTCGCCACTGCCGACCAGGTACTTATGTTGAAGTAATATGTATAATTAACAACATACAATTTCACTAGTTGGTACCACCTATTCATCAGATATTATGACAACTATACTACTTTTGTGTTCCGGCTTGAAGGATGAGTTCAAACCGGAAGGACAATGTTCGTTCCCAAGTGTCGCGGCGCGTTGAAGTTGTAAGAAATGGTTAATATATCTTACTGTGCCAATTTCTATGAGCGTGGGTGACCGCATCAGGTGGTCGATTTGCAAATCCGCCTACATCCTTGAAACTAAAATACTTGTTGAAATTCGAACCCGCGACCTTCCATAATATATTTTAAGTTTGGCAATCTCATAATATAACAGTAAATTAAATCTATTTAGGGCGATGTACTCGCTTCGTATATACATTTTCAAACATCAAAACAAATTAAATTAGCATTGCATATTGTTACTTGGGAATCGATCGTCTCCGTTGATCTCAATAATAAGCAAAAAACATTGTATACTTTTTGTGTGTTGCAAAAAAGGCTTGACGAGCGCTGAAAAGCGCTTAATAACATTATAGGTCAGGCAGCGGTCTTAACATGACATTTATACCGAATGTTTAACATCCGTTGTCTGCTTGTCATATTTGTGATAGATGGTGATAATTCTAAGTAATAGAATCATACATTGTCTGAATTGAGGTTGATTGAAGTTCTTTTAAAATTATAAAAGGTGTATGTGACATACAGCCCAGTTCATTTTCATAACATTATTTTAACTTTAATAATAAATATAAATCTTATGTAAAGAAAACCATTAGTTAAGTAATTAGACACTAGATTACATAGATAATTATATATAAGATAAACTACCAAATTCTTTTCTCAGGTATTTTCGGTTATTCTAAAAATAATCTGTTATTCCAAGAGACTAACTTTACATTTAATTTTATCTTGTTAATTAATTCAAGTGCTTGTAAAAGGCTTTGCGATTAGGGTACATTTTGATATGATTTTTTAGTTTAAACTTGTCATATAATCGTTGTTTATGAGCATATCAGTCATATGCTCATAAACAACGCCACTGCTGACGGCAGCCATTTTCAAATTGACTACGCGGTACATGATTTAGTGCACAAGTCTGTGTTTGTGCGTGTGTGTAATCACGAGTGCACTTTCTATTCTCACTTTTATAATTTGATAATCCGTAAATCCGATAAAATTTGAATGGCCCGACCCAGGGATAGAACCTAACTACTACCAGACCTACTGTAGACCTAGCTGTTTGTCGAGCTAGTCCCTCTAATGAGTTTTATAATCGGATAAAATATCTAAGTATACAAATGTAAATAAAGTAATGATAACTTAAAAAATAACGGTTCTACCGATAAGCTGTGTTTTGATAAATTATATTACAAAATGAAGTCTCATCGAGGTTCATTACACGTGATTACCGCAATCTCGAACACGATACACAGATCAAGTTATAAAGACGTCTTAAGTCAACTTAATATACCCTACAGTTGGCCGAATACACATAAACAGCCTTATAATATTTAATTGACTATTTAGATGCTTATAAAAAAGTTACATTTAAATTTCGAACGTTTTATGTTAAAAGGAATATAAAATTTACGCTTGTCACGTCAGTAGTCTAAATTGAAAGCGGTGTGTAGGTGCTAGGCGTTTGTTAAACAATATTATATACTAAAACCTTCTCCGAATTGCGCTTCTTCTTCTTTAGTATGTATTTACAAAAGAAAAGTAGTATATGTAGTATATCAGTTGTCTGGTTTCCATAGTACAAGCTTTGTACAAGCTTAATTTGGGATCAGATGGCCGTGTGTGAAAAATGTCCCAGGATATATTAAATATATTCTTCGATATAAGTTTTATATAAAATTTCAGTTAGGCTTAACATGAAAAAACACGTTCTTATTATTATTACACATTGCATCTCACTTAGAGAACTTTATCAAAATCGACATAGACGTTTGGATTGAAGACGAAAATATATACATAAAGCGGTTGATTAAAAATATATAAGTGTTATGTTATAAAATTAGTAAACCGAAGTGGCCGTGGGCTAAATGTGTCGCAAATTCGACAACCGTTGGACTTGTTCTGAAGTGGAGACCACGCCTACCTTGGCAAATGCAGCGCACCTCTGGGTGGAGTGACGATATACGCAAAGTGGCTAGTAGCGGATGAAAATCGAGAGCTGAAGATCGAGCTCAGTGGCGTGCCATTGGATAGGCCTATGTCCAGCAGTATACAAGAAACGGATGATACTGATGATTTTTTAAAATAGCGCGTCCATTTATTTACTTTCGCCTGTACATCAAACTTTAGAACTAAATTTTAAGGCAAGTTTTAGCAAGCCGATTGAGTTGAAATTTTATTAACACTTATTATTGTTGTAAAAAATATATTCTAATTTGATTATCTCGTAATACCTTCGTAATAATTATGTAAGATTATGTGTCATCGATAAATACATACCTTAGGATAGTATTTCTGAACGTGTCAATTACAGAGATATTAATAAGTTTACAAAGAACGCGGAAAAGTGTTCGTGCAAGAATGATATTAACCAGTTATTGTATTTAATTCCGTTGAACAGTAAACCCAATACATTCGCATTATTGGCCACCCACAGAATCCGATAAACGTGAAGGGCCGAGCGGTATGTAAACTGTGTGTTAAATGTGTGACAAGGATAGATATATGGACTTGTACCTAACTTATGCGATTGCGACAAAAATAATAGACATTGGCATTATAAGAAATGTTAACCATCGCTTACATCGCCAATGCGATGAACCTTGGGAACTAAGATGTTATGTCCCTTGTGCCAGTAATTACACTGGCTCACTCACCCTTCAAACCGGAACACAACAATACCAAGTACTGCTGTTTTGCGGTAGAATATCTGATGAGTGGGTGGTACCTACCCAGACGAGTTTGCACAAAGCTCTACCACCAGTACAACGTACATACGTACCTATACATATCAAACATCATCAACTAATATTTTATATGCGAAAGTAACGTATATGTCGGTGATATGTCGGTATGTTACACGTTCACGGCTAAGCTACTGAACCGATTTTGTTGAAATTTGCTATGAAATGAGCTTGGGCCCCAAGAAGGATTAACACCCCAGCCTACCCTAACACACGGGCGAAGCTGCGTGCGAGAAACTAGAAGTTGTAATACGATGGCAAACGGTGCAAGTTATAGTATTTTTTTTTGTCATTGCGTTACTCATTTACTATCCTATCTTATAAATAAATGAAAAATATGTCAATTCAAATGTTTTAAATATTTTTTTCAATAAAGCGAACTGAACAGTCATATAACTTAGTTATAAAAATAATAACAATAACGTCATTAATAAAAGCTCATGGAAAAATTAATTGTACAATATTAATCAAAACATTAATTAGTTCTTTAATGTTTTAAATCTATATACAAGTCAGTTATATATTGAATTAATATATTTATTATCAAATGTTCGACCAAGTTATCACGTTCCGTAATCATTAAAATTTTTTTAACTAGGTAGCTATCTCGCTCTAACTTTACGACCTATTCATTTCAAATTAATGTTTAATAAAGTCATTATTATTCGAGTTATCGAGTTATCTAGATATAGCCGTTCTAGCTGGGGGTAAAAACGGTACATCGTTCCAACAATGACCGTGTTGTACCGCAACTTTAGGTAGGCGTTGTTTTTAAACGAGCAGCGCGATAGCGAATTACTTATAACTACTACGTACCTAATTTCATTTTTCTCTTCGTCTTATATATTATATGTTTTTTTTATCATATAACATTCAATGTAAAATATATAAGCTTTTTTATTAAGTGCAAGAGCTTCGTGCAAGCTTATGTGTAGGTATAATATCTTATATACTTTCATACAATATAAGTTATAGAAACACTCTTAAAAGCAAACCAATATTGTAGTCTTGATAATCTTTTATTAAATTCATCATAGTCTTTACATTGAAAAATAATTTCAATTAATTTACAAAAATATATATCACAAATATTTTCTGAAAAATCTGATATCTTTTATATGAGAATTAAAAAAGGACTAAAGTTGAGCCTTTTGGAACACCAACTCTTACAGTATCCGGAAGAATTCTATACTATAATAATAAATACACCAGTAGAAGTAATAAATTTTATTATGTGTTCATTTTAATATCTTTAATATAATAACTTATGAGATAGTTTAAATTTAATTATAACAAAATATCATATATTGTTAATTCGATGACAATCGTTCTGTTCTCCGTTTTTTATATATGCGCGGGAAAAACTATTTTTTTTAACTTTTTTTTTACCCAACAGTATCAATGACGTTCTGAAACCGATTGTATTTTTATTAAATCAAATACAATATAGAAATATGTAATTATTAAATATATTAAATGAAGTACGTAAATAAGTATTTCTAATAATAATAAAATACAAAGATAACATTTCAATAGATCTAAGCTTCTAACGATATGCATGTAACTCTATAGTAACTCAATTTAATGACCAGAATAACGTGTTTAACACAATCGAACGCCTTAGATAAATCAAACAATACATGGATTGCAATCTGCGATTTGAAGAACGCTCAGTATCTCCATTTGTTATAATATTTGCATTAACTTTACTATGAAACTCAAGAGCATGATATGTCATTGTGATGTATGTCATTCGTGTGTTGCTGTGGATCTCTTTGCTATTCATGTTATTCGGGTTGTCATAGAAAACTGTCTCTCTTGAATAAACTAGCCAGCAAATGGACGTATTTCTCTTATTATCCACAAACATCTTAGTTATAAAAACTGATATTTTTGTAAATTAAGTGATTCGCAAGCTATCGCACGATATAGAACCACCACCTTACGTTAACGTTATCAGTTTTATTAGACACGCTTCAATGACAAAAGAAATACATTTTTTGATCCGTGAAATAAGAAGCGATTAGGCCTGTATAATTGTTTTCAGACAATCCCAGTCAAGTGTCGCTGCCTTTGCGTAAATTAGTTTTGTTTTTATTGTATTTAGCAGACTGGCAAGTGGACCACCTGATGATAAGCACCGCCCATAGACATTAGCATTGTAAGAAATAATAGTTAAGCCTTACACCGCCACGTGACCGACCTTGGGAACTAAGATGTTATGTCTGTTGTCACACTCACCCTTCATACCGGAACGGAACAAAACCAGACATTGCTCTTTGGCAGTAGAATATTTATTATGGGTGGTACCTACCCAGACAGACGTGCAAAAAGTCCTAACCGCCTTCCATTATATGAAATGCTATTTTGTATTGCCTTTGAACTTCGAATCTGAAATTATTTATAAAAAAATATTCAAATTTAAGAGTGTGCTAAAACGAATGAACAGCAGTATAGTGGCTGGTAGAAAATTAAGAATATATTAAAAAACGCACATCTTAAATAAAACCCAAAAATGTTTTACAGCTTTTATTAATTATCTCGATTTATTGAGATAAAACTTACCGCAATCCCGATCTCAAGAATTTAATTTGAAAATAATGTAAATAAAATGCTAAAAACTTGACTTAAATCTACATCTCTTGCGCATTAAAGTCGTTGGAATAGTAGCTAGATTATGAGGAGAGCTCGATCGAGCTACCAGTGGAGCAAGGCACGGGAGGAAACGCGGACGAGTACCTATACCACAACGATCCTCAGCTTAACAGATAGTCGACCTATCTTAACTTCCTTGTTAAACTCACATTCTTCGAAAAGCTAGTAAAGAATAAGAATGAAGAAAAAATAGGACATCTATGCTTGCATACACACACGTTGTACATCCTAATCTCCTGCAAAGATGGCATGTCTTTGAAATTGACCGAAATGGGTGAAATTTAGTCAAAACGACATTATCAAAAAAGGCTTAAAGCGGCGAAATCCAATTTAAGAAAAAAACCATTTAAAAATAAAATTATATATTTTGAATGCAGTTTTATAATTTCTTATCAGTGAAACTAGTAAGCAATCTTGTTTGTACATTTATATTGCTTATAATCTAGAATTAATCTACGATAAGAACGTACCTGGTTTAGATTCAAGTTGAGATTTATAAACAGACATACAAGCAAGCTCTTATCGGTCATCTTACTATTTAAATGGAGCAGCATTTATACAGCTGCGTGTAAAGGAAATATACACACAGTCACAAAGAATCATACGGTGAATATTACATATTTTTCAAGTATAGGCTGCTGTAGGGCTATAGATATTTTTGTCCTTACCTCTACAAATGTCAGTTTCCGAGTGTCAAATTTGAAAAATGTTTATAAATCAGAAATCTAGTAAAAAAAATCACAAAAAAACGAATTTATACAATCAAATCAAATCAAAATATTTTATTCAACATTGAAGCATTACACTTACTTATCGATTGTTATATTAGAAACTACCACCGGTTCGGAAAAGAAACCCAGCCTGAGAAGAACTGCGAAAAAACTCAGCATGTTTCGTTTACAAATTGTAAAAAATAGAAATAGCGAGGCGGCGATCGTTACATTCCTAAGGAGTGCTGCAATCAAATACTTCCTAATATTTTAATGCGAAAGTTAGTTTGTTTATTTGTTTGTAACGTTTCATATCTTAACTACTGAATCAATCATCACAAAATTGCATACACGTTGTCAGGGCTACAGAAAAGGACATACTGTACCTTACACCTCCACCCCTCTCACACGCGTGGACTGAAACTAGTTTACAATACAAAGAAGTAGGAAAAATTATCAGTAAAATGTCTTAAAGATATATTTCCGTAAAGCTCCCGCGGTGCGTGATTCTGAGAATTATTCACGCCCGGCCGACGACCATGGACAGCCACGCACCGCACCGAGGCTCTTCCAACGGTCCGTGTCCGTCTGTATCGGTTGAGATTCGAAGCCATTTTGTCATTTCAATATAACAAACACGCTTTTGAAATTACCGACTCGCATCATTTAATAAAATAAAAATTAATATGTACATATTTTTGGTACAAGTCAAATAATTATATCAATTTGAACCAATCTAATATTTTCAAATAGATTACAGATTGATTTTATTACAGATTTTTAATGTAGATAATCACGTTTCTAGCAACTTGTATAAAATCTGAAGGAATATCCGACTGCACAGGAATATTACTATTCTATGCACTAATGTCTTGTGGCTACTGCATAGCAATATTCCTTGCATCAGTGCACTTTGTATTATCTGTTAAATTATAATGTGCTATATAATAATATCCTTATTTAATATTATAAATGAGCGATGAAAGTGAGTTTGCTTGTTTGTTCATTTGTTTGTTTGTTACGCTTTTTCATCTTAACTCAACCGAACATCATGAAGTTTTGCACACACGTAGTCAGGGGTACAGAGAAGTACATAAGGTACACCTCCCTTCACACGCAATTCCCCTCCCCCTTCAATCGTCAAAGGGCTTAGTACAAGCCTTCTCTGCAAAGTCATTATATATAGACGTGTCATAGATAGACACAGAAATCTTAAAGATTTGCGACGCATTGACAGTGTAACAAGTGGCTAAGTCCTAAGAGATATAATTCTTAGGACGTATCTATGGGCGAAGGTAAATCAACATCAGATGATCAAGTAATGTCTTCCTTCCTAATATATATATATATATAAATCGCAGCTTCACTCCTGTATGTTTTTCCGGGGAAAAGAAGCACATTTATTTCTTCATTCATCCAGTCTTTCATTAGAATAACTTACAGGATATTACTTTTTTTTATCTATCGATTTATAATTAGGTCAAAATGCTATTCACACGTTTTTGTTAGTTCAATGATATATTTTATTTACACACACTGTTATTTAAGTTAAATATTTGTTTTTGTTTTGTTTTTCGCCAATTAGAACGCGATTATTTGAATGTTAAGTTAGCCTGTAAATATATATTTTGAAACACTATTTTTATATGCTTATAAAGAAAATGTATTTCTTGGTATATGACGTCCTACCTAATAAATAAACCGGTCAGTTCTTTTAGAATCAATTGTTAAGCATATCGTTAGGAATATTGCTTACTGACTCATGACAGATGAGGATAGAAATGTACAATACAAGAACTATCTAGAAGTTAGAACAGTTTTTTATTTATTTATTCATTAATCATTTATTGCAAACAATTTATAAACATATAATAGAATAATTAGTACATATAGTATGCAAAGGCGGCCTTACTTACAGTGATCTCTTCCAGGCAACATCTGTAAAGAGTACATACAGATACATTTACGTGATGCGTATTGTTTCGATATCTAATAAAATTTAGTGAGTACTACATATCTATAAACCAATTCAGTTTTTGCATTCCCTGCCTACATCCTATTAAGATCCCAAGTTAGTATCTGTGGCTTATGAAGTATCCGTTAGGTCGACAACGGTGTTTCGGCTCGCTAACTGTAACCGTTGTATGCACCAGTGGTTTTGATCATTTAATTAAAATTAACTAGAGTCCGTTTCCCATTACTATTTATAGACTTAAAATGTTAATGAGTGTTCGCTTATCAATTCGTTATTCAATGTTTCATGAAACAAGTTATTAAACGCTCTATTAAAGATAAACATATTGGAATGCAAATTATAAATTAATGAAGTAATATAATTAAGTCTCAATTTTCAGTGTTAGATATTAGATATTTATAAACAAGAGCTCGACCTTCCATAGCATAACGTTTATAAATTATTATGACGAGCCGGTTGGCGTGGTTGGTGGATGCTTGCCTTTCACGCCGAAGGTTGTTGGTTCGATTCCCACCCAGGACAGATATTTGTGTTATGAACATGTCTGTTTGTCCTTCAGGACACTCAGATTCATCTGAGTGTAATTATCTAAACAAGTATGTATTGACAAAAGAAAAATAGTATATGTAGTATATCAGTTGTCTGGTTTCCATAGTACAAGCTCTGTACAAGCTTAATTTGGAATCAGATGGCCGTGTATGAATAATGTCCCAGGATATTATTATTATACGCTTAAATCTTCCTCAAGAATCATTTCATCCATTGAAAAACTATAAAAGTCCGAAAAAGTAGATTTTGAGTATATGGTGTTCAGATAGACAGACAGACGCGGCGGGGGATTTTGTTTTATAATATGTAGCGATTTTGACTGGAATAGATCGCGCTTTAGCGATAAGGCCGACTTTTGTAACATCAATTATTATTTTATTTGTTTACAGTAATAATTGTTCTGCCTTGGTGTGCAATAAAGTGTATTATTATATTCATTCGCATAAATTTAGATCGTGGTACTGTCTGGAAATAAGCACAGCATACACATTATATTACTACCCATGATTGTCAGATATACATTAAAGATTTAAGGATAAGATATTATTTATCCATACTATGATAAATTTATGTGATATTAGATTCGCTCATAATAATAATTCAATATATGAAAATCACAGCAGCAACAATATTGATAGTCAATTTGTACCGAATATTTCATAAACATTTCTAAAAAACTTAAATTAAATAAATTGACTCCGCTATTTTAGCGTAAGCTCGCTTAAAAAGCGAAATAAGAGAGACAAATTTATTGATTTGTATTATGTTTCGTTTTTACAGGCAGATAACTAAAAAGCGTAAAAACTAGAACTAATTAAATCTTTAAAATAGCAAAGCGTAAAGCAAATCGGATTGATTAATTAAAATCGAGTTGCTTTTAACATTTTTTTGAACACGTGTATGCGCTGAGAGTTTTCACGTTAATTTTATAATTAATAATTTGTTCTAATTATTTTTTTAATAAATTACTTTTAAAAGCATCGAAAGAGATCTTTGATAACCGTGATAAATTTTAGAAATTTTGAATATAGTAAGTTTAACGAACATATTTTTACAGTAAGAAATTAAAAAAGATTTCGATATATATTTTTTTAATATCAACAAGACAAGGAAAAATGATGCAAATCCTAGAATTACAAAAAGGTTACAATAAATTAAAAAAAACAATAAACATACAAAAATCGTATTATATCATCGTTGAAAAAGTTTACCGCAAAAAACTATGATTGTCGGTCAATTTGTCAAACACTAACCTAATAATATATTAAATCTGACTTATAACGGTTCAGTGCACCGCTAACGCCATAACATAAACACAAAAACCGATTCAATCACAACGGCATAACACTTAAAATCGTTTCAAATGTTATTATTTTGATTATAATCAGCACGGGTCTGAATGGATTTTTTGCCATGTGTCGAGTTCAATGAGTTTTTACTACATTAAGATATGTGTGTCAAGATGGACACGAGATTAACGTCGATACTCGTTAGTAAATAATGTCGGTTTGAGATGTGCTGATTTATGAATTGGTTAAATGGTTGCGGTGCTATGAGCGAAAGATCATTTGAAAGCTCGTGTCAATCATATTTAAAATGTTTTCATTGATACGCCCACGACGTTGTACGAATTTTTTGTTGTTATATTGGCCTCTCGAATAATTTCTTTCTCGGAATAAAAGCAACATACAGTGTAATAAACTAATTAATTATTTCAAATGGAATATAAAAGTAAGTTTTTTTTTACATTTTTATAGTTTTCATTCAAGTTTAGTGTCATCTCAATAAAAAAAAACCCCGAAATAGCTACATAATTAAATTTATAAAAAAAATTTAAACAGATCAAAAATAGAAAGAAAACCAGGATGCCATTTTTAAATCAAACATTTCATGAACCAGGGAATCATAAACTACATGAAAGTAATAAATACCCGATCTTACTTTCCTTACCGTCGGGTCATGGCCTCTCAAGCTCAAGGCTGTATGTTTCGACCTCCTTGCGTTTATGATTTCCTCGTAGCGCGATGTTCGAATGTAGGTCAGTTTTGAGGTCATTTGAGGTTGATAAGTTCAAGTTGGACGGACAAGTTGGTTTATTTTTTAAATTAAATTAAACAAGATTATCAAAATATACATTTATATTTTTTGTAATAATTTACAATTGCAAATAAATAAGATGAATGAATAATATATACTTACTCACTCGCCCACAATGTCTTGATAATTTTATCCTTTATATATCAAAAGTAAGTAATTAAAAACAATGTTTTTATTTACTTAATGAACATTATCGGCGCTTTGACACACAACAAATATTTAATCGATAGTATGTTTCTTCCTACACAATCAATACATAATCTTGTGTGTGCAGTGCGACTTCTTTATAAATTTCCTTAAGTAACAGACTTTGTCAAATACCACGTATTACAGCGAGATTATCATAGAAATCGTTCATTAATTAAAATCAGACATTCATGTATGGAAAGATTCTATCAAAAACTAATCGTTCTCCTTCAAATAGACGTTTACAAGATCTTTTTAATATACAGTGTAAATTAGATAATTCATATTTTTTCTGGCCGATTTATATTATTTTGCATATATATTTTTCATGTACATATTTACAATAATATTGTTTTGTAAACAGTAACAACCTGTTAATGTCCCACTGCTGGGCTAAGGCCTCCTCTCCCTTATGAGGAGAAGGTTTGGAGCTTATTCCACCACGCTTCTCCAATGTGGGTTGGTAGAATACACATGTGGCATAATTTCAATGAAATTAGACGCATGCAGGTTTCCTTACGATGATTTCCTTCACCGTCAAGCACGAGATGAATTATAAATACAAATCAAGCACATGAACATTCAGTAGTGCTTACCCGGGTTTGAACCCACGATCATCGGTTAAGATTCACGCGTTCTAACGACTAGGCCATCTCGGCTTTGTAAAACTAAAAAGAAACTTTTCTTAAGCGTCTACAGAACCCTAAATGCGTATTGTCTTGTCATTAATCGGAAACATATAAAAACATGTGAACCGACAAGACTGGTTTTTAGATATTGTGTAGGTGTAGAAAAAATTGTAATCCTCAACTAAGATTTCCTGTTAGCTTTCTCCGCTATCTTGAAAAGATATCTCTTTTAATCTTTTTACTACACAATGTTTAAAATCAGCCTTCTCAGTTCACATTTTCATTAAAATGTATATATAAAGCTGAATATTAAAAGTTTTCAGGTAACAATATAACATTTCCAATTTCGCGTAAACAACAGAGTCATATGAAAGTGTGTATCATTGAGGTTACTGGGCTGCAGTGAAAACAATAGATTCGAAATGAATTCGGGCCAATGCATCGATATTTTATACAACAATATTGTTACAATTGCCGAAGCTACGTTTCATTTATTTCTGAACAAAATAATTTGATTGATAATTAAGATAAAATAAATTTAATTTTTATGATGATGTCATACCCTTTTTTCAGCCACGGTGACCAATCTCAAAAGAGATTAGCTGATTGCGCAGGACATATTATATTCCACAAAAAGTGTGCAAACACAGATGCACTCTCATAATCCGATGGGACGACAATCCGACAGGACCGGAATGAGTTCAGGCGGAGGACCAACGGCTTTACGTGTTTTCCGAGGCATGGCGATATATATTTTTACACGCTTTTTATTATAATCTTTGTCATTATAACCATCAGGTATTTGTAACTAACGAAGTCATGTAAGCAAATCTAGACTCTATTTTAAACTAATTTTAAATTGCTGATGATCAGATTAATTATTATACAACAATGTGGTACCATAATGCTGGTCGGATGAGGTAGACGGCTACTACTCAATCATGTAATAGGTAAACGGACGAGCAGATATGCCACCTAATGGTAAGTGGACATCACCGCCAATAGACATTTTCGAGGTAAGAAATAATTACCATTCCTTGCATCGCCAATATTCTACCGCATAACAGCAGTACTTGGTGTACTGCTGTTTTGCGGTAGAATATCTATATTTCTGCTTAGCATAATATCTAATGAGTGGGTGGTACCCACCCAGGTGCGCCTGCGCAAAGCACTTCCACCAGGTATATTATTTTAATTACTGTTATTATTGAATAAAATGTTTATATATTAGAAAGCGATTAATATAGAAACATCAGTAATATGGCAGATATTAAATCAATCAATTTATAACGATGACTTATGACTGTGCCACTAAATGTTGTTTAGGGGAGGGAGTGAATAGTTAAATAATGTGTCTTTTTCTATATAATGTCAAATCTATTAGGATAAAAAAACATACAAAAACAAAGATAACTTTGCCTGATTTATTTGTATACATATATTAGGTCCTTACATATGAAATTAGCGTTTTGTCGTACTGGCCACTTTGATCTGAAATATCACCTCTTCGGTTAAGAATTCCAAATTCAAATTTATAAATTCATTTAGCTGGTATATTTGAGTCTTGAAAATAGTTATTCATTTGTTTTTCCTCATTATTTTTTTTTTGGCGTCGCTTATTACTGCACAATGGAAAACATGAAATATCGGTATATTTACGAGTACGAGTTCTACCGTGGCACCAGTGCTGCAAAAACAGCTCGAAAGATGAATGACGGCGCTGGTGTCGCAAAAGAAAGCACGGTACGTTTTTGTTGCAACGTTTTCGTTCTGAAAATTTCGACCTTCAGAACCAACCAACCAAAACCAAAGTGGAAAATTAAGAATTAAAGGCTATTGTGGAAGCGGATCCATCATAAAGCACTACAGAGATAGCTGCAGGCTTCGGGGTAAGTGATAAAACTGTATTAATCCACTTGAAGCAAATTGGGAAAGTAAAAAAACTAGAACGATGGGTACCTCATCATTTGAGTGAATCGAACTTGCAAACTCGCATTGACTGCTGTCTTACTTTGCTCAACCGACACAATAATAAAGGGATTTTAAATCGAATCATTACTTGTGATGAAAAGTGGATAATGTACGATAATCGGAAGCGCTCGTCGCAAGGGCTGAACCCTGGAGACCCAGCCAAATCCTGCCCTAAACGAAAATTGACTCAGAAAAAGTTACTTGTGAGTGTTTGGTGGACTAGCGCCGGTGTCGTTCACTACATCTTTCTAAAATCTAGCCAAACGATTACGGCAGATATCTATTGTCAGCAACTGCAAACCATGAAGGAAGAACCAGCTGCTAAATAACCGAGATTGGTCAATCGCTCTAGGCCACTGCTGATTCACGACAACGCAAGACCACACACTGCTTAACAAACAAACACTAAGTTAGATGAGCTAAAATTGGAATGTCTATGACATCCACTGTACTCCTCGGCCCTTGCTCCAACAGATTACCATTTTTTCCGGAATTCGGACAACTTCTTAAAGTAAAAAACTCTGAATCAATCATCGGAAACACTCCGATGCGAGTCCAAACCGCCTTCAAACGGTTTATTGATTCTCGCCCCCATGGTTTTTTCAGTAAAGCGATCAATGAACTACCTATGAGATGGCAAAAGTGCATAGATAACAACGGTGCATACTTTGATTAATTAAATATATCTTACAAAAAAAAAATGACTTTATATTCCTCCCGTACAAAACGCCAATTTCATATGTAAGGACCTAATATTTCAATCAATTTATTGAAGTCATTTTTTTAATAAACAAATACAATGAAAAAACCACAAAGATTTGACCTCAATGCTCATAGGTTTGACCTCAGTCTATTAATAAGTTAAATAAATGATATTTTTTATTAAAAATATGTAGATTGCTTAATCATTGCTTTTTCACTATCAAAATTACACTTTACAGATAAACGTAGATTGTTAACATATTAAACAATTAGCTACACTATGAAGTAAGCCTTTGGGTACGTGATTTCACTCACTCTTCTTTATGTCTGTTAGCCTGGTACACATACATACGTGTTTTTACACACAATGAACAAGACGTAAAACTATTTTTTTTATAATAAATTAAAAAAAAAATACAAAACATATACAGCTTACTCACTTAACTTACTTTTAATTATTTGTAATTATTTGTCTTTTATTGAATTAGTTAATTTACTCTTTTAAATTATGATTAATATATATAAATTAATTAATATTATTTAATGCAATAAAATACAACATTACTATTCTGGAAAGAAAAAAGATTAAAAAAAATACAAATTGATTGTTGGAATAACGTTCATATATATATTATCGAGGAATTAAATTTGTATTACAAAGTATAAAATAGGTTTCCGGTACAAGGCATTCGGGTGAAGATTTTATTCGCACGGCCTCTTTACGAACCATGTTACCCTGGTCCACCGACATACATTTTGTCATCATTATTTTGCACTTAAGGCCATGATCACAATAGAATTAACCTTCGACAAACAAATATTCGCTCCTATTTATTGAAAAAGTTCTTTTAAATAATATATTTAGGCAAACACATAAACAGTTCAGTATATTTTCTCCTCTATTTGTCAATCGATTTTCTTTTTTTGGTAACTATTGACGTGAATTGAATTAAAAGTTTGACCAAAAATATGTTCAAAACATAACCAATTCATTTGTTTTGTTCAAATTACAACTATACAATTAAATGAAGCTGAAGACTTTAAAGGGCTTACCTAAAACTTGCAGCCAAATTAGACCGTAAAATGCAAGACGCTGCCCGCACGCATTAAGGAGATGTCAATTAAAAAAAAAACGTAATAAATAATTTGGAAAATTACAAAAAAAAACATTCTAAAATGTCGTAACGACTTTATGGAATTGCCCTAACATGCGTATGTTACGACGCACTTAACGCTTATGCGTTTATGATTCCCTAATGACGAGTCTTTTCAAATCGTTTATGACATGCCAAGTTAAGTTTAACTGTAAATTTTAACCACGGCGACCTTTTTCATTCCGGCTATGAAATGCTTGTTAATTACGTTTACGAATTTGTCACTTTGATTTTCCAATTTGACATTGTACCTCGCACATATCACATTTTCTACCATCAAGCAGCGGTACTTAAGGTATTCAGGTTTCAAGGGTGGGTGGGCCAGTGTCACTACAGGCACAAGTGACATAACATCTTAGCTAACAAACGTTGGTGAAAATGTAAGGATTGGTTAATTTTTCTTACAGTGCCAATATCACTGTGGCGTTTATTATCTGTCCATCCGCGTGCCATTTTTAAGCAACAAAAACAAATCCACTGTTCAGTTGCCTTCATTTCTCTTGAGGATCAGGTAGCAGTAATCAGATATTCCACCTAGCTATGCAGGTTGGTAGTTGCAAATGTGGCAGAATACCATCTGTTACGTGTAGGTTTCCTCACGACGTTGTTGTTTTCCTTCACATTCTAACACGAGATGGAAATTTGCAATCTTCGCTTCGTGTTCAATGCATAGGACCGTCTTGGTCATTTGAAAGTTAATATATTTTCCCGCGTCTATTTTAGATGATATTTTTCAGATAAAAGGTACTTTTTCATACCTATAAGTAACGGACGATTCAAAAAGCTAAAGTTGAAGGGTTTAAATGAATATTCATTGAACCAAGCACCCTTAGCTCTCATCTTTCAGACTTAGGGATGCGTTTTTATCCAAGTACCAGCTTTTAAAATTATGCGACTCGGAAAGCTGGTATGCTGAATATGTGTACTTCTAAGCTTTATTACGTTTATTTATTTTGGCAGTATTATGTTACTTTGTGTCTGAAATGTTTTTGCTCATTTTTTGGACTCGGTTTTTGATAGAGACATTCCTTAATGTAAAAACTTTCGCGTAGTTATAAAGACTTTGTATGAGTTTTATTGAAGTACTTTATATTATTTTGTGGTGGTGGTTGGTGGTTTTAAAGTAACTTCTACACGGTTATAACTATGTTAATATAATTCAGTTTGCGCAAATGTTTAAGTATTTATTATTATTGAAGAAGAGGAATTAAACTTATACTATTGGAAAGGCAGTCTGGTAGCCTATAAAAATAACTGGTTATATGATATTTACTTTATTGCCCGCTTGTCAGGACAAGCAAGTGTTGGATATTAAAAAGTAGCGTATGTCCTTTCTTAGTGTTCAAACTTGCTTTATACTAAAATTCATCAAAATCAGTTCAGTGGTTTAGCCGTGAAAGGGTAACATACATACTGTCAAACTTGTCAGTTGCTTTCACATTTGGAATATTAGTTTATAATTATTATAGATTTACAGAAAACGGTATTCTAATTTGAACGAAGAAGATTTTTAATTTGAAATATAGGCAGACGACATAACCAATCGAAATATGTTTTATTCAAGATTATAATATTTTATGAATTGCCATTTCTTTATATTTTAAACTTTATTATACGTACTAGAAATAATATAAGTATAAAATACATGCTAACTATTGCAATATAATGTAAAACTATCATCGGTTTGGAATGTAGATTCTACCTTAAAGAACCGGTTGGACAGTATTTACTCATTTTTTTATAGAATTGGAAGTCCGCCTTCCAACTTCCCAACTTTTTTTATAGTATAGGTAGGCGTACGAGCGTATGGGTCACCTGATGATCACCGACGCCCATAGACATTGGCATTGTACGAAATGTTAACCATCGCTTACATCACCAATGCACCACCAATCTTGGGAACTAAGCTGTTATGTCCCTTGTGCCTGTAATTACACTGGCTCACTCAACCTTCAAACCGGAACACAACAATACCAAGTACTGCTATTTTGCGGTAGAATATTTGATGAGTGGGTGGTACCTACCCAGACGAGCTTGCACAAAGCTACCACCAGTCATTTACATCAATCATATATACATCCCATATGAAATTCAACGAATATAAGTCCAAACTGTTTTATAATCTATAATTTATATACAGCATATTATATTTTATTATTTATCGTAATAGTTCCTATTTTATTATAAGTCGTGGCCTGAATCATATAATTATTATACACCGATTCTCTCGCTAGTGTGTTTAAATTTTAACTTAAAATGGATAAAAGTCACATTACTTTAAGATACATTATAAATATTTGTAATATTATCGATTCGACGTTATAAATGTGACCATAACTCATAAACGTAATGCCGTAACTACTTCACTTAAGGTCAGGCAAATATAAATTTTAATATAACCGATGTTAGAGTAAAGAAATTCACTGTACACTGATTTCAATACTATTTTTTTTTTGTTTTAATTATTCCTTTAACACGAGATTTTTACGTAACGTCAGAAATTTACCAACCGTTCATCAGATATTCTACCGCTAAAAAGCAATATTTAGTTTTATTGTGTTCCTGTTTGAGTGCACCAGTGTTACTACAGGCATAAGGACATGTATCTTAGTTCTCAAGGCGCATTGGCGATTTATTTTTTTTATTTTTATGGAATAGGAAGACGGACGAGCATATGGGCCACCTGATGGTAGGTGGTCACCAACACCCATAGACATTGGCATTGTAAGAAATGTCAACCATCGCTTACATTATCAATGCGCCACTAACTTTGGGAACTAAGATGATATGTCCCTTGTGCCTGTAATTACACTGGCTCACTCACCCTTCAAACCGGAACACAACAATACCAAGTACTGCTGTTTTACGGTAGAATATCTGATAAGTGGGTGGTACCTAACCAGACGAGCTTGCACAAAGCTCTACCAGCAGTAAAGAAGTAAGAAACGGTTAATATTTCTTACAACGACAAAATCTAGGCACGGTGGAATACACTTATCAATTCGCTTATTGACCCATTCGTTTACCTATTTCAGCGTATTATTCAATAACATAATAATATTAAAAAAAACAATAAAGTCTTTTATTGTATGTTGTTTGGAAGCTACATCTGTGACGTGCCCTTATGAAATAAACTGCTACCGGTCATACCTACTATTAAAGTTTTCGTCGGCCAAAATGAGTACTCATTATTTAAATAATTATTACTTACTTTATAATGTCGGACGAAAATAACGAAGTATTCCGTAATGTTAATCTTCATTCCGGTTTGGATTTCTGAAGAAATAATTATTAATGACAACTTTAACCTGCTGTATTGTAAATAGGGTTAAGAGATTTTAGACCATAAGTTAATAGCGATAAGGAGTGCAATGCTGTGATACAATTTTGTAATCATTTTTATGTTCGATGGTTAAGTTGTTAAATTTGAAGTTACAATTTCATTAAAATAATTTTGAATATTTCTTTTACGATTTTTTTTAATGTGAGTTTACAAAAACCAAAAAATAAGCATCTTAAGTTTCCAATGCATTTAAAAAAGAATTCCAGAAACGTCATTATTCTGACAACCGTATAATACACATGTCTTGTGTCAAGCTTTAATAATACTGTCGTTACTACCGCACAAAACGAATTCAGCGAGTGCCAGGATATTATCTGAGCCAGTAGTCCTTTATTAGACCATAGAAAGTACAAGTACATAAATAACTGTAAATTATAAAAATGTACCGACGCAATAACAACAAAAAATGTTTTTATTGCTGCATTCAATTTTAACATAAAAAGTTAAAGAGGATATTAAAACTTTTAGCGTATTTTTTTAATGTCTGATTGCCTTTTTTATTTTTAATGTGTAATTTACGAAGACATAATTGGTTTCTGCTTAACATATTTTTTATAATAAATATATAAAAAGTAACTGTTTATCTTCTTTTTAAATTAAATAAATAAATCAATAATAAACAAAAGACGAAATGACGCGTTAGAAAAAAATTGTAGTCATTCTATTTCAACTTCAAATTCCCGCGTTTTACAAAGAGGCGCGCGAAACATACCATCTTAAATCGTTAAGGCATCAAATACGTACCGCAAGGTATTTGCGTATATTGATCAATATTATCGTAAAGTGGTCGATGCAAACTATAAAAATATATAATATTTCAACGTCCGCATCGATTACTTTACGACATAATCTCAAACTGCGGTATATCCAATCAGAGATTTAGAATTACTTATAGACCACCTATAAACCGCTATTAGGGTAATTGCATTACATCGAATAATGAATGAGGTACAACTTGTCACGTTCTTTTTTTAAATCCATATGGAGATGAACATACGTTTGCATGTTACTTGTAAAGTGAATCTCAATAGAGTCTAGATGCCTATGAATGTGAAATTTAACAGCCCACACAGCCGTTAGTGGATTAGCATTAGCATATTATAGAGGCGACAGTGTTTTTTTTATAAGTTTATTTGTAACGCTTTCTAGTCTCAACTACTCAAAAGATTATCATGAAATTTAGCCTCGCCCCCCACACACGGGTAGAGCCGCGAACAGAAATTAGTTAATTGTAAAATGAATTTTTCAATTCGTATTAAGATATTGTAGCTCGATCGGATCATCATTAATGAACTTGAAGATTTGTTAAGCAATATGCCTATTATAGATATAATATATATAATGTAATAATATCCTATAATATATAATGTAATAATTATTATATGCTCCTCCGGTCACTTACTTTTAAATTGTTACCCTTAATTAGTTTAAATAAAATTAAAATATAATGGGCTCTTACAAGTAATTTTGAGTCATCATTTTAAAAGATTGAAATGTCCGCCTTTTATTCCAACTACATATTGTGGTGGTCAAAAAGTATTAAATAAATAAATGTGTAGGCTTTTCCTTAAGAAGCCGAAATGTAAAGTGACCACCGATTCGGAATACTACCGTCCAGAAACCAGAAGTGTCTATTCTTTTCACATATTAAACAAAATGTTACAATTAACACAATTATAATTTATACTGCATGAAAAATCAACGAATACAAAATCCATGCATTTTAATCATTTATATAATATTTTACGAAGTGATACACCTTATTTATCAATGTTTTTCTTACCAGATATAAATAAGAGATAAATAAATTAAATAATCGTAAGCTAAAAATTTATAATACTATATCGTTAGTCTTGCTTTTGTGAGAAATAAATATTTATTATTATCTTAGCTCATAAATTATACAATGTTAGCTAAGCGTCTAGATTCCTAAACAGTATCGAACTTAAATTCAAGAATGTCGTTCAAATAAACCCAAGCTCCGTTTCAATGACGTCACAAGTAATGCAAATCACGTCACCCTAATTGGAATGTGGGAAGTCGTCCAGGAAAACTGTAACGTTCGTTGTTTAAATCAAGAGAGAAAGTGATGGACATACTCGTAACCCGCATGGGGTTTGCGGCCTGGTGTTTTAAATGCAGTCGGAGTTTAGGAGAAAACTCGGCTTTCGCTTACCGATTATATTAATGGATTTTGTAATTAGATAGCATATAATAATATATACATAAAGCATTGTACCAAGTGAACATGGTACATACGGAATCTAAATTTTGCCGTAACTCTTAAAATATTAAATTAAGTTATATACTTCAATGTTCAAAGTTCAAAAAGCACCGCGGTTGCTCCTTTTTTTATATAGCGGCTTAAAGTTTTATTTAATATAAATATATTACAATATATATATTATAAACGTACCATTCAACTGTTCCAAGTTTACAAATGATAAAAGGTGTAGGAAAATAATAGACTAAGCGTAGTACCGTTCGCTCGCTATATCCGGGGTTCGCTCACACCGCTAAGTTTTTCTTACTTTTTGCATTATTATACCAGTCCTAACTTCTAAACGAAAGGTCCGATTTCAATCATTTAAAAGGAATTTACATGTACATAATCATTGTTTATTATGAAGCTATTTAATTGTATAAAGATATCGTGATACGAATATCTTTCGATTCTAGCCGTGTTTTTTTGACAAAAAACAAAAAGCAGGTATTGTGATTTAACAATACACTGCAAGCTGCTGATACATTGGCACCGTAAGAAATATTAACCATTCCTCAAACTCCAATACGCCACTAACCTTGGCAACTAAGATATTATGTCCCCTACAACTGAAGCTTTACTGTTTCACTCGCCCTTCCAACTGGAACCCAACAGTATTTAGTATTACCGTTTGGCGGTATAATATATCACGAATAGGTATTACCTACCCAGACTCGTACAAAGCGCTACTACAAACTGAATTATACTTATAATTATTTTCCTTTGTTGCAGATCAAAACACCATGGACGACTGACCGTTAGCAAAAGTGTTGTTATATGAAGATATTAGTGTCCAAATAAAACTAAGTGTCATCATCTGTGTGTTCAAAATGGAGTTCAGGTCTCACTTCCTAGCGTCTGCAGCGTTTCTTATCATTGGTAAGTTTATTCATGTGATACATATATATGACATGAATCAAACATATAAGTATTTTATTGTACTAGTGTTCGCTCAGTGGTCGATAATCAGAATCGTAATTGAAAATTTAAGGAAAACATATAATTATATTTATTTATTAATAAAACTGAAACTCGTCAATAGCTACCGAACAAAAAAACGAAAGAAAATCCAATGATAGTGGAGAAAAAGGATAAGGTTTTATCTTTGCCTATATTTATTTATATATACATCTATACAGATATCATTATTTGATACGGAGCTTAGTTTTTTTTAACTAAATAACTGTTATAAAAAAAAATAGAAATTTTATTTTATATTTTTTTAATAACAGTTTACTTAATAATACATTACTTCTACTAAGAAATGAATAATATTAAAGATTATTTATTTAAAAAATATGCATAATTATGTTTAATTTTTTAATTATTAAAAAATTAAAATAAATTTTATATTAGCTTATTATATTTTATGCTTGATCTGTCGTACTATAAACCTATATTTTTACAAAAACAAGAGACACTAACATTAATCATGCTAAATAATTGATCGATTGAACGTGATCAATGACATGCGCACGCGCACCGACAATGACCGTTAATGTGACATTTCGATCTGTTATGTTTGTTCTTAACAAGTGATTTATCAATGGCTGAAGAATTGATTATAGAGCTATTTGAGTAATGGATAGAAATGTTTGATAGTTTTATAAATAGATAATTTGAAAATAATATATTCGAAAGCTGTATGCACATAGTGTTATTATTTAAAAATTATGTGAATTGAATTAAATTGTATTCGTCTAAAACAAAATATGTAAATATATACGTATAATAATAATATCCTGGGAAAATTTTCACACACGGCCATCAGATCCCAAACTAAGCTTGTACACAGCTTGTGCTAAGGAAACCAGACAACTGATATACTACATATACTATTTTTCTTTTGTAAATACATACTTATATAGATAATTACACCCAGACTCTGGACAAACAGACATGTTCATGCACACAAATATCTGTCCTGGGTGGGAATTTAACCCACAACCTTCGGCGTGAAAGGCAAATATATATTTTTGTTATATTATAATATTGTAACGAAGTATGTACGCATGCACACACAAGGGAGTAACGGCGGCAGCGGAGACGGCATAAGAGAGGGTCAAGCCGTTTGCCGTCGCGGCATATATACAACCAAAACAAAACTATACACCATGCGCGACGAATAGTAATGACCTAAAGCTATAATAAATAAGGATTTACATCAAATATCAGTGTGGCACATACCATATGACTTTTTTTTAAATTACGGCCTTACTTAGACACGTTGTTTATTAGACGTCTCAAGACGTCTTAAGCGTTGAGATATTTAATATATCCAGATAATAAATACAGACAATTTTACAGTTATTCTTATCAATAAGTAAATCATAAACAAACATTACAGGATAAATAGATCCAAAGAAATTCAGACAAGATATTTCCTTGAAAAACATGATAAATCTTGCAACCAGTCGCCCGACTTGTCTGGTGTATGATAAATGATGAGAATTTATCATCTGATTGTAATAGATTTGAATGTCTCGATGTAATATGATAAAATAAGCAAGAAATACTTTATATTTACAATAATATATACAAAAATTCTAATTATAGATTTAAGATATATAATTAAAGTTTATTTCAATCAGTATAATAATCATTAAGTTCAAAATATTTGAAATATACTATATTCAATTAGACTTTTACTGGTTACGCTTTATGCAAGCTCGTCTGGGTAGGTACCACCCACTCATCAGATGTTTTACACCAAAACAGCAGTACTTGGTATTGTTGTGTTCCGGTTTGAAGGGTGAGTGAGCCAGTGTAATTACAGGCAGAAGGATATAACATCTTAGTTTCCAAGGTTGGTGGCGCATTGGCAATGTAAGCGATGATTTCTTACAATGCCATTGGCATTCTATGGGCGTTGGTGACCACTTACCATCATCTCTCATCTTCTTCTCTCATCATCATAACACCATCATATGCTCGTCAATCTACCTATACTTTTAAAAAATATATAATCTTTTGAACCATTTACAGGATTTCATTGAATGTAAAGCTAACGACAGTTCGGAATGTAGTAACCAACAAGAACTGGCAAGGAACTTAATAATTCCTCTTTTTCACCACTTCTTCAGTATTCGAGATCACTAGTAACATACTAACAAACTTAATTATAGGATTACTGAAGTTATGTAACACCCATATAATAATTCGATTTGCAATATCAAAGTACTGTCAATATAGGATAAAAATCAAAACAAATAAAATCTAGCAACTGGTTGGTCAGCTAGTAAAGCTTATGTTAAGCGGTGAAGATTTATCCGTAATACGTTTGGACTTATCGTAAGTTAAGCTTTGCATAACATCGACGACATCGTAATTCATTATGGGTGCAACTGGTACTGTCAGGGATAATTTTATACTGGTTGCTGTGGATTCGATTTCTAGTCTCGATATAAATTATCACGAGCTGACATGATCGCGATGCTGTAATAGGAGTTATATGGACATCCATATTAAGCAAGAAGAAGATCGGAAAAAAATATGGATGGAGTGTGTGTGCGTGTGTGTGAGTAATGACATCTTCAAGGAATTAATGATGATATGACTAGATATAGAGGGAGGAAGACAAAACACTGCCGACTCGAGATAAAAGGGACTAGCAAATTATTGTTTTGGTAAATGATTGATTTGCCAACAATGTGCTAATGTACTAACTTTGGCAACTAAAGAGTTATGTTTCTTGTGCCTGTATTACACTGGCTTACTCACCTTTAAATCAGAAGAGTAAGAATGTAAGAATTTCGAAATATTTTCTCGAGATAACATCGTTATGTCAGTTTTTTACGTGACGTCAGAAGATAGAGCCTCTTAAAAATAGATCAGTGCAGTGAAGCTGGGATAATGTACCACATATGTACGAACATAATTAGATCATTTTGAAGATAACCGCATTAGTATGCAGTTGCGTTCCGTGTGTAGTTCTATGAATATTAAAATTTTGATAGTAGTGTGTCCATGTTTTAAGGTTTTTTTTTCTGATTTATCAATAGTCGGTACGATCTTTTTACTCTAGCGATGCCTTTTTTTATTTATTATTAACCCGTTCAAGTAAGTGTATATACTGCGTTAAGGGGGGGGGGGGCTGCCCCCCGCATCATGATTCCTGAATCATGATTGAATCTGGGACTTTCACATCGTTAGGCGACCCGTTAACCATTAAAATATTAATAGATATAGCGTATCCACCAACCCGCATCAGAATAACATGGTGGAATAAGCTCGTATTCTTTCTTCGGAAACAGATCACCTTTTACCCAGTAATCTTTGATATAATTGTTGCTATTTTTTCTATAATGTAATAAATTAATTTAGTTTTCTGATATTTTAATTGGTTTTTATTGTTCAGTTCAGTAAAAAGGTAAGCGTCAGCCCCTAAAAGATGCTTAACAAATAATATGATTGAAAATGAATATTTAATGATACAATGCTATTTTAGAATGGCAAATTAAGTCTACAAACCTCAGAATTCTTTTTGAGGAATGCTAACTACTCAGGGGTTTTTTTTACTGGAGAGAATTTTAAAACTCGATGCGTTATCCATATTATAATGGTAGATTAAAATACATACGGTCAAATATATTATTATAACTAATAAAAAATAATTGTTTCCTAAAATAAACATAAAATGGAAATGTCCCGTATATTTTTAATGTATGGTAACACTACCTATTTTAAACTATTTACATAATTTAATATAATTGATCTACACGTTTATAAAACGTCTCGTCTAACTTCCTTTTCTATTCTTTTCGAAACAAACCCAAGGAAAGTTTTATTTATAAAAAGATAAAAATATTCAGTCATTGTAATAAGAATTTTATAAAAGTTATTTTAAAGAATATTTTTAGAGAGATATGTGTTAGAAATACTTATTTAAGTACATTAATATTTCTAATAATGAAATATTTTGTTATTATCTTCAATTTAATAAAAATCGATTTTAGAACGTATTTTGTATTTGTAATTAAGAGAAAAGTATTTTTCGCGCGCTTTTTTAAAATTGAATGACTGTAAACGAGTTTATGTCAATGTAATATTTTGTTTAAATGATTGGAAGACAATCTTGAACTTGACAAGGTGTTGATGTTAATTCGGTATAAATTTTAATGCTTGAGAAAAACTATACATTTAAGATTGGTTGTAAAATCATGGCATACAAACCCTCAATATCTATGTTATATAAATGTCTAAAAAACTACGATATTTCCATGCAGTCTGAATTTTATTAAATGACGACGTAAAACTTTAATATATTAACAAAGCATTTGTTTATATTTCTATTTATCTACACTTATGTATAGCACCTTTAATCAACGTATACTATTCATAATATCAAAACGAAAAAGTTCGAGAAACACTGTTCTTCGTGAAATTTACTTTAATGTATTTAAAATTATTTATTAAGATCATTATAAGAGCAGTCTTTCATACTTTTTGAGTCGGGTTAGATTTCGTTATATTTTTATATAATATAAATAACTCCGAAAACGTCCGAACGGACGGACAGCTCATCGTGTTAATATACATTGGTCACAAGGACTCGAAGGAATGTAAATTAAAAGAAAGTACGCTTACCGTTCGTTCTAGTTTTGTTTAAATACAAAATCGTGTAAAAATAAAGTTCGCGATAAGATATACCGATTTACTGTTTAAGCGGTAAATGTGATGGGTGTATTTATTATACGGTCGCTTTAAAAGATAATTACGTGGCTATTTTTAATTAGACATAAAAGCACAATTTTATACGCAATCGTATTTATATTGACATTTGAAATCGATGGCGTGGCGGTTTTGCTTTTCAATGTATTTCGACGGGCCGGTTGGCGTGGTTGGTAGATATTTGCCTTTTAGGCGAAGGTTATGTGTTCGATTCCCATCCAGGACAGACATTTGTGTGCATGAACATATCTGTTTGTCCTGAGTCTCGGTGTAATTATCTATATAAGTATGTATTTACAAAAGAAAAATAGTATATGTAGTATCTCAGTTGTCTGGTTTCCATAGCACAAGCTCTGCTTAATTCTGTATCAGATGGCCGTGTGTGAATAATGTCCCAGGATATTATTTGAATATTTTATGTATAATGATAAATTTAATGTCACCATGTGATAAGAATGATTATAGATTTTTTTACAAGCTGAGAGGCCTCAGTGGAACAGGTGTTTTTTTATCGAAGACTACGAGTTCAAATCCGAGCTAACGTCTCTAAATTTGTATAATTAATAATTCTGTTAATACTCTATTCTCAGCTTATAAACGCTTCATAACCCTAAACCGGTGATGAGACACTTTCTCAGCACTGAAACGTTTACAAGCATATTACTTTAAACGCCAAAGTTACTTTTGAATATGACGTTTAATTACGATAAAGTCGCTACAAATTCTAAACATTTTTAATTAAGTAACTTCAAAAATGCACTTTTAAATCGTCATGTTACCATGTTTAATTAAATGTAAAGCTACCAACGTTTCGCATAAAAATAACAAGCATAGTTCGAGATTTATAAGGAGACTAAACAACATTCCTGAACAAAATAAGAAGCGAATAGTAGTCTCAATAAAAACCAGTCACTAGAAACGACGCAGTGAGAGTGGATTCGATGAAGGAGAAATTTTGTAACATCGCTCGCTACAGGTTCAATGTCATAATAATGTTCTTATGGGGAAGAAGAGCCGAGATCGCCCTGTGCTTAGAACAAGCCGATGATTGGGTCCATTGAACGGGTTCAAACCCAAGTACCACTAAATTTTTGTGTGCTTTATTTGTGTTTATAATTCCTCTCGTGCTCGGCGGCGAATGAAAATATCGTGAGAAATTATTTTTTTATATTATTGGCGAAAAGCCGAGATGGCCTAGTGGTCAGAACGCGTGAATCTTAACCGATGATCGTGGGTTCAAACCCGGGCAAGCACCACTGAATTTTCATGTGCCTAATTTGTGATTATAATTCATCTCGTGCTTGACGGTGAAGGAAAACATCGTGAGGAAACCTGCATGTGTCTAATTTTATTAAAATTATGTCACATGTGTATTCTACCAACCCGCAATGGAGCAGCGTGGTGGAATAAGCTCTAAACCTTCTCCTCATAAAGGGAGAGGAGGCTTTAGCCCAGCAGTGGGACATTAACAATCTGCTACTGTACTGTACTGTATTATTGGCGGACGGGGACATGATCCATCTGATGTTAAGTGGTCACCACTGCCCATAGACGATGTAAGAAGTATTAACCATTCCTTACATCGCCAATCGCTGCACTACCAACCTTGGGAACGAAAATGTTATGTGCCTTTAGTTACACTAGCCCATGCTTAAAACCGGAACGCAACAATACTAAATATTGCTGTTTCGTAGTTATAATATAATAAGATACATGAAGTATGAAACATTATTTTCGATCTTATGTCTCATGACTATTCTAATAAGCGATAGTATTATAGTATATAGTGTCCATCAAATTATATGATATTCTCAAGAAGCTATTTATTTACTGTCTAAAATAGAGAACCGCTTACTTAATTAAAAATCTCATTCAAATACGTTATATGCTGAATAGAAACCTTTAGGGCTATTGTGTGAGAACAAATTTGAAAGTCACCGCAGAAAAAGGTTGTGAAATGTAAAATAAAGCGATATGCGATATTGAGTATAATATTTATAAAATTTCAAGTATACATGCATCAATATAGTATATCAACATTGAACATTTGTAAACATTTCACGGGTGAGTAGTGAAATGAGTCCTTAAGAAGGGTACAACTATATGAAATTGTTTAGTGTTAAAGAACTCAGCTTGCAAAATATGTACTACATATCATATACTATATCTAAATTTGTAGTTAATTAAATAAAATGTGTTGAAACTATCGATTCATTTTTCGTATTATTCTTTTTTTTTTATAGAATAGGAAGGCGGACGAGCATATGGGCCACCTGATGGTAAGTGGTCACCAAACGCCCTTAGACATTGGCATTGTAAGAAATGTCAACCATCGCTTACATAGCCAATGCGCCACCAACTTTGGGTACTAAGATTTTATGTCCATTGTGGCTGTAATTACAATGGCTTACTCACCCTTTAAACCGGAACACAACAATATCAAGTACTGCTGTTTTGCGGTAGAATATCGGATGAGTGAGTGGTACCTATCCATAACCAGAATCGTCTAACTAGTTGAAAAAACAATAAGGCAAGAGACGTTATACCGTTTGCCGTCACGGTATACGAGCCGATCTTGCCCCCGAGGAGCAGCATTAGCCGTTAACACCAAAAACTACAATTCAAACATCAAATATATCTTGCTAAGCCCTTCGCATTCAATATTATAACAAACGTGTTTGCAATTTCTCTTAGCATAATTTAACAGTCAAATAATGGAGATCTATTGAACACAAGGCACATAAAACAATTATTATAAGCAATTTTGAGCTTTAGGCCTTTGAATGTTAGGCATAGATTGGCTTTAGCTGTCTTAAATGTATGACACTACGGAACGTTATGACTTTCTCAAAGTCAATACGCGATGCAGTTGTGAATTACGATCATCGAAAGCTCTCTCGTATAAGGGCACGTTTACATTTGGCATATAGACTTCCACTAAGCCAGAAACTTAAAAAAAAATTAAAAAGAATTATAAATGACTATATGAAATCGAGCTAGTACGGAAGAATAACCCGGCCAAGTTTGATGAGACTAAACAAAATTTTAGATAAAACTATACATATATATATATATATATATATATATAAAATAATACTTGCATATAACCACACACACACATAAAAACGGACGCGCGCATATGATTTTCGCATTAATATTAACATTTGTTTATTGTACTTATTAATAATATATATATTTTATCTCTACTTTTTATTTTCTTATAATTTTTCGTAATATAACATTGTAATATATACAACAGTGTTTATTACACTGTTGATTACAAATAAATAAATAAAATAATATATTATTTAAATTATTAGAACATGTTTTAATTAACATAAAGATGTATAGCATTAATTTACTTACTTAGATAAGTTTCACGATTGTTTTCAGGTTGCTTAGTGTGTTTTAGTGCCTTTATGGTTATGATCACTATCTAAATACAGATATTGATCTAAGTTGCTTTCACTAAGTAACACCAAAGTATGATCAGGTAGGTAGTGTGTGATTATAAATATATAATTATATATTGTAACTATAAGTAAATAAATATATATAGGTATATATTCGTAATAAATTACTCAGAATAACAGAGAACTAACAAAAACTGAAATTAAAATGTCGGATCTACATTACTTAATTATGATACTTAATGATGATAATTAAACTTGAAACATGAAATTAGGAATTACATTTGAAACCATGTTAATTATAAAATGTATGAGTTCATTAATCAAACTTAAAGTAGGCCCGACTTTAGTTAGCGGAACGACAGCCTACAAAAAGCGAGAACATTTTTTGCTTAAGAAATGCGATACACAAGTAAAATTTTAAAGAGAAAGTTAATCTATCATGTAGTTATGTGATGTCTTATCTTGACCGATTTCGGTCACGGCGGCCATTCACAACGGACAGCCAATTGTGTATGTCACATTATAGTGCACAAGTTTGCGCTAACAAAAGTGGATTCTGTTGTATGGTCACGGAAAATGTATTATGACCTCGAAATGCACATGATACAGTTCAAAAACGGATTCATCTGCTTTCAAGGGTACGGAAATGTACAAACTTTCAACAGACTCCGGGCTGCTATAGAGATTTTATCGAAGGAAAAATCAATAGCTTTTAATTAGTGCCACCAGTGACGGTTAAAAATATATTATAACTGAAACAATTATCTGAAATCTAACAAAAACTGATTAAAAAAAAATAAATATTTTTATTGGCTTTAAATTGTGGATCCGATTTTAATTAAACGTTAAACGATTTGTACTTAGGACCTCGAGATCGCGGTCTTATAAACTAGCCACTAGACAAATGAGTCGGTCATGTTATTATGAGTTCAAACTTGATGAGTTCATTGTATTTTACTGAACTTAGCGTAAAAAAAATCAATAAAATAATTAATTGCAAAAAGAACGTTCCGTTACACGAGTCTTATTAGTCATTTAATTAAAACTTTTATAACGTAAATAAACCTATACCGTAAAATTGGTCTTTTTTTGTCTAAATTTAAAATTTATGTTCGAATTATAAAACCAGCCAATTCGATGACCTTAAATTTTTTTTTTATACAAGCTGATATCCGGTATGCATTGCAAAATCACTTTAATTTTTTTGATAACCTAATGATACGACTAGCTTTGTTAGTCAAATATCAACTGTATACCTAAGTTTCAACTCCGTCGGATAAATGTCTACTTATATATATATGAGAATAAATCTAAGAAATGATAATTTTCATATATACCGGCACTGTAAAAAATATTAGCCAATCCTTTCTTCGCCAATGCGCCATCAACCTTGTACTTTGATCACGTGGCCTAATAAATACCTATATCATTTCTATACTTTTTTTTTTTCTACAAACCAATTCGTCGATCAGTATCTCACTTGGCCCACTGGTGAATCATCGTATTTGTCGAAATATCTGTTTAGCTCATTATTAAGCCACAACGCAACCATTTCTTTTAATTGAAAGTATTCACACGAAAGACGTCAATAACTATTGAAAAATTTCTATTCATAAAACATTTCTTAACACAAACGTGTGCTTACCCTTAACCTCGAAAGCCTCATCCCAATTCACAAGGTCTCGATAATTCGATACACGTCATTGTTAACCAAAGCGTTTATACTGTTACTTGCATTTATTTAGCATTTTTACAATAAGCACTTTTATAACATTCGAATGTTTGAATTTTGAAATTTGAATAAGAAAATGTTGTTTCAAGACATAATACTGCTCTTCATGATGTAGTCCGATTTTCCCAGAAAAATTATCATATGTGACATTGGTACATATACATTTGTAATATAGGCAGCAACAGGCATTTGGTAGCGAGAACACATTCATCTCTTGTGCTGTTGCTACTGATAAATCATTTGTTCGGATTTTAATTGCCATTGTGATTACAGGCACAAGATATACTTGATACCATGTTTGGCGGTGTATTATGGTTGGCGTAAAGAGTGACTTACTCCTTATAGTGCAAGTGAAGGTACTTGGGAAAATATATTCTATACAAAATTAAAAAAGAATATTAAAATAATAAAGAAGTTCTGATTGATCATAATTTATATATTTTCTTTTTTCTTATATATTCTGGTGATATGAAGCTATTCAACTAAATCTGTTTGTAGTTAAGAATGGTGTTTGTTTTTCAATAGCAATTTTCCGAATTGGTAATGGGTAGCTGTGACGATGTAATACATACATTATGTAATATATACGTTATAAAGTCATGTGGTTTATTGTTTATTCTACCTTTTTCTGTATTTATTCCTTTCTTGTGACAAAAGATTTCAAAGCAAATCCAGGCAAGAATGAAACCAATATTTACAAGTAAACTCGTTGGTACATAATCCCGTAATTTTAAAAGACAGTTATTCTTTAAATTTAACATTAGTTCAGTACAGCCTTTATTTGTTTTTTGCACATCTCATATTTAAACGAAAAATCTTTAAAGTCTTCCAAATACCAGGATTTACAAAGTTCATTATTACTCTTGACCCGAATCGAACCGCAAGCCTTTCTCTTTGAACAGATTTAAAGGTACATTTACCTACATTTATCCGAAACGTTTAGGTTTATGTGATAGGATTCAAAATTGAAATTGCTTTCCTCAATAAGAACCTGGAACTATTTTAAAACTTTTGACGTTTTGAGCCGGTTGGCGTGGTTGGTAGATACTTGCCATTTGTGTGCATGAACATATGTTTGTCCTGTGTCTGGGTGTAATTTACATAAGTATTTATTTACAAAAGAAAAGTAGTATATGTAGGATATCAGTTGTCTGGTTTCCAAAGTACAAGCTCTTCTTAATTTGGGATCAGATGGCCGTTTTTTTTTTTTATATTCGCCGGGAGGGCAAATGACTCTACTCCACCTGATGGTAAGTGGTAGTAGAGTCCAAACGCGACGACGGCCAGTACAGACGGGAAAAACGTTCTGCACTAGCCGCCTTCGCCTTGCCGGCCCGCAAGATGCCTCTTCACGCCTCGTTTGAAGGAACCCGGGTTGTAAGAGGAGGGGAACACGTGAGCTGGTAAGGAATTCCATTTTTTGGAAGTGCGACAAAGAAAGGAGTTGCCAAATTTCTTTGTTCGCGATGGAATTGATGTCACAGTTAGGCGGTGACATCGAGAACCAGCTCGCGTGGACTTAAGAAGGAAGGGGGAAGCAGGAATTAGAGAGAATAATTCCTCAGAGCACTCGCCGTGATATAGTCGATAGAAAGCGCTCAGTGCTGCTATCTCACGACGCAATTGTAAAGGTTCAAGGGTGTTTGTGACCTTTACGTCGCCAATAATGCGTACGGCACGTCGCTGCAACCGGTCCAAGGCCTCAAGTAGGTACTTAGTGGAGCCATCCCAAAGGTGCGAGCAATATTCCACGCAAGACCGTACCTGTGTTTTGTACAGCAGGCACAGTTGTTGTGGCGTGAAAAAGCGCCGCACCTTGTTCAGAACTCCGAGTTTCCGTGAAGCTTCTTTTTATAACAGCCTCGATGTAATCCCTTGGACTAAGGTCGCAGCGAACGTCAATCCCCAGCATGGCGATTTTCCTTTGCATCACCAGCGGAGTACCACAGAGGGAGGGAAGAGGGGAAAATGTTGACTTTTTCGCCGTGAGAGCGCATACCTGTGTTTTCTTGGCATTAAACTCAACAAGATTATCAGAGCCCCATTTGGCGATGAGCTCTAACGTCCTATCGAGTTCAATGACAAGATTCTCCCGCCTCTCCTCAGTTTGGCCGTGTGTGAATAATGTCCCAAGTTATTAGGATATTAAACTTCTTTCGCTGCATTGTGACTAGCATTGAAAATATTAACAAGCGAAAGACATTGGAATAATATCCCTCGATATTATTATAATTATATTATTATTGTGCAATCACTAAATATTTGTCTCAACTGGTTTGTTCAAACGAGTGTTTGTTTCACGATAATTTAAATTAATAATTATATTTAAAATGCCTATAAGATGCTCAACAAAGCGCTTAAGTAATTTCATGTTTCTAGTTTTAGTTATGTTATATTGTTGTATTTAACGTTTTGTATTATTTTTACACATTAAATTCGATTAAAATAACACTTGCAGTCGGACTTGGACTTGGAGTGATATTGCAAAACATTTTAAAGAACATAACACTTCAAAATTGCAAACCAATCTCTTGCATGTCTTGTCCATCCTACTTGATTTAGAGTCGATATTTAGCACCATTACTAAAAACAAAATAAACCGGCCGAGAGCGAATCGGACTAAAGGTTCCTTTCGACACTTGCATTTAACACTCTTTATTCTTATTTCCTGTTAATTTATTATTTGTGTTTACATGTATTCTTCAATAGCTTGCTGCAGCGGCTTCAAAATAGTGTTCATTTTGTATACCTTAAACAATAAATAAAAATAAATTGTTAAATTAAATATCAAATATCAAACGTATATCGCCATTTTAAAACTCAATTATATATTAATTACATTCTAACCATGTGATGGATTTAGCGCTATTATCATGCAAATTATATTGAGGATTCACCTTTGGCAAGCGAAATTGTATAATATATGCAAATATTTGTCACGTCAGGTCACGTTATGCGATTATATAATTAAACAAGGTTTTCGGAATTTTGGCAAAACTAGTTATGGATTGAGGTTAATAACCTTTAAAAAAAATATGATTTTATTTCTCACGACATATTCACTGTCTATATGATTTACGAGTATTTAGAAAAAAAAAACAACAACGGTAACGTAGAGAACCTAGAATTAATGGGTTATATAAAAAATATAATATTATTACTAGTCGGACGCGTTGAAACATTAGCCCCGACTCATATCAAACACAATGTTAGAAGCAGGATAGGCTGCGGAAAATGTTGAAGTGAACAAATGGAGCAATTATTCGTCTCTTATACCAAATTATATATTTAAGCGTTTCAGCTTGAATGTTGTAATGATCGTGAAAAATTATATGGCACTCATAGAGCATATCGCATCTGATGTTTTTAGCCTTCACTGATGACAGCCCTCCTGTCACCAGTGGTTCATTTTTCCTCTAGGGCATCGAAACTTTTTTTTTACTGGTGGTAGGGCTTTGTGCAAGCTCGTCTGGGTAGGTACCACCCACTCATCAGATATTCTACCGCAAAACAGCAGTACTTGATATTGTTGTGTTCCGGTTTGAAGGGTGAGTGAGCCAGTGTAATTACAGGCACAAGGGACATAAAATCTTAGTTCTTACCAAGGTTGGTGGCGCATTGGATATGTAAGCGATGGTTGACATTTCTTACAATACCAATGTCTAAGGGCGTTGGTGACCACTTACCATCAGGTGGCCCATATGCTCGTCCGCCTTCCTATTCTATAAAAAAAACTGCGATTCAATGAGCAAATGTTGCTAGCATTCTTGCCACCTTTCCATGCGGTCAGGATAGTAGCTATTATTTTAATGATGATTGAATTGATTCATAATTGAAGAAATGCAATGGAGTAAATGAATATATGTATTTCTCTTATTATTGTAATTTTAGAAGGGACGTGTAGGCAAAAGAAAGCGTCATACCATTTGCCGTCAAAGAGTCGCCGAGTCGGCCTTACCTCCGTTTTATCTTTCACATAAATACAAATCATAGCTTTTTTCAGACTCTTAAGTATAGTTTTTAAGAAAATAATTACACTTAAAATTATTCGGAAGTATTTCCGCTGCATTAGAGAAAGTGTTATATTGTTTAATTACTTTTAAATAGATCATTTATTATCTGTAGACATTTGCAAACCGAAGGCCATTTTATAATTTGTTAAAAATGCATTAAAGAAGAAATTGGCACACGTAAATCGTGCGAATCAAACTCATGTCAATGTATCTCGTTCTGGTCGAACAGGTTCCGTATGAAATTCAAAATAGTAGTTGGGGATCGAAGGCTGCGCCCGCGCATGTCCTCGCCCACGATGCGTGCCGGCCATTTATTAAGGATGTTCAGACATTCGTTATTGAAATAAATTGTATTGCCTGTAATAATACGGCGGCTTATAATGATATTTTGAATGGTTTAGGATGTGGCTGCTATATATAGATGACTGTAGGATGAAGTTATCTCGAAAAACACTGCATGGACGTCTGTAATTAACTTTGTTTTATTATTACATGAATTTGCATGTTTCTAACAGTTTATTTTATTGGTTGGTAATTAAACGGGTTTTTCTTTGCCTATTTCTATACAAATAAAAAATAATCGACTGTCTCGTTAGTCCAGTGGATATATATAAGGCCGCAGATCCCGAGGTCCTGGTTTCAAACCCCAGGTTCGGCCCACTAAAAAGTCATTGGAACTAGCTGTCTGTAAGATTTTCTGCAGTAGCCCGGAGTTTAGAAGTTGGAAGTATGTACAATTCCTTGCCTCAGAAAGTACGTAAAGACGTTGATCTTCCGCTTGAACTATTTCCGGTTGTGTCGGATTGCCGTTTTATCAGATTATGAGATTGTGGGAATCTCTTTTGAAATCTCTTTTGAAATTGGCCGCCGTGGTCAAAATCGGTCAGGGCGACGTCATCAATCGTTGGCCGGTAAAAAAAACCTTTGAAAATGGTCATCCATAGGCTATACATAAAGCCTAGCCTATTTAGAAATCTGCCAATGACAACACTATAAATAAATTGCCAAACTGGAACATTAGTATGATTCGACAAATTTCACTATTTTTTCATTATTAAGACAATTTTCTACAGCTTAGTATAAAATACACAATTTTGAACTAACTACATTGTAACTATTAACAATGGACTAAATTTCAAATTCAATTAAAGAATCAATAAAACGTTCTCCGTTCATGTAATTACTTTCCATTTTGATAAAAACCGTCCGCTTCAAATCTAATTTTATCTTCAAAGAAAACAGTTAAAGTAAAATTCTAAAGCTATTTGCTATTCACACATCGCGAAGTCACCATTCACTGTGACCGTTGAATTAAGCTTGGTCCAGATAAGTTTATTTATTTAGTAAGAAGCGAACGTTACATACTAAGAAATACATTTTCTTAATGAGTATAAGATTAGTGTTACAAAGTATTTACAGGCTTACTTAACATTCAAATAAAAATTGTTGCTCTAATTGACGAAAACAAAATTTTAACATGAATAATAGTGTGCGTTAACAAAATATATAACTGAATTTCGATACTAACATAAATAAGAGTTTTTTTTTGTTTTTACATATTTAACTTCATTATGTACAACTTTAACGGTTATTCGCCAAGCGATGTCAAACATTATACAAGCATTCATTTTATTTACTTATAAAGACATGATCATATATATACATATGCTAAAAGTAATGACACTATCATCGGGTCGATTAGATGAGGCTTAAAATGGAGGATGGCTTAAATAGGACTTAAACGCATCAATAATATATGCGCCAATATATTACATGGCGAATGTCTTCTTCAAAGTGTAAACTTCTATGTATGTCTGTGTTGTAATTAGTTTGCGAAATGCCTTTTACATATCCATTTATGTATATATATCTTTATATATATGGATATATAAAGGCAAAGTTAAGATCTTACTCTCAATTTTTTGGAAGATATTGTAATAAGTGACTAAGCCGAGATGGCCCTGTGGTAAGAACGCGTGAATCTTAACCGATGATCGTGGGTTCAAACCCGGGCAAGCACCACTGAATTTTCATGTGCTTAATTTGTGATTATAATTCATCTCGTGCTTTACGGTGAAGGAAAACATCGTGAGGAAACCTGCATGTGTCTAATTTCACTGAAATTCTGCCACATGTGAATTCTACCAACCCGCATTGGAGCAGCGTGGTGGAATAAGCTCCAAACCTTCTCCTCAAAAAGAGGAGAGGAGGCCTTTAGCCCAGCAGTGGGACATTCACAGGCTGTTACGGACTACTTTTTAAAATCGTAGGATTTTGTTTTTTTATATGAAATATGAAAGCGGAGTAGTAAATGGGCCACCTGATGCTAAGTGGTCACCATAAGCCATACGCATTGGCGATGCAAGAAATTTTCTGTTTTTCGAATTCGATTCTGTTACCAAGAAGGATGTCTGTGTAAATTACGAGTATGTTAGTTTGTAAATATAACTGTCTTTTATATGGTTGCCCGTGGTCGTGGGTTAAAAACAAAAAAAAAATTGTGTTTTTCTATAAATGAGTTCTAAGTGGCCTGGAGTTATAAAGCTTTTTATTTCGTTCATTGAGAACGTGACCGGTCAGGAAGACATCAACGTGTTTATCATATATCTAGAATTCAAATGATGACATCGATTTAAAATAACCCATAATAATAAAGCATCTTATTTTTACGGCATCAGATGGGAATTGAGGATCGTATAAAAGGACTTTTTACCGTGTCAAATAAATGTCCGATGATGATGTACAAGTTCGGGATACAACTTAAACATATTATTAATGAGATTCCTAATAATTGAAGGATACACTAACATTGAATACAGTATTTACTATCGTTACGTCCATACACCGCTTTATATAAAATAAATTTGCATGCCACACAAGACGTTACTTTCACGTGCGACGGTGAAATAGAAATCACACTGCTGGGTCAACATTGTTTACAATTGTACTTGTGACCGGATAATCTTCAATCGACTCCATTATTTCCACATTTGACATTGACTTTGACATTGACAGGTCCTCAATTACAAAAGAGAGAGGTCATTGACATCATTTCTACTCAACTCCAAGTAATGAGAGTAATGCTTTTAAAATTGGTAGGGCTTTGTGCAAGCCCGTTTTGTTAGTGTCGCAATTGCTATGTAAGGGATGGTTATTACTTCTTACAGTGCAAATGTTTATGGGCGATTATGACCAATTATCATCGGGTGGTCCATTTGTTATGCCTGACTATAATAAAAAATCAACAAAGCAATTCTAACAAATAAGGTGTTGTATTGTTACCTTTGCAAGTAATATAAAGTTTATGACGTCTCTTAAACAAGATGGCGCCTGGCAGACACTAACCACCGCGTTGTTAAATTTTTATTTTACATTCTTAATATTAATACAATTTTAAATGCAAAGAACGTTTTGTATTACGAGTACATCTTTTATGACGTCTTAACGAACAGTAGTTATAATTTAAGTGATTTTGAGTTTTAAAGTTAAAAAAGTTTTTAAAGTTTTTGTTTCATTTATTTTTACGAGTACTTAATAACGATTCTTGAGCCAGGGTTGCCATCGTTATTAAAATGAAAACATAAATCTGAAATACACACAACTAAAATTAACAAATAAAGACTTTTAAATCAATGAAAACGTAACTAAATATAAAATTTAATGAATGTAAACTTTGTTTTACAAGTTTATCTTAATCAAAATCATCAATATAATATTTCACTTACTCAATATAATTGTTTTGTATGCGTTCTTACAATTATTTCTTATTAAGTTATTCAATAAAAGTGTTTATTAATATCTTCATGTGAAAAAAGTTTATTTTATTGTAAAAACGGCTAGTACGCTATTGTATTAAATAATTTATTTTAAAATAATTTCGAATCACTTTTTAACCGCTTGGGTTGCAAGTTGCTTGTTCACACTTTACCTGAACAACCCTGTGACCAGTGAAATCCTTAAATCATTAGCTTTTATGGTATAATGATTCTAAGGAATCCATAAATTATCTCGGCTTATTATGGAATCCATAAAAGTAAATGGTGTACGTGTGTTCGTTGATTTAACATTGCAAATTTATTTTTACTTTAAAGCAAAACAGCGGTTTAAATGTTCTGAAATTATTACCTTACAAAATAAGATTATGGTCTCCCAGTACATTTTAAATTGGTATCGAATCCATTCTACACAAAACCTACCTCTAAGATATTGCTAGCTCTTTCTCATGAATGGGATGAGAGGGGATAGAAATATTTGCATATTTTCGCTTCACCCACTCGCCTTGCATATTAATTAAGTTATCAATGTTTAAGTTATCAATTTTTTTATGAAAAATTATAAAACCTTTATCCTATTTCATGACATATTTAGTGAATGATTGAAATCCTACCGGACCTACCACTGATTTTCTGGCGTCTGGGGGACAAATACATCATTTATCTTTTAGCTAAGCATCAATACTGAAACGTGAGCAAGTTTGAAAAGTGAGCAAGTTAGTCTAATTGGGGGCACAAGAAATGTATTATTTGAATACCAAGGAGTTATTATTATTTTTAAAGCGCTGTCTATTCTTGAACAGCATCCAGCTTATGCTATATAGCCAAGTACCCTTTTTGCTCATCTGCTTTCATGAGCTAATTAAAGACAAAAAATATTATCCCATTAAAAACTGTCTACCTGTTCGACCATGATAAAAACCGCAAACGCACTTTCGCAATCCTAACTAATATTGAAAGTCATTCTTTATTTGTTTGTTAAGCTTTCACGACTAAACTACTCAATAGGTGATTATGAAAGTACATTTAATTACAAGCTTGCAGAGCGTTCCTACCCAACTTTTTTTATAGTATAGGTAGGCGTATGAGCGTATGGGCCACCTGATGGTAAGTGGTCACCAACACCCATAGACATTGGCATTGTAAGGAATGTTAATCATTGCTTACATCTCCAATGCGCCACCAACCTTGGGAACTAAGATGTTATATCCCTTGTGCCTGTAATTACTCTGGCTCACTCACCCTTCAAACCGGAACCCAAAAATACCAAGTGCTGGTGTTTTGCGATAGCATATCTAATGAGTGGGTGGTACCTACCCAGACGAGCTTGCACAAAGACCTACCACCAGTAAAACCCAGACTTATCCTTAAGAGCCAATTTATAACGGTGGGATATTTTCGCTTCTTTACATCTTCGTTAATCTAAAAAAACAGTTTGATTATTGCTATATTATTATTAATTTGAATATTCATAGTAGTATTAATAATAATATTTCACGCTGCACATGCACTCTGTGTTTAAATAGGGATATGACCCCATTCCATTCACACTTCAAGGTTGATAGGGTTAAGATGAATGGATCAATTGATATTAGATTTGATAAAGTAACACGAAGGGCTTATCAAATAATTTAGTCGATAATATATTTGGCTTGGTTTCATTATACGTAAATTATTTATTGATGTTTAGCTTCTTTACTAATAATATAAAATCCAAGGATTGAAATGCACTTACTGTATTTATTTTCTATATGGTTATATTTTCAACGAAACCAGTAAATCTTTGAAACATCACAAATAAATTATCGACTACAAGAACCATTGGAATCTGTTAAGAATGTTCTTAGTTCTACATGGTATAAAATTAAAATTAAAAACCACTGAATTTGCTTAATTTGTGTTTGTAATTTATCTGGTACTCGGTGAAGGAAAACATGATAAACCTGTCACGTGTATCCACCAACCCTCATCGGAACAGCGTGGTAGATGATGCTCAAAACCTTCTTCTCAGAAAAAGAAAGGAGGCCTTAGCCCAGCCATAAGCCACTTACAGTCTGTAATTTCAATTTAAATAAAACTACTACTTTACAAAATCATACAAAAATACAACAGAACTCATCCCCCACTTTTTAAGTCGGTTAAAATAGTTTTATTCAAATGTCCTTAATCTTAAAACGCCAAGGACAAACCGACATTAAAACAACGTAGAACACGCAACGCCTGTTAAAAGGCACTCTTGATTTAAATTTATTTTAAACTTTACAAATAATTGAAAAACTTTATCGTTTTAGATAACACAATGTGAACGTAAAGTCGGCTAGATATTTTATAAAAGGAAACTATATAGATTTTTTTACTATTTACTAAAAAGTACATATAATATATTTGATGGTAGAGACAAACCCGTCTGGATAGGTACCATCACATATTCTACCGCCGAACAGATAAACAGCAATATTTATTAGTATTGTGTTCCGTATTGAATGTTGAGTAGGTCACTTCAACTACTGGCACAAGGAACATAACATCTTAGTTTTATTAACTAGTAATGCTCTGCGGTTTAATTCGCGGTTTCTTACAGTTTGTCATATTGATTGATGGCCTTGAATGCCCCGGTGGTCTGGTTACTAGCTTATAAGGCTCTGAGGTTCGGGGTCTTTACCAGGTATTGATCACTAACAAAGTTATTACGATTTTTTATTGGCGATTAGGCTTTACAATAGGACAAAATTATAAAGGATAATTTTGGGTACCAAGGGAACTTTACATATTTAATTGTCAAACACGAGTGCGCTCACTTTTCTTTGACTTAAGTTACTATACATACTAAAATCATTCAAGGAAGTCAACTGGCACACATTGCGAGTCAATGAAGTAGTGAACAGGACTGTACCACGTCAAAAATTTTAATCATGAAACGTAGAAGGCTGTCATCAAAATGAAATATTAAAACAAATTAAAGACCAGATACATCAAAAGCACGGACATCACGTCTGTGGAGATATCAATACAAGAAATATATACATATCTAATTATATACATACTTATATACATAATAGATTTTAATTAATCGAAAAATAAACTTACATAATGTAACTCAAAAATTATTGAAACATATTGAAGTAAAATTTGCTTTAAAAGTTAATTTTAGTTACAGAAGTTTAGAAATGGCGAAATTATAAAATAAAGATGTATACACCGCAAGAAATGGTTATAATAATAAAGCTGTTATAAATACAAAATTTCTTTAACTAGAAAAATTTTGCCATTCATAATGGAGGACTGCAATGTTGGCACCATTAAAAAAATCTAGTTTAATAAATCACATTAAACTCGAACACACAGTAAACGCATTTAGCAGGAATCCGGAACGCTATGCACGGCATTAACTTGAGAACCGTTGAAGACAGTTGACAAATAATTGTATTCTACCGAGAATTTACTTTCCAAGAATTTACATCAGTATATACGTGAACGGGAAAACCCAGAATAAAAGAATTTCTTTATTTCAAAGTGATACAAGTATCATACCGATTTAATAAAACGAATATAATAATTAAACCGTCGTTACATCCGCATAGAATTATCTTATATTTTAGAATCTAAAAATAGAAACAAACTCTTTAACTTAATAATAATTTATATATATATATATATATATATATATATATATATATATATATATATATATATATTAATTATTAGGTATGCCAATGTCCGAGGCGCCGAGTGCACCCCGAACATCGGCATACCCACTAAAAAACCAGCGGTACCCTTTCCGTCTTCACGAGGAGTGCCGCGAGATCGCTTGCGCATGCTACCGTGACGCTCTGACGGAAGGCCTGTTTATGCAGGCCTCCATCCTTTAGGGGGATTACCAGGGTACTGAGAACTCCCCTAGTCCCGGCGACGCCTATTGCGGCGGAGGAAGAAGGTGCGCATAGCACCTCTTTCTTCTCCCCGGTCTTCTTCGGCGGCAGGTCTGCAGCGGCGTTAACTTAAGCTGCTCCTTAACATTTAGTTAAAACATTATATGTATATTATATAATAGATAATAGGCATCTGTTTATAATATATACAACATAACAGTTTATTTTATTAAGTTATTTGATTATACCAAATATTTTTCTCATATAAATTTAATTAAACAAAAGTCTCTATTCATTTAAAATAAAATAGTTAATAAATTTTGTAGTTAATTAAATTTCCAAACTTTACCGACAAATGCAAAACTCTACCCCGTATTCGCGTCTCACTGTACCTTCACAAACCTGTAGATCGCTGTACTAATGGAGTTCCCTCGTCGCCGCGAGCGCCGCAAGCCATTTTCTAACTTCAATGGGGACATGAAACAGGCGTTAAAAACTGTTCCTTGAAATAAACACTTTTTGAGAATGCTAGTCTAGTATTTATTGTTTAAGGCAACTTTAAACTTTATTTCAATCGTGAGAAGGTTAATTATTGCTTAAACTAATAAACGAAGGACTATTGTCAGTTTCTTGTTAACGTACGTAAGAAAGTATTATAATTATGTATAACTCTTGATAGAGATTTATTCTAATGATACGTTATTATATTATAAATTATATATTATTTATAGCCCTTATTATTTGTATATTACAGAATTAACTAAATTAATGGATCGATTTTATGTTTAAATACCGATATAGCTTTCGATATATTTCAACACTTACGCCTAACAGGAAGAGTAATTTGTAGTGTAGCGACATCTAGCGGTGTCTCGCGTTAATTAACGATTCTGTCAGTTGTGAAAAATAATATACGGCTTTACTTATAAATCTTGTTTACTGGGTGATAAGTAAAACAATGCTGTGTCTTCTTCTTTCTAATATCAAATCATTAATGGCAGAAAGCGAAATAGTATTAATTTTACAATTGCATTGCAGTGTTTAACTTAACAGCCGCTAAGCAACGGTTATATCATATTATAAGGCGCAATTTTTGTGTACTGCATTGTAAAAACCAATTATTAAAGATGCTACTTGCTAGCTTTTTTGTTTTTTATATTATAAAGAATACTAACAATGCCAGTTTTTAAGAATGTCCTATTTACCCCTCCAGTTAAGCGTACAGCTTGTGTTAGAAGTGGGGACGAAAGGATCAAAACTGATCCATTTACATCGTTAGACGGCCACGATTGCGCTATTGATCTTTATGCTTGCCACCATTTATGGATTTAACTTTTGATTATTCTAAATATGTTTGTTTATGTATAGTTACGTTATGCACATAATCCTAACTAATAATATAAATGTAAAAATGAGTTTGTGTATTACGCTTTTATGTCATTATTACTCAACTGATCATCATCAAATCGTACATACAAGTTGTCAGGTAAATAAGCTATATAACACCTGGCCTGCTAGACATATAAATAAATTTATCGTCCTAGAATTTTGCTTAGTTGCCAAGTATTGGTAAATATATTATAAATATTTATTATAAGTCCTTACTCTTGTGGGCAATGCTCTGCACGATGCAGTTTATTGTAAATGCATTTTAGATACTACTTTATAAAGATTTATTACCTTTCCATATCATAGTGTAGCTGATTTCATCATTTAACTAAAGGTTTCTGGCGTTGTTTGTTGTTGGCGTTGTCCTTTATTTTACCTGGGAGTTTAGTCATCAGATTGACTATGTCATCCCCGTACAAGCAAAACACATAATAATTATACTAAATCAAAACAACTTAACACCTAATTAACTTAACATTACTTCAATAATATAATACATCCATAATAATAAATTGGCGTGATAAGAATATTTTAATATATAAAGGTGGATAAATACGATGATTACAAATGTATCTGAAATTTATCTTTTGAATACTTTTTTTGATTATGTGATTATGAAGTTCTACTAAAATCTACTCCTTGTCCCTGATAGCTTAATGCTTATGCTATGAAGCCCTCTACGCCGTGGTGGGTGTACTATATACTTATTTGCTATTTATTATTATTATAATAAGAACAAGATATTAACTAAAATTTGAATAACGAAACACTGTTTTTATTTAAATTACCACATATTTATTTATTTGTTTTCTTTATTTATTAATAATTTTAATGTCCTTCAATTTAGATGGATTACGTTGGTCGAGCATCCCGTGACAGCTATATATATTTTAATAATATGAAAGCTCATAGTAAATATATGCTTAACCTGTTGATTAATCGTTACGATAAATTCGATGTTAATTCTGCTCAATATCATAGTAGGTTTTAATTCCGATGTAGAAGTTTTAATACACAAACATTAAATAATAACAATATACTTTGAACTTTTAAAATCCTAACAAGACATTATCACGAATAACATACATAGATTGAACTCATTAAATTGTTTTGTAGAAAGATAATTGTTTTATAAATATACACAGAAAAAAATATGAAGTAGAGATTTTATTATCAAATGAATGAAGTAATGAAAATATAATAATGACGTACAAAAAAATGTACGACGTACGACGTTGTCGACGTACATTTTTAATTTTATAAAATTCCTTGAGATATCAAATACATCATACTTATAGGTATTTATTGTTCGATATTTAAATAAATGTTAATCGCGTATTTATTGGCCTCAGACGGACAATGCGTCGGGAGACATTATCAATTTGCTCAGATACCGCCTCTATAAGGATCTCGTGTTATCAAACAATAGCTGCTTTATACTGAGATGACTTTAATGGCGCTTAAATTCCAACTTTACGTATTTTAACCTTTAACATCCAAGTCTGAATAAGCTTACGGACAAAATGAAAAATATATATTATTATATAGCCCAGTGGTTAGAACGAGTTCAAGGACAAGCATCGCTTAATTTTGTATCAAAAGTCAAAAATCTTAATTCAATATAGACTTGTTACACTTACTTATTGACTGTCATAAATCTACCACTGGTTCTGTAATAAACACTTCAGACCTGGCGAAACAAACTGGCGATGAGCGTGATTAATTTTTTATATCTCATAATTGCTAGTTAATCCAACCTATAAATTTTCCATTCCTAGGTAAAAATCTTTTGTGATGGGCTTATTTCGCCACGCGATAAACATAATATGGCAGCTTTTCTTCTGAAAAATGTAATTTTTTTATGATATTTTTCTTCACTGCCAAATACAAGATAAATTATAATCACACGCGGGCTTAAACCCGCAATCTTCGCTTAAAATCCACGCGTTTTAACCACTGGCCAATCTCTCTATTCAGCTATATTAGGTGTGTAGCTAAGTTAACAAAATGAATAATTTATGAAAACGTAACAATTCCCCAGATAAATGAACTATTTCAATTTCTCGCCGTTTTAATGGCCTCATGAATACAATGCATGGCACGCCGGGATGTTTTATCGTTTTAGATCTGTATGTGGGGCTGTTGCGTGTCTCTACGCAGTTGTTTAATAAAAAGAAGCCTTTAAAGGCATTTAACGCCTTTGTTTTTACATGTTTTTTTTTTATTATTATAGAAGATTTTTTAATTTTATCTGATGGCGCACGTTATTGTCTTTTAATTAAGTATAAACATAACTGCGTATATGATAAAACTTTTACTATAGATTAAGCGGGACTGCTTTTTAGAGTGTCATCTCTTTCACTCATTTCATCCCCTATTATCGTAAAGAGCATGTATATTACAACAAAACCAAATTGTAATGCCATTTCATCTGACATGATACTGTGAAAGTATTTAATCGCTTAGCCCGAGGACAGCAGTGGTTCTAATGATACTTTCTTCAATTATTGTCTGTCATTGTATAATTTATGAGATCATCAATTACCAGTAGCATTCCATTTTAAATATTAAGTTTACATCACTTATCCAGTGCGTTGCTATTTGTAAATATATATCTGACACGATTTGCTCGCCATATTTTTAGATTGATCGGATAATGTAGAGAATCACGCACTCGACATTATATCAAGTAGGGAGTGACATGTGTTGCAGAGGGAATACGTGTCATTGTCATTGTGACGAGACCTGATTGGATGCAAAAAGCGAGAACTTTCAGATAAATTTTGAAAAATTCTTGCTTTGCTCACCTACATTCCATAAGGAATTACTGTGCAAAATTTCGTCCTATTATACTTCGTGGCTTAGGCTGTGCGTGGCGGTCGGTTATTTTAAAAATATAATTAAGTAGGTACAGCTTTTATTAGCAAGGCCATTAGAATAGAATTCTACTTCCAACATTATATTTAAATTGCATTTCTTTTTCAGCTGCATCCTGGTGTGATGGAGCAAGAGACGCGTCCTGCCCCCGAATCTGTGGCCCGACGCTGCAAGGAGAGCCCGTATGCGCCACAGACGGATATATCTACCCTTCACTTTGCGAAATGAGAAAGAAAACTTGCGGAAAGGGTATGTTTTTAAATCTAGTCATGATTGCAGGTAGTTTTTGATTTAACAATAAATATGCAAGATTAATGCTTCAATATTTAATAAATAATTTGAATGCCCTTTTGACAATTTCGAGCTGATTGTATATTCAGGAGAGAGTCAATTGAGCGGGAGGTATTATAGCGGACAAGTGTGCGTTGATATTAGTGTACATTAATAATCCGATGGGGCAGCAATATATTTTCATCACAATCAAGGTCCCATCGTTCATTTCGTGCATATTTTGACAGTTATCATAATTAATTATTTACATCTACAACTCCAGGTGTGAGGTTAGCCCAAGATCAAGGCACCTGCTCCCGTGCACAGGGCTCGAAATGTGAACATCGTTGCACGGGTGAACGGGATCCCGTCTGCGGAACCAATGGACGCACGTACCTTAATAGGTGTATGCTGCAAGTTGAAATATGCAGGTAAGATTATAGATACTAATATATTTAATGTAAAAATAATATAGGAGGATTAATTTTGGTTGGATAGCAGATATACTAATTCAACAAAATAAAACCTAAAGACGTTATTAATTTATATTAGTCTTTTCAGGCATCGGCTATGTGACGTCATCATAAACCAATATGCTATTGCCAGTTTAGCAAAAGTGAATCTTTATGGTATAATAAATTCACATTGGCAATGTTTTTAATTCATTCAAAATAGAAATATGAACCTACAATTATTTGCATAGAGTCTTAATTATATAACAAAAGAAATATCAAAAACATCCCCAGCAAATAATATCTTTATTTTATATTTGAAACATGTCATATACAATAATGTAATTTAAAACATAAATTTTTACCATACAAAGATAAATTCGTAATATTAGGCTTAAAACAATTTTACTTATTTAAAAACTAGAAATTATTCTTAAAATCATTTAATTACTATTTCATTCTGATTATACGTTAACGGTTATTACGTAGAAATTATTATGCTTTAATATTGAATAAAGATTTTCAAACTTAAGTATGAATTTCTCTAAAAATATTTCGATAAATAGATCGTAGAAATTTTCCGTTAGTTCTTTAACAATTTTAAAAACTGATCATCATCTATAATGGTTTCAAATGTTCCTAAATAGTTCATCGTTTTCACACTTATAGAGTTGGCATCGGTTTATCTCATTTGGGAGCTTGTAACAACATCAGCGCACACAGAGAGAACTGCCCAGTCGACTGCTCTCAGGCACCATTTGATGGACCCATATGTGGATCTGATGGAAATGTTTACAAGAGCACTTGTCAAATGAAATTGCTTACTTGCGGGTAAGTTGGAAATATTCTACTTCATCTACATTTTTCTTAAAGGGACATAACATCGTAGCTACCAAGGTTGGTGACGCATTGGCGATGTAAGCGATGGTTAACATTTCTTGCAATGTCAATGTCTATGGGCGTTGGTGACCACTTACCATCAGGGCCCCCATTTGCTTGTCCGCCTATCTATACTACAATTTTATTTTTAATTAATATAATTAATAGCTTTATTTCTTTCACGATTAACTTAAATGTTCTAATCTATAAAACTTTAGTAGTAATATAAATATAAGAACAAATTATTTAGTATTCATATTTTTTCTTAGTTATTTAATGCCTCAATAATAAATTATATTTATCTTTTTCATACCTTAAAATATACTCTATTCCATTTTTACATCCCCTAAATATATATGAGGTCTTATGATTATGTATAGGCGTACAACTATCATCTAATTTAGGGAAAGGTTCTATACTATTGTAGGCATTTCAGTTAATGTTATATAATTAATAATTATTACACGTATAAATCGAATAACACTGATTTAGTCCAGAGGGTGGATCTAACAGTTATCTGTCCGATAGCTGGTTGGAATCACTACGGGTACGCGACCCCGGACTGCTCTAGCTACTAGTGTCACATTCCTGTATCTTCCGTGATCACAATATCCTCACCCCTCTCCTTGATACGCTGTTTCCCAAAATTATCCCAGCGTCACGCCAAAGAAGAAGGAAAACTAATATTAAACCCGGAGCGGTGCCTCCGTTTAGGCGTAAGCCAGTCACCTGCGGCCAAACCAGCACCACACGTATTGACTCGTCATTCCTGCGGATCCTGCTGGGGAGGAGGAGAGGGTGGCATGGGTACTGGGCAAGCCCGTGTTGCCATAAAGTCGCCAGGCCCAGGCGTAGCAGCATCCACGGAGAGGGCACTTCGCTCACCTGTCTTGCAGGTGGAAAACAACACGGAGAGTGGCAGTCACCGGTTATAAGTCAGCACGAATAGGCGTAAGTGCGGACGCCAGGGGCCACTCTTGACAGTAGGAGGATCCATCGTAGATCCATTGATCAGTTACCGCCTGCTTTAAGTCGGGCAGCCCCCGATCAATAAGGTACTGATCCGCCTCAGCGTTAACTTGTTCCGCCTGGGTGAACGGAACACAAGCCTTACAGCTAGACGTTGACGCTGTGACATTATCCACCTGCTCAAAGGAACATAAATCCCAAAACCCACACCAACGCTGCTTACATGCGCTTTGCGACATGGAATGTCCGAACGATGAGGACAGGCTTCCCGAACACCTACGGAAGCTCCGATTGCGCCCAAGAACTGCGCAAAACTTACAGTATCGACGTGGAGCTTACAAGGCTCAATATTGATATTGTAGCCTTACAAGAGACCAGAACTGAAGACGAAGGGTCTTTGCGTGAAGCTAACTACACTTTTTACTGGAAGGGCAAGAGTTCCTTGGAAACACGAGAGCATGGTGTAGGTTTCGCGGTTCGAAACCATCTCATCAACGCCATAGAAACACCTGTAGGCGTTTCCGAGCGAATTATGGTCTTGCGTCTAAACACAAAAAGCGGCTTTGTCACGCTAATTTCCGCTTACGCACCGACGCTTAGTTCAAAACCCGAGACCAAGGATCAATTCTACGGCCAGCTCGATGAGACAGTGCGCAGGGTAAATCCAACTGACAGACTGCATATTTTGGGTGACTTTAATGCCCGCGTCGGTCAGGGCACATCAGCTTGGCCTGAATGCCTCGGTGCACACGGCATAGGGAAGCTTAACGACAACGGACAACGACTGTTGGAGTTTTGCTCAAAGCACCAGCTGTGTGTTACCAACACCTTTTTTAAAGGCAAAATGATGCGGAAAGTCTCGTGGATGCACCCTCGATCTAAACACTGGCACCAATTAGACCTTGCTCTTACAAGAAGGAGGGATCTACGGGAAACGCTCCACACGCGGGCGTTTCACAGTGCCGATTGTGACACCGATCACAGCCTCGTTGCTACTAAAGTCCGACTTGTCCCTAGAAGAGTCCATTCTTCCAAGCCACCCGGTCGTAAAAAGATAAATCTTTTCAAGACTCGTGACATGGAAGTAGTGGAGTCATTTGGGGAACTCGTCCGCGAAGAAGTTGCAACTTGGGATAGTACGGCATCAGCGCGAGTCGAATGGGAAAAAGTCAAGTCTCTTCTCACTGACACTGCAGGCAAGATTTTTGGATATCAAAAGGCAAAATCTTACGACTGGTTTCAAGAAAACGAGGAGCACTTACTTCCCTTGATTGACTCGAAACGCCAAGCCGCTTTAAATTTTCGCCTTAACCCTTGCGATGCGACGCGTAAAGATCTCACGAAGGCAAAAGCCTCACTCCAGCGTAGCACGCGCTTCTTTGTAAATGCGTATTGGACAGAGCTTTGCCAAAGCATCCAAGCGTGCGCAAACGCGGGGGATATTGGCGGGGTGTACGCGGGCATCAAAAGAGCTCTTGGACCTACTCCAAAAAAGACGGCACCTCTCAAGGAAACCGACGGTTCTGTTATAACAGACAGCACCCGTCAGATGGCAAGATGGGTAGAATACTACAAGGGGCTCTACTCGCGCCCAGTGGATATTCAGCCAGAAGCAATGGAGCTTGTCCCGAATCTGGCAACTTGGCACGAGCTAGACGTTGCACCCACAGTAGAGGAACTTTATCTGGCCGTCAAGAAGCTCAAATGCGGAAAGAGCCCCGGAAAAGACGACGTTGTCACCGAAGTCGTCAAGCTTGAGTGCCTCTTGCCCATCCTTCATAACCACCTGGCTAAGTGCTGGGAAGAAAACTACGTCCCTCAGGATATGCGAGATGCTAACATCGTCACTCTTTATAAAGGCAAAGGCGATCGTGGCGACTGCAACTGTTACCGCGGTATATCTCTTCTTAGCATCGTCGGTAAAGCCTTTGCCAGGGCCATTTTAGGCAAACTACAAAGGCTCGCCGACCGCGTATACCCTGAAGCACAATGTGGTTTTAGGTCCCAACGGTCAACTGTCGACATGATATTTTCACTCAGACAGCTACAAGAAAAGTGTAGGGAGCAACATACCCCCCTAGTCATTGCATTTGTAGACCTAAATAAGGCTTTTGACTCCGTGAGCAGAGAGGGGTTGTACTCGGTTCTTGTCAGAATTGGATGCCCCCCAAAACTCCTAAGGATAGTGCAATCGTTCCACGAAGGTATGGAAGTCACCGTCCTGCACAATGGCAACGCATCCACGCCATTCGACGTACGCCGTGGCGTTCGTCAAGGTTGTGCACTGGCCCCCACCTTGTTCGGAATATTCTTCTCGGTGCTTCTGAAGGTTGCTTTTGGAGATGAACAGCAAGGCGTCCACTTACACACGCGAACCGATGGTAGGCTGTACAACATCTCAATGCTCAAGTCCAAACGCTACAGGGAGGACCTATTTGTAGATAGTCTCCTCTTCGCTGACGACGCTGCCTTCGTTGCTCATGACCAAGCTCAACTCCAGAGTCTAATGGACAAATTTGCCAGAGCGTGCGACCTCTTCTCAATGTCCATAAACTGCAAGAAGACCGTTATTTTAGCGCAAGGATGTTTAGAGCAACCAGTCATCTTGCTTAACGGCGCACCTTTACAGGTGGTTAACAAATTTTGCTACCTTGGGTCGCATTTGTCAAGCAATCTCTCGCTTGATGCAGAGATCGACTTCCGCATCGGCAAAGCAGCCTCTATGTTCGGGAGGCTCTGTTCAAGGGCTTGGGATAACAGACACCTTACGGTAAAAACGAAAATGCTTGTTTACCAATCATGTGTCCTAAGCACACTCTTGTATGGAGCAGAAACGTGGACAACGTACGCAAAACAAGAACGCCGACTAAACACATTTCACTTGCGCTGTCTTCGGAACATTCTGGGCATCACATGGCAGGATCGCGTGACAAACGAGTCTGTTCTAGGCAAGGCACAGCTGCCTAGCATCATGGCCATTCTAAAAAAAAAACGGTTACGGTGGCTGGGACACGTGCATCGAATGGAGCAGACCCGTCTTCCAAGGCAAATACTACTGGGAGAGGTTGTGGATGCAAAGAGGTCTGTTGGGCGGCCTATGCTCCGTTACAAAGATTGCGCTAAGCGTGATATGGTTGCGTTTAACATCCCTAGCAATCGATGGGAGGAACTGGCAGAGGACCGTGCCAAGTGGCGACGCCTTATTCACGAAGGTCAATCAAAGCATGACAATGACTGGTTTAAACTACTAAAAGAAAAACGCACTAGACGTTATGAGCGGGCTTCAAACCCCCGCCCATCTGGGGGCGCATACACTTGTCGGAAGTGCGGCCGGAGGATCCTCTCTCGCATTGGTCTTTTCAGTCATGAACGCAAGTGCCTTCGCGATGCCGCTTAAATCATCTGTCAAAGATGCAGAGGCCTATATATATATATATATATATATAAATCGAATAACGCTTGTGTACTCTTGGAAATTGTTTTTGACATTTTCACGCCCCTTACTATCTGGCGCCTGGAGCGATTGCTCCTCTCACTTAACGGGCCGGCGTTGAGCTTATTATACTTCGTTTAAGTATGTACAAGTATGTTTAATACATAGACATTTTTCAGGCAAGGCGTAGTAAGAACAAGTAAGAAACATTGTCAAACTACACGTCACTGTCGCGAATCTTGCTGGAGAGCATCTCGACCAACCTGCGGTTCCGATGGGAAGCTATACGCGAATGCTTGTAGAATGAAGGCAACTAACTGTGGGTAAGTATTGTAGCAAACGAAATGTATTTTTTATATTTACATCATCGTCTAATAGAATCATATTTGTTATGTAAATAGATTTAATACAATTAAACTGTAATTCTATAATTAAAAACTTTAATACGTGGGGCATTTAAAAGATAAGTTAGAAAATTAAAATTTATTTCTGTAAGATTACTTTATCTATTTTTGTACAAGCTTAAACTTTTAACATAAGAGACAAAAGGCGATTTTTTAATGGAATTAAGGTCAATTATAATATAAAACTGATTAAATCGGTACACAAAATATAAAAATCAATAATTCAATTTCAACGATAGTAGTATGATTTTGTTAAATTGTTTTTTTTTTAATATTTTCAGCAAACACGTCTTCGAAGTACCAATGGCATTTTGTGTATCCCAAGAACGCACTTCAGGGGGTGATTCCTGTCCTACCGATTGTTCTGGCCAGAAGGAGAAGCTGGTCTGTGGATCTGATGAAAACATTTATAGGAACGACTGTGAGATGAAAATGCTTAATTGTGGGTAAGTATATATGTTTGTTTTCATTAAAACAAACTTAAATTTTGCTAAAGAATTAAAGTAACAGTAAATTGGAATTCTCACTGTTGGACTGTGGCTGCTGTTCGAATATGTGAGAGGAGTCGGCTTGAAATTTCTTATGTAGTGCTACTCAATTGCGGGTATATTGGTTGGTATATACATATACTTACCTACATTTAGGTTTCTCCACGATTTTGTTATTCACCGCTAAGCTCAAGATAAATATAAACAAAAATCAAACATCTAAATAATGAGCACTGCTTGTCCCAATTTGATTCTACGATCTTCAGCTAAAATTCGCGTAGAACACAGGATCACATTTGAGATATCTTGGCGAAAAAAAAAAACAAAATTTAGTACACCTAAACATATATTTATTCATAAATTTATTTATGTATAAAATTTAAAGCATTTCTAGGAAAATTAATTATTGGTTTATTACACAAATTGCTACAGAGTTAGCAACAGGAAGATAGTGAAGAAGGTCGACATGGAAAAATGTAAGTCGAAGATGAGTAAGTGCCTCAAAGTGAAGTGTCCCAGTGAATTCGACCCGGTTTGCGGTACTGATGCCAACGTGTACACCAACCCTTGCCTCTTGAAGGTCGCTACTTGCCTGTGAGTTTTGTATCCGTATTACATCATCAATATATCATGAAATCTAATTTAGTATTGTTTTTATGAATCAAAAAACTAATCAATCAAATTGCAAATAAATGCTAATTAATTTTCAAATAAATTCAACCCGTTTTGATTCATGATTGTAATTATATCTATTATTGTAATTTTTAAATTTGAATTTAGAATTAATTACCTATGTAATATATTTATCTGACTTAATATTATTGGATATGTATAATTTAATATATGTGTATTACAGTAAAGGAGTCCAGCTCGCGCACTTTGGTAACTGCACATTGCTGCCTCGAATGGAGACTGATTGTCCTGAAAACTGTGATAACGCTCTGGAACAACCTCTCTGTGGATCCGATGGGAATGTTTACAAGTAAGCTATTTTCTTGTTCAATATAACAATAGTATTCTCTTCTGTTAAGCAAAAAACCCCTCGTAACTTCGTTCGAATTCCGAAAGTTGGGCTACGTCTGTAAATGATTTAAATAATAGAAAACAATATAACTACGAAGAGTTTTTAGAGTGTATTAAAATGTTAAATTGTATTGTAGCTACTGCTACAATTTTCTTCTTTATTTCTACTACGTAATTACATAATTTTTAAAATTTTAACATTATATTATAGGACATTTAAAAAAATAAACATCTGGTTTTCGCTATCAGTTGAAATTACGTACAAAACCAATAACTCATACCAAAAAAGTCTGTAGTGTTATATACTTGGCGAAAATTTGTGATAATTTTTTTTAATACACAGATCTGAATGCGAACTTCGTAAACTTACGTGTGGTCAACACGTTGTCTCAGTTTCTGCAGCACACTGCAGGACAACAGCACTCTGTCACGAAGAGTGTCCAGACACTCCGGCTTTTGTATGCGGTTCCGATAACAGATTCTACAAAAATGAATGTATAATGAAGAAGGAAAATTGTGGGTATGTTGATTATGTAGCATTATAAACGAGTCCAGTTCTTACCAAAATGTCTACACTAGGTGTGTTTCACTTGGTGATAGGACTTTGTGCAAGCCCCACTGGGTACCACCTACTCATCAGATATTCTACCACCAAACAGCCATAATTAGTATTGTTGTGTTTTGTTAACGGCCCATTTTATCGTCCGTCTATATTATCCTAAAAATATTCATAATTTACTTCAAAATTGAAATATAATGTTTCATTAGAAAACATTTATTTATAAGGCGATCCATTTGCAAATAGATATGAAAAGCTTTGCTTAGATTCAATGTATCAAGAACCAGGAGATCATAAAAATGTGATGTATTTTTTAGGAAGCACGTCTTCGTGGTACCACTCAAGCGCTGTCTCTCGCGCTTCCAGTACTCGGGTTGTGCACGTGTGTGCCCTCCGGAGTACGATCCCGTCTGTGGTACCGATGACAAGACTTACTCCAACCGTTGCTTCTTGGAGATGGAGAATTGCCGATCACGGTTCGTAATGATTTACACTATTTCTTGTAAATATTTTATAAAATAGCATTTTTACTAGCCCAGTAAAAGAACGCATCTAATGTTCTTAGTAATGAAATATATTAGTTGATATTAAGTTTTAGATATATGTATATAGTAAACCTTTTGTTTTCTTACAGAAGTCTCGTCCAGCAGAAGCATTTGGGAACTTGCACGCATCCGATCGCAGAGGAACCGAAAAACTATCTTTATCGATAAATTACATCCTTAACTCATAATAGTTAAAGTCATATCAACATATTTCGCTTTCACATATCGATGCATTTTGGACTACGCGTCCACTTTAAAATTAGTGCCAACATAAATAAAATAAGCTATCTTTACTTGAGTAGAGACCAATGTAAATTGTCTTCCATTTTCGATTGTTTGTCATTTTTATATCGGTGTATGTCAGTACAAATGTATTCAAAATGGCGGCTTAGCGTCACAAAATGGCGCCAATCGGAATTTTATAAAGTGATATTTAAGTGTGGAATTGAGTAGGTTGAATGAAATAGTTTAATATTTTTTCAATGCTTTGGTTATTTATATATTTTGTAGATTAATATTTAACCATTACGCCTGTGGTTTTCTATACAGCAAAAACATGTCAGTAATTGCATTTATAAATAATGTTAGCCCTAATTTGCATTTAGATTATTCGTTATCTGTGCATTTAAAAGCAAAATTGTTACTCTATTTTAGCATTATATAAAGTAAGATAGATTTAGAATCATTTAATAAGATTTGACTGTTTATATTTATTGCTTTATTTATTATCTGAATAGTTAGTGAGGTGTAAATAAAAATAGTGTTTGAAATTCCGCCATCTTATTTTGAACTGAAACTGTCACAGAAAGATAGATAAACTACAAGATTTACTTTTAATTATTTATTTTTAATAAGTTTAAAGCCGGCCATTATATTAAAATCAGTATTACAATGATTTATATAAGACAATGTAATGGTTGGCGTGGTGTTTCACTTGCAATTTAGAAAATAATCATCGACGTTTATAATCGTTATGATTATTTTCATTACTCAAGATATAATATAAGGATTTTCAATAAATATTCCTCATATATTTCCAATCATATTCAAATACTTGATGTATACTGTGTCTTAACAAAACATAAATAAATTTCAAGAATAATTGACTTTTTTTTTTACTTTTTTCATTTAAAAAAATCTGTTTTAATGTCAAAATTTAATGTTTTATTTATATTTTTAGCAACAAAGTTGATCCAATTAAATCCATATTGGTCTAATTCAACGATATCATCAAATTGTGCCAGGATCAATCGGTCTATATTCGTACAAGCTTATGATCTTTGAACTCACAAATTTTCAAAATGTTGCCTTGTTCTCAAAATAATGGAATGAATCCTTAATAAAATGAGTAGCGCAAATGCGAACAGTTAACGCAAACATTTGCCATATTTTACTTTGATGTGTCACTAAAAACCGACAAGATGGCGGTAAAGAGTATTTATTATTTAGGCATATTAAGCAAATATAAATAGGTACTGTACATTCTGTCACGTTCAGTATGGATATATGCAAGCCACAAGCCAAGTGAAGATCACATATTTTATCCCTTTATCAAAATCAGTATCACCAATTATGAAAGTTCAATTATGTTCAAGTTTATTTCAATAATATTACTATTAAGCAGAAGACACGGCAATATTAATTCTTCGGTGAGACGATTTATTTTTTCAGTTACCCGTTTTATAATTGTATTTTTTATTGGATGTTTTTCATTATTAATGAGATGAATGATTTAATTCTATTCTTCTTTTATTATTTTCGATTTCGTGTTCGATGTCATATCTAAAATAATATTACTTTTATCTGGTTAAATCAAAGTACAATAGTAAGCCTATGTCCATCTGACTGGCTCCTCATTTTCTTTTTATCTTATATTTTTATTCATATCATTTCATTTTTATTTTCATTTATATTTAGCTTACGGCAAATTACTTTTAAACAAATACGTATTAATCATGTAATTTTATACGGAACCTTTCCATCAGCTCGATCGGAGATCCGCAGGGCTCAAAATAAACTGATAATTCTTCTATCAGACACTTAAGGTTATTTAAAAATTCTGTAAATGTGACCATGTGCAGAGCGTCATTCCATCGCAATATTATGACTAAAAAGGAGTGCTAGCACATTTAGAAAGGTTTTATATTTAAAGTATATTTTAATAAATACAGTTCTTAAAATCAAATAGTTAAGGTAGATAAGGTACGTAAGGAACATAATTTGCAAAATAATTAATTTAATAGTAAATAAACAATCACTTTTTTTCTTATGGCTTCTACTAAATATAAATCTATACATTCTTAATCAAAGAGCATTTGCTGAAATATTTCAAAAACATAAGGTAATAATTTGCTATTATTACTTACCAACAATGAATATGTATGTAAACATCCATAACCAAGCCATTGATTTTAATTATTTCGTTGTGTTAATTGCTAAAAATGATAAAGAACATCAAACATATATATTTCTGGCTTATCGATACGATTAAAGTTTTTGTAATAACACTAAATGGTAAATGTAGTGATTTGTGCTGTCCGGGTATGGGGATAGTGAGCGGTACCACTTATCAAATATTAAAATGCGAAACAGAAATACTTTGTATTGTTATATCCTGATTGGAAGGGTGAGTGAGCCAGTGTAACTAAAAGTGCCAATGTCTATAGGTGATGACAATTTACCAACAGATGGCTTATCTGCCTATCCGCCTTCCTAATTTTTTTTTCATTCATTAAAATAAACGAAAAATGAGTTCATTGATACTATCCATTATATTTTTTTATTACAATGAATTTGAACCTGTAAAATAAAGAATCAGCCCGTAAATATCCCACTGCTGGGCTAAGGCCTCCTCTCCGATTGAACAGAAGTTTAAGAGCTTTTTCAACCACGCTGCTGCAATGCGGATTGGTGGATAAATATATGACAGATTTTCATCCAACACATGCAGGTTCCCCTTACGATGTTTTCCTTCGCCGCCGAGCTCGAGATGAATTATATAACTCGGATGATTGCCCGGGTTTGAAACCACAATCTTCGCTTATTATATATATTCTATATAATATATATACTATATTATTCAGCTCTAAGCTTGTGTCACGTTTGAGATATAGAAAAAAAAAATTGATTGATGTGGTACAAGTGCTTGATCAAGTTAAAAATCAATCCTAAAAGAAATCTTGTGTCGAGAAGTGAAGAGGTATCTTGCGGACTGGCAAGGCGCGAGCGGCTAGTGCAGATCATTCTTCCCGACTGACTCAACTACCAGTTATCATCAGGTGGAGTGGAGTCATTTGCCTTCCCGTGCCTTCTTTTATATAAAGAAATACTTGTTACTTCGTAAGAAAAACCAAAGTAAATTCTAAACCTAGCTTAAGTAAAGTGATAAATCGAAGATCATATTATTCCCCTTAATATCAAACATTTTTGCCTAGCTGGTTCTTAAATGGCTATTACTTACAAACGTATACGCAAGAAGAACTTGTGGTGCAGCCATCGAACAAACAAAATCTACAAGTAGTATCAAACACAAAAAAATATCTATACTTAACCTTATTTTTTTTTTTAATTTTCTCATATGACGATTATTTAATATATAAGTGAATATTTGTTAAATAACATTAGTATATGACAAAGTCACATGTCACAAATATCTCGTTCAAAAATCAAATATGACATTAAGACAATATTACGGCTATGATATTTTGTTCATTTTGAAGCTAAAAATGGAATACTATGTAGAATTAATCTTAAAATTACATTCATAAGATGCTAATAAGGATGAACGTCAGCTAAATATAAACTTAAAGTGAGGTAATGCTATTTACAAGAATATACGCATCAAAATAATATATACACCATAAGTGGGTTGTCAACATTACACGGCAGAGCAATGGGGTGAGCTTACAGAATAGCACTGCAGTAAGAAAAAAATCACATCGTATCTCACTCGTGAAATGATAAAACTGGTTTACGGTGATACGCTTTTTGATTCATATCAAAATCAAAGTCAAAATCTTTATTCGAAATAAAAGTGGTTGTTGGCGCCAATATGGCTAATTAATGAATTAAATGATGTTTAGTTTGTAAATCGTCTAATAATTTAACACAAGTTCAAACATTCATTTTTATCAGACGGCACGTGAATGAATTTATATAATAAAATAAAATGTTTGTTTTTATCACGATACACATAATAAATTGTTAAGTTGTGTACACAAAGATTAACACGTTTATATCAAATGTTAATATATTTTTAAATATTTAATGATAAAGTACTAAGAATAAATATTTAATGATAAAATAATAGAAAATGCGCTAAAAATGGAAAGTAACTCAGGGTTTTATACTCGTAATTTAAATGTTTTATGTGTGATATAGACGTGGTTAAATATAGTGCCAAGTTTTTTGATAAAAATAATTAATCTTCCAGTTTTAACGTAGACATGGAAAAAAAAATAAAAATGGTCTGAGCTAAGTAAAATTAACGTAATATAAGTTAAGTTAAGCTTTGTATTAAGCTCCTTAAATTTTAAGTATAAGTTGTTCGCACACTATGCCCGATTAGTGATCCTGGCTAAAAAAAACATATAAACATTTCTCTTTACAGATGTTGCCATGATGATGATGAGTAAGGCCGCCTTTGCATACTATATGTTCTACTTGCTATTATATGTTACTAAATGTTTGTAAAGTGTGTGCAATAAAGGATTAGTAAATAAATAAAAAATAAGTAAAGAAGACAAAAATTTAGGTAATTTTTTTTTTTTAAATTATGCATTTTTATGAGATTTTGACAGTTTTTTTTTCGTATCGTCACGAATGCCGAACGGCAGTACAATTTTGTTTTGTGTATTAATTTGAAACATTATAATTATTACGATCAACGTCGCATATCACTAACTGATATTTCACAACCGTTGTCTGCGGCGAGTTTCGAGTTTGTACTTAATAACCTTACTAGCGCAGCAATCTTTGTCTGTAAATTGTTTTCAGTAGTAATTCTTCTCTCCTAATTTATAAAAAATGTTTTAAGATAGTATTTTAGCGCCATACGGTGTTTTAAAAAACCGTATGGTGCTGTGTTTTAATAGCGTTTACGAGCCATCCAAATTATAGTCCTATCTACCAATAATAAGGCAAGTTAAGTAGCAGTTAACGCGACATACATACAAGTAGTCTTACAATTTTAACCGTACCGTACCGTAACCATAACAGCCTGTGAATGTCCCACTGCTGGGCTAAAGGCCTCCTCTCCTCTTTTTGAGGAGAAGGTTTGGAGCTTATTCTACCACGCTGCTCCAATGCGGGTTGGTGGAATACACATGTAGCAGAATTTCAGTGAAATTAGACACATGCAGGTTTCCTCACGATGTTTTCCTTCACCGTAAAGCACGAGATGAATTATAATCACAAATTAAGCATAAATTTTAACAGTAAATACAAATTAATCCAATTTTATCTGTATCAAAATCACTAATATTGCTTGGGTTTTTGTGTAAATAATGGAGCATTAATAATAAAACACTGGAAAATAAATATAATTTATTCTATGCATGTTTCATTATCAGTCTTTTTTCTCATTAAATCTTGAAGAATTTGTGTTTCAGTTTTGCCTTTCGTTTCCGTCAAGTAGAATATTGTGAAGAATGCACCACCAAGATTCAGGAAGCCGTAGAATATGAATGGAGCGTGAACTCCTAAGGCATTTGCTAGCGGCATATATATATTAAGCAAAACAGCCGTCAAAAACCAACCATATGTTACGACTAAGCTCATTAATTTTGCACGTATCTGAAAAAAATAGATTTAATATAATACGTATCTGAAAAAAATTGATTTAATAAAATATATTTAATAAATAGACTACTAAAAATAGATTTCACTGGTCGTAGGGCTTTGTGCAATCTCATCTGGGTAGGTACCACCCACTCATCAGATATTCTACCGCAGAACAGCAGTACTTGGTATTGTTGTGTTCTGGTTTGAAGGGTGAGTGAGCCAGAGTAATTACTGGCACAAAGAACATAACATCTTAGTTCCCAAGGTTGGAGGTGCATTGGCGATATAAGCGATGGTTAACATTTCTTACAATGCCAATGTTTAAGGGCGTTGGTGACCACTTACCATCAGGTGGCCCATATGCTCGTCCACCTACCCATTCTATAAAAAAAATTATCAACCGTGTTCTTTATGATAACACTTTTTATGATGTTATATAAGGATCGAGGTGGATAGCTTCATGTGGGGAAAACGTTTTTTAAGCGAGAAAAATATAGTTATAGAAATATAGATTTATAGATCACATGGTGATCGTAACGGCTATATATTTGCAGTGTAGGAATTACAAAAAACTTACGCCGCGACATTTAGGACGTGATACAGATATTATGTATCTTATACCTGAAATTATGCTATTAAGCGGTATAATAAGTAGATAACACATGCCATGGCACAATGCTCTACTAAATTGTTCTTCTACAATAAATCGGAAATTTTTAAAGGAAATTCTTATAAACGAATTGAATTGAAGTTATTATTTTTCAAGACCGTTTAATAGCATAACATACTCACTTGAAAGTTGAACATTTCTGTCAACATTATAAATATGACTGGACAAACTCCGCCGCTGTACATGGCGACAACCAGCATCATTAAAAGTATTGGAAGCCAACCCGGTACACCGCCAATTTGATTGTTAAGGACAATTATAATTGCTATGCCGAACATACAACACGATGTGACGATGTATGCACCAACCAAAAGTGGCTAAAACAACGTAGTTATAGTTTAAAATCGATTACTGCTGCAAAATTACACACTTCTATTAAATTAGAATTCAGTGACGTCTTATGTGACAGTAATTATATGGTTATTAAAGAAATTTTTGAATTTCCATAAAAGTTACAACTTAATTAATCAAACGACTTACTTTTCTTCCAAATCTTTCGATACAAGAAGCGAGGGTCAGAGATCCAATCATCATAACTATTGGAATGCTTAGCGATTGTATATCTGGACTGATTACAAAATCAATTCCTGTTGAATTTATCACTATAGACGCATAAGTTATAATAGCAAATGCACCGTTTATTTCGTAAAAAGTAAAGGCAATCATAATGAGTATGTAACCACGACGCCAGATCTTGTTCTTCACTGAAAAAAATGAACATGAAACTTCACTTGAAGGTAGCGATGTACGGAATGGTTAATATTTCTGACATAGTCAATGTCTATGGGTGGTAGTGAACACTGACTATTACGTGGCCTATTTGCCGGTCTACCTAGTCATTTCATAAAAATGAAGAAAATAATTAATATATTTTCTAGTTACATTTAGCTTACAATGCTGTGATATCGTTAAATTAGAACAATAAAATCAAATTTTAGGAGATTTTTCTCAATTAATATTTGATTTCCTTTATACCTACATATACTTAAAATAGTTAGTTTCGGCAAAGATTCAAAATAAGCTGCATCTTTCGTCATTGTTTCCACAAGCGTCTGAACAGTTGCGTCATCTCTATCAAGACCTCTTACATATGCCACTGTTTCTATTGCTTTCTGTAATATTGATTAGTTGATTTTAATACTCAATAAGTAATATGGATGAACAGGACAAAAATGAAATACATTGTGAATATTATTACCAAAATTGAAATCATGATGGTTTAGATTTCATCAGGTACATATCACATTTAGTTAACATTATGCAAGCACACTTACAAGCTTATAAATAATGGAATTACATAAAAACAAAAACAAAAAATATAACCTACATCAATCTTTCCTTGCTTCACTAGGAACTCAGGAGATTCGGGAGCAAATATCATGCCCAACATCGTCAAAATTGGTAATCCCACAGCCACATAGATCACTGTATAATAACTCAGATATGCTCCAATACAATACATTATGAAAACACCGACAGTTTGAAATATCATGGAGAAAGTGCACAGAATTCCTCTTAAGTCGTCTCGACTGATTTCTTTAATGTACATTGGTACGGCATTATAGCAGCCACCTGCAGCTATGCCAGCACATACTCTTGCTATGATGAGGCTTGTGAAAGACGTGCAGAATATTCTTATTATCCAAGAAACCTGGGAAAACTCCATTTAATTCACTCAAAATTTCTTCAGAAAATGCCCGTGTAATAATATTTTTATTAGAAAAATTAATAACTTGGTGATGATATGGCTTAAATGTATTATAAATTGTTACATGATACATTGTTTTTCTAGAATTTACTTACCGCTTCCAAGAAAGCTATAATAATAATATTTATCTTTCTCCCATATATATCAGCTATATAAGAATGCATTATAACAACACACGTAGCCGCTGCGCTCAAGCAGCTAGCGATCCACGCAATTTGTCCATCTGAGAGGGGGTAACCAGACGGGGAAGTTTCTGATTGAAGTTTATGCGTTGTTGGCGATATCCAGCCACACTCCAACCCATAAGCCATGTGAGTACAATTGGCTGAAATAATTATCCAAAAAACTCATGTTTATCAAAATCGTCTACTTTACTTAAATATTAAAATATTTATAGCAATAATTTGTTTAAATTGGAAGTCAACGAACTCTTATCAAAAAGAAAGATTTGTTCTTACATATTATAATAATATGAGAAGTAATTCTAAAAGTAGCCGCCCAGTGGTGAGAACGTGTGAAGCTTAACCGATGATCATGGGTTCAAACCGGCCAAGCACCACTGAGTTTTCAAGTGCTTAATTTGTGATAATAATTCATCTCGAACTTAGCGGTAAAGAAAAACATCGCGAGAAAACCTGCATGTGTGTAATTTCGCTGAAATTCTGTCACATGTGTATTCCACCAACCCGCATTAGAGCAGCGTGGTGGAATAAGCCCCATACCTTCTCCTCAAAAAGGGAGAGGAGGCCTTAGCCCTGCAGTGGGACATTCACAGGCTGTTACTATACTATACTACTAAAATCGTTCAAATATAATCGTATATTTTTATTTACCGTTAAAACTGCACTTATATAAGTGCTATCCTGTAAAAAGTCACTCAATCTTACACGAAAAATGTCTAAAATAGACTTGGAATGATATACTTATAATTTTGACTCATTATATCATTAAATGTTATAATTTGTATAGTCAATGTCGCATATCACTTACAGACATTTCACGATTGTTTTCTTTGTTCTTCGAGTTTCGAGTTTATTCGCATAGCAAAGAGTGCTTATTTTGCAAATCAAATTCATAGTCTACGTTCCAAAATGCGCAGATTTTCTTACAAAGAAATTTTATACATTATTCAAAGAGGTAAATTTTAAGTACACTTACTCATTATAACAGTGGCAATTTATTTATTTATTACAATTGTGTTTTAATGAATATTTCAAATAAAGATAGAGGAAAAGTGATATATAAAAATACAGAAATCACTTACTTTTTAAGTAACAAGCACCAAAATGAGGATTAATACAATTTTAATAGCAAGCGTCTGATATATTTAATCAAATTGTAGCAATTTATATTATAGTTTTGATAATTTTCTAAACATACCCAATAAAGCAAAAATCCATTGAAGATATGTGTGGCCAGTTTTTTTTCCGATTTCCGTTTTTGATTGTTCACTATTTTTTGATTGCATTTTTCACAATAGACTAGTTCCAACTACAGACGTAATGTTGAATTTATCGAGAGCAATAACTTCTATGTATTTATAGAATAAAATTAAATGCACGTGTTTTATACAGAGTGTTGAAACAATATAAATATAATTTATACACATATAAAAACCAAAAAGGTTTAACGGTGGTTGTCTTTTTTAGAATTGAAAGTTAAGCTGCAAAAAGCCATCAAATGGTAGTAAAGTAAGGAAAAAAAGAAGTGGCCTGTAAAATTTCAATGCTAGTTTCCTTTCCCCGTTTCAGCTCATTTCACCAGCTTGTTCCAATGCGGGTCGGTAACTCTTGTGGTAGAATTTCATCAGACACATGCAGGTTTCCTTCAGACGTGTTCCTTCACCGCCGAGCACGGTGCATAAAAACAAATTAAATACATGAAAACTCAGTGGTTTTTTGATCGTGTGATTTGAATTTTTCTGAACAGCCTCAATCCAAAAGCCTAAATGCCCCGACAAATAAAACATTGATATGATTATGTAATAAAGGATTATTTCGGAAACGATCTTTACAACAGAGCAATAAAAAAATTATGGTTGGTTTGCAAACAAAAAAATTATCATTTGTACAAACTTTTACTTAACTTCACCTGTTAATAGGCGGCGGTTAATTCGTGCAACAGAATTTTGGATTCATTCTATTTTCTAATCAACCAATTTAGCTTAAAATTTTTGTACTAACTTTTGATATTGTTTTAAATAAGTTTTAGTCAACGGGTTAACGTGTTTTCCTATTGAAGTCAATGTGAGGACTGTCATTACCAGACTCCAGAAGTCCGGACTAATATTAAGAAAGAAAAACTCAATAACTTTTTTAACGCCTGACTTGGGACTTCAACTACAAAAGCTAAAGCATTAACATATTAAAAAAACTCGCGTCGCGTATCTTTTCCCTAGTTTAATTAAATTTCGTAATATTTGTGAAGCTATTACTTCAATTCGTTATTGTCAATATTGATCACCATAATATTATTAAAATTAATGTGCTATTTATTTGTTTATATTTTGACGATTAAATAAACTAAATAAACTCAAAACAAAGAGAGTCGACCATATTTTTCTCTCCGACTAATATGATGAAAACAACTCTATATCCAACCAACCAAAATAAATCATAGCCAATGCCCGTCCCAAAAATATAAATGGAAACAATATAGAAGAGCAATGTAACGTGATTAAATAAGCTCATTATTTTCTCATCAGAGTAAAGGAGGGCTTAGCCCAGCAGTGGAATATATACTCTACATTTATAAAGTTTTCGAGTACATTCGAATTGCTAGATCAAGATCTCATATTTTTTTTATACAGTTTTTGTCTTTAGACTATTTAGTGATTTTAGAATGAATAGAAGTAATTAAACTCATTATTTAATAGTAATAATATTTGTTTTAATCAAAACAACTATGTAAGAAAGAATTAAAATGTATTTACTTATTTTCTAATGTTTGAAACCACCTCATAGATAGGTGAACTTATTTACAAACTCATCTGAAAAGTAATTTTTAAAGAAAACGCGTTAAAATAACTTCACTTTAATTAATTATTTTACGGCTTTATCTGTAAATTTTTAGTTAACAATGTTGTGTTTTCTTCTTTCGTATGTCAAATCAATTATGACAGAAAGAGAGAAATCAGTGTTTCACTTAACACCCGCTATACTTTTATAAGGAAGGCCGTTACATATCAATAGGTATTGCATTCTCTCCGCTGTCTGCACTCTCATTGTACTCTGTTTCATTGATAACTTTATCAATCCACTGTCTACTGTATGAAACCTGAAAACAACATAATTATATATTAAAAAAATATAGACAGGCATTTCAAAAAATCATCAGTCAAATTTCTACCTTGGCATACACTCCTGGCTTTGATTTCAAAGCGCACTCTTCGGTTCCGGAGAATAATGCTATACCAAATAACGTACCACCTCGGTTAATTCCACTAAAATGCACAGCGGGGTCGCCGGTATCACCCTGAAACATTTGAGCAAGTAATATTCAAATTACAGTATCATATCCAAAGAGGTTCAGTAAAATCCCACGCACTTGGTTTTTAAAACAGACAACAAAAATGCTATTAAGTTTAAATACTACTAATTAGCTATTTTTTAAAGATTTTTTTTTTGTAACAGCCTGTGAATGTCCCACTGCTGGGCTAAAGGCCTCCTCTCCTCTTTTTGAGGAGAAGGTTTGGAGCTTATTCCACCACGCTGCTCCAATGCGGGTTGGTAGAATTCACATGTGGCAGAATTTCAGTGAAATTAGACACATGCAGGTTTCCTCACGATGTTTTCCTTCACCGTAAAGCACGAGATGAATTATAATCACAAATTAAGCACATGAAAAATCAGTGGTGCTTGCCCGGGTTTGAACCCACGATCATCGGTTAAGATTCACGCGTTCTTACCACAGGGCCAACTAAAAAAATATAACTATTTTTAAAGAAAGCTCAAATTGTACTAACTAATGACTTTTAGTTTGAACTGTAGCGTAAATAAGTTTATAAGCCCCAAAAACGTTTACAATAATTTAGTTATAAAAAATCTTCCCTACCAAAAGTATGTATGTATAATTTTATATGTATATATATACGCTTCCAAAACCGTTAAACGGTACCATTGTACCGGTGTGACAATTGGAAAAATTTATAAATTGAAAAGTATTTTACCGCGCATAGCGCAATGCCTTTGACGACACTCTGTAAACACATATGATCATGTTGTATGTGGTAGTCATTTCCATATACAACCCTGCATTGTGACCTTGGGAATTCTTTAACTAACATCCGACGAAGCTCCTGGTTAACACCTTCGCGGATTTGGCCTGTCTTCTGAGAACATAGAAGAAATTGTATCATTAGTAAGACGTGAGGAGAATTCCATTTTATCAGATTACGATATTAATTAATTATTTGATAGTATATAAGCCTGTCAAACACTTTGTTAGAATAGTTTAAAACGAGAAAACGAATGGCTAAACAACTATATTTCTAAAAATATATTACAAAAGCATCAATAAAACATATAATAATTCAAGATAAATTAGCTCAGGAAATTTGCGACGTAATATCAATTACAATATTTGCAGACATTGATCTGAGCGTTGTGTCTTTATCAGATTATAAGTTATTTATATAAAATAAAACATAATACTCATTACAAGATATTCCATCACAAATCATAATACTTTGTTTTATTTGCTGTACTCCGCAATGAAGGCTAATTGTAACAGTGTAATTACACACAACGCACAAAGGACATTACATCTTAGATTCTTTAGAGTGCCTAATATTTATATTAAAATATAATTACTAAGAGAGGAGAATAAGTTCAGGGAAGAACTTTTTTAGAAGAAGTTAAAGGAATCTATTTCTTGAGCACTAATTAACTGACTGATTATTTATTATTATTATTTGCGGTAAAATCTTATATTATTTTTTTTTTGTATTTTATTACAACAAACACCAATTCGCCAACAAACTGGCTTATCAGTTTGGACAGCTTTGATAAATATAAAAATTGTGTTTTTCTTGTAAATAAATTTGAAAAAAATAGTATGGTCAACATTTATATGTCAATGGACAAAGGTTATCTTTACTTTATAACCTATTTGCTACAAATTTCCTCTCGTCGTTAAATATCACTTATTTAAATTGCTTGATCAAAACAATCTTATATAAATATATAAGGTAGTATGTAAACTATACTAATAAAGGAAGAGACGTTTTTTTGTAATGCCTTCTGATACTCCTACTTCACCAATACATCTTCTGATATAAGTTTTAGCTATAACTTATATCAGAAGACGTAGCATGTTTCCAAGAAGGTTTTAATACATAAAAATATTATATCATATAAATATTAATATTATTGTCTGATGATTTGTAAGCTTATCTCGATTTTTTTTTAAATGTTTAATTGAAATTGTATCGTAAATTATTTGTGGTTAGTGTTTAATTTTTTTCTCTTTGCACTGTTCTATTTTTGTACAATTTTTAAGTGGAAACTTTAATTGTTTATGTCCTGTTATCAATTGTTTTAATGAAATACTATACTGTTTGTTTCCCTAATACAAATAATATAGATGCGCTTCGTAGTTACATCCGCTTTAAATTTAGAGTATTGACTTTATTTTCTTATACTTCAATAAAAGTATAATATTTCCATTGCTAACTATTTTTTGAATCAATCGTTCAGGTTAATACATGAGAATATGAAAACCGTGAACATAATAAGCAACCAATGTACCAGTAAGTGCACCAATTTATTACAAATTTAGATCTTGTCAGTTATCATCATCATTGAGTTTTCATTTGTTTTGTCATTAGTCTGATTTCACGGTGATGAAGAAAGATCCGTTTTAATTTTTCAGCAGCTTCGTGGAATACCAATCTTAAGAGCAGCTTGGTAAATCCCTTGGCCAGCTACGAGGCATTAATAGGATACTTACTATATTAATTGTATATAAAGGTACATTACCACAGAGCCGTATCCAGTGACAACAACTTCTCCGAACAGCAGGGGTAGATCAGAGTTAGCCACCGCTAGGGCCACTGGTTGCGTGCGCGCGTTTTTAACTATTGGAAGGTTTACCTGCAAACCCAAAAAAAAATGATTTATATTCTGAAGATACTGACTTTGCTAGTAATCTGAACCTGAAGTTTGTGACTTTTTTTTGTTCTTTCTTTTTTATCTCCAAAGACATTTGTTATTGATATATTGTTATTATAATATGCCTGCATTTTTATTATAACAATTTTGTTCACATAGAAAATAATCGATTTAAGTAACAATATTTTTATTTAGTTGTAAATGGTCGCCACCGAGCGGTATTTAGACAAGCCATGGAAAAGATGTCTTGTCGTAGTGCCTGAACGGAACACGACAACAATAACTATTGTTGTTTGACGGTAAAAGTGGTAAGTTGGTCGTATTTATTTAGACTTGCTTAAATCCCTAAACCAGGTATAATAAAAACATTTATTGTAATACAATGGTGATGATACCATGACAGGATAATAAATAAGAGGGTCTAATTTAAATTCTACTTAAAATGATTTAGAAAATATATAGGTTTAAAACTATGTTCAGTCATTTTTATAATATATAAAATTAAAATAAAAAAAACAAAACACATATTACAAATTTATAGCAAACACATGTCGTCTAAAAGATTGTCCTATGGCATTGTACCCAAGACGCTGGCACTATTGCCTCTGCACCGCTAGACTCAGCCTTTGAGCTAAATAAACGCCAGCTCTTGGGTCACCTAAAGAGTGTACCAGTTTCTTAGAAATATCTTTTATGTTTTTTTTTAGCATCAGACGAAATTTAGTAAATGAGTTATTGTTATTATTAGTCTTTAGACTGTATATTCAACTATATTCAGATTATATATAGACCTTTCTCATACGGAGGCTTGAAGCGGACTGTCAATCTTATGAAATATATCGAGATGAGATCGTAGACAATCGTACTTTATATAGTTTTGAAACTTACCTGATAGTAAATAATAAAAAGGCTATGCAAGTATCATACAAGTACCTTGATTAAAGCAAGATTATGATCTGGATAGTACTGGTTCAACTTGTAGCTCGGGTGCCGCTGGATTTCCACTACAGATAGGATCCGTCCTCCGAAGTCTCTAAATACAGACCCCATACGCACTGTAACTTCTTCACTAGTGACACTGTATATGTAAATAAAATGGTAAAATAAGTTAAAATATTTTACTTATATATTGTACCTACATACAAAAAAAATTAAGTAAATAAATATTAAAGTTCCAACAGTTTTTAATAAAGAAATCAAAATATAATGAACAATATTGCAGCTTAATCTTAATTTCTACGAGATAAATATAAATTTACCACCGGTTAGAAATGTAGATTTAACCGAGCAGAACCGGCAAGGAACTAAGTAGTGCACGCTATGCCAGCGATTAAATTACATTGGTAATAAATTCCAATTATTATTTATCTTGCATCAAAATTAATTGTATACAAAATAGTACATAAAAATCACTTACTAATCAAAACATTGGGCTGCTGATAATATCCATTGTTTTCCAACAATTGCTCCGCCACACCAATGCTTGGAGTGTAATCTTCAATTTGAACACAATAAATCGTAATTAATAATATAAATTTGAAGGTACTTTTAAAAAATAACTGTGCAATAAAATTTTACGTGGCAAAATAAATGAACAAAACTGTATCTCAGCCTTGAAATGTTGAAAATCGACTCCTGTCACTATTTTGATACATATGTTCTTTAAATGTTATAATTATTGTTGTTAATGTCGCGTATCACTGTTTGATATTTACGTTTGATTTTACAAAATATATAAAGCGCCTCCTTGATGACTAAATGTAGTAGAAAATACACCAAATGCTCGCATTTACTCCTCCTCGGAGTCTTTCATCAACATACCACAACATTAAATTGCTTTTTCTTCGGTTAAGTCGACATATTAGGCTATATCTTTATTATTATTTATTATTTTATTTATTTAATATATTCCGAATATCCTTAAGCTTATACGTTTGACTTAAAAAAAGAAAAATAGCTACCTAATAGACACAGTATAAGGATAATCTTCCAAACATACAAGGCCTGTATCAGTTGTCAGACGCTTTCGTCTTATATGAGTAAAATCTTCCTCAACTCTAGGAGGGAACTCGCATTCTAACTCGGTTTTCATTGTAGGCGATTCTGAAATTTAAGTAAATGACCTTAGACAAAGATATTCTTATTTTTTTAAATTGAATTAGTTCATAAAACAAAAAAAGCTTTAATTTTATCTATTCACTACTGAAACGAATAAAATTTAGAAAACTAAGTATAAAGTATAAGTCGCCAGATACATGAGAGACGAGGGTGTAAAAATTTTAACTCAATCGGAAGAAACTTATTTAAGATTATTTTGCATGATTTGACCACAAGTATCCGAATGAAGTTGAATAAAAGATTATAAAATAAAGAATTTTTAAAATCAAGTAATCAATGTTGACAAGAATCGATAACTTCTTAAGTAAATACTTCTTAAGTACATTACTCATTTGTTTCAATTACTTTCTATCCCAAACTAACTGCTGTAATAAACATTAGCTTCAACTTGGGCTATTGAAATTATTATTATGGATAGTAATTTTAATTTTTCAATAATAGTTTCAAAAGATGGAATAAATTGTTGTGATCAGATAGCCCTTGTCTTACCTATCAGATCTGGAATGGACAGTTCCTACACATCATAGTCAAGAATATAAGATATTTTAAACATGATTAGACGACAATTGAATATCTGTTACTTATACTTAAACTTACCAGCAAATACATAACTCAAACAATTAATATGAATAATTAAAATTGTAAAATCAAAAGCACTATTTCCTCTGCCCATAATTCAATCGTCCATCATCAAGAGCTAAATTTTGAAGTAATGTTACATTTCCTTATCGGCAGTTTTGAAATTGATTTGAAAACACTAATTGTAGTCGCATATCAAAAACTCACAACTCCGCAACAATAGGCTTAACGAAATAATCACTGAGTAAGTTTTAAATATTTGTTTTAGAAAAAATAATCAAATACGAACAGATGTTTAAGATTATGAAAATTAAGTGAAGAGTTTAAAATGTATGTTCTGACGAAATAGAGCAGAGGGTATAAAAATTATGATGAATAGTATGCACATAATGATCTTTTTAATATAAAATATTTTTAAATAAATTTTATAATTCTTACTTCGAAATGAAAATACTCTTTATTCAAGTAGTCATGTTACAGTGTCAAATTAAATGTTAAGCTACAAATGGTTGGGAATGTTGATTCCATCGAGAAGGACCCGCATGAAACTTAGCAAAAGTTAACTTTTCTATTAACTTAAAATACGTATGTTACTTACCGTCAAATTAAGTCTCAGATATATCAATATTATATTTTGTAGGGCTATTCTTGAAGAACAACCCCGTGACTCACCACGGAAATCGGTCATGACTCATCAAAAACTGATATGCGACATTTACCATAATAATTCTAACATTTAAAGATTACACGCATCAAAATAGTATATCACCATAAGTTTGTTGTGTAATGAAACGGATGGGTAATGAAGTGAGTTCTTAAAGAATGGTACTGCAGATCAAAGCTTATAGTATTAAAGAATACACCTCAATTCATACCCAAAAGAACCTCGTATATAAGTTCCTTCAAGTGTACTATCAATGTCATATATCCCTTTGCATTGTTGATAACGAATAAATTGAACGAGTAAAAAAAATACATTCCTTTGTTAAATTTTCTTCAATTGTTCTACTTGCTGTTTTTTATCTTTTGAATCTCTCTCTATCTTACTTGTTTTTGCGATACCTGTTTTATTTTCTATATAAAATATGTATTTAACACTTGTGAGAACATCATTAATCTTCATTTCATTAACAAATTTACAAGAAATAATTGAATAGTTTTTAATCATAAAATAATGAGTGACTTAGTTAGTTTTAAGGCTATAGCTGTTTTGCTGTTATGTGTGATAGTGAAGGTTGAAAATTATGATGAAAAAGATGATGATGATAAAAAAGAATCATTAGAATCCGATAGCAATGAAGTATATAATACAAGTTCAAAAGAAATACCTTTGAGAATACCAAATTTGAAAACGAGCGTAAATGGTCGGTATTGATATTCCAATTACAATATATATATATTTTATATTGGAAAAGAGTATTAAGAGACAAAAAAAAATAATTCGATATTTCCAGTAGTTCAGATAAAGGTGAATTGGAACAATTAGGTAGTTTATAAAGTTTAGGAGTGAGAGCTGTCTTTCAAGCCCAGCAGCTATTCTGAACAAACTTGAAACTCACTGTTGAACACGATTTAAAATGTCAGTAAGTGATATGTGACATTGACTATAGATTAACTGGTGGTAGAGCTTTGTGCAAGCTCGTCTGGGTAGGTACCACCAACTCATCAGATATTCTACCGCAAAACGCTACTTTGTATTGTTGTGTTCCGGTTTGAAGGGTGAGTGAGCCAGTGTAATTACAGGCACAAGGGACTTAACATCTAGTTCCCAAGGTTGGTAGCGCATTGGTAATGTAAGCGATGGATAACATTTCTTACAATGCGTCTATTAGTTGGTGACCACTTACCATCAGATGGTCTATATGCTCATCCGCCTTCCTTTTCTATATTAAAAAAAACTATAAATATATTATATAATATTTAAAGAGCGCATATCAAAATAGCGTTTCACTAAAATTCGGTTTTCAGCGTTACGGGAGTGATATACGAAAGGTATCTTACAGAATAGCACTGGTGATGTTTTGTCGGAGACTGTTTTTTGTTTTTTTTTTAAATTTATTCTTAATCATATTCTTATTTACATTTGATTGGTTTTAGACAACATTAAAATGCCTGCTTGCAAGGACACTGAACTTACAACGCCTACTGAAATAAAAATAATCAACTACAAGACCAGTAATAATTATCCTTACTCGGTGTCTATTCAGAGGAAAGGCTCGCACTATGCTTCAGGTGCCCTGGTAGATAAGACATGGATACTAACCGTGGCTGGTGACTTTTATAAGTAAGCAGCTATACAAACTTCTATATATATTTATCGCTATGCGATTTTTACTTGATAATTATTGAACTTAGTTAAAAAAAAATATTGCACTTTTAAATATTATATAATCATAAACATAACCTTTGGCGCACCTTGGGAGAGGCCGATGTTCAGCAGTGGACTGCGAATAGCTGTTGATTGAATCATAATAATATATATATGTAAATATATAACATCAAAACACTAGTAGACTTAAGATAAAAATGCAATGAATACAATTATAGTTAAAAATATTGTCTAAGTAATTAATATCACGTGAACATTGCCATTTCAATATATCCCAGAGTGAGATATCAAATAGTATTCAGGGAAGAGCAAAATTTGTATTGCCTTTTAATGCTTATAGTTCATTTAAATAGTGGGTTTAATTCTGTATAAGCAATACTTAAGAACGACTACATTCAATCTTGCAAAATATTCGAATAAAAATATTTATTACCTTAACATTTTCCATTACAGTATACGCGAGTCAATAAAATTATTTCGAGTTCGCTTAGGATCAGTCAATTGCAAGAAAGGTGGGGTATTGATACCTCTAAAGTCGATCGAAATTCATCCATCCTATGTGTACAGAGAACCAAGTTTTGACTTAGCGATGTTGAGGATTGCTCAGGGTCTAGACTTTTCAGAGTATATTAAGCCAATACCACTGTCTGATGTCAAGGGCGGATAGTGAGCGCAAAGTTTCTAGTGACATATTGGCCGAGATTAATTGTAAGTACGTCTTCCATATCGATTAAAGATATTCTCAATTTTTTCTTAAAAAAAAATCCCATTCTCGTCGCCACTGTTAATATGAACGAATGGGGTTGGAAATGCACTGGCTTATTATCAATATAAAGAGATTATAAACACAATAAATATAATGTCACCCTAGACACATACGTAAATCAAAATCTACAAATGCCCATAATGTTCATACAGTATGCGTAAATGTGCAAAATTTAACATATAACAAAATAGTATAACTATTATAATTATTTATATCTTTGGTATTTGTTTTTAACTACCTTTTGGATCTAGTAGATATTATATAAAAGTAAACATCACGCATCATTACACTCCTCCTTTTCTCTTGATATTTTTTCAGATAAACGGCAAAGTTTTACCACATTCGGCTAAGGAGCGTCTAAAATCATACAGCATGAGGGTTTCAACACAGAGATCGATACCTTGGGATAAATGTTATATGCTTAGTCGGTCATATAATTATAGTCTACATGTGTCCAGTCTTTGCCTGGAGACTTTCGTTTCTCATCACAGCCCTTGCATGGTAATTATTTTGCTTAACTATTCTGTAACATTTTTGGAATGTCTTCTCCAAAACAAGTTAGCTATTCACAATGACTGCTGACTTAACTCTATAAGCCAGACCAATTAAATTAGTAACACATAAAATTAGTATATTTTGTTTACCAATAGTTGGAGATTATTAGCAAATGTTTGCTCAACCTATCTCTATAATATTGTAAGTTATTAATGTTATCATGAATATCAAGTTTATTAATTTATATATGAAGGAGCAGAGGCCTCTAGACTGGAGAAAGCTAGGGAAGAACTACTGGCGGGCCTGAACCGGGACCCCTGGGGGCGTCCGTTCCGCGGTGTGCGTGGAAAATTCCGCACGCAGGGTGCCCCCGTGACAGAGACAATGTCATGGAATCTCCTCCTGCGCCTGGTCGGGGAACTTTTCCCCCATCCAGGTGAGCATGTCCCTCCACAGATGGTCCCTCGCTCCATGATTGACGACACAGTGGCTCCACCACTGATCACGGAGCGGGAGATGGAGGTGGCCTTCGACCGCTTGAGGGCCAAAAACACTGCGCCGGGCCCAGACGGGATTCCAGGGCGTGTTCTATGTGACGCTCTGGAATACCTAGGCGTAAGGCTTCGGGAGCTGTTCGACCAATGTCTGTGCAGCGGGCAGTTTCCGAAGCCTTGGAAAGAGGGAAAGTTGGTCTTGTTGCCAAAGCAAGGTCGACCGCCAGATTCTTCCTCGGCATACAGGCCGATTGTGCTGCTGAACGAGACGGGCAAATTCTTCGAAAAAATTCTCGCTGCCCGTCTTATTCAGCACCTCGATGAGGTGGGGCCGGGTCTGTCAGAGGCTCAGTACGGGTTCAGGGCGGGTCGATCAACTATCGACGCACTGGACGCCCTGAAAACCCGGACCACGGATGCGGTGGCCCGAGGGGACGTAATTCTGGCAGTATCGATAGATGTTGCGAACGCCTTCAATAGTCTTCCTTTCGAGACTATTGGAGAGGCACTCCGATACCACGGGGTGCCTTCCTATCTCAGGAGGCTGTTGGGGGCATACCTCCAGGACCGGGTAGTCCTCTGGGAGGGGGGCGATGGGCGTCTTGTCCGGCGTCGGGTAGGCTGTGGCGTTCCACAGGGGTCAGTTCTCGGCCCAATTCTGTGGAACGTTGGCTTCGACTGGCTCCTGCGGACATCCGTCCTTCCCAGAATGGGGGTGTTGTGCTATGCGGACGACACTCTCATCACGGCGACAGGGCGGAATTATCAGGAGGCGGCTCGCCTGGCCGAAGTCGGTACGTCGCTCACAGTGGACCGCATAGGAATGTTGGGCTTGAGGGTCTCCATCTCAAAAACGGAGGCCCTTTTATTCCACGGTCCACGTCGAGGCCCCCCTCGAGGGGCGTTTATCACCGTCCAGGGGACGGTGATTAAGGTGCAGGCCCACATGAAGTATCTGGGCCTGACCCTGGACGGAAGATGGAGCTTCGGGCAGCATTTTGTCCAACTTGGCCCGAAGCTCATCAACGCTGCTGCTGCCTTAAGCCGGCTCCTACCAAATGTAGGAGGGCCGGAAACGCCATGCCGGCGATTATAGGGCGGTGTTGGGCGGTCCATGGCTCTGTACGGTGCTCCTATCTGGGTGGACGCTCTCACCGCTCGGAACAAGGTTCTCTTGCGAAGGCCGCAGAGAATCATAGCGGTGAGGGTGATACGCGGATATCGTACGGTGTCGTGGACGGCGGCAACACTTCTCGCGGGCGATCCGCCTTGGGAGCTCCAGGCGGAGGTGCTCGCGGAAGTGTACCGGTTCCGGGCGGAAGTGAGGTCGCGTGGCGACCGTCCAGGGTTGGAGGAGGTGCTGCGAATCAGGACTCTCGCCCAGCAAGCCTTGATTCGCAGGTGGGAGGAGGATCTGAGGTCCCCATCAGCAGGCCTGGCGACAGTGGAGGCGATCCGTCCAAACTTGAGTCGCTGGGTAACGAGAAAAGGCGGCATACTGACCTTCAGACTGACTCAGGTGCTTACTGGACATGGGTGCTTCGGTAAGTACCTGCACGGAATAGTCAGGCGGGAGGTAACGCCCTCCTGCCACGAGTGTGGTGCGCCTACGGATACGGCATGCCACACTCTGATGGAGTGTGCCGCTTGGGGGCCTCAGCGCCTTTCCCTGGAGACTTTAATCGGCGGAGACCTTTCGCTGCCGAGCGTGATAAATGCCATGCTTGGTAGCGAAAGGTGCTGGATGGAGATGGTCTCCTTCTGCGAAAATGTCATGTCGCAGAAGGAGGCCGCGGAGCGGGAGCGCGAGGAGAGTGCCTCCGCTGACCCGCTTCGCCGAAGAAGACCGGGGAGAAGACGCCGGCGCTATGCGCATCTTATCCTCCCGCCGTGAGTGTCACCGGGGCCAGGGGGTCTCTGTACCCCGAGTACCCCCTAGGATTTGGAGGCCCGCAGAAGCGGGCCAACCGTCGGGACGGCACGGTAATATGCGCAAGCGATCCCGTGACGTCCCCCGACAAGATGGAGTGGGTACCGCTGGTTTTTTAGTGGGTATTCCGACGCCTTCAGCGCCGGCGTGTCCCACATACCCCTGATGTGGGGGAAACACATAAATGTGTTTTTCCAGCGAGAAAAAAAAAAGAGGCCTCTAGACTGTTTTTGAAAAGCATGACGTCAGCAGGGCTGACGTCTTGTTCACCACTATCACTCATATTAAACTAATAACTTGTACGTGTTTTAAATTTCAATCAGTAAAACAAACTATAGCATGTAAATTAACAGTTTTAATCAAAACCACACTTATTTATTCATACTAAATAAAAATAGTAAACAAGTATTTACAATATAAAAATAATAAAAGAGAAATAAAGCTAATTTCATAAGTTTTTATTATAATAACAGAAATCGTAAATAATAGAAAACAGAAAGTAATACGTAACTTATTCACAGCACGTCCGCCTCGGTGAGCCGAACTTTTTGTTCTCCCCCGCGACCAGCCCAGCCCTACTCTAATGTGGCATCGGCCCTTTTTACCGACGCGGACTGTTTTACCTGAGAACTACCCACCTAGCACCGTTAGCGTATATAGATAGGACTTATATTAATTTGGCAACTCTCAAGTACTAATTTAACAAATTAATAAGAAGTAATTATTTCTAAAATCGTCTTATAACATTTACCAATTATTTAAATTATAAAATTACCGTTATTGTATTATTACTTCTTATTCACCACTTCTAGATGGCGTTTGAGCGTCATCTAGAATTAGATGACAGAATTACAAATAAATAGTCAACTCAATAACATAAATCATGTTATAACAATGTGTAAATAATGACTTCTATAATTGTAAAAAATATGAGATGATTTTAGAACCGTAATAAAGTTAAATATCATCATCATCATCATCATCACCCTTTTCGCGTCCACTGCTGGACATAGGTCTCTCCAATGGCACGCCACTGAGCTCGATTTTCAGCTCTTAATCTCCAACCGCTACCAGCCACCTTGCGTATATCGTCACTCCACCTAGCTGGAGGGCGTCCTACGCTACGTTTGCCAAGGCGTGGTCTCCACTCCAGAACGCGTCTACTCCAACGGTCGTCGGTTCTGCGACATATGTGTCCAGCCCACTGCCACTTCGGCTTACTAATCCTTTGGGCTATGTCGATAACCTTGGTTCTCTGTCGAATCAACACATTTGGGATTCGATCCTTCAGAGAAACTCCGAGCATATCCCTCTCCATAGCTCGCTGAGCGACCTTAAAATGGTGGACCAAACGTACTATCAGAGTCCACGTCTCGGCTCCGTAGGTCATAACCGGTAAGACGCACTCGTTGAAGACTTTTGTCTTCAAGCATTGCGGTGTTCGTGACGAAAAGACTTAACCGAGTTTTCTATATGCTGCCCAGCCCAGCTGTACTCTTCTTCGTGCTTCCCCCTCGAAGTTGTTTCGACCCAACTGCAAAGTTTGTCCAAGGTACACATACTCCTGAACAACTTCAAGAGGAACTCCGTTAAGAGCTATTGGTTCCGGACTGACGTGTTCATTGAACATTATCTTGGTTTTCTCCAAGTTCATCCGGAGACCAATTCGAGCAGAGGAATCAGCCAGGCTGCTCAGCATATATTGCATGTCCTGCACGGTTTCTGCCACGATGACAATATCGTCTGCAAATCTCAAGTACGAAAGGTACTCGCCGTTTATGTTTATGCCCCGCCTTCTCAGTGCAGCGTCTTGAACATATCCTCTAATGCATTAGTGAACAATTTCGGTGAAATGACATCCCCTTGTATGTACTTCGACGGTCATAACAGCAGCGTCATGCAGGCCTTTCAGCACTTGGATGTATCGCCAATCGATTCGGCACCGTTGTAAGGACTCCAGAACAGACCAGGTCTCAATAGAGTCAAAAGCCTTCTCATAGTCTACAAATGCTAAGCACAGGGACTGATTATACTCTTCGGTCTTCTGTATAATCTGCCACACTGTGTAAATGTGGTCTATGGTTCCGTACCCTCTTCGAAATCCGGCTTGTTCCGGGGGCTGAAACTCGTCAAGTCTACGCGCGAGACAATTCGTGATGACCCTAGAAAACAGCTTATAGACATGGCTCAAGAAGGAAATAGGTCTGTAGTTCTTCAAAAAGGTTTTGTCTCCCTTTTTGAAGAACATTACGACAACACTCTTGCTCCATGCCTTTGGAGTTCTCCCCGAGAATATGACAGAATTAAATATTCGTTGGAGCTGCGCTAGTAAAGGTTTTCCAGCTGCCTTTAGTAACTCCGTCGTAATTCCATCTTCCCCGGGGGCTTTTCCATTTTTAGCTGCCCCAAAGCCTTCACGATTTCGTCTGGGCTTATTTCTGGCAACTCTTCTGTGAAGGGGGCTAAAGTGGCTCTAGGATCCCCAGGGTCGGGTTGAGGACGAGGCGCTACTGATGTATATAATTTACCGTAGAAGTCCTGAACTTCCTTAAGAATCTCGCGCTTAGAGGCGATGACTTTTCCCTTTGAAGTGGTCAGCTTCGTCAGATGGCTTCGACCTAGTTTTTGAACGAAGACTTTTTACCCCCGATTTTGCTCAATCGCTTCTTTTATAGAGCGTGTACTGGAGTTTCGGAGGTCGCGTCTTACTAGCTTTGATATTTTTTTATTAAGATCTGACGAAGTGATTGTAGGGTTTTCACGTCGTTTTCGTATTAGCTCTAGAGACTCTCCCGAAAGTTTGGTCCTCTTGCCGGTGTTTTGCGCTGGATAGAATTTCGTCCCCTCGTCCCTAAGGATACCCACCACTTACAAGTCGGTGATCACTTCCGGTATTGAACCTTGTGATCACAGAGACATCTCTAAATATTCGTCTCTTGTCCGTCATAATAAAGTCAATCTCGTTTCTAATCATAGCGTCTGGGCTTCGCCACGTCCACTTCCGTTGAGGCTGTTTCTTAAAGAAAGAGTTCATGAAGAACAGACCCTCTTTCTCCAGAAAGATGACGAGCATTTGCCCCCTATGATTCCTGCTTCCAAATCCGTGTTGTCCTACTACCGATTCGTTGCTAGTATGTACTCCCACTTTAGCGTTGAAGTCCTCCATGACAACATTGAAGTGGGCCTTTTGGGTGATGTGCAATGCCTTAGAAATGTCTTCGTACATTTCTTCCACTTCATCATCCGAGTGTGTCGAAGTCGGTGCGTATACTTGGATAACCTTGAGGCTATACCTCTTGGTAAGTCTGATCACAAGATACGCTACCCTTGCCGACACACTGGAGATTTCTAAGATGTTGTCAGAGAGAGCCTTGTAGATCAAGAACCCGACGCCACCTTGGGATGGTTGGTCTCCCTCTCTGAAGTACATAAGATGGCCTGATTCTAAGGCTATAGTATCCTCTCCCTTTCTTCGGATTTCACATAGCCCCAAAATATGTGAACTTAAATTCCTCAGCTCTTCTTCGAGCTGTGCCAGGTGTTCGTTGCGTATAGGTGTGTGCCAAAAAAGGTTTTGCCCGTAATCACCACGCTGGGCAGGCGGGTTGGTGATCGAAGAGCGTAGCTCGTCGTACAGATGACGCTGCTGCCCGTGACCGGTCTGCAGTATTTAGCTACGCCTTAATGGAATGGTTATAACGCCATTAGTCGGTCGCCAGAGCCTCGTTTGTTAATCGGCATGATGCACCACGTGCAGGTGAGGTTGGCTGGGAACAGCTAGATACAGTTGTGCTCCCTTACATCCCTTGTAAGTTAAATATGTAAACTAATATTAAACTATTAACATTTATGACGATTCACGCATACACAACTCATAAAATCATCAATCACATAGTTATGTGATAATCAACTAAATAATTACATACATTACAATAATAATGATTACACAATTATTAAAGCTTAAATAACTATGTTTTAAATTGTTTTAATTATAACAAGCGCGACATAAAATCATGTTTGCGTGTGTAAATGCGCGCTTAAGCTGCATCAAGCATCAGAATAGCTTTTTTTATATAACCTGAGACATTATTCACGCACGGCCATCTGATCCCAAACTAAGCAGAGCTTGTACTATAGAAACCAGACAACTGATATACTACATATACTACTTTTCTTTTGTAAATACATACTTATATAGATAATTACACCTAGACTCAGGACAAACAGACATGTTGATGCACACAAATGTCTGTCCTGGGTAGGAATCGAAGCCAAAACCTTCGGCGTGAAAAGCAAGTATCTACCAATCACGCCAACCGGCTCGTCATCGATAATAATGTCAATAATTCATAATAAATAATCAGAGTCTATATATATAAATGTGATGCATTACATTATTTTTTTAGCCTGATGCTGGAGCTCCTATTGTTGCTGATGATGGTCTCTGGGGCATCACGTCCAGTTGGATATCAGAAGACTGCTTAACGCATCCCAGTCCGACAATCTTTACCAGAATCTCCTCATCGCATATTCGACCCTGGATAGATTCACTAATATGAAGCTCATTGATACTGAACTATTAATTTTGTATTTTTATAAGATATTACAAAGCAGTTTATATATATACCTATAGTATTTATTATTAAAATTAGAAGAAAAAGGATCAAGTGATAAATGACAAGGCCTGATTCTACTCCATCGCATTCATTCGTGTACAACAAATATAAAAAAAAAATAAAAAAGTATGAAAATAAGAACCTTTATTTATTTGTATTTTTATGGAATCGTGCAGCACATAATAAATTTCATTGATATTAACAAATCATTACCAATAATAGTTTCCAGTGATTGACTAGCACATAACAAAGTACTAGGCGTAGATTTGAAAGATTGTAGTGCTGTATTGTAAATAATGTTTACGTAAAAGACGCAAAATTGCAAGTTTTAAAGCCATTAAAATTTATTTTTAATTATAATTAGAGTTTTGAGCATTAATCTTTTAGAAAGTTTTTACTTGCTTTAACTAAAGTGACTTTATGAATAAAATTAATGAGATACTATGCGTCAGCGGGTTCAATATTGTTCTTCTGAAATCGTCAGTGTTGCTTCTGTAGAAATTTAGCAATATCTACTCTTAAAGATTATTTAGGTGGATATTTTATGAGCATGACTGTGAGCACGATATCAATCATAGCACTGAGGTCTCTGATTACTGAGAACGCTTGGATAACTGATGGAGCTGCTGGTTGTACATAAAATCTTAAAGATATTTGTGGGGTCCCAAGGAGCCGCAAAGTTCCCAGCTCGTAGCCCTCTTCACCCAGGATCTCACCACCTTCTTCTACCTGTCTCGAGGGTGCTGCTATTACCAAGCCGCTGTCTCCAGTTTTTCTTAGGTTTAGGTAGGATAGGGTGTCGTTTTAACTGTGTCTATCGATAATTATAAGTAGCATTTCTAAATTAAATTAAGGGATTTCAATCAGAAAATTTTAATATAAATAAAGTGAAACTGCATTTAACAATTAAATGGGAGGACATGAAACTAGGAAATACATGGTATCACATTAATAAATATTGAATAGTATTATGGTGAATACACACAATAAATGTTAACTATTTGCTTATGAGGAACAGCTACTATGTTATACATTATATATTAATCGTATTTAATCCCTTTGTATTTCAGCCCAATGATAGAACATGTGTATCTTTATCGGAGGTTGTGGGTTTGTTTAATTGGAAATTCCGAATATCAGGACACAGCTTACGTTGCTTTGTTAAGACTTCATTTGAAAGTCACTCAAATTGTTAAATATTTATTTTTGTAGATGTTACTTATTTCATAAGTTTGGTTTGTTTATTTCTGTTCCACTCAGAAAGTACATATGTTTATATATATTTATGTAAGAGAAGGCAAACGAGCAGGAGGATAACCTGATGGAAAGTGACTATTACCACCCATGGACACTGCAACACTCCAGCGTTTCCAGGTGCGTTGCCGGCCTTTGAGGAATAAGTACGCTCTTTTCTTGAAGGTTTTTATGTCATATCGGTTCAGAAAAGTCGCCGGCGAAAAAAGTGGGGAAAACAATAGCCCAAAGGGTCAAGATAGATTCTGCACCTTATGTCGCTAGACGGCCCTTAAGCCATTGCGCTATTGACGCCTAATTCTATATGAAACTTTCATATTATATATAATGGATGGACATATTACGTTTGATAGTTATCTGTAACCAGTGTAATTATCTTTATCGTTAAAAGAAAGGACAAAATAATGACATACAGTTTAGTTTAATTATTACAAAGTATAAATTCTTATAAAAATAAATAACATGAATTTCAATTGAAAAGAGATATTTAAATAAACGCATGGAAAATACGTAGGGCTTGTTGTAATGTATTTGCATATATATTATTATATAGTAATGTGCTAAGGACTATATAGCCGAATAGAACAAATGGCGAATGTTTATACATGTCTCATTAATAAAAAACAGCACAGGATAAAACTTTATTTTACTTGCAGAAAGTCGGGAGAGGCAGCTAGTAAGAAATAATTGTAATCGTCAAATATACTTACATCATACAAAAAGTATACGTAATTTATTTATATTATATTTACTGATGTAACTTTTGTTTATTTCGTTCTGGTTTTATTCAAAAACTACTGATCCGATTGATACGAATTTTCGCTATGATAGTTTATCGTTCCAGAACTTACACTGGCTATATTGGATAATATATATATATTGAGATATACTTTATGATATGACAGCGTAGCCGAAAAATAAATTGTCGATACGATTGGCCAGAAAAAATTTAACAGATAGAACGAAAGTGTGTTTTCATGATTTTAGTCATGTAGGTCTATAAAATCTTGAATTCAAGTTTAGGAGAGGAACTATTTAACTTTATATGTATTTGGGATAATATTAACTCATTCTTTGTACGAATTTTACCCGTACGAAGTCAGGACGGGCAACTAGTTATGTATATTTACATGACATATAAATATATATCGTAAATTATCTAAGATCAGAATACCGCAAACATTGACGCAATCAACTTAGAGTAAATAAAAATTTATAATTAAAGTATTGTTTAAATAACGTTCATGGGATGTTCAGTGTTGTAACTAAAGTATAATAAAATTAATATTCAACACACTGGCCAATAAAGACTAACCAACTGTTTAGGCAATGTAAGCGCAAAAGTGTAATACATAATAATAAGAATAATCTATTAATTACTTACTTTTCTTAGATCGTATCACGACTTTTTGGTATTGTCGTAAATTTCAAATTTCTTGGTTCAAACACTCGCTCGAGTCGTAATATTTATTAGGTTTTCTGTTAATAACAACAGTAGGCCAGCGTCTTCGAGTTGGCAGTGCTTACACTCGTGCCTCGGAAAACACTCAAAGTTGTATAAACACTCATAATCCCATTGGCTAAATTGTTTCGACCGGAGAGAGATCAGTAAGGTTATTCTTTAGGAACAAACTCGAAATTCACTCAAGAAAACGGTAATGAAATCTCACAAAGTGATATGCGAAATTGACCATAATCATTTAAACATTTGATACACTCATCGAAATAATATAACGCCATAAATAGGTTGTCAACATTTCACGGGTGAGTATGGAAGTGAGTTCTTAAAGAAACGCACTACGGGCGTTACAAATTATTTATTGTTACTTATAACATCGTATGGGGTGGTTGGTGGCAAATTATTGTTATAAGGCCGTAAAATACAAGAAGATAAAGATAATCCCTTTGCACTGTCAGTATCTTTGGGCGTAGGTACAATCCAGCACCAGAACACCATCAGGTAGTCCAATTCGTTTCTTCCTAAAACATACCTTAGATAATGCCTTTGGCTGAAAGAAGGTTACACATAAGACAACTAATACTTGATTGAGATTGAAAAATATCATAAATAAGTATATATTTAATAATAAAACCTTAATAAGATTTCATATTCGTAAAGCTTCCGTAACATATATACAGAATTTCTCAAAAAATATACCAGTGAGTTCTCAGATAAATAATCCACTAGAGCTTTCACAGCTAATTTGAACTACGTTATTTATGTATTATTTTTCATCAACCTATATAATACAAACTCCACATATTTATTATAACTATTGTATATTTACTTATGAATAATACATTTCATTTGAAAATGTCACTTCTGCGGTAGTCCCTGTGTGAGTAAAAGGTTGTTAAAGTTTTTCTTCCTACTGAGTAATTTTTTAAACAAGATGATGAATGACGATAAAAAGTTCAAGAAAGGCCACACGTATCTTCAGTGGATTTTTGCTTTATTGGGTATGTTACGAGATTTTTTTTTCTTGTGATTAAACATTGTGAGTATGGGATGGTATACGAAGGAATTACGTGCTTCCGAAGTTGGCCATAACTCTTTTATTGCCTTAATTTCGACTGTAACTCGATGGCAGCAAAGTAGATACGGACATCTACATAATAGTAATTTTTCAGAAGAGCACTTTAAGTAAAAAATAGTTACCATTTCGACATTTATGTATCAATTAATTTGAAATTTTCTATGATGATTTAAAATAACATTTTTTATTTATTGTAAAACGGGTTTTACTGCTATTGTGTTGTTTTTCTGAAATAATGTAGATGTATTTTTTTACTTTATAAAAGCATCAAAGTAAAAGAAGACATCTGCCTCATATCCGTTTATTCGTTGTAATCAAAATAGAGCTCATTCTAATTAAAATATTTAATAAATTAAAGTAACCACCTCGAGAACTATTTTTTAAGGATATTTAAGGAAATCTAAGAGACATAAAAACAGTATTTAACATTTTTAGACCAAAATTTTGCAGATGTCTTCATTTACTTTGCGTATAAATCTCACATAGCTTCATCTACGTCTCTCAGTTAAACTCATTTAATTTCCTAAACCACACAAATGTTTTGTTTTAATAATAATACATTACTTACTTATTTACTGGTGGTAGGGCTTTGTGCAAGCTCGTCTGGGTAGGTACCACCCACTCATCAGATATTCTACCGCAAAACAGCAATACTTGATATTGTTGTGTTCCGGTTTGAAGGGTGAGTGAGCCAGTGTAATTACAGGCACAAGGGACATAAAATCTTAGTTCCCAAGGTTGGTGGCGCATTGGATATGTAAGCGATGGTTGACATTTCTTACAATGCCAATGTCTAAGAGCGTTGGTGACCACTTACCATCAGGTGGCCCATATGCTCGTCCGCCTTCCTATTCTATATAAAAAAAATATATGCAATAATACTGTTTTATTTATTATTTTATTCATAACAGTTATATATTTGTGTTTATGGACAAAAAAATCAAAACTATTTTTAAGTAAATTATACTTTAGATTAACTATCAAAAAGTACCTTCTCCTCAAAAAGAGGAGAGGAGGCCTTTAGCCCAGCAGTGGGACATTCACAGGCTGTTACGGTATTAACTATCAAAGAAAATCATTTTTTTTATTAATTAATATAAATAAAGTATAATGCTAACATACAGATAAAAAATGAATATCATTGTTTCTAAAAAGTATAATCACCCTGAAATTTACAGAACATCAGGCTATATTACTGAGTTAAGTGTTTTATTGGTAACGAGCTGTGCCCGCAGGTTCCACCCGTGTATAACTTAAAGAAATCACTAAAAGCGGACTTATAGTATTTCAATAATAACAACATTTTTAGTTTATTTTTGGTGGGATATTAGTATTTATTGGTGTTCGCCACATCCAGATCTAGATAGGGCAACATACAATTGGCCATGAGAAAAACTGAATTCCCTTCAATCTATTCCGACATATTTTAATGTCTGTCTCTGTTTATTTATTATGACTACAAACGATACCTTCATAAGAAATTGTATCCTTTTAAAACTAAGAAGCATCTTAAGAGGCATCTTGCGGGCCGGCAAGGCGAAGGCGGCTAGTGCAGAACGTTTTTCCCGTCTGTACTGGCCGTCGTCGCGTTTGGACTCTACTACCACTTACCATCAGGTGGAGTAGAGTCATTTGCCCTCCCGGCGAATATATATTAAAAAAAAACTGAGAGGTAAATTTGTTTTAATAAAATAAGTACTAATGATTAACTATTAAAAAAACGAGTAATTATAATTTTAACAAAACAATGAGAAGAAAATCTACGCAAATAGCGGATTATTTTAGAACTAATTTGATTACCATAAAATAAAAGGTTATAGTAAGTCATCTTAAATGATACACATGATATCGTGGATGCTTTTTTTATCTTTTAAGAAAAACAATTCTGGCATACGTGATTGTTGCTTAACTTTAACCGTTTAGGCAGCGCACGCAACGGAAGCTCTCAAAAAGAATACATTTCCCCCGTTTCTGCAACATTTTTTATTGATGCTTAGCTCCTATTGGTTGTAGCTTGATGTTAAATATAATAATAGCCTTTGATAAAGGATCTATTCAACACAAACATATTTTTTTAATTTGAACCGGTATTTTTTGAGATTAGCGCGTTCAACCAAACAAACTTTTTAGCTATATTTATAATATTAGTAAAGATTAGTTACCGAGTATAAAAAAATCTTATAACTCAATAATTATTATCACTTTCAAACTACTTCTAATGAAAAAAAAGAGATCAAAACGTTAACGATGAGGTGCGAATAAACTAAGTTATTATTTAAATTCTGCGTCGTCAACTGCTGTTGATTCTAATACGCTACTGTGTTTGATATTTTTGTAAAAATCATGGTAGGTATCTTGATAGAAACTTATATTTTAAGATTACATAAATATAGAGTGCTATAAACAATATTATTTTAACAAAAAGTGCGATAAATTAACCGCGTACCCGGGTAACCACGTATGCGCTAGAGTGTGATAAGTGACTGATGTCTTTGCGGTTGAATCATCTGTGGATACTCCGAAGTAAAGGCGGACAAATTCAAATGTCCGTTTCTACTGCGGCGTTTGTTAATATTCGAGTGTAGATGTATGCATTTACGTACCAGATAATTGTAATTACTTAGAAAAATTAAAAAACTTTTATACAGACTTGTAGATAAGGTTTAATATAAGCTCATTTTCGTAAAAAAAGCATTTTCACAAAAATGCAGATGTCCGTATCTACTTTAACAGAATCGGAACAATTGGATCGAATCTTTGTGATTAAATTATTGTTAGTTTAGTTTAGTAGCATTAATTGTTCTCTGTCAAGAGAACTTTTGGGACATGAAGCTCAAACACATACAGATCTGTCTGATTCTATGTTTTTTAATCGCTGTTTCCTATTTATTTTCTATATAAAATGATTAATTTGGCTATAATATTTATAAATGTTATTTTATAAAGCTAAAATATGTTAATTAAATATAGTTACTAGTAACAGTCTAAGACAAAGAGTAAGACGAAATAGGAATATGCGTAGTTCAACACTTGGTCACACAATTTCATGTTTCTTTTAAAAAAATGATTAATCTAGTCATAAATTACTTTCAGCGAACTCTACGCTATTTGTCTATGGCTTGGAGTGTGGCTGGATCTCCCCCACTACGAAGATTCTTCAATCCGATGCTTCTCCAACTGGCTACCCTCTATCTGACAACACCATAGCTTGGATCGCAAGTTCTATGAGCATGTCAGCCATATTTGGAGTGTCAGTTTATTCATATATTGCTGATACATACGGGAGAAAGATTGGGATTATACTCATAACTATGTTAGAAGCGGTAAGTAAAGTGATTACAGATAATTTGACAATTATCGTACAATTAAAAAAGTTTATCCTTTTTCATTTTTGGTTAATGTTTTCTATCTCTTATTTAGGTAAAGGAATAGCATCACATTAACTTCTTCAATAAAAGAAATATGCGTCAAAGATGCTTAACGTTGTGAAAGTTGCGGTTTTAACCCTAATATATTTCTGCTTTAGCTCAAATTCTAGCATAAGCTTTACGCTTGTCATCTTGCAATGTAAAAGCCGCAGGTTAGATCATGTTTCCTTGACTTATAGTCAACCCAACTCATAGCATAAACCTTACAATTGATTAAAGAAGTAAATACCAATATTAGTATTTACTAAAAAAGTCCATTTGATTTTTATCCATTCATCCAAATCCTACAGGTAGCTGAGGTTACGACTATATACTCTACCAACCGACAAAAACTTCCTGCTACTACTACTGCTTTATAATATGTATATACATACAAATACATAAATAACTATAAGCTCATAATAGATGACCCTAATTAAAGTACACCTAAAAACTGAAGAACTTTAAATAACTGTTTGTATTTCAGATATCATGGATAATAAAACTTACTTATACATCGACTACAACGCTTATTATAGCAAGGCTGTTCTCTGGTTTGGCAGCTGGTGGATGCTTCAACACAGTGCCCATGTATGTAAAAGAAATAAGTCAAGACGATTTAAGAGGAACACTAGGGACACTCGTAATGCTAATGCAAACGACTGGAGTACTTGTGATGTACCTCATCGGTGCATATTTGGATTATTACACAGTTGTCATCGTGGCACTGATACTGCCGATTGTTACTTGCATGCTGTTATTCAAAGCTCCTGAGTCGCCTGCGTTTCTGGTGAAGCAAGGGAAAATTGATGTAAGATTAAATATATAAATATATAAATTACCTTTATTTATACCTAATAAAATAATGAAGAGCCGAGATGGCCCTATGGATAGAACGCAGTGAATCTTTGATTATGTTTTTACGTGATTAATTGAATTTACGATGAAGGAAACATCAAGTGACAAATGCAATTCTGTCACTTGTGTACTAAACCACATTGGAGCAGTATGGTGGAATAAGCTCATATCTTCTCCTCAAGAACGGAGGAAGTTTTAGTCCAACTGTGTGGTTTACGGATGGCCCTTTTGTTTTTTTTTTAATAACAGTACAGTACAGTACAGTAACAGCCTGTTAATGTCCCACTGCTGGGCTAAGGCCCCCTCTCCCTTTTGAGGAGAAGTTTTGGAACTTATTCCACCATTCTGCTCCAATGCGGGTTGGTAGAATACACATATGGCATAATTTCTATGAAATTAGCAGGTTTTCTCATGATGTTTTAATTCATTGTCAAGCACGAGATTAATTATAAACACAAATTAAGCACATGAATATTCAGTGGTGCTTGCCCGGGTTTGATCCCACGATCATCGGTTAAGTTTCACGCGTTCTAACCACTGGGCCATCTCAGCTTTTTAATAACACATAAATCTTATCCATATTTGACCGTCTTAAACAAACATTTAAAAATATATATTGCACAAGCAAGTTAGTAGTGGTCTAATATCGCTTGAAAATAAAAATCGATTCACACAACGTTAATTATTTATTTATTTGCCTTCGATAGCAATATATCAATTTATATAACAAAAGGACAATTCAGATACAGTATTTTATTATTTAAATTTTTAAAAAGTACTTATTTATTTATGTACGTTTGCAAGAAATTATTTAATAACTGAAGTAGTCACGTTGTTATTTCATAACTTTTTTATAAAACCTTTGCAATCAAATAAACTAGATTATTTTAATAATATTAAACAGGATAACTTAATCCATACTAACAATATACATGCGAAAGTATTTCTGTCTTTATGTTTTCACGGCTTAATCATTGAGCTAAATTTAATTCAATTTGGTATTAAGCAAGATTGAAAAGACATAGCCTACCTTTTTTAAACTGCCTCCCTCCCCCTAAAACACAAGTAAATTCGTGGTGACTAATAATATAATATATAAAAACAAACGTAAAACCACTTTGATCTCGCCTATAAGTAAATGATCTCTGTTATGATACTATATTTATAGGAAGCAACAAAAACAGTAGCACGTCTCAGAGGCTTAGAGGAAGACGACAAACTTATTCAGAGCATCGTTGAGGGAATGAAGAATGAAGACGCACATTTTAAATCACTCCCCGATATGTCGATCGCATGCATAAGTAAGTATTATAGAGCATTTGTGAATGTTGTCAAACCATACAGCTCAAAAAGTCACTATCTTTATATTAAACATCGAATATTATCGTACTAGTATCTTCATAGAATGTTTACAAAAAAAATTTGTAATGTTATAAAGGTGTGTAGAAATAAATTATTATTATATAAATACTATATTATTGTAAATACTCGTATTATTAGGCAATCGCAAGCAAGTTAACTTAATACGAGGTTTTATTAGTTAACATTTTTCTTGATAAATACCTTTTATTTCAGTTACAGAAAAGACTTGGCGTCGTGGCTTCGTATTAATTATGACGTTATTTTTATTCCACGGATTAAACGGAGCTTACGCTATCGTAACTTATGCATCCACCGTATTAATATCAACTGGAGTCAAATTCGATATAAGTCCAGAAATACAAACGCTAAGTTTTCCAATCGTTATGATAATTGGTGCTCTGACCCTCGCTGCTGTCGTTGAAAGGTGCGGAAGAAAGGTAAAAGATATATAGATAGATTAATAATTATCATTAGATATCACACGTAACACCAAAGCGCTTAAAAAAGTGAATAAACCGTACAGTTAATAATTGATGACAATAGACAATTGACCGATATGTTGAGGACAATAGACAATAGTCAATCTTAATTGAACTTTTGAATACATACCTATTTTTTTTTAAAGTTAATTCTTATTGCTCCGCTACTTTGTCGCACGAAAATTTATATCAATGAGGTTTTAATGTATTTGGTTCTTTCATAACCATTCGATCTGTTCAAGGGTCATACATTAACTGGCTGCCAAATGTCCTGATTGGCTGATTCATTCATTGAAGTATTAGAATTCAAACATCTATATAAATAAGTAAAATTTAAAAATTACAGACAGATTCAAATGGCATATTTTGAAGGAATAAGATTTTTATGAATAATTTAATTTCAGCTTCTCCTTATTGTTTGTTTCCTAATATCAGCGCTATCGATGACTGTGATTGCTATATTAATGATTATCCAAGAGCAAGGAGGTTCCGTACCCAGTTGGCTGCCTGTGGTTGCTATCATACTTTCTGTTTCAATGTATGGCGCTGGTGTATCGCCTCTTCCATATATCATATTAACAGAGATGTTCAGTTTCCAAGTAAGTGTTTAAATATTATCGTCATCATCATTATTAGCATTCAGACTGTATTTGTGAAAGCTCACTAAGCCCTTTCCAAGCAAAATAACACCAATTCTATTAATAAGTTTTCCAAGTATATTAAGTACTAATAGTATTGATAATTATTTATTCATACATATTAATAATGAAAAATTTCTTATTATATTTTATAATTAATTATAATAAAAATATAATTTATTTATAATAATTTTTTTCAGATTCGAGCTAAAGTCGTCGGCACTGTGGTCACTTTTGCATGGTTCCTAACATTTGTATTGGTTACGATTTATGCACCAATGGCAAATACTTTGGGTCAATATGCGCCATTCATATTTTACGCTACGATTAATCTCGCAGGCGCATTTTTTACGATGATATTTATACCGGAAACTAAAGGAAAAAGTGAAGAAGAAATCCTTCAACTATTACGAAGAAGGGTTAAGAACGATGATATTAATTAAGATTGTGTTTACAAATGAATCTCATAGCTTAAAATAAATTATCTTATTATATCGATATTTTAATATTTTGTAAATATTAATATAATAAAAATAAGATAAAATATTTAAATAATTATTTATTTTAGATAATTATAATTGAAAATAAAAACATAGTTACAGTATTATTTGCTTTGGAATTTCAGTCTACTTTAAAAGCCTATGCAAATAAATAAACATCATAATTGCCACCATATTATTATTTTTTAAATATAGCTATTATAATCACTCGGGATGATGACATAAGGCTTCTAACCATAACCCATATAATTATTCAAATCAGTTCAGGCATTTAAAAGGTTATGGTAAAAAAAAGAAACTCACATATGAAGTCACTTATTACATGAGTAGTAAAAGCACCGTAAAGTCATTTCATTTTTTATACTGTCGTATAATTAGGATAAAAAAATTTAGGATACATAGATAAATAAGTTACCAAAAATACATTATACATTTTAACATCGATGGTTTTATTACATATTTATATTATATATTTATGTTAACATATCACACGAGCCTGTTTGGTGTTACGTCAATTTTTACTAAATTATACTAAACCTTATTCCTTTAGGCATTCATTTTCAAACGAACCAAACAAATGTCACGCAGTAACATTTGACAACGTTAAAAGTCAAACCCACCTTTAAGTTTCAATTTGTATTATTTTACAAATACAAAGAAGCGGTTCATGTTTGTTAAGCAAACTATAACTAAAAAAAGTATTTAATTGTATTATGAATTAATTTAATCATTTATTAATATATTCTATATAAAGATGGGTCTCTTATCAGACCCAGAATATGGTTCTGTTAAGTGGGTTAGAATTCTTAAGAAGATCCATTCGCCGTTATGTTTCATATTTTACGTAGCTGCAGTAGCTTGGTTCTTTACTCTGGCTCACAGAGAGTTTAATAATGAGACATATTTCTCTGAAAATGCATTATTACCTGGTCTTGTTACCAATGAATTTAATGGAGAGCAATCAGCCAACCAATTCTTTAACGAGCTCCTGCAAGAACTAGAGGTATTGGAAGTGAAGCGTTATAATAATGTAATCTATTAATCATATTTAAGGATAGAACATTAGTATGTCTATGATTGTACAATGACTTGGCAATAAAATTCATATTTATTTAAATATTTAGTTTGTTAATTCTATTTATTTTTCATGTAATAATAATATATAAAAAATATAAAACAATATTAATCATACATAGAGAAGGACATAATGCTATTTTAAATTGTGTACAAAGATAGACTTATTCAAAAATGGACTTCCTTCAGTCAAGTTTATAGTAAATTTAAGAGACTAAGTAACAATAATAAGTTATAATAGTTAATACATTTTCCATTTTCAAATGCATCAATCAATGTCCTTTGTGTCTTTTAAATTATAAGTGACAATGCTGAAGTAATCTGTGACCTGTTGACACTAACAAAGAATTTAATTAAAAAACTTATTTTCAATTTCAGGAGAAATACGAGGACAGTGATGAGATGCCAATACCTTGGCTCGTCGGTAAAATGTCACAAATGCATCTGGAAGTGTATACTCATAATTTCACATTGAAATATCCACTCGGCCAAGGACAGGTAATAAGTAAAATTTAATCAGAAAAGTCACTATAGAAATTATATATATATAGAAAAAAAAAAACTATTGGAATATAAGGTATAATAGAGATATCGCTAACAGAAGCACCTTGACATGATTGTCTATCAGTCGAAAATAACATATATAAGTACATACAAACAATTAATTTGAGATTAAAATTTTATTTTAAGGTGTACCTTAATACTATTAATGTAAAACATAAAACTAACTTGAAGCATTGTTACAACATGAACACACTGTGATTATGAAACATGTTATGGTAAAATTACCTGCGATGACACATTTCATGGTGGTTTATTTTATTATCAATATCTATTAAGTACTAAGTTGACTCTAAAATTACTTATGAATCTTCATATTACAATAATGTATTGAATATAAAGCCATAAGTAGATTTAACTTAGAAGAACTGACAAGAAACATAGTCCTTACTTTTGAACATTCCTTATCGGCTATTTAGTCATTGATTTATCTCTTTCTGACATTATTGATTTGACATTCGAAAAAAGAAAACACAGCATTTTTTTACTAAACACTTAGCGAGTGTTTAGAAAAAAATGCAATGGCAATGTTTATAAATAATCTGTTAGTCTACTCTTCCATCAAAATTAAATTACATAATTGAAATTGGTATGTTAATTATATAGAACAAAATTTATATATTTATACAAACTTACGTTTTGATAAAATATTCTTTATGAAGTGACAATTAAAAAGTCAACTGCAATAATAATAATACATGTAAATTATACCTTTATCATTGTATAGAAAAAAATGTTTCATTTTAGGTATTTAAAGGCACAAACGTGTATGGCATACTCCGTGCACCTCGAACATCGTCTTTAGAAGCTCTAGTTGTAACAGCTCCATATCGATCCCTGTCCAATCATCAGAAGGGTACTGCAGCGGGGATTGCTCTTATGCTGGCTTTTGCACAGTTTGCGCGACGTGAGTGTCTACTGATCTTTCTTAACAAATATTTTTTTTTATGTTAGGCCTTAATGAATCTTATTCTACCAGTGCAAAGACCGTTTTGGCAGCCAGTGCTGCTCTAAAAATAAATCTGTTTGTTTTTATAAATATCAAGCATTTGCATATTTTAAATATAAATGTCAAAATAAAGATTCATATATTATAAAAATTATAAGTGTCAAATATGAATTAGTTAAAAAATATCTGTGTAATATTTGTGTAAGGGCATTTTTTTAAAAGTTTGTATGATGTTAAAAAATTGTATTTTTTTTTAAACATATATTTTATGTAATAATATGAAAACTAATTAAGTCAGTGATGTCTAAATGTAACTGTAGTTTTATCAGATATTTTGAATTAAATGCGCCCAACACTGATATTTTCTTCCCTTGAGTTACATAGTATTTTGCCTTGATTTTAGGGTAGAATAAAAATATAATATTCAAAACGCAATTATTTATGTAACAAAATAAAGTATTAATCAGAAATCTTCTCCCAATTTTAAATTATAAACACTTATTAAAATCTAATCCACAATTGTACATCCTCTGAGTTACAAAACTACAAAAACAGACTTATATTTCACCATTTTTTGCATTAATTTGAGATCCAAATAATATTATAAACAAATTATAAAACTAATAAAATTACAAAACAACAAATGTAAAAGAAACTATGAGCTTTTTTCATTATTATTTAGAAATATTTAACGGTCAATTGTGTCTTCTTTGGTGGACCGTCACTCAATGGAATGGGGTCACTCAATGAAACAATGAAATGGAAAATGTAAAGAGTCATACATATTCTTAAAAAAGTCTTGAATTTAATTCTAAGCTACCTAACTATAGTTCTATTACTAATTCGGCTATACCTAGTCAGTTGGTTTATAAATGTTGTATAAATAAATAATATCCTCGTTTCTCTACTTTAAAAAACAAATATCATATTTATAATCATCATAGTAGATTTTTAGAGATCCATCTGAATAGCGCCAAGAAGAACAAACAAAGTTTTTACATGCCATGCACTTTCTCATAACTTGAAACGGGCCTTGATTTTTACATATACGGCACTGCAAATTACGGGTAATTATTTTCTGCAGACTTGTTCCCTTTCGAGCTATTTTATTTTGCGTTTGTTTTTCATTTTCTTTTCCTTCCATAGTTTTTCTTATCATACTTGGTTGAATTTCTTTTCTTCCATATTCACTATTATTTGTACTAAAATCTATTACTTCGCTATCATAATCAGGTTTTTCTTTCAAAAAGTTCAGTTCTGTTGTATCTTTTGTAATACTATTTTTGTATTCGTGTTCACTATCATGATAAGTTTTCATAAACGGGTCATAACAATCACACAATCCCCTTTGCTCACCACAGACACAAGAAAGGCATCGATATTGTACTTTAGTTGGGGAAGCAGCAATAATTTGATGTGTAAACATGGTGCCTGTTAGGGGTTTTAGATTATTTGGAATTATTTGTCAGAACTTGCAATATAGAAGCATTTAATGGACATGAAACATTTTAATAATAATTCAAACGCATGTAAACCACTAAGAACGTCATGCCCGTACGCTACTTGTTTGTCTAGTGACCTTTTCACCGTACCTTCAATTTCATCGGCCACTGATTTGCCATGCCCGTTCAGAGAAACACCAAGTCGAATATTTAAGACCCAATTTGAATGTGAATATATTATGTAATAAAAAGTTTTTCTTTTGTCGATACTGTGTACTCGGACCATTAGAATAAAAATGAATTGTAGTAATTCATGGATTGCATTTCTTAGCTAATTTAATAATTGGTAAGAGATGAGCCCATATAGCTGCAAGATCATGTGAGTTATTGTCAGAAATACTGCAGAAGTGTAAATTGTTGTTCAGCAGCACCAAAATGCATAGATTGTACTTCTTCAGCTGATTTGCGACTGTATAATTTTCTGAAAAATCACAAAGTATCAGCGACTCGTGTTGTTTAAGTTCGTTGACGCATGTCCGATATTCATTTTGCTGGTGTTTCCAGTTATAAAAATGTTTTTTGAAAGGCACTAAATTTTCTTCGAATTTTCGGATCAAAGATTCGATTTTCCCTGTTTTTCTCTCCTTTTCCCATTCTTTTAGTTTTTTTTTCAGTCTTTTGCCGTCCACTGCTGGACGAAAGCCTCCCCCATAGAACGCCAACCATCCCGATCTTGGGCAGTCCGCGTCCATCCCGAACCTGCCACCTTTTTTAAATCGTCGGCCCATCTTGTCACAGGGCGTCCTACACTACGTTTGCCTAAGCGTGGTCTCCACTCCAACACGTGTCGGCTCCATCGGCCATCAATGCGCCTGAAGACATGACCAGCCCACTTCCACTTCAGCGAGCTAATTCTAAGCGAGATGTCGGTGACTTTAGTTCTCTGGCGAATGTCCTCATTTCGGATTCTATCTGCCAGAGAAACCCCAAGCATCGCGCGTTCCATTGCTCGCTGAGCAACCCTAAATTGGTGGACCAGTCCTACGGTAAGTAATGACTTACGTTGTCCACGTTTCGGCACCGTAAGTCATTACGGGTAGGACGCACTGATTGAAGACCCTGGTCTTAAGCGACTGTGGGATCGACGATTCAAAAATATGACGTAACCTCCCGAATGCCGCCCAGTCCAAACGTATTCTTCTTTTAGCCTCCTTCTCAAAGTTGTGCCGGCCAAGTTGTATAGTTTGGCCCAGGTAGATATATTCCTGCACAACTTCAAGTGGAGAGCCATTTACGACCACTGGTCTCGGAGATACATGACGGTTTGCCATAATTTTGATGGTATCGAAGGCTTTTTCGTAGTCCACAAACGCTAGGCATAGAGGCTGATTATATTCCTCGGTCTTCTGTATTATTTGCCTTAGTGTGTGAATGTGGTCTACGGTACTGAAGCCTTTTCGAAACCCAGCCTGTTCCACGGGTTGGAAGTCATCGAATTTTCGGGCAAGACGATTCGTGATTACCCTCGAAAACAATTTGTAAACATGGCTTAAAAGTGAAATGGGGCGGTAGTTTTTCAGAAGAGCTTTATCGCCCTTCTTGAAAAACAGCACCACCACACTTCTGCTCCATGTCTTCGGTGTTATACCATTGTGGAGGACGGAATTAAAGATGTTAGCTAGCTCTCTCAGAACTGGTGTGCCTCCTGCTTTGAGAAGCTCTGAGGTAATTCCGTCATCTCCTGGAGCCTTGTTGTTTCCAAGTTGCCCGAGAGCAATCCTAATCTCGCCCAAATCGATGTCGGGAAGATCGTCTGATAGATGGCGTGTTAGTCTGGCTCGTGGGTCATCCGCACTGTGGGACTCAGGTGGAGGTACTCGTGATGAGTATAAATCGCTATAGTATTTTTCGACTTCAGCTAGAATCTCTGGTTTTGAGGTGACGGTTGTGCCTTGCATGGTTCTGAGTTTTGTCAGGTGACAACAGGCGGTATGTGACTTTGCAAGAACCTTTGAGCCCCTATTGAGTGCTATAGCATCTTCAATATTCCGGGTATTCGCTCGTCTTGTGTCACGCCTTATTAGTTTTTTAACCTTCCTGTTAAGTGCCTGACACTCAGATGGCGTCATGTTCTGCTGTTCTCGTCTCCTCGTCATATTGTTCAGAGTTTCGCCTGAGAGCTTCGACTTACGTCCATTGCTCTTTTGTCGAAAGTAATTTTGGCCTACCTCGCGGATGACACGCACCAGACCATTGGTGGCGTCGTCAATGCCCTGCCTGGTTTCCAACATGGCAAATCGGTTCTGTAGTTCCAGCTGGAAGCTTTCGCAACCAGCTTCGACCTGAGGCAGAGTTGGTCTAAGAGTCGACTTCATTAACCGCGATCGTTCTATTTTAGTGTTAATATTCAGGGTGCCTCTTACCAGGCGGTGATCACTTCCAGTGTTTACCCTGTTGATCACGGAGACATCCCTAAATATTTGGCGCTTATTGGATAAAATGAAGTCGATCTCATTCATCGCTATGTTATCGGGGCTTCGCCAGGTCCACTTCCTTTGGGGCTTTTTCTGGAAAAATGAATTCATCAGAAATAATCGCTGAGCCTCGAGGAAGTTTACCAGCATTTGTCCCCGATGATTTCTGCGCCCATAGCCGAATTTTCCTACCCTCGATTCACCATCTTCTTGTACTCCCACTTTGGCATTGAAGTCACCCATAACAATTGTGTAGAAGGTATTGGTACGAGACATAGCTTTCACTATGTCTTCGTACATGGCTTCGACCTCTTTGTCAGTGTATGTAGACGTTGGGGCATACACTTGTATAACCTTCAAGGCATACCTCTCGGTTATCTTTAAGACAAGGTACGCCACCCTCGCCGACACACTGCCAACCTCCACGACATTGCATCTGAGTGACTTGTGGATCAAAAAGCCGACGCCACCTTGGGATGGTTGGTGTCCTTCTCGGAAGTAGAGTAAGTGACCGGCATCTAGTGTCATCGTGTCCTCGCCCTGTCTTCGGACTTCTGATAGACCTACTATATGCCACTTAATACGACTTAACTCTACTTCCAATTCTGTCAGATGTTCGTCCAGCCGCAGAGAGCGTCCATTATACGTGGCCAGAAACAGTCGCCGTTTGTGGTACCCTGCCGTAGCCCGGGGATTCTTAGCACCCCCCATCGCACCGTTACCATGGCCGGTACCGTGGCCAGGAATAGTGTGATTACCGGGAATTGGGGGCCGTGAATTTTTGTCGTCGCTCATAGGGGGGTTTTTGCCTTAGTCACCACGCTTGGCAGGCGGGTTGGTGACCGCAGTGGCTGGAAATCTTTCACTAATAGCGCTGCTGCCCGCTATCAGGATTTGCGTTTTCGGATTCCAGCATTTGTGTGGTTATTCCGCCACGATTTCGGTCGCCAGAGCCTCGTTCGTTGATTAGCAGGATGTACCACGAGCAGGTGAGGTTGACGGTAGAGAGCCTAGGTTGTTATCGGCTCCCCTTAAATCCCTTTTTATTTCTTTTAGTTACAATAGTTTTATCGCTTTCATTTCAGTCTTTTTATATTCGTATTTAGTATTTTCCCACTGCTTATTATCTATTTTTTCCATCTTTTAATTCGTATCCTCATATTTTTGTGCTACATTCCGTACACTGTCCATACATACATTTTTTTGATTTTATATCTCATGTTAAATGAGTAATAATGTCGTCCTGTGTTTTATATTTCAGTAATACCTATATGTATATAGTGTAGCATTTCGATTACTTAAAACTTGTTTTTCTTTCTGTTTACGTTTCTGTTCTCGCCAGTTTTTCCGCTTCTTTTCTTTTTCATCTTCCGTTAGCTCAATTTATTTTCTTACTCTTACTTTTCACATTAGCAGCATGCTTTTTCTTTACCTCTTCATTTCTTTTTGGATCTTGTTTTAATTTCTCCCGCTATTTTTTCATTCTCTCGGCAGCAATAAGTGCCATTTCAATATCTACGGCAAAAATATGTAAGTATGTGTCTTAATAAACATAATTAAGGCTTTATAGTTTCAATTTATTTATAAAAATTCTAATTTCATTTTTTTTAAATAATTTATTTCAATAAGCTCCATTTCCAATTATAAAATATTATAAAAGTCTTAATAAACAAGATAAAGAACATTCGGTAAAAACAAAAAAAAAAGCTACAGAATCTACTGAGTTACGAAAAAGATTCTTCGGTTACAACAATTCTTTTGCAAATTTCTGAGAGCTTTTTATAAAGTTCAATCAAATTACCACATTTAGTATAAACAGATATTTTTACTGTTCTGAAAAAGTACATTTCCTATAGTTATATAATTTACTTACCGAGTAATCAGCGTAAATCAGTGGAAGTCCGTTGCGCACGCAACTAAGACGTGGTATCTTCTTGCGTTATGCGAAACTAATGGAAGTGTACACAAGATGGTGGCTTGTTGAATATTACCGTAGGGTTGCTAGTCTCAAAATATAAACCGAAATCGCAGTAATATTTTGGTATATTTATTGAGTTGAATTTTCCACGTGGGCATTTTTTCAGGTTTAAATTTAATAATTAATTAAAATTTTTGAAATTACAATCAGGAGACAGTTTCCATATTTCTTCAATAAAACTATGAGCTGATGTTAATAAAGCCGACAACTATTGAATAGGACATGGCAAAATATGGGTTCATTAATTACAATTTTATTTTTAATATACAATAAAAAAAAATAGTTTATAATATCAACATAAACAACAATAATTAAACTTTCCAATACATTAACACAATACTCGTATAGAAACTACAATTTCACGTAATCTTTTGTTTTAAACAACCGAAATCGCAATGGTGCAAACTTTAAAAAAATGCCTATAAACATATATATAAATAAACTTTTCTAAAATTACGATGAATTCATACCAAAGTGTTTTTTCTTTACAGCACAAAAATATTGGGCAAAAGACATAATATTCCTAATCACTGAGCATGAACAACTAGGAATGCAGGCTTGGTTAGAAGCATACCACGGCTTACAGAGAGAGTCCGCTAGCTTTTACACATCTCTCGGCAGCTTCTGGCAGCCTGGTACATCTGGATTAGACTTAGGAAAATACTCTAAAGGATTTGAATGGATAACTGATCATAGTAAATGCTTGGACCCTGGTACTTTGAAGGGTCGATCGGGTTCTATACAAGCTGCTATCAATTTAGAATTTCACACTCCAAAATTTAGTAAGTAATAATCCTTAATAGCCTGTTTAACAATTGGAGTGTGCATTTTATAATATAGTGACATAGATTTAACCGTTTCATCAATTATTTTAAGTACTATCAATTTCGGTCTTTTTTCTTTAAATGTATAGGCTAGCGCTTGACTGTTATCACACCTGATGGAGAGTGAGATGCAGTCTAAGATGGACCGCGCTTGCCTAGAAGATGCCTATTCACTCTAGACTTGAAGGTTAGAAGGACCCATATTGTAGGTGGTGGGGAAAACGGAGGTCGGGAGGGTATTCCAGACCTTGGCGGTGCGTATCAGAAACGAGGAAGCAAATCGTTTCGAACGTGTCTTTAATACGTCAACTACGTACGGGTGCAGATCTTTTTGATGCCTCGCAGTTCTTTGGTTCAACTATGGAATGCTTTGCCTGAGTCCGTATTTCCCGATAGGTACAATGTTGGTGTCTTCAAATCCAGAGTAAACAGGTTTCTTATAGGCAAGCGTGCTACATCTTAGACCGTGTCGATGCTTAACATCAGGTTAGTCAACGGTCAAACGCTGGCCTATTAATGGTAAAAAAAAAAAATGTCCTGACATATTATACCACTCACAGCTCTCGTATGTATTCCATTACTCTTCTAATCCGATGGGAGTGCAATCCGACACGAACGGGGAGAGTTCAGGCGCAGGACAAAAGGCTTAAATGGTTTCTAAGGTGTGTAAACTTGGCATGGCCATGATCCGTGTCGAGGGCTATCATCGCAGGGTTTTTGGTAAGCAACAATTATTATAAACCTGTTTACTTAGGGCTGTTACTGAAAATTCCTCTATATAATGTTTAATTTTTTCTATCAGATATATTATATATGATAATGTTAAAATGTTTTAGAATACATTGAAGTTAAAGTGGAAGGCCTTAATGGACAACTACCTAACTTGGATCTCGTGAACTTAGTTCATAAGTTATGCGTGAAGTCAGGAATCCATCATTCATACAAGAACAGGTATTTTTTTTTTTTTAGAATAGGCAGGCGGACGAGCATGTGGGCCACCTGATGGTAAGTGGTCACCAACATCCATAGACATTGGCATGCATATAATCATATAAGGTATTTACAAAAATGAACACCAAATTATACAAATTGATGTAAATTACTCACTGAACTTAAAAAACCAAATATCACAATTGAACACTGTCAATACACAAAACAAGTCGCGCCAATAAATTAATTACTTCATCTTTCTGTCCACAAAATGGCGGTTTGAAATTACCGCGCGTTTTTTTTTACTACGCTATTGGGATAAAGAAATATCATTACTATGCGTATATATATACTGGTGGTAGGGCTTTGTGCAAGCTCGTCTGGGTAGGTACCACCCACTCATCAGATAGTCTACCGCAAAACAGCAATACTTGATATTGTTGTGTTCCGGTTTGAAGGGTGAGTGAGCCAGTGTAATTACAGGCACAAGGGACATAAAATCTTAGTTCCCAAGGTTGGTGGCGCATTGGATATGTAAGCGATGGTTGACATTTCTTACAATGCTAATGTCTAAGAGCGTTGGTGACCACTTACCATCAGGTGGCCCATATGCTCGTCCGCCTTCCTATTCTATAAAAAAAAAAAAAAAATTCGAGAAGGTTTCTGTAAATAACTTCCGTAACGTACCGAATAACCGATTGCCTTGCAAATTACATATTCAGACATTTCATTTACATTGTCCAATATTTATATATATGTTACTAGAATGTTATATATTACGAGTTGTATATAGTTGTGGTGCTTTCTTTTCTAAATATATTATTTTTTAATATACGATTCATGCAATTCACAGTTACTCCTGGATTCGAACCCGTAACAAGATGGACGAATGGGTTAATGGTATATGGACAATGCTTGGAATGGTGTCAGCTCAAGTAGCTGGGGTATGTATTTGGTGATCTTTAATCTGGTATGAGATTTTCATATATGTCGATTTATGAGTTCCTGGTACTTATTAATATTGAAACGTAGTTGACTTGACAAAATTTGATTAAATTTTTAAGAATAAGCAAGGCCAGGTTTTTAAGGAATTACTTATTGTTTTCTAATTATTTATCCAACGAACTAAGCTTGTGTTAGAAGTGGGTACGAGCCCAAAGGGCCTAACTAAATCGCTAAACAGCCTGTAAACAATTATGCTATATAAATAACACTAAATATTTTTCCGCACAAATTCGTGTATTAAAAATTATATTTTATGCGTTTCCAGGTGGCCAACGGTAACCACGGCTTGTTCCATCGCTTCGGAATCGAAGCCGTTACCCTAGAAGGTCGTGACGTTGATGATCCGGCTGGTATGGCACCTCGTGTCCAATCGCTTAGCTATGGAAACTTCTACCGGCTCGGTATCACTTTGGAGAGTATATTGCGTTCCTTGAACAATCTTCTCGAGAGATTCCATCAGAGTTATTTCTTCTACATGCTGGCGGCTACTAACAGGTTCATATCAATCGGTAAGTTCATTCAAGCCTTCGTTTATTTATTGTTTTTCTATTGCTAACATTTATAAAATATAATTAACCTTTGTGTCCAAATTTATATTTTTATTTTTTGATATATCATCGAATAATCACTAAAGACTTTTTTGTTAAATACATTTCATCTTACTGTTCTGCGTGATTTGCCTTTGCAGTTATATATTATAATTACTTAACTTTAAATTCATAAATATTATTTATAATGTACTGATTTGCTGCCATATATGAATTAGTTTTAAGTGGAAACTTGATTGGTTTATGAACAAGTTAATTAACGTAAATTGTATTTAATATTTACTATATATTTCCATATTAAAAAATTAAATAAAAATAAAATAATTGATATAAAAAGTTACTTGCAACAATATTTATTAACATTGAAAATAATTAATAATTAAAACATTTAATTAGTCTTGCCAACAGTTAATTTAATATTATTCAATTAGTGAGTTCAAAGATGATAGCGATTAGGTGATAAAACGATTGCCTCCTGGCTATTTCTTTGTTGTATTGAAAATAGTAAAGATTTACAGAGCAATAAAAAACTTACCGAGTTTCTTTCGCCGGTTCAAGTTTAAGAAAATGTTCAAATATACTTAATTGTAAAATTTAAAATAATCATTAAGGAATGCTTGTGCGCTAAAGGATATTTACATATCAATGACTTTTTAGATGTGAATAAATGATTCACAAGGTGTGCAATCCTCCAGGCCATACATATATATATATAAATATATATATATATATATAAATATATATATATATATATATAAATATATATATATATATATATATATATATATATATATATATATATATATATATATAAATCTATTTTTTATGTATCTTATTTTAATTGTAAAATATGAGATACATAAAAACCCGCTGAGATTCTTTCGCTGTTCTTCTTATAGGTGTTTATTATTTATATATGTAAGGTATTATTTATATATACTTTATATATATTAGGTGTTTATTTCCGAACTGGTGGCAGCTTTATGACAGTCAATGAGTAAGTGTAACGCTTCCATAATAAATAAAGATGCGGACGAGCAAATGATAAGTGGCCACCACCGCCCATAGATATTAGCATAGAAATAAAAGTTAACCATCGCTTACATCGCCAATGTGCCACCAACCTTGGGAACTAAGATGTTATGTCCCTTGCGACTGTAGTTACACTGACTCACACACCCTTCAAACCGGAACACAGCAATACCAAGTACTGCTGTTTTGGGGTAGAATATCTGATGAGTGGGTGGTATCTACCCAGACGAGCTTGCACAAGTAAAAGTATATTTAAAGAAAACGTACCCTATGTTTTCTTTCTGTATCAATAACTGATGATTCTATATTGAATGAATTAATTTGTATATATTTTTTGTAGGTCAATACATGCCGTCTCTATGTCTGCTTTGTGGTGCGATGTTACTCCGAGCTCTATCGCTTTGGGTTACCTTACAAAAAGATGTAGACGATAACACAGATAAAAAAGACTCTAAAGATAAACATGACGCCAAAGATAAAACGACAGATAAAATAGATAAAGACAAGCAAGAAGAAGGAAAAGAAAAAGATAAAAAAATAGATAAAATTAAACTTGAACAGGATGGAAAAGATAAAAAAGATACAGATATTAGTTACAGTATTGTCAATATGGGAGGAAATTATTTATTGGTACATCTCTTCGGGTATGGCGTCATGAATTCGCCGTTACTATTCAGCCAAATAGGTATATTATGATAATAATATTATAAGTTATTTACTGATTTCCACCCGGGGCTCGCGTGTAAGGGGAGGGATTCAGGTGGTGCGTACCCTATTTGCTTTTATGCACCCCTGACAATGGATAAAATGTATGCGAAATTTCATAGTGATTGAATAAAGAAATTGACTTGAAACCATACTAAACAAATTAAAAAAATCACCTTCACTTTTGTAATATAAGATAGGACACGATTTGATGTCATTATAGCTGACTAGCCGTTTGGCCTTTCACGTCGAAGGTCGTGGGTTCGATTCCCACCCAGGACGGACATTTGTGTGCATAAACATGTCTGTTTGTCCTGAGTCTGGGTGTAATTATTTATATAAGTATGTATTTACAAAAGAAAAGTAGTATATGTAGCATATCAGTTGTCTGGTTTCCCTAACACAAGCTCTGCTTAATTTGGGATCAGATGGCCGTGTGTGAATAATGTTCCAGGATATTATTATTATTATAGCGTTCCTCTATAAATTACGTTTGTGAAATGAGAACATTGTAATGACAGCCATTTTTAAGGGAGACTATATACATATTATAGTGAGTTACATAGAAAAGTGATTATTATTTGGACTGTAAAAATATTATTTTGTACATCAAATTAGCTTACCTTATTCCGTTTTTCAGGTGCAACATACTTTGAACAGCCATCAGAAATCTCAGTGTACTACGGCCTTATAGCGACATCTGTCTTACTAATAATCGTTACACCGTTTTTACTCAAACTACGATCGTCTTTGACGTTTGAGGAGTTATCAATTCTTAATATATTATTGTTAATTGAATTATCAACAGCTTGCTTGGCTATTGGAATGCATAATTATCCTCTGGGTCTGTGTATCGCAGCTTTATATACGCCATTGGCTTTGATGGTTGGTGTAGTGGACGATAATCCATGGAGGTGAGTGGTTGGATTTATATTTTTTGTATACGGTGTTATTGTATGATGAGTTGAAATTACACTGGATAACCCAAGCTCAAAATGTACATAACAATATGTATAGTTCCTTTCAGCGGTAGAATAAGTTATGAGTGGGTGGTACCTATCAAGACTTGCCTACCACCAAGTAGTCGACGGATTTCGCTAAAATTTTCCACATAATTGGTGATGGTTATGAATGATAAATAAATAATAATATATGTCAGCATGGAGTACATTACCTAAGTCTTATATATTAAAATTAAATACCAAGAAGTTAAAATTTTTAAATGGTTAATATATACTAATCGGCGTATCAGTAGAGACGTTAGGTTATTTCATCTTATATTTTAATCAAACGTAATTAAAATTTACGCCAATCACGAGATAGCTGTCAGTTTGACGTTTGGCCAGAATGACATAAGAACAAAATGTATGCAATCACTCTCGTCTAAAGTATAATAGTCTAAATCAATGACGGCGCCACATTCTCGCGTCATACTTTAACTGGTGGTAGAGCTTTGTGCAAGCTCGTCTGGGTAGGTACGATCAACTCATCAGATATTGGTATCATATATACTTGGTATTGTTGTGTTCCAGTTTGAAGGGTGAGTGAGGCAGTGTAATTACAGGCACAAGGGACATAACATCCTAGTTCCCAAGGTTGGTGGCGCATTGGTGATGTAAGCGATGGTTAACATTTCTTACAATGCCAATGTCTATGGGCGTTGATTACCTCTTACCATCAAGTGGCCCATATGCTCGTCCGCCTTCCTATTCTATAAAAAAAATATTTTCATCAGTCAGTCATGTCACTTCTAAAGTATATTTGTATGTTATAATGGCAGAAACAGTGTATAGATAAACAAACCCGCTGGAGACTGATTTCTTTGCTATATTATGAAACAAAAAGTTCTTCTATTAATATATATTTATAATACAACACTAAGCCGACTTTAATTTTATTTTCAATATTCCGATGACAACTTGGACATTGAAAACACTATTTTTTCACAAATAAAGAATCTTGCAGATCATTTTAGAACTCGATCAATGACGTCATATCAGTTCAAGGTCGGAGTTGTTTATTTATCATTACTGCTCCCATTGGCATGGACTATGTTTTTTTTCAACAGTTTCTGCCTCGCCCTCAAACGAGTCACCTGTCTAGTCCTCCACCCGTTGTTCGTGGTCTCGCTCGGTCTGATAATGTATTCGCACGTGCTGTTTCCGGAAGAAACGCTCTTGTCTATGATCGGTCGCGGGCGAGACGCTGCGATGCAAGCTGTTATGTTTTCTATTGTAGACTCTATGGTGAGTTATTGCAAATCAAAATATACTTTATTCAAGTAAACTCTTAGAAGCGTTTTTATGTCGTCATTTTATAAGATTGAATTAAATTTAAATCTACCACCGGTTCGGAATGTAGATTCTACGAAGAAGACCCGGCAAGAAACTCTGTTGTTACACTTTTTCAACAATTCCAGCTCCACTCACTCATCACATCATCACGAAACAGCAATACTTAGGATTGTTATTTTCTGGTTTGAAGGGTGAGTGAGTCAATATAACTGCAGGTGTAAGGGACATTACATCTTAGCCCCCAAAGGTTGGTGACGCATTCACGGTGTAAGGAATGGTTAATATTTTTTTTTTTTTTATAGAATAGGAAGGTGGACGAGCATATGGGCCACCTGATGTTAAGTGGTCACCAAACGCCCTTAGACATTGGCATTGTAAGAAATGTCAACCATCGCTTATAGCCAATGCGCCACCAACCTTGGGAACTAAGATTTTATGTCCCTTGTGCCTGTAATTACACTGGCTTACTCACCCTTCAAACCGGAACACAACAATATCAAGTATTGCTGTTTTGCGGTAGAATATCTGATGAGTGGGTGGTACCTACCCAGACGGGCTTGCACAAAGCCCTACCACCAGTATTACAGCTACTACCAACAGTATATTTCTTACAGCGCCAAATTCTAGGGTGCCTTTTCAGCATCAGAAACGCCTTTCTACCAATCGCCTTTCTATTTAATAAAATCTGAATTGGAGGAGCTTAAAATATTTTTAAGAAGAAATGAGGTCTTAACCAAATTTTTGGGATAATTTATTTTTAAATGTAAATACAGTAAAAGCCTGTGAATGTCCCACTGCTGGGCTAAGGCCTCCTCTCCCTTTTGAGGAGAAGGTTTGGAGCTTATTCCACCACGCTGCTCCAATGCGGGTTGGTAGAATACACATGTGGTAGAATTTCAATGAAATTAGACACATGCAGGTTTCCTCATGATGTTTTCCTACACCGTCAAGCACGAGATGAATTATAAACACAAATTAAGCACATGAAAATTCAGTGGTGCTTGCCCGGGTTTTAAACCCACGATCATCGGTTAAGATTCACACGTTCTAACCACTGGGCCATCTCGGCTTTTGTAATGTAAATAAATATTGTATAATTATATTTACAGATTTATGGAAATTGGCTGTTCAATGTTGGAGCGACAGTCATTCTACCGACGTGGTTGCTGTTCTGGCAAATTCTATGTAACCGCGTTACCACATAAGTACAGTGTTCAAATACATTCAGTGTTTACGGTGTTGCCATTCCAAAGACTTAATAAAGTTTTTTTTAATGAATATAGATTTTTATTGATGCGTAATACTTTAAATAGATTTTATTTAATAATCATTGATGATTTAAAAAAATATTTATATAAATTAAATTTGCTATTGAACTAAATTACTTTTACTGGTGGTAGGGCTTTGTGCAAGCTCGTATGGGTAGGGACCACCCACTCATCAGATGTTCTACCGCAAAACAGCAATACACGGTATTGTTGTATTCCGATTTGGGTGAGTGAGCCAGTGTAATTACAGGCACAAGGGACATAATATCTTAGTTCCCCAGGTTGGTGGCGCATTGGCGAAGTAAGCGATGGTTAACATTTCTTTCAATGCCAATATCTATGGGCGTTGGTGGCCACTTACCATCAGGTGGCCCATATGCTCGTACGCCTTTTTTTTAACGCTGGAAAAACGCATTTCGCGTTTCCCTCCCGGGAACAGTGGGACTCACCGGTGTCCAAAGCGCCGAGTGCGCCCCGAACATCGGAATACCTACTAAAAAACCAGCGGTACCCTTTCCGTCTTAACGAGGAGCGCCACGGGATCGCTTTCGCATGCTACCGTGGCGGTATGCTCGTACGCCTACCTATACTATAAAAAATACTTTATTATTAAATACTAGAAGATTTTCAAAATGCAATTTCGAATCATTCGTAAATTACACTTGACACTAGTGTTAATTTTATTTTCTTTATAAAGATAATTTCTAAAGCCATATTGAAAAAATAATACAAAAGAAAAAAAAATAGAACGAGGATGACGTCACTTGGGAGTAAGTTTATTTTCTTAAGTGCTCTATGGCGCAATGAAGGATCGCGCTTAAATTCGCCGTTAGAGGCGCTAGTGTAGTATCGAGAAATGTCAAATGTCACTGAACGATTGTACGGAGACAGAGAAACAAATAGACCAAGGTGCCGTGAAACCGCGATTGAGACAGAGATAGTTTCTTCATGTGCGCGTATAATGTTGCCATAGTAACTGCATTCCCTGTTTTGGTATATAAATAATTTTCAGAATTTCATTAAAACAAAATAAGTTTATTGAATTTTACTTTTTAATATTTATTATACTTTTTTTTAATTAATATATTTTTTTTTCAACTACATCCAAAAAACTGTTGCATTGTTTGTTTTTGTTTCCATTATCAATAGTACTTCAGCATCTTTATATGGTTCTGAATTAGAATTCTCCTCAGAAGTTGAAATCTAAAACATTCAATTAAATTATTACTAAAGAATGGTTGTCACATAGATTTCTATGTTAACCTCTTGTTACCTTCTTGTTGTTGTTGTTGTTGTCTTGTTAGGAAATTATAAAAAGGAGAACGAATAAATTAAAATAACATATTAACATGTAACGAAGCACTTAAGGTTATTATTGGACTCCATATTTATTTGTTTACATTGTCGACGAGTCGATATTTTTTATCGAAAATAGGGATATTTTTTTTTTTTTTGCTGACGCTGGCAGCACCTACATGTTAAATAATTATAGGTTATGAATGATAAAAACTGGAAAATCCTATTATCTTCAGGATTTTAATACAATATAAGGTTCCGTCATGCTATGGCATAAATAAACATCACTGAAAAATTATATTTAGGGACAAAATCGTCGTACTTACTCGTAAAAACACACGCCGGCAATTTTCTTCTTGCTATCACTTTAACATGAAATAATACTACACTGCACCATTGTATAACCTTAGATATTATATAAGGATTGTTTTTCGGGCTTTTCGCTGGATTAGAATCGTTTTCTAACATAAAAGTAAGCTAAAATTAAACAAAACACAATGAACGCACCAACTGTCAAGTTTGTTTCGCTACTTAAGTAGCGAAACAAACACCAAAACTGGTTACGCGATAAGGGACAAAAGATTTGATAATTCTATCTCTGTCTAAACCATTTGTAACAAAATTTTGTTCTCTTTCTTGTGTAAGTGAGAAGGAAATCGTCATTGCGTCTATTATTTTCTCTGTCTATGGATTAGTAATATAATTATTGCTAGGTATAAAAATCATCCGACATTTATGAAGTCAGTTATCATCGTTACACGCACGATACGAATCGGATTAACTTATCTTATCTAACGCAATTTAAGATGAAGATGTCATGATCAGATTAAAAGTTTCCATTATTTTTAGAAATAATATAAATACGGTAATTATTAACTTGCGAAATGCCTAACAAAATTCATTATCTTTCAAAGTTCGCAACGCATGTAACAATATGAGGATTGATTTATGCTAATAGTGGCAACGTTTTTTTTTTATAAAAAAAAAACTAAACTAGCGGCCCGTTCCGACTACGCCTGACAATGATCTATCTTAGTAGATACTAGCGCTTGACACGCGGATTCTCCCGCGTTATAATCGACTATACAGTTAAAAGGGATAAAAAGGCCAATTTATGTTAATTATGTCATATTTTAGCTGTGATATAAAGAAGTTATGAGTATTGTTTTTGTTTGATTGCGAGTTCCAAATAGCCGTATTAACTTTAAGAGACAGTTATTTTAAAATCACAGACAGATACTTCAATTTTATTCAATTTTATAGTTGTGATCATGTGATAAAGCATGAAGAAGTAACAAATATTTACAACATTTCGTATTCATAATATCACACTCATATTTATTATTCTAGTAATTCAGGAAAAATGAATTTGCGAAATTATCGTAACGCCTCCTTATATACTATATTAGGTGTAGTATTTCCATTCTTTTCTAATGAAATTATAATAAGGATAAAACTGAACAATTTAATGTAAACTGGTACTGGTAGGGCTTTGTGCAAGCTCGTCTGGGTATTACACACAAGAGACATGACATCTTAGTTCCTAAGTTTGGTGGCGTATTGGTGATGTAAGCGATGGTTGACATTTCTTTCAATGCCAATGTCCATGGGCTGTGGTGACCACTTATCATTTGCTAGTTTGCATGTTTATTTATTATAGAAGCGTTACACTTGCTTATTGGCTGTCATAAATCTGCCACTGGTACGGAAATAAACACCATATATAAATAATAAACATCTATAAGAAGAACCGGTGAAAAAAACTCGGCGGGTTTTTATTTATTTCATATTTTACAATTATAAGTCATATAAAATAATATGTATTTATTTTATATGAAATGGCCTGGTAGCGATCGTCTCATTCCCAAGGTGTGCAATCATCTAAAAAGTCATTGGTTTTGTAATATAATAAATAATTATGTAAATCATAAATATATATCACTTTATTTAATATATAAGCATTACACTCACTTATTGATAGACAAATTAGAGACTACTACTAAAGAAGCGGGTCTACATATAATATATATTAACCATCCCTTACATCGCTAATCCGCCTGCAATTACACTGGCTCACTCATCTTTCAATCCTGAACACAACAATACTAAGTATATTATACCTAGCCAGACGGGCTTGCGCAAAAAACAACCACCAAGTAAACATGCGAATGGAACATGAGAATTCTCTGCGCCGGCTACTGCGCCATCGCACCATTAACCACCAATATATTATAATGAGCATTTTAAAGTATAAATAATAAAAAGAATATATTAAAATTACAAAGGTAATTTAATTTGTAATTTGCAGGTAAGTATTGAACCGTAACCGTAACCGTAACAGCCTGTGAATTTCCCACTGCTGGGCTAAAGGCCTCCTCTCCTCTTTTTGAGGAGAAGGTTTGGAGCTTATTCCACCACGCTGCTCCAATGCGGGTTGGTAGAATTCACATGTGGCAGAATTTCAGTGAAATTAGACATACGCAGGTTTCCTCACGATGTTTTCCTTCACCGTAAAGCACGAGATGAATTATAATCAAAAATTAAGCACATGAAAATTCAGCGGTGCTTGCCCGGGTTTGAACCCACGATCATCGGTTAAGATTCACGCATTCATACCACCGGGCCATCTCGGCAAGTATTGAACAGCATCTCTCAATTTTGAACGATATTTAAATCAATTAAAGTATACACAAAAGTATACACAGTTGTTTTTGAGTTGTATATAAAAATACATTGTAAAATTTTCATGATCATCATTTATTATGTCTAACGTATCACACAAAAAGTGTCACAGCGTTTCTTTATCTTTACTATCAGGTGTTGCTGAACTGCGTGTTACTGTTATAAATAGTAAAGTACGGGAGGATCGCGAACAGAATGTTCCGTACAGTATCAAACACATCACATATATATAGTTTTGTCATGAAACCGTGTAACTACAGGCACAAGGGATGTTCACCTTAGTGTGGTTGGTGGTGTTTTAGCGACTTAAGGAATGGTTAATATTTCTTATGGGCCGTGGTGATCACTTACCATTGAGAGGCCCATCTGTCCGCCTTATCTATACTTTAAAATAAAAAGAAATTTCAAGTGAATGATGAATGAATGAAATAGGCATGAATAATTATTTATTGTGGTTGATGTAGACAAGGAACATGTATATAAATTTAATTGAAAATAAATTTAACAGTCTTACTCTATACTGATCGATATTTATAGTTGGAAATACACGTTCAAACGTCTAAATCACGAAAATAATCAAAAATATAGAAAAAAAGCTTAAAGTAAAAGTTACATAAAGAATAATATAGGTACTACAAATTATAACATATTTGCAATAAAGCGTTTTTCAAGATGGCGGCTCGCTGCTTCCTAATACATACAGGTGCTCGCAGTACATAAAGTTTTATAACTTTTGTTACAATCTTTTAAAAAAGTTAGACAACAAATGTTATGCAACATTCTCCAACGTTACATAACATTAAAAAAACGATTATTTGGAGGTTATGTTTTGTAAATATATTTCATTTCATATTTCTTTCTTGAACAAATTTTAAATAATAATTGAGATAGCAATATATGTGTATTCTATTATGGGTAGATACAAAGACATACAGACATTAAAATCATCAAGTCTTAACTCTTGTTTTTAAAACGATGTTCAAAATAACTAATTTTAGTTTAATCTGAATTGTAATTGGCCGATGGCAGTCGATAACGCAATAGTCGACCAATGAGCGTTCAGCATTTAGCGGATTTCTAAATTTGAATTCACTCACCGTTTAAACTTAGGACTTAGTTTATACCAATCGATACGGAATCCTAAATGTATTACATTAGAAATGATAGCTAGGAAACAGTTGAGCTTGTTATGAGATCTAAGTACTTAATTAATACTACATTGAGACGAGAGATGAAATAAGTCTTACAATCCATTGCATTAGCGAGGCGATTTTACAACTTTATAGATATTTAAAAGTACATCTTATAATCATTTATTTAAAATGACTAGATGTCCAGATGCTTGTATAATAATAATATAGCTTTTCATGTACTGTTAAGTACTACGTAAGCAAAGCACTAAAGGCGGCCTAGAATCTTCCTATGAGTAATTTTGGTTGTTGTGTTGTGTTCTGAAGAATTATTCAACGTGGTGCCACCGTCACATTTCTACCACTACACTTTTCATATCAACACCACACATCAACCTTACCACCTGAATACGGGGTGTTCGTCAAATGTACGTGCATTGCGATAATCTACCTTTATTTACTTAGTTGAATAAAATTTATTATTTAGTAAACTACGTTATTTTTTTTAAATAGGAAGGCGGACTAGCACATGGACCACCTGATGGTAAGTGGTCACCGACGCCCATAGACATTGGCATTGTAAGAAATGTTAACCATCGCTTACATCACCAATGCGCCACCAACCTTGGGAACTAAGATTTTATGTTCCTTGTGCCTGTAATTACACTGGCTCACTCATCCTTCAAACCGAAACACAACAATATCAAGTACTGCTGTTTTGCGGTAGAATATCTGATGAGTGGGTGGTACCTACCCAGACGAGCTTGCACAAAGCCCTACCACTAGTAGTACCTCATTCACAGCTGTTATTTTCACAGTTGTCTACGGGTGATTTTTTACAAGATACTCGGGCTATTCGAGAGCGGACTAGGTATATAAGATCTTCACCAATTAACACCCTTGTCATGGCGGTCAGTGGGTATTTCGGTACACTAGTCGCCGGTGAAGCCGGGATTAGGCCTCCTCTACTTCTTAAGGAGAAGTTTTGGAGCTTACTCTACCACCGCGGGTTGGTGAATACACGTAGCAGATTTGCATCCACCTTAGGCAGGTTTCCTCACGATGTTTGCCTTGACCGCCGAGCCGCCTGAATTATAAACATAAATTAAGCACTCGATAATTCAGAGGTGCTTGCCTGGATTTGAACTTAGAACCGTCGCTTCACATCTTCTAAACACTGTAAAATATCAAATTAACTCGAATAATCATAACTCATGAACGTTCAGCTAAAGATTTTCGTACACGTGTAATCATAAGAAGTGTAGCTTTATTATGTTGATACGTGTAACATATACTTTATGTCAATTTAATCCTCATTAATTACATTATTATTTATTTAGTAAATGTCAAGTGATTAGACTTCTCTCGTATTTAACAGTTTATTATATTTCTTAGTTTCGAGTGCGCGAATAATTGCAGATTCAATTATTATAATTTTTTTTTTATTTTTTTTTTAATATAGTTTTTTGTATTTTTTTTACAATGTCTATCATTAACCAAGTTCTCTCTACTGGTATCAGTGAGTATCGAATATAATTTATATACCTACGTGTTTATGTATTATAAACAAAACAAAATGAATTTTAATACATTTATTGAAAAAATATAAGAACTATTGACTTAATACTTTTTTAAATCTGGTTTATAAATGATTATTACAAAAGTTATATCAGTGATACGCCTGACCGTTCGCGCGGGAGGCAGTGCCAAAAGTGTATTCATTTTTAAAACCAATCTGACAGCTTGACGTATGACGTTCGGAAAGTTTGACCTATTCTGCTTATAATATTATACAAAATATTCTGACACGTAATAAATGTCAAAGTGAGTTTGTTAGTTAAGCTTTCATGTCTTCAATACTCAAGCGATCGTTATGATATTTTACATAAATGTTGTCAAATGTACATAAAAGCTACCTAGGATACCTAACACCTCCCTTACCTGACCCTTTAACTCTTACGCGGGAGATAACTTGTTGGAAATAAAATAACTTTTAGAAGAATATTGCGCAAACAATTTTGATTTTTGATCTTTGAAGTTAATATTTTTTATATTACATAAACGTACTAAACTAGACATTATATTATTAGTATAGGTACTAAGATGTAAGTAGTCAGTATAGGTTTTAACATCCTGACATTTCACCATTCGTTCCATAATAGATAATAATTTGCGGGATACATAATAATTCACTTGTATTTAATTATCTATGTAATATGATTGACGAACACGAAATGAGTTATAGTAGCTCTTACAGTTATAGTATTATTAGAATTCAAGATAGAAATGGGTTTTTAAAAAGAGAAATCAAAACAACTATGAGGTACGACAATAAGGTAAACGTAGACCGACACGTACAATTTACACGTACAAATAGAACAAAGGAACCAAAACTGAGCAATTGAAATATTATTTATGAGATATCCGCCACCACCGATGTTCCAAGCGGAAGTGTCTAAAGCCAGCCTGGCCGGCCGACGAGCTCGGCAGGGCCATTCCCCACCACGATGATCATCACGTGATCAAGTCGCGCCGCCACGCTAGGCCACGCCCCGTCGGAAGACATTCCTAACAGTACAATATTCTGCGCAGAAGGACAGACAGACTTGAACAAGGTTCAAGTCTATCTGTTAAGGTTCCACCCACTTATCAGATATTCTACTGCCAAAAAGCAATATCTTTCGTTGTGCTCCAGTTTGAAGGTAGAGTGAGCCAGCGTAACTACAGGCACAAGGGACATAACGTCTTAGTTCCCAAAGTCGGTGTCGCATTGGTGATCTAAGGATTGGTTAATATTTCTTACATCGCCAAAGTCTATGGACTTGTGGTTACTTACCATAAGCTGGCCCATTGGACCGTCCGCATTGCTATGTTATAAAAATGAGAAGTTTAAAACTTACTAAGAATCGCTATAAAATACACCTGCTATTATTGTCAATAAAGATAATATCATGTGTCAATATTTTATAACATAAGCTATGACAGTGATAGAAGAATCAACATTCAAACAACATAGGTAGGTTCTTTCACATTTTAATATTAGCGAAAAATATAGGAGAGGTTAGAGTTAGACTAAACTGGTTTGGGCCGGTTTGATATAAACAATACATTTACGCTATAAACACTTTACCATAGTGTATTAATCTATCTATATTTATATAATAAGGCTTAAGAGTTTGTATGCTTAAACGTGCGAACATGAGGATGTACCAGCCTGATTTAAAAAAAAACATTTTTGACTACTTTCTTTGATTCATTCTTTGATTACTAAATGCCTCGAATATAACTGCACTGCAATTCTGTAAGAACACACTTCATTCCTCCTGAAATGTTGACAATTGACTTATGGTGATATACTATTTTGATACGTGTATTCTTGAAATGTTATAATTATTATGGTCAATGTCGCATATCACTGACATTTCACGCCCGATTTTTGCGGTGAGTTTTGAGTGTGTTCTTACAGAATATCCCTATATATACATTCCATAAGATTATTTACTACTTTTAAAACTACCTCGTTTCTTCCAGTCAGCTATGTCTGTCTCACAATGGGAATTTTGTTCACCTGGCCGTCTTCGACGCTTCTCCTCTTCTCTTCAGTCAATACAACGCTCGACCGAGTGATGACGGAGACAGAAGTATCACTTCTTGGAAGCTTGTCATCTATAAGTGGGATTGTCATCATACCATTTTCCGGATGTATCTTGGATACCTTGGGGAGGAAGAAGTCGTGTCTACTATTTTATATGGCGCAATTGGTTAGTTTAGATTTTTTTTATGTTAGTTTCTGCAAGGTATGTATTTTAGTCAATAATATTTAATGTTTCGTTTTTTTGCGGTATAGATAAGTGAGACAGTATAACTGCTCATATAACTTATCACGTTATGTTTGTCTTCAACAGTTCAAAAGTGAAATTGACTATATACTTAGTATTAGCTCTGTGCAATGCCCTCTGGGTATGTACTACTCACTCAACACATATTCATCTCTCTCTCTCTCGCCATACAATACCAAAACTTAGTATTGTTGTGTGTTGTTTAAGCTGTAAAGGGTGAGTGAGCCATTGTCACTACACGCAAAAGGGACAATATGTTACGGCCTTATTTATAAACGTTGCTTAGGGGCTGATTAATTGAGCCATTGATTTCTCTCTTTCTGTCATTATTAATTTCCAATTCGTAAAAAAACACGGCATTACTAGTCTATAAGTAAGACCATTAGTTCCCAAGGTTGCACATTGATGATGTAAGGGATGTTTAATATTTCTTATAGTGTCAATGTCGAGGCTCATTTGCTTGCCAGGTACCTATTACCAGTTTAAATTGAAAAAAAAATAATAAAAAATAAACCGTAGCTTTATAATACTACAAGAGCATTAGTGGTTACTTATCAAACATTATTTGTGCAATGGGAATTCTAAATTTACAAATGTAATTTATTATTTATTTAGTAATTTCGTTTTGTCGAGTTAAATTTCTTGTTTTAAGTTCATAATGTAAAATATTTATGATTACGAGATAAGGAACTGTCCACACTAATAATGAATATATTTAAAGTATGGTAGCCAGTGCAAGTATTCATTGGATAAACGTTGTTATTGTATCAATAGATTATTTATTTTCTCAATCAACAGGCAAGCTGGATCATCATTACAATCTGCACCAAGGTCGAAGCAATCTTGTTTGCGATGTTCATTTTCGGCTTCAGCAGCTGTATGTTTCTCGTTGTACAAATATACGTCAGCGAATTCTGCCAAGAATCTATACGAGGTTCGATGACATCCGGTTCTATAATATTCTACGGAATTGGTATGTTGGTATCATATCTCATGGGGGGACTGCTTGAGTACAGAATTATGAACTATATTGGTCTGTCCTTGACGGTGCTGGGATTTGTCCTGATCAGTACGATGAAGGAGTCACCGTTGTTTTTAATGAAGATCGGACGAGAAAAGGTATCTACGCATTTTTACGTTATTTGTAAATCGCGAGTGAAAATATTCACATCATTGTTAAAAACAACAATGTTCGATTTAAATTTTAAAAAAATTACTAAGACGCGCTTAATGTCGCGCTATGGGCAGGAAACATTAACACATATGCAGTAATAGTTAAAAAAACGGTTAAAAGTAATAAATAATTTTTATTTAAGCCGTCAGACTATTTAATGGATTTTAATAAACTGACAACACTCTTGAACCTTAAAACCTTATTATTATAATCCCAAATTATAATCCACCACAAAATACATTCATATGTACAAGAAATAATACAAAAAACGTTATACTTCTGAAGATAAATCATTATCATGATAATCTGTATATTAACAATTTAAACATTATAATATATAAACAAAATATAGTTTAGATAAAAATATGCACAAGTTACAAATAGAAGGAATGAAAGTATACAAACCGTAGATTTACAAATTGCATGCGATTTTCCAATTGTTCTGCTGTATGACGCACTATAAACAGTTCTTGATTAATTTACCTTTATTTATAATACAACACTATTCCACTTAACTAGATATAACTACATTTATTTAACTTTCGAAGTTAAGCTATAACTTCACGGACATCGAAAGCGCCATTTTTTCGCGGATGCATAGTGAATATTATTCAAGATCTCGACCAATGACTTTGTGTCAATTGATATCGGTGACCAATGATATGGGTGTCCAAGTTCTTTATTTGGGGTTACTCCTCTTGTGGCTGGAATAGACTATATAAGTCTGTTACGGTAGCATGCGCACGGCGACGGGGTAGACCTTTCAGGAGGCGGCCCGCCTGGCCGAGGTCGGAGTATCGCTCACGATGGACCGGATTGGGATGCTGAGCTTGAGGATGTCTGTCACAAAAACAGAGGCCCTCCTATTCCACGGTCCACGTCGGGGTCCCCCTCGAGGGGCGTCTATCACCGTCCAGGGGACGGTGATTAAGGTGCAAGCCCAGATGAGGTATCTGGGCCTGATCCTTGACGGAAGATGGAGCTTCAGGCAGCATTTTGTCCAACTCCGCCCGAAGCTCATAAGCGCTGCTGCTGCTCTGGGCCGCCTCCTATCGAATGTAGGAGGGCCGGAAACACCATGTCGGCGTTTATACGCTGGCGTGGTACGGTCCATGACGTTGTACGGTGCACCCATTTGGGTGGATGCTCTCACCGCTCGTAACAGAGCTCTTCTGCGAAGGCCGCAAAGAGTTATAGCGGTGAGAGCGATACGTGGGTGCCGTACGGTGTCATGGACGGCAGCGACATTTCTCGCGAGCGATCCGCCCTGGGAACTCCAGGCAGAGGTGCTTGCGGAAGTGCACCGGTTCCGGGTGGAAACGAGGTCAAGCGGCGTCCGTCCAGGGTCGGCGGAGGTTGTTCGAGTCAGCCCTACCCTAGTAGACTCGCTTCGCCGAAGAAGACCGGGGAGAAGGCGTCGGCGCTATGCGCATCTTCTCCTCCCGCCCTAAGTGTTGCCGGGGTTAGGGGGTCTTTGTACCCTGAGAACCCCCTAGGATTTGGAGGCCTGCAGAGACGGGCTAACCGTCGGGGCGTCACGGTAGTATGCGCAAGCGATCCCGTGACGCCCCTCGAAAAGGTGGTGCGGGTACCGCTGGTTTTTTAGTGGGTATTCCGGCACATACTCGGCGCCGGCGAGTCCCACATACCCCCCCACTTCATGTGGGGGAAACGCGTAAACGCGTTTTTCCAGCGAAAAAAAAAAGCATGCGCAAGCGATCCCGTGGCGCTCCTCGTTAAGACGGAAAGGATACCGCTGGTTGTTTAGTGCGTATTCCAATGTTCGGGGCGCACTCGGCGTCTTGGACACCGGCGAGCCCCACATATCCTCTTCCCGTGGGGAAAACGCGTAATGCGTTTTTTCAGCGTTAAAAAAAGGTTATACATATCTATTTAACAATTGTTGTCATTACAGATCAATCGAAGGAGGGAAATTTGAAATAAACGGTTAGGTATTGAAATAATATATAACTAAACAAAATAAATAAACATATAATATGAAGTTAAATGTATTAAAACCTACATATTCTTATGAAAGCAGCTCTCAATTAATACGTAAATTTGTAACAAAGATTGTGATTTAAATTTCAAGATTGTTAATAAAAGTGAATAATTTATGATATAGGTACAAACACCTTCCAAATTCAAAATTATATCAGTAACAGCCTGTGAATATCCCATTGCTGGGCTAAAGGCCTCCTCTCCTCTTTTTGAGGAGAAGTTTGGAGCTTATTCCACCACGCTGCTCCAATGCAGCCCGCATATTTTACTGGTGGTAGAGCTTTGTGCAAGCTCGTCTGGGTAGGTACCACCCACTCATCAGATATTCTACCGCAAAACAGCAGTACTTGTTATTGTTGTGTTCCGGTTTGAAGGATGAGTGAGCCAGTGTAATTACAGGCACAAGGGACATAAAATCTTAGTTCCCAAGGTTGGTGGCGCATTGGTTATGTAAGCGATGGTTGACATTTCTTACAATGCCAATGTCTAAGGGCGTTTGGTGACCACTTACCATCAGGTGGCCCATATGCTCGTCCGCCTTCGTAATCTATACAAAAAAAAAAATGGAATACACGTGTGGCAGAATTTCAGTGAAATTAGACACATACAGGTTTTCTCACGATGTTTCCTTCACCGTAAAGCGCGAGATGAATTATAATCAAATTATATAAAGGCTTAATGTTAGACAATAAAGTACTAAATTGACATAGATAACCTTTTTTCCTTCTTGGATGTGCTAGAAGAAATGTCTATATGTATATCTTTATACTAAATTCTCATTAAAATATTTTGTAACGTTTTTCTGGTAGCTATCATAAATAAAGTATTTAACAATTATTTTGTAGATTTGAATATATTTGAATATAGAATTATTAGATTATTTTGATTAATTATATAGTTTTTACATTTCGTAGGAAGCAGTGAAATCGATTGCTTTCTATAGAAACGCGAAGATAAACTCTCAGGGAGTGCGGGATGAATTGGAACAAATTAAAAGGATACTGAAACCTGAAGTTGATGGTCCGTTGAAAATATAAATATTATATAACCTTTCATACACTATAATAATCTTGAACATAATAGTTTAACGTGATTTGCAGATACGCCAGCCGAGGAAAAGAAATTAAATATAGAAGATACGTCTCCAACAAAAATGTCTAAATGGCAGTATATGAGTATGTATTTTTATTACAAAACTTTTGTCATTTCAGATTTACGGTCTTTGAGTTTTATTCATACAGAATAGCCTCCACATTTCACATATATAAGTCGTGAATACGGATCAGGTAATAATCATATTTTTTGTTATTGTTTTAGAAAAGTCGAAGTCAACACAAAGAGCGTTATCAGTCTGCATCATGCTCTACACGTCTGCGATATTTCAAGGTCTTATTGTGGTTCAAGTGTTCGCCGGGCCACTGTTCGAAGAAGCCTTGCCGACCATGTCATCCACGTTGTCCAGTGTTTTGCTAGCTTTGGTGTGTGTTGTTGCTGGTTTCCTCGCTGCATACTTCGTTGATTTGATTGGTAGAAGAGTGAGTTACTGCAATTATTAAATTATCGATTGTAAATACACTTTACCTATCTATATACTAAGGTATTTAAGCACATTGGTAGCCTGTGTAGTTAAATTTTTTTTTTTTTTGTTTATTATTATTATTTACTTTTAAATTTATATATCTACTTGTATTTATAATATTCACTCTGTGCATTATATAATGAACATTTGATAGGGTTTTACTTAAATTGAATGCGACGTTAATATTCTAATTATGGATAAACCAAGGTCAATGTTTTTAACTTAGTTAATACCAGAATAAATTAATGTTTAACAACTAGGATCTTAACCGAACTAAATCTTTGAGAAAAAAGCTATTTATAATACACCTTCATCCTTATGATGAAAGAAACTTTATCGTGTATTAATTTATGTTAATCGAAAACCTTTGTTTGGTATATTCGTCAAAAATTAGGGTCAGAGCTATTAAGCAATATGAAAAGAGTTTCGAACTTTTTCTAAGCAGAAAACGTTATCAGGTTTTAATTTGCCTAAATTATATTTACAGCGACTAATGATAGACGCATCCGTGGCGACGGGCATCTGCTGTTTGATCTTGGGGTCACAGATTCAATTCAACTGGGGTCCGCATTGGCTGACAGCTGTATTGATCTATCTCTACTGCGTTACATACACACTCGGTGCTGGGACTGTACCATACGTCATTGTTGCTGAAGTTTTCATGCCTGAGGTAAACATACTTACATTTAAAAAAAAAAACAATTTCAAAAATGCTCTTCCTCCATGGTATCATTATATGATTTCACTTTGCTTATACTGAGTTCGATCCCTTTTATGGAGTAACTTTCCGAACCGAACCCGAACCGAAACAGCCTGTGAATGTCCCACTGCTGGGCTAAAGGCCTCCTCTCCTCATTTTGAGGAGAAGATTTGGAGTTTATTCCACCACGCTGCTCCAATGCGGGTTGGTGGAATACACATGTGGCTGAATTTCAGTGAAATTAGACACTTGCAGGTTTCCTCACGATGTTTTCCTTCACCGTAAAGCACGAGATGAATTATAATCACAAATTAAGCACATGAAAATTCAGTGGTGCTTGCCCGGGCTTGAACCCACGATCATCGGTTAAGATTCACGCGTTCTTACCACTGGGCCATCTCGGCATTTTTAACTAACTAACTTTAGTTTTAATATAATATATAAAATGATTTTACAAAAAACCTCGAATTTGTCTTTTTGAAAATAGAAAACTAAATCATAGACATTGATATAAATGACTCACTCAATTACTCTTGAATATCCAAATTACAAGTCGCGTCAATAATTAATTACCTAATTATTTTACCTTTGTCCACTAACAAAATGGTTGCTTAAAATTAGCGTGCGTCTTTTATTTTTACTAATCAACGACATTGTAGAGATCAAGGAGTCTCCTAACTATATAATATATGATATTATGTACTTGTAGCACATCTAACAGTTGAAACTAAATTAGAGAATTATTATTTTCAGATAAAGAGTTTGACATCAATGCTGGCGACAGAATGGGCGTTCGTTTGTAACTTCATTGTGCTTTTCATCTTCAATCCTCTTGTAAATAGCTTAGGTTTGTGATCAATCCTTTTATCTATGCTATATATACTATAAGCGATGGTTGACATTTTTACAATGCCACTTACCATCAGGTGCCCCATATGCTCATCCACGTTCCTATTCTATAAAAAAAATATCTTTTTTATCCACATACATTGTAAACAGAAAGGCAAACGACCAGTTTTCCTTATACTACTTTTTTTTGTAATTTTCATCTACCAATGGGGGATTCTCCTTGATGAATGTTGCTTCAGAATAAAATTTAAAATATGATGTCAATTAATTAAAATATTAAAATAATTTCAATTAGATTTATTTATATTATAAGAATTGATATGACCAAGAGAAAGAACTCACAACAAACTAAGGAAAACACTGATATTTTTAAAGGATTCTAGTTTCGCTCACTAACTTACTAACTTAAGATACTTAATGAAGAGTGGTAGAAAATATTAAACGACCCAGCAGATTGTAGGGTTTTAACTGAATTATTTATATAATTTTTAGGCCTCGGTCCTGTCTTCTATATGTTTTCTGCGTGCTCCATTTTATCTGGGATCATCTGCCACTTCTACTTGCCGGAGACAAAGGGCTTAACTGTGGACGTCATACAGGAACGGTTCAAGCGATCTTGTCAATAAATTATTGAAAATCATAATTATTTAATTTTTCCTTATACCTTAGTCCTCACCAGTTTGAAAATGGATTTAGTGAAATCGCGAAACTATAGTGAAATTACCAGAAGCTAGCAGCAGCAGCAAGGCTAGCAGGAATTCAGTCTATTCTAATTTAGCAAGAACGTCCGTTTTTAACGTTATCTACCTTTATAACTTATTAAGAGTGACGTCACAATATCATTTATATAACTTTTAAACTATCCAAATATGTCGTAATTGATTTATAAATAATAAATAGTTTTATAAATAATTAAGAAGAAGTTAATAAATTAGTAAAATTAATAATCATACGTTTTATAAGGGCATTTATTGGTATGAAGTGTTTGGAAGGAGTGATCTGCAGGAGTAGCCGGTAACTGAAACATAAGGAAATCCTGTGTAATGTATGTAAATATTTAATTTAATTTTGATTGTATTTGTTTAATTAAATCACCATCGCGATAAGAGTACACAATATGTATACGTTAGCTTTACTTAAAAAAATTATATGCTCTTTCATAATGAAATATTTATTGAATATTGTAAGAAATTAAGTTATACAGAATTATAGCTTGAATTTAAATTTCTTGTCAATAGCCAAACGCTTATGCTAGGCCGCTGGTTAACTCTGTGTTTATTATGATCGGTTCAGCATTCAATCATTATGAGGTAACAAGCTTTTATTGTGGATATACGAAAATGCATCAAACAACACGATCCTATTACCAGGCAAACATAAATAAGACTTAGATGGTGAATTTATATATACTTATATATCACATATACATTTACGAATAACTTTATTAACTTTAAAATACACAACTATAACAAGTCCTGTGCAATGGCTCGTCTCTCTTAAGATTGGCTATCGTGACCGAATCAGGAGCACAACATACCCAAGATTCGTCAACTATAATATAATAATAATAATATCCTGGGACATTTTTTACACACGGTCATCTGATCCCAAATTAAGCTTGTACAAAGCTTGTGCTATGGAAACCGGACAACTGATATACTAAATATACTACTTTTCTTTTGTAAATACATACTTATATAGATAATTACAACCAGACTTAGGACAAACAGACATGTTCATGCACACAAATGTCTGTCCTGGGTGGGAATCAAACCCACAACCTTCGGCGTGAAAGGCCAACCGTCTCTATCAATATCTATCTATCTATCTAACTATAAAAATCATTTAAAAAAACTGCCATTTGAGATGTCAATTACTGTCACCGACTCCAATATAACATTTAAATAAAACCAAAATTCCATACTAATCACGATTAGTCAACAGTGCACGTCAATTTGAACAAGCATATTCAACCGTAATTAAAAATACAACCAGAAAATTACGTTATTCTAAAAATTTAATCTTATGTTTATCAAGATGATATATTAAATTAAATAATTAAAATACTTACGTAGAAATAATATAAATAATCCGAGTTATTAATTTTAATCTAGCTCTTATTTATGTTTGCCTGGTAATCAGATCGTGTTGTTTGATACACGAGGAGTGAAATTAGTATTCATTTAGACAGGAGAGAATCTAGACTGATAGGATAAAAAAATGACCATATTTCGCCAAGCGTATTGCACTCTAATAGGTATTGTAATTTAGGACATTTCGCTTTTAATTATCGATTTTGTGTATGCCAGGGAAGATAATAGACAATAAATGATGAAACCTGTGGAGCTGTTTTGAAAGCAGCGTAATCCTAATCTTAACTAATATTATAAACGTGAAGTGATTGTGTTTGTTTGTTTGTCACGCTTTCACTTCTTAACTACTCTACCGATCATCATGAAACTGCGCATAATACTACTATATGCGCACCTTCTCCCTTCGCCATTAGTGTCACTGGGGGTAGAATTTAACCCCTAGGAATGTAGGCCCGTTGAGGTAGGTTAACCGTCGTGGCGTCACAGTAATATGTAATAAGCAAAATGATAGTATAAATCCACAAAACTCGTAGTTTTTGCGTAACTTTTGTCTGTATAATATAAGTATGATAATCGAATTTTATAATTACTACAAAATTTAATAATAACACTTGTTTCAGTATGTTTCCTCACGTTCAACATTGGTCTCATGTTCGCTTGGCCGTCATCAACAATCAAATTGTTCTCATCAACAAACACAACTCTAAACCGACCAATGAGTGAAACGGAACTGGCACTATTTGGCAGCTTATCTTCGATTGCAGCGTTGATCAGCACTCCTCTCTCTGGATTCCTGATAGACGCATTAGGGAGAAAATATTCATGTATTTTATTCGCTTTGCCACAACCAGTAAGTTTTACCAAAATAATACTATATAAAGTAACTTAAATGACAAAATTCAAAATATATTTCATTCGAATGGGCACTTACAAAGTCCTTCCAATCGTCATTACGTCACATTAAATTCAATGTTACCATCGATACGATTTTGATGTTTTCTAGATCATTTGTTTTTTTTAGATTGCTTGGGCTTTAGTATCAACAATTCCAAGAGTCGAGGTTATTTTAGCATCCATCAGCATTTCAGGATTGGGTGGATGCATGTTCATGATAGCGCCTAATTTCATCAGCGAATTCTGCCAAGAAACAATCAGGGGAACTATGACATCTGGAGCAATTATATTCTATGGGATTGGTTTAATGGTGTCTTATATCTTGGGAGGGTATCTGAGCTACCAGATAATGAACTACGTGTGCTTAGTGATATCAGTTTTGGTTGTAGTATTAATCATGATCCTGAAGGAGTCTCCTACTTATCTAATGAAGAAAGGTCTAGATGAGGTAGGTCTTATTAATAGTTTTGATAGATAGTAAAAGGCCGGCAATGCACCTTTAAGACCTCAAGTGTTGCAGGGGTCCATGGGCGGTAGTAGCCACTTCCCATCAGGTGATCCTCCTGCCCGCTTGCCCCCTCTTACATAAAAAAAAAACCTTAATTTGATCTACAATATTTGATTTAATTTAATATCAAGTATCTGAATGCTATTCAATATAAAACAACTTTAATATATTTAAAAGTCATAAGGAAATATGTTAATATTATAAGTTTTAATTACTTTATAATTTTAATATTATCGTTGCTTCCAGGAAGCAGCAAAATCAATAGCATTTTACAGATCAACAAGTCCTAACTCGAAGGTAGTGATGCAGGAAATGGACTTAATAAGAAGAACGCTCAACCCAAACATTGATAGTAAGAAGTTTTTTTAATTTTTTTTTATATCAATAATTTCACGCAGTACATAATTTATGCCGAAAATAATATAAACATTTCAAAATGTATGTATTTTATATTATATTTCTATTTATGTTCGTTGGTCTTCAAATCCCGGGTCGAGTCAAGAAATGTTATTGGTTTTTTTTTGTCCAAAAATCTATATCTATAAAACTATATACCTGAAGTCTGACAGTTCCAGTGTCTTGTGCTTCGGACGTACAGACTTTGGTTCTGCGCCTGAACTATTTCCCGTCGTGTCTGATTTGCTGTCCCAACACATTGTCAGACTGAAGTAATAGAGAATGCATATGTATTTGCGCACACACTTGTTAACTATAATATACAATGTGCGGATGGGTAGTCTCTCGGTCTCTTGATATTTTTTGGTAGTAGACCAAATAAATATTCTCTCAGTGGCAGGACATTACTACCTCCCATATAGGTAGAGCTCCACTATCGACAATATTAGATTTAAACGGAAACTATATTTAATATTAAAAACTATAAAAAACTATTTGGAATACTAGCAATCTTTCTCTAAAAAATCATTCTTAACTTTACAATTATTTACCATCATAGTAACGTTGTATAAAGAAATGAAATTCCATCGTAAAATTATATCTATTATAAAAAGAATTCATTTCGTATAATATAATAATATATTTGTTATAATGTAGTTGAATGACGTTTTATGGTAATGAAACAAGAACGTAATAAGTACAAACAAGATTTAAAGATAAGATGATAAATATGAAGAGATTTTATTTCCTAGCAATAATTCTAATTGATTAGTTGACAATGAATTAATGCTAATGATAATCCTAGGTACGTAAAGAAGTTACGTATTTAAAGCGAATCCTATCGGAGAAAACATCATAATTCATAAAAATCACCTATGCATTATTGGTGGTAGGGCTTTGTGCAAGCTCGTCTGGGAAAGTACCACCCACTCATCAGATATGCAACCGCAAAACAGCAGTACCTGGTATTGTTGTGTTCCGGTTTGAAGGGTGAGTGAGCCAGTGTAATTAGAGGCACAAGGGACATAACATCTTAGTTCCCAAGGTTGGTGGCGCATTGGTGATGTAAGCGATGGTTAACATTTCTTACAATGCCAATGTCTATGGGCGTTGGTGACCACTTACCATCTGGTCGCCCATATGCTCATCCGCCTACCTATTCTATAAAAAAAAACAAGTCACCTGGACAAAGACTTTTTTCGGACAGTTTTTTCCTTAAGGTAAAAAAAATAGTTTTCTGAAAATTCCATACAAACTAAACTTATGCTCACAATCAGTAAATATTATCACAGGCAATAAATTTACGTGTCAAAGTAAAGTTGTAAACATTTTTAATTGTATTATTTTACTTGTTTTCATTTTATTAAATAGGATTAGAGTTGACGGCATGAATAAGTTTTCACAAGAAATGTTTGCTTAACAATATGTATCTATCTATTTCTTTTATAACAGTATTTAGTGTCTATCACAGAACATAATTTACTAGTGTATCGCCGCTTCAAACGTGCTATCCTATATCCTTTTATGTATTATATAGTCTTACTGCTAATGTTCCTTTGACATGAGATTTTCATGATACTCATATATGATGTATCCGCACGGATACAAAGTTTTTGTAAAACATAAAAAGTGTACTTTAGTAAATTTAAAAGCCTTTTTTAACGCTGAAAAAATGCATTACGCGTTTTCCCCACGGGAACAGTAGCGTAGAGTAATGTGGGGCTCGCCTGTGTCCAAGGCAAGTGCACCCTGAACATCGGAATACCCCTAAAAAACCAACGGTACCCTTTCCATCATAACGAGGAGCATGGGATCGCTTGCACATGCTACCTTGACAGAATTTAATACCCTATTTTTGACACAGATTCCTTTATCATAACATCAGATACGGTGAATAAAAATTAAAGCCAAAGATATAAAAAATAGGCAGCCGAAATAATACGTTATGTCTGCAGTGTGTCGCAAAGAGGATAGCCACTTAAACTTGTTGGTAGTGCTTCGTGCAAGCCCGTGTGAATAGGTACCACTCACATATCACTTATTCCACCACCAAGCAGTAAAACTTAAAATTGTTGTATTCCGGCTGGAAGGGTGATTGTGAAGGTGTAACTACAGGCACAAAGAACATAACATTTTGATTATCAAGGATGGTGGCGCATTGGCGATGTAAGGGATGGTTAATATTTCATAAAGTGTTCGTTCGTTTTTCGTTGAACGTAGCGTTCTTCCTATTCAAATAAAATCAAAATATTAACAAATTAAAGTTTCAGAAAGACGCGACTTTTAAAACTAATGATATGGTGTTATTTGAATTGTCTTAGCTTAGTAATGTTGTTTTTTTTATAGACGTGACGCCGGAAGAAGAAAATTTAAATCCTGAATCGCAGGCTAAGAAGAAACTGTCCGTCGTTCAATTTTTAAGTAAGTGTCATTGAAACAGATAATTACAATGCAATATAATGCGGACAAATTAATCTCGAATTTATTTATTTTTAATTTTTTATCCTACATGGATGCCAAAGGTTTGTGAAGATTGTTCTAACACGAGGTGAAATTTAATTTCATTTAATAATATTAATTTAATTTATTTATTTACTAACATTTTTTTTACTTAACTTTAAACAGTTATAAAAACCTATCGTAATATCTGATATGATTAAAATATTCTGAAGGACTTGGACACTTGTTATGAGTTACCTCATATTACGAGTTCCACTGCCACATACTAAATTGATCAGTTAATAAGTTTTTAAAGTTATGAGTGACAATGATTTGACCTTTGCGACCTTTGAGAGATGTGACGAATGAAGCTGGATCAGGTGTTCAAACCCACTTCGAAATTGGAGAACAGAAGCAACACCTAGATCATATTTTTAATAAATATTGTAGTCGTTTATGGATACAAAAACTTATTTATTAAGGAAACTGTGTACAGTTATTTTTATAATATATAAAATTAAAATAGTCGTTTATAGTAATCTAATGTATAATTGCGTAAGTACTATTACGTCAAAGTTTTTTAGCAATTGTTCTTCGTTTTTCGTTGAACGGTTTGACTAACTTGCGCGATCTTTAGCTACAGTCATCAAAAATGATATCCCGCTGAATTGTGAGTAAGAGAATCTAGTCTATAAAATTAGCTGAAAATTAGCAGAAATGGGCCGAAGAGCCCATTTCTGCCACAGCTAATTTAGAATATTAGTAATTATAAATTTGCTAAATTTTATGTCTTATTTACAGAAAAATCTCAATCGACGCGTCGTGCTTTGGCTCTGGTTCTTATGACATACTTCACGACCATCTTCCAGGGTCTCGTTGTGGTTCAAGTTTATTCAGAACCAGTTTTCGAAGAGGCCTTACCAAGTATGTCAGCTAATTTGGCGAGTATTTTGTTCGCATTGGTAAACACAATCTCTGGTTTTGTTTCTGCATATTTGCTGGACTATCTAGGACGAAGGGTAAGAGACATTATTCCATATTTGAATTTTGTCCCGTATTTAAATTTAAAAACAAAAATTCTTATGAAAACCTCTTTTAATTTAGATTAAAGACTATATCCTATAATCGCATCCTGTTTATTTAAATTAAAATGGTTTTTGTATTGTAAGCAAATGTTTTAAATTTCTAGCGTACAAATTTAAAAACATTTAATGTAGTTATTACATACATATATTACTGTGACTATGATAGCTTATACAAATTCTGAATATGGCAAGTTGCATCTAGACCAATAACTTATTATATGCTTAAGCTTAAAACTCATTATACAAGCCCTCTTTAAGGCCTTGAAAACTTTGGGAACCCTTATTTACAGTATTACTAGTTGAACCTTAATAATAGTCGAATAGTTTCATGTAAGTACAAAGCCAAATACTTCAATCGTTTTTGAGAAGTTGAACGTCCGGGTTGAACTCGGAATCTTCGGTTAAGAATTTAGAATTTACGTCATCCAACCACGGCTCTTGATGACTACGTTCTATAATTTTTGTTCTGTACATCCACAAGGTATATTTCATTCTTTCATATGGCATTTGCACACGCTGCCAAGTAAGACATTTCCGTTGTGATATCCTGGTCTTTTTATTAGATACTGGTTTCCATAGGCGTACTTTATGTTACTAGAATGCTCTACGAAGTCAATAATACTGCATGTTCTCAATTTTTAGTCACAAAAGTTAAGTTAATTGTTACTTCTTCTTTCAGCCAGTATCTATTTATTCATCAATAGCATCAAGTCTCTGTTGTATGGCGCTAGGAGCACAAATACATTTACAATGGGGTCCTTATTGGTTAACAGGGGTTTTATTATACGCATACTGTATAACGACTACAATTGGAGCCGGTACTGTGCCATATGTAATTATTGCTGAATTGTTCTTGCCTGAGGTTAGTACTCTTTTGTTGTCATAATTTCCTGGTACTTTTAATTTTTTGAAGAAAGCACAATTTTTCAAATATTTTTTTTTTTCTTTCTTTAAATAAAGAAAAAAGCTTTTATAGAATTGGTCACATTCATAATTTCAACACCATATTTTTTCATCATTTTTGAAGATTCCTACTGGATGCTTAATATATAATAATATAAAGGCAAAGTTTATCTAAAAAGCAGCGTATCTGATTTGCTATCGTTTATTTATTTATCGAGGTATGCTCTACGGTTCCCATCCTCATAGAGATTATTAAATCATCAATAGCATCAAATTATTTAACGATAGTAACAAATTTGAGGATATTGTACCTATTTTACGCATCTTTTAAATATTGACCATTTTTATTGTTTCCAGGTTAAAGGAATCATGACGATGCTAACCGTCCAATGGGCGTGGATTTGCAATTTCATAATACTCTTCATATTCAATCCTCTAAACGCAGCGATTGGCTTAGGGCCAGTGTTCTATATATTTGGATTATTCAGCTTATTTTCAGGCGTTGTCAGTTTTCTATATTTACCAGAAACGAAAGGACTCACGGTTGACGTTATACAAACACTGATAGTTAAAGCGAAAAAGCCAGAGAAAGCATAAGCAACGCATAAATAGACTATTGAAAAAAATTATGTCTAATGCAGAAAAATAAAACTATAATAGATAGTGATTATGTTAAAATAAAAATAACCGCTTTTATTGCTAAGATTCACTGGCCAAAATATTTATGCCTTTGCAATGATTCGAAATTTAAACAATTAAAAGACAATTCAACTACAAGCATCAATAGCGCAATGATAGCGGTGTAAAATGTCACTAGTTCGATCCCCTTGGGCTACTATTATCCCCACTCCTAACACAAGTCTTACGCTGAATTGGGGGGAAGGAGGTTGGGAACTTATAATAGAGGTTTGAATATACTAATTGCATAAGCCACTGAAAGACAGTCGTATCATTAATGAAAGCAAAAAAAAATCTCGATATCATTAATAGACGTCACGCGGTGCTCCATTCGAAAAGGTCCTATTACAATTTTACTCTATATACGATGTCACGTGCTATTTAATTATTTTATTTGTTATCTCAGTAAAAAAAACAAAAGAATCAGTGTGTTTGGTAACGCTATCGGAGACGATAAAAAAGAACTTGTCACACTTGTATTAAAATAAATAAAAATATTGAAAGTGGTTTTATTTAAAAAGTCGAATTATATATAATACTGTTAATAAAGTATGATCTAATTTATTCAAAATAAAATCTATGTAAAGTTATTTCTTTTTTGTTTTTTTTTTTTTGTTGATTAATTTACAGTTTTTAGTATATAAGCCCGGACGTAGAGATCCAAAACGCCTAAGCACTTAAAAATATTTTTGGCCGGGCTGTCTTTTGCATGCATAAAACTGGACAAAACCAGAAATTTAAGTGATATTTAAACAATAATGAAAATATTTTAAAAATATTTTTTATTTAAATATAATACAGTCAGTCATTTTTCAATAATATTTATAATAAGTTATAAATTATAATCTACTCGCGTACCTGTTTGTACATTCATGTTGAGATTAAAACGAATGTACATTGATTTCTCTTCAAATAGCCTTAAACATGTAATCAATAAAATTTCGTATATATGTAAATAAATAATTGTAATATCTCTTTAGTGTTTGCTAAGTTTGCCTTCATACTGGCATTTGTGTTTCGGCTATAGTTTATATGTGATAATTAAAAAAAAATAGAAATGACGTTTAAACATTTGATGTTTTAAAAAAGAATTATTTTTAGTAAAAAAAATAATAAGAAATTATGAAGGAAATGTGGAATAATGAACTTTAATTTTTTTTTTTATATTCGCCGGGAGGGCAAATGACTCTACTCCACCTGATGGTAAGTGGTAGTAGAGTCCAAACGTGACGATGTGTATGTCGTTTCTTTGTGTACAGAGCAATCTTAAGTTCACTAATTTGTAATCTTTATTGAAATAAAAAAATGCTTATATATTTTTAACGTTATCAATCAAAAGTTAAATCTATGAGAAACATAAATAAACGAAGTACATTACTCACTCAAGCCCATATTTATAAACGTTACTAAGCGACTGATTAGTTAAGCGATGCTGTATCTTTGTCATTCATGTTATATGAATAATGGCAGAAAGAGATAAATGTTTGATCAAACAGCCGCTAAGCAATGTTTATAAGCAAAGCTGTAAAAAATTATATCGATAATAAAAAAAAAATTGTGGACTTTGTTGTATTTTTCCTTCATGAAAGTTCTAAAAAAGAATCCGTCTACATAATATCGTCTTACAATCAAAGAAGGAGCAAAGATAAACAAACCTTAGATATTCATATTCCATGCGATTTGCTTATATACATATAATAGGTAGGCGAACGAGCATACATGCCAGGGTGTGATCGATGGTACTTATCGTGGGGATATAGGTATAATAAAATATATTATACGTAATAAGAAATCCCGTGTCCATTTTCTCGTTTCAAATTATCTATAAAAAAAAAACAAACAAAACATTGAATAAAGTATTGAATAAAAAAATGTCATAAAAATTGTCTCATTTTCAGATACGGTAATCAACTACATTTGACCATAATTTAATCTGCTCAGAAACGAAATGATATTTTGAAGATTTATATGTCCCTTTGTTGTTGGTGATAAACAAAGAAACTCGTCGATTTTATGTCGTTGATAAAAAGGTTCACATTCGTATATTTTTTTGTACAAAATGTCCCAAACATAATTACTCACAATACAAATTGTTACATTCGAAAATGAACCTTAACTCTATTCGTTTAAGTTCTTATTGTATTGTAGTGGTATAGAATATATCCTTATATTCTTCAATGAATAACAAGCTCTGTTGTAACGCAATAAAGCTTATTTCAAATAGTACAGTTTAACATGCTCTGGCGCCGATAACCGGTGCGAGAGCGGGGCCGATAAACTTCTTAGTGTTGTTAGTTAGTCATTGTATCGATAGAAAAATAAAATATATCAATAAAATATTATATTACATTTAAAGACCTTGCGGGTAATTTGTCTATTTTTTTTTTTATATTAAATAGGAATGAAGTTGTCACCTCACCACCATCCATAGACATTGGCGCTGTAAGAAAAATTAACCGTTCCTTACTTCGCCAAAGCGCCACTAACATTGTGAACTAAGATGTTATGGCCTTTGTGCCTGTAATTACCTAATACTTGTATGTAATTACCTACTCTAGTAGTCCGCCTACCTATTCTATAAAAAAAAAGATGAAAAATTTGTTTGCTTTGTATTTACGCTAATCTCTTGGACTAACTCTCGAATAACTAACTAACACTCGGACTCGGATTCGATTAATATTTTTTCATTTAATAGCAGGATTCTTGAAGAAGGTTATAAATATCACGCTAGGGTTCACGAGGGCGAAGCACGAATGCTTATCGCGAGTAAAATCGCTCGAAGCAGCTAGCTTAAGATAAAAAATATATTACTATACTTACAACTTTGTCTAATTTTATATTCCGTGCCTGATTAAAATTAGTCAGATATTTATATTTATAAATCATATCTCGCAATAATGATATCGTATCTTGATCGGTATCAACATTGCTAATAATAACAAAAAAAATGCTATAAATTTCATATAAGCCTTATATAGTCATTTACTTAATTAATGATTCATTAGGAATAACATAATATGGATTCTAATGATATCTAATATTGGAAAAGGCTTTATAAAACATATAATGTCGTCTCGTCTTATTGCCTCCATTGGGGGGAGGGGGTCTATAGGACGATTTACACGAATGCGATATGCGACATTTACCATAATAATTATACCAATCAAATAATTGATATATTGAACTAGCATATTCAAATGAAATAATATTAAGCCTTAAATAAATACAAATAAAAATTGAAAATAGTTACTGTGCGAATCGTTACCGCGTCGAACGGTGGCAAGAATGCTAGTAGCATTTCCCCTTTCGCAATAGAGGCAATAAGACGGGCTGTAATATTTTTGATGAAACTTTTTGCACTATTACTCCAAGGTCAAAGCGTTTCAACTGCAAAAGGAACAAAAACATAATTTACCATTTCAAAAAAACACGCACCAAAATAATATATCACATATGTCGGTTGTCAAAATTTCGCGGGTGAATAATGAAATGAGTTATTACAAAAAAAGCAACGTTAGTTCCTTTATCATTAATTGTATATACTTATTTCAAACATTATTATAAATCTTTTTTACGTAAGTAAATAATATTACATTACGTATTGTTCATAAGAACTTTTGATCGCTTAAAATATTTTTAACATATAATATTATGTTTTTCGTTGTGAATGTGAATGATAAAAATTAATGCAAATTTGTTTTCTTTTATGAAAAATATAAAGATTGTCCGTCTTGTAAGCAATCTGTTACAGGACAGACTATTGTCTATCTGTAACCTTTACCTCTTAACAAATCATTATGATATGAACAAGTAAAATAAAATAAAATGTGCAGATGATTAACTTTGAAATTCATAATCACGAATTAGAACACAAGTTTTTGTAACTAACACTAAAATAAATACACAGTTATAATTTTTTTTTTTAAATTAATCTTAATTTATGTTTATAATTCATCTTGTGCTTGACGGTGAAGGAAACATCGTGAGGAAACCTGCATGTGTCAAATTTCACTGAAATTCTGCCACATGTGTATTCCACACAATGCGGGTTGCATTGGAGCAGCGCGGTGGAATAAGCTCCAAACTTTCTTCTCTATAAAGGAGAGGAGGCCTTAGCCCAGCAGTGGGACATACACAGGCTGTTACTGTTTGTACTACTGAAATTAATCAGAGGAATTTAAATATAAATATGTCAACAGTGACAATGTTTTGGATATCGACAAAAGTTTAAAATATTAATTATCGAAGGTCCTCATCGATATTCTCACATCACTATGACACAATGATCTCCACGGTCAGTACTCAGTAGTGTCGTTGCTTTTGTTGAACAGCCTGACTTTTTAAAGTTATTCAATTTACGGTACATAACGGTAAATATTTATCTTTTATTTGTATATAATATAAACATAGATATTATAAGTAGATTTTAACGGTTGATTTTTTATTGTGAATATAAAGTTTATTTCGTATAGACATATTTATATGTTGGTGAATTAATATAATTTTGATTTTGGGCATTTGGTAATTTCACGGAAATTGTTGGTGAAGAATTCAAATTAGGAAGGTATTATGTTCCATTTTTAAATATAATTATTATTTTTATTAATTAAATGATATAAATAAATATTTTCAATCATTTACATCGGTTTGGTAGTTATTGTGTAAACAAAGTAAAGCGGAGATCATTCCATATAGGTTGGTGGATATACTTGTTGCGCATTTTCATCCACACGCAGATTTACAAACGATGTTTTGCGTTTAGATCAAGCACGGGATAAATAGTAAACACAAATTAAGCACATGAAAGCTTGTCCGATTTGAGCTAACAATCCTCGGTTACGATTCACTTATTCTTGCCACTGAGCCATCTCTCAAAAGTCATAAGTCAATATCATGGAACGGCTGAAAAACTCCCTTTAAATAGAAGGGGACTTTGAATAACCATGGAAAATTAAGGGGCTGTTACCGTAAATATCGAACTTATTATATATATTTATAATTATTAATGTACATAGCAATGGTTGACTACATTGTATAGTTATTACAGCAGATATGCTTTGTGGGTTATGTGTGTGAATCATTCATTATTCGGATATTATAATGGGATTACGATATTTACTCTTAAAGTCCCTTAATTTCCCACAGTTAATCAAAGTCCTCTTCTCCTATTTAATGGGAGTTTTTCGCTTGTACGATCTTTGAACAGCTTGGTGTTGGAGAGTTTTAATACCTATGTAAATAATGATATTTATTACTCTTACTCTATTTACCTTTAAGACTAATTTGTAATAAATATTTCTACCCTTTAGAATGGAATAGGATAAACTAGTGAATTTGGCTACTTGTTAAAATTACCAGAGAAGAGGGTAGGTGTATGTATATAACTTTTCACTTTACTGTCCTTTGTAACTGTTTCACAATAAACATTAAAAAAATAAAACAATATTTTTGTTTAAGGTATTTTGGAAACTATGCAAGGCAAGTGAAAGTACCAGGATGACAGAAAAATCAGAAGTTCGCTTCGAAGAAGCCGAGAAATATAAGAATCTTATTCTGACATCCATTGCTTTAATATGCGTCTCTTTATCCTGGCTCGTCCGACAGTATCCATTATTACTAGGCGTTGTTACGATCTTGTCCGTATATTTATTAACCGGAGATAGATACCAATGGGTGTATATTTGGAAGAAAACCTTTTACAGGGATATGATGTGAGTACCATTTTATTTATTATCCGTCGTCGCCGACGAATTCGATTATGTTACGTACGTAAATTGTAATTGATGTTTTCATTGCAATTGCAAAAATATATATTATTATTACTTACAGATATTTCAAATAGAGTGAGAAAAAAGAATAAGGGGTTTAATAAAAGACGAGTTAAAAAAAAAAATCTTAAAATAAACTATTCAGTATTTATTTGATATTTTTGTTTCCGGTAATTGTGTATTTTTGTAATTGAAGTTAAAACAACTAAAATTAATTAAGTATTTAAAAACAAAATATAAAAATTTCTTTTCGATATATTTAATCGGTGTAAAAGATTCCTCAAATACAAAGAAAACATAAATGGATGAGAGCGTCCAAAGGTCGGAGCTTGTTTTATATTAAACAGTAAGCGTTCATTGTGCCCCAGTACATGCGATTGTTCACTTTACAAACAATTTCTCGGATAATATTTATAAAACTGTTTTTGTTTTTATTAACGTCCTTAGCGGCTGTTATTTGAACACTAATTTTACTTTTTCTGTCATTATTAATAATTTATTATGCCATTCAAAAGAACACACAATATTGTATGTGTGTTAAGGTAACGTTTATTAAGCAATTCAGTAAGTTTATTTTCATTTATGAGATATTTTTACATTAAGTAATATCTAAATATATCATCCATACATTTGCAGTGTTAAATTGTATACAATAATTATATCTTCAATTGTAAATAATATTAATATCGTATGGCTTGGTTAATAATTAATAAATTTTTACAATTTAAAAATGGAATAAAAATGCCGACCCCGCTTGATTGCTTATTCTTATAATATAATATATATAATTCGCTTTACAATAAATAAGTTAAAAGCTGTTTTTCACTAAAGAGCAATTTTAATATATGTATGTATCTCCAAAAAAGTGACAAAAAGAACGACACGAATGTAGAGCAAGAGATGCCTGACATTCTATTCATGTTTCTATTCATGCTACTAGCTAGCTAGTATACTTACAGCATGCTCTTTAAGCGGTGTACTATTGCCAGATAAAGCGCAGACCTTAGAATACTATTACGTTAGTTCTTTTTAGCGCGCGCATGAAGTAGTATTTGACATTTACAATTATCTTCACCTCTTCGCAATGAGTAAAATTCTGTAACATTAATGCGACGTTATATTTATAGGTAATGGCGGAGTGTTATTTTAATTAAATTATATTGCTATAATTATAATTATTACTTGTCCTTAGTTCATTTAAAGTTTTTTTTTTAAATAATACAATATTTTTGTTAAAACTACATTGGAACCTATTTAATTAATGGGTGGCATTTACTATCAAATTTCCGTCTGCTGCTTCTCCGTTTGCGTTTGAAGGAGAGATAAGAGTAAGGTACATATTACACCTCTTACCACATTTTGTAGCCCTGGTAACGTGGATGGAACTTTCATGATGTTCGGTAGAATAGTTAAAACGTTTAAGGGTAACGTTTATAACAAACAAACTCATCTTCGCATTTATAAATATCATTTAAGATTTATTTATTGTATTTTATATTCATGAATTTACTATTTATTAATAATTAATAATTGTTGATGCACTTTTATGTATTAGCCAGCCAAATCCTTTAGGACGATAACCATTCGTTCATTTTAGTGTTTAACTATTTTCTACTCTTAAAAGACATTTGAAAAAAAAGAAACCAGTATAAATGAGGTCGGTTGAATATTGTAGGTAACTGAAAATTGGCAGGAAGCCCCTATAATTTCAATATAATCTGTTGTACAGACGAGGGTTATCGCCTAGAAGTAGTGGAATAGGACAATTGTCAAGTGTCGGTTGCTGTATAACACCGTTTATAATTCTTGATTGTATAACGACACAGGTATGACACCCAGTCAAGCAGCTTGTTTGTGTTAGGATCCACTTTATTAAAGACTAGCTCTCGTATGAGAGAGGGGCTGGTACTAGGTAGCCTATATATTAAATCACGGTATAAGCGATCTCTATTTCAAATATCCTCGAAATTCGTTAAGTTTTTGCGTGAAAGAGTTGCGTGTCTTCAATTCCAGAGTAAACAGGTTTCTTCTAGGCAAGCGTGCTAAATTCCAGACCGTGTCAATACTTTACATCAGGCAAGTCAACAGTAAATCGAGACTATGAGTAAAAAAAAAGATGATTCTATGTTAATAAAAAAATGTTTATCAACCAACTAGACAATATCACCACGTATTAGTTACCTTGTCAGTGTTGTAACATAACTACGATTGGTTTGCTACTAAATTCAAAACTGCTTATTATATGTACTGTAAATGTTCTTTTCCCAATAAATAAATAAATACATAAATAAGATCCATCAATCCTCACAAACATTCACGTTTATAATATTAGTAGAAAATTATAAATTAATTAAATTTACTTTCAAGACTCGAAGAAGACTCTCCATGAGCATATTTTGTCAGAAAGTCCCTCGTTCTTGTCATCTTATAACTTCTATCATACACTGTTATTCATATGTTTATACTATATATATTATGGCTGTATTTATTTTGTTGATATTATATTTGTATGTACGTATATTTTTTATTACTAATTACCGCCTTGGATTTCTGCTTAGCCTAAAGGTTGACTGGTAGAGAATGCCTTCAGGCATTAAGTCCGCCTTTTGTTCCAACTACATATTGTGGTGGTCAAAAAAGTTTTAAATAAATAAATTTCTGTGCCTAAAATAAAGGCTGCTTTGATTTCGACTTCATTTGTGTGAAATTCTGTCATCGTTGTTATTTATTAGTCTAAGGCGTTCCCTTCTATTTACCATTGATATCGATTGTTAATATTAATTATAATTGACTTTGGTTTTAAGCCGTCCACGATGCTTATTGTTCTGAAAATTATCCAAACAGAAGCGATTAAACAAAAACAGAGCGTGTATTCATTTGAGGTGCTTCGTCTTTATTAAATACATTTTGATGTCATCATGGTCCTTAATATTGTATGTCGCCTTAGTAACATTAATGTCTTGACACTTCATACCTATAAAAAACAAATGGTTTTTAAAACTAAAAATGTCTTAGTTACAAAATTACAATAATTTAAATTTAGAATCTTTGAATATAGAATGACAAATATCAAATTAGCTATTACAAATTCGCAATTTGATTAGTAAAAGCTTTATTATAACTCAGAGGAATACTGACCGGCTTGTGATATAAAAGTTTGAGACCTTGAAGCCGAAAAATTGGACTTAGTTTTAATTGTATTAGTAAAAGTTATTATCCCTATTAATAATAATAATTAATAATGAAACATACTTCTAAGCGTAATTGTATACTTGCAGCTAAAAAAAAATTTTCTTATAATATCTGTAAACCAATCAAAATATCTTCGAATCAATTGAAATTCATGCTCGAATATAAAATCGATTTCTTGTAGCTATCGAGTTTCTGAGTTAAATGAAAATAAAATAACAATAGAACTATATTGTGTGAAGTAACTCTAAGCTGACCGCAAAACATGATAGTGAAATGTCAGAAAGTGATATGTGACATTGAGTATTATTAATCATTGGTTTTACTTGGTCTACCACCAAGGCTTTGTATACTGGCTGCTTACTACAGTCTCATCAGATATTCTACCGTCATCTAGCAATATGTATTGTTGATTTCCTATATGGAGGGTGAGTGAGCGAGTGTAACTCCAGACACCAGGGACATAATGTGGCTCATGGGCGATCTAAGCAGCTATTTCTTACATCGCCATTGTCAATGACGGTGGTGACCACATACCATCAGGTGATCCATTTGCATTGGTCTTCCTTCCTCATAAAAAAACATCTAACCAACATTTTTAATATCTCGAGTAAGATATAAAATGAGTTCTTAAAGACACTGCAGTTGTAAGCTTCAATTTAAAGCAATTTACGTTTTTGCTACATAATTATACATTGTGGTGTTTCAATTATGAAGAGGAATCTAGTAACTAATTCATGTATGTAGCGTGCACGCGGACGGTCAACACATGTTACGCAACATGTAATCATTCAATAACGTCGGTCTCAACACCTCTTACGGTCTGCTGCGATGCTGGTACAATAGGTATCATCCGGTGCATTCATATATAAATATATATAATGTTTGTTTGTTTGTTTGTTTGTTATTTATAAAATTTAACCACCTTTGGTTTTGATTGATTTTTTGTGATCAATAAAATAAATGGTATATCTATATTTGATGTAGTTACTTATTAAATACAAATAAAATTTTTAAACAATATCCATACCAGGCAATGATAAAAAATCATGATGACCTATTTAATAAAGTGAATTTTAAAATGTTAATTATTAATTTTCTATATATGTTTGCCCCAGAAACCTATTTAAAATTTACAATCTTTCTGGACTTTGGTACAGTCCCACCCATTAAGGTGTAGTGAAGAAATTGACAATTTTCCATCGCTCGCCGGACGTCGCTGATTACTCTATTAAGCGAGGTGTCCGATTGGACCTTGGCATCGTATGATCGCCTGGTAATTTTGTTTACATGGAGATAAAAATATGCAGAAGTTTTTTTTCAGATTGTATGTGACTTTTTTAGACTTAAAAAACGGATATTACGTAAATAATTTTTAAATAAAAAAAAACAAATATCTTTTTTTTAATAATTCTCTATAGGGCTTTACTTTTATTGACTGAGCTCAATGTCATTGCTATTTGTTTTTTTTAGTTAAAAAGCGAAAAGAGCGAAAAAGCGAAAAAAAAAATTTTATCGCGTCGTCGTAATTGATATTTCTGCTTTACGTTGTAAAAATTATACGCTGTTCCTACATTTCCCAGATCTTGCCGACCATTTTTTGTTACATCGCACTCATATATTTTGTGAGTTCATTTTGCTCTGCATTTTAAAGAAGAAATGCAAAAAATCATTTATGTTTAAAGGTAGAAAGAAGTATTGTGTTGAATGGTAATACAAAAACCTAACTACGAATGTATCCATATATTATTTTTGTGTATTTAAATATTTTATAAATTTCACAGAGGTGTACGAGTTTTACTCATAACGATGTTTAAATTATGGTTTTGGGAACGAACTGGAACAACGGTCGTCTCAAGATGGTCCAAGATTGTGAAAAAGACACCAGACAAGAAGGCATTTATTATGGGCGACAGGTCATTGACATTCCGTCAAGTGAGTTAGTACAAAATATAAAAAATTAACGTATAAGTTTTATTTAAAAAATTTAAAGACAATTTTGATATTAAAGCGACTCTTAGACTTATTGGAATGAAAAGGAAATTAGAGAAACTTATTTTTGCTGTTTGTGTCGCGATTTAATAACGTTACAAGTTTAAAAAAATATTAGTGAAAATAAAAATCTTCATGCGTTGTAAATTTACCATACGTTATATACTCACTCCTTGAGTATATAACCTCCCAAGCAATGTAAGGAGAGACAAAATTTTATATCAGCTCCCACACATAATTAATTGACATTGACTGACATTGATATCGTTCTACGCTGCACATGATATCCATTTGAAAATCTATAGTATATATTTTTATAGATACATATTAAGGAGGTCGGTCAACTGGAAGTTTGAATTGTTCGATTATATTAGTTTCAAATGAAATCATATCTAATTGCAGTCTGCAAGCAAGCAACTTAGTGGTGCTTGCCGAGGTTTTAATCCATAATTTTTGGTTAAGTCGTACGTTTTTAAGTCGGGCAATACTAAATAGACCAATAAAAGATTATCTTTTAGAATATTGTGGTCTTAAATCCATGGGTAACTACAATTACAAAATTTTTCAGGGCGATGAATTCAGCAATCGGATAGCTTGGTATTTCAAACGCCAAGGTTTTAAAACTGGAGAAGTCATAGCTCTCTTCATGGAGACTCAACCGGAATACGTATTCCTGTGGCTAGGACTAGCAAAGTTGAGGGTGACTACTGCGCTAGTGAATATAAACCTTCGGGGTGCTCAATTGATACATTGCTTGAGGATAGCTGGTTGTAAGGCTGTGGTATTCGGAGATGAAATGACAGATGGTGAGAATAATTTATTTAGAAAATTAAAAAAAATGATTGCAATGGGGTGAAAATGTAGACGATATACGAATGTAATATTTGTAGATGACCATATTTGAATGAAATCTTTTAATTCTAAATTTGTTATTATAATTTTCTTACATACATTGTAGTTTATAGAATTATTGCTTTTTGTGAGCTAAGGAAGAACTTTTTTCCACCACGCTGCATCAACGCATGTGGTGTAATTTCATCCGATATATAGGTTTTCTTACGATGTTTGTCATGTTAAGAATGAAAATAGGAAGCATTTGTAAAATGATTCTAAAGGTGCAATGGTCCAACAGAGTGAGATCTTGTCTAATGTATGATGAGCGAACACAAGATCCTACCAAAAAGCAAATTTTATTAACCACATTTATTATTTCTAGCGATTAAAGCTATACAAAGCGAGATACCAGATATTCCGCTATTCCAATTCAATTCACCGGAAAGGGAAACTGCACCAGTATTACAGGATACGATCCCTTTGGCCGCTGAATTGAATGAAATGACAAATGAACCATTCAGTGACGTAGAACCGGCTAAACCGAGAGACACTTTATTGTATATTTACACTAGTGGGACCACAGGATTTCCTAAAGCAGCTATCATTACTAACATCAGGTAAGCTGAATATAGATAAGTAATATTCATCAATATTAGTACACTGTCTTTCTTGGTAATAATTTATCTACATAGGACTTTCTATTACTGAGCAAGAAATTGATTACATTATTTTGAAATGAAAAATATAACATCTGCTAGATAGATATTTTTTTTGTTATTAGTAGTAGCAGATAATTGATAAAGTCCGGCACTATATCCAAAAAACGAATCGTTTTGCTCACGGATAGTAGTCTAATTGACGTTTACATTTTTTTTATCGTAACGCTATTCGTATTACTGATCAGAAAGCTAGCAAGCCAAAGGCAGTTTCTGAATTACGCCTCGTAGATAATTCCACAATCCGTAACCAAAATGCGCTGATTTGTAAATATAGTAACCAGGCATAAGATGACCCACTAGCACTATTTAACGAATAATTTTTCCAGATATCTTCTCATACCTCTTGGAGTTCATACATCAGCACAACTCAATTCATCCGACGTTGTCTACGATCCTCTCCCACTGCATCATTCTGCGGGTGGAGTACTTGGCGCTGGGCAGTGTCTCGTTCTTGGCTGTACGGTGGTGTTGCGGAAGAAGTTCTCAGCCAGCAATTACTGGACTGATGTAGCCAAACATAAGTGCACGGTAATTATTTTACAACTGCTAGATATTAATTAAGAAAACGAATAAGCCATGATGAAATTATAACAATAGCCGACATAGTTGACCGGCAAATGTGACCCACCTGATGATAAGTGGTCACCATCCCCATAGACATTGGTTCTGTTAGAAATACCAAAAACTATACAAAAACCATACATGAACAATGCGCCACCACCATACACAAAGACGTACTACGCTTCGCTGATTCAGTAGTTCTTATAATGAACATTTTACTATAAGTCATTAAAATTAATTTAAAAAATTATGAATGAACTTTGCTATTTATATATTTGATACATATTTAATAACTTAACAATAATAGTCTTATCCGTAACAGCCTGTGAATGTCCCACTGCTGGGCTAAAGGCATCCTCTCCCTTTTTTGAGGAGAAATAAAACCTTCTCCTCAAAAAAGGGACAATAGTCTTAACAATCAAGAAATAGTACTAAACAATCTTTCATAATAATGTATAATATGAGAGCACTGTTAGATAGTGACAGCATATAAAATATCTCTAGATATAATAGTATTACATACAAAAATATGTTTTTAAATGAATTATTCACAAGAATTCATCGAATCAGGAATCGTTGGCATATAAATTAATTATTTGTTAGCAATAATTTTGTTTTATTATTTCATATAAACTGCTTATTAAATGTATTTCTAGGCAGCGCAATATATTGGTGAAATCTGTCGTTATTTGCTAACAGTACCTCCCAGTGATAACGACCGAGCTCATAATGTCAGAATCATGATCGGAAATGGACTGAGACCGCAAATATGGCAAGAGTTTGTTGATCGCTTTAGTGTTAAAAGAGTATTAGAGTTTTATGGAGCTACGGAGGGTAACAGCAACTTGGGTAAGTTTTTTTAATGTTAGACGGACGGACAAACGGGCCACCTGATGTTAAGTGGTCACCACCGACATTATAATATAATATTTCTTACATTGGCGATGTAAGAAATATTAATCATCCCTTACATTGCCAATGCGCCACCAACCTTGGGAACTAAGATTTTATGTCCCTTGTGCCTGTAATTACACTGGCTCACTCACCCTTCAAACCGGAACACAACAATACCAAGTGCTGCTGTTTTGCGGTAGAATATCTGATGAGTGGGTAGTACCTACCCAGACGGGCATGCACAAAGCTCTACCAACTAGTAAATTCTTATATTCGTCTTAATATATAAAAATAAATATATATATATATATATATGTTCTCTATGCGTTCCTAAATTATTCATTCGTTTGCGGGGAACTTTGGTGAGGTTCACTGCGTACACCTGTGAACATTCTCTTATCATTTACATCCTCCTCCTACCCGCATGAAGCCGGTATAGGTAGCTAGTTATCTATATATGAAATAGTAAGATCAGAAATATGTATCACCATGATTTAATCAGTATATGAAGCCCCGAAGATGCGGATATCGATCTTGACTACTAGTGCTGTTCTACGAAGGCACAGGTATTTAATCGAAAAATAGGTTTAATCGAAAAGAAAATAGAATGATTTTACAAAAAAAATATATAATCATATCAATAGTAAGGAAGAAAAATAACTTTAGATACCAATAAATTAATTAACTACTTTTTTTTAATATGTAACCTATTTTTTTCCAGTCAACTTAGACTCTAAAGTGGGTGCAATTGGATTCCTTAGTCGTCTTGTATCTTCAATATATCCACTAACTTTAGTTAAGTAAGTTGTTTTTGTTTCATCGAATATTTTTATTTTATTTGTATATTTCATGACATAATATCACAACACGAATGTAATAAGTTAGCAAAATATAAGTAAAACTAAGAAAATAGTCCCAATATAACAAAAAAACTGATTACCATTCATCCACTGATTGGATTAAGGGAGAATAATGTAATTTACACTATAACTACTTATGTGTATGCTTCGATATTTTCGTTTATTGCATTATATAGGAAACATATTATGACGATTTCAATTATTCCAATTTTATCGATTTATTTGAGTATTTCTCAGCTAAATTAGAAGTAAAAATCTACTTAAAAAGGTGTTCATAATAATATAGATAAATAAATAAGACAAGTATCAAATAACTCAGTTGGATCTATAACGAAATATTAATTTCAGATGCGATGAATTAACGGGCGAGATTTTGAGAAATGAAAACGGAAGATGTATTAATTGCGGTCCTTACGAACCTGGTAACGAAACATTCTAACGATGAAATTAGTAGTAAAGTCGTTCATTTTAAAAATAATTTTGCATTTTCAGGTCTACTTTTAGGCAAAATTGATCCTAAAAAGGCTATATTAACATTTGCTGGTTATGCTGATAAAACTGCGTCGGAAAAGAAAATGGTGCGTAACGTCAGAGTGAAAGGCGATTGTTATTTCAACACAGGAGATATATTAGAAATGGACTATTACGGGTATTTCTACTTTAAGGATCGCACTGGAGACACTTTTAGGTGAGTAAAAAAAGCGATTGATAATGATTTCGTACTTATTACGACTAATCAAGTCAAGTCAATCAAGGACTGGCAAATAGGCCATGATTATGCATAATTATTCTCTTAAACAGATTAAGAATAATATGCCCACGAATGCCAATAATATGTACTATATATAATATATACATATAAGTACATATATACGTAGATCACGTCAATGCTTTACATAAAGTAAGTCAACGGTCAAACGCTGGCCTATATGAGTTAAAAATATATAACATTAAGAATGAATACGATTACAACAATAATAAAACCAATTTATAAATTACGAATTATCGATATTCGGTATTAGTAAAACAATACAATAAAAATTATAATAAATATTTATATTATAAAAATTATGAATATTATAAAAAAGTATAATAAAAATTTTATACAAACATCGAATGTGGCTTTATTTCCTGTTAGATAACAAAACGGGAATGTACATCAGTTATCTGTAACTGAAATTAATAAAAAGAAACGGTCTCGTAATATCTTTAAAGCAATGTTGCTTTTTGATTTCTATCATTTAACTATATTAATTATTTTTGTTAACAGATGGCGCGGTGAAAACGTATCTACTGCGGAAGTAGAAGGAGTGATCAGCAACTTGGTCGGATTAAAAGATGCTGTTGTTTATGGTGTTCCCGTAAGTAAATATTAAGATATATAACTTTATTATGAAATTATAAAAATCACTTTTAAAAATATAGTGACGACACCAATTATTATTTGGAGAGGGAAGCTGTGAGCCGAGTAATTAAAGACAGGGAGATAATTACTTAATAAGTAGAATGCTTGAGAATTGTTTTATGCAATTTATTTTATATTTCTTACTCTGCTATTGTCTATTGGTAATGACCATTTACCTCCAGATTTACCAGTCATTATAATCGATATTCTGACTGATTATGTCCTCCAGACCGATTTCTGCTATGGTGGTGAATCTCACGAGAGATTAGCCAACTGCGCAGGACATATTATAGTGTGTGCAAATACAAGTGCATTGTTTTTCTGTAACAACAATAACACAAAAATAAAATTATTATTCACACTCAGAATCCGATGGGACGGCAATCCGTTTTACATGCTTTCCGAGGCACGTGTATACAACACTTCAAACTTTCAGACCGGAAGTTTATTGGTATATTTTATAGACAATTTTGCTAATAACTTTACTTAATTTTTAGATTCCTTATGTAGAAGGAAAAGCGGGTATGGCAGCAATTGCAGATCCAGAAAAGAAGGTTGATTTAAAAAATCTTGCAGAAGGGCTCAAGTCATCTTTACCAGCTTATGCAAGACCTTTGTTCGTCAGGATCCTCCCAGAACCTCCACTTACAGCAACATTTAAACTTAAGAAAAAAGTTTTAATGGAACAAGGTTTTAATATCAATATTCATGATGATCCGATCTACTTTCTGGATCAGAAAAGTGGTACCTTTGTCCCATTAACTCAAAAGCTCTACGACGATCTTAATGAAGGTGTAATTAGGCTGTGATTCCAAAGTAATATTTATTATTTTTATTATTTAAAAAACCACTAAAACTTCAAAACCAACAGAAGGTTTGATAATAATAAATTTACAAAGATAGACGTTGATTGCGTTTAAAAAAATTATAAAAAAGTTAATAGTTTATCCTTTTTTAAATATAATAATATTATGTAGCCATATTTAAACATTGCATACGGTTTATGTATTTGATGCAAAGAAAACGAAAAATAAAAAGGCCAAATAATATTTCTAGAAAATATTTTTTTGTAATAGTAAATACTTTCTATTTTTATTTATATAAGGATATATTTTTATAAAAACTATGCAAATATTTCTTTTGCTGCTTATTTATTCTGTGGTTATAGATCTGAATATTTTCTACGTTCTGTATTTTTTTATTCTTTTTTAATTTAACTAGACGAGGATCGTAACAGCAATATTAAAATTTTATCAAATATCACATACCGCAGGTTATACCAATGATGATGTAGAAATTTTGTCTTATCCATTTGCTACTTATTGTTATTTAATAAATATTTCATTATTTTCGGTACGGGTCACCAATTACGGACACAATGCCTTGCCAAATAGGCTTTATAAGATAATTATTACAATGTATTACTGCATTAATAAAAAAATATGTGTATTTAGAACCATGAAAGTACCGACTTGAAAAAAAGGATTTATATACTTATATTTAATAGTAATTATTTATCTATGGATTTGAAATGTAAAAGCAATGAGTGAATGTGCCATCTCAAAGGACTTGTAATATATAATTTTTAAGCCTCAATTTATGGTCAGGTAGTTGAGGTTATTGACCTAGAGCAGGTCATACAACGGCTACAAATAACATATAATATACTATTATAATATACTTAAAGAACATTAGGAAAACCTGTTTTTCAAGGAATTAATGCTAATATCTGACCGCTAAAGTGTTTCTGACATGTCAGTGATCGAATTTTAATTTTAAGACTAAAATATAATCGTTTATTTGTTCTGCTAACTAATAATAAAGAAATATATGATTATGTCAATTTATAATAAATGTGATAATTTTGTGCTATATTTAATTTTAACATTCTTTCTTTTAATATCCATATAAAGCTGTTACAAGGTTTTATATATTTACAAGTTACTGTTTTATATATTTTCGTAATGTAAGACAGTTCTAAAGTATTTTAGGTCTATAATATTTTGTACACGTGTGACTGGACAACTTTGTAATTCAGGTATATAATTTATATGAGCAGCAAAGATTTTATATGGAAATTTCACAATATAAATTGCTCGACTCGGTCGTAAAATGTTAGAAATCTTCTTACGTGATACGTTATTTTGATGCGTATGTCTTTTAATGTTATAAATATTATAGTCAATATCGCATATCGCATTTGATAATTATGATCTTTCATGACCGTTTTCTACGCCAAGTTTGTAATAAGAGAATAGCTATTCAGACGTTATGGTAATTTTGATTGTAGAATACAATTATATCTTTAAGAAATTATTTGTACTATGCTATTAATATAGTAAAATTAGACAATATTTTATTGTGATATTAAAATCATGTTATATCAAATATTTGTTTCGTTTTATTTCAACAATATTGATGAAATTTAAAATTATACGACCAATTAAAGTTATTAGATTTGTCATTCGTTCAGCGAAAATGCACGGGAAGGAAGCTAAGTGAAGCTTTACTAAATTATATATTATTGAATATAATTAATGGTTAATAGTAATATAGTAACAGCTATTAAAATCCCACTTTTTATATAACAAGGGGTAAACAGGCAGCAGGTTCACCTGATGGAAAGTGACTACCACCGTTCATGGACTGCAACACTGGAGGACTTGTAGGTGCGTTGCTGGCCTTTGAGGAATGAGTAGGCTATTTTCTTGAAGGTCTGCTGAACTTAGGCCTCCATCCCTTTGGAGTTCAGCCCAACACTGCGCCAATGCTTAGAATGTTACAGTCTCATCCTCACAATGTTTTCCTTCATCGCTGTTATAAGATCAAATGAAATATAAACACAAATGAATCTTATTAAAAAATTACGTGTTCCTTCCACTGGGCCATACTAGCTCAATATAATAATAGTAATAAGGGTTAAGAAAAAAATGAAACTCAGAAATATCATTACATTTATAATATTCATACTGAACTTCTGTAACTTCATATAGAACACCAAATAACAAATAGGTACATTAATTTTAATAGCAAAAATATTATCGTGGTCTGTCAATTCTGTATCTATATAACTCTATGGTTGGTTTGATTCGATAACTTCTATCTCATTTTAAGATTTCTATCTCACTCACACTATAATAAAACTCACCAAGAACTCACTAGTTGGTAAAGAATCGACTTACAAATAAACATTTGTAAACTTAAACATCTGAACAGACATTGAGTTGAAATTGTGATTATAGTCAATGTCACATATCACCTTCTGACGATGCACGATCGTACTCTGCGGTAAGTTTCGAGTTTGTTCTTAGAACACTATCGTATCATGCCAATGTGAGGTAATGTTTGCTTACTTCTATTTCTTTTATAACACACGTATACTCTTGGTGATTTAATTGCTTAAAAGTTCTATAAATATGTATTTAGAGAAAATTCAATATATATATATATATAAAGTTCTATAAATAGAAAAGAAAAGTCAATATATATATATATATATATATATTTTACGAAATCGGTCACGAGGGTATCAATTATAACTAAAAGTGTCGTTTTGACACTTTTTGCAGCCGATTAAAAATAAGTGGCCAATATCATACAGCTAGGAACAGTTCACGTGTGAGCGAGATGACAATAACTTTGTAACTACTTTCTAAATTAAAACTTTTTACTTCACTATTACGAGCTAAGCTGTTAAAACTTACATGATGTACTTATAACGTTATGACTCAAAAAATAATCTATTTATTGTATATAAAATGAATACCTTTCAACATTGATGTATAAATATTAATTGCCTATAAAAATTACAGTTTTACAATACTATAAAAATACTTACGTACCTATCTAAAACATCGATTCTTAAAAATACAAATCCATTTTTTTAAATATGTAGTAGTACAATTTGTAACTTTTTTTTTACTTAATAATTACGATATAACATGATTGTGGGCATTTAACATTCTGGCTAATTATAATAAAATATTGCTTAGTTCACTCGAACTAACAATTTGTTACATATTCCATTCAAGATATTTCATGGCAAAACACATTGCACCAAGTCAAAATAAGTCTCTTTTCCATTTAAAAAAACGTTCAATCGCCATTCATTTATATAATTTTCTATTATATATAGATAAGTATGTAATATTGATTTAACCCAATAAATAAGTCAAAAGTTCTCATTAATTCATAGTAGTATCTACTATAAAATAAAATAAATACACGAACAATAGAACTATATATATAAATCTAGTATAACATAATACATAACTACTATTTTTTGAAAATATTATTCAAGATATAAGAGTAAAAATATAATTTAGATTTACGAAATAATAATTATTAAATTACGCTTGATATCTCATAACATAGGATAAAGTTGCCCATCTTTTATTTGTATCTTAACAGACATGTTGTCCGCGACTTTGATCACAATCTACGTTTCAGGATTTAAAACTTTTGACGTCGTAGAGTCCAGATAACTACGTAATTATTCCAACATATTTTATATATTTTACTAATAAAAATGCTTAATACATCCAACTTTATAAAGCATGCAAACGATATGGTCATATCATTGAATAAGTTTTATATAATAATTAGTATATAATAAATGAATTGCATTACTTAACCCACAATCATTAATACTATTATGAATTTGAAACGTAAATTTTCAAGTTAACTAAAACGTATATCAAGATGCTATTTGGATCTGAAATTTAGGCGGGCCTTATAAATATTACTGTAATGATGAAATTGACTTCATAATATTATTTATTTTTGATCATTTGACCACTTCGTTGGGCGGTAAACATTTTTACTTGTGATGAAATAATTATGATTGTGGTTCGGTTAGTACTGAGTGCTATGATTTATTTCCTGACAGTCAAAAGTCGCGTTGGCCATGACATCCAACTACCACGAAAAAGCCTTTTCATTTTTCGGGTTAATATATAGCCTATGACACTCATAAATAATGTGGCTTTCTATTGGTATTTTTTTTTTTTGAATCAGCTTAGTATATCCAGAGATTACCCCCTACAACCTCACAAAGTTTACCTCTTTATAATATTAGCATAGATTTGCTGAAAAATGAATAGTTTCATTATGTTCCATACCATAAGAATATACGTTGTGGGGTTGGGGGGAGGTGTTTTTATTAAAAGTAGCGTATGTCCTTCCTCAAGGATCAAGCTCGTGTTATAAGAAATTTAACCAAAATCGGACCAAGGTTCTAGCTGCGAAAGCGTAACAGACCGAGTTACTGTCGCATTCATAATTTTCTAAACGAATATGATTCATTAACGTAAAGCTTACGTTGAAAATCCACACTAGAATAAATGAAGATACTTAGTTTTAATAATTACAACATTAATTATCCTAACTAAATGCACAACAATTAATATGGAACTAACATTGCATCAGGAATTTTGATATAGCAGGCACGAGGATATTATTTCTGCATATTTACATTCATAATAATTAATTCATTTTACAATCCTCATTAATAATTTAAGTCGAACCTTTGATAGGCTTACTGTAATTGACACAGTTATAAGCGCTTAATCCTATAAATATATTCAATACATGAAAAAGCTTTGATCTATTCATACATTTACTATTTACTATAAAACTATTATATATTCACTCGAATATTTATCAGTTTCAATATATTGAGCTCAATCTAAAACTATATTATCTGTAATCATTTAAAATATACTTCAACAATTGTTACTTTCGAAAACCGTTTTTAAAATTAGAAAAGATACACCTTGAGCATTTTAATTATCATTTTCTTTTGTGATAAAATCAAATCAACTCATTCAGTGATTAACATCTCATTATTCTTTATCATTTTCAATGTGAACACGTCTTTACAAATCGAATCATTTCAACTCGTTCCTAGCTCCTAAATGTTTATACATTTGTTAAATTTTCAATTATCATTAAAATTCCTTTCAGACAGTGTGAAGACACCGGTACTTAAATGTCATCGTTCATTTTTCCTCTTACTCCTGAAAAGAATCCAAGGTCCCTCCAAGGCTTCATTAATTTGGTTCTGACTTTTACCTTTAGTTTCGGGTATCACTATGTAAATGTACCCGGCGCTTATGAGTGTGATTGAGGCGCAGATGTAGTACGCGGCGTGGAGGCCGAGCGAGACGGCGATAGTTCCGAAGTAGCGGAGAACGAGGAAATTGCTGAACCACATCCAAGCGATGAGGAAGCTGGATGCTAGACTGCGCACCTAAATGAAAATATTAATCAAGTGACAAAAAACAAACAAACAAGAATTGTCAAAAATTTTAACAGAGAACTACTGTTCAACCAATTTATACCATTTTTTTTTAGGCAGGCGTACGAGTAAATGGGACACCTGATGGTAAGTAAGTAATCATCACCGCCCTTAGACATTGCCAATGCGCCACCAACCTTAAGAACTGAGATGTCCCTTGTGCCTGTAATTACACTGGCTCACTCTCCCTTCAAACCGGAACACAATAATACCAAGAGCTGGTGCTTATTTAGCCCAAAGGCTGAGTCTAGCGGTGCAGAGGCAACAGTACCAGCGTCTTGGGTACAATGCCACAGGACAATCTTTAAAACGGAGTGTTTTTGCTTTAAATTTGTAATGTGTATTTTGTTGTTTTTATTTTAATTTTATAGAAATGTCTGTACATAGTTTTTACTGCTTATTATAAATAATTTTGACACATGGTTTAATAAAAAACTCTATGCGGTGGGCAAACCATTACATAGGTGTACTAGGATAACAGCTGACAGGGAGAGATTGCGTACATCTTGAAAGAATAACATCAGCCACTACTTCATGACGACCACGACCACTCTACCAAGAGCGTATCGACTAATAAGAAGTATTTTGTATGGCTTTGTATGCTGTTGTTTGTACTTAACTTATTTTAGTACATATAAAGGCTACTTAATGTATCTAACTCTTAATAATATTCAAATATTACTTACATTGACAGCAAATAGTTCCGATATCAAGACGAAGGGCACTGAACCGAGTCCAATATTATACAAGAACAATACCAAGGACAGTATAATAACTGGCAGCCATATTGCTATGTCTTCTTTGTCTCGTTGCTCAAACTTAACCGACCAATTAGTATCCATTGTGTAATTGTGTTCTTCAACGGTAACTTTATACCACGATTTTCCACTATCATTAAGAAACTGACCGACGGTATTATTGTAAATCGTATAATTTCCTTGAATTTCAATTCTTTCTCGAATGTTCTTTTCCTTATAATTGAATTTCCGTAACGGCCACAAGCGATGGAAGTACCAGGAGTGCATGCGTAGGTGGGGATCACAGTATATTCCTAATACCGTCAACCCCAAGACTATTCCAGTACACGACCAAAGCAGAAGTGTCTGAAAAAATATGCAAGATTGGTAATGCAAAGTATTAAGTGATTTATATTCGAAATGTAGATATAATATAACTAGTCAAAATAGTCCGTCGTATAGAACGTGTTAAAATGAAATATACGTAGCTGGTTCAAATTCGAGCTAGCAAGTGCCTAAGTTGTCTTTATATTTGATCCTGTTCTCTGTACAAGTTACAGTAGTTAAGGAAAACATATTGGAACTTGTATAAAATAAAGAGAAAATCATTCACTCGTTCGCAGTATTTTAAGTATTCAAATACAAAGTCAAACAAATTATCATATAGATAATCCTATATGGTAAATTATATATACGCCCGTTAGTAGGCGTATCTCCAATCTCACAACAGTACTTTCTTATTATTATTGATTGAATGGTGAGTGAGCCAATGTTCAAGATATATACCTACTTAGTAGGTGGTTAGCGGCGCATTACGGGGTAAGAAGTATTTCTTAGAAAGTCAGATCGTCTGTGGGTTGAACGTGACAACTAACCATGAGTGGTGAGGCGAATGGATAAAAGTGCTCGCTTGCTTTCTTAAAAGAAATCGTAATGAAGAAAACTAATCACAGTTGACCTTGAACTAAATAACTTTTGATTCAGTAGCACTTATTTCAATGGTACAGTGGTGTTAAAGAGAGCGACCTAGACTAATTAAAATACAGGGAATATGGCTACACTTAGCTGATACTTGTACCAGTGGATCATGCTAATTTTCATGAACAGAAAATAAATGTATGTACGAATCCCATTCTCATATTAAGTACCTTCCTTCCAACTTTGTCAACGGTGACTGTGGCGACGGCCGCTCCTAGCACCAGTGCTGTGCCGCATAGCATTGAACCAGCTTCCGATGACTCGAATATCGCACGAGGTAGGGTTCTGCAAAAGTATTATAAACATACGATTTTTACTACTAATCATTTAAATATTTATAGTGACGATATATATTTATACACTGCTTTTATGATTGCCTTGTTAGTCTTGTGGCTTGATGTAAGGCTGCAGATCCAGAGGTCCTGGGTTCAATTCCCAGGTCGGGCCAATAAAAAGTTATTGGGTTTTTCTGTCAGAAAATTCTCAGTAACAGCCCGGAGTCTGGAAGTTGGAAGTGTGTACACTCCAGTGCCTCGGAAAGCACGTAAAGTCGTTGGTCCTGCGTATGAATTCTTTCCAGTCGTGTCGGATTGCCGTCCCATCGGATTATGAGAGTTAGGGAATAGAGAGTGCACCTGTGTTTGCGCACACACTTGTGCACTATAATATCTCCTACTTAGTTGGCTAATCTCTCTTGAGATTGGCCGCCGTGGCCGAAATCGGTCTGGAGTACATTATTATTACTGTTTATATATATATATATATATATATATATATATATATATATATATATATATATAATTGACATCATAGTATACTCGGTGACAAAATATATTATACAATACTAACTAAAGCAAAACAAAGGTTTTTATTCGATTGTGAATTATTGATAGTAATTGAATTGTATACAAGTATTCGCTTGTGACTTCACTCGTATGTTAGACGTAGGGAGTCAGGTGTTAGGTATAAAAAAGTAGCCTAAGTCCTTCATCACAATCGGTTCAGTGGTTTAGACGCGAAAGATAGCGAAAGTTACGTTTGCGTTTATAATATTAGACGTACTAGATTAATATAGATTGTATGTATGTATTTATTGCTAAATTTTATGTATAATAATGATGAGAGATCTAAAAACTTAAAAATTAAATATTTACCGATTCTTAAATTTAGTTAAAGGATGTTGTTTTTTTTCTTTATATATATTTGATAAATTTGCTTCTCATTTCCATGTATTTAAATGTAATAAAAAACCAATGATAGAGGTGTCATATATGAGAATACAATGTCAATGCCTTACCCATTGTAAATGGTAAAGTTATAAGCGGTGATGTTTAAGACGGGCACGCTGTGCGCGGAATGGCGCAGTACGGCGGCTGCAAAACTGTTGACGGCACCCGCACCACTGCCTGCTGCCGCGCACAGTACCACACAACATGACAACAGAGCGCGGCGATTGCTGCCGTGACGGACTGCAGACGGATCAAGCACACATGTTTTACTGAATAATATTTTTGTAGTTTACACTCTTAAAATCAATCACAGAAACAGAACACTGAACTTAATTATACCGTGTTTTTAATAAATAAAAGTATGTGACATCGATATAATGTTATAAAGTCTAGCCTATATTATCAAGTTTAGCTGCGTTTGTCAGGATTTTTCACATACCCTTAACCCGTTACTACTACTTACTAAATATTTTAGATAAGGCAGTGGAAGGGAGATGTTTATTCACAATGTTGATTATAAAAATTAGGTGGTCACACTTAATTACTCAAACAATTACGATATATGAAGGCTAACGTAGCAATACAAAAACCTTCCCAAGCCTGTCTATCCCAGTCATATTTTAGTAGCAAACAATAGGACAACACCACACAACCAATTAGTAAAATTTATTATCTTTAGTATTTTTACTAAAATACCTACATAGTTCTCTACATGCTGATTTCTCAACTCTATCTCGATCAGAGTTAGATTCAAGCCCACTACTCCGTTTTAGCATTGGTTGGAAAGTATCAGAGTCCTGTCTTCTCATAACTTCTTTCCTTCCATATCCTTCTGATATGCGTATGCGGACCTCTTGCTGCTCGATTACATCAGTCAAGTCTTCTCGGAAATCAGATCCGTCGAACCAGCACATGATTTTTGCTGCTTCCTGAATGTAAAAGTTAGGTATAATAATGTTATCGAAACTTCTCACAGGCATTAATTATTTTTCTAATAAAGAGTAAGTTAGAAAGTTATTAAAGGCGTTATTTTATCGATACCTATTATTATTGTTAATGTTGTTAATACAGATTTAGAATTAAATATTACTTTTAAGATATACCTGAATTTTTCCAACGCTGATAAGAAATGAAGGTGTTTCTGGCAACCAAATCAAAGATAGCAGCAGAATAGCTGGTGGTATAGCCATTGATAGAGATAAAGCATGCGCAGATAATATACCACCGGCTGAATAGGCAAAGAGGATACCGCAACTGAAAATAATTAATAATATTGATTGAATGTGTTAAAGGAATCGATTGAAATTTATCAAATAACTACATGCTACTAGTACTAAATTAGACCTATGAGAAATAAAGACAGAATTGTCTACCAGAAACGAGTGTAAGATTTATTTAGTGAAATGAAAAAATCTACAATATATAAAAGATTGATTATGAGGCTTATGTTATATTTATTAAGCTCCACACAATACATAACGTACACGAAATAAGAAACGGTTAAGGTGTTTTGAGTGAAGGTATTTTTTCAGTATGTACTATATATATACTATACACCGAGATGGCCCTGTGGTAAGAACGCGTGAATCTTAACCGATGATCGTGGGTTCAAACCCGGGCAAGCACCACTGAATTTTCATGTGCTTAATTTGTGATTATAATTCATCTCGTGCTTTACGGTGAAGGAAAACATCGTGAGGAAACCTGCATGTGTCTAATTTCACTGAAATTCTGCCACATGTGAATTCTACCAACCCGCATTGGAGCAGCGTGGTGGAATAAGCTCCAAACCTTCTCCTCAAAAAGAGGAGAGGAGGCCTTTAGCCCAGCAGTGGGACATTCACAGGCTGTTACGGTTACGGTACTATATATAACTCCTTACATCACTTGCTATCAATTAAAGTTTGAATTTAATAAAAAACATTAGTTATTTAATATTTAAAAAAAGAATGATATTTCAGTCGTACGATATTGCTTATTTAATATTTAAAAATAACATCAGATGTAATATTAAAAATATAAAAATAACAATTGCATCCTTTTTTATAATAAATATGTATAATGGATGAATAAGTCTTTATTTATTCAGTCTTATGAACGAAGTTTATTATTGTATACGTCTTTGAACCGATGATTCTACCATACCTAATCGTTTCTAAATCATTGAATCCGGCCATGAACGGCATTGATCTCCATAGCGATTAAAATGCTGGCTAGTTACTTGGAAATAGAGAATATTCACTTAATTTATATAATTCACCATACTTGAAAGTACAGTGAATTAACAGCCTACATTAATTACCCAAAAGTTACACACATAAATTAATTAAATGAATCATATATCTCGAAACTGCAATTGAATATTTGGCTAGTAAATTGCTTGTCTTCGCGAAGTCTCGCCTCCAAATGTTGGCCAAATAAAGCAAATCAAATTATTCACTTTCGTAAGTTGGATTCAAGCCAAACCTGATAACAGAAGATATCTTACTTTCAGTGAACTGAATAAATTAGGGTGATCATGTCACATTTTTACAGGACAAAAACAAATTAACTTAATAAGAACTTTTCTGTGATTTCGGAGAAAAACCTCGATCACCTATGAACGGTATGCTTTCCAATTAGTTAATATTTTGCGTGCGTCTTGTTTGCTTTTAACTATTTCGTTTTCTTCTTACGTGCAAAATATGCTTATATCTTGTATGTCATGATTTTCCGTAACTTTATTTTTATCCTTTTCACCTCTTCATCATAAGAATAGTTCAGTAAATAGGTATTAAATGCTTTCAATCTAAACTCTGATACGTAATACCTAGCTAATCTTATGCCTTGGTTTTTGTATATGTCCACATTTATGTTAAATGTGCAGAACACGTTGCTTGGCCATATAATATATCGAATTAGCTAAAAAATGTTAACCTGCATGCCAATGCTGGCATAGCAGCAAGACCTCTAGTTCTGGGCGCAATTTCTGCACAGTAAAGTGGAGCCAACGCAAGTGCACCAGCACCACCTGCTCCTGCTGCAACCCTCGCTGCCCACACGCCTCGAGCTCCACACCAGGCAGCTAACGACCAGCTAATCTGGAAAAACACATTCAAACAAATGTATTGGATCCATACATCTGCGACAGAAAACATCCTTATGTTTTTTTTATTCAATTAAAACATCCTTACGCTAGCTACTTATGGGAGAAACTTTAATGTTTACATAGGACATAAGTTCCTTGCTTAAATGATGACGAATACAGTTATCATCATACTTTATATGTAAGAACGTGCTCTAAGCCATTTTGTGAAGCAACAATACAGTAATCAAAAGAGAATTGATTGTGTATTACAGCTAAAGAATTAATTATAACTGCAATTGTACAATTTTTGATTTTTATCATCAATTATCTATTCATAAGTTGTCCACGGATTTGATAGAATTATTATCACGAAACGGAGAATTTCTTGTCGAAAATATATATTGTTAATTTTATTTTTACAGATTTCGGAATTCATTTAGTTATCTAAAACAGTTTTCCTATATCTATTATGATTTAAGATATACCCACTAACAAACTGTAAGACACTCTCGTTAACGCACTGTACGTAAAACAATGTACATGATATCTGTAAAATATAATCAAAAATCTTTTATAATAATTTTATCCAATATTTATTACTATTAAAATTTAACCGTTTTCACCGCTTTATTTATCTCATGTCCTTCACCCAAAAGTTATTTGGAAGAGATCGCTCTTTTAGCGATAAGACCACCTTTTGTACATTAATAGTAAGATGTTTGTGCTTAGAACTGTATGTTTTTGTAACTCTTTTGGTGTACAATGAAGCATATTCTATTCTATTCTAAAATTATTGTCACATTAGCAAAGGCCCCGATAAGACCTCATTTTAATAACAATTATATAATATACAACTGATAATGTAAATGAGCGCTAATTAATGAATAAACCAAAATTCATGATATTCATTAAAATATTCGACATGGCCCAGTGGTAATAACGCGTGAATCTTAACCGATGAATGTGGGTTCAAACCCGGGCAAGCACCTCTGAATTTTCATGTGCTTAATTTCTGTTATAATTCGTGCTTTTCGGTGAAGGAAAACATCGTGAGGAAACCTGCATGTGTCTAATTTCATCGAAATTCTGCCACATGTGTATTCCACCAACCCGCATTGGAGCATGGTGGAATAAGCTCCAAAACCTTCTCCTCAAAAAGGGAGAGGAGGCCTTAGCCCAGAAGTGGGACATTTACAGGCTGTTACTGTTACTGTACTGTATTAAAATATTGCAATAACTTACAATAAAGCTAAGACATATACAAAGCGCTCCTGCTCTTCTTCCCCGCGTGTCGGCTAACACAGCGAACATGGGTGCTGCTGGCAGCGCAACCAGGCATGGTAGCGCTGCCAGCCATGCGCCACCAGTTAGTGCTTCATTGCCAAGAACACCAGAAACCCAGCCTGTGCTGCAACCATGCGTGAAGCAAGATAGGTTGTCTGAAAGAAAGTACACAATTTTAGTAATACTGTTTTCTTTAATATTTCTTTTCTGTAATTGTTATTTATTTGTATCCGTATTTATAAGTAGTCAGTAGTTTATTCTGTTTTTATTTTGCTCATAAAAATCGTATCACACAATATGACATTATAATAGTCGAATAAATAGAGGAATAGGACGAAGAGTACGTTTTCTTTGTAATTAATGTAATTTAAAAAAAAAGTTAATACATATATCATCATGCTTTTCTGAAAAAAAATGTCAAAATAAAATCTTTATTCAATTGAAAGAATCAGAAGAAGAGAAAGAAATATATATTATATAATTAAATAATAAATAAATAATCAATCAGTCAGTGCCCAGCAGTGGGACGTTTATTTCTAGTTTTACTTATTGTCTTTAACTCTGGCCACGGATTTTTTTATAACTTTTTTTTAATATCATAACTGACAATTTTAAATGTTTACGATACTGTGTGTGAAAGCTTGTACACAATTATATTGGTCGTTGACCCGCGACAGAATGACTAACCCTGTGACAGAGAACTGAACTGTGAACATAACAGAATATAACTTTGTAATAAGTTATGATTATTTGACCGTGATGCTGCGGGCTGAGTCTATTCGCTAGTTTACTTATATGATGATCCTTATTGTGTGTGTGTATTGTGATGATAATTTTTTATAAATAATTTGTGCTAATCCTTAATTTTGAACAAGCACTTTTGAATCGTAACTTTATAAATTTAATTTTAATGTAAAGCTTTCAAAAATTTATTCAAGTAAGCAGGTATATAAAAATAATAATAATATTTATAATGTCCTCCAGACCGATTTCGGCCACGGCAGCCAATCTAAAGAGAGATTAGCCAACTGCGCAAGAGATATTATAGTGCACTCACGACACAGTGCACAACACAGTGCACTCTCTATTCCCTAACTCTCAAAAACCGATCCCTCCTCCGAAAAATTCTTTTTCATTAATCAAAAATTATTAGTATATTACATAATGTTATGTATAATATGTATTAAGTATATACATTTATATTTATAAATCCTGTAAAATCAACGAATACTATCGAATACAGCGAATACTCTTTTATTATTTTTATTATTTGGTACAGTACAATAAACCTGATTTATCAATCTTTAAAATGTTTTGAATTAATTTCTTATAAAATGTAAAATTGGAGAAGAGAATGTGATACGTTTTTTGTTATTATTTATTTGTAAGTTACTTAATCTAAAAAATTGTATTATTTTAGAGAATTGTTAATAATAAATATAATTTTAATACGAGAAAGCAATAATTCAGATTTTAGAGATGAACTGCGTGTCCGTTACACGCCCTTGTCAATACGCATGCTCACTCAATCTTTCATTTTCATGCTTTTTCTATCTACACCACGACCAGCAGTATTTCCTTTAATATATTTTTCTTGATGTCCGTATTAAACATATTATTATTATATTAACTTTAATTAAACTTTTAAAACAAATATGTAGTTATAGATTATATGTAAATATAATAAATTATCCAGCATTTATCTCAACAACATTTAGCATTACGAGTATAAATGTAACAAAAGAGTTAGAGGTGCATTTCATGTTTTTTTTCTATCGAAGTTTATTTATGCTTTTGATCAAACGCAATCTTAAAAATTATAATGTAGTTATACACACAATAAGCTTAAAATGGCAATGGACTGGTCATATCTCAAGACTTAAAGACAATAGATGGACAACAAAAGTGGCACGCTGGACGTGGCCATTAGGGAAAAGAAGCATCGGCAGACCAACAAAACGGTGGACTGATGATATTGTTAAGAAAGCAGGGCAAGATTGGATGGTTCTCACCAGAGGTAGAGGATTCTAGAAGGAGAAAGAGGAGGTTTCCACCCAATCGGGATGCACATTACAATAAAATAACTAACCACACTGACACTAGATTAATAATATAAGTATAAATATAAATATAAACACGACTAAGAAACATTTGAATCAAAAAAATTTTGATGTGAATAAAATTTAATTATTAACTTACCCATGCAAAATCATGTAAAAGATTATCAATTTTTACTTTAATATACCCGCAATTAAAAAGTAGTTAAATTGTAATCAACAAAGAATACGGCTCGTGTTTGTTATCTAAAAGATAATATGGTAAGCCATTTATATAAATGCGAGAGATAAATGGTCCAAGAATAGAATGCTGTGAACTTGTATCAGACTTATTTATTAAATTTATTTTTTTAAATCAAATTGCTTGTTGAGCAATTGTTAGAATATTTTGAGATGAGATCTTGCTAAGAATTGGTAATAATGAGATAGATTACGTTATAAGCCTTCAAATTGATATATAAATAGGATTTTTACTCGCGTAGCTGACATTAGTTAAGTTTGACTTATACTAATCCGAAATGGTTCAGTGGTAAGAACGCGTGAATCTTAACCGATGATCGTGGGTTCAAACCCGGGCAAGCACCACTGAATTTTCATGTGCTTAATTTGTGATTATAATTCATCTCGAGCTTTCTGCTGAAGGAAAACATCAACAGGAAACCTGCATGTGTCTCATTTCACTGAAATACTGCCACATGTGTATTCCACCAATCCGCATTGGAGCAGCGTAGTGGAATAAGCTCCAAAACCTTCTCCTCAAAAAGAGAAGAGGAGGCCTTTAGCCCAGCAGTGGGCCATTCACAGGTTGTTACTACTACTAATTCTTATCAGTACTCAGGATTGTGTACGAATAATTTCATGATGATCGGGAGAATAGTTAAGACTTAAAACGTAACAAACAAACACATTTTCGATATTACAATACTAGTATAAACAAGTATATACTTCAATAGTTGATAACAATAAAATCTAAAGAAATCACAGCAAACTCACAAACTGTAGCCGCTACCACTCGACGGACTGAACCACGCCAACGCTTCGAGGCTGTTCTTTCAATGCGGTTTCTGAAACAAATATATAATGTTATGAACTTGACTACAAAAAATAACTTTTTTTTCTAACAATTGTATGTACTTATAAATTCTTTTAATAAAACTTATGTACATTCGAATGCTTTCGAAAGCATTAGACTGAATTTTTTACTTATGTTTTTTTATTTGAATTTGTAAAATGAAAACAATCATCCTTTTTGTTTATAACATTTGAAATATTATTATTTAAAGGATTAATAATATGTGATAGTAATATGACAGTATAATATAAATGATACATATAATAGTCTAATATAAATGGTATTCATTAATTTATGGACAAAGGGTATATTTTACTTTAATGTAATATATGACGGACCGTGGTGTTGATATATACAGGGGATGAATTATAGAATAGCTCTTAAATCATCCATATTGTTAATTGGTGAACATACAATATATTATTATAGAAATATTTTTTAGTGCCTCGTTGGTCTAGTGGCTTGATATAAGGCCGCAGACCCGGAGGTCCTGGGTTCAATTCCCAGGTCGGGCCAATAAAAAGTTATTGGGTTTTTCTGTCAGAAAATTCTCAGTAGCAGCCCGGAGTCTGGAAGTTGGAAGTGTGTACACTCCCATGCCTCGATTAGCACGTAAAACCGTTGCTCCTGCGTCTGAACTCTTTCCGGTCGTGTCGGATTGCCGTCCCATCGGATTATGAGAGTTAGGGAATAGAGAGTGCACCTGTGTTTGCGCACACACTTGTGCACTATAAAATCTCCTGCGTAGTTGGCTAATCTCTCTTGAGATTGGCCGCCGTGGCCGGAATTGGTCTGGAGGACATTATTATTATTATTATAGAAAAATTTAATTTTGTCATCTTTAAGGGATGCACATATCATATCTCACACTTATCAATTCCTTATATATAAACATTCAATTCTCAAGACTAATTCAATTAGACTGACGAAAGTTACTTTCAAACACACACAGTTCAAAGCCACAGTTACAAATAAAAAAAAATCCCAAGAAGACGGGAGAAGTATTTACATAAGAGATTGCGTACCAAATGATTTTACTTTAATGATTCAATGGAACCAAAATAATATAAAACAAAATCGAATAAAACGGTCATTATAAAAGTCAAAGTTAAAAACACACCTCGTGTTTTCGCAGGACACTAGATGTTTATCTCAATGTATAAAGTATAATCACATCAATCTGCCTGTCTGTCTGACCGCGATTAACTCCTAGCAACTAGCAAACGGATTTTAATATGGTTTTCACTAATGGACGAAGTGATTCATGATAAAGGTTTAGGCGTATAATTCATAATTGTTTTGTATAAATTGGTTAAAATATGAGGATGATTTTTGAAGATGTCGAACAAAACATACCGACTGGGAGCTGTACTGACATACGCCACGTAAACTAATAGAGTTTTGTGTATAATATTAGGATTTAAACATTGCATGTAGAAGCTTTTTCTACTCTTATATTTATAATATAAATTAGTTTGAATAGACAGTCTATATTAATAACAAAATATTAAAATTGAATAAAACTTAGTCGAGGAAATAATTTGAGAAAAAATTGACGATGACATAATCATGTACATATATATTTTTTTTATTATTTATAGATTTTAAGTGTCAGATAAAATATGAAAGGAAAATCGTTCGAAAATTTATCTGCCAATGACAACTTATTAAAGATGGAACGCATCTTTGTTACCAAACTCATTGAAATATTCATCTCGTTCAGTCGCAGATGTGTCTAATGGCTGGAGCTTTTAACCAGGCTGATTTACATATCATTCATTGAAATACTTACGATTCGTATTTTCTTATTCAATCACAAATGTAATGGATTCCTCGACTTTCGTAATTTTCTAATACCTTCTAAGTGCCTAATTCATTAGAGGAAGCTACTCCCTAAAACTTTCATTTCAATAGGAGAGGAAAGAGCAGTAGGACAACTGCTTTTTATTTTTCTAGTAAATAAATTCACTAAAGGAAGAAAGATGACTCTTCACTCAATATGTTCTTTTTATATTTCTCAGGATATTTTTACTTGGTAGCAGGGCTCTGTGCAAGCTATTCTGGGTAGATACCACTCACTCACATAGTAATAATAATAATGTCCTCCAAACCGATTTTGGCAACGGCCGAAAGAGCCAACTACGCAGGAAATATTATAGTGCACAAGTGTGTGCGCAAACACAGGTGCACTCTCTATTCCCTAACTCTCATAATCCGATGGGAGGGCAATCCGACACGACCGGAAAGAGTTCAGGCAATGGCAAAGGCAATCAGTCACATCGCCAAATAGCAACACTTATTATTGTTGTGTTCTGGTTTGATTGGTGAGGGTGATATCTTAATTACGAAGGTTTGTGGCGCTGTAAGAGATGGTTAATATTTCTTATATTGCCAATGTACATGGATGATGGTTACCGTCACCATTTGGCAGTCAGTGATGGCAGCATGAAAAAACTTATTCGAAACGTTTTATTTGTTAACGTGTTTGTTTTTACTTTTACCGTAAACAAGTAAGTTAATTACGTATTAAACATAACATTAACTGTAATAACATATTAACTTGGAATAAAATAAATTGAACAAACAGAAGCGTATGTAACATACCTCGAACGTCTACATTGATGGTGTTATGCCAGAAATAATCATGCGAATATCAATAACAAGTGTACTAGGTTTCACATCAAAGAGATGAATGGCTTAGGAACGCGAGGCAAACAAAAAATCTTTTTGTATATCCATGAAAATATATAGATTTATCTTTAATGAAAAATGTTTTTTTCTCAGTACAGATTAAACAGATTGTTTTTTGATTAAAAATGGTTATATATCGAACTGGTTAAATATACGGAACTACAACATTGGGCCAACACAACATTGGGCCGTAACAAAATAAGTAAAATAAAAGCTTGTCAAAAGTGTCAGAAATACACTTATAATTGAATTATTCCATGCAGACAATGCAAAATGAACATATATAATTAATCCTCTGGTAAAGTTTCATCATAATAAAATATTATATTATAATTTAATCTTATATTGAATGATAAGCACGATGCGTTTCCACGACGGACGTGTTATGAAATCGCAGTAAGGTTTTATGCAAATATGCAAAACAGAGAATATTGCATATTTAAACGTTCTACATTTGGAATGCATTAAATACATTTTAGCAACTGGCGTATTCCGAAAATTTCATTTTGATATTCTATTTTCGTTTCATTTCATTTATATAATGTTCATATGTACAATTTTTTTTGTGAAAATAATTATCCGCCCGAAAATAATCACTCTTGAGGAAATACCTCTTATTCCCCTTAATGAGAATATACTTATACCCTTTAATGAGAAATTTGGAGCTTAATCTATCACGTTACTCTAGGACAATTTGGTGAATACAATTTTATTGCAGTTATTATATTTACGAAACAGTATAGTTTCGAAAAGTGCTTTGTTAACTTGTACTTAAATTCCTGCGAGCAAATCGTATTATTGATGAACCACAGGGAATCAGCACAAATTTCCTGCGGAAAGAGAAAGGTACCAATCCCACTCGGCGAAGACGAATATGTCGTCTTTTCCTTTCCACAACCCGTGGCTTAAAAGTTAGGGCGTCTGGAGTCATAGATGATATTAAGCTGTCGAACGCGCTAGCGAGGGGTGGGGATTGAGGTCGAGATCACCTTCACGCCCTTAGAAGAACTCCGCCAAGTCACGAACGGAGCATAGCGGGAGGTGCCGTGGCTGTCTTATATCGAAACGATCCCGTAACCTCTCCGTACGACTGTAACGTATGTATGTACGTAACAGTGCTTTTAACGGCTCCCCTTCAATAGGTTTCCATTGCGACAAAAAATAAACTTGTAGTACAGAAGTATAGATAAACACGTTATATTGTCTTAACTTGTAATAATTTTTACATTTATTTTCGCCCAAAAAAGTTATAAAAAATAAAGCAAGAAAGATACTTTTTTAATTAATCTCATTCATTTAAAAACATCATTCTGCTTTTAAGAAAAGAATTAAAAGTTTATTTTTTGTTTTTATATTATCCTTAAATACTTTAATGTTTTACAAACTTTTTCCATAAGATTCATGTTGCGGAAAAACCCCAAATTTCTTTGTAATTTTATTAAGACGGTTTCACGGGCTACATGTAGAGTTTAATAATACATTAATTTTATCGTATTTTACAAAAAAAATATAATGTGACATCGAGCACGATTGACCTTCAGTAATGGGCATGAACTCGCATAATCTTAGGTAAAATAAAAATAAAAACATTTGAAGTTATAACGTTACCGTGCAAATGAATTTACAATTACGTCTACAATATGACGCGAAAAAACATATGTTTTTGGACAACAAGGCTGAAGACATGCGTCTTAATCGTCCTAAGGTTGAACTATAACGAGGATTGTTCTAAATATAATTAAAATAAACTTACAAAGAATATATTTGAATTAAGAATATCGACGTGAGTAAAAATTCAGACAGATACCATATGACGTGAATTGAATTGAATGAGATAAAAATAATTAATCGATGATTGTGGGTTCAAGCCCGGGCAAGCACCACTGAATTTTCATGTGCTTAATTTGTTTTTATAATTTATCTCGTGCTTGACGGTGAAGGAAAACATCGTGAGGAAACCTGCATGTGTCTAATTTCATTGAAATTCTGCCACATGTGTATTCTACCAACCCGCATTGGAGCAGCGTGGTGGAATAAGCTCCAAACCTTCTCCTCAAAAGGGAGAGGAGGCCTTAGCCCAGCAGTGGGACATTAAGAGGCTGTTACTGTTACTGAAATAAAAAAAATAATTTACAAAGACTGGATAAAGTATTATGTACATCACGACTGAATAAACTAGACGAGGTTGCAGATGAGTTGAATTTTATTATTTTATATATAATACAGCGAAGCTTTTATAGATATAGCGACGATAAAAACTAATAAAAACAATTCTACTGAATAACTTACATTTTCATATCATAATTTATTTTTCATTTAAATCTTCTAAAAATGATTAGTACGCCGAACACCCAACGTCGAACAACACAAAAACTCTTATTAACCATTTTGACAATCGCCAAAAACACAACTGTTCTAACTACGACATCAAGTTAGGTATTTGTGTATATCCTAAATTTACATAAGTATAGTTGAAGTCAGAATATAATTATTTTAAAACTAAACTTTCGTTTATCAATAAAGTCTGTTTCATTTTCTTGTTTCTCGATATAAAATCCGTGAAACTTCATTATAATAATGACGATGTCTTCCTGACCGATTTCGGTCACGTCGGCCAATCTAGAGAGGCGAACTGCGTAGGACATTTTTTAATGCGCAAGTGTGTGCACAAGCACAGGTGCACTCTCTATTACCTAGCTCTCATAATCCGATGGGATGGCAATCGGAGTTCAGGCGCAGAACCAACGGCTTTACGGTCTTTCCGAGGCACGGGAGCGTACACACTTCCAACTTCCATAATCCGGGCTGTTACTAAGATTCTTCGGCAGAAAAGCCCCATAACTTTTAATAGACCTCGAGTTCTGTGGCCTTATACTTATATACCAATATACCAATAGTTAATTATAGGCAGGAATAACAAACATTAACGCTTATATATAATATCTAATAACGCTATCTCTTCCTGCTCCACTACTACTGGAATGTCTCTTCTAGAATTAAAAAGTAGTTATTTAAGTATATACAATACATAACAATTAGGAAAGTCATGCCTTAGAAGGCCAATGTGCTGATTAGCGAAGTTTCCAAACTAAGTTGGCGTGTCATACTGCGCTTGTAATTAGTTACACGAGCTTGTAATATTTTAAATTAAAATTAAATTAAGTACTGTTATGACCCAGTCGTTAGAAGACGTGAATCTTAACCGATGTTTCGGAGTTGCAAGCATATATTAGTGTTCATGTGTACAATTGATATTTATTATTAATTTCTTGCTTGGTGGTGAAGGAAAAAATCGTGAGGTATCTTTCGTTTAGGCAGCAGCAGTGGGACATTTATAGTCTGTTATTTATCTTTATTACTTTAAAATGAAAAATATAAAGCTTATACAACTAAACTTAGTTACTGAAGTGAAATCTTATTGCACTTGAAACGTCATTCAAATTCGACCTTGAAATATAACCATTCTCTACCACATGACTGTGTGGAGATGTCGGTATATGAACAGGTAGTCCGTTTCTAAATATAATAAGGTACGGCCACAAACCCAATTAGGTAACCACATTAAATTTAAATATCGAGTAAACTAGTATTAAAAGATAAGTCTTTAGGCCTCATTAAAACGCCAAAAACCGAATTAATTATACAGAGTGTAGCTAAATTTATTTAGAGCACCTATTTTAAATTCAAATGTTTGGGTTAATTGAAACGAAAAAGTCATTGTGCAGGAACGGAACTTTATATTTTTTAAGAGCCATCTGATGGTAGATTGTCACCATCTGTAGTGCCTGTATTGTTACACTGGCTCAGTAACCCATCAGAGGCATCAAACTGGAACACAACAATACTAAGAATTGTTGTCTTGCGTATGGGCTATGCTTGTATACTATACCATTATATATATGTCATGTGTGGATGGTACCTTCTGGGCAGAAGGGTTTCCATAAAGTCCTATCACTAAGATACATGTTTTTATTTCTTTTGATTTTTAGCTGCCCATTCTTAGACTTGAAGCGTATTAAAAATAATTCATCATATTTGATCACACGGCAAAACAACATTTAAAAAAAAAAACCATAAATTTTTTTAAGCATATGTGAATATTTAGGTCTGTGTGAACACATTACGTACGGTATGCACAACAGTGAAATTAAAAAAATAACTAATAATATTATTTATCATATTTTATATATAAATTATGACAATGTTAAATATAAATAACTAACTGAAAAAAGTCAGATAAAACCGAATAAAAAAGCAGTATATTTCCATCCGCCCTGTATATGTGTTACGTCAAATCGCGTGTTAGCTATCAGCCGTCTGCATGTAATGACCAAGAAACGACTAGCAGTCTTAAACGGGTAAAATTGCATGCATTTTTGATGCAAATTACGTGTTGTTACTAAGTGACAACTCGTGCAAATATTGAACACCATTTTAGTATTCCAATAATCTTGTTAAGAATATTTTCTAGAAAACACCATCTGTTCAGCCTTTAATGGGCCTATCATAGTTGTTCTATTATTGCCTAGATAATTTCATTCAGGTTTTATGGACCTATCCTTATTGGATTTTTAACGGGTCCTGTGTGATCACTCAACAGTTTCCCGCTATCCTCTGCAGGTTATCAAAGCAGCTGGTCTGGGGGTATTTTGTCCATTTTCTGAGTCATTATCTTAAAGCCAGTTCAAATACTTAGAAATGACATGCTTTAAACATTACCAGTTAATATAGAAGCGTTACACTTACTCATTAATTGTCTACTACCAATATTATATCTTAACTATACAAACTATATAATAATTAACTATTTAATATACAAACTATAAAGGCGAATATGCTGTTTGTCAAACAAAAACAAAGCTCTACCACCAGTGAAGACAATGACATTTACTGGTGGTAGGGCTTTGTGCAAGCTCGTCTGGGTAGGTACCACCCACTCATCAGATATTCTACCGCAAAACAGCAATACTTGATATTGTTGTGTTCCGGTTTGAAGGGTGAGTGAGCCAGTGTAATTACAGGCACAAGGGACATAAAATCTTAGTTCCCAAGGTTGGTGGCGCATTGGATATGTAAGCGATGGTTGACATTTCTTACAATGCCAATGTCTAAGAGCGTTGGTGACCACTTACCATCAGGTGGCCCATATGCTCGTCCGCCTTCCTATTCTATAAAAAAAAAAAAAAAAAAAAATAGATTATCTAACACACGCCTCTCACACTACCATATTATTAAATAAGGTTTTATAGGTAAATATACCTAAACTTCCTGAAACGAAGGACTTTTTAATACTAAAAAGATACAATCACTAACAAACAAAGACCCTATCGTAGTACTTATTTACTTAGCTCAAGTGTAAATAACGTAACACGCAACTCACAAGTTAAAAAATATTTACAGGCCTATTCTAAATATAAAAGTAAAATGAAAATTCAATTTTTAGAAGAACTTGTGTAGGCGCAAACTTTCAATAGCCCGTTTCGACTAATACAAACGAGGATGAATGAATGAAAGAGAAAATATTTAAGTATCGTTCAATATTCATTTAAGTTAAAGTTTAGTATTAAAAAAAAATGACCAAGAACAACATTTTAAAGCCTAAAAATAGATTTGATGTACATAAAATTAAACAAAAAAAAGAATTATTATTATTATTATAAGGTTTAACGTTCCTTATTTATAAATGTTATATCCCAGGATCGGCCTTTTCCCGTTCCCGCTCCGCCGTCACCTTCTTGACCATGACGGTCTCATAGAAGGAGGCTACGGCCCTCCACGCCGATTCCCTGCGAAGCATCGCCAACACGATTGCTCGCAGGGTTCTTGTCCGTTCTTCCACTGGGCCATCTCGGCTATATATATGTTATATAATGTTTCGAAAACATTGCCGTTAGTATCACAATGATAATCCTTGATATATATGTTTTTTTTATAACCAGGAGGGCAAATGACTACTCCACCTGATGGTAAGTGGTAGTAGAGTCCAAACGCGATGACGAACCGTACAGTCGGGAAGAATGTTCTGCACTAACCGCCCGCGCCTTGCCAGCCCGCAAGATGCCTCTTCACGCCTCTTTTGAAAAAACACGGGTTGTAAGAGGCGAGGAACGAGCTGGTAAGGAATTCCATTTTTTGGAAGTGCGACAAAGAAAGGAGTTGCCAAATTTCATTGTGCGCGATGGAATTGATAGCACAGTTAGGCCGTGAGATCGAGAGCCAGCACGCGTAGACTTATGAAGGAAGAAGGAAGCAGGAATTAGAGAGAATAATTCTTCAGAGCACTCGCCGTGATACAGTCGATAGAAAGCGCTCAGCGCTGATATCTCTCGACGCAATTGTAAAGGCTCGAGGGTGTTTGTGATGTACATCATGTAGGTTTTGAAATAGGATTCCAGAAAACGTTCAAATTGTAACTGTTGCCCAAAATTTCAACAGGCACAAATATTTTGATCATAATTTCATACAAAATAATTTTAAACGTCACTAACATTGATAAGCATTAATAATTTCTTTTGCAGTGAAAAGTTGATTAATGTTTTATTTAAATGAGTTTGTGTTAGGTGTTATCCGCTAGGGAAAAGTTGTATTAAGTTTGGGCTGTGTGGGCGACGCGGTTAAGCGCCCACATCAGTACGACAATGATAAAAAATTCAGAGGAAACTACGAAAAAAGCAATTTACAATATTGTTTAAATTTTAGAACACCAGATTTAAATGTCTTCCTTTATTTATTTATTGAAATAATTACACCAGCAACTTACCTCTAAACTTACAAGCATAAATTGATAGCCTTTTGGGCTAGATACTAGCTATGAGACTTACTTACGGCGAACAAGATTAAGACTAAGCTATATATTTCATTACCAATGCGTAATAACATAAGCGTGGTCACCTTTAATCACCAACAATTGTTTTTAGGCTCGTCTGTCTGAGTACCACATACTCGTCAACTATTCAACCGTTAAAAATCAATAATCTTTATTATCATATTTAAACTCCAAACCGCCATACGTTGTATTGTTGTGTTCCGGTTATATTTCTTACGGCACCAAGGTCTGGATGGTGGTGATAACTTACCATCAGGTGGGCAATCTGCTCGTCCACTATACCTATATTATATAAGCCAAAATATATAATATGATATTACTAGCTACCTAGATTATATACATACAACAATTATAATATTTTAAATACCTTGGTAGGCAGCATATTAATGGTGTACGGAGTGGTTTATACTCCTTTCAGTGTCTGTAACATTTAAGGTAACTGCATTTCATCCGGTGGAATATATATCATTGTATCAGAATGACTTATACGTAAATATTACAATCACAACTAAAAAAAACGCAAATAAGAAACGATGCCGGATGATCCTTCTAGAAAAATCTCCAAAAATAAGGGTTAATGCTTTTTAAAACCAAAATGCGTGCGCAGGGTTGACCTCCAGCGACTTCTTCATTTTCTATCAATAAAAATCCTTGTTATTGTTTCGACCAGGAATAGGGTGTTATACTAGAAAATACCTCGAGAGTTTTAAAACTTTTATAAAACACTTATAAGATTCATTGCTATGTTTGTGACTTAAAGTTTTGGCACGCTTGAATATCTTTACCGTGGTCTTACGAAATATACGAAATTTATGTAAAATGGCAGTGATTGCTTGAAATTAGGATTTCCAACAAGTCATGTATATATCATTTTATTATTTCATTTATATTAAAGAATCATACAATATTCATATCTTTTATTCAATGTCTTATATAGAAATTAAAAATAGCTACTATACAAATCATGACTACGTGGTATGGTGACAAAATAAGTAATCACTAATAATAAAATAACCAGTACAAGTTTTGGTTGCATATTTATCTAAAATATATTTGCCGTTTCTCGTATACGAAAGCTTATCGATTTATTATTGGCTTTTATTTTATTTCAATTATATCTCTCCCGATTTGTGTGTACATTTTAGGTGCATGTTTTTTATTTTGTTTTATTTAGTTTCGCTAATTATAAATTTCTAATATATTATATACATATGTATATACTTACGTATCATGTTACACTTATTTTTAATCACATCAAATCACATAGAAATATACTCAAATAGACTTTTACAAGTACTTATGAATTGTCAAGCGCTACTACCGATTCGGAATGTGGATTCTCCCAAGAAGAAATTTCAGGAAACTGAGATGTTACTTTCAAAATATTAATACATACTTGTATAAACATATATGACATAAATATAAACATACATGTAATCACAACTATAATTATACTGGCTCACTCAACCTTCAAATGACAATAATAAGTACTGCTGTGTGGCGGTAGGATATGAAATGAGTGTCTGGTACCTACCGAAACGGGCACAAAACAAGATACCAAGTAAGCTTTTTGTAGTTGTTATTGAAATCTAAACATTGTTTTCCTTCGAATTTATTAAGATAAAATAGGAAACAGTAAAAAATACAAAATAGTTTCGTTTCTCATCAAACAAAATTCATTCTTTATTTTTTCGAGCAGGTGGATGTTTTACGAAAAATTCGCTACAAATAGCGCTCTAGTTCAGTTCAGCGGTCACAGTTCAGTGATTAGATTGTTTTTAAATTTTCGCCTCTGCATTCATTCGGATGCATCTCTTAATTGGCAAAGCGCTTTTGCTGTAATACCTGAAGCCTGTATATATTTTTGTATTTATTGCTTAGTCGTTTTAATTCCCACGGCCGTATAGTCAGTGCTTTTGGTGTTTTTTATTAGAATATGATTCAGTTTACTGTGCCTGCGTATATTTTATTCCTCGAAGCATTTTTTTTTACTATTGATAGGCCAGCGTTTGACCGTTGACTTGCCTGATGTTAAGCATCGACACGGTCTAGGATGTAGCACGCTTGCCAATAAGAAACCTCTTTACTTTGGATTTGAAGACACCATTAAGACATTGTACCTATCAGGAAATACGGACTCAGGCAAAGCATTCCACAGTTTCGCAGTGCGAATGATGAATGTAGATTCAAAGTGCTTCGTACGTAGGTGGGGAATTTCCACTGTGTACCAATGGCACTTTGGTCGCGTTTGCCTGGCCATTCTATAGTAAAAGGGGGCGGGAGGAATCAGTTCGTGTAATTGTTAAGCACACTCTCCGAAGTGTTTATTTTATTTACTTGGTGTTTGGGTGGGTAGGTACCACCCATCAATCAAATATTATATCGTTAAATATAAGTATTTAGTTATATTCCAGTATAAGGGTGAGTGAGCCAGTATAACTACAGGCACAAGGGGCATAAATAACGTATTAGGCGAAGTAAGGGTTGGTTAATATTTCTTACGGCGCAATTGCCTTTGGGCGTTGGTGATCACTTAGCATTAGGAGGCCCATTTGGCAGTCCGCATATCTATTTTATATAACAAAAGTATCACAATCAAAAATTCCAAGATTACAATGTTTTGGCGCTTACAAACAAAACTTGGGTCTCCTGACTTCCGATTAGTCTTCATAATATGCATTTTCAGATTGTTAACGCGAGTTTTAAGGTGTAACAATTACTATGGATCTAATATCATAAGTTTAAGTATAATTAGGTATTTAAGGCGAAGTTGGAAATGGTTATTTTTTTACAGCACTAATGTCTGAAGACGATGACTACCATTATACTCTTGCCAGTCCACCTAAATAATAGGATATATAAGGACAATAAGGTAGATAAGGACAAAAATAAACATAAATGTATAATGACGACCTAAAACCATTGCTAGCTTCAAAATTACTTTAGTGATAGTGACAGCAAGGTCACTTGTTTCACTTCAAAGTGATTGCATTGTCAATCACTATCACCCTAGTTAGACGATTGCAAATTAAACGATTTAACAAACGATGAGTATATTTTCTTTAATTTATTGCAGTTAATACGTTTTAAAATAAAATTTTGACCTGTAATGGCACGATAACAGAGGTCATGATTACTTGTCAAGTACAATTGACTTAATTTCGTTTCAAATCGTCTTTTTATCACTGTTAATATATCAAAAATCAATACTCCGTAATATATTAATGTTAGTATAGAAAAATTTTTTAATCTTATATAAGTACTGTTTCATATAATCAAAATAATACGCAATAAGGGATGAAAACAAATAAACCGTGGCTTTCTGAAGCTTACTTGAACCGAGGGTTGTGTTGCTTAATTGAATCTTTTTTTTTTATCTTAAAACTCAACGGCGCATACTCCACGGCCGCTATACATTTTTTTTATAAAAAAGGAAGGCAAACGAACATATGGGCCACCTTATGGTAAGTGGTTACCAACGCCTATACCGTACCGTAACAGCCTGTGAATGTCCCACTGCTGTGCTAAAGGCCTCCTCTCCTCTTTTTGAGGAGAAGGTTTGGAGCTTATTCCACCACGCTGCTCCAATGCGGGTTGGTAGAATTCACATGTGGCAGAACTTCAGTGAAATTAGACACATGCAGGTTTCCTCACGATGTTTTCCTTCACCGTAAAGCACGAGATGAATTATAATCACAAATTAAGCACATGAAAATTCAGTGGTGCTTGCCCGGGTTTGAACCCATGATCATCGGTTAAGATTCACGCGTTCTTACCACAGGGCCATCTCGGCTTTTTTTTATCTCGCCTATAGACATTGGGATTGTAAGAAATGTTAAACATCGCCAATTCGCCACCAAACTTGGGAACTAAGATGTTATGTCCCTTGTGCCTGTAATTACACTGGCTTACTCACCCTTTAAACTGGAACACAACTAAATACTTATATTTAACGATAGAATATCTGATGAGTGGGTGGTACCTATCCAGAAGAACTTGCACAAAACTCTACCACCAGTAAATGACTGTGTAGATAGAATATCATGTGAATATTATTACTCTTCGAACTGCTACAGAAAATATCCCGGGATTTGACCTCTGGACCCCAGCATAAACTAGCTCCAGGTCCAACGAGCAGTCAGTATATAGTTTCGTATAGGTAATAGGGCTTAGCCCGCACAGCTGATGTGTTTTCACGGACAGTTCGCGTTTCATGTAAATTTCATGAGGCATTATGCTGATTTTATGCAATATTTCCTCTTTAGGTCACTGTATTATAATAATTTTATTACATAATCGGTCAAGTAGATACTCTGATAAACTTATTTCGTATACCATTACGAAAAAATCAAAATTCACTCGAGTTCTTCCAGTAGTCGGAATTCGATTTGATTATAATCATTATTCAAATTTTGAGCAAATCATTTTAATTCACATGCTTCGACTATATTTTTGTTAGTTTTTTCAATCACATTTTTTTAAATTATATTTTTTAAGCTAGTCAATTGCTACGAGTACCAAATAAAAAAAAACATACTTATTTTTTTAAACATATTTTTGCTTATATTTAAAGCCTAATTTAATTTATAAATATTTAGAAACAGCGCCAAATATCGTATAAATACGAGAAGTTTTAATCTGTATGTATCATCATTTATTCTTTTTTTTCATTTGTTTCATAATTTGTTCCCATCTTTTTCTTTTTTATCCTTTTGGGTATTACAGAAAATGAAAAAAAATATATAAGAAGAGTGGAGAAGGTATCTTATTGCTACGGAAATCATCTTAAAGATTTTTAACAAAGGTACGCAAAACTTTCTCAAAGTATAAAATAATACCAGGCGACTATAAGTCGCAGAAGATTAATATCCTCAGCCCGTAATAACTTAAGTCTATCCAACGCCTACAAACGGATGCATAACACGTCCACGCTACATTTTACTGTAATATGTTTCCCTGTTCGCTGACGTCGATTCTTAGATTCACTTTTTCTGACTGACATAGAAAAGAAAAATTCCATTTTTATGAATTAAAACGAAATGAAAGTTTGTTTTCTTTTTACACTTTTGTTCCTATTTGACATTGCTTACAAATTATTTTATTTTTGGTGAATTTAATTTGTCTTTTTAAAAAATATATACAAACTTATTCAAGTTATTTTTATTTATTTATTTATTAATCCTTTATTGCACACAAGTTAATTATTTTTAATTTGCAATTTAAGGTAAGATTCGTAATAGTTAGATTTATTTATTCATAATAGTTATATATATTTGGTTAGATAAAAAATTTAATCAGAATCTAGAAAACAGAAATTTAATGTAAAAAATATATTTGATTAATTTATATAATTTTATTAATTTCATTTTAATGTATTTTAAAAAAGCATTATCTACTGAACAACCTAAGGAAGAGCAAGAAAAAAACTTTCTATCTGTACAAATACTCATACAAATGTACAAACATGTTATTTTTAATAATGTACCAACCCACACAAGCGCACATTTCCACACCAGGCGTTGACGAACAAGAATGACATAATGAATGAATGAAATATGCCGTACACGCCGGTTTTGAGTGATAGGTAACCATTACATCTAATTACAAAATGAACCATTGTCTATATTGTATTTAATTTCAAGACAAAACATGCCAAGAGAGCGAAAGAAGATAAAAAAAAATTAAACAAAGTATCCAACGACGCTCTCAAAAGAAGAAAAAGTATCTATAAAATGTTCCCTTAATTAAAAGACCCAACTCTTTCTTCGGATAATTGAACAAAGTTCGAAGTTGGACAAAAAAATGACATTTAGCTAACGGATAAAATTGCTTTGGCAACTGAATGAAATTTATCTGTTTGTTTTGTTACTAATAACGAAAGCACCTTTTTGTATAATCATGTCACGTGTATTTTTTTTGTTGTTCTAAAATGTAATAATAATAGCGTTATCAGCAAAGATCATGAAGTAGTTATATGTATGGGTTGGGTACAGAGTAGAATGCAAAAAATTGGATGATAGCTGCATGATTCAAAATCAGAAGTTTATTAAACATCCGAAAAATATGTTTGTAGATATTTCTCAAATGACTGTGTCACATTCAATCGGAGGCCTAGATAAACCCAGGATTTCTAGTAACAATATAATCTATATTTCGTGTTGTTGTGTTGTTTTACTTCGACGTGATAACTTACCACGTAACTTATTTGTTTCTTATACAATAAATGTGCGTTTTATAGAAAATAATTTTGGAAAAGCAACGATAGAACAAATTGAAAGTAACAATAAAACGGCACCACTTACACCTCTCTAGGATAACTAGAATTTCACTTGCAAAGTTATAATAACAATATATAACTAAGCTTAAAATAAAATTATTTTTAATTCTTATCACTTATAAGATCGTTATTATTAAAAATGTAACGAAATTATAATTTAATCATTACTATCGGAGTGTTCTTTTGAAGAAAAAGTAAAATTTCAAGGACAAAGCAATGTTTTAAAATGAAACTTTTTTAACTTTTAAGGGTTTAAATTCCATTACGTTTGTAATTGCACGCGTTATTTGTATTTGTCAGTTCTTGTATTGCTATATATGCTATTATGATTCAGAAGATATATTTCATTGAATGCCTAGATGGCGTTAAGCCCGCCTTTTTTTACAGAGGTTATTTAAAAAACACACTCTCATATTCGTGTGTCGACAAAACGTAGCCGCTTCTAGCTCAAGATTAGAGAAGAGCTCTTTAGGATCTATCGAGAGCATTGTTCGAGAAAAGCGCTGCTGCGGAACGAATCGAGTGTTCCAAGGTCAATGTTAGGCTTCTGTTGAACTAGGTTTTAGGTTGTGTTGATCGATTGTATTGCTCTTAACCTCGTTGCCCGATTACGTACGGCCCTTTTATGTATGTTTGCCAAAGATCAAACATCAAAAGCCGTTTCGACAAATGGTACATTCGTGTGGTTTCTAGTTATATTAAATACTTTGTAACAACAGATAAAATAATTTATGTAAATTCAATGACGAAAGTTGTACAACCATAAACGCTTGAGCAATTTCTCTTAAACAACATTTATGACTAGAAAATAAAAATCACCGAGTCGAAACGTAAATTCTAGCGAGAAAATTGGCAAGAAACTCAGTCACTTTTACTATTTTTCAAATTAAATGTATAATCTACTAAACACAATAAAATTTATGTCTCCTTTATAACGATATCTACGAATACGAACTCTACGGCTTATTATATAAATTCATAAATTATATTATATGTTATATTCTAACCGTTTAAATATATTATATTAATTTTAAATTAACCGCTTAACCGATATGCAGGGGTTTATACAAGCACGCATGGTTAGATAATATCTACTCATCAATAATTTTACCGTCAATTTATTTTGTTTTGTTACAGTTTGAAAGTAAGTAAAGTAGATCCCATGGTTGGCTGTAAACGGCGGTGTAAGGAATGTGGTACCATTCCACGGTGTTAGATTATTCTCGCAACGGTACCTTACAAGCTATCCACTAGACTAACGAGGCAATAGGAGTATATAATGATATAATATTATATATAAATCGTAGTAAATAATAACTCCCTTGGAATAAGTCTACATAATTGTGCAATGTTGCAAATATAGTCAGTCGATTGTTATGTTCTTTGATCATATATATAGGACCGATAGGTTGAGTTTATGTTAATCCAATTTTACGTTGATTTATACATGCCGAGTCACGATATATACTTGAAGGCATTTTCTAGGAATTTCACAAAATTGGCTTTAGTTTGTAGCAACACATGATTTGTTATAGGATTCCTGAATACGATCGGACTTTGTAACTCTTTATTTTGAACTGAAGGTTTTGTTAACTTTGAAAGGCAATAAATTCTCTTGTCGTATTTTTTGAAATGTTCTTTCAAACATGACGTAAAACCAATGATTTTTTTTTCGACTGCCTCGTTGGTCAGTGGCTAGTAAGCCCGAAGATCCAGAGGTCCTGGGTTCATACCCCAGGTCCGCAAAGGAAGGGTGTAGGCTTCTGTACCGCGGAAAACACGTTGGTCTACTCTATTCTGGTCTAAGTAATAGTTTTCTATTTAAGAATCTATCGGATAACAACGCAAACTATTCGTTGTGAAAGAAACTTCATTATTTAAAGAAAATAAAAATCCAATATAATTTGTTTTAATTTGCATCGAAAATATTAAAATTTACTTAACATAGCGTGTACCCAAACCTATTCCATAGTTTTGCACTTAATTGCGAAAACTCGGTATTAAAGTTGTTGCGTGTAACTGCACCTTTATAATCGCCCTTCATAATGCACGATGCGCTAAGCCTTTTCACATGACAAATTAATACGTGCTATAAATAAAAACTTAACCCGCTTATGTTTCAAAGACTTCGATATTCCGAGCGAGTAGTTTTGAATTAAAAATAGAATTTCCAATCGATTAACTAGTGTGAGCCGTTTATATTGAGACGACAAATTATTCTTTTGTGAATTTAATCTGTATTAATATTATAAATGCGAATGCAATTTAAATCAATTATGGCTGTCTGCCTGTTACGCTTTCATTGCTAAACAACTGGACCGATTTTCATGAAATTATGTATGAAGCAAGCTTGAGCCGCCAGAAAAGATATTTCTTTTTATATTTAACTTTGAAGCTGCCAAAAACTAGTTCGAAATATATAGAAAAAAACTCTTAATGTAATTCGTTATTTCAAATTGTTTGTTCCCTTTATATCGTGAACCGTTTAAAGTGCTTTCACCCTGTTAACTTAAGATTTTTCTTCTGTGACTAGAATAGGTCGTATAGTAGCTACTTTACTGTATACATTTAAAATAGGCTATTTAATAAGGTTATAGCTTAGGACAGGACTGTTGCATATTTTTGACTATTAAAAATTTATTTATCACTCACATTAAATGGGGTGTAATGTGGGATTCCTTGCTGATTATTCAAATAATTGGCCTCCATATAACTTCACTGCCTGAAAATTCAGAACAGCACGATTTTTGAGGGATTTCCTACTTTTTACAATCACTCTGTAGAACCAACTTTCGCCAGCGGTTTTTCCAATCGGATATAGGAACTTTCAAGAAAAGAGACCTCTCATTCCTTAAAGGCCAGCAACTCACGTGCAAGCCTTCTGATGTTACAGATGTCAATTGGTGGTGGTAGTAACTTAGCATTTGTGAGCCACCTGTCCCCTCTTAAAAAAAATCTACTTTCTGATTAAGCAGTAATAACTAGCGGTAATATTTATTATAAAGAGACGTAAAGGTCGCTTACGTGTGCTACCATGATGTCCCGAGAGTCAGTCTGTCTCAGCAGGACTCTTTCGCCTCAAGGAAAATGTACTGTCACTAGCTGGCTAGTCTACCTCACATAAATAAAATTATTTTGATCACGAATATATTTTGAATGAAGAATGTTTTTTTTTTTATTTATTCAGGAGTAGCAGATGAGCAAATATTCTGTGTGATTGCAATTGCTGGAACTAAGAAATTTAAACCGCTCTTCACACTCAATGTCACCATGAAAAAGTCACAAAAATAGTAAAAAGAAACGTACAGTTGGCAACATTCCATTATCGGTTATGCAAATAAATACGATTCACAACACTGGTAATGGAATCTCTAAACGACTTACTACTGAGAGTATAATTTACATTGCTTAAAAGGCCTTTCTTGAAGGCTTGACACTTACGCTAATACAAAATTTCATCCAATTTCATCAAAAATTCTCCACGATAACAATCGTACACATATTAAAAAAATATGAATTCAACCCACGACGAGTTAACATATAAGTTTTCAATTCACTGGGTCATCAGTAACATATTTATGGATAAAGGTGAGAATCAGCATGTGGCCTTGCTACTGTTGTGACAATCAATAAAAATAACCCGTAACGTCACACTGTAAGGGTACATTACGGATAATAATAACGCTACATTACACATAAAAATAGAACGAACGTAAAAGAATACCATTGTTGAAGCATTCTAGATATTTCAATAGAAGACTATATATATATATATACTAGCTGTGTTTATTATATACGTTCATCATCACATTCACTTGCTATTCTCTAAATAGTACGTAATTAATACAAGTTTGGATTTTTGTAAAAAAAAGAGTAACTACTGAGTTTCTTGCCGGTTCTTCTCGGTAGAATCCACATTCCGAACGGTGGCATGACGGTTCAAAAGTACTTGTAAAAGTATACTTGAATAAAAAATATTTTGATTTCAATTGATTTGGTTTACTTGTGGTCAGGTTGAAAATTCGAATTAAGCGACATAGTTAAGACCAACTTTCCATTCAACAATCGTGACGTTTGCGTGGGTTACTCAGTATGAAAAGACAAAGTTATTGTAACTTCATTATAATATATTTATAATGTATTTATATATTATGTTTATTTACGCTATGTACAGCCCTAACTTTCTTAATTCTCTTTCTTTCCTCTCACTTAAGGATGCCTGGAAGATCGTTGTTTTAGTGATAAGGCCACCATTATTTCACAATTATTATATGTCTATGTTACAGTTACTAGTAACAGCCTGTAAATGTCCCACTGCTGGGCTAAGGCCTCCTCTACTTTTTTGAGGAGAAGGTTTAGAGCTTATTCTACCACGCTGCTCCAATGCGGGATGGTGGAATACACATGTGACAGAATTTCAGTGAAATTAGACACATGCAAGTTTCCTCACGATGGTTTCCTTCACCGTCAAGCACGAGATGAATTATAATGACAAATTACACACATGAAAATTCAGTGGTGCTTGCCCGGTTTTGAACTCACGATCATCGGTTAAGATTCACGCGTTCCACTGGGCCATCTCGGCATGTCTATGTTAATGGTGAAAAATACCAAATAAACGACATCCTTGAGACCAACTTTCCTTGGGAATGATATTGCTGATTAAATTCCCGTCACTACATCTGTGGTTGCAAGGCTTATATTCCTATGGAAATTACAGTCCAAGTTTTTAAATGGAATTGTTCTGGTCTACTCAGGCTATACGATGAGGTGTGGCTGATTGCGGCCATGACGGTCATTCTCAAGGGATACTAGCCATCTGCGCAGGATATATTATAGTACTACTACTTTCGCATTTATAATATTAGAATAGATCAGACGCAAAACGATAATATATATTTGAATACCCTTGGCACCGAGTATAACTGCTAAGTAAATAACATTATTTATTTCTTACATGAAGATAAGTACATAAATTAGGAACGGTAACGTGAATTCGTTTATTTATATAAATTCGGATCACGTTCATTTAGAAAATATTACGGTTTTTGTATATTAATAATGGACGTCTTTTTTTCTTTCCTTTCTGCTTATAGGCAAAAATTATTTTGCTAGTCACGAAGGACGAAGGTTACAAGATGAATTAACCGATGCGGTTGAGATTTCATTACCTTCTTATTGATTCTAACCATTATGACACAGATCACGTTACATGTATTTACTTTGCTATTTAGATTAGTAATCATTATGTCCTCCAGACCGATTTCGGCCACGGCGGCCAATCTCAAGAGAGATTAGCCAACTACGCAGGACATATTATAGTGCACAAGTATGTGCGCAAACACAAGTGCACTCACTATTCCCTAACTCTCATAATCCGATGGGACGGCAATCCGACACGATCGGAAAGAGTTCAGGCGCAAGACCAACGACTTTAGGTGCTTTTATAATATATATTATTTATCTTACCTTATATAATATAATTTTACTCCAGTCGCTTCAAGAAGGGCGCCTCAAATGTCAAAGTGCCCTAGGTTTTGGATCTCTAAGTCCTGTGTTTGTGTGTGTGTTTAGCTCAAAATAATAAACACAATGATGATTTAAATAATTTTAAGTAAAAGAAACAATTCTTAATTTAAGAACCCTGAATATGTAAGGTTAAACGGGACACAGCGGCTGGCAAGTGAACACGAAGTTTAATGATACCGACATAGTTTCATGATCACTTGTTAATCCCAGTCGAGTTACCGAACACTGAATAAATTTCAGTCAAATAATTTAATGTCTCGGCCTTTTTCAACTAAGGACCAAAGTTCTTTTATAATTAATTTTTGTTACTCATTTTTTCTCGAAAAAGTGGGGCTCACTGGTAGTGTAAGTTCAAATAATTAAAGACTGACTGTTACTTTTTCTTCACAACAACAACAAAGAAGCCAATTTGGCATATTTAAATTAGAATGGGTCGTGTATTTATACGCCTACAAATTGATATGAGTTACTATATAACCACATAAGTATTATACACAAAACACAACATAATTACGCCTATTTTACTAATAAATACTAAACAAATGAATTTTTCACATAACTTAAAAAAAATATATACAGTAACAGCCTGTTAATGTCCCACTGCTGGGCTAAGGCCTCCTCTCCCTTTTGAGGAGAAGGTTTGGAGCTTATTCCACCACGCTGCTCCAATGCGGGTTGGTAGAATACACATGTGGCAGAATTTCAATGAAATTAGACACATGCAGATTTCCTCACGATGTTTTCCTTCACCGTTAAGCACGAGATGAATTATAAACACAAATTAAGCACATGAAAATTCAGTGGTGCTTGCCCGGGTTTGAACCCACGATCATCGGTTAAGATTTACGCGTTCTTACCACTAGGCCATCTCGGCTTAAAATATATATAATACAAATAAATGTTACCATAATTCATTAAATTAAATCAATATTCGATCCGGTAATAAGCGATTAAATCTGGATTCATCTGGATTTGAAAAAGTAGAAAAGAATATAGTCGTATAAAATAGATTGAAGCGGTTTTCTGTTCAAATAACCTAAATTTCGATATGCGAGGGAAACTTTAATTAGAACCTAACTTTCCGGAGAGTTTAGTTGCCGTTCTAATTACGTGCTGGTTTAACAGCCTAGGTAATTACTATCTGCTTAAGAATTGATGCTCCAAAATGGTCCATCAATGTACTTAAATGACGACTCTCGATTGCAGTGGGACCACATGGGGATTTTGAGCCGTAATCAGGTTTTAGTAGCCTTACCAAATGTAAGAAATAATGCAAATTCTTAACATTATAGAAATGATAAAATCAAAAATATATCCAAATTTACATTAATAAAAACAAATAAAAAACTTACTAATAAATACAGTTGAAATTAAGAAGGGAGTGATGGGATCAAATTGCAATTATACTAACTCAAGAGAATCATCAAATTCCTTTATAAGTAAATTAAATGATACCCAAATATACATAAAATATTATATAATATAAAAGTGGATATAGTATATATTACATCGCCTTTTAATATAGTTAGATGGGTTGGCAAATGGGCAACCTGAAGGTAAATGGTCTCCACCAACGATAAACATTGGTGCCGTAAGAAATATTATATATTCTTTACATTGCGATGTGCCATCAACCTTGGGAAGTAAGATGTTATGTATCTTGTGCCTGAAGTTACACTGGTTCATTTACTCGTCCAATCGGAACACAACAAAATATAAAAGAATACAAAAGAAACAAGATTTTAACAATTATTATTAATCTGATTGGTAGAATGGAAGTGATTCAAATAAATATTCTACAACATGAGCAAATTTATGTACAAATCTGACAGTTGAAGTCATAAATCAGAATTAATTTCGAACGCTACTGAATTCATGGACCATTAAGAGCCGAAACCGCCGAGTGGATAGGACAGGTTAATTTTAAACAAATATCGCCACTTTTCGGTGAGATTTTCCCGAGAAATATCATCACGATATCTTCCTTCACCGCCAATCACGCGATGAGTTCAGAGTTTGCTCGGCTTAGACTCCGCAATTTTGGTTTAAGATTCACGTGTTCTATCACTGGATCATCTCGGCTCTTGTGTTGAAAAGAGAAAGAAATAAAAAACAATTTCGACTATAAGATCCTGGCTTGGCTTGATGAAAAGATAAATTAAAATGACATTTGGCATAATGTATTTTGATCTTAAACACTGGCAGAGAATGCTTTCAGGCATTAAGTCCGACTTTTGTTCCAACTACACATTGGAGTGGTCAATAAAGTTTTAAATAAAAATGAATATCTTAATAGGTAATAAAACCCACACAAAATTTATATTTTTTTTTCAGTTTTCTTGACAATAGTCATATTATGTAGTGATATAATCAAGTACTTCAATTCATCTTGATCTTCAAAGCAGATAAAGCTCAAGTGGGTTGACAGACTGAAGCTGAAACCTTCAATATATTTTTTTATTTGTTTACTTATCGGTTTTTAAGAAAATTCCCTTATATTCTGTATTGATTCAAGCATTTTTATTTCTTCATATAGTCAAGCAAAGCAAACAAGTTAAGTAAATGTTAGAAATATATAAATTTAATATTCAGGCAATATGCTACATTTTATGTTATATTAAATATGCTTGTACTTAAAAGCATACAGCTAGTTCTTCGCTTCTCTTGAGGAAAAAAATTAGTCCTACGCTGCTCTGATGCGAGTTGTTACACATATGATAGACTTTCAACCGACACATCATGCAGGTTTTCTCACAACCTTAATCGCTGAGCAATCTTAGGTTAAAATTCACGTGTTTTAGCCATTTAGCCAACTCAGGGTGGTATATTTAACTTTGTTATGTCCATAGAACCAGTACAAATTAGCACATAATATATGACGTCATCATAAATCTAACATGGCCGACAGAACAGCTATATTTAAAAAAGCGTCTGAACGACACTGATTTCGTTTTTCCGCACAGTTTATTCTAATATTATTTTTGATATTTACTATCATTAAAATATAATAGCAGATAAAACTCATTATCAACTTCTACGGAACCATTGTTCGTTCTTCCATTCAACCTTCAAGTCTCGAGGAAGGATCTTTAATTATTTTATTGAAACAATTTTAATTGTTTGTATTAAATGAATCGTATAATAATAACAGTTAGTGGATAATTAAACTCTAATTCATCTACTATTAATTTATAGTTATTAATATCGCATATTATAAAAACAAAATGTATATAACATAGAACGGTTTTTAATACGGTTTTCATCAATGGACTGAGTTGTTAATGAGAAAGGTTTTGGTGTAATTTCCTTACTGTTTTATGCATGTACATATGTGTATGCTTAAATGTGACTATGATTTTAGAAGGTGTCAGAACAAAAATGCCGATTGGGAGCTTTACTGGCCACTAACTTTAATGCGCCGCGTAAGCCAATAGATTTATATGTATAATATCACGATAGAAAGGTTTTATGTCAACTCTCGTTCAGCCTGTGTGAAGCTGGGAAGCTAGTGTACATAATCATTAGAGAGTTTCGAACCGTCTGAGGTTACTATAAATCATTTTAAAGTCAATTCGATACAAAATGTTTGTTCAGTCTAATTTTCATTCATCAAGCATTGCCACAATAAGATATAATTATAGGTATTTAATTCGTATAATGTATTTATGATTAATTAGAGGTACGAGTAAATAGGTCTTAAGCGTTCACAACCAATAAACATTTGGTTGTAATGGCGTTAAAAATGTAACAAAGAATTGCGTTTTTTTGTAAAGTAACAGCAGTATAATGAGTAAGCTTAGAGTTATTCCATCACGATGTTGCAATACCGGGTAGTTGATACACTTGCTCCATAATTTCATCCCACACCTCCAAATATCCTCGCGATTATTTTATTTATCGCTAAAATTCAGTGGTGTTCATTCCGTAACAGCCTGTGAATGTCCCACTGCTGGGCTAAAGGTCTATTCTCCTCTTTTTGAGGAGAAGGTTTGGAGCTTATTCCACCACGCTGCTCCAATGCGGGTTGGTGGAATACACATGTGGCAGAATTTCAGTGAAATTAGACACATTCGGATTCCTCACGATGTTTTCCTTCACCGTAAAGCATGAGATGAATTATAATCGCAAATTAAGCACATGAAAATTCAGTGGTGCTTGCCCGGGTTTGAACCCACGATCATCGGGTAGGATTCCCGCGTTCTTACCACTGGGCCATCTCGGCTTTCATCAGTGGTGTTCATTAGGTACCCGTAATCTCTGATTAAGAAAGACATGTTCTAATCACTGGGACTGTCGCAGCAATTTTTAGTCAATTGAAGTAAAATAAATGCCTTTATCTTTGGTTTGTTAGGGGGGTTCTTTGTACCCCGGGAACCTAACTCCCGGAGCGTCACGGTAGTATGTGTAAGCGATCCTGTGATACCCCTGAAGAGAGGGAATGAGTACCGCTAATCTTTTAGCGTTCATCGCCGGTGAGTTCCACATACCCCTCTCCTACTCCCTGTGGGGGAAAAGCGTTAAAAGGTTTTTCCAGCGAAATAAATAGAGTCTTTTGTTTGCATTTGTAAATACAAATAAAAGTAATTTTACGACAGATCTACAAGTATCTACTATTTATATTGCACGAGCTGTATCCATCAACTCGAAACACCAAGCGTATTGGAAAATTCCACACCAAAATAAATTCAATGTTGAATAGAAGGACAATCGTCTCAGTTGCCTATAACTATTGATTTGAAAGCCTTTCTGTTCCATAAAGGGAATTCAGAAAGATTGACTCATGAGACATTTATTTTATACCAGCCACGACCGCGATTCTTAATAAAAACCTAGTATAAAAATTCAATGTATATACAACACCGTGTTTTTTTGTTACGCGTTTGTTTATGTATCTCTTTATATTTCCATTAATAAGTACAGTTTCATAAGGACTTTGTGACACTTAAACTAAATTGTTTTGTATTTTTCTTTAAAAAATTATTGTTATTATTATATTAGTCAAGTAACACTGTAAATCTCCCACTGCTGGACTTGGTGCTTACTCCACCACGCTGCACCAATACGGGTTGGCACAAGATAAATTATAAGCAAATTAAGCATGAACATTCAGAAGTATCGACTTCTGACTATATACTCCTATTTATATACAAAGCGTATTCAAATAATACTCCTGGGAACCTTGAATTTTAGCGGTTACATATTAATCAAAATTGACTGCCTCGTCGATCTAGTGGCTTGATGTAAGGCCGCAGACCCGGAGGTACTGGGTTCAATTCCCAGGTCAGGCTAATAAAAGTTGTTGGGTTTTTCTGTCAGAAAATTCTCAGTAACAGCCCTGAGTCTGGAAGTTGGAAGTGTGTACACTCCCGTGCCTCGGAAAGCACGTAAAGCCGTTGGTCCTACGCCTGAACTCTTTCCGGTCGTGTCGGATAGCAGTCCCATCGGATTACGAGAGTTAGGGAATAGAGAGTGCACCTGTGTTTGCGCACACACTTGTGCACTATAATATCTCCTGCGCAGTTGATTAATCTCTCTTAAAATTGGCCAATCTGGCCGTGACCGAAATAGGTCTGGAGGACATTATTTATTACTAATCAAAATTATTTAAATATCTTTAGCGTTTAAAATATAAACTTACAAAAAGTTAGTTAAGCTAAACATATTTACGAAAAAAGAAATTTATTTGTATATTTATATATAACAAACATTCATGTTTTTTTTTTTAATTAAGTCAACGCAAATACCCCGATCGGTGAATTTTTGGTGCTGAACAGAGCGAGTGATCGAAATGTTCAACCACTTCTAAGGGAATACAATTTTCAACTCTTTGTGAGAACATTATGTTTTCTCTAAAAGTGGTCACCAACGCCCATACACATTGGCATTGTAAGAAATATCAACTATCGCTTACATTGCCAATGCGCCACCAACCTTGGGAACTAAGATGTTATGTCCCTTGTTCCTGTAACTACAAAGAGTATAATGTAAGGATATATATTTTTTTACTATTATTTCAATTGGTCTGGTCGATGATTGGGCCAATAGTAATTGCTCGTTCTGAAATGGATTCTATATAAATGGATCATAAATCTGATATAAAATGACATAGTAAGATAGTAAATGCATTGAATCTGCGGATGAAATATGTCGCTATTGGTTTGTCGCTTCGATTTTCATTATCCCTCCATTTGGTCCATGTTCGTGCTCAATTTCCTCATATCAAGAACGGGAAATCAATCTGTATTCGCTTGGAAATTCAATTGAAGAATAATTTATCTAACCAGGACGCGAAAAGAATTTACCTCCTTTGTATAAATGAAGTAAGACAGAATTTAATGAATAGGACTTCGTGGGTTCGAAAAAGTGCTCTGAATACCAATGGCCTTTCAAGTCTGCACCAATGACAGTTTTCAAATAAAATGTTTATTTTTCTTGGTGGTAGAGCGTTGGTGCCAGCCCATCTGAGTAGTTAAAAACTTCTCATCACATATTCTACGGCCAATCAGCTATACTTATACTAAGTTTTGTTCCGGTTTGAAAAATGAGTAAACCTGTTTAGAAACATAAGGAACATAATATCTTAGTTCCCAAGGTTGGTAGCATATTGATGACGTAAAGAATAGTTAATATTTCTATGTGCGTTGATGGCTATTTACCATCAGGTGGCCCATTCGTCGATCCACCTATTTTATAAAATAAAAAAGTCAGAAATATACTTTGAAATATAGAAGTCTGACGGACTGAATAAACAAATTAGCCTCTCCCCTGTGAAGTCGAGATACTTATTGGTGAAGGATCTCTGCACTGCAAGCTCAAGAACTGATCATTCTATTTTTCTGTAACAATGCTGCCATCGGTGTACCAAAGATACCATTTTTAAGCTGCATTGTAACAATGTAGCAGCGACCCCTGATCTCTGAGGCACACAGACATTGATAGCCATTAAGGTCATCTAGAACAACTCTAACTAAGTGCTTTCCCCGGAAATCATATATCCAGTTGCACAACCCAGCGGATATCGTAGTATCATACAACTATATAACACATCTACACGTGTTTTATTATTTATAATTACTTCAATTGACATCGTATTTATTATAAAAGTAATAGTATATATATCAAATTGTGAGCTGTGTCATAAGGTCAGCGTGTTCTTTGAATTTCCGGATTTCAAAATTACGGTTACGTAAAACTATAATTTATTTAATAGATGTTCTATTTGACATATTTAATTCTAATTGATCGCCCGTAAAACTACCTTTAAAAGTTAGTTTAATATAAGAATAAAGGATTGTGTTTGAAGTGTGACTGAGTCAGTGTAACTACAGACAAGGACATAACATCTTGGCAGATAGAAGATCAATTACTGCAAGATAAATTACATTTTAGATACGAAGAAGGATCCCGAACGTAATTCGACACACAGCTTAGAGATTTAATGGATGAACTTATCATTCAAGTTGGTTTCCTTTTAATATTTTCTTCAAGTAAAAAAGAGGTACCATCACACTTTTCCATTACAAGTTGGTGGATCATGGCTCATATGGAAACATTTTGTTCAACACTTGCAGGTTTCCTCACAATGTTTTCCTTAATAGTTAAGCATCACAGTTATTATAAATACCTACATTATCAGTTTTAATTACACTAGACCCATAATTTTTAAACCAAAATACATCAACACGAATTATTCATGTTTTGCTTATCAATTGAAGACAGAGAGAAGGGGGTCTACCTACTCTGGCAGGCTTCCATATAGCCCTATCACCAGGAAAATATACTAAAGAATTTAATAAAATCCTACCCGCACTTCAGGAATGTTCTGGCTTAAAATATTTATTATTCTCATAAGATTTAAATTCATAATATCAACGCTTTATTTAAAATTAACACTCACCTGACATTATATACGAGAGTACAAAAGAATACATTTCAATCTTGCAAAATACAATGTTAGTGGTATTAAAACTTTATATATAGACAGATAGCACTAAAACGGTTTTCGAAGCATAACATTTTATTTCTTAAAATCTTTTTAATTTCGATTTATGAGAACATCGAACATAATTATTTAATTATATCATTTTATTTACAAAATGTGTCTAAATTGCTGTTTAAATAATAGTGTAGCTACTTTGAACGTATATACTATATTTCTTTTCAATAATTACTGCTTACAATTAATATAATACATGAAATTGTTTATCTGTATATTTGAAACTGTCTAGAGGATATCGTCTGGGAGAAAAATAGGAGTCGTGATGGCCCAGTGGTTAGAAGACGTGCATCTTGAATTATTAAATGGTTGTTCCGAGTTCAAGCCCGCTCATGATTTATCTCGTGCTCGAACCGTGTAACGAAGCACCTTAGTGGAATAAGCTTCAAATTGTTTCCTCAAAAAAGAGAGGCCTTAACCCAGCAGATTTACAAGAAAACATTTCTTAGGTGTCTTATCTTAGCGCACCTTGACAGACAAATCAAAAACCCATTTTAATGTTTTCATATATCTGTTATACAGCTAATGATAATTTTTAGCCTCGTGTGAACACTGAAAACCAATTAAAAATAAATACAAAATGAGACAGAGCTATACAAGTTATAAAGTCATAAAAATCCAGTATCGAATTATTCGATATCCATAAATAGAAGTGGAAGCCTTCGCATGGGTAATAAAATATTTAAAATCTTGTCTAAGTACGTTAGAACATCAGAATTGACAGTTATTATATGATATTTATGAAACGAATACACAGAATTCATTGTACATTCATGTACCAATTTATCTTTACCAATTCGTGTCGTTCTTTATTTATCCTTAATTGTTTTTGTAGAATAAATCCATTTCAGTTATTAATTATAACTCATTTAAAATGAGCGTTATTTTTCAAGGTATGACTTTTTAAATAAATCACTATTAAAGCTTTTGTCCCTCCAAAAACTATAATGAAAGATCCATTTCAATGGAATTAATATGTTTCGTTATCCATACATAAACAAACCCTAACTTTTTTTATACTGAACGTATTGTACCGATTTTCAATAGACATTCTTAGAACAGCAGACCGATATATGAGTTTGGTATTAATGCGTATTAAAAAAAGTTAACTGCAAGTAGACTTTTTGTGGTAAAAAATATAATTTGGGTAGAGTAACGAAGGAGGTGGCGAGACCTCTTAAGATAAATATTTGCTAACATTTAAATGTAAAGTAAAAACACCATGAGCTTTCCTGACATTCCAATATTAGTACGGTAAACATTTCATAGCATCGACTCCTTTCACAGGAATCCATTATATTGTGGACTAGAAACCCTCTCACAAAAAAAAAAACAAACACTTAAGCAAATATACATCTCAAATTATTGTCTAAAGTGAGACTTGACTAACAATGTTCCGCCTCCCACAGTCACACCAAAACCAAACTTCTGCATCGATTGCGTTCAGACTTCACTTAGCAAAATTGGAGTCAGAATTAGTTTATCTTGAATAACCTTGGTCATCTCCCTAAAGAGTGCGAGAGGTTAACGTATAGTACGTTTATTATATAAGTACTAATCTGATAACAATATTTGGGATACCAAATCTAAAACTGAATCAGTACATAAGCACCAATGTATCATGACAAAAGTTATTTGTAATACTATAGTACACACACACTATATAATATACACTAATATGCTGTTCTAAGGCAGGTTGGTGAATGCGCTCGTGGCAGAATTATTTCATCATCAAATCAAATGAAAATTCAGTGGTCTGCAATCTTTGGTCATTATTTACGTGTTCTAAACACTGCGCCAAATCAGCTCATTAAATTAAAAAAAAACGTTTTTATAAGATTTAAAAAAACTCGAGATTTTGTTTGGTGGAGGTTACTAGTCATTATTCTGTATCGTTGTGTTCTTGTTTAAATAGTTAATCAACTAGTGCGATTATAAAAACAAGACGCATATGACCTTGATCTAGTGTAATTACAGGCTAAAAGGTCTCATGAATGACAGCTGTAAAAAGAGGTTTTTTTCGTACAATGTCATGTATATAGGCAATATTGACCACTTGCCATCTAATGGAAAAATTCCTTCCTTTCCTCGAATATAAAAAAAATATATACACTGGATAATAAATAATACTTAAATCTACTCCGTGTATTTACCAATACGGTTCCACGATATGAGATTCACCCTCAAAACACTGAAACGAAATACCGTTGATCGGTGATAATGGAATAACTAATGAAAACCCACTACCGTAGACCGGTGTTCATTGAGCATTACACCAAGGCAATAAATAATATATAGATATCCGTAGGAAGTTCAATATAGTTGGTATTTTCTGTGATCCCTAACGGAATACTTGATACCTGCATGTTATTGTTTTATTTGTATTAATTATTAGTTATAGATAGGCAGACGGAGACGGTTGGTATTGCACTTGAGCTCTTTCCATTGATATCGGATCGTAGTCCCGTTGGACTGTGAAATGAGTCAATAGGGAGTGTCAAGTGTTTGTGCATACACTTATAAACTGTAATGTCTCCTGGCCAAAACAAAATATTATATTTAAATTATCAATTGCAAAAATACTAATTATATACTAACATATGTATCATTCACTAATATTTTTGTGTTAATATTAATGAAAAAAAATCGACTTCTACTTTTCCATTGCAAATTTGAGAGTTTATACCAGCAAAAGCTCATTTTTAATAAGATTTTTCGCACAAAGTAGAAACTTAGTTCGTCATTACAAAATATAATTCTTAGTAAATAGTTTCGTGCTCTCTGTCTTTGTCCAACTATTTTGAATTTAATCGTCTTAAAAGAGATAGAACTAACGATCTGAACACAAGTTTCGTACAACATGTAAGCTTGAAAAAGTAACTTTAACTAGCACCCGTACAAACTTCGTTTTTACTATTTATCATTAAAGTTTTTCTAAGTTATTATATTATATTTATTTACATTTTGTATTCTTAACAGATAGATTTGAAAAATAACGAAAGATAGAAAAAAAAAAAAAACAAATTAAATTTTCGTTAAAATAACTTACGATTATGTATATAATATTTTACAACGAGTCTAAAGTAGAAATAAGTATAACGCTTAGTGTAACTATATCAATTAATTTAATGGTTAAAGTGTACCGTTTGCAGTTGAAATACTTAGACGTTGGAGAATAACACAAGCAAATGTCTAAATTATATATATGTATAACATTATTGCCTCTAGTGATGTCTCCACTTCTGGGCTAAGAGCCTAAAATATTTGGAACTTATTTTACTATGCTGACTTGGTCAAAGTGAAATCATCTCATGTCGTATATACGCTTTGACACGTATATACGACTTACCGAGGAGACCAGGACCCCCCTGCCGATAAATATAAGCCGAGATGGCCCTGTGGTAAGAACGCGTGAATCTTAACCGATGATCGTTGGTTCAAACCCGGGCAAGCACCACTGAATTTTCATGTGCTTAATTTGTGATTATAATTCATCTCGTGCTTTACGGTGAAGGAAAACATCGTGAGGAAACCTGCATGTGTCTAATTTCACTGAAGTTCTGCCACATGTGAATTCTACCAACCCGCATTGGAGCAGCGTGGTGGAATACGCTCCAAACCTTCTCCTCAAAAAGAGGAGAGGAGGCCTTTAGCCCAGCAGTGGGACATTCACAGGCTGTTACCGTTACGGTTACTATGCTGCTCTAATGTGGATTGGTGAGTGCTGGGTTTGAATTATAAGCTCAAATTAAGAACATAAAAATTCAGTGATGCTTGCCCTAGTTTAAACGCGCAATCTTTCGCATTTTACAATTTAAATGTTAATTTTAAGAACTCACTTCATTACTCAGACGTTAAATGTTGACAACCGACTTATGGTGATATACTATTTTGATGCGTGATTCTTGAAATTTTATGATTATTATGGTCAATGTCGCATATTACTTTCTGACGTTTCACGACCATTTTATACGTTGAGTTTCGAGTTTGTTCTCATAGAATAGCCCAACTAGTCTTGATTAACTTGTAGATTAAAAATTACACGAAAAAGTATCTACGAAATATCGTTTACAAAAGGCGGACTGACCACTATAACTCATACCAGAGAGTAACTTTACGTGGAGCGATCCATCTAATGTTTGACAAAGTATGAAAGATAAACGGCGCTGGTGCACCAGGCTTGTAACGAATTCCTATATATTTTAATACTAGTTTAAAGTTATAATAATAGTAGAAAAATGGAAGGGGTACTCTATTCCCCAGACAACGTGAATACAAAATTTCGTGATCGGTTGAGTAATTAAGACGGAAAGCGATATTAGTAAGCTTGTTTTGACATATGCTACTGGTGGTAGAGCTTTGTGCAAGCTCGTCTGGGTAGGTACCACCCACTCATCAGATATGCCACCGCAAAACAACAATACTTGATATTGTTGTGTTCCGGTTTGAAGGGTGAGTGAGCCAGTGTAATTACAGGCACAAGGGACATAAAACCTTAGTTCCCAAGGTTGGTGGCGCATTGGCTATGTAAGCGATGGTTGACATTTCTTACAATGCCAATGTCTAAGGGCGTTTGGTGACCACTTACTATCAGGTGGCCCATATGCTCGTCCGCCTTCCTATTCTATAAAAAAAAATGCTTGTGGTAGGGCTTTGTGCAAGCTCGTCTGGGTAGGTACCACCCACTCATCAGATATTCTACCGCAAAACAGCTGTACTTGGTATTGTTGGTTGTGTTCCGGTTTGAAGGGTGAGTGAGCCAGTGTAATTACAGGCACAAGGGACATAAAATCTTAGTTCCCAAGGTTGGTGGCATAATGGCTATATATAGTAAGCGATTGTTGTCATTTCTTACAATACCAATGTCTAAGGGCGTTTGGTGACCACTTACTATCAGGTGGCAAATATGCTCGTCCGCCTTCCTATTCTATATAAAAAAATGCAATAATTAGCGACCTTACTTATAAAACTTGCTTAGTGGCTGTTTAGGTTAACACTGATATCACTCCTTCTGTCATTATCGATTTGACATTCGAAAGAATACACAACATTGTTTGTTTATGAAGGATTTTCATTACAGTTGAACGCCAAAATTTGTTTTTTTTTTTTTATCTAATGACATCGTATCGTCTATATATTTCATTAAATAATCCCTGACAATATGACATATATCACCAGTTATCGTGTTGAACATTTTACAAGCGGTAAACTTGGCCTTGATCTTTTAATCTCAAATAGGTCTCAAGGAGACGGCGCCCTTCGAGTTTGTGAGACAGTCATTAGCGGGTGCTCTTTTTCTACTTAGTATTTAAGTGCTTTTGCTATGTTAAAGATATTATAGAAAAAAGAATATAAAAGCCAGATGAGTAAATGGGACATCTGGCTTATGTGATCACCAGCGCTCATGGTTGTTGCATGAAGGAAACGCGAGAATCGTTAACTATACCAATTTCCCGATTTCGCTAAGTCGATCAATTCTTCCTGGGGCAAGGCACAACTCAAATATATTTATCTAAATATAAAATAACTTTCTAAGAAAGAATTAAAAATTTATTTCAGATTAACTTTCTATATTGCCCATTTCATGTTACGAATTACAACATACGTGAAACGGAATGTAGACAATCTTCACCATACGATATGCAAAAAGGATTACAACCCAAGTTGTCTTTAAAATATAGAATATAGTATGCTTTGCAAACTATGGAAAATATATGAGATCTACAAAAATTTTATCGTTTCGCTTGCGCTTGCCATAAAAGCGCAAGGAAGTTTTTCTCTCCAACTAAGTTTAGATGACAAAATACATCACAACAAAAATATTCGTCTCATATTTATCCTTACAAATATACTTTGTACTGTTGTTTACTGTTGTTTGTCCTATTTTTTCAAATGTCAAATTACTGATGACAGAAAGAGAGAAATCTTTTCGCCGCTACTGGCTATACTACTTTTTTGTGAGAAATATTAACCAGCCCTTGCATCGTCAAAGCGTCATCGCCACCAACTTTTGATACTAAGATGGTATGACAATACAACTAAAATGGTATAATTGCTGTTTGGCGGTATAATATGTGACGAGTGGGTTACCACCACCCACCCATAATCCCATGTGGGATTGCAGAAATCTTTACCACTAAGTTCATAAATAACATTTTTTATAACACTGTTAGCTTGTGGCGTTTCGCTTTAAATATATTTTTCCTGAATTTAATTTACATACAAATCCCCTAGGCTACCAGTTTAATTTGTGAAGAGATAACAAATAGAGATAGTCATTCCTCATTTATAATGTTAGTTTCATAATGAAGTAATAATGTAAAAGTTTGATACTAAATATAAATGATATCATTTATTTATTGCATATAAAAATTGCAAAAAAGTCATATAAATTTATTACAGACGTTCTTATCGGTTGTCGGTAGAATCTAGATTACAAACTAATGATAGTTTTATATTTCCTACAATGTGGTATAACGACTACACGAATAAAATTTAACTAGCTATGAGGCCGAAGAACCCGAGGTCTTGGGTTCTAAAGTAGGGTTTCTCTGTCAACAAATTCTCATTGGTAACATTTCTTTTTTTACAAAAATCTTATTACACCCGGACGAAGTCGTGGGCAGCTGGTCATCTATATAATCTTATACTTGTATTATGCCTTATTTAGAGTTTTCTTTCTCTTTCTTTCTATATCTATAGTATAAAAAACGATGTAATACTTATACGATAATGTAGAATTTAAAATTAAAAACAATTTCTGAAAATAACACAACAAGTGTATGTCCACGGCTTCGCGTGTTAGCGGAAGAAGGAAGGTATTAGATAAAAAAATCCTACGTCCGTCCTTGGGACTCAAGCTCGCTTCATACCAAATTTCATCAAACTCAGTTCAGTCGTTTAGCCGTAAAAGGCATAACAGACAGACATAGTTAGAATAGATAGCATGATATACAATAGTTTGAAAACCATAAACATAGTTACATATACCTAGTTCAATACCATTTTATGACTAGACTCAAACACGTGTCGGCAATAAAGAACTAAAAGTACCATAAAACAACTGTGTTTATTTTCAATGCTTTTACGTTCATTTTATCGTAACTTTAATTTACTTGGTGGTAGGGCTTTAAGCAAACACTTCTGGGTAGGTAAACCCACTTATAACATATTGTATCACCATAGCAATACTCAGTATTATTGTATTTCGGTTGGAATTGTGGGTGAGTTAGTGTAAAGACCCAAGGAATATTTTTTATGTTATAGGAAGGCGGACGAAGACACCTGATGGTAAGTGGTCTCCAACGCCCGTAGACATTGGCGATGTAAGAAATAACCATTCCTTACATCGCCAATGCGCCACCAACCTTGAGAACTGAGATATTATGTCCCTAGTGCCTGTTGTTACACTAGCTCACTCACCCTTCAAACCAGAACGCAACAATGCTAAGTATTGCTGTTCAGCGGTAAGTGGATCGTGCCCACCCAGACGGGCCTGCACAAAGCCCTATCACCAATAAAATTTTAGTTATCAAGGTTGGCTGCACATTGGTGGCTTTATAGTTAATTCTTACAAGGCCAATATCCATGTGGTAACCATAAGGGGGCCCACTTGGTTAGTCTATATATCTATAAAAAATACGATACACATATAACGACGGGCAAACAATCATTATTGCATTGTTGATTTTTCAACACTACACTCAACATCACTCATTAGAACAGAAAATAGCGTTACTAGACTTATTTTAATTAACAACCATAGAAATAAATGAAGTGTTCATGAGAAAACCGTATTGAAATTGAACAAACAAGACCAACAAGACCAACGTCCAACTTTAAAGGATGACGAGAAATAGATCGATTTAATGTGTTATCTTTAATTCGCAGCTTCCAAAACCTTGTGGCGTTTGTATTAGACAAATAGATCTACTATGAACTCTCTGTATTAGCGTATAATTTGATATTTGTAGCTTTACTTGCTTGGATGTTCTAGCAAAGGTCTTCCCAAGCAATGGGAAGGCACCTCCCTGGGGGGAAATTATTAAAGCGCGTAATAGAAATATTTCATTGTACTTAATTGTTCAAGTTATTATGAACTGAATCTAGAAGGTTTAATTTACTTGATTATAGCCTTAATTGAGAAATAAATATATTAAAAATGATTTAGTTTTTCATAAACTTATACAGGCCAATGGTTATTGATTAATAAACAAATTAAGAACATAAAAATTAATGTTTGCTTGGGTTTTAAAATGAAATCATTGGCTAAGACGTTTTTCTTACACTCAGTGGAACCCTTCAGAGCTCTCCTCAGGGGGTTAAGGTAACCTAAGACTGGATCATGACAGCTCTTACTTAGCAAACTTAATTTACTTAGCGGTCATTTTTGATATTAAAGTTACTTTATGGCTCTCTCATAATGAATTCAAAACTTATTATTTTGGGTCAAGCTTTATGCATTCTATTATATTTAACACATTAAATTTATGTTTTAATAGTAAAAACAATCTTCGTATAAATATTCAGTTTGAGATTAAAGATAAATTAAATACGTTATATTACCGCTGAAAAAACGCTCCAAGATATATTTTCTGTTTTCCACTATTACAAGTGGCCAGCATCACAATGCTAAATATGCAAATATTTGACTGATTTCAAAGTGATACACAAGGTATTTAAATTCAAATTATGTCTCGTAATTTTTATTAATTACTTAATTTTATCACACTTTATTGTACAAAATAATACAGAAAATGCTATAACAAAAAAAAAACAAAGAAATAAATAATGTGTTGTACAACGGACAGAGTTATCGCTAATTAGCCATCTCGTCCAGACAACCCAGTCTGAGAGACATTTTAAAAATATAACATGGGTGGGTAGGTGGTGCATAAGCTACATACAAATATTTACATAATAATACTTATATATATATATATCTATATTACATACTATGAAATTAACTAATATCGTCTAAATTTTTATTTAAGTAATAGTTTTAAGCCATTTTTTTAATAAAAATTCGATTTCGATTTTTAAGATGTTAATATATAGTTTTACTGAAAATTAAGTACAATATTCAATAAGGACTACTATCTTTTATTTTAGTTACTACCCAAGTTTTGCCTGTTGTTACATTGGCTCACTCACCATTTAAAGAGGAACACAAAAATACTAAATATTGCTGCTTAGCGGAAGAATATATGATAAGTGAGTGTAACGTACCCTGACGAGCTTGAACAAAGTCCTAGCACTAAGGAAAGATTATTTTAGCACGGAATTATTAAAGTGAAACTTAAGACAAATGGCAATGAAATTTAAGGTTAAATTTGAATGTGTCGTGTTTCTATGTGTGACATAATGAAATGCTTCTAATGCGAAAAGGCGTCTTCGTCTATTGTTACATATTATACCGAGTTGTAAGAGCTCTTTTGTTTAATAGTCTTTTTTTATGAGATATTAAAGTATGTATGTATTAATGGAACTATGCAATGTATAAACGGTAACTAATAAATAGGATTCCTCTACAACCTTTGATTTAAAAGTAGTTGATATAGCAATCTCTATTATGATTGATTGATAAACATATTAAAGTGTACAAGTGTGTGTATGAAACAGTTTTCCTAAAAAAAATCTTAGAATCCAATGAGACGGCAATCGAACAAGACTAAAGAGAGTTCAGGTGCGGACTAACGGCTTTACATGTTTTCCGCGGCACGGGAGTGTACACACTTCCAACTTCCAGACTCCGAGCTGTTACTGTACTTGTATTACTGAATTTTTCAATAAAAAAATCCAATAATATTTAAGTGGCTTGGTCTGGGGCTTGAAACCAGGAGCTCGGGATCTACGTTCTTATATGATGGTCTTATTTATATATACAAAGGACTGTATTTTTTTAACTTCATTCAATAAACGTTGCGTGAATGCATAGAATTTGAATATACAACCAAAAGGAGGAACGATTGTTTTCTTTTCCGAATTCATTCGAAAACTACCGTAATGTACTTCATATTTTTGCACGTTGTCAGAGGCGTGACGCAAGGTAAGATTTATGCCGGATCCCATTCTCGGTGCAGGCGAAGCTATACACTCGACACTGTTTTACTTTTTACAAAAACAATTCGTAATAATTAATCTTAATAAATGGATGCTATTAAATCTTTATTTACGTTGATACTTCAAATTGCAGTAGCGGTCTGAATAGCGTAGCTCTCTTACCAACTCATATGTAATAGTATTTTGTCGTTACATGACAGTTGAACAAAAAAGTAATGCATTAAAAACTTACTTTATATTAATATTATGTAATATTCATTACATATATTACTTATAAATAATATCCACATTTTATTAGAATAAGTTAATAGTTTTAAATGACAATTCAGAAATGCTTGGCGACTTCTTTCTAAGAAGTGGTAAATTTACCCCTTTCGTCTAGTGCTATAATAAAAAATGGGATTATCTTGATATATCAAGTAATACTATCATATAATGTTAGTAAGAATTCTCCATTATAGTTCCATTATTTAGGAGATTAGGTAACATATACAAACAGGTGTAACTGGTTACAGATAACAAAAATAAATATCGAATATTCAGGTATTAGCGTGTTTTATAGACATTAAGTTCTGATAAAGTCTACATTAGATATCCTACACGTCACTGATATGGTTTCATTTTATAATAAAAAGCAAATATGTTTTAACATTTAGTAAACAGAAAGCAGTTATTTATTGGATATGTATTTTTCATTAAACACGATTTTTCGTCATAGCGTCTAATTGTATATATAGTAACTATTTATGTATTTAAAACTCTTTATTATTACATTTTTTTTATTTATTATAAAAAAAATATCACACAATGCGTGAATTTAAGTCTGTTTTAGAGGTAAGTTAGGCTCTAGAAATTGAAAAAATAAATAAATATTGATTAGTAATTCAGTTAATAAAAAATAATATTCTTAAGTATTTAGTATAAATAATATGTTAAATTAAGCTTTAAAATATAAATAATATGTACAAAAAAAGGTGGCATTCGTTTTAGAATCAGGCTATTTACTTTTTCCACTTAGGCTACTAGACTTTCGAGGCTACGTACTACTAGAGCATACATTCCTTAACTATTTTTTACAAGCGTCTCCTTTTCTCTTAAGGAGAAGTGTTTTCCCACCTATTCCCTCACGGTCTAGTACGGAGAACTTTGGCAGAAATTATTCCGGGAAACGGAGATTTTCTCACGATCATTTACTTCGCCACAACGCTCGAGTTAAATAAACACAAACTAAGCACATGAAAATAGCTTCAAATAGTTATATGAAACTTAAAACGAAAATCCATTAGATAAATGTATGAAGTTCAACAATTCAAATGAAAACAATGGATACTTCAAATAAAGCGCTTTCAAACTTTGCAACCGCTACCGAGGATCAATGAAAATATTATTCCAAGTCAAATATTGCATATAGTTATCAAGTTTTAAACAATTTTAGAACAAGTAAAAAAATCAAATTCAAATAAAGTACAGAAACAGTCTATATAAAAAATACAGAACTGTTTACGGCTATAGCCTTTTTTATGTGGACGGGCAAATGAACCACCTGATGTTAAGTGGTCACCACCAGTCATAGATATTGGCGATGTAGAAATATGAACTATTCCTTAAATCGCCGATACGCCATCAACCTTGGGAACTAAGATGTTATGCCCCTTCTGCCAATAGTTATTCTGGCTCATTCGCCTTTCAAATTGTAACGCAACAATACTAAGTACTGCTGTTTAGCGATAGAATATCTCTATACCTATGTAATTGGCTAATTAGTCTATAAATCGGTTTCAGGGATGTTCTATGAAAATCGCTTTTTTTTTTTTTTATAGAATAGGAAGGTGGACGAGCATATGGACCACCTGATGGTAAGTGGTCACCAAACGCTCTTAGACATTGGCATTGTAAGAAATGTCAACCATCGCTTATAGCCAATGCGCCACCAACCTTGGGAACTAAGATTTTATGTCCCTTGTGCCTGTAATTACACTGGCTCACTCACCCTTCAAACCGGAACACAACAATATCAAGTATTGCTGTTTTGCGGTAGAATATCTGATGAGTGGGTGGTACCTACCCAGACGAGCTTGCACAAAGCCCTACCACCAGTGCTTTTTCCTTCAACCACTTAATCTAGAGATGGATGCTGTGGATTATCGAATTTATTTATTTACCTGAACGATATTCTTCACTGAACCCGAGATGTAAATACAAATTTACTACTAGAAAGCTCAGTGGTGCTAACCCGCCTTTGAAAAGGGTTGATATTTATGTGTCTATCCGTACTCTCTCGATTTAACATAGCATTTACTTGTTTATATAGAACACAGTAAAAGTTAAACTGAAGTGTATGTACAATTTACATAGTATCTTATAATATTTAATGACCTATTCTTGTATGTGAGTCTCTAACAATATAACTTAAGTTTTGTATTCAGATAAACAACAAAACCTTTTTTCCTAAAAATGCACAGGTACTATTACTAAATTGATGCTAAGCTTATTTCGACATAGTATAATTAAGTTATATAACTTAAGAAGAATTATATTCTTAATTAGCAATCTTGTCCGTCTAGTGGACCTAAGTTATTAAAAAACAGCAATTCAAAGTACAAAAAAGTCATTAGCACTAATGTTTATTTAAAAATATTTATATTAAAATTATCCAAAATTAACAATGACTTATTTTTCTTACATTAATAATTTTGTTACACGCGATTCGTGTCCTTCAAAGGGTCTGGCGGCAAATAGGTTCAGGAGTTATTCCTCTTGCTAGTTCAGACCGGCGGGCAGAAACCAGGTCCATAGCTGAACAGCAATTCGACTAATTACCAGAATGACTGACTTTTTGGGAATAATAACGATTATATTTTAAGTTTAAGAGTTTTAAAGAGTTTATCTATATTTAGTGTTACATGAATTTGCTGTAGTTAATTTTTTCTTTTTTTATAATTAATTACAAGCGCTGTTCACCTATAATTAGTTGTTACGCTATTCTATTTCTTTTAGTGTATACAACAATTAGTTAACATTAATAATATATATAAATAAATACACATACATAATATACACGCGTTTGACGGTAGTCTTAGTTAAATCGGGAATTATTTCATCAATCTTTTGTAATTTTGTAATTTAAATAGTGTTAAAGTTGATTATTATAGCATAGTAATTGTAGTAGTGCTAATATTTTATTAGAATACCCTCTCCTCGCTCGATAATTCACGCCATATTGTACAATCAATTACCCGTACCGCAATATTAAAAAAAAAACAAGTTAAGAGCGAAGTCTCTTTATACTCATATATAGCTTATTGACAATTTAATAATATTGCAGCCTGTATGTAATTTTTAACTGTCTATTGGCTTACCGATCAGGTTGCACGTCTTTAGGGCAAAGACATTAAGCACTGTTATCTCTCCCGTTGGCACGGTTGCCATCAATAATATAAGTAATGTTAAGAACACCATCATGTAACCTATTCCAAACTAACTTCCTAAATAAATAATGATATTTGTTTTATGCAAATTTGTTTAGTACTTTGTATCTATCAATTATTCTACCGTCAAACAACTATTTGTATTATAGACATACGTTCCAGATTAAAAGACTATTAAGCTTGTATAATTACAAGCACAAAGCATAACATCATAAATCCGGCGCATTAACTGCTTGCATTGTCAATCCATGGGAGATTTAATATTTTATTTGCACTGGAATATTTAATAATGAAAAACAATTAAATATCGAATTATGCTTTCTGATTTTGACATTTAATCCTTTACACTCATAAATCATTTTTGAATATCACACATACGTCCAATAAATCACGAAATTCCGATCACAATTGAACTCAGTAGCCAATACGGCTGGTGACGTTGACAATGTAAGCACATATTTCATACATAGCACGTCTAATTCCAGATCGGTTTCTAATAACGCTGAGGACATATCTCCGTGAGATTCCATCACATTTAACCTTAATTTCATTTGGTTTTCTGATAATTAAAAGTAAATATGAGTAGAAACCCGCAAATGTCCCATGGCTAGACAAAAGCTTGGAGCTTATTCCACCACACTGCATTCTCTAATTGCATTTAGCCCTTAACAATTATTTATTTGGAATCATAACTGATGGTAAATGCTGATTGACTGATGGACTGTACACTTGCCAAGATGATGATACTTCATCTCACTCATTATTTAATGACTGAGTGAGATGAACTATCATCTACTTAACGAAACAGCAATGCTTTGTATTTTTTTATTATATTATTTGACTGTCTCATCGAAGGCTGCCGATCCCAAGGTCCTCGGTTTAATAACCTTTCGTCTTTCCATCAATAAATTCTAAGTAGCGGGAATTTTCCAATGTTTACACACTCGTGCCTCAGAAAACATGTAAGGCCAACGTAAATACGTAGTAAACTCTCTCAATTCGTATTGGATCGCTGTCCCATCAAATTATGTGAGTGAATGAATAGTACCTATGTTTGCACATACACTTCAGCCATATAATATTTCCACTCTCCATTTGATAAAGGCCGCCGTGACCGAAAACGGATAGGAGGACAATACCATTATCATCACTTTGTATTGATTCGTTACGATGTCACGGACTTGTAGGTACAAAGGACTTAACACAATTCCCATGATTGTCGGCACATTGCCGCTGTAAGGACTTATATACCCTGTCGCCAATATCAATGGGAGTTGGTGATCAATTATTACTATTAACTTGCCTATTTCGTTCTCCTAAATAATTAGTATAGAATGATATCAAATTAACAAGCAACGATGATTTCAAATATGTATATAAGGTGTATTTTAAAACACGTTGCCTATTGTTTTTTTAATTTAAAACTCCTTAAATTAGGTTAAATAGTTTATGCTAAAATATACTTATTGTAAGAGTTTTTTTATATACCCGTCATACGCATAATTTTCTTTATTTGACGATAATTCTTAATTTATATATAAAATTATATTTATATTTTAAAATTAAATATCGAATAGCTGGCATCATCACGCAAACATTAATCATCGCGCATATTATAATACAATAGACATTACGTATAAGTGTATACACACTCAAGCACTTCTACCTGCACACAATCTGGCCTGTTTCTATACTTGCGTTTAAAGTGAAATGCTCTATGTAGATACAAATAAATAATCAAAGCATTCATATGAATACAAATTATGTAAAATTGTAGTTAAAAATATAATTATATCAAAATTATTATACTTTAAAATTAAAATACTGACTCAACGCCTTTTTTATCTTTTATTTGAATATAAATTCTTCTGAAAGATCCATTCCAAATAAATCACCAGCACTGAATTAACTTCCTCGTAAAGAAAAATAAAATTGAAGAAAGATTTCAAGTGAAATAAAACTTCATTCAAGTTAAAAACTTCCCTACTGAGAAACTTGGTGATATTATTATTATGAGAAAAATATAATCATCAGAGCATTTATGATATCCTGGTACTTTTTATCGTTGTTTGTTATTTTATATATAGTGGAGCCCGGTTGTTATTATTATTTTGTAATAGAAACCGTACTGTCATTTTTATTATACAAGTTGTCAAGAAGTAATTTTGTCATATAACTACACAAACATATTGACCAATACTAGGTCGATTAAAATAATTCAACAACAATCAACAACAAACAACAAGCAATCAATGACAAAACACCATTAAGAGCCGAAATAGCTTTCTTACCTACGTAGATGGAGCCATGGAGTTTCATGCGCTTATTTTTTCAGTACGTCATGCATGTGTAACTTACTTACACCAAAGTAGATGGATATAAAAAAGTTTGAAATCTTCTCCTTAAGGAAAAAGGAGTCTTTATCTAGAAAGGGACATTTACGGGCTGTTACTTGAAATAAACTCTCTGAAGCGTTACTACGAACCAACGCTCGACCCCCCAGTACTCCGGAGTAGTAGCGCTTATCGGGTACCTCGTGGATCATAACGTGATGTTAAATACTCTACATGGCGCACTGCTCCGCTCACATGGGTCGTGGTATGATGTTACATAGTCTGATGAACAAACGCAAAAAGTTTTTTTTCATATCCTTGTAAATTCCGAGATTACCGCGGTCAAACATACTGGTTATATAATTGCATAGATTTTTTTCGTAGAAATACAATATATTACGGGTTTCAAAATATGATACGATTGAATCGAAGGGAAAAAATCTCGTCGTAACACCAAAGGGTCGTATGTGCAATTGTATACAGCAGAACAAAAAATTGATTATTTCATTGTGTTTATTTAGTATCTATCTTTCTCCTTTCTGCTGCTTACCTGGTGATTAGAGTTTTTATAAAGTTACCTTTATCTAAACTAATATTACAAAGAGGTAAAGTTTGTGAGGTTGTAGGCGATAATCTCTGGATCTGGAGCCATATCATTTGTGAGTATCATAGGCTATATATTTACCCGATAAATGAAAAGAATTTTTCATGGTAGTGGGATTTGCAAAGCGAGTCGGTGAAAAAACGGTCGAACGAAAAGGTTTCTTACGAACGCTGCCTTAACGATAGGAGATATATGATTGAGTTCTATAGAAAAGTTGTAGAGCTTGATAATGCCTAAAAAAGTCAGCGACAGCATATGTCTTACTTTTATATTTAAGTCACAAAAAGTAGTTTTTATACTAAAAAAAAATTTACATCGTTAGGTCATGTTTATTGGTCATATTATCAACAATTATTAATTCTTTTCAAAATAAATAAACTTATCGTCTCAAGTGTTTAAAACAAAAGACTTTTCCCTTTTACTGCATATAATTTGGACGAATGGGTATAGAGATAATACGACAGAGGTATGGAACTGCGACCGTGTCGTAATATATTGAATGATATTTCTATTAGACGATTTTTCATATACAACAATCAATCTATTTAAAAATAAATTGCTTTATTACCAAGGAAATTTTATTTAGATAAAATTTATTTTTACAGTTTGTTTTTTGGTTGCATAGTTCAAGAGATAATTTAAAATATTAAACTCACGAGACAATTTTATTAATTTTCGGCCAATCGATCACAAGTAAAAATGTTTACCACCCAACGAAGTGGGCACGGGTCAGCTAGTAGTATGTATAAAAAACAAATCTTGTTAAAGTTTGAAATTAGAACTTATTTTTACATACGACCCCTTGCACTAGCAGTTGCAAAAAGTATTTAGGGGCGTGAATACGTTCTCCGTAGCTCGTATCTTTTTAGAAGGATAAGTGACTGATTGTGAGTAACGAAGCTATGTCAGCTAAGCAATACAGTGCACGGTAAGCTATTTGCAGTTAGATGGACATGATAAATTCAATTTATTTCAAACTTTATATTTGACTTGTTGATAAGTATTTGAACGAGCCCGGATTCGTAAGTACCACATACTGGTCGTATATCACCATCTATAGTAACTTAGCATTGTTGTGTTCCGGTTTGATGAATAAGTGAACCAGTGTAAGTAACTACAGGCACTGGGAACATAAAAAATATTTAATGTATTTTTACCATTTTGTAGAACACTTACTAGGAAACCAGTCTGCTTATGTATTTTAAATAATAAAAAATTATATATTCCTTATAATTGACACAATAAGAACAAGTGAAAATTTTAGTGCAACGTTTGTTATTAACAATCGTGTGAAACGGTACTTACGCCCAGAGGTTTTAATTCTAACACACGTATTTACTGCATTTCAGCTGATTACTTTCTTTTTAATGTTTTCTAAATAATTTCTATTAGTCTTTCTCAGTGGAAATTTTCACAGAATTCAATATAATGATGACGCTTTTACAAGCCTGTTATTTTAAATTAAAGCAAGCCACTTAGTACTCGTAACATAAGTTGAGCCTTTTTACATCGAACACTTAACTCCCAATGTTACATTAGCGAAGACCACAATCTACGTGCAAACTTGGTTATTAAAAATATATATATAATAGAATAGATCCTTTCAATTTTCGTCTCGTCAACAAATGTGAAACACAATGGATATTCGAAATTATATGAGATCCGCAAATTTAGTATTTTTCTAATAACACGAGTATTATAGCAATTTTGCTGACGCTACCTACACATTAAGAAAATTCCCAAAGTAATTTTATGCTGCCTTAGTAGATATGATTAATTTTACAAAATTACCCACAGTTCAGAAACGTTGGTCAAAATCAGATTAACTAGTGTGGATCTGGACGCTCATTGGTCGCCTATTACGTCATCGTGCTCCACCGACCAATGACCGTTCATGTTAAAGCCAAATTAGTTAGTTTGACGTTGTATCGAGTTTTGGAAAAATGGGGGTTAAATTAGTTTTTAACGGAATTTTATTATATAATTTTGTTTTATTACTAAAATTTTATTTTCATATACTTTTGATTTTAATCGATATATATTATCCTCTCCAATAATCCGTTTTTTTTTTAAGAGTACATAATATTTTTAAGAAATACATCTTCAGGTTCGAAGCTGTGACTTCTAAATCTGTTGCGCTTTTAGAGTGTCATAATAACTTATATATCATAAGCCATTTCATAAAGTATAATTAAATTATTTTAAATATTGAAGTTCGTAAAAAATAATGTTGGAATACCTATTATTTTTTAATTAATTACACATAATTTCCAGCCTTTAAATATGTTAATTAATACACGCGCCGCTAATTTATTGGAAAACTTTAATTAATCTCCGCATAAATTATTTAATATTCGCATAAAATATTCGAGTAAAAATTAACGATATTAAAAAATATCTTATGTTATAATATTTTGTGTAATACCTAGCTTTTCACTATTGAAACAATTTCAATTGTAAAATATATAGTTAGATTTCAAGGTATTTTTTTTTATATTTTTCATCGATATTTATTATTTATTTTTGTATATAAATAGGCAAATGGTAAAGTGCGAAGTCGAAGATTAAGACTAGTCATGCATAAATACAACGGACGTTTGAAATAAGATCCTTTTGCGCTTAGAGCACAAGACGGAGGAAATTATCTTAGAAAACGCCTTGAATCCTGCGAGCATCCTGTTATCCTGGTACTTCTAAAATAAATACTGGGACAATTTGACATGCTTAAAGGTTTGTCAATTTATGCTTAATATCTTAATAGTATTTAGGTATTTCGCAAAGGACTCACCTATGCATCTCTGTGATAAGTACACGTCCGAGCACTGTGAAGGGCAGGGGCGTACTAACGCGAGCGTATTTGTTAGGGGTGATTCAGGATATATATAGAGCTGCTATTATCATATATTTCTTATATTAGCATTTTGATGATACAGCATATATATGTTGAAAGTAGTGTATAGCAAAATGAAATTGAAAAATTACAATATTATTTTAATTTATAAAAAACATATTTCATATTAACTCTTTCTCTCTCCTTTTTTTAAATGAGATAGAGAAAAAGTTAATATGAAATATTGTCATTTTTCAATTTATAATTATGAATTTAAAATAAAACTATTAATCAATCTTTTCTTCGCAATCAAGAACAATGTAATTGATATATAAATAAACAACAACACAACAATTACAATTACAATACAGTACTTTTCACTATTGAATATTTCAATAAGTGGTAGGGCTTTATGCAGGCCCGTCTGGTTAGGTACCACCAACTTATCTTATACATATATTACCGCCAAATAGCAAGTTTCGGTTTGAAGGGCGAGTAAACCAGTTTAACTACAGATATAAAGGACGTAATATCATATTTCCCAAGGTTGGGGAGCATTAGCGTTGTAAGTAAAGTTTAATAATTCTAACAGTGTCATTGTGTATGGTTTTCGGTGATCACTTACCATTACGTGAATAATTTTTTTTACTTATGAAGCGATAACTTATTTCGGTACAACATTATAATTTTTTTGAGGAATTATATCGAATTTTAAATCAACAATTTAACCGTTATAACATCTCTATGTAGTTTCACGTATTGAGTTTGAAATAGTAGCTACACTGAGCCCCGCGCCCGCCCACCCAGCAACAGTTTGCCCATGGGGTTGCTAGATCTAATTCTACCCTTATAATTAGCTAAAAATAATACATTGAATATTGGAAAATATTTTTTATTTTATTGTATATTTTACAGCTTGCTTTGTTATACAGTAACGTTGCTTAGACTAGAACGTGCTCAATACAGCAAAAAAACATCTTAGTGGTATTAATACCATTGGTAAGTAGTGGTAGTGGTGGTATTTTTTATAAAAAAGGCTCACTCATCATTTAAATCGAAAGCAACGGTACATAATTATTGATGTCAGGAGTTAGTGAGTAGCTATCAGATGGCGTTTCCACCACATAACAATAACACTGGCTAACCCATCTTTCGTACCTTATGTGAAATAATACAGACTTATTCATTGCAATACATTTCATAAAAAATCCATCCTGGCAACACTACTACATTCATGTGAAAAAGAAATAAAACGCGACCAATTCGACATAACGAGAAACGACACTCAGTTTACTGCTTAATGACTACACTCTTGATTTGGTCGTGTTTTACCGGAGGCTGTGGAAATGGCGTTTATAGGAATTCGAACTTTGATACAATAGAATAAGGTTAATATTTGAACTTTATTATGTTTAAAATTAAATTGAAAGCATCAATCATATGAACGCTTATTGTGTTGTTAGTTAAGAGACAAGGTTTGATGGTAATGTGGTGGTATAGGAAAGATGGACCATTTCTATTTTATTTTGCTTTCATTTTCGAACGAAGGTCGTAGGTTTAATTCCGGGCTTTGTTTTTGTTGATGAGAGATGATCAAGAGGAAATAATTAAACGTGGTTACAAATATTGGATTTGAATTCGATATTACATAATTTGTGCTTAGTTTATTTCATCTCGTTCCTGATAGTGAAACAAACCATCGTGATTCGTGTTTGATGAAATTCTACCACATCTTTATCCGAAAGGGAGGAAACTTTGCCCAGCGGTAGAAAATTTTAGGGGCTTTTTTATAAAAGCAACAAACACTAAATCATTCAGTTGCATCTGGTCATCTTCATACCATAAAGACAGATTTTCTTTTTTTGAATCGGTAGGCGGACGGGCATATGGATAACCTGATGGTAAATGGTCACCAACGCCCATAGACATTGGCATTGTAAGAAATGTAACCATCGCTTACATTGCCAATGCGCCACCAACCTTGGTTACTAAGATGTTATGTGCCTTGTGCCTGTAATTACACTGGCTCACTCACCCTTCAAACCTTTAGTATTAGCAATTCGAAAATACACAGATAATAATATTTATTTCAAGATTTATTTCAAGCGTAAAGGATATACAATTCGTTATAATATATAAGAAAAATTAAGGACAACAAAACGATTGAAGCCGGAGATCGTGGAAGCAATTGAATTACTTTTTTTAATGATGCGTAAAAATTAAATAGATATTATGTATTCTGTATAATTTAATCGAATATAATAAGACTTATATAACAAAGAAACAGATGAAACTTGAAAGTATGTGGAGCTGAAAACTGAATATTATACGACAATTTATATCCTCGAACATTTTCAAGGCGAAATAGCAATTGCTCCAGATAAAACTAATGAGACGAGTTGGAGTAATGCTCCAGCTCATGACCTTAAGACTAACATTAAAAGATTTATTTTTTTATTTTGATACTGGCAAATGGATACCACCGCCCAAATTCACTGTTAGAAATACAAGCCATCTCTTCTATGATCAATGAGTAATCGACCTTGGAAACTGAGATGTTATGTCTTGAGTTGTACCTGTAGTTACACTGGCTCACTAATCCTTCAAACCGGAACCCAACAATACTCAATATCATTGTTAGGCGGTAGAATATGTAAAGACATAGTAGTACTATTCAGATGGGCTTATATAATGCCCTACCACCAAATAAACAGAACATTCTTCCCGACTGTACTGGCCGTCACCGCGTTTGGACTCTGCTACCACTTACCATCAGGTGGAGTAGAGTTATTTGCCCTCCCGGCGCATATAAAAAAAGCTGTATATATATAATGAATAAATACAATTTACATATGTAAATATAAATACACATGCCTGACAAGTAACCGTTTTTATTATAAGACGTAAAACTCCAGTCTTAACGGAATCACTGGCCTTCTTGTATTCCTAACAAAAACTAAAGCATCCCACTTTATAACATAAGTACGTTTCAAAGTTTCGTATTGGCGTAGACTGCGCGTTGCCGGATGTTAGTATCTCAGACTTCCTTCCGCCATCTTTTTATTTATATACCTGTACATAAGATATGTTGAACATACATCAGCGTGAAAACTCAATGTTTCTCTAAGATAAATAAGCTGTCGGTCTATATATTTTGTATACAAGGTGAAATCGATTTGCAACTATTTTTATCCACATTTAGTAACTAAATCATACTAAATAATTCTTTATTCAAGTAGGCTTATAAGGCCATTGAATAGTAATGTTAAAGTATTAAATTAAATGTAAAGCTACCACCAGTTCGGAACATAGATTCTATAAAGAACACGCAAGAAACTCAGTAGATAATCTTATTCATCCTTTTAATTACATATTCAATCAAATACAATTAAATTTATATCCATAGTAAATACTAACCTGATATAAAAAATATTCAAATCAAAATCATAATATACTTTATTCAAGTTTTGCAAGCGCTTTTAAATAGTGATTTTATAATATTAACCAAGAGTTATCACCGGTTCCGAATGTAGATTCTTTCGAAAATAACCTACAAGATACTTAGCAGTTAATCTTTTGCATTTAACATATACTTGTAATAATCATATACAATTAAATGTATGTATCCTGTATAAAAATCGACGAATGCTAATTACTATGTTTTTTAATTCGTTCTAAATTTAAAAATATTAAAACTCTTATCAACTAATCAGATTACTCTTTTTTAAAACACATATAAAACAATTATATACCCACAAGCAAGAGAATGCTACGTTAAGTTTTTAATTATTTTTTCCTTGACACATTGCGACCTACTTTTCCAAAACATAAGCCCTTGGTTGTAAAACTGAGCACTAGACCATTAAGCTCAATTAATAATAGTTATCATCAACAATATTTTTCAGGAAGGAACATTTATAAAGGTTTCGTTTTTTTTTATTGGGTCTCCAACAAGGAATACACATGACAAGCTTTAAATACATTACGCGAATTATAAGTCTATGCGCTCCCTCAGTAACAGGAAGGAGTCACAGCATCCATACACAACTCAGTAATAGCTATATTGCAAAATTAAAAACATTACAAATTTAAAATAATACGACTTAAAGAACTAAAACAAAAAACAAAACTTTATTATATTATAGAATAAAATTTGAAAAGTTAAAAATAAAAGTAATAAAAAAAAACACAAAAGATACTAAAAAAAATATATTTGACAAATATAAAAATAATAAGCAATTCAACTTTCTTACAATCACATCGAGACAAATCTCCAATGTAAGTGGAAATTGAAAACCTATAATGAAAATTGTACCATTCGATCGAATCTATCGAAGGGAAATTGCCTTTTTATGGTACTTTTTAAACGTATATTAGCTACTTATCTTGATATCAATTCCTACAATTCGTCCGTTTTTTAAACGTTTTTTACAAACTCCATTTGTATGTAGATAATCAATTTCATATGGTAATTTCGTATTTTGTAAAGTATTATACATGCTCATGTCAATTTTAACAAAAAATTGCTGTCTAATTCGTAATATATGAAGTACAAAAACATTAATTGGTGGTAGGGCTTTGTTCAAGCTCGTCTGGGTAGGTACCACCCATCAGATATTCTACCGCAAAACATCAGTAGTTGGTATTGTTGTGTTTCGGTTTGAAGGCAGTGTTATTACAGGCACAAGGGACATAACACCTTAGTTCCCAAAGATTTCTTACAATGCCAATGTCTATGGGCGTTGGTGACCACTTACAATCAGGTGACCCATATGCTCGTCCGCTTACCTACACTATAAAAAAAGCCCTTGTCACACCAAAAGTCTATATTTAACGTTTCCTCATTCACTTGTATAGATTTAAACAGTAGACTGATATTGATTTGTATTTTGTATAATACATTCATAAGGTAAATTTAAGTGCGACCGTCCTTGTCTGTCGTTGAAGAATGAAAGAGAAAACTGATTAAGACGGAATTATTTTTTCTCTTAATTTTTGTGTCAGTAGAAGGCATTTAGCCAATTGTAGGAGAGCTTTCCTTATCTTGAGCGTATTGTACTTAATCTCAAGATTTTATGAGTTATGTATTATGAGTAGTGAGTATAATATTATGAGTTTATAAGCATAGTTGTAAATGTACTAATTTTTTTAATGTCTCTTTTTCTCTCTTTTAGAATCCATGTCTGTCACTACATAAATACATTTTCTAGTGTTTTATTGGTTAACTGCCGGTATTCGTAAGAAGAATAATATGTTTGTATAATGCAGGAATTGACAATATCACGGTTAATTACGCAGATATGCGTTTCGAGCCCCGCGCCTCTTGTATGAACGTGTTAAGGTGGAAGTCTGCACGGGTTTCCGTTTCAAGAATGAGGTAAAATTTATTTTCGAGTTCGTAATATGTCATAATAAACATAATAAGAAGGTAAGCGTTAATTGTTAGAAAAATAAGGGACACCTTAATGTTAAATGGTAGATACATACATAGGATAAGATAGGTGTCTTGATTTTGCACGATTTTAAAGATCATAATAACCCAAAATATGCACATGCAAGGTAAGAAAAACATCTTTAGTACAACAACATAACTTATAAACATTATTAAATATTTGTACTACTCGTGGGACTTGGGCGTTTCCAGTTTAGCTAATTGAATGCCACCTACCAACAATTAAAGGAAATTACACGTCGTTCGTTTAACATTTATGTAATACGATTGTTTTCACAAATGGAAATGGAACGAATGGAAAAATACAAACACATTTTTCTGATTAAGCCCTTATATATACATATTACATTAAAATATTAACATTTTTATATACACTAGTATCATTTATATATATGTACATTTACTCAAAATATTTACGTTATTAATAATTATGTAACCCCTCCTATCATTGGCCCAGTGGCTAGATTATGGCTGCAGATTTCGAGATCCTGGTCTTGCCACCCAGGGCTGGCCAGTAAATGATAATAACTGGCAGCCGGTAGTTAGAAATTGCCAGTCTTAAAACTCCCGTACCTCAGAAAGCAAAAAGTTTTTGTTTCTGCGCCTGAACTTTTTCCGGTCGTGTCGGATTGCCATCCCATCGGATTATGAAAATGAGAGTACATAACACTTGTGCACTATGATATGTCCCGCACAAAAGCCAGTCTTCCTCTTCAGATATCATCACTTGAAACACTATCATCGCTCCAGAACTTTACTTGGTCACTGACTTTAAAAGAAGATCAATCATCGTGCTATAAAGAGAGTTCAGAGTAACCTTCAAGGGTCTGAGTAAATGCTGTGTCTCCTTCTTTTGAATGTTAAATCAATGATGACAGAAAGAGTAATCATTGCTTAACTATACACCTTAGCGACGTTTTTGAATAAGGCCGCTAGATTCCAAATTTTATGCATTTCATGATAAGTATTGGATACTAAAAAAAAACATTTTCATATTTTTTTTTATTTAAAAAAAAAGGCTCGAATAAAGTCACCGTTAAGCGCCAGTCGACTGGCATTCGGGACACGGCTCCTTTGTGTTTTGAAAAACATTCCAGCGAAATGAACATCAAAAAAGTGGAATAGCGCTTTAAAGCGGTGTTTGCTGAAAATATTACGGAGTGCATTTCACGTGGAATTTAACGTCGAAAAATTTGCTTTTTAATCACTTGGTCGAGCGAAAAGTTTTTGTTAAGTTGACGCGCTGATGTCAGCTACATTTTACTGTATAGGTATTTGAGCAGTTATATTTTTATATAGGTAGGTGGACGGGCAGGTAGTAAATGGTCCTCACTGTCCATAGACATTGGCACTGTAAGAAATATGAACCATTACTGATGTTATGTCCCCTGTACTTGTAGTTACACTGGCTCACTCACCCTTCCAATTGCAATACAACAAAACTTTGGCTTACATAATGCCCTTACAAGTGAATTGAAGTGATTATTATTATTGATAAGTTAATATTTTTTTTGTCTTTTTTTTATTGAGTACCACTATGTAACATTTATTTTATATATTTTTAATTTCTATTTAGTCGTTATTTACGTGCTGTGGTCTTCTTTAATTGAAGGAGCACACATATTTTAAAATATTATTCCACAATGTAATGTACTCGTAAGTGTGTATCCTTTGTTGGAGATCCTTAATAAATAAATAAATATTTAGAAGATATCTACAAAATATGTTTAGTGATCGCTATAGGCGATTATAAAAGACAGCCAGTGCACCAATTGTTGTATAAATAATTGTTTTATGTTACTCTATCTTAATAATTATATTTGAAGTAAAAATATTATAAATAAATATATTTTATATAAGAAAATTAAAAAATAATACTTATAATTTTATTTCGTTACTCCAATGTTAAAGAAAAGTTTTATACGAAACTAATATTATGCTGTTAATTTTAGAGAGCTCTATTATTACGACAAAGTTTTAAAATACCTTCTAACAATGTAGAAATTTATGCAACTTCCGAAACTTGAAACGTTATTCATACGCAGGAAAAGTCTTACACGTAAGTGTTTACATTTTGTTATAGAAAGTGTAAAAGTTTTGTCTATTTTCAGCATAATCTATAAATTTCGATCATATTTTGATTGTGTTACTGCTTGAAACTTCTTGAACCTACTGGGGTACTGCACAGCTCAATACTGCGATAACTATTTTAAATCTAAAAAAGAAACTGAAGTTATACATTCCTCGTTATGCTATTTCATTTGAGTCTACTTTGGCTCACTCGCCCGTCTTACTAGAACACAAGCTCTACAAAATATTAATATAAGTATTTTGCTGTAGAATACACAATTCGTGAGATTTACAAAGAGTACTCAATAAATCGAAATGTAGGTTAAAATTCTATTGATATTACAATAAAAAAATACGAATTAATGTATTGCACTTATGTGTACACTACATCCCTTCTTCGAATATAAAATTGTATTATGAAATGATATGAATAATAAACTTTGTTGTATATAATAAGTTCATTTATATATTTTACAGTCATTAGGTTCATTCGTTTTATTTGTTGATCTCCTTTGGTCTTTAATTGCGGTTATTAATTTGAATCACAACTTCACTGTCACTATCTGTATGCGTAATAGTTTTCGTATTTACTATTTTAATTAAGAAAATGAGCTCTAATGAGCAATGTAAAATTCTTATAATTTATTTCTAGACGAAACCTTTGTAAACATTCTCTTATATCAACCTTCCACACGTCTCGATTTGAAAAAAATGGTTAGCACATATGATTAAGAATATTTTTATTCTTTTTTTTTAAAACACTGAACCTGACCCCAATTGAAGGTGATATTTATATATTTGCAGATATTAAATATGATAACTAACACCCAACCGTTTATCTACCGCTAAGACTCTGTGATTAATATTCATAAATTTTGTTCTTCCCATACAAATTTGACAATCGATAACTTTGGTTCCGTCTGCAGAATAAACTGAGGTTAAAACAATTTCGAATACAAACAGTTCGAAAGAATAGCACTGTAGGTCTAAAACAGCATTCCTTTACAGCGTACGAAATTTTGAATTGACCAGCAAAATAGCCAATTCAATAGCAGCGGGGTTTTTATTGGGTATTCCGATGTTCGGGGCGCACTCGGTGCCTTGGACACCGGCGAGCCCCACATACCCCCCACTATTCCCGTGGAGAAAACGCATAATGCGTTTTTCCAGCGTTAAAGAAAAAAAAGCAGTTGACGTCTAGACGATGCTTGATTATTATAAAAAACCAAATACCCATTTCGGAAGCGTTTATTATATCACCCGTAAACGATTAAAATTCTTTTCAACGACTTATAAAAAAATAACGATGTTGACATCTTAAAAATATTAAATACGTACCTATTTAAAAATTAAAAAAAAATCAATTGAATATTTGAAAACAAAATAGTGATAAAGATTAATTAATTAAATATACTATTAATATGAACAATATTTATAAATCTCCTGAAACACTAATGTAAGTAGTTTAGATAGGTTTGTTACAATGATAGGTAATCTATGGTATTCATTTATTAACAAAATTAACAAGTCATATTAAATTTGATATAAGTAGCTTAGTGGAATAGTGTTTTATTATAAATATATATTTTTAATAACTGTTTGTAGTGCATTATATAGAATGTAGTAAATCGCAGGGAATGTATAAAGTTAAGGTTTGTTTATTTTTGCTCTTCTCGTGAAGTCACGTTCTTTATCTGTGTGTCTTCCATGCGTTATACACATTCAAAGGAGCTTTATACAATATGGTGTAACTGCACTAACTTAGTTGAATTTAGCGCTACAGACTTATTAGACGTTAGTCAACATTATCTCTAATTTATACAGATAAATAAATATCTCAGATAAATAGATAAACTTGTTTTGACTCTGCTATTGCTGAAATGTTTACGTGATGCAATAATTAATACAACTGCTTCGCAGTTCTAGTGGCTAGTTTATGATATTGCAAAACCCGAAACTATGTACATATTGTATCCCCGTGGAAAACAATAAAACAAATTATAACTTTTTTCATTCCAGAAATCTTCAAAAGCAGCCGGGAGTTAGAAAGTCGGCAATGTTGAGCATCTAAAGCCGTCAATCTTGCACCTAAGCTGTATACAATCGTGCCAGATTTGCTTCCCTATCGGATTATGCACATACGTTTGTATACAGAATGCTGTAATATGTTATGCGCAATTGGTTTGTCTCCGTTGAGAATAGCCACCGCAACCGAATCCATCATAACCACTATAATATTTATAAATAATCATTTCATTTAGTAGTATTGTTTATTTCTTTAAGTGCTTTTGTTAACTCAGCTAAAAACAAATGTAAATGTCTACATATAACGATGACAATGATGTAGTAAAGAAAAAATGAAATTTAATAGCGTGCACATTCGTGAAAACGCTTAATTTAAAAAAAATGTCTTATTAATTCAGATTAAGGTAATTCAAAACAAAGTTTTTCGATATGCACATCCTGTCTATTCTGTACTGTGTGTTGTGCCTCCCCCTTACTTGAAGGAAACTTTTTTATTTATAGGGATTCCTGGAGAAGTTCTTCGTTCTTTGAAACTATGGATTTTAAGGGTGCCCGAACACAAGTCATCTTTTTATAATAATTCTTTTACAATTCAGGCTCTGGAACGTTATTCCTTTAAATATTTGGGAGGCCAAATCCATAGATATTTTTAAAAAACTTGTAAAAGATCACTTTTTGTCTCAAATGCCTTAACTCCAATAATTTATTTTATTTTAGTATTTTTTGTATTTTGCATTTTTTTTCTTTTTTGTTATAGTTGAGGACTTCTTATTGTTTTCTATTCGTTCTTATTGTATATATTTATATTATATATTTGTAATTTTATATGTATTGATAATATAATTTATTTATTGATATATATTATGCGTATTAATTATAGATTAATATTATTTCATTTATTATTACAGCACCACCTACCTCATATCCTATGAGTTATTATTTACACCGTTGGTTGCCTGGAAGAAATCGCTATGTAGCTATAAGGGCGCCAAAATTGTATGCTACTTTTATTTAGGATTTATCCATGTTTTGTTTTCTTTTTCTTTCTTTGTGGTGTACAATAAAGTATAATGTAAATTAAGTATTTCGACAGGTAATAAAATTATATTAACAAACAAAATTGCTATAAAATATAACAAAAATCAATTACTGTTTTGTTATAAAACATATTGATAACAATAGCATGAAACTCATCACTTTAACTACCAGGGCAGCAAAAGCGGAGGAGCAGTCGCTTTTGTCACAACACAGGGGACATATGAACCTCTCAAGGTTCATATCCTCGTACAAATGTACCAGGATATCATCCGAGTGCAGTAGTAAATAGTCTTTGAGCGGCGTCCATACGTAGAGAAGTGCACATTCGAGAATGATTAATGATAATGGAATCTGAAATTTTACAAAATGAGAAATGTATTACTATTTTTAAATAATCTTAAACAACAATTCTTGTGCCTTTATAAAAAATAAAATTTAAAAAATTTGAAATTATTTTAAGATAACACAAAAAACATATCGATAATATATCGATGGCTTAATCTGTTAGCAAGAAATGGAAATGGCCACATTGCCATGATATTTATTTAAGGCGCCATTTTCTTCTATATCTCTTTGATATTATAATATATCGAATTAATAAGTTAAATGGCACAGCTTAATAATATAAATAAAACAGTTTTTATATATTTTCCAATGATTTTACGCAAAAAAACAAACCAAACTATATATAAATTATTGTATTTATAATATTAGATGACATCGATTACTATTAAATTTGTTTTTATTTTGTTTATAAGTAAAATCGGTCATTTTATTTAATTTTAAAATAATTATTATTTTATTAAAATGTTACTGTTATACCAACTTCCAAAATCAAGTACATTGGCGGTAAATTCTTCCAAATGAAACTTGGTAATATACTAATTCTCTTCACTAACAAACATGTAGACAATAGAAAGATTAATTTAGAATCTGGATGCTCATCTGTGATTATTTTAGCTGTAAGATATTAATAAATTATTGTATTATAATATTTTAAAAATATTTTTTTTTTTCGAATACACAGAAACTGCAGTTGATATGAAACTTTCACGTTATTATTGGTTAAAGTTTTAGGATAGCTTAACAGTGTAACAAGACATATTGTAAAGCATAAATATATGCGCAATCGCAAGTGCACTCATGACCTCACTTTCATAATTCAGTAGGATACATTTTTTAAAGATGTCCTTCGCCGCTAAGCACGAGATGATATAAACACAAATCAAGCTCATGGAAATACAGCGATGCTTGTCGGGTGTTTGAACTCACAATCTTTAGTTGTGTTAACCACTGCGCCATCTCGGTTGTCTAATATATCATTCATATTTTCGTATAACGTGTCCGTTCCACGATAGCCGCTTCACATCCAGCGCACAGGTGACACTTTCAACGCTCCACTTACGTAATCATTCTGTATTATATTCCAGTCACCCACATTCATCCCAGCCGTCTTATCTCAACTGAATGCATTCGCTTTTCATTTGTCACTTTTAGGCATCATAGAAAACAAAAATAAGTTAACAATTCGCTTTCGAAATTTCATTTCATTTTTAAATTGGACCGAGCGGCGTTTATCGTTTTATTTCCTTTGCATTTTCTGGTTAAAAAAAGTGGAATATCTCACAAATTTTTCAATACTATTTGATTAAATTTAGCAAAGATATATAAAACAACCATGTATCAACGTAGTTTTAATTAAAAACAAGTAGCGGCGAGATTGTTGATAATAATACGATTTTAACTGAAGATCGCTTTATTTGTGTTTATAATTCATTCCGTGCTTGATGGTGAACGTAAACCATGTACAATACTGCCACGTATTCCATCAACCGTAGAGCAAGAATACGAAATTTTTTATCAAGCGTTGAGACATTTATAGTTACTAATGTAAGTCTGTACAAAAAAAAACATGTAAATACAAAAATCGTTGTCAGTTAAAATGAGTTCGTTCATGCCATGTTATTAAAGATATAAGGGTAAGGCTAAAGTAGGGTCTCCTCGAGTGCACTTGGCATTGCGCATGATTAAAAGAATACTTTCATAGTACTTATCTTTTTACTTCTCTATCTCTTAAAATAAATTAAATTGTACAACGAAAAACTAGTAACAGAACAGTTATATATTACATCGACATGACATTCGCAATATGGCGACCTAAGACACTATTTAACGAATCCACCAATATTTTTAAAACAAGTTATCAATCACATTTTCTCACTGGTTCCATCGTAACTATAGCATGCCCAATTACCAGAGACTCATAAACAATAAAGAGTTTTTTTAAATTTAATAAATAACCGAATAAAAAACTAACTCACAATTATAAATCAAATTGATTCCATTTATCATTAATGAAAGCGCAATCACTATCGCATTCGTACTTGTCATCTAATTTTGATTATTTTAAACATTATTCACTATACATAATATAATAAATAAACAACACGTTTTAAATAACATGATATAATGACGTCAGTCACGATTTTTTTTTTAAATTCTAAGCAAATAGCAACATGCCAGCTGCCATTGTCATAAAGGAAATTACAAAATAAGTCCGTCCGTTGTTACAGCTTGATATATAACGTCAATAAAAAGAGTGGCCAAGAAATAAAAATCAACTACAATTCTCTAGGTCAAATTCCTTGTAATAGTTGGAGCAAATGTTTATTTATTTATACTTTATTGCACATCGTGTTATGAATAGATGTTAGGAGGGCAACAGAAGGATCGATCTTCGAAGTTGCCATACTTATAGGTAACCACGATGCAAAACACACATTAAGCATCTAAAATAATAATGAAAGAATAGAAAAAATTTAAAACAAATTAAAACAGTTTGGAAATATAATATGAAATATAAGTCGTATTTGTATTACAACTCTACTAGAAACTATATAATAACAAAATATAAACAAATTTTAAAAGAGAGATCAGTTCTTATGGGCCAACAACATATACCTTAAATAGTTCAAGACAAGAGTCTTAAATTTTGCAAGTGGAAATTTATAGTGCACAATGTGTACGCAAACACAGGTGACATCTCTATTCTCTCTCTCACTCTACCGTCACATATGGACATAATAACGCGTAGACCCAATGATTCCGTGGTGAAAAAGTGCCTTTCCATGGCTACAAGAAAGAGGGACAGGCGAAGACCCCAAACCACTTGGATGACAAATGTCCAAAGGGACATTAAATAGGTCTCACCGATGAGGACGTGAACACACGATCTACTTGGCGTCGCATGATAAGGAAAGCTGACCCCGCGTAACGGGATAAGGCGAGGACAAAGAAGAAGAAGACCATGTACATTAACCTTATATGAATCATAGTCATTTAAAATTAGTAAATTATTGCCATGTTATTATTATTATTTTTTTATAGAATAGGACGGTGGACGAGCATATGGGCCACCTGATGGTAAGTGGTCACCAAACGCCCTTAGACATTGGCATTGTAAGAAATGTCAACCATCGCTAACATAGCCAATGCGCCACAAAACTTTGGAACTATGATTTAATGACCCTTGTGCCTGTAATTTCACTGGCTCACTCACCCTTCCAACCAGAACACAACAATATCAAGTACTGCTGTTTTGCGGTAAAATATCTGGTGAGTGGGTGATACCTACCCAGACGAGCTTGCACAAAAACCTACCACCAGTTATTCAAGAGTGAGGAATTAGTATATATATATAGTAAAGTGAACAGTCCAATTAAAAATATAGGTCAGCGTAAACTCTTTTAAAACAAACAATTGACTGATCATATATGTATTTTACAGTAATGTATATATATGGACATAATGATAATTATTTTATATAGATTATATAAATGATATTTTAAAAAACCACAGCGGGCCTTCTATTCCTCACTCTCATAATATGATGGAATAGCAATCCAACATTACCGGAGAAAGTTCAGGAGCAAGACTAACAGCTTTTAAATGCTGTCCGAGACATGGGAGTGATAACTACAACTTCTGGAATAGCAAGTCATAAATTAGAAATGTTCAAACGTCATACATATATAACTAGAAGTAATAGGAAACTTTGTAATATTTCAATACCTCAGTAGAACTGTCAGTACTCCAATGTCTTGTTTTAATTAAGCGTTGCAATCAAATGTGCAAATGCGGGGGACAGAGAGATGAGAGATCGATTGGACTAGACTACGTTCACACTGAGGTGGAACGGTTCTATCGATATTATTTTATGCACAATAGTATTTATGACAAGTAAAATAATTAACGGTTAACGGTATTTTCTTCTTTTATAGACAATAGGGAGCTGATTTCACCACTATTTTTTTTGGTAACCACCGTCTATATAAATTTGACGGCAATATAAACCATTTTTTAGACTCGCCCTACAAACCGGAACACAACGATACTAAGTATTTGCAAATCTGATGAATGGGTTTTACTTACCGATACGGGCTTGTGAAGTCAGAATTTATTCCGATTCATTAGATCTTACATCCTACATCGGTAAACACGAGATAAATTAAAAACACAATGATATTAACAACTTTAATGTCTATACTTATTAACTTTATTGTGCTTGCTCAGATTGCTCTTATCTACGATAAGACAATTTTATTGTCAAGTGTTGTGGCTTTGAACAAGCCCGTTTGTGTTGGTGTCACAACTCAAAAGTAATCCACCATCAGTGTCTATGAACGACCACTTAACATTAGGTGGCCCATATAAACTCACTTACAATTATAAAAAAAAAAAATCTGTGAAAAAAATACTTTTTCACAGATTTTTTTTTTTTGTTAACATTTCATTGAACTTGTAAAATGAAGATTAAAAAGTGCTTGTAAAATATTGTTGACAGTATAGTCGAATCGATGTTGTATAAACGTGCTTCTGAATGCGGCTTTGTTCGCGCGGAATGTACAAACATTTGTCAGTGTTTAATACAGCCGGCATATTTTTTTCGTCTGTTTTCTGTCTGTTCAAAAAATCTTTGTGTATGACAAAGAGAGAACTTCATTATTCTAGCGTTATATAATTATGTTAATTAAGTATTTCCTTTACGGGATGTAAAGATAAGCATATAACAACAAATATCCGCAAACTATAAATCCTTACAGGTGCAAGATATTTTATTTTATTATTTACTTTCCTAGCTAATATGATCCTGTATAATCATAAATTTAAGAGCCTCCTCGAATAAAGTAAATTTTGAATTTGATTTTTGATCGAGTACTTATTTAGAAATCTCGTAAAAATACTGCACGAATATGAACGATATAATTATATAGTATTTAAAAAAAACTACGTATAATGGATATTTTCTTAAGATAGAATTTCCCCTATGTACCGTACAGGAATGTTTTTTTTATTCCCAAATGCACAGCACATTCATCTACATAACATTCAATGATTAAAAACTGACCAAGTGCGAGTCGCGCACCAAGAATTCCGTACCATGATTTTATTTCGACTTTGTGTTATTAGGATTAGTAATGAAAATGCCCATGCCCAAGTGGCCCATATGCTCGTCCACCTTCCTATTCTATAAAAAAAAAAAAAACAAATTAGTTACCAAGGTTAGGTGCGCATTGACGATGTAAACATGGTTAACGTTCTCACATCGCCGTAGAGTTTGGTGATAATGACAACTTGCCATCAGTTGGCCAATATGCCACATTAAAAAAGTTATAACGTCCAAGGATAGCCTTGAGACAGAAGACAGCTTAGCGTTAGCCTAAGATTAGTAAACAGTTCTACACTTTGGATACGGATTCCCAAAAACCCCAAACTCAACCAATATCCCCCTGAAAGCGCGCTTAAGGTAAACCATCGATCCATTTGTATCTGACCTTCTTAACTCTGATCTACATACTTGATATAGGATTTATGAGAAGAGAGTACGCGTACGAATAAAACATTTAAGGTTTTTTTTTTTTTTGGTTTCTTATTTATTTTTTAATAAGTCTATGATATTATGTTAAACGGTATACTCAGTAAGCTCTTATAAACTATTTTCTTTGCTATGAAAAAATATAAGGATTTAAAAAACCAATTAAATAAATTATATTACAACAAATACATGTTAAAATATTTTTATTTTTTCACTAGCTAGAAGCTATTTATGTATTCGCGTGACGTACATAAAATGTTAGTGTTTCCGTAACAGCCTGTGAATGTCCCACTGCTGGGCTAAAGGCCTCCTCTCCTCTTTTTGAGGAGAAGGTTTGGAGCTTATTCCACCACGCTGCTCCAATGCGGGTTGGTAGAATTCACATGTGGCAGAATTTCAGTGAAATTAGACACATGCAGGTTTCCTCACGATGTTTTCCTTCACCGTAAAGCACGAGATGAATTATAATCACAAATTAAGCACATGAAAATTCAGTGGTGCTTGCCCGGGTTTGAACCCACGATCATCGGTTAAGATTCACGCGTTCTTACCACTGGGCCATCTCGGCTTTTTTAGTGTTTATTTGTAAATAATTAAAAACGTATCCAAAGTCCTATACAATTATCTACCAATTTAGCCCAATTTTATAAAAGTCCATCTAGTCAGGCGGGTGATTCGATAAAAACCCACCTCCACAAATTTTTGGAATTTACAATATTAAAGAGATTATAATCTAAACTTTTTAAATTGTCTTCTTTGACATTGACATGTAGTGAATTAAGGTTTCAATTCAATTTCACATAATAGTATCACAACCGCTTTATCCACGTGTTGTTTTACGATCTATGTCGTAAAAATGGCATAAAAAAGTTTATGGAAAACTAGTGTTTTACTGTAGATGTACTAGAAAATTTTAACAACATTTTTACAATATTAGTTTCAGAAATCTTTAAATACATAATATTACTTTTAGTCATACTAAATTATGATCACAGATAATAACTTTAAAAAAGGCGTATCACTCGATAAAAGATTAAATATTCGATTAAAAAGTATCGAGTTAGTATTGTTTCGTTATCTTACAGAATAAACAATTATTTAATTGTATTTGATTAACATACCTTTGCCCCTAATTTGATTGTCAGAAAAAAGTCGTCTGTTTTTTTGCCGGTTCTTCTCAAATCTACATTCTAAATCGACTCTGCATTCAAATCAATCTTGGAACGTAGCGATTCAAAAGTGCTTATAAAATCGTATTTGAATAAAGAATATTTTTATTTTACTAATTTTGATTCAATTTACAATAACAATGTACTAAACTCATATAATTTTACTAGAATTAATATTCGTTCATTGCACTAAAAAGAATCGCTGTTTGGGGGTAGAATAACTATGGACTTACAACTTATCAGGTTTAAAATGAGATCAGTTGATATGATAATAATTTTACTCTAGACGTTAGTAAATTTCAGGATGATGATGATGAAATTATTGATGGAGCAGATATATAATATCTGGAATTAAAAATTAAAGTAAACACACATAGACAAACAGACCGATATGTGTATTTATATATACCCACACCATCGTCCTGATTAACAGTTTCAATAAAACAATGAAAAGAAGGAAATATTAAAGATGAAATACGTCAGTTTGATAAAAGAGACGATAAAAATTTTACTAATATTAAACAAATTAGTTATGACACTTGACGTAGAAGAATTGGTAGATGATAATTTTGAAAGTGATCAAGGAATCGACGCTGAGTTTGATGGTGATGAACGAACTGATGTTGTGATTGAAGACGATGGTGTTAGCGACAAAGAATTAGTTAGTTTATTAGAAAAGAAGTATAGATTTGTTAATGACAATAGTTCAAAGAGATATCGAATAGAAAGCGATGGAAAAGTTTATCCAGGTATATATCTATATTTTATTTTCTTTATGTTGTGATTTCTGTTTTTTTTGTTTTTTTTTTTTAAATATAAAAAATACAATTTCGTAGCAAACGTTTTAGGTGTCATTACGGCTTAAATAGATATCAAGTTAAGTTTTAATATTAGTTAACTGTTATTTTAAAGCACATTATTTTGCGTCTATTTCTACTAACTCCTTAACTTTCGTTGTGATAGGATTTTAAATAACTGGTCTGGTATGACTTACTTTATAATGATTATTTTATTATACAATAATACTTTAAGTAATGTTAATCGGTTTCTATAGTTCTGCTTTTAAGCATTTGCTATGAGAAATTAACGATTAATATTGAATCGTATTTACTTTTCAAATTTAATATTTTATAAGGTAAATTATAGTTAAGCAACAGTAAATATATGTCCCAATATAAGACACAGGTCTCCTCTCCTCTTTAGGGAAGGTTACGTGCACCACGTCACAGTCCGCTAAATTCAGCTATATTAATTTTGACGTAATTTTTTTAAGTAAATTAGGCGGACGAGCATGTGGGCCACCTGATAGTAAGTTGTCACCAACACCCATAGACATTGGCAATGTAATAAATGTTAACCATCGCATACATCGCCAAAGTGCCATCAAACTTGGGAACTAAGATGTTATGTCACTTGTGCCTGTAATTACACTGACTCACACACCCTTCAAACCAGAACACAACAATATTATACCAAGTACTGCTGTTTTGTAGTAGAATATTTGATGACTGGATGGTACCTACCCAGACGAGCTTGCACAAAGCCCTACAACCAGTAATTTTCACCTATATAAAGTTTGACGTAATTTTAATACATGTAGTTCTCTCATGATGTTTTCCTTGACAGCTAAACATAAGGTGAATTATACGCACTAATTAACTGAAAATTTATGGGTACTTGCCTGGGTTTGAATCTTCTGTCGTCAGTTAAGATTTATATGTTCTGGTAACTGGTTTTTTTAATTATAACGGATTTGCTATCATAAATAAATATAGTTCTACTTTACTATTTTACTTGCTAACTAAAACCCTGTTTCACGTATAATAGTTTTCCCAGATTCAAAAAAGGATCGTCAACTTGCTTGGGCATTTCGAAGTTATGCCGTACGTCGAATAATAGGGGGTATGGAAACGTGCATCAATATGTATCCGTACAACGTCGCCATATCCAGGACTGGGAAGCATTGGTGCGGGGGATCCATTATTGATGAACAGTGGATACTGACTGCTGGACATTGTTTTGAATCGTAAGACATAATAATAATAATACAAGAGAAAAGTTAATTAAGTTAAATTTAAGTGATAGATATTACAAACAGCCTTGTCACTAAAGATTGAGTAAGTTAAGGAAATTATCTATGACGATATAAGTGTACAAATTTCACCAGATTAAACTAAGGGAAATATAACATGTAGTATATATACATATACTTGGTGATATGACTTTGTCTGCGAATAAGTACCATCCACTCATTACTTATTCTTTTGAACAGGTATATTTAGCGTTGTACTCCGTTTTAAAGAGTAAGTCAGCGTAACTACAAGCACAAGAGACATTAAATCTTCGTTCCCAAGGTTGGTGGCGTATTGTAAGGGATGTTAATATTCTTACAATAGTGTCAATGTCTAAATATAGGAGGTGGATTCTGTCATCTGAAAAATTATAATAGTATATACACTATATCGTTTTCAATGTAATATACATTTGATTCAAAATAGCAGCACCTATCTTCGCTTTGTTCTGATCTCCTGGTTAAGTTATCTCGCTTCTAATTTTTTTTTTATCCCCGAAAATGATGTTACCTAAATGATTGGCGACATATTCATACTTTCTCGCTTTCATTATTGTATAATTTATATTTTATTTATTGTCTTTAAAATAATCGAAATGATTAATAAACACGCATTATATTTTTTATGTTAATATAAATTTAAATTTAAATGACCGTTTCGCTTAGTACAAGACCACTGTCTCGTTAAAGTCAACAATTGTAAAATTCGTTCGTAACAATTGCTGTGGTATTACTTTGGTTAAATTAATATTATTTTGGTAAATATTGGACGCACGCCAAACCTTTATATTTTCATATGAATTGAGCATTTTGTTTATTTAAAAGAGTATTTTAAATATCAGCAAGACATTGTTTTAAAAATATTAGTAGTATATATTCATCGTTGTTTTTAAAATCAATTAATTCATTTTTTATGTTTTATGTATACGCGTTTCTATATAATTCTTAACTGTTTAAATATATAATACAAACAATAAAATTATTTTTAACACAGTCGTAATACAAAATAGTAATTAAGTTCAATATTGAAACGTTGAATAAGTAATCCTTACTTATATTATAGATGTGTTTCTTTGTTTGCTACGCTTGCATGTCTTGGTACACAATTGATTATAACAAAATTCACCATAAATCTTATCAGGGGTACAAAAATAATATGGGTACAAAAAACACACCTAACATCTCCCCATCCCTGACATGCGCATTATATATAATCTACCTATTGGGCGAAGGATTTCTGTCCATTTTAGAAGTAGTTTTTAAACTTGATCCGCAACGTAAGTAGGTGGAACATGTGCCTGAATTTCACTCATCTTAACAGAATTTATCACTCCACATAAATTAGGGACATGAAAATTTTGTGAAATTAGATATTTTGTCAATTGTCTGTTAAGATCTTCTACACACAAAAATTATTAAATAAGAAAAATATTTCATTTGTTTCAGAGCTCATGATGGTGATAGCCGGAAACTGGTTCCATTTATCGTGAGGGCGGGCAGCTCGTTCCATAACCGCGGCGGATATCAAGCAAGAGTGAATAAAGTACTCTTACTTACTCTTACATTAACATAGAAAACATTTAGAAACCCCAACATATAAGGTCCATTGGCTCCAGAAAGTAAAGTGCGATTATATTACTATTTATTTATTTTGGACAAACAAACAAACGGTATTATCACATTGAAATACATAAGAAATATCAATAAAGGTTAACCAATAATAGTTCCAATGTAATATTGGGAACTTATATTAAAACAAATATTTAAAGAAAAATAAATTTAAAAAAGAAACAAATTAATTGAGAAAGGCATTATAAGATCATAATAAATCGATTACAAAATAATCATCACTGTATATAAAAAATTAAATCAATTATATTTTTTTTTTTTTTTTTTTTATAGTAAAGGAAGGCGGACGAGCATATGGGCCACCTGATGGTAAGTGGTCACCAACGCTCTTAGACATTGGCATTGTAAGAAATGTCAACCATCGCTTACATATCCAATGCGCCACCAACCTTGGGAACTAAGATTTTATGTCCCTTGTGCCTGTAATTACACTGGCTCACTCACCCTTCAAACCGGAACACAACAATATCAAGTATTGCTGTTTTGCGGTAGAATATCTGATGAGTGGGTGGTACCTACCCAGACGAGCTTGCACAAAGCCCTACCACCAGTAATATATTATACTATTCCTTAAAACAATCATTATTACGTATAATATTATATATGTTTTAAAGTATAGTGATTACTCATGGTCTTGGATTCAAACCTCAGGTCCAGTCAAAAAAAATTGTTTTATTTTTGTTAAGAAATTCTAAAAAACAGACTAAAGTTTGAAAATTGGCCGTGTAATACTTGTGAGGTATGATACGTCCTGCGCAGAGGGTCCTTGAGAATGCCCAATGTTATCTAAATTTGTCCAGTAGATATCATCGTCACTTTTATTGCCTTGATCTGAAACTTTAGTAAAAATTTTATATTTATAGGTTCTCAATTTTTGTTCTAGGTTTTCTTCCCAATCAGCTACTCGCCTGGTAACGCAGACTTCGACTATTCGTTGTTGCGTCTTGACCGTCCTCTGCCTATTGGTCGAAACATAGCCGTCCTTAATTTACCAGCGAAGGATTACTTGATCGACCCTGATGACATACTGATTGTAACTGGATGGGGAAGCACTCATGTGAGTAGTGTACTCGTTTTATTGATAGAGCCCTGTGGTTGGAACTTCTAAAACTGAATCTATGATCGCGGGTTCAAAACTCTGGCAAGCACCACTTTTGATGTGCTTAATTTGTGTTTATAATTCATATCGGTGTGGTGAAGGAAAATGTCGATAGGACATCTGTATGTGTCTAATTTTATATTCTATTACGTATATATCCACAAACCTAAATTTGAGCAGCATGGTGAAATAAACTTCAAACCTCCTTCAAATCTCCTCCCAGGGATAGGCCTTAGCCCAGCAGTGGGACCTTCATACGCTATTACTTTACTTTCATCTGATTAACTTAAGACTACTAAAATCAAAAAAGTGCTTAAAATCTTATTCGAATTTCAAATCCAAAGAGACTTTCCAAGTGCTCTTAAATTTTCAAGTGGTTTCCGTTCGGAACGTTGTCTCGGAAACTGTAAGACAATCTGTGAGTACCGATCTCTTTTAAAAATAAAATTTACTAAAACATTTATGTGGAATGTCAAGAGGACAGTAGAGTAGGAGTAATCAATACTAATTGTATAAATGTGAAAATAACTCTGTCTGACTGTCATGATTTCACGTCAATACCACTGAACTTATTTTGATGAAATTTGGTATGAAGCAAGCTTGAACCCCAAGTACGGATATAGGCTACTTTTTTATACCCAGCACATACCTCTCCACTCTAACACGCAGGCAAAGCCGCGGGCAAAAACTATTTATCAATATGTTTAAAGTACTACAATTCCTGTTAAATATACATTCACTTATTAATCCGAGATGGCGCAGTTGTTAGAACATGTCAATATTAAACGATGACCGCGGATTCGACTCCAGATAACACTGAATTTTCATTTGCCTTATATCTGCTTATAATAATTAATCTAGTACTTAGTATCATAAGAAAATGAGTGTCGGATAATATACCGCATGTGTTCTACCACTAACTCACATTGGAATGGTGGCATAAAAAAAAAGAGGAGGCCTTAGTCCAGCAGTGGGCCGTTTACAGGCTGTAACTTTACTTTTACTTTATTCATTCTTATAAAAATAAATATAATACATAAAGTCTATATAAAGTACAAAGAAATCTGAAACATTAATTATTACAATGGAATGTGTTGAAAAGGCTAATAGCTAGAATTCATCTCTTAGATGCAACCCCTTGAAGATTAAAAAAGCTTTCTTTAAAAACAACTGCATTTCTTTGTACAGAAAATTCACAATATGTGATGGGTTGGCATAGAGCGGGGAGTTTCGTAGAAGCTCAATTCCGACTCAAGTAGTTGTTATAACATAGTATTACAAGCTTATTGAACTATTTTAGACTAGTTGTTGTCCCCGACTTTGTACGGGTTAATTTATACCGAGATATATTTGAGCTATGACGAGTTTGGCTTGGTTGGTAGATACTTGCCTTTCACACCGAAGGTCGTGTGTTCGATTCTCACCCTGGATCGACATCTGTGTGCATGGATATGTCTGTTTGTCCTGAGTTTGGGTGTATTTTTTTTATATAGAATAGGAAGGCGGACGAGCATATGGGCCAACTGATGGTAAGTAGTCACCAACGCCCATAGACATTGGCATTTTAAGAAATGTTAACCATCGCTTACATCACCAATGCGCCACCAACCTTGGGAACTAAGATGTTATGTCCCTTGTGCCTGTAATTACACTGGCTCACTCACCCTTCAAACCAGAACACAATAATATCAAGTATTGCTATTTTGCGGTAGAATATCTGATGAGTGGGAGGTACCTACCCAGACGAGCTTGCACAAAGCCCTACCACCAGTGTAGTATTATAGTGCACAAGTGTATGCGCAAACACAGGTGCACTCTCTATTCCCTAACTCTCATAATCCGATGGGAGGGCAATTCGACACGACCGGAAAGAGTTCAGGCAATGGCAAAGGCAATCAGTCACATATTTTATCGCCAAATAGCAACACTTATTATTGTTGTGTTCTGGTTGATTGGTGAGTGTGATATCTTAATTACGAAGGTTGGTGGCGCTGTAAGGGATGGTTAATATTTCTTATAGTGCCAATGTACATGGATGGTGGTTACTGTCACCATTTGGCGGTCAGTGATGGCAGCATAAAAAAACTTATTCGAAACGGTGTTTGTTTTTACTTTTCCCGTAAACAAGTAAGTTAATTACGTATTAAACATAATATTAATTGTAATAACATATTAACAACACTGGCTCACTCACCCTTCAAACCAGAACACAACAACACCAAGTACTTCTGTTTTGCGTAGAATATCTGATGAGTGGGTGGTACCTACGCAGACGAGCTAGCACAAAGCTCTACCACCAGTAAATATTACCATACATACAATTATATATATACCAGTAATTATCTATATAAGTATATATTTACAAAAATAAAACTAGTATATGTAGGATATCCGTTGTCTGGTTTCCATAGCACAAGCTTTGTACAAGCTTAGTTTGGGATCAGATGGCCGTGTGTGAATAATGTCCCAGGATATTATTTATTTATTATTTATAAGAAATCAATGACATGAATAACAAAATATTAAAAGTTGACTAAAAGCTATAGCTACATCTTCTTTTAAGTGAAAAATACAAAAAAAAAAAATAAAAAAAATAGTCTGAATATTAAACGTGAAAATCATTTTAACTTTAATTCAATTTAAATGATTTAAAAGTTAAAGACTTTTAACTTTAATTCAATTTAAATGATTTAGAAGTTAATTACAAAAATAACTTACTTAAAAATTTCATATTACAAATTAAAAAATTCAGTCAAAATTCACGACGCGCAGTTTGGTTTTAAGCCTGAATTATCAACTGAGACCGCAATACTGTGCCTCAAGCAGACTGTGCGGTACTACACTGACAGGAAAACGCCGGTATACGCTTGTTTTTTGGACCTGTCTAAAGCTTTTGATCGAGTGTCATATAAAATTCTTTGGCAAAAGCTCAAAACCGAAACTAGCTTAAGATCCAATCAAATCTCATTGCTTAAGTACTGGTATGAAAACCAAACGAACGTGGTGAGATGGGGACAGTCACCAAGCGATTCATACAAATTGAAGTGCGGAGTAAGACAGGGTGGCCTCACATCGCCCAGGCTTTTCAATTTGTATGTGAACCAACTGATTGGGAGGCTGAGTGGAGCCGGAGTTGGATGTTCCATCGATGGCGTGGCTATGAACAATTTCAGCTACGCGGACGACATGGTTCTGCTGAGCCCTTCAGTCAGTGGTCTAAAAAAATTGCTAAAGATCTGTGAGGACTATGCCAGGGTGAATGGACTCAGTTACAATGTGAAGAAAAGTGAATTTATGCTTTTCAGGGGTAGGAACAAGCCGATAAATTGTAATCCTGACATAAGACTATATGGCACACCCCTGAAACAGGTAACTGATTTCAGATACCTTGGTCACATAGTTAATGAAAACCTCAGTGATAACAGTGACATTGAACGTGAGCGTAGGGCTCTGTCGGTCCGAGGTAATATGTTGGCTCGCAGATTTGCACGGTGTACGACACCTGTAAAGCTGGCCCTGTTTCGAGCATATTGCCAATCATTTTACACGTGCAGTCCGTGGACGAACTATACGCTGAGGGCCTACAGTGCCCTACGCGTCCAATACAACAATGTGTTGAGGGCGGTGTTGAGGAAACCTCGACACTGTAGTGCGTCGGCAATGTTCGCTGATGCTCGCGTGGACGATTTTTTCTCTATAATACGCAAGCGTGTTGCCTCCATTATGAGCAGAACTTCGAAAAGTACCAATACCCTCCTCAGCACATTGGCTTGTAAATTGGACAGTCACTTCTGGGAACACTGGAATGGTGTACATGTGAAGCGGGTCTAATTCTAGGATTAAGTACTAACATAGTTTAAGCATTCGTTACTAATCTATTTAATTTTAATTATTTATTTTAATTTATTTGTTATTATTTTTTAATTTTATTTGAATTTAATGTTAATTTTAATTTAATATGGATTGTTTAATCTGAAATAAAGTATTATTATTATTATTATTATAAAACCTATTTGAATTGATGGGTGTTACACGCCTTTCCTTTTTTTCTAGTATCAGTAATTTGGCATTCAAAAGAAATAGACAAAGCATTGTATTAAATCACGAAAATATACGATAAACGAAATTTTATCATAATAGACGAGATGGTGCTTTAAGCATGTCATACAATATATCTGACGTATTTTCCTTTGGCGAAAGCTCAATTATGTAAGCCGATTTAGTTGAAGGTGCATTTCGCATGAAAAGGCTTTTGTGTCTTTGTGTGCTAAGCATAGCTTTCGGTTTCCTAGGCAGCGTTACAGAAATGTTGAAATGCAAAACTATTATCACGCTCAAAATTTTACTACGCTAGTTTCTGCATGCGACTTCGCTCACGTGTGAGAAGCGAGGGGCAGATTAACCTATGTCTTTTTCTGAACCCCTGGTAACGCGTACGGTTGGTTGAGTAGTTAAAACGTAAAAACGTAACGTAGTTTTTGTATTTATAATATTAACATATTTTGTATACTGCTATTGTTTTATTTAAACAAATATCTCTCTGATTAAAATCTTGCATAAAATTCTTATTTTACACTTGAGAAGTCAGGAGGGGTTCAATTGGCAACCCGTAGTTGTCCCTTGACCCGGGGTTGAGTTTATTTCATCCCATCTTTCTATGGGGGCTAGTTATGCGGAATTGTATCGTGAGCTTGAAATGAAATATAAACACAAATAAAATTATGCTTCCCGGATTCGAATCCGCTATCTCAGCTTTTTACTTTAGGAACTAGAACAACAGAATCGTCTTGTTTTGTTTTTGTTAGTTTGTCAGTTGGTTTTAATTACTGCAAACATTCAGTTTCAAAGATCAATAGTTATACATAAGTCGTGGTAGGGAACGCAGCTGCAAAACCAACATTATTTATATAAATCGCTTGATAGTATATAATGAAACTCTCGATGTGATTGTTTGACCTGAATGATGAAAGTTTATTTATGTTCTGATCATTGTTTTCATTGTATGTTTTAGTTTATGCAAATTTAGAAATTGTTTCCACTTTTAATTCGCTTTGTCAACGAAGATTTCTGGTTCGAACCTGGATAATTTAAGCCATTATTTGGCGGCAAAGGAAAACATTATGAGGAAACCTGCACGTGTTCTTTGAAATTCGAACACATGTGTATCGAATGGGAGACCTGATGGTAAGTGGTCCATCACCCATTACATTGACGCTGTAATAAATATTAAAAAATCATTACACCCACCAACCTTGGGAATAAGGGTGTTTATTTATTTATTTATTTATTTATTTATTAGGGAAACATACAGCATATCGTATATTACAACTTAATATAATAATCATATTTTAACACTTATGCCAGTTAAGTTTCCACTACTGTTTTAACAGGGAAGTGGACTAATTTTGATGTTACATAAAATATAACTATTTATGACAAAGTAAAATTTTAACGTAAATATGGTTATGGTTAATTACTAATAAGTATTTTTCACAAGATTTCCCTTATGTCACTTGCTCAACGAAAACACAATAATACTAAGTATTGCTATTTGGCCGTAGAATAATGTGATGAGCGGGAGGGCCTTCTCAAACGGACTTACACAAAGTCCCACCACGCAAATGCATTAGTTTGACTAACACAGACTTAAAAAGTAACTAATTTTGAAGTCAGTTTTTATTTATTTTATCAAAACGAATTTAATAACGATTCTATTTCAAAGAACATTTTTTACGCTTATCATTTTCGACTCTTCCCATTGTCACAGAAAGTTTTCGTTAATTAATGCTATGACGGTGCTCGACAAACGACCTAATTAAAATAAAAGAACACTTTGAATTTGCGCTTTATTAATCGTGACGACCAATTACAACTGACCAAGTTAATATAGCCATACTTTTCTAAACTGTTGTAGAGATTAAGTAAAATTATAAATATTCCACTGCAAGACAAAAGCTCTCGTGAGTAAAATACCTGGAGCTTAATCTGTGCTAATCCGAAGCGAGCTGGTGAATTTTATCTGACATGTGACAAGTTTTTTTCTCCACCATTCATGTGAAGATTCAATAACAAGAATTAAGCACTTGACAACTTAGTGGCGCTCTAATTAATATAAGCTAATTCATAATCAATTTATTTATTTATTTTCAACAATTTATACATATTATCTTCATATATCACGGTGTTTGTGGTTTAACTCCTCCGAAACGGCTCCACCGATTTTTATAAAATTTGTTATGTATATTTGGTAAGTATGAAAATAGTTCGTAAAGTATACTTTATACCGCCAGGTGATAAGGGTGTCCCTATCCAGATTTTATTTCTGTTTTTTTGTCATTATTTATATTTTGTATTTTATTTAGATTAAGCGTAAAAAATACATAAAACCCCAAATTTTCACCCTAGGAGGGTTTTTATCACGCTTTTAGTATGAAAAATGTCCAAATAATTTTACCGTCGTTTGTATTTCAAACAAAACGAAATTATTCGTAAACAATATATAAGACAGTAACTACAATAGTATTATACTGCGTCGTAGCTACTAACGGTACTAATTTATGGTATTCATGATGTTATATGTGTAATTTATACATGCTGAATTATGAGTACTTGAGAACATATTTGTGCACTTGTGAATGGCCGCCGTGGCAAAAATCATACAGAACGTCAATATAATCATTCCTTGTATATTTAGTTACAAAAACTTTGCTAGGTGAAATATTTACGTCTTTTTATATGTACCAGACGAAGTTGTGGGTGTGTGTGGATATTTGCTTATGTGTGAGTCTAATAGACCATATTAACTTTTCTTCTGGAAGTAATTCGAAATAGTAATATTCGAAAATAGAATCTATTCGAATGTCTACGTCATGTACTTAATTACAGGAAACCGGTTTCGGTCACATACCAGAACGGTTGCGCTTCGTTCCAGTACCGATAATGAAGCTACAGGAGTGCCAGAAGGCTTACCGCTTCTACATTACACCGAGGATGCTGTGCGCAGGATACGCTACAGGTGGAAAAGATGCATGTAACGTGAGTAACAGCAGAGCTTCTCAATCTGTAGTACCCTAATCACTTTTCAGCGTATCCACTCAAATTGAAATTATTTTAATAAATGTCTCACTATACATAGTCAAAGAAAACAACGGACTTTTATTTATTTAATGCGGACTTTTACATATAAACGTTCATTTAAATATTTTATTTAATCAAATGCGGAAGTTTTATTGTTTTTTGTAATCCTGTTGTAAAACCTTATAAAGGGGTACAGTTGAAAAAAATCATGTTGGTTCGGTTAATTAGTTAAGATGTGAAAGCGTAACAAACAGACAAACTCACTTTCGCGTTTATAATATTCGTAAGGATTACAAATATTTATTATTATATCAGTTTTTTTATCTCAGTAACTCCAAACCTTAACAGCTTAGAGGAGTCTTTCAAGGCAAATGTGCAACCCTTCACCTACTATTAGATTTTTATAAAAAAAAAAAACGTTTAATTTTGAGTGTCTTTTTGGACAACTCATACATCATATTAAAAAAATATTTAATCCTCTTAGCACGACTCCGGTGGTCCAGCAGTGAGAGACGGCGTTCTAATTGGTATAGTTTCGTTTGGTGGTAAGAAATGTGGTGATCCTCGGTCCCCTGGAGTCTACAGTCGCGTCGCTGAAATAACAGAATGGGTGGAGGCGACCATATCTGATAATGAAGCGTACACCGTCCCGGAGCTAAAGAAGAAGATAGAGAAAGCAAGGCAGAGAGAGAGGGAATTAAAAAAGTTAGTTCTTTTAGATTACTAAGGTACTTATGAAACGTGAACTTTAACCGAACATAGCCGTTTCATAAGAGGGCACCGCTTTTCATGTGCTATATATGTGTTTATAATTCATCTCTTCAGTGATGTATGAAAAATCGTTAAAAAACCAGCTTTTCCGATGATATTCTGACTCGTGTTAGACATTTCTACTCACCAAACCACATTGAATATTATTTTATGGAATAACCTCCAAATATTCTTTGTATATTTTATAGAATATATAAGCGGATGGATAAGTGGGCCACCATGATGATACGTGGTAACCACCGCTCCTAGACATTGGCGAGGTAAGAAATAGCAACCATTCCTTACATCGCCAATGTGCCAACCTTGGGGACTATTCTTGAATATTTTTTTTTTTTATAGAATAGGAAGGTGGACGAGCATATGGGCCACCTGATGGTAAGTGGTCACCAAACGCCCTTAGACATTGGCATTGTAAGAAATGTCAACCATCGCTTATAGCCAATGCGCCACCAACCTTGGGAACTAAGATTTTATGTCCCTTGTGCCTGTAATTACGCTGGCTCACTCACCCTTCAAACCGGAACACAACAATATCGAGGTATTGCTGTTTTGCGGTAGAATATCTGATGAGTGGGTGGTACCTACCCCGACGAGCTTGCACAAAGCCCTACCACCAGTAAATCATATTCTTGTATCACCAGAATATCATATATTTGTAATATATAATATAAAACAAATTAATATGTTTAACCAATGAGAGTATTTTTAATACAGTTTTAGCTTCGTTCATTGGCAGTTTACGTATATAAGTCTGAAGTATAGTTGTCTGACGTTATTATCCGTTGTAATATCTGATATTAATGAAATAACTTGCTAAGGAACTATTTCTTTGTAACGTCAGACGCTACCAAAATTAATATAACCTTCGAATTTCATTATATACTTGATATTATAAAATTAGAAATTTATAAGAAAATGTACGTATAGTAACTTCTTCGCCCTAATTGCCTAATATTATAAATGTGAAAGTGTGTTTGTTTCTTTGTTACGCTTTCATGTCTTAACTACTCAATTGATCAGGGTGGAAAATTTATATAAACGTTGTCAGGGGTATATGAAGATCATAGTGTATATAATAACTGGTTATTTTTTTTATATAACCTTATTTATAATTATGTTTTATTTCAGTATTAATGATACCATATTATGCATTTTTTTAATGTTTGTTTTTAATTAAAATTGGAAGGCAGCTTGCAAAATATTCACCATCCTACTTGGAGCCAAGATGGTATGTCTCCACCATCAGTTACACTGACTCACTTAAAACAGATACACAACAATACTAAGTATTTAATATTATTTACGCGTTAAATGATTATTATAGCCCTTTGCGTATTGTTTTTAATTTTCATTTACTCATAGATTTTATTTTTTAAAATCTAAACGTGTTTTCGTTTTAGATTCAAGGAGCGCGTCGAAGAAAAAAAAAATAAGATAAAGAATTGGATTCGAGAAACACTAAAATCTCCGACATTCCTTCAACTAGCTAAAAAGAAACTGACGGAAGCTGGATTCAGTGTTCGAAGAAACTTTCGAAGAATATTGAATGAACCGGAAGTACTGGACGAAAGGACAATGGATGAAATTAATTTGTCGAATCTTATTAATGAATCGATTTTGGAGGATGAAAACGAAAACGAGTCAGAATTACTTTTAAGGATGTTGGCTATGCAAGAGATTATATTGAACGGCAACAGTGAGGAGCTACTGGTTAACAAAGAGAGTATTGAAGAAGTTGAGGCTCTAGTTGCGTATTTAACTAAAATAAAATAATCATAATATATTTCGCTTCACAAAAACAAATATTGCATAATAAAAAATGTGGCCGTTTTAAATTAAAATACAACCGGCTTTATTAGTTTGATCGTAGAACACGAAATAAAAACTAACCAATACATTATCCAGTTCCTTAATAACTGTATTACCTAAATTGCGACATCTAGCATCTAGTTTTTTAACTTTTTGGTCATTTTACCATTACCTAGCCGCGCCATCTATGATATATGCTTAAATTTATTTAGTGAACTAATCTTTCAACTTTTTTTAATATAAAATTATCAATTATTTATAATAAATTTATAATGAATAATTAAGCAAACAAATTATTAATTTTATTTCTATCAAAAATAAAAACTGTAATAATTAAAAAACTACTTATTTATACTATTCGTAATGTTATAAAATTAAGTGTATAGCGTCATCTATTGACCAATAGTAATACAAATGATGTAGACTACTGCCGCTAGATGGCAGTACATATCTCAAATTTTTAAATACCTCTTTTTATTGACTTGTAAGTATATTGTACAAATCAAAGGATGATATCTTTCAATATACAAGCGTTAACCAGGGGAATTTTTAACTATTATCATATTTGAGAACACTTTTTTTTTTACTCTTATATAATTTTTTTTTACTGATAACACCTACTCTCGTCACTGATAACCTACCTACGAAACAAAAAAAAAAAAGAAAATCGATTAACAAACAGAGGAAAAGGTAAGTGTTGTCTCCTTATATTATAATGGTAATTAAATAAATTTAATTAAATATTTTGTAACTTGAGTTACATAACTTATAATAAATAATTAAAAATCTCTTACGTGTTGTAAGAGATATAATATAATGAGAATGTAATACTTTTAAACAATCACATTTTAAATAAAAAAATAATAAAACAGTTAGTAGGTAATTTAAATTTAAATAATTTATTCTTACATTTTAATGAACGTAGGGTTACGAACACTAAAAAAATACCGTTTCTTTAGTTTTTAGAATTAGATATACTCTATATCACAATTTCATCTTACTCTACCACCAAATAGCAATATTTCGCATTGTTGTGTTCCGGTTTGAAAGGAGAGTGAGTCAGTGTAACTTCAGGCACAAGGGACATCTTTGTTCCCAAGGTCGGTCGCGCATTGAAGATGTAAGGGATTATTAATATTTCTTATAATGTCTATTAATATTTCTGGTGGTGAAATTGCCAGTTAAAAAAAATGACCCAGATGATAAGTGGTCACCGTTCCATATACAAAAAGCTGTCCGTATATAACCACTCCTTAAACCTTCAATGTATCCCTAATAATGGTATCTAAAATACTAAACGCCTTATGTATGTCAAACCAAAACTTAGTAATACAGAATACTGATGTTTGGTGGTAGATAAGTGGTGGTGTGGTAGACTTAGTGATAAGTACGTTATACGTCACGTACATGTGAGTGGTAACAGGCCATTACAAAGCTAAGCCACCTACCAATATTTTTATTTTATTTGCCGTAAGCAAAATTAGATAGCAATTAAATTTATAAAATAATAATAATAATTAAAAAATGCGAGCGTGAATTTGTTTGTTACGTTCATACTTCTAAACTACTCAACTAAAATATTGAATACACGCCAGGAGTACAGAAAATGACACAGGGTGCCTATCACCTCCCAGTTTATTCCTCCTTCGCACGCGGACGGAAATATCTCTCAAAATTAATTTTCACTTACAATATTTTCTCATCGCGTCGTAAAAAAGTATAAACACTGCAAATTTTAAATTAAATATATATCTTGCAAGCACCTCGTATTATCCTAACCTCATTATTCTGTTTAAATTACTCATAACGTTATTATCAATGCACTTTCATAAAAAAAATAGAGAGATCAGTGCACGATAAAAATGCACGTCTGATAAACAAAACAAGGTCAATGAACTTTTATGCGTTATATAAATTAATAATATCAGTTCAATTACTTTTTGCAATAATACGATTGAATTCGTGATTCTATGGATTTGTCGAATATTTTAACTGAAGTTTTGAGTTAGTATTCGTTGATTCATACAGGATATATTTATATATGCTGATTATATGATTATTGCACTTAATTTTCTGACTTTTTTTTTATATATATATATTTTTTTTTATTCGCCGGGAGGGCAAATGACTCTACTCCACCTGATGGTAAGTGGTAGAGTCCAAACGCGACGACGGCCAGTACAGACGGAAAAAACGTTCTGCACTAGCCGCCTTCGCCTTGCCGGCCCGCAAGATGCCTCTTCACGCCTCGTTTGAAGGAACGCGGGTTGTAAGAGGAGGGGAACACGTGAGCTGGTAAGGAATTCCATTTTTTGGAAGTGCGACAAAGAAAGGAGTTGCCAAATTTCTTTGTTCGCAATGGAATTGATGTCACAGTAGTTTTGTATATGCATTTAACTCAACAAGATTATCAGAGCCCCATTTGGCGATGAGCTCTAACGTCCTATCGAGTTCAATGACAAGATCCTTCCGCCTCTCCTCAATTTCCGCTCGCCCAGCCACTGCGCGTCCGTGGTATCCACCATGCACTGTACTATCGTCTGCATAGCAATGTATGTTCCCAAGAGAGAGCATATCATTGATATGCAAAAGAAAGAGTGTGGGAGATAGCACAGATCCCTGGGGGACCCCAGCATTCACTACATAGAATTGTGAAGAGCAACCATCAACTAAAATACGAAGGCTACGCTTGTGTAGGAAGCTGGCAATCCAGGTGCATAGCTGAGCAGGCAGACCATATGCCGGCAGCTTGGAGAGAAGACTTCTGTGCCAGACCCTGTCGAAAGCCTTGGAGATATCGAGACTGACAGCCAACGATTCTCCATGCTTGTCGATAGCTTCACCCCAGAGGTGTGTTACGTACGCTAGAAGATCACCTGTGGACCGTTTAGGTCGAAACCCGTATTGACGATCATTAATTAAACAGTGATCTTCTAGGTAATGGATCAGTTGGTTGTTTAAAATCCGTTCCATCACCTTACAAAGTACTGAGGTGATAGCTATTGGCCGATAATTTGCCGGGTCAGACCGATCCCCTTTTTTGGGAACCGCTTGCACATTAGCTCTTCTCCAAGCCTCCGGCACACATCCCGAAGAGAGAGAAAGTTGGAACAGGCGCGTTAACACAGGAGACAGCTCCGCTGCGCACTTCTTCAGCACTATGGCTGGTATTCCATCGGGACCGCTAGCTTTCCGTACATCAAGTGATTGCAGCTCCGCGCGCACATCACGTTGCCTGATTTTAATGTCAGGCATCGTAAGGCCACATGAAGGTGTTGTAGGTGGCAGCGCACTACAATCATCGATGACGGAATTGTCGGCAAAAAGTTTAGCCAGGAGATCAGCTTGCTCTTGCGGACTGAGAGCTAGCGATCCGTCCGGATTTCTGAGCGGTGGCAGCGAAGGTTGGCAGAAATTGTTTTGCACATACTTGGTCAGACGCCAGAAGCTACGGGAGCCCCTAGGATGCGAAACAAGGTCATGACCAATCTGTACAATGCGCTGTGCATCCGCTCTCGTGTATGCCTTTCTACAGGACTTGGAATTTTTATTAGACTTTAAAAAGAGTGATTATTGAGTTTCTTGCCGGTTTTTGTCGGATCTACGTTCCGAACCGTTGCTAGCTTTAAATTTTTATATTGTCGATTCAAAAGTGCTTGAATAAAGTATATTTGGGCTTTGAGTTGATATTGTTGCTCAATTATACTTGTTGCAAAACCCTACTTTTTCGCGTGTATTAGTTTATGGCAATACTCCATTTATAATATAATATCCCGGTCGCCGAATTTCACTACCGGAGGTCGTGTCAGAATTCTAAATTCCATCCACCGCTGGAAATCCAAAACGGAGGTTTTTAAAACATTTCCTGCGTCGCACAACATCCTTTTATATATTTTTTGAACAACAAATATTTTAAATAATTATATATTTTTTGTTAAAATCTAATTTTTATATAACTATGTATAAGATTATAGATTTGCTATCATACCACGTGTTGGGATAATAATGTTTTAATAAGATTCTTCGGCTGACTGATAGTGAGCTGTTGACTCGGTTTTTGAACTCTGCTAATGTTTTGAATATCGGACGATGCCATTACATTTTTTAATATTGCATAAAGTATTTTTGCAAATGAGTGTTCTGTTGAAGCGATATGAGACTAGACCCGGCTTCGACTTTGTTCTAGTAAAATTCATTCAAAGTAAATATAAACCCCAAAAGCATCTATAACGAGATAAACAAAGCTTATATTTACATTTTATATGCGTTTTGCTAAAAGCTATATATATAAGCGAAATACCATTCATTACGAGATCTCCTAAACTATCCGCCCGATTGACTTGAAATTTGTCACACTCTTTCCCCAACGTAGACACTCACTAAGAACAGATTTTACGATTACGATTATTAATTTCTATTTTAGAATCCATGATTATTCCACTTAAATACGATATCCGCTTCCATTTTAATTCCAAAGTTTCAGTTGATCCTAATTGTTTAACGTTTTATTACCAGCCTGCTAATAACTTTACTACATAAACAAGCTGACTTTCGAATTTATATTAGTAATAAGGATGTACTCTAGAAAGCGTCATCGAATTCCGTGTCATCTTAAATGACATATTGTGAAATAATTCTGCTTAATCATCAAGTAATTTTATTGGCTTAATAAACTTTCTAACTTGCATCAATTAAAAAAAAAACTTTTTTTAATTAGTCTAGTCTAACAATGTACCGTTGACACAAAAGTGATAGCATTGATTCTTCTCAATTGGCACGCTCTTACGTAAATGGTTGCAATCGTTATATAGGTTGGTTTTATATCTAATATTTATACTAATAAATAGATAGAAAATTGAATCACTCTATATAAAACGACGTTCCGGCCTAGTTGCCAGGTAGCCTGGTTGCCGATTTTCTTACATAAGACTGCGGTAACTTTATGGCTACCAAGAGACATTTATTGACATACTGTAAGCGATATCAAATTATTTAATTTGAATTGAAAAAGAATAAATGTATGTTTGCTTGTGTGTTTGTTTCACAATAACGCTTGAAACGTAAAAGGGATTTAAATAATATGTTTAAAAGTAGATTATGTCAGAGAATATTTATTATAATCTAGACGCTAATGTTTACCTAGACAAATACTGGTAGTAGGACTTTGTGCAAGCTCGTCTGGGTAGGTACCACCCACTCATCAGATATTCTACCGCAAAACAGCAGTACTTGGTATTGTTGTGTTCCGGTTTGAAAAGTAAGTGAGCTAGTGTAATAACAGGCACAAGGGACATAAAATCTTAGGTCCCAAGGTTGGTGGTGCATTGGCAATGTAAGCGATGGTTAACATATCTTACAGTGCCAATGTCTAAGAGCGTTGGTGACCACTTACCATCAGGTGGCCCATATGCTCGTCCACCTTCCTATTCTATAAAAAATGTTCATTTCATATAATTAGAATTAATTTGATTCGGTGTGTGTGTGTGTGTGTGTTTGTGTGTGTATGACGATGAGAAATATGTTTATTGTGTTTATACATACGCATCTACAAATATTTTTCCCGCTCTTTCTAAGGTTTAATGAAGAAAGCTTTTAGCATTAATACTTTTCTACAATATATTATTAGTATTAGTAACATCCTGTGAATGTCCCACTGCTGGGCTAAGGCCTCCTCTCCCTTTTGAGGAGAAGGTTTGGAGCTTATTCCACCACGCTGCTCCAATGCGAGTTGGCAGAATACACATGTGGCATAATATCAATGAAATTAGACACATGCAGGTTTCCTCACGATGTTTTCCTTCACCGTCAAGCACGAGATGAATTATAAACACAAATTAGGCACATGAAAATTCAGTGGTGCTTGCCCGGGCTTGAACCCACTATCATCGGTTAAGATTCACGCGTTCTAACCACTAGGCCATCTCGACTTTTTTAAGTAACAGTTAAAGATGATCGTCTATTGTCTACTAATCGTACAATAACCCACGTAACGTTATATATATATATATATATATATATATATATATATATATATATATATATATTTAATGAGTCATAGGGGGTGTTTGAAGCAAATACATTGTGCCACAAAAGACTTACTGACTCTATACTCAGTCAATATATTAATAATATATAATATAGTATTAAACTATAACTATTAAATAAATATATAGAATATCAATTATCAGTACATATAATCTAATATAATATATATAGTTGAATATTATAGAATTGATAATACAAATAATATACTAAAGGTACAGGGTTCACGTTACTTCTGCTTCTTGACTGAGTATAGAGTCAGTAACTCTTTTGTGGCACAATGTATTTGCTTCAAACACCCCCTATGACTCATTAAAAAATATATATATAACGTTATGTGGGTTATTTTATGTTTAGTAGACAATAGACGATCATCTTTAACTGTTACTTAAAAAAAATGAATGAATGAAAATTGTTTTTGTTGTTTGTAAAAAATGAAAAGGTGGCGGCCGTCGCGGGTTGTCCGGTAGTATTTTTTTTACGTTATAGGCAGGTGGAAGAGCAAATGGACAACTGATGGTAAGTGGTCACCACCGCCCATAGACACTGGCGATACATCGCCAATGCGACACCAATCTTGAGAACTTAGGTGTTATATCCCTCGTGCCTGTAGTTACACTGCTTACAGTATTGCTGCTTACCGGCAGAAATTCTTATGAGTGGGTGGTACCACCCAGACGGGCCTGCACAAAGCCCTTCCACCAGGTAAAAATTTATAATTGAATATATATTAAGTTAAATAATAAAGAAATGAGAGTTTCGTCAATAATATAAATATATTTTATATTATTATAATAATGTTAGGTACACATAAGCCGAGATGGCTTAGTGGTTAGAACGCGTGAATCTTAACCGACGATCGTGGGTTCAAACCCGGGCAAGCACCACTGAATTTTCATGTGCTTAATTTGTGATTATAATTCATCTTGTGCTTGACGGTGAAGGAAAACATCTTGAGGAATTCATACATGATGAATAATATTTTAATTAAAATATGTCATTAGTGGTTTCTTGCCGGTTCTTCAGTAGAATCTGAATTTCAATCTAGTTTTAGTTTTACATTTCATTTTACATTAAAGATAATTTAAATAAAGTCAATTTTGACGCTTGCCCTGATTACCAAGTTCTATAAATCTGATATCCGTTGGTGGTCAATCTTAGTCATTCGACATAAAATTGAACACAATATACGTTTCCGTGAATATGAATGAAACGATGTCGGTGGTCTCATTCCGCTGACTTCGCTGAAATCATTCATTCAATTGTTACATTTATCAGGAATTATGATTCTTGCATTTTTGTTTATCGGAGTATATTCCAGACATAGTGTCTACATGTCTATATGTTTGGTTGCCTCGTTTGATTGGCTAAAAAGGCCGCAGGTCACAAGATCCTGGGTTCAAATCCCTGGACGTTAACGTTAACGTTCACCCATTAAAAAAATGACAATTTCTATCTAGAAATCTCAGTAGTAAATTGGATAGTAAGCAAATAGAGAGTGCATTTGTATTTGCGCACACACTTGTGCGCTATACGTCCTGCGCAGATGACGTGTCTCCCTTAAAATAATATTTATGATTTGGACTGCATACCAGTTTCACCACATTATTTAAGTGGTAATAGCCTTTAAAGATCAAACCGCTAGGCAAATTCCATGACGTTGGTCTGATGTGTGGTGTTGGTGTCGAAATGGCCCAGTGGCTAGAAGTGGCGTGAATCATAATCGATCATTGTAGATACAAACCCAGGCGAGCACCACTGAATTGACATTTGCATAATTTGTTTTAATAGTTCATTCGTGCTTAGCGGTGAACAAAAACATTGCCAGGATACCTGCATACACGAAAAACTGTCAGATGTACCAATTGCATTGTACGAGATTTGTACCCGCGATCTTATCTTAAGATCTTGGACTTGACTAATTATAAAAAAGTCGCTTTCCACGAAATGATCCATTTCCAGGCAGTCGAGTTTTAGTCGAAAGCATACGACGTAAAACGTAAGACGAGATTCTTTGGTGAAATTCTTCAAATAATGCCTGTAAATAAAAATTAAATGAATAAAATGAATACATTAAAATTCACCTCTATATTGGTTGAAGCTTTAATACATTGTGGTTAAAAAACATTAATAAATAGGGCATATTTATCGATAAAATATACGTATATACTTTTTTGTTTTATATGTTTTCACGTATTTACTACTGAACCGATCATCATGAAATTTTGTATACACGTTGTCAGAAACATAGGGTACCTAAACCTCTCTCCCCTCACAGGCGGGAGAAGCCACGGTCAGAAACTTGTAGAGTAGTAAATGATAGAAAAGCTTTGGGTAAGCTTTAACGCGAATGTCTTGCTAGTTCTACATCTTGGTATCTTGGTAGAATCTATATTCCGTACCGGTTGTTACATAAAATTTAGTTTATTTTTTTTTTATTTTAACAATAATTATTACATTAGAAATCTTTCATATGAAAACTTAAAATGTATCTTAATATACTATTCAAGTGTAAAGCTTTGGGTATTAGCGAGTATATATATAAGGTTGTCTGTGTACGAGTTTCCCCGGAGGCTGCGCGGGCGTCGGTCGTAGACCCGTCCTTGCACGTGCAGTGCACACCGTCACGATCACTTCGATTTGTACCGCCAAAGCTTTACTCAGCTTTACGATAATCTTTCAAATAATTAGTTTATTGTAATAAATTTATTTTTTTAATTATTCATTATTTAAATCCTTGCGAACTAAGGTGTTATGTCTCTTGTAGCTGTAGATAAACCGATTCACTCACCCTTCAAACCCTTTAATCCTAATACTAAGTATTACTGTTTGATAGTAGGATATGTGACTAGATGGTGTACCTAGCTAGGCGGGCTTGCATAAGGTCTTAGCACCTTTCCGTGCCCTAAGACGAGCTTAATCAAAATTAATTAATTAAATTTTTAATATTGTTGAATCATATACGTTGTTATGTTGTATAGATCAATATCAAAACATTATTCAGCTCTTTTATATAAATGAACTTTTAATCATCATTTATATCATTTATAAGATTTAAATAAACGTTCAATAATTGAATTGATATTATTCACAAATACAATATAAACAATAAAAATAATATATCAGCTTCGTAATAAAAAAATATGAAATATGACGGCTATCTCCAGCGCCTGTACCGTCCGTTAACCTTTGCTTTGACACCACTTTTCGGTGATCACTTTAAACTTTAACCGTAAATGATAATTGTGTTTTGCGGTCGTAGTTATGTTTTAATATATGGGGGATGTTAATAAAGGAATCAAATCGGATTTCTTATTTGTACTAATATTATAGAGAGAAAATATCGTCGCTTAAATGGACATATGACAAGTGACATTTCTTCAAAATTTTGGAACTACGATTATTTAATAAGATTATATAATAAATCGATTTACTATCGGGAAAATGACAATTCATAGAATTAAACGTCAAATTCACTAAAATGTCACAAGTGTCATTTCTACTCTGTTTGGTAATCCGCCATTTTGATTGTTGAAAAACGTAATTGTGTTATTTGCAACACGTACACGAAACCGAACACACCTGCTTTTGAAACGGTTATACAAGAAAATGATTATACGAGGTTGATGGCGCATTGGCGATGTAAGCGATGGTTAACATTTCTTACTATGTCAATGTCTAATGGGCGTTGGTGACCACTTACCATCAGGTGGCTCATTTGTTCGTCCGCCTACCTATACTATAAAAAAATAAAACAACTTACAAGGGTACGACGAAAGTTAAGTATATATTATATCAAAATCTATATAAAATAACTTATTATCTTACCGGTTCATCAAGGTAGAATCTACATTCGAAGCCAGCGGTAACTTAAAACAACTTAATCTTTAACAATAACAATTCTAAGCTGTTGGTTAAGAGGTTATTAAAAAAAGTTTATTTTGATTATCGATTTTTGATTCATCATTAAATTGTAATGTTTTTGTTAATGTTTGACAAAGTCAACCTACACGGTGGTAGGGCTTTGTGTGAGCCCGTCTGGGGAGGTACCATCGGACATTATACTGCCAAACAGCAATACGATGTATTGTTGTGTTCCGATTTGTAGGGAGTGAGAACCAGTGTAACTAAACTACAAGCACTAGGGAGAGACACAACATCTTGGATCCCAAAGTTGGTGACGCATTGATGAATCAAGAACGATTAATAATAGAACGAATGTCAATGAGCGGTGGTGACCACTTATCATCATGTGACCCTTTGCCCGTCTACCTATTTCATTAAAAAAACGCAATTCCTCAATTATCAAAAATTTTCATTGACACATCTATCATCCTTAAATGATAAATGATTCTCATCTTAATATGTAACGCAGGTGAAAGTTATAATTAAGGCTTGACGGGATCACTTTCATAGGAATTAATCTCTCTATAGGATCAATGTCCGTTGTACAACGAATGGGACATTGGTTAAAAAAACAGTATTATAAAAAAAATAAGTATTATTTGTGTTTTATTATTGTAATAGGTAGGCTGCCTGACATTGAAATTCACCCTTCTAATCAATAACACAACAAAACTAACTAAACAACGGTGTGTTTTTTACATATTAATAATGTCGTCTTCGTAAATAAACTTAGCCTGTAATTTTACTGGCAGATAAGAGTTAAGTCTGTATTTTTAATTATTAAAAAAAGAGCAAATATTACGTTTGCACTGCAAGAATTATAAGCTTCACTTACACGGTCTATAAACATGTAACTAAGGTATGTCGCTTGTAATTACACTGGCTCACTCACACTTTTGCAATACCAAGTATTAATATTTGGCAGTAGTGGGTCTGCACAAAGCTTTGCTGCCTTTTGTATGCGTTAGTAGTAAATTTGTAATATGCATATTCAAGATAAGCAAGTAAAACCTTATTTTGATTTTATCACATATGGATAATAAAATAAATATGGTAAAAGCAGATCTATTTAAATTTCGAACGTTATTTATTCTATGCTCAAATATTTAACGTTCTATTTCCAAAACGAAACGCTGGAGGCGTTGCACGCGCAGGCGCAGGCGCCGGTGGATTCCACTGTCGCTTTCCGAGCTTTCTTCCGACTAGCCTTGGAATTTAGGAACAGAGATGGCATTGACATAATATTATACTTAATTTAATTTGTAAGCAAAACTTTATATTAATTAGTCTCGGTGTTGTACATATTTAATATACCGTTGATTAAGTTATTATTGTTGAAATTTAATATAGTTTTTTTGTAAATCCACTATTTGGCAGAAGGCATTAGTCCGGCTGTGGATGCTTACAGGCTATAAACCTCACTTTTTACTGTAATATGAAGCTTCATCTAATTTAGCTGCGTTTACCACTTGCGCATTCGTTACCTAAAAAATAATCGAACAATATTATGTATACATAATATTTGAAGTAACAAAGAAAGAAACTGACATTTAAATATTGTAGAGATGGAACTATAATAGAGTATAGGGACAAAAATGTGCGTCCTAATCGCGTTTAAAAATTATTATCATTCCATGATTCAATATTACAATCGGTCACCACTGCTTTCGCTGTCCGACTCAGGAGTGAATGAACTAAATAGGCGAGATGCTCAAAGTAGTACTTTCACCGAGGTGAAGGCCCTTCCAGAGGCCCTTGGCCCTAGGAACAATGTCGATGGACCTCGTTAAACGTTTAAGGAAGCGTTCGGAAGTATAACAAAAAAAAGTTATTGTGAAATATTGCAACAATATTATTGGAATACATTATTTTCACATTCGCATTTATATTAGATATTTATATTTAACTAGGCTGTCTGATTAAGACACATTCTTAAATTCAATGGTCAACAAATAAAAAAAAATCTTACTTTTCATTTGTACAAAATAATTTTGGTTATCAAGCCTTTTACTCATATCAACATATTATCTTAATATTTATTAAAATATAATTTTACCGCGTGACGATTTCATATTAATTAAATAAAATAATAAGATTATGTGATCAAAATCGGATTTCCTTATTTCTCCCCAAGATTATGTAAGTATATAACTATGTATGTGTTTTCGTATCTACTTTTCGATGGTAAGTAGTTACCACCGTAACCCACATTGGCACTGCGTGTAATTACACTGACTTACTCACCCTTCAAACCGGAACATTAATACAAATTTGCTCTTTCATATTGTATTATTTTTTTTATATAGAATAGGAAGGCGGACGAGCATATGGACCACCTGATGGTAAGTGGTCACCAACGCCCACAGACATTGGCATTGTAAGAAATGTCAACCATCGCTTACATCGCCAATGCGCCACCAACCTTGGGAACTAAGATTTTATGTCCCTTGTGCCTGTAATTACACTGGCTCAATCATCCTTCAAACCGGAACACAACAATATCAAGTATTGCTGTTTTGCGGTAGAATATCTGATGAGTGGGTGGTACCTACCCAGACGAGCTTGCACAAAGCCCTACCACCGGTATTTATATATAATATATATATATATATATATATTTAACATAACAGTAATGATAATTTCAGGAAAAATTCTATTCCCTCATTCTCATAATACGATGGGATGGCAGTTCGAAACGACCGGAAGTTCAAGCGAACGGCTTTACTTGCTTTTCGAACACGGGAGTTGCACACACTTCCAACTTCCAGAATCCGGGGTTGAGGACATAATAAACTATATGTACAAATAAAAAAAATACTACTGTAAAAATATTATATAATACTGTATTTATATATATTTCTTGGACAAAAACGTAAATAAAACTTCATATACGTAAAAAATAAAAAACATTCTTATCAATCTTATTCTTAAGTTAATTCCAACTTTTCTAATCCTTAAACTAGGCTTACAAGCAAACTCAAGTACCAGGGCACTAGGAATTGTTCAGAGTTTTAATTACAATGAGGTGGGAACAATCCCACGAGACCCTACAGAGATGTAGATGAAAAACCGTTTAAATTTAGAACGACCTTAATACATTAGAATAAGGTATATTATTGTCAATCGATGGTCATAATTAATTCAAGTGTAATATACGTAATTGAATGGAATATCTTAATTGGTGATATAAAAAACATATATCTCATTACGAAGTTATTAATTGAGAAATGAATGTGTCATAGTGAAAGACAGACATATTTAAAAAAAGTGTAATATTTAGTTATGTAATTTTAGTGTGTTCATTTTATTTAAAAAGAAAACAATCGATTCCCCTAAGCATCAAACACATTTAGGAAGAACGCTTATCATTCGCCATTTTTAATTTTGACGTCATAAATCCTCGCGGTTTTTTGAGTTTTAGGCTACTTTATAACATCAATATATATTATCACAATATTGATACATAATCCTTGCGGATTCCGATTGATTTTTTATATCATCCACTCTATGAATTTATTTACATATTAGTGTCACCCGACTATTGTTGCCGTTCATATATTATTATTTCTAAATTTAAATAAACAAGTTAAATAAACTCACAACATGTATGAATAATTTCTTCTTTAGAATCATCGATGGCAAAGAAAACAAATAAAAAAATCAAAAATAGTACAATTATTATTTTAAAAATAAGTATTTAAAAGTCGAGATTGCCCAGTGGTAAGAACGCGTGAATCTTAACCGATGAACGTGGGTTCAAACCCGGGCAAGCACCTCTGAATTTTCATGTGCTTAATTTCTGTTTATAACATCTCGTGCTTTTCGGTGAAGGAAAACATCGTGAGGAAATCTGCATGTGTCTAATTTTATCGAAATTCTGCCACATGTGTATTCCACCAAATGTAGTAATAATATATGTAGTATGTTTAAAAATTATTCAATTTATGTGATTGAGGAAATAGCCAAATAAAACGTATCGTAAGTGTACGATCGTACGCTTACGATACGCGTACGATAGCTTGCAGCAACTAACGTATTATTTTATCCTAGTGGGAAATCTAGAAATGGGACGCATAACAAGGGTTTATTTTACTTTCAACGGAAAGACGTATTTGAATACTATTTTAGTTTATATGTATATAAAAATAAGTCATATTATTGTGTGTGTTGTTTGTTGCAATTTGATTTTAATGTTTTAGGTCAAAACTTTAATGGTTTTCGGATATTTTTGTACTAAATACTATTTCAATTATGTCGTATTTCATTTTATTTTATATTTTAAATTAAAGACTTTATGTAATAAAAAATTTAACAATTTTTATGTATTTTTTTTTAATGACATTTAAGTATAATACAAAAAAACGGCAGTACGAGTACCAGGCGATCATAAGTCGCTAAGAGTTCAAGCCATCCGTTTCACATAACCGATGAATACGTGCGGGTCATCAAACACCGAAATCCGCATTTACATTCTATTCTGCTCGGGCGCAGGTAACCCCCCTCTCTCACCGCGACGCAGCCATACTTTCACTTTTCATTGTAGGGCAAACCATTCACTGTGCTATAGAATCCTTTATGCCGCTTCCAAACAATCAAAACTCAACCTTAAAGCTATTATGATACTGTTCAAAATAATGAAATCAGTATCAATTATTTGGAACTTTGTCGCATTAACATTTTTGATGGACGAAATGTCTGAAACATTGAATTACAGTCAAGCGAAAGTGGACTTACATGTAAAGTGTTAAAGTGCTTTTCTATTAGCAGGAACGTAGACGTTATGACACATGGTAATGATCGTAGAGGCTTTGGCTGTTCCGCTAAGAGAGATTCGGAGCCTTATGACGGACCGTGCTGATGTTATGAAATCGAACTGACATGAACCTTTGTGTCGATTGTTTTCGTCTAGAAATTGCGATGCGAAACATTTTCATGAGAATACTTCTTATATATTATTAATTATATGTGCGACATTACTATTGACGAATTTTGAAATTCGTCATAGGTCGCGTATTCCATCCATCAAAATGGGTAGAGCCATATAGACATTTAGACAGGCTTGTACAATATACACGAACTCACAAAATCTTCTAAAATATAAATATGTTATAATTTTATTTATCATTTCTTATTCCTATGTGTAATACAAATTAAAAAAAAAAAACTTGTTAAATTTAAAACAAAAATGTGTATAAAGTATAACATACGTATTAATTTACGAACGAAACAACTGACTTTCATCAAGAGGATGAAATTCTTTGTTGCAGAGCGACTATATTCAAATATCTTTCTTTTAATCAAAATGATCTGTCTGAACTTAGAGATTAACTCCTAGGCGCTTTGACATTTGAGGTAGGCCCCTCGGCTAGTGGGGACCTAGGCCGGTACCGTGTAAGCCTAGGCATACATCCGAGACAGTTACAAGTAGTAATAGTTTAAATTCAGAAGACGGTTATCGTAACTCTACACAAAGGTACTCTATATACATATGAAAACAAACAGACAAATAAAAATAACTTTGTATGAAGCAGTAGCCGTTTGGTAGGCAAGTAATTAAATATATTTATATTAGTATATAGTATTTATAATATTACATCATGTTTTGACACGTCTAAGAATCGTGTCATTAATGTAAAGGAAAAGCAGACGACCTACTTACACGGGTGATTCAGAAAAATCCGTTCAAATCCGCCATTTACACAATCACGTAATCCGTTTCTGTGTTAGTCGAATTTTATTTCATTCATAGCAAAAATATTACACTTAAATATTACATAAATAATTGATAATTCATTTAACTAAGAGATTTTAGGTTAATAACAGTGTGAATGTACAATTAAATTTACAGACTCGTTGTTACATTTATGTTTAATAATTTTAAGATTAATTAATTTGCTAATTAGAATTAAAAAGTTATGTCAAGGCAAGGGTTATATTGTGATATGAACAATATGGTTTCTAAACGTAATAACTTTTATATCACTAAATAAAATAAATCAATATAATGACAATTAATAATGCTTATATACGTTAGTCTAGTAATTAAGCCGTCAGCTTAGCAGTTATTCTTGCCCATCGATTGAAACATTATATAAATTCTCATTTTACGAAATAAAGGTTTCCTGAAAATGTCAAGGCTATATTTTATAGTTTAAGTTTGCATCACTGTCAAATATACATACAAATATATGCATAAATAATAATGCCCACAAAAAAAATCCAGCTACATACAGCCTCCTTCGTGTCTTCTCCATCGCACGTGATATTGGCGATAAAGTTTGTGCCCTGTTGGACATTAAATACCATGTAAAAACAAACTTTTAATATAATTCTATTATATAGTAAACTATGTACAGTCATTTTTATAACATACAAAATTAAAATAAAAAACAAAATTGACATTACAAATTTATAGCAAAAACACGCCGTCTAAAAGATTGTCCTGTGGCATTGCACCCAAGACGCTGGCACTATTGCCTCTCTGCACCGCTAGACTCAGCCTTTAGGCTAAATAAGCGCCAGCTTTTAGGTCACCAGAAGTGTTGACCATATTATATAGTAATTGATTAAATATCATACCAATAGTATATAGCTTGAAATATCAACAAACTTACTTTGACATTTATAAAATCAATGTTGGGTTATGGTGGGTGAGTGTTGGTTCGCAACTGCTTATTATATAATCACATACAACAGGGTCTTATCATATATAACTGTTTTTATATAGACCCTATATTTCTGAGGTATACTATGTCCCGTTTGACTTTGACAGCCTTTTTGCATAAATAAATTGGAATTACACAAACGGTGTGATAGATAGCCGGCACGGATGTGTACCGGATGCAGGATCCTTGTCATCTCTTTCACTTTCCTCGAATTTTTAATCACGAATTAAATTCCTAAAGGACAAAATTGAAAAGTTAATTTTTACGATACTATTTTTAAGCAATATACTCAGTACGAACAACAAGCAAGTGTATGCTTTTTTATGATATTGGTAGGTGGACGGTCAAATATGCCACCTGATGGTAAGTGGTCACATATAGTGGCACCGCAAATGTTAACAATTCTTTAGATCGCCAATTCGCCAATAGGCCAAAGTAGTAGCCCGAGTAAATAGCTCGAAAAATATGGTAATCATTGTCTACTTTCAAAATCTATATATTATTATAATATTATATACATAATTGAAAATGTATTTATATATATAAATATGTATATATAAATGTGTTGACAACCAAAATATATGTATTAAGTCCAAGATGTAAATATTATGTAAAAAGTATATTATTATTACGAGAATAAATAGATGATAAAAAAGCGTGGAATTCATGTTTATTTATTTCCATACAGATATATAAATATAGTTGACTGTGTATTTAATTTGAGAACTGTGCCATATATGGGTACATTGGTTGAATTTAGGTCTAAAAATGATGGATGCATTTCTACCACACGAAAAATTTGTGTTTATTCAGTGAATCATTGATTGCTTGGCGAAAATTACCGCAAATTAGTTGGGAAAAAAAAATCTGACTCAAATAATGTCATTTTCGAAGAAGCAGAGAAAGAAACTCAGTAGGATTATGTTTTTTATGTGTCGTGTCGAGTGATCGTTTTCGTCACAATATATATTAGGGATAACAGTTTTAAACTAATCACACGCACACAAGCATATTTTAACTCGTACAAATTTCATCCTAGATTTATTTACATTACAGCCTACAGCCTTAAATGTATACAAGTAAACATTAAAAATAGCTTAATATTATTTGATTTTTGTATCAATTTAATATTAAGCTGAGGTGTCCCAGTGGTTATAACGCGGGAATCTTAACCGATGAGTTCAAACCCGGGCAAGTACCACTGATTTTCATGTGCTTAATTTTTGTTTATAATTCATCTCGCGCTTAACAGCGAAGAAAAACATCGTGAGGAAACAAACCTGCATGTGACTAATTTCACTGAAATTCTGCCACATGTGTATTTCACCAATCCGCATTGGAGCAGCGTGGTGGAATCAGCTCCCAACCTTCTTCTCAAAAAGGAGAGGAGACCTTAGTCCAGCAGTGGGACATTCACAGGCTGTTACTGTATCAATTTAAGATTTCTAAGCGTTTCGTGGGGTATAAGCGTATACGGGTAGCTTGTGAGAATTAAAATGAAATAAAACGACCCTATTATATAGGTTTACAAGTTTAGTATGATGGACGTAATCTTGATATATATAATTTTTCTAGACGTGTGTATGTCACTAACCTCCGCCTACGCAGCTGCGCCGATTTTGATGAAATTTTTAGTATTTGGGTATTTCAGCGACCCGCTGGATGTCATGGATCGAGTCCAAAAATATAAAATAAATAAAATTCTTATTTGACTCGTATGAAGTCTGGACAGACAACTAGTATTATATCAAATGGCAGCTCATAAATGTCACACAGCTAGAAAAAATCCTTTCATTTGAAGATTTGGTTATTTTCACCTATATCTGCAGCATCGTGTTAAAAAATACAAATAAATTTATCTGGACAACCTCACTTTTAATAAGAGCGTAAATAATACAAAAAAGTATCAAGATTGTTTTGTATCTATAAATCATTTTTTTCGCATAATAAATGCATGCACCTCATTTGCATTTCCCTATTCTATTGTAATACAAGAATTAATATAAATAATGTTATGCAAACGATTTTTTTTTTCAATAATAGCTATAATATAATTTCTGCATTTTTCCTGTATAAAATATTTGTCGCGTCTACCTATATTATTGATTGTAGATCTTTGTGCAAAATTGTCTAGTTGTGGCCGATAACACTTCTCTAACTAGGGCTTTGTGCAAGCTCGTCTGGGTAGATAACACCCACTCATCAGATATTCTACCGCAAAACAGCAGTACTTGATATTGCTGTGTCCCGGTTTGAAGGGTGAGTGAGCCAGTGTAATTACAGGCACAAGGGACATAAAATCTTAGTTCCCAAGGTTGGTGGCGCATTGGCTATGTAAGCGATGGTTGACATATCCTACAATGCCAATGTCAAAGGGCGTTGGTGACCACTTACCATCAGGTGGCCCATATACCACTTGACCACTTACCATCAGGTGGTTCGCCTTCCTATTCTATAAAAAAAAGATGTCCTTAAGCAATAATCGGGATAGTAAAGATTTTAACATTGATGGAAAAATGTTACATTGTATTTAAAAATAAGTCTTAAATTTAAAATTATGAGCTTGTCGTAAATCGTTCGTTTTTCAAAACGAATTCTTAGCAAAAGTATTCGTTATTTAAATTACTTTTGATACTCTATGGCGATTTTCTGGTCCGCTAACTTCCAGTCTAAAATGTATTTCAACGTCTTTCATAATTCTGAAATTACACAACGCGAGAAAAACTATTCGGTTTAAAATAAGACAAATTTTATCGAGGCGTCTTGAAGATTGTTACGACATTATACTTGCCGTACCGAGATGGCTACTTGGTAGAACAGCAGGCAATTAATAGTCGTTTCAAAACCACCAAATGTTTTTGATCTGGACTGTAAAACATGGATGAATGTTCGTGTATTAAAAGAAAACTTTGAAACATGGTTATCAATTACACTAAGTGGAGCATTTCTACGTGATAGTAGAATGTTACAATTTAAAAGATACATTGAGAGAGAGAGATCCCTATAATGGTGATGAAATAACTTTATCAGCATTATTCTGCTTACAATAAATGGTGGTAAATATGATGAAAGTGATATCACTAATGATGAAATTATTCATACATGTTACATAGATAGTAGAATCTCTGTTCATTAATACCATTATTTCTTAGGGAAATAGCAACTCAACTAGCAAACTAACTTTCAAATGAGGGTTTTAAAATGCTGACCAATCCCATTCCCAAATAAATGGGATAAGGGCAGCGGAGAGATGAGTATAATAATGATGACTTACAATTCGAAGGCTTCCATCGATGATCGAAGGATCCAACGATGATCATTCAAGTGAACCGGTCGAATAGTAAAACTTTTTAGCACAGCATAACAAAATAAATATGGAGTCATCCATTTTTATAGGATGTTATAGGTAGGACGGGCAAATGGGTCACCTGATGTTAAGTGGTCACCTCCGTCCATAGACATTGGCGATGTAAGAAATATTAGCCATTCCTTATATCTTATGTCCCTTGTGCATGTTCACTCACCTTTCAAACAGAAATGCACAATACTGTTTGGCGGTAGAATATCTGATAAGTGGGCGGTACCTACCCAGACGGGCTTTTACGAAGCCCTACACCCATTTAATAAACCACTAAATCTTAGCAGGAGCTAAATCTTCATTTATTCACAGACCGTAATATTCCTCGTGGGATAAAGATTTTGACTGTGACATTGCACCCTGAATCTATAAAGGCTCTTTTTGTCACCGGTGTTCCAGTTTTCTGATTACGTATCACCTTAACCGACAATAATTACATTTCTTCACATATATCTTTTTAAATCTTGCTCAACGTAACGCTATTTTGATACGTATTTCCGTTAAATGTTATAATTATTAATATCGCATAACACTTTCTGACATTTCAAGACAATGTTCTGTGATGTGATAGCTGTGATTGGTCGAAATCAAATATATTTTTTGTCAAATTTAGAACGTAAAAACGAACAGGGAAATTCATTACCCTCGTTCCAACGAAGTCTGTGCTTATTCTCATTTCTAATTACCACGGTATTTTGATCTTAACAAAGGTGTCCGCCGACAATTGATATTATATAAGCAAAATCGCCGAATCTCGGTCAGCTGTGGCGTAATGGATTGCATAAGATGCGACCAACTTAGACATTAAGATGGGTCTTGCGACATGGCATAGAATAAATATATTATAGATATGCATCTTTAGAGATAACTTGAAGGCGGATAGATCTTTGCTTAATGGATAGACGAATGGCACTAGTGTATTCCAACAGACAGACAAGTGTTATGTAAGTGGTTGAAGATTTTCACGCAGGTTGACAAATAGGCCACCTGTTGGTAAATGGTCATCACCAATACATTGACATCACCTACATTGCCAACGCACCATCCTGGAGAACTTAGATGTTATGTTATTGTTGTTTGGTAATAGCCAATATTTGCCAAACATTGGCAGTATAAGAAGTGATGTAAAATAACAACTTCTAGAAATGCCAGTGCTTGAAGTATTGTTTATCCTTTTAAAGAAACATTAAAAGTTTAAGTTTCTAACAACGTTTCCATTCACCGCCGAATAAGAAATGAATTATTATAAAGACGTATTTAGCATATGAAATTTCAGCAGTGCTCGCCTCGGCTTGAACCCGCAATTATCAGTTAAGGTTCGCGTGTAACCACTGAGCCATTACGACTTGAACGAACTCGTCTTCTTATTAAATACGATAATACACAATTCGTTGGAAATTATAAAAATGACGCAATTACGACTTTAAATTTTAATTATTTATATTATTTTTTTCTTGTAAGAATTATGTTATGTGAGCAACTCAATGAAAGTTAAACTTTATTATCTCAACGTTTTTGGAAACTAACAAAATTAACATAATCATTTAAAACAAGTACTCGCTTTTACATTTTTTTTAATATTATGTAATTTATTATGGAAATTATATTTACTTTAATAGCCATTTTATTTTATATATAACATGTTTGTAGGATTTAATTTCTAAAATTTAATTATTTTTATGCATATTTTCCAACTTAATACATAAAAGAATATAAGATTATTTTTTGTTTAGTATATTGAATAATTTAGTCTACAAAGAAAGAATAATTTCGTTTTATTTTCATAGGTTTTTAGATACGCGATAGATATTAATTTCATTGGAAATGCACTGCGTACCAACCGTGAAAATTTGTGGTGGAAACATCAAAATGTTTATTACCCTTGTTATGCATAATATAATGGTTTGAATAAACAAAAGTCTTCAACAATTGTTACCGAACTTTGTTAAAAACGTATATTAGGTAGTTTTTTTTTTTAAGTACAACCCTACAAGTCTTTGAAACTAAAAAAGGTTCTTGCCTGGGAAATAAATAAAAACAATATTTTTGTCGCAAGAGAAAATATTCAAAAACATACTCTTTCCTTTAATGGCTGAACTCGATACGTATAAAGAAGCTGAAGGTTCGTTTTCATGTGTACGCATCCGATGTTGCTATGCTTCGTTGTTTCACTTATTATTTCTTAAATAACTATTTATGTGATGCCTTATAAAACACATACACTAAATTAAACAGTTCATGATTACAAGTGACAAGATGACATGGTAAATAATTGATTGTTTAATTCTTTCAGTGCTAAATACGATTAGTGAAGATGACCACTTACTAAAATAAGGGTTACTAAAATTTATTAAAAAAAACTTTTAAAAAAGGGGGCTAAAATAAAGAGTAGTAACAGCCCATCTTGTATCTGAACTAAGAAATAAAACAGTTAAATGGTGAATACATTAATCAAAAAATATATGCATACAAAACAATTTAAATTAAGAATGAATATTTTTTTTTCTGCATTAAAAGTGAAAGCATGACAAATTGAAACTTATGACAAAAAATCAATTATAATTAATTAAAAAAAATCACGTTTACGCGATAACAATGTGTAGTGCGTGCGTTATCATCAATGCATCTTAAGTAATTCTGAAAAGCCAATACGTCATGACACGTGGGCGTAGTTTTGTAACAAATTACAATAATGATTTAATTATATTCAATTACTGCTAAGTAACCCTTAAATGTCAAAACTTGTCCTTGAAGGTCATAATGCTATTCCGTCGTAGAATTGTATATATATATATATATAGAAATAGAAAATATATATATATATATATATATATATATATATACAATATATATATATATATATTGTATGTGTATATCGAGTCACGTATGCCATCGCTGGTTTCCCAAAAATCAGTAGTGCTTGCTCAAGAATATTATAGGGTAGCAACGTCAATGTCTCACTGCTGGGCTAAGGCCACCTCTCCCTTTTGAGGAGAAGGCTATATATATATATTTTCTATATATATATATAGAAAATATATATATATATATATATATATATATACAATATATATATATATATATTGTATGTGTATATCGAGTCACGTATGCCATCGCTGGTTTCCCAAAAATCAGTAGTGCTTGCTCAAGAATATTATAGGGTAGCAACGTCAATGTCTCACTGCTGGGCTAAGGCCACCTCTCCCTTTTGAGGAGAAGGCTTGGAGCTTATTCCACCACGATGCTCCAATGCGGGTTGATAGAATACACATGTGGCATAATTTCAATGAAATTAGACACAAGCAGGTTTCCTCACGATGTTTTCCTTTACCGTCAAGCACGAGATGAATTATTAACACAAATTAAGCAAATGAAAATTCAGTGGTGCTTGCCCGGATTTGAACCCACGATCATCGGTTAAGATTCACGCGTTCTAACCACTGGGCCATCTCGGCTTTTTCGGATTATATGGTAATTGACTTCTATGCGCACTTTTAAATCGTAATATTAACAGGATTTACTTTTTTTGACACCATGCCCGACCATCAAATCCATAAATAATAAGTGATAACACAGTACCTAGTTGTTATGTTCCGGTTTGAAAGGTGAGTGAGATAGTGCGATACAGGCATTGGCGATGTAAGGGCTAATATTGGTTAAGGGCTAATAATGGCTAATATTTCTTACAGTGCCGATGTCTATAGGTGATGATTACTTACCATCAGATGGCCCATTTGTTGTTAAAAAGATGTGACGTCCCTTGTGCTGTTTGATGGAGAACATGATGAGTCGGTGGTACCACCCAGACGTGCTTAAACATAGTCCTACCACCGATTAAGTACCACGTTTATAATTAGAATGTCTATTTTTTGTTCGTTTGCTTATGTATGGTAGAATTTCTTACGAAGCGTAATACCAAAGCGTCCCAATAAAAAAACGTTGCACAAGTTTCAAAGTCACGACATGTATGTATGACGTCATGTATGTGACGACACACTTTAGTCGTAACTCAAAAACTAATAGAATAGGAACTGGCTATATCGTACTAACATACAAAAAAAAATGATACTTACTCGGATTCGAATCTATACTATATATTTTTATGTAGTAACTAATGTTTGCACTGAACACTTCCACTATGATAAAATAATTAGCATTATCGTATTATAGGATTCACAAAATTAAAAACTGGTGTGACTTCCACATACAGACTTATGTTTGGGCAGAGTTAAGTGAGATCACTGTTCAAAGGGTCTTCGATTTCGAGGCCTGGAGAAACAATGAAAGATTATATCATAAATAGGTGCCAAAATTTTTTTTTTTTAAATATATGGAGATATGATAAAAATCAAGAATAATACTTGTATTTTATTATAAATATAATATACAATATATTAAAAGTAATTATTCGTCGGATGAGATTGAGATGTTTTTTGTTTTATTAATCTGTATTGTGAATGCCCCTCTCTTATCTTTTTTTTTATAGTTTAGGTTGGCGGACGAGCATATGGACCAACTAATGGTTAGTGGTCACCAACGCCCATAGATATTGGCATTGTAAGAAATGTTAACCATCGCTTACATAGCCAATGCGCCACCAACCTTGGGAACTAAGATGATATGTCCCTTGTGCCTGTAATTAGACTGGCTCACTGACCCTTCAAACCGGAACACAACAATAACAAGTACTGCTGTATTGCGGTAGAATATCTGATGAGTGAGTGGTACCCAGACGGGCTTGCACAAAGCCCTACCACCAGTGACCAAAGCCCTACCACCAGTAAATCGAGGCTCCGAGGCTGTAACCCCGAATCAATCATATATATTTGATGTCTTCTTTGATGCATAGCTGATGATACAGAGCCAGAGTTTAGAATACGTGAATAATAACCGAAGATTGCAGATTCAGGTATGAGCATCATTGAGTTTATGTGCTTAAATTACTTATAATTTACCTTGAAATGAACTGAATCCTGCATGTGTAGAATAATTATGCAACATATGTACCCAGCAGCCTGGTGGAATCTCCAAACCTTCTTTGCAAGATTTCTTCTGAAAGTAGAATAACAGATTTTTAGTTATTTATTTACATGTCTTTTATAAATGAATAATGCAAAGGTCGCATATGAAAAAATAATTTCTAACAAAATCTGCAAAACGTTGTATTTTACTTGTATTTTTAATATTATGAATATAATTAGTTTTAATGCTTTTAATGTTTTTCGTTAGATACTTTGAAAGCGGGAGAGGAAAATATTAAGGAAAAAATTAAGAATTATATTACTAGTATGGATACACACTCTAACACACATACTCACAAAGTATATATATATATATATATATTCAGCTCTTTTTTTAACCGTAAAGTAGATATTTTTTACAAACGACTTTATTTACTAACATTGCCTATGTACTTCTGCTATCGATATGCTTAGTATTATAAAGTGGAACTTATCTTAATCTTTTTACATACTTTTGTTGTAACCGTAACCGTAACAGCCTGTGAATGTCCCACTGCTGGGCTAAAGGCCTCCTCTCCTCTTTTTGAGGAGAAGGTTTGGAGCTTATTCCACCACGCTGCTCCAATGCGGGTTGGTAGAATTCACATGTGGCAGAATTTCAGTGAAATTAGACACATGCAGGTTTCCTCACGATGTTTTCCTTCACCGTAAAGCACGAGATGAATTATAATCACAAATTAAGCACATGAAAATTCAGTGGTGCTTGCCCGGGTTTTGTTGTATTTAAGTAAATTATGAACATATTTAAACGAGCTGAGATTGTCCAGTGCTTAAAATACATGAAATGGGAGTTCAAGACCAGGCCAAATATCATCTTTTTCAATCTGCTGTCATAAATTTCTTAAAAATAAAACAAAAATGTATTAACTCTGTTTCGACCCGAAGATTGAATTTAATTATTCACAATTATCAGCCTTATAAACTATTCTATTAGAAAAGTAGGACGATATATCTTATTAGCATAAGCCATCCTTTTAACATTTTGTTGACTCTGAGAGACGTTCGTAGTCTAATACCTACCACCGCGTCTGTACATTTAATTATCTATGGAAAGAGGGGGTATGTAGGTTGCTACAGCTTCCCCCACTAAACACCACCAACTAGTTTGCGCTGGTTTAGTGGTTTGGTTTAGATTTTTGGACTAGCGAATTTATAGTATTGTTTTTTTACATGGAAATTGTTTAAATAGATCTACTACTGCTCTCGTTCACGCTTACTCAGCAATATATTTGATCACGTTATCAAACATATTTCTTGAAGTAATCGTAGTATGTCTTAAACTATAAAACATTAACATACTATATATATATATAAATATTATTTCTTAAGTATTTAAAACTGTAAATGCTATCATGGTAGGATCTGCAGGCCAAGTCAGAATGGGTTGGTACCATTGGATAAAATAAGTTATTATTGGGTGGTCCCAATAATAACTTATTTTACTGCCAAACAGCAATGCTTAAAGTTGTTGTGTTCCATAAGTGAGACAATGTAACTACATGGGATATTACGTCTTAGCTACCAAGGTTCGTGGTGCATTGGAGATATATAGATATATATCTACTGGTGGTAGGGCTTTGTGCAAGCTCGTCTGGGTAGGTACCACCCACTCATCAGATATTCTACCGCAAAACAGCAGTACTTGATATTGTTGTGTTCCGGTTTGAAGGATGAGTGAGCCAGTGTAATTACAGGCACAAGGGACATAAAATCTTAGTTCCCAAGGTTGGTGGCGCATTGGCTATAAGCGATGGTTGACATTTCTTACAATGCTAATGACTAAGGGCGTTTGGTGACCACTTACCATCAGGTGGCCCATATGCTCGTCCACCTTCCTATTCTATAAAAAAAAATATACGGAATGATTAGTATTTCTTACAGCGTCAATTCTAAGGACGGTGGTGACTAATATCATGTGTCCCATTCACTCATCTGCTTAAACAAATACATAAAATATATGGAACACTGATTTCTCTCTTTCTGTCATCATTGATTTGACATTCGAAAGAAGACATAGTATTCTTTAACTGTTGACCCGTTAAGCAATATTTATAATTAAAATGTTTAATTCATTTATTTTGAGATACATTCAAATTTACATATGATTAATTAAAATCAATAAAACAATATCCCATACTTGGTTCTATGTCTAATTTAACTTAATTATTCATAATCATGGCGAAAGTTGCTATATAGAAATTAGTAGTAGTTAAGTTGCCTGCGAATATCCTACTGTGTCCCACAGTCCTCCTGGAATCCTCCAAATGACTCCTCACCACTAGGCGAACGTTTGAAGCTCATTCCACCACGCTGCATTGGATTCGTGAATATACATGTGGCAGTTCAATGAAATTCGACACATTCAGGTTACTTCATGTTTCTCTCGGCCGAGCATAAGATGAATTATAAACACAAATTGAGTACATAAATTTTGTACATAAATTGAGTATACAAATGTCAGTGCTTGCTTTGAACCCGCAATCTTCGGTTGCGATTCACGTATTGTAGCCGATGCGCCATCTCGGCCCAGTAAGTCCGTAATCCGTAACAGCCTGTGAATGTCCCACTGCTGGGCTAAAGGCCTCCTCTCCTCTTTTTGAGGAGAAGGTTTGGAGCTTATTCCACCACGCTGCTCCAATGCGGGTTGGTAGAATTCACATGTGGCAGAATTTCAGTGAAATTAGACACATGCAGGTTTCCTCACGATGTTTTCCTTCACCGTAAAGCACGAGATGAATTATAATCACAAATTAAGCACATGAAAATTCAGTGGTGCTTGCCCGGGTTTGAACCCACGATCATCGGTTAAGATTCACGCGTTCTTACCACTGGGCCAGCCCAGTAAGTGTCCATCACAATTATAGTAGTCGTTGATTTAGATAAGTATGTAAAACTCTTATTTACTTAATTTTATAACTTTCTTAAATACAATATAAAAAACATAAAATAAGGTGACCTGATACACGGCGCACATGTGTAGGATAATATTAATTTAAAAAACAATTACTAGAACACATGTTACTTCAACTAATATTGTAAAAAAAAAACAATTAATTTTTATGACATATATCTTAAAACGCTTAAACTAGTTCATTTTCAAAGTAGGTATTATTTTTTATCTGTTAAAGAAAATCCTATTTCCCTGTCGCGAGCGCGGGTTAACGCTCTCTGTTCACGATATCATCCTAGCGCGCTGCGCGGGCGCAAGTACTTTATTACCGTGCAAAGGGCCGCCTAAATATTAATACACTATTCTTCAACATTTCGAGCTTTTAATTGCAAAACTTTTAACTTTTTTGTCCCGTTTATTGATCATTATTACAATAAATTTACCTTCTAATACTTATATACATTATATACGTATATAGATACTTTAGAATATCAAAATAATTGTAATCCAATTTCGACTTATATTCTGTCCATCTCCAAGTCTCACAAAGTATAACACAAAATGACATATGTAGGGTATTTTATAATTGATCTAATACTCATAAACTTTGTGGGGCGAGTGATTAGTTAAACAATGCTGTGTCTTCATCTTTCTAACGTCAAATCAATAATGACAGAATGAGAGAAAACAGTTTTTAACTAATTTAAACAGTCCTGTAGCAACGGCACAAATAATTAGTATTAAAAATGCAAAAATGCAATAATGATGCGATTTGTATAAAATATATTTTGCATGATAATAATTTCGAATAACTGCCGAAACTAATTGACAGATATTTTTTTTCCTAATATGTACTTAAAAGTGTCACAATGATTGCATATATATATATATATATATGATTTTAGAAAACATTAAATTATGTAATAATAGACAAATGCACACTAAAAAAGTCTCAGCCCTCTAACACGTGTCCCTCCTATCTCTGTGACCCACTTACCCACACCATGGACTATCCATGTGCGTGGGCAATAGTTGTGCATATATATGCAACTTAACGCATAAGTGTGAGTTACATTTGGACTGTATTTAACAAGTGTGCGAGGAACTATGATTTAATAGTATGCATGTATGGGTTTTATTTGTGTTACGACTTCGTTCGTGTGAGTGATTTTAGGAGATTTCCTTTGGCATGCATGTGTTGTTGTGTATTGTAATAGAATATAGATTTGTGTGTGTTATTTTTTATATAGGCGTGGGCGCGTTTGTTCAAAACGTAGAATATTTTGCATCGGTGTTTTTTTTTTAATTTCATTGTCGCCATAAAATTATAGACTTAATTATTCTTTCATTATAACCACTCATGAACATGTTTTACCTTAATTTAATCAAAATATGTGTTAATATTTTAATCATAAGTTTTTTTTATTTGCACGAGTTTATTATCTTAATAGGTAATCCATATTATAAAAAATGTATTTATATTAAGTTGATGTGATTACTCCTGGTCGATCAAAACAAAAAAAAAGACGAAAATATAGAATGATATTGTATGAGTATTACTATATTCTTTTATGCGTGTTGTGTCTCTATGTGTGATTTGTTCGTTCTTTCTGTTATCCTGGTAACTTGAAAATTCATTAATTTTAATTGGAATAATTTTTTCCTTGTCCGAATTTCATTTGTATTCAAAAGAAAACATTACAATTTTCAATTGTAAATAAATTACGCGTTCGCGATAAAATTGATTGAACCGAGAATCGTTTAGTTTTGATAGTATTTCATATTTTATTATTTCTTTCAATTTCATTTGATGTTTAATCTTGAATAAGCTCCTTAGATATTGAAATAATGTTACCAGTTAATAATTATTTAAATTAAAAAATAATAATTTTCGAATAACCTTTTTTATACTAACTACCTTACTTATAAGAGTTGCTTAGTGGCTGTTTAATTAAACACAAATGGCTCTCTTTCTATCATTATTGTTTTGACATTCGAAAGAAGAAAACACAGCATTAACACACTAAACGTTTATATAAAGCAAAACCGTAATTGCAAAATTACATGACGATCGATTAAATACTTAGATGTGAAAGTAAACTCACTTTTGCATTTATAGTATTACTAGTATCCGCCCGTGGCTTCACTCGCGTGTTTACCCCCCACACACACACACACACACACACACACACATACACACACACACACACTATAAAAAGCCGTAATGGTCTAGTGGGAAGTATATTTGAACCTGAACCCATCATTGTGAGATTTGCACTTGCTTTTTTTTACAGAATAGGAAGGCGGATGAGCAAATATGGGCGTAGACATATGCCCATAGACATTGGCATTGTAAGAAATCTTAACCATTGCTTACATAGCCAATGCACCACCAACCTTGAGAACTAAGATGTTATTTCCCTTGTGCCTGTAATTACACTGGCTCACTCACCCTTCAAACTGGAACACAACAATACCAAGTACTGCTGTTTTGCGGTAGAATATCTGATGAGTAGGTAGTACCTACCCAGACGAGTTAACACATAGCCCTACCACCAGTATTATATACCTTTATTTGTGTTGTTAATATTGTACTCGGTGATGATGGAGACCATCGATTGGAAACCTGCATGTGTTGAATGTTAATGTGCCATATGTTGGTAGATATGTACCAATATATGGCACATAATAGGATTTTCGGATACAAATAAAAAATACTCTGAAAATGAACTAAATGTTTCAATACTTTGAAAATGGAGTATGTTTGATAAAATTCAACTACAACTGAACAGCACTTAGGTTTCAACAATTTTAGCTTTTTTTTTAATCTTATCTTCAAACGGAAATAAGCCCAGCAGTGGGACATTTGTGACTGTTTTTTTTTTAGATGCAATATTCCTGGGGTCAGTAGCCGTCTAAAGAACCAGGGTTAAATGCTTGGCAAAAGCGCGGTATCCCAACGAGATGGTGGTTATTTTTAACCGCTAGTTAAATAGGGCGACGGTTAGCGAGAAACTGGAAAGATGTGATACGTTTTATTATATGGATCGTTCATCTTGTGAATTTTCTATTTAAATCCATTAAATTTGTTTTAATAAAAATATTTACGGACATATAAATGAAATAATAACAAAACAATTTATTCTTGGCTGAATTAAGCTACGGAAGTTTTTACAGTGAATATATGTGTGAGCAACACTTAGTTAAAGTATTTTATTCAGAATCTTTAAATCTGATAGGCAACCTGACAAGACTGGAGAGATGAGGTGCAGGACGAATGTCTTTACGTGCTTTTTGAAACATAGCTTTCTATTGGACTCCAGATTTCATTCTTAGCAAGACGGTGGACTAATCAAAAATTTTGATTACACGCAAATACTTTTATGGCTTATAATTAAACCAGAAAGATTGATATAGACTCTACCAAAAACAGGCATTGTCATATTGCATGTTTACGTGTTGAGTGAACTGATTTCGATTTTCCTCCGATCGTGTCTTGCTCGTGTTGCTGTCCCATCGGAATGTGAGAAAAAGAGACTAGAAAGAGCGTGTATGCGCGTACACATGTAAGCTGTAATATCTCCTGTGCAGTGACTGAAATCGGTCAGGAAAATTTCAAACTCTACCAAAAACCGGTAATTATTTGAACAAATACTCTGTGATACTCGTATAGCCGAAGTAGCACAGTGGTTAGATGACGAGAATCTTAACCGATAATTCTGAGTTCAAACCCAGGCAAGCACCACTCATTTTTCTTGTGCTTAATATGTGTTTACAATTCATCTCGTGCTCATCGGTGAAAACATCCTAAAGAAACGTGAATATGTCTAGTTTTACTGAAAAATGTATAGCCACCAACAGATATTGGAGCAGCGTTGTGGAATAAGCCCTAAACCTTTAAAGATGAACAGGTTTGTAGCCCAGCAATGGAAGTATAGTTTTTACTATACTTTACTTTAAGATATATATTTAATATGTGTGTATAACAAGTTCAGTGTGTAGATGAGAAACGATGCCAGTATTAATATGCACCAACCTATGCATTCCTATTACCCTGCTTGTAACTTATTATAAAAATACATCTTTAAATAAAAAAAAAAAAACCTCTTTAAATATTTTTATTGTATTTAAAAATCTACTTAATAAAATTAAAAAAACAATACTTCATTTTTTTTATTTTTAAGATTTAATTAGGAAATATTTTTATAATTTATCTCATTAATACAAAGATTAATACGTAATGCGGCCGTGGAGTTATTAAACTAGTAATAATTTTGGCGTTACTCGCCCCGGTTAGCGTGCGACGTCCGGAGTAACAACAGGGCTATCAAAACAATCAAATATACAATTTTATTATTTGTATTTAATTCATATAATAATAAAGTACGTCGATTATACAATATAAAGTTTATTTAAGACCCACGACTTTATTATAATAAAGGTGAAAGTGAGTTCGTTTGTTGGTTATGATTTCACGCTTTACTCAACCGATCGTCATTAAATTTTGCATACATGTTCTTAGGAGTACAGAGAGAGTCATAGTGTTAATAAGCCCCTCAAATCGCGGGCGAAAACTATTATTATATAAATATGCTTTTATTAGTCAAGCCATAAAACGTCACTTTCTATTTTGTCTTAAAGGTTGATATGTATTAGAAATGTCACTTTAGATATAGACCGACATATATAATCATTAATATATTACTATAAATATTAACAATAATTAATCTATACGAGTAATCATGTATGTAAAATACAACTACAAATTAAAAAGTAAAACAAAATGTAGAATATAACTTTATAAAGGAAATATTAAATATATTTTAAAAGTCGAACAAATCTTTAAAACACAATTCATTTATATTTATAAATGAATAACACATGAAACTAGAAATAAAATCACATTGACATTCCAAATTTAAAATGGAATAATTCCTCAGTCCCAACCCTAACGACGCTTGCAAGTGCATCGATATATTTACATCGGCCTAATTTCTAAAGTGGGCTGCATTTGTGGGGCAGCCCTGTCCCTGCCGAGCCGGGCTTCTGGTTTTACGCACAACGATATACTTACGCATCGATTCTGATACTCGATTCGAATCGATATAAATTTTCAAATGAGTTTTTATATTCATACAAAGAACTATTTTTAAAAATAATATGGGTTTTAAAAATAATATGGTTGGGTGGATGGTTAAAATCAATATTTTAACCATCGATTTACTTTTTGAATATGAATCTACTTGGTTTATAAAAGCTCGCCTGAGTACCACTCACTCACATATTCAATCGCCAAACAGCCATACTGATACATATTGTTGTGTTTCAGTTTGAAGGGTGACTGAGTCAGTGTAACTTCAGGCACAAGGTATGTACATAAATAGACATACATCTTAGTTCTTAAGGTTGGTGGTGCAATGGCGACCACTAATGTCTATGGGAGGTTCACTTACTATCAGGTCTCCATTTGTCCGTTTGCCTACCTATTTTATAAAAAAAAAAATTGCTAGTTACACTCCCGTACCCAAGAAAACACGTAAAGTTCAGTATCAGATTTGTCGTTCCAATGGATTGTGAGAGTGAGATAACAAATATTGCACCTGTGCTCACACTCCTGCAATAAATACTAGCTTTCTTAAAGGACCGTGGTAGAAATCATTCAAGATGACATCATCAATCGGCAAAATCTTTCATATCAAATCTTATATCTTATTATCTAGAGCTATCATATTATATCAAATTCGAAACTTACCGCGGAACAAGATTGTGATGTGTCAGGAAGTGGTATGCGAGATTGACTATAACAATTATAAAATTTAAAGGATACACGTATCAAATTAGCGTATCACCGTCAGATGTTTTGAGTCCTTACAGAATGCAGTTACGGGAAATTACAATGATTGTTTGATTAATTATTATTAAAACACGTTAACTAGTCAATATTAGCGGAGATCGCGTGTCGATCGCGAGGAAAATATATATATTTTTTTTTCTATTGTTCGAAGCACCTTATTCATAATTACAGTTAGTTACAAGGCCCTACGACTTCCTGTATGATATTTCCTGGTTGCATCTTTTTAATGTTGTATTTTCTTCCGCACTTTCATAAATAGATCTATTAAAAATAATAATGATCATGTCCTTCTGATCGATTTCGGCCACAACCAATCTCAAGAGAGATAAGCCAACAAGTGTGTGCGCAAACACAGTTGTACTCTATTCCCTCACTCTCATAATCCGATGGGAAGACAATCCGACGAAAGAGGCTGACTTGTACCCAAGGAATCTGCGGTCTTATATCTGGTCACTAGAGAAACGAGGCAGTCGAGGTATCTGCAAAGGCTCATAGAAAACTATATAAATAATATATAGTACATATAAATAATATATACTATAAAAAGTTGTGTGCAAAGATTCATCAATATTGAATGTACTTCAAAAACTTACTTAAAATTAAGTTGGAAGATCCAAACATATATACAGGCAGCCTTTATTATAAAAGTTGCTTACAGGCAGTTTAGTTAAACATTGATTTATCTCTTTCTGACATTACTGATTTGACATTGAACGAAGAAGACACAGTATTGTTTACCTAATTGCCCGCTGAAAAACGTAAAATATTTTTAATTTGCAAAATCTAAAAAATATTTTTTTTTATCAATAAAAATCTATAACAGACGTAAGGTTACCAGTATTTTAGTCACTTTACCACAATTTAGTGCGTTAATTCTTTTTAAAAAATATGTTATTATACAAATTAGAAAACTTCAATAAGTAAAAAAAAATTCTAAATTTAAAAGGAAATATCGTTTTGTATGAATTACAGTAACATGAATCTGTAAGGTACGTGCCAGCACAGATTAATTAATAATTTCTGGAGAGAAAAACCTTTTTAATTACATGGTTTTTCATATATATTTTATACGTTATGGAGATCCAATCATTTGACAAAAGCCAGCATCTTATTGTCTTAGTTGGCGACGCATAAACTAGTTTAGAAAATAATAAGTTACTACCTAACATTTTATTTGCATATTCGCCTATCATCTCTAACTTATTATAAATAAAATAAACAAACGATCTTCGCGATATGAATGCTGTGAGTTTACTAGAGATCACTTACACTTCTAATACAAGACTTAAACTTTATTAAAGGATATAATAAGCATGCTACTAATCATTAAAAATCATAAAGATATATTATACGATTAAGTGTTTTCAATAGTATAAATAAAAACACCTCTGCTGACAATATTATCTGTGGAAGTGTCAAATTAAATCCATCATGGCGACATATTTCGCGCCAATTGTGCAGATTTGCAATACCTACACCTGTGGAGTTGGAACGTACGTTTTCTGCGGAAATGCAACTTATTCATATATGAACTTGTAATAATTGAGCTATATCAAGTTAAAATACTCATTTGTAACATATTACTTTAATGTAACTCGTTTCTGTTCCCAGCTGTGTAGTAGCGTTATATAGTATTAAGCTTATATAGTTATTATGTATTTATTGAACTGTGTTAGTACGTTTCTTTAAAACTGTTACAATATCAGGAGGATAAAATGAATTTTCCAAGACAAAATTTGCAAGCGATATAGAAAAAAACGAATAAATCGATTTAAATTTAATATTGAATGAAATAAATTTTTAACTTCTTTAACTAAATATATTTTGTATCAAAGGGCAATTTGTTGGCACATAACACATACTATGTACATTGCTATCTTGGTATATATATATATGTTTATATATGTATGTCTGTCAAGGTGATCTGAAACAATGCTTGTAATTATTTTTGATTAGACTCGTCTGCCAACAGGTGACTGGTTTGAATATTGGAACCAATATTGGATATGGTATTTGAACAAACTTTGAATCAATTTACCGTCTGTTATCATTTGGATTTAGATAGTTTATAAATATAAATGACATAAAGCTAAAGTAATTATCATTTCAACAAAAATATTTAAATATGATATTGAGACGTTAGGTATAGCTCGGAGACTTCAACTGCAGACAGCTTGGCTGTGAAATAAATGCATGTAATATCTACCACCTCGCACTGAATAAATCTTATGGAACAAGCTCCAAGCTTTTTTTCTTAATATAAGATAAGGCCATTACAAAGCCCTATTTACCCTGCAGTATATTTAGTAGCTGTTTCTGTTTCTGCTACTGTTTGATAAATTATAGCCATTTTAACGTTTTGGATCCCAAAGTTGGTGGCACATTGACTATATTGTGAGAAATGACTTCCACCAACCCACATAGGAGCAGCGTGGTGGAATAAGCTCCAAACCTTCTCCTCGAACAGGGAGAGGAGGCCTTAGCCCAGCAGTGGGAAATGTCTCAGTAACAGCCCGTGAATGCACGGGCTGTTACTGAGAAATGACTATATTAATTTTTTTACAGTATCAATATCCACTTACCAACCAATTTCGCAGGTAGTCTAACCTTTTACATTAAAAACCAATGTACATGTTTATCTGATAACCCTTTAAATAAAGTAGTAACTTTTTATTATCACTCGCTTGAATTACGGGGCAGAAAAAATCATAACTTCGCGGTATACGCATAAGAAAATTATCGACTTACGCGATTTTGATGTTTACATACTTTAATTGTTATAATCTTTAAATTCAAAGTTGCATATCAGACTAATGGCACATAATGGCAATCAACATGTTTTTTTTTTTTATTGAAAATAATATATAGTAATAATATTCTGTAAGAACTCGCTTCATTTCTAACCCGTGAAATGAAGATTTACTTTGATATACTATTTTGTTGAGTGTATTCTTGAAATATTATGGTCAATGTCGCGTACGTATTTTATTGAAATTCAATTAATAGAAACTTCAATAAAAAAAATGGCTAAACTTTATTTTAAAACCTTCATTAAGCAAACCGATTAAAATATGAGGAGCCGGATGGCGTAGTTGGTAGTTACTTGCCTTTCACGCCGAAGGTTGTGGGTTAGCTTCCCACCCAGGACAGACATTTGTTGAGTGTCACCGGGGCTAGGGGGTCTCTGTACCCCCTAGGATTTGGAGGCCGGCAGAAGCGGGCTAACCGTCGGGACGGCACGGTAGTATGCGCAAGCGATCCCGTGAAGTCCCCCGACAAGACGGAGTGGGTACCGTTGGTTTTTTAGTGGGTATACCGGCGCCTTCAGCGCGCGCGAATCCCACATACCCCCCCCCCTCATGTGGGGGATACACATAAATGTGTTTTACCAGCGAGAAAAAAAAAGGACAGACACTTGTGTGCATGAACATGTCTGTTTGTCCTGAGACTGGGTGTAATTATCTATATAAGTATGTATTTACAAAAGAAAAGTAGTATACGTAGTGTATCCGTTGTCTGGTTTCCATGGCACGAGCTTTGTTCAAGCTTAATTTGGGATCAGATGGCCGTGTGTGAAAAATGTTCCATGATATTATTATTATTATTATAAAATCTATACATATAAAATCGTTTAATCTGTCTGTCTATCCACAGTGAGCATGGATATGGGCTCACTGTGGAGCCCCGAGAGTCGGGAGGCTCTAAACGATGTGACTTTACTAGTCGCGCTTTATTCGTAAGGTGCGACGTCGAAGCCCATTTGGAACGCGGCGATCGATGCGAATAGCCGAGATGGCCCTGTGGTAAGAACGCGTGATTCTTAACCGATGATCGTGGGTTCAAACCCGGGCAAGCACCACTGAATTTTCATGTGCTTAATTTGTGATTATAATTCATCTCGTGCTTTACGGTGAAGGAAAACATCGTGAGGAAACCTGCATGTGTCTAATTTCACTGAAATTCTGCCACATGTGAATTCTACCAACCCGCATTGGAGCAGCGTGGTGGATTAAGCTCCAAACCTTCTCCTCAAAAAGAGGAGAGGAGGCCTTTAGCCCAGCAGTGGGACATTCACAGGCTGTTACGGTTACGGTCTGTCTATCAACGCACAGCCACTGAATCTAGAAAGCTGGCTATCGCAACATATGTTTATAAAAATTTTAGGAAATTTCAATTTGAAGTGATTGAAAGAGGTATGCAGTTAGGCTAATTTGACATAAAGGTAGCCAGGACCTAAATAAGGACATTAAATCAATTTATGACGAGATTTACCTGTCCGGAGACACGGGGAGCATATACCTATCATTAATACATATATACTTGGCATAAAATATGATTCATCGGCTCATGCGCTGTCGACCATTGATAAATAGTGGTATTAAATGAAGTATGTGTGAGAAAATCGATCCTAATCAACTGTCATGGCTTATTATATATATTATCGAGATGAGTGCTAGGAAATAGTTTTTTATATTACACACGTTTTATCCGTTATTTTGTGCGGTAGAACTTAATTATTGGGAAATATTTCAGCAGAGGCTAGCTAGGTTGGCTTGGTCAATAGGCCTTCGTTACCAAGCATGAGTTATGAGCACGAATTAAGCATATGAAAATTCGGTGGTGCTTGCCTGGGATTAAATCCACAATCAATTATAATTATTGGACCAACTTGGCTCAAATGTGAAAATATTTTCCGTTCTATTTTAATATAATCTAAGCTTTTTTTAGAATATATTTATTTTTATTTTTTAGTTAATCTGTTTTTTTTTTCATTAAATAAATAAATCAATAAAAATAAATAACCTTACCTCAGGGATACCTTGGAAAAATCAGAAACTTAGTTAAGTTAATGACATTGTAAGCTTATAAGACAATTAACCTTTTAGTATAAATAGAAAAAATATATAAATCCCATTTTCTATGAACTATTTCAGACCAGCGGTGTACGAGGAATGCAGACGGCTATGAATCACGTTGAATTATTTTCTGCCCTGATATAAGTGACATTTATTATTATTAAATAATACCGCGTCTAATATTGTAACGAGAGAGATATTTTTACTAGATTATGATACAGTCAATGAGGGTAATGGTTTGACATCTATTTACTGGTGGTAGGGCTTTGTAGAAGCTCGTCTGGATAGGTACCACCCACTCATCAGATATTCTACCGCAAAACAGCAGTACTTGGTATTGTTGTGTTCCGGTTTGAAGTGTGAGTAAGCCAGTGTAATTACAGGCACAAGGGACATAACATCTTAGTTCCCAACGTTGGTGGCGCATTGGTGATGTAAGCGATGGTTAACATTTCTTACAATGCCAATGTCTAAGGGCGTTTGGTGACCAATTACCATCAGGTGGCCCATATGCTCGTCCGCCTTCCTATTCTATAAAAAAAAAACATATTTTTTTTGTGTTTTGACTTTTTAAATAATACAATATAAGTAAAAAGTAAGTTGTTTTATATTTCAAATTCAAGCCGCGGGACTCTTAGACTCTTAGTTTACTTCGATATAATAAAATATATATTTATATGTTGTATTATGTAACATGTTCGAGACTTTTACTCAAAGCTTGAGTTTATTTCTTAACTAAAATTAGGAATTAAAAAAATAAAATCTCAATTTGATGTAGTAACAGCAGTGGGACATTCACAGGCTGTTACTACCATTGTACTGTTTTTGCTGTGTTTAATTTATTTGTATAAATATTAAATCTTGTGTTGTTAGCTAAAAAGAGATATAATATAGTAAATGTACTATAATATATATCTGCTATTAATATTATAGTACTGATAACACTTATGTATTTTATATTATAAATCACATAATTATAATAATAATATCCTGGGTCATTTTTCACACACGGCCATCTGATCCCAAATTAAGGTTGTACAGAGCTTGTACTATGGAGACTGATATACTACATATACTATTTTTCTTTTTGTAAATACATACTTATATAGATAATTACACCCAGACTCAGGACAAACGGACATGTTCATGCAGATAAATATCTGTCCTGGTGGGAATCGAACCCACAACCTTCGGCGTGAAAGGCAAGCATCCAGCAACCACACCAACCGGCTCGTCAAGCATGTAACTGCACACATGCATATAACTGCATTTCAATATACATATTTATTAAATATTGTTTTTTTTTTTAATTTTATATTATTATTTTAGCTGCTTAGTGTCTTTTTTGCATGTTGAAGTTACTTATAACTATGGCAACATACACCCTTAAACGTAATTTGTATTTTTTAATTTTTAATTATTACTGTCATTGGTGTTGCTAGTCGAAATTAAGTTCAATTAAATATTTTCATTAAAATAAAATTATTTTATTATCGTTTTGCAATGTATATTGTAGACTATATAATCACCACATACTTCGGGATATTAAAAAAAAAAAACATTTATTTTAAATAAGTATTTATTTATATAATTCGCACCTACATAATAGTACGTATTTTCAGAATAACAGTTATTTCGATAAAAAACAAAGCTTTCTTTTGAGAAAGGGTTATAAGTGAACACAAAAAAGGAGAAGAATAACAAAGTCTTTGGTTCTGAAAATAAACGGAGTTAGTAGCACCATTCGGAATAAATGATTTTTGATTTCTTTTTAAATATATATTTATATATATAAAAATCAACAGATTAAAATTAAATAAAAAAAAGGAAAATATTTGAAAGATCTGAAACTAGGTTTCCATTCGCCTTTCATTATAGTGGCTGCAGACACTAGACAAGACAGTTGCCAGACGAAATTGTCTTATATATAACAGACTAAAGTCAGTTCACGATTTTTAACTCTCTATGACTCTTGTAGTACTTATAATTACACATAAGAACAATAGTTCATAGATTTACTTATGTAATAATTTTGATTCAAGTCTCAAGACTGTCTCGTTTAACCTCTGCACTACATTAAGTTTAGTTATCACTTAGAACTAATCCAAATATACAATTTATTATTATAAAAACACGATCAAAACTATATAGATTTAGTTTTTTATATATTTTATTTAGAAAATATATCATTATATATTCGTATATGCTCTCTTAACTATGTATATAAAAACGGGACGGAGTATATTGTTTATATAATTATATAACTATATTAATATACAAGATATCCACATACTAATAGGATTTTTTATATAAGACACTGACGAAGTTCAAAACCTCGGTAGTACCATTATTTTTAGCACAATCACAAAAAAAAGCTTATTTTAATAGTTGTATCATCCATGTCATAAAATAACATAGATTAAAAAATATTTTATAAGAAATGTATTACCATTATATATAGTATGTTTATATGTTTTTTATTCATTTATTTTATTTTATTTATTTTAAGGACCACTAGTAGCTACTACATGTTTTAATGACAAATGTAAAACAATTTAGTTAAAATAGCTAACATGTGAAGCTTTTTAAAGTAGCCACAACAATTACAATATTTGTTTTAAAAATACATTAACACATAATTATAGCAACATGAGTAGAAAGATTAAAAAAAAAAAATAAGTCCAAATTGGTACAAATTAAAGATCATAAAAAATAAACATGCACTTAATAAAATTAAAATTAATAACACAAATAGTTTGTGTTATTAATGTTTACGTATAATATTAGTATGTGGATAAATTCCTTAGCTATTTCATTGCAGGATCCATATGGTAACTATAAGTTTCGTGACCCGTTTTCTCTGACTGCCAAATCTAATTAATATGACAATAAATACAACACAAAAATAGCCATAATTAGAATTCGCAGTTGATTATTTCTTAAGGATTTTCAAATCCATAGCAGCCTTATACCCGCGATCGTGCCTTTTACGATTAAGTAGCAAAAAAAAATTTCATTAAAACGACCTGTTGTACTTCCCAACCAGTGCCCAAGACCGTGTTTTTATACTTAAATCTAATTTAACATCAAAACGAAAGGTACTTTAGGAATAAACTTTTTTTAGAAATTAACAAAAAAATAATAATAATATTTAATAATATCCCATTTGTTATCTTATATGTTAAGATTTATTTTTATTTACACTTATAATTTGTCTGTCTGTCCGTAGTCTGTGTATTTCATTGCTTAGCGGAGTCAACGTTTGTATTATTTTAATTATTGTAAGTGTAACCTCAAAAGATATTAGGAAACAAAAGTAACTCACCGTATAAATTGCATTAATATCATTGAATCATTTTTTTTTCATTCTAACTTAACAAAAATATTTTTTTTTCTTTTCTTTGCGTTTTAGTTTCAAAACATTTTCATTATAAAAAAATAACTGAATAAGACAGACTTTAATTCAACTGATCCAAGAATTATATACAACCAATTTACATAATAATTACATTAAAATCTAATTCTATATTTTACAATAAAATCAAAACATTTTAAGTAAGCTAATGATAGCGAAAGGGAATCTAAGATAAGAATTATTTCTACAATAGTGTTTTGTAATTTAAGAAACAATAGCCAAATACATTTGAGCGATCCTAGCGACACCTATAATGATATTATGATATGAAATTATGATAGTTGATGCAGCAGTCACAATTAAAACTATGATAGATTTTAAATAACAATTATTTCAAAATAAAAATATTCTTCGAGACTTCAAATGGCAGTGCTGGTTTTAACTATGGCTTATGTTTGCATTATAATAAAAAAAAAAAGTAAAAATAAACTACACGTCGTAAATGTCAAAATTAAATTTAAGCAACCCAAAGTCAGTGGAGATTATAAAAAAAAAATCATGTAAATAAATTATAATTTGTATATTTTAAAATACTATTCTTTAGGTTACTTAAATTAAATGACGAATGAATTATTTTGAAAGTTTTTACTGATAGAACAGATTGTGAAGTGTCACGGCTTTCTTTGAGATCACATCTTTAACCGTTTAACGCTTCATCTGTCAAAATCGTTTACAAAAAAAAAACCTTACTTATTATGTATATGTATATAAAAGTAAACAGTATAAATCACAAAGTAATTTGCTACCTAAGCTTACATTAAGAAGAGGCATCACTTAATTTTATCTAATGCACGATATCACACGGGTGTCCTTTCTGTCATTTGACGATATCACGATCTAGAACAAAGAAAAAATATTTGTAAAACACACAAAATTAATATCGAAATATATTTATTCTTAATTGAAATCCAAGTTTAGATTAACTTATATTAGTAAAAAAACGGTTTTTATATTTTTGAAACAATCACGCGTTCGTGTAAACTAATTGTGAAATATGAAATTATTATCTTAATTATAAATACGAAAAAATAAAACTAAATTAGTATCCTTTAGCGAGTTCATTAATTTTGATAATATGACAACGAATTGAAAGCACATGTATGAACAAGCGATATCGATAACGAGTCTTAAATCCATTCGAGTCTTAAAAATTTATCTCCAATCAATAACCAACCAGTACGTATCGGCTATCGAAGTATTAAATATTTTATTTTAACTAAAAATCTATGCCAGCTCACTTAAGACGCGTTATATAAGCGCGGAAGCTTGATGGCCGACTTTCACGAGTTACGTAAGTCAAAACTAAATTGCATAACAGCTCCACAGACCTAATGTCCTACTGACGTTCTTACGTCATTTTTTTATTATATATATATTTTTTTTGGTTTGAAGTTGAATGTTATTAGAAAGTGGGACGTGCGAATTGGCAGTTACCGTGTTCTAGTGTCTATGTGTCGCAATTATGGTGAAACTGCGGTCAATATTATATTGATGTTTTTTTTTCTGCAATTGTTTGTTTATTTTATTTATTTGGATCTCCAACAGTCGGACATAAGACACATTCAAATCACTTTTTACATTAACTTAAAACTAACTGTGCACAACCAATTACAGGAGAACACACCATTCACGAACACAATGACAAAATATACAAATCAAAAATAGAATAAAAACAGAAAATAAAAATATTTAAATAAAGAACAAAAAACAAAAACAGAAACAAAAGGTAGTAAACAATTAAATTTTTAAACAAATTAACAGTTTATTTTTACATTTTAATCATCGTTATAGAATAAACATAAAAAAAATCGCTCATATTTTTAATGTTTTTCTTACGATTATTTATCTATTTGTAATGCATCAGAAAAAGAACATTTTGAATGAATAACTTTAAGTTCAATTTATTTACTTAAACAAAAATAAACACAACAAATTTTCCATGTCACTTGAAATAATTTCATATCCGTTATTTATTTATTTTTTAAATAAATCATAGCCGAAGAGCACTCGTGACCAGTTTATTATATAATTGTTTTGTAACGAATTTATCTTCTTCAATAAGTATCAAAATATGAAATTACTTTGATAAATTAAAAATATATTTATATAAGGTTGTCGGAATTAGATACGTAAACATTTTCTATACTCGATTATAGACGAAGATAACGAAAAAAATCTGAATTGATATTATAAATGCGAAAGTAACTGTTACGCTTTCAAGGCTACACCAACCTCCTTTTTTACCTAATAACCACCCCTCTCTCCCTAGCAGACAGGCAAGGCCGCCGGCGAATATTAGTTATTTATAGTCGTACATAATTCCTATATACGAATACATAACACACATTCAACGTATTTGTAAAACATTTTCCTTTAAATTAAAGCTAGCTTACTACGTTTTAATATGTTTACTGGCTACGTTTTGTAGTATTTGGTCAAAAGTATGTCACCAACGTATGTAATATCATAATTATATATTAACCGGATACAAATTCAGGGTATGTAAAAATACACTAAATTGAAAAATATATCAAGAACAATTATATATAAGTTTACTGTTTTTCATTTAATTAAATATTATTATGGGATTATTTTTTGAAAAATATATTCATAAAAACAATGATTTTTAATTAATAAGAAAATAAAATTTACCTATATTTTTTGGGATATAAGCACGTCTAATCGTGGGTTCCTTAACAGAGCTTAAACACGCGTGCAATAAATAGTGTTTGACATATGTCACAAAAAAATACACTATCCCATCGCTGGACAAATGTCTCCTCGCAATTGCAACCAGGACGAAAAGTCCAATCCACGGCGGATATCACATGAGATAATAACTTCCAAGGTTTATTCATTACAATGTAGAAACGTTAATTTAAGAGCTTGCCTGGATTCGAACTCACAATCCTCTACAATATACGAGTTCCAAAGACCCGCATTGTCTTTTACTGACGTCACTGATTATTCAATTATATCAAGTAAAGTTCAAGCAATGTAATTGATCAACTAAATCTACATCCACAAAACTATGACAGAGTCAAGAGTCGACTAGAAAACGCTTCGCTACACGCTCTATGTGGCGTGTCATAAAAATCACAGAGCGAGGTTGATGAACTCGCATCCAAAAACCGGGATGGGCAATGCACTCTACCGACTCCAAACCAAACATACCCATGATAACATTTATAGTAAAACTCTTAGGTTATCAACTAACTGTTTATGAATGAATATCATTTTTAGTATTCGTGATAACGAAATTCAATTGCATTTGAGAAAACATTTCTTATTTAATTTACATTGTTTTTTTTTAAATATAAATTAGTTATTTATATTAGAGCCTTAAGTATATATAAATAAAACATAATAATAGCTACGATAAGAATCATGATTGGAATTGTGGCGAGAATGCTAGCAGAATTTACCTCTGGGCGAAAAATGAATCGGCGCCCTGTCATCTTTAGAGGCGGTGTCATATCTTTAATGAAAGCTTTTGCACCATTACTTAATGTTTCAACTGCAATCGCGAGAAGACATAATATGGAATAACAGATGAAGATAATAATTGAATATATATGTTAGCGGCGAGGTCTTCAAAATGATAAAATTAAGCTTTTTCTCGTGTTTCTTCCTCGATAGGTTCGCTGAGTGTGTAATGATTTTGATATTTCTCTTTATATCCAATAGCTTATACGAAAGTAAATATTTTACAATAAAATCACTAGGAAAATAGTGGATTTCTTAGTTGAGCTATTATTCAAATTGATCGCCGATTGTATTTTTTTTTTGGGAGTAGATTTTGATTTTATGTAATATGTGGAATAGGGTTTATGCTGGGTATTTAATTAGGGTTTAGGCGGTTCTTATCGTTATAATATATATTCTAAACCGATGCTAGGCTTGCATTTAAATGTTAACATGACGATTAAAAAGTGCTTTTATGAGCCTAGTTGAATAAAGAATACTATTATGAGTAAATCCTACTAATATAATAAAATTTGTCATCCTCACAAATAGCACAAACAAATATGGATGGAAATTTGTTACTCTTTCAAGCAAAAACTACTGAATCGATGTGGATGAAGCTTACCCTAGGCTACTTAACCTCCGGAATTGCGTGCGGAATCTAGTAAAGAATATTTTGATTATAGCTTAGTGATCCCAAACTTAGATAAAAAAAAATTTAGAATCATATCAGTATAAAAATTATATTATAAACATTAAAAAAAAGCTTTTGCCTGTCTTTATAATGAATTGATGCCAGTTATTGAAAAAAAATAATCAAGTAATTAAATATAATTCTATGAAAAATCTAAATAAAACACCTAATTAATCCTTTTGTAGCAATTTAAAAATAAACGTCACAAGTGACGTTTCAGACGTTACATATGTGACGTAACTAATCTCGTATGTGGGTTAAATTAATAAAAAAAAAACTTGGCCACACCCGCGCACGCACACACGCGTATAGTGAAAGTGCTTCGGAAATCCAACATCGTGATTTGTGATTCTGTTGCCGTCCGTCAACGCGAGCGGACGTACGCTGCACAATCGAAATATTTAAATCATAAATTAAAATATACGGATGCTACCGATTTTTTTTTCACGTGTAACAGATAACATAATATGATTACATATTTGTTTCTTTACCTTTATTACATCTATTTAAATACAAATAAATTAAGAACATAATTATTAATAAATTAATTTTATAGGCAACACTGTCTTTCGTCACATTTTCATATTGGTATAATGTTATTAAAAATTTGCTATTTTATATGTAACGGACAAAAATATATAATATTGTATAAAAAGTACAAGATATTTAATAATGTTTTCGTTACTATAACTACAGTTATAGTACAGGTTTATATTAATTAATTATCTGTTGACTTAAACTAGTTCTAAATGTGACGATAAATTAATTATTATCGATATTGTGAAATTAGTTTATCGATGAAATTGTGTGTCATTTGTTTAATCACTAGTATTTTAAATTAAGTTTTATTTTTGAATAGAAAACAATACGATCATGTTTAAATAGAATAAAAATTATCTGTTCAATTTAAACTGTTATTAATTTTTCGTTTATATACTTTGTTATATACTTATGCAAATGTTAAGGCTTGATCTTATTTTTGAAGATCTAATTTGAAAGCAACATAAATTGCTATTTTACGTTTAAGTGAAATTTTTCTAATGCAAAAATGGTTAAATTCGGTCAAGTATTTTTTTACATATTATATAAATTGATATATATACGTGAGATATATATACGTGAATGAATGAATGAACTTTCTTAAAATCGTTATAAAAACGAAACTATCAGTTAAAATAAATAACCTGTCACGAAATAATTCTCAATAAGTTATCAATGTGTTTATTTGTTTGTCTGATAACGGATGTGTGTCATTGTTATCAACTCGTGCCCTAAATAGTATCTAGACGACATAGTAGATCTTTAACTGTAACAGTTAAATCTAACTATTAAACGTCATCAGTTAAATTTATAAAGTATTATTTTAACAAAAAATAGTAACTACAATATTTATAAAGGGAATATTTGATTGATAAAATATACAGACAGACAAAAAATTACTTATATTAGGCGGAAGTGAGGTTGTTTTGTTTGTTAAGCGTTACCAGGGATACAGACATTTGGCACGTAATGCCTTCCCTTTTCCTCTGAAACGCAAGGAATTCGTGGACGAAAACTAGTACTTCAAAAAAAAAGAAACGCCTCTGCCATTTAAAGACGCAAAGTAATTCCTTAAAATATGTCTTGAAACATTCTAGATTTTTTTTATAATCATATGAAAATAAACCGTCTGTATATAATCAATCCATACATTTCTACTATTATAATAAATAAATATAAAGGCTGTGCTAAAAACTTTTGAAAAACTCAGTGCACAAATATATCAAAGTTACTTTTAATTTTGCTAATTCTGGTACAGTACAGTAACAGCCTGTTAATGTCCCCCTGCTGGGCTAAGGCCTTCTCTCCCTTTTTGAGGAGAAGGTTTAGAGCTTATTCCACCACGCTGCTCTAATGCGGGTTGGTAGAATACACATGCGACATAATTTCAATGAAATTAGACACATGCAGGTTTCCTCACGATGTTTTCCTTCACCGTCAAGCACGAGATGAATTATAATCAAAAATTAAGCACATGAAAATTCAGTGGTGCTTTGCTTTGAACCCACGATGATCGGTTAAGATTCACGCGTTCTAACCACTAGGCCATCTCGGCTTTTTAATCTAATTATCTTTTTAGGCTAATTCTGGATCATAATGTAATATATAAGCTCAAATATTAAACTTCGAACACAGGTATATACAGGTATACACGTTTAATACATAACTGACATTTGTCATCGGACTTTAACTACATCGTATATTCTAGTTCCTTTAATGTATTGTATTACATATATATTATGTATCCAGTTTAAAAACCGTATTAAATAGTAACTACTTTGTATTTGCCGGATCTCGATATGTTCTTTATTCTGAAGCTAATTTTAATAACCGTGTAAAGGATTCAAAATATGTAAAGCCAAGATAGCTTAGTGGTTAGAACGCGTTAATCTTAACCGATGATCGCGGGATCAAACCAAGGCGAGCACCGCTGAATTTCATGTGCTTAATTTGTGTTGTTTTAATATTATATAATATATAGATTTTATAAGTTTTCGTCACAAGCTAGTTTTCTAATATGAAGGATTTGTCACTCAGTGGAAAGTGGCCATAAGAAGAAATTAACCATTCCTTACTTCACCTTGGTAACAAATAAGTTATATATATTGTGCCTGTAATATACTAGCTCACTGACTTTCAACCGGAGCACAACAATGCTAAGTGTTGTTGTTGTCGGCAGAATATGTGGTAAGTTGATGACAATTACCCACGCCTTACCACGAATTTAATGCTATCAGTGAAGGCTTAAAGAAAATTATGGTCATAAGTTTCTTAGGAAGAAGCTTTAGACGTATATTTTATAAGAAAACTCAGCGGTGCCTCGATTTGTCCCCACGATCTTCAGATACACGTTAAATTTGACGTTTTTTTATACGTCTTTATTGTTATAAATATTCTCAATACCGAGTTAATTGTTATGTCATTCTATACCAGTTTTAAACACAAAAGCGAAACAAACCGTCGACGAAATAAATTCTTACCGAAGAGTTTTTCCGAACTTTCTCGTTAAAGAAGTATTGAAAAACAATATTACATTACGAATGAATTTTTTTTTGAAGAATTACTTCGAAGTATTTTAACTCTTTGTTAAAGTTACATGCATAGATTACAGCATCAGGGATGTAATAAGACCTTAAAAGTTATGTTCTGTTAAATTTTTGTAGGGCTGCGTACAAGCCCGTCTGGGTTCAAACCGTTCATAACATATTTTATCATCTAATAAGCTAAGGCTACTAACCTATCTGCGCAGGAGTGTATAGTTCATAAATATGTGCTTAAACAGATAAACATTATATATTACTCTCATAATCCGATGGTATGGTAATCTAACATGACTAGAAAACGTGCATGCACAAAGCCTTACCACCAGTATTGAAAAGAGCGCATTATAATCTACATTCTAGCGCAATAAAAAACTTGAAATTCAAATATAAAATGTAATGAAATGTAACAGATATTAAATTAACATTATATTACAATTAACATTCAATGGTCTTCGACGACGTCGACCACGTGATCAGGTTTTAAGTTAAACGAACTTTGCTAAACAATCCTTCAAGAATCTCGAAAAATGAGCGCTTAATTAATATTTTATAATTAAAATTCTACTGCATATTTGGGCTTCGAAGAAACATGTTTTTTGTGAATTGTTTTCAAATATCTTAAGAATTTCTTTGATATTTTTACCAATAATAATAGTTATCGTTTAGATAGAAATCCGATCCGGTTGCCGAGAAATCCTGCCAAATATTACAAATGCGAAAGTGACTGTTTTTTTGTTAATCTTTCCCGTTTTTTTTTTTTTTTATAGAATAGGAAGGTGGACGAGCATATGGGCCACCTGATGGTAAGTGGTCACCAAACGCCCTTAGACATTGGCATTGTAAGAAATGTCAACCATCGCTTATAGCCAATGCGCCACCAACCTTGGGAACTAAGATTTTATGTCCCTTGTGCCTGTAATTACACTGGCTCACTCACCCTTCAAACCGGAACACAACAATATCAAGTATTGCGGTTTTGCGGTAGAATATCTGATGAGTGGGTGGTACCTACCCAGACGAGCTTGCACATAGCCCTACCACCAGTAAAATTACTAAACCGAATGTCAGGGTACAGAATGGACTTCCAGTACCTAATACCTCTACTAGTAGTCAATAGTCGTCAAATTAAGTAAATTATTAGAAACAAAAATTATTAGAAATTTTCTCGAATAACGTCTATACGTTATTCGAGTAAAACAAAACACTTGAAAACACTTAAACTATTCAGTTGGTTGAACTATCAGCAAATATTTCCGTTTTCTTTCAAAACTTGACTCATATAAGTACTATCACACTATCACAAACGAGTCAAACTTTTAAATATCATCGACCTTCGACAGGTTCTCTATTAATAAAGCCCATAGATGATTATTATCTTCTTAGATGTATTTAACTTCTAATTAGCCCAATCTTGTTTAGAGAATTAGTCCAGCAGTGGGACATTTACGTACAGCAACTGTTTCAACTGCGCTGTGATCTTAAGTACCTTCCTTGATATAATATTGGATTCTAGCTTCTGTTTAGTTTAACCATATTTGACAAAATAGCATTTGTCCAACAGTTGTGTCTACTGGTCTGTACTGTGACATCAATTTCCTGTACCGCCCTTGATACAGTCGCGCCAGATTTTTATTGCTTCACGAAATTAGACAGTCTTAACAGGACAATAATTAAATTGGATATATATATCTAACAAAATCAAATTCCCAATTCTGCTGGACTTAATAAAGTGTATTGACCAATTTTTATTTTATACCAAGGAAAGTAAAAATAAAATAGAATTCATTAAGTCTGTGTGTACCTCCCGTGAGTCGAAGCATAATGTTATATAGTTTTCACTCACGGCTTCGTCCGCGTGTTTTCAGCTTTGCAGGTCGGTATAGAGAAAGCTGAACCCCTAGCTAGGAAGGACACAGGCTACTTTTTTATACCCCTCCTTTTCTAACACGTGGGCAAAGCCGTAAACACTAACAGTATAATTATGTAATACGATCACTTATCACTATTTTAAGTAGATTTATTTGCCTCTCTATAGTGTTTATGTGATTTTAACTAAGCCCTATGATTATTTTAAGCGTATTTTTTATCTCAGAAAAAAAAATTCCCACGGTAGATATTATGTACACAAAAAATAAGTGTTAAAAAAAATACAGAAGATTAAATGGCTGAAAAGTTTTGTTTTTAAGCTAAGGCTTTCGAAATCGCGATAACTTGTACGGATTCGCGGGCTTGCGAAAAGTTTAAATGAAAAAAAAAAAATCATTTGCAACCCAACTGTAAACAGTGTCACGTTGTCAACGTCGAGATTCGTATCAACGTGACAGTAACCACGTGGTAACTTTGAAAGTGAAACGGAGGAACGCTTTAGTTTCATTTAGGCAATTATTACATGCTTAACAAAACTTAAAGGAAAATATCGTCTTTATATAAAAAAGGTCGTAAATATACGTAACGAATAATTGTGAAATGCTATAGCGGGTAACCGCTGAGAGCATTTTTTTTACGTAAAGGACGGCAATGGCAAGCTTACCTGATGGAAAGTCCTGCAACACCGGAGGACTTGTAGGTGTGTTGCCGAAAATTCGCGCGTAATATTACAAGCATGTCGATTCACAACTTCACGCGAATATTACTAGCGTTAGCATTCGTATCTTTAACACATTGATTAAGTTTTTCTTATAAAATCGACTGTGTCGAGTCACATTACAGGAATGCACTGATTCGTAGTTGTAACATTATAAGAGTACGGTATAAAATGATGCTGATTAATTTTTATCGGCACGACGTGAGATTTGAATCCAGGACCTTAGCATCTGCATCCTTTTATCTAGCAACTAGACCGAAGCCTAGAGAAAGAACACTTTAATTATATAACGCTTTAAGAATTTGTATTACTTTAAAGATGGAGACTAAATTTCTATAAGATACTGATAGCGTGACTGTTAGAAATCCTTAAAACCATTATCAATGCATAGTCAACCAAATGATACAATATGTCTGGAATTACACTAGCTCACCCTTCAAACATGACAGTACAAAATAGTATCGGTAGAAACATTTGTGACTGGTCTGTGCAAATTGGTATTTCGTTAACAACTTATGTGTGGGACATAACGATATGATATCGTTAAATATTGTTAATAGTAAAAAGATTATGTAAAACGCATTCATTCATTATGTTTTTTTTTTTTCGTTGAATCATTCGATAAGCAACACAGGAAGACGATATTAATAACAGTAAATTTTATCTTAAATTATACTAATTTAGATTTAATTAATCGTTGTAGTATTTAAATAATACTGAAAAACATTTTGGATGGCGTGGTTTGTTATATCATTATCATTATGTTATTTTATTTTTTCGCATATTTGAAATCGGTCGTGATATGTCAGAAATTGATATGTGACATTGACCATAATAATTATAACATTTCAAGAATACACGCATCAAAATATTATATCATAAATCAGGTAACGAATTGAGTTCTTACAGAGTAGCAATGCAGATCTCTCTCTGGTTGTGTTGGATTGTCAGTCCAACGGCTTATAAGAGTGAGAAAGTGAGAACGAGAGTGCAACTGTAAATGCGCACATATGTGCATTGTAAAATCTGCACAGTGGCCAAATCAGTCAAAAAGAATTATTTTCATTCAATTAAAATAACGAAGCGAATTTTATGTATTACATGCATTATTTAGAAATGAAAAACAATAAATATTCAATTAAGCTTTCACAAGCACTTATAAAACAAAACTATCTTTAATTTCGATTCGTTAAAAAGTATCTGTTCTGTGTCAACCGTGTGTAACCGTTATTGCTCTGCCCCATGGGTCGTTGTTATGTTATATAGTCAATAATCTTTATCAATTAATTGACTATATCATCCGAAAATCTTTTTTTAATCAGGCTTTTTATTTATTTATTAGGAAGGTGGACGAGCATATGGGCCACCTGATGGTAAGTGGTCACCAACGCCCTTAGACATTGGCATTGTAAGAAATGTCAACCATCGCTTACATAGCCAATGCGCCACCAACTTTGGGAACTAAGATTTTATGTCTCTTGTACCTGTAGTTACACTGACTCACTAACCCTTCAAACCGGAACACAACAATGTTATGTACTGCTGTTTTGCGGTAGAATATCTAATGAAAGGGTGGGACCTACCCAGACGAGCTTGCACAAAACCCTACCACCAACGAAGTGGCTTTTAGATCCAGAGATAAGCGCGTTTAAACAAACTCATCGGCTTATATATATGATAGTGTAGAGAAAACGTTTAAGCCTAATGTTATGACTGACCTAGTATCACTACCAAATAAACAGGACTTATTCCGAATCTGAACTAGATTTGACAAGCTACCGGTTTATAATAAATTAAATTACTTAGTTCAGTAGAATTTGTATGTAAAATCACGCTTATAACTCACAAAGTTACTATTTAAATAATATAAATAACTTACGCTTTACTCGCGGCTTCACTCGCATCAAAATTTAGAATTGTTTATTAAAAACCAATTCACGTGGCTCTTTCTTCAAAAATGAAGGATTTTCATACAAACTTTCATCCAATTTTGTACTAAGTTAGGAGTTATATTTTCAAAAATCCTTCCCTTGTTCTAATTTCTGTGTTTTTTTGGACTATGCCTTGATATTTCAGCCAGTCATTATTTCATATACGTGGGTTAATTGTTAAAAATGTTTATATTAAATGTTAAAATTCCTTTAAAGTTTCAAACGCAGCCACAACAGTGAGCGAACTCCACTAAGGGAAACAACAAAATCTTAGTATTTAATATTCATTTTAAAGTTATCTAACTAGCCAATTGCGCTGGAGATATTGTAGTGCACAAGTGTGTGCGCAAACACAGGTGCACTCTCTATTTCTTAATTCAATAATTGAGTTGAACCGCTATCCGAAACAACTGGAGGGGTTTCCTAGGCACCTTCCTTTCCTAGAAACACACACTAATCATTTACAATCGCGGGCTGCAATTGAGAATATCTGACCTAACTTGGGTTTTGAACCAATGACTTCGAGACCAACGAAGCAGTGAACGCATTACACTTTTTAGCTGCAGTGTCGATCATTAAACCATCGTGTCAGATGCTATTGTGCGGTCGTTGAACTTTATAATTTGTAATGTCAACAGCGAGATGCATTCAAAAAATTGTTCATTAGAAAGAGTTATATTAATTGTATTATTGAAAAATATATTGAATACAAGTAAATATTATTATGTTATATATAAAAGTTATATGTGTATATATATGTGTTAATTTTAACACTGTCCGATCACTATGAAAGTTGGTGTATATAATGTATTGTTTGGTAGCATCCGGAATATATGCGACCGTTGTTATCTTTATATATAATATATGATTCCACAAATATTTTTAACTTTAACAATTAAGAATTTTAAATCGTTTGACTAAATAATTATCTGTTTAAAGACAAAACCGACTTCAAATAAAATTCGAGTCCATAAAATTTCATCTCATATTTTTATTTTTGTATATGCATATATATATATATATATATATATGTAGCCTACATCTCATCGTGAAAGAGTAACCGACAGACAAAGTTACTTTCGCATATATATTATTAAGTATATTGAAAATGCCGCATTCAAATGCACACATGTCACAAACTAAAATGAACCTAAACTCGAGAGCCTTAAAATTGAATTCTAGTATACAACTTCTGTGAACCAAGATGGCCCAGTGATTAGAACATATGAATCGGAACCGATGATAACGGGTTCAAGGACAACTCAATTTTCATTTCATCGACGGTGACATCGTGAGGAACTGGCAGGTTTCAGTGAAAATCTATCACATATGTATCCACCAATCCGCATTGGAATAGCGTGATGGAATAAGCGCGAAACCTTCAATTTAAATACAACTAGTGGGTTAAAATTCAACAAAATTTACATCCCAATGCTAGTTGTAATTACTTAAAATTTAGAGGCAAAATTTAACATAACAAAAACTTGGTCTGAGAAATTTCTACATATTAAAAATATCTTCAAGAATATAGGAATACTAGCTGCCGTCTACCGCCGTAGTGTCCGTAGTGTCGCCCGCACGTGCAAAATCCATTCCTGTATCCCTGACGACGTGTTTTGTCATGACGATGGTTTGATTAGTTAACACTTGAATGCGTAACAAACAAACTCACTTTCCCATTTATAATATTTAATTAAAATTGTATACAAATATTGTTTATGTCGCAAAATAATTGTAAAATGATAATAACAAAAAACTAGAACACGTTAAATTACGCTTCGCTTTATAGTACCGTAAATGTTTATATTATTAAATTTTATCCAATTCTTATTTAGTGTTTGTAACAGATTATATAACGAATATTATATATATTTTTTCAGCCTTTTGCCGTCCACTGCTGGACGAAAGCCTCCCCCATAGAACGCCAACCATCCCGATTAATAATATTATATGCAATAATATTATATACGGTCATATTTTACACAGATAATCTAAATTGCATTGGAATGTAGAAATGTGACCAGCGTTCTTACTAACATTCCATCCGGTCTTGCTCTGGACATAAGTTAGAACAACTATACTATATAAATACATATTTTTTAAATTATTTGTACATATTTGGTTTGATTTTGTATTGCAGTATTGTTATGGATTATTATTCTTTAGTTGTACCGCCTTCGTGTATTTCTGATTAGCCTAAAGGTTGACTGGTTGAGAATGCCTTCTAGGATTGATGAAAACAGTGTGGTACCTAGCCGCATGGGATACAAACACGTATTCTACCGCCAAACAGCACTAATTAGAACTGTCGTATTTCGGTTTGAGTGAACCAGTGTAACTATAGACACAAGGGACACAGCATCTAAGTTCCCAAGTTAGGTTATGCATTGGCGATGTGATTGTTGATATTTCTTCCAGTGCTTATATTTATCATCCGGTGGCGCAAATACCCATTTCATATGAAATAAAACTTCTTGTTTTCTGATAAACTATTATATACACAGACATCGAGCACATAAACACACGTCACTGATCCTCTATATTAAATCCTCATGTTTATTTGTATCGACAACGTGTCTTGTTGTATTACTAACGACAATCATTGAATCTTCGGTGACGTCACTTAGTTTATGACAAGGAAATCTACTTATGTACAAATATTACATTACTTTTTTTTTTACTGTTTTGAGGCACACGTCAATCTGTCAAGTGTAGAAAACAGAAAATAAATATTTTTATTTATCGTCATTTTTTTATATTTTTTATTAATTAATTTGATTTATTAATGTAATAACTAACCAAGTGATTAATTTATTAATTAGAATAGGACGGACAACCACAGCTAATGATTTCGGATTTTATAGAAAATTTTGTCTTCGAGTACAGTAATTGACAGACGCATAGCTTCACATTATTAGGGAGTCACATGGGAAGACTTAAAAACGCTTCGTTTAGGTTTGATTAGTGAGTTGAGCACAAAAAACCACTACCACCAGCACCGATATCTATGGTCGTTGGAGATTTACCACCAGGTCGAGTTATATTTCTCTGATTTAAAATATTATTTAATTTTGATAAACTTTGAATTTTTTTTTTATCTGTTTAAAGGACGAATTTAATATAAAAACTAGGACGAGTGACATGAAGGGTGTATATGAATATTATACAACGGAGTTTCTCTTACGATTTCCCCGCGAGCGCCGAACTTTCCAACACGCATGTTATGCGTTAAGGAGCCAAAAGTTTGCCGAAAACCATTTAGCATTTTAAATAGTTTTATTTTAGAACGACTTTTTTTTTTAGTTTTTTACAAATATTAAATTTCTTTTAGATAAAACTTTCGTTATTGAAATTAAAGTGCAAGTTTGCTACGTGTAACGCCTGTTTGAAACGATTTTGACGCGAAAATTTAAGATGTGGGCTTCGATACGCATGATTTATATGTCAAAAATTTGATACAATTGGTATGTGTGTGAAAAGATCACGTGATAACTACATAAGGACTTAAATTAATTTTATCGTGACTTCGATTGTAACACTTCTAGGGGATGATAAGAAAATATTTCCATGGTAATTATGTGATATTGAAGAATAAGTTTCATTACATATTTATTGTGTACATAACTAATTTCTGCAAATTGTTTGTTACTATTTATCAATCATCATAATTACTAAATAATTTTCATCGTCGTTAAATTTATTTGTATAACTTATACATTATATTGTATAATAATTTTATGAAAGCGATTTAATTCTTGATAAACCTTAGAATAACTATCGGACCGAAGCCTAACGTGTACATTTTTTTTTAATTTAATATAAAACAACAACAAGACCACGTGACAACTTGTCCGTTCTTGCGTGTTAAGGCGATCGTTTGACACACATACTTGGTTATTGCGAAACTGCGCGCGCGCAACTCATACCGTACCTGCGAACACTTACGACGCATTACAAAATATATAATGTTGATAATGGACGATAGTTCTCGTATATCCGTTGCTCTGGATGGTTTTTACATCGATAATTATCGTATTCATTAAATTCGTTTAATTTTTATTTGTGTGCGGTAGTAGTAGTAGCTGTGGTGTAGTAGATAATATCAATCTGTAGTAATCAAAATGTAGTAGATATTATATATGACACTAGCTACCCATTCCGGCGTATAATGGATATGGGTCTAGATAAAATGTTTATATCATAACACATATATAACTCCATTGGTTTACGCGACGCACGCCAGTCAAGCTCCCAGTCGGTATGATTACTACCGATATCTTCCACTATGAAATATGATTTCAACCAATTTACACAAAATCACAATTAATTATGCAACTTATCTATACAATATCTTGTGAAAACCGAATGAAAAGCCGTTGAGTTTTAGAGGTCAGCGTTTAGACAGATAGACAGACGCGGTAGGAGGCTATGTATTATATATGATATGATATTCTGGAAGCACTTTTTCTTTTGGAACAAAATTGGTTTAATGATTAACAAAAGTAAAAAAAATTACGTTACAAGAGTCACATTAAATAGTAACAAACGCAGACTGTGTTTAAATTTCACATAAAAAATGAGGACCTACAATATATATATATTTATTGGACGATATTTATTTAATTAAATATTTTAAAACTCTCGCATAACACCTTCCAAAAACACAAAAGGCATATAAACGAAAATAAAAAGTGAAAGTGTGCACACCTACACGCACACAGACGCGTGTGAATCATCTCTGTCCTTGTGGGAATAGTACGGGTCTCAGCGGACTGGTCGAGATTAAAGATATCAAAGCGATTGGATTGATTAAAATGTTATTTCTTGAGCTTCCTATAAGTAAGAACCCAAAAACGAAATAATAAAGATAATACACATGCATGGAAATAAAAAAAAATTGAATCAAGTCAAAATTTATATAACGAGAGTTTTTAAAATTAGAACGCGTTCTTTTTTTATCAATAATGTTCTCATACAATTGATAATATGAAAACGTCGATGCCTCCAGCTTGTCTCGTTTTCGATGTAAATATTGTTATCATTTTAATAGCTTCAAGTTTTGTGTTAATGGTTTTGATTTTGTTTAAATATGTAACGTATTTGAATTTTTATTGTCGATTTTCTAGTTTTTGTCTCCATTAAAATCTATTGATAACCGGTTACTTTCTCCTTTAGGGACCGCGTATATATTAAACAGAGTTTCGATAAGTAATTAAATTATACTAATGTATATGGATCATTCGTTTAAAACTTTTTACTAAACATTATGTTTTGAATTTCGAATCTGTATTTAAAATTCGATAAACTTTAGACAGAAAATAGAACATAAGCTGTCTTATTTGAATTCTTTGACAAAACATTTAAAAAAAGCAATTCAAATTTCGAAATGCAAAAAAGGACGAGATATACCCGTAAAAACCTAATGTTATTGTTCCGTAAGCAAACGTGAAATAGTTAAAATCAACAATTCAATCGAAAGGCTGTAAGTAGGACATGAGGCGAAATTTCGCTGTGAGTCAAGCAAAAATGTATCTTAAGTTCGACAACGTAGAGCTGATTATCAAACGGTAAATATATAAGCGAAAATGAAAGTTATGAACCACGTTTTGCACAAACGAATTTGAATACAGAGTTCTCAATTCCGTTCGCGTTCTTTTTTTAAATATTGGCGTAGGTCCGTTTTCGTGTTGTTAGGTTCTTTATTTGTAGCGTTTTATGAAAAATAAGCTAAACAAAATTGTTTATATATTAATTATTAATTTAGAATTACAGCTAAGTCGTAATAAAAAGGTTCTGTAAAAAAAGTCGTAATAAAAAGGTGTAATACACGTATAATGCCCATGTTGTTTATGGATATAAATATAAAAGAAATCCTTAGATTCGTAACTAAGGTTCGGTATAATAATTAAACGCCTATCCACTGTAGATTCTCGATCTAATCGTATCAATTAATAAAAAAGAAACAAAATTTCATAAGCTAAGAAAACATAAGAATGATGAAATTAAAAAAAAATCTAGACAAACCGTTAAGGAATAATAGTCAAGTCACTTATTGGTTGACCGGTTAAAATTGTTTAAATAATTATTAATAAAAGCTAATTTTATTAGCTCCGTTATCATATGAGTAAAGGTCGTGTCATAGCCTTGCTAAAATATCTACTTCCGATGCGAACAAATCCTTATCAGAATTGGTACATTTCAATAATTTAGGAAGTTGTCCTATCTAAATTGTAGGGCAGAGTTTAGTAGTTGAGGTGTAACACAAGCGAAGGGCAGTTTAAATTAAACGACTAATTTGGAATCTAACAAAAACACTTCAGGCATTATTCTAACAGTAGTAACAGCCTGTGAATGTCCCACTGCTGGGCTAAGGCCTCCTCTCCCTTTTTGAGAAGAAGGTATGAAGCTTATTCCACCACGCTGCTCCAATGTGGGTTGGTGGAATACACATGTGGCAGAATTTCAGTAAAATAAGATGCAGGTTTCCTCGCGATGTTTTCCTTCACCGTAAAGCACGAGATAAATTATAATCACAAATTAAGCACATGAAAACTCAGCGGTGCTTGAACCCACGATCATCGGTTGGAATTCACGCGTTCTTACCACTGGGCTATTTCGGATACTACAAGCTGTGTAGTCAATTCGCTTGACGTAAATTAAATTTCAGTTCGTATTCTATCGAATATAAGTGAAGTTTATTTTAAAGCACTAATCTCAGTACTAGATTAGATTTGAAAATATACGATTAATAGCCCATTAATTGACAATTCTTATGGACAATATAATATAACAGCTAGCTTTTTTCATAAATAATTTCTAAAACGAATATCCTTTTTAATTACAATCATGTTTGTCCATGCATTTAACACAATGTGAGCTGAGAGTGTGACATGTTAGGTACTCCATGACGTTTATGCAACATTACGTTATTTTCGTTTGAGTAGTTAAGATGTGAACGCATAACAAACAAATTCACTTTTAGCTTTATAATATTAGTATACAGCTTTAAACTCCTTGCTGCTAAAGCCCAATAATTTTTATAATTTTTTATTGACCCGACCAGGGTTTACATTCAAGAGACGCCGGACCTACCATCTTAAGCTAAACCAGCGAAAGGGTCAGATATCAAAATAGACCTGGGAATACCAGTCAAACGTCACTTTATATTATCTGTAAGCTTGACATCTGTCAGATAGTTTCGAAAGTTCTGCGATATCTATGAACCGAGACATCCTCCCGGATGACACGCATGCAGAAATAAATTTAACATAACCTAATATATATCTTTAGCTAAAAGCACTAAGATTTTGCCGGATAAAAGTAGTTTTGACCGGTAAAATTATTAATTTTAAACTGCCGCGAAAATTTACAATTTGAATGGTATTGGAAGAATAATATCTCACAATGCCAAGGCGTTGGCAATGACTAGACCTCGATTATGGGTATAAACCCATAATTGTTATAATTATTGTGTTTAGTTGTTGGACTGGTGATCATAGAGTTTTAAGTGATTCATTTTTTCATAATTAATATTTTTTTTAATTTATACCCTTATATGTAACAGAAAGAGAAACATACATCTCTAAGTAAATCACTGATTTAAAATCAAACGCTTCACATTTTCAAATAAACGTGACCTAACGCACGCTGTCATTATTTACTTTCCCGATAGGACTCTATCACAATGGGATAAAGTTCAATATTGAAAAAGAAAATTCTTTAAATTTTATACACATTAATTCATATAAGTCACGTCTCTATTACAATGTAATAAGGTCGAATATTGCTTTAATATATTAATCTAAAAATGCATCATATATTATTTTGTAGTTTTGGTTTATCACAAAGGAATAAAATTGAAAATAGAATAATGGAATTTATTTTCAAATCACACACACTTGCGTTTATTGAATCTTAACACAATGGAATAGGGTTCAATGTTAAACAATAATGTCAACTAAAATTTTTAAAATTGTTGGTCTTATTACAATGGCATAAGATTTAATTTAACATTGAAAATACAATAATTTGGTTAATTGCGTGAATTTGACATGCAAATGAGGTCGAGAGATGAAAGAAATTTAATCGACTTTCCTTAACAGGAGTGATGTTTTGTTGACTACATTTAGTTATGTAATTATTTTGTTAAAATATTATTTATAATTAAATTATGATTTATATATTTAGAAACTGATTAATTATACAAAGTTATTATTGTATAACACACGTGACCTACACATGTGACCGAGAAGATAAACAATATGAATGAAATTATAACATAATGAGTAAGTAAAACTGTTTGTTTATATGAGTTACTAGTTCCCGCACGTGGCTCTACTCGCGTGGGGGGGCAGGTGTGAGGCACACTATCTCCTTTTAACGTGTATGCAAGATTTCATGAAGTACAGTACAAATAAACAAACTCACTTTCGCGTTTATAATATTAAGGATGGAAAGTGTTTTGATAGACTCATGATTCTTGTAGTTTTTAAGCACCGACGTAAAAAGTGGATTTTTATAAGTTATTTGTGAATCTGTGTGTCTGTATGTGGCATCGTAGCTCCCAAACGAATGGACTGATTTTGTTTCGGTTTTGTTATGTTTGAAACCCGATGTGATGGAGATGATTCTAAGATATTTGATATGCTGTTCAACTTTCACGGGTCCGATCGATTTGAAGTTACGGAGCCCCGACTCGTCGACTTGTAAAATACTACTTGGGATATATAATAAAGTATACTGCCAACAAACACCTGATTTTCTTCTGTTTAGAGTTTTTTTTTTCATGTAATTGTTTATTTAATTTTTTAATTTAATTTAAAGTTCAAATTTCATAAAATACAAGAGAAACTGAATAACGATTCATCAAAGAAATGTTGCCAGTTTTCTTGCCTCCAAACACGTCATTTGCAAATGCTATTTTCAATTTTAACGTCTATCACATCTACATATACATACTATACATCTAGATTGGTTACAGGAATATGTATAATTTAATAGGCAGGCCTTGTAGCCATAGACATAAATCTGAGGCTGTTTCAACGATGTTCCAAACCAAAACATAACAAAAAAAAAATCGTTTCAATTATCGATAACAGCTATCTCTATCGCACAACCACTTGAAGCTAATTAATATGACAGGAGCCAATTGACTTGCTATTCCCTTCATATCTAACCATGAGAAAGAGATGATAATATAAAAGTTTAGTTCGAACTTCCCTTAGTAATTATTTTCTTTTAATTTGTTACTACAATGAAAGTTTTGTAATAAATTAGACGTAGATTTCTTTTATCTTATTTCGAAAGACTTTTATTTATCTTTCTATAAATATTGCAAAAAAGATATTGCAAAATAAAAGATAATATTCCTTTTCAGATAAAGATATCTATATTTAGCAATTTATATATTTTTATTATTACTTCCCTATTTATTAATGCTATTGTAAACTTTTAACGATCCTCGCTAATTTTATAAATGCGAAAGTGATTTTGTTTCTTGCTCTTTCACGTCTTAACTACTAAACCGATTCTGATGAAACTTTGCATACACGTTTTCGGGGATACAGACAAGGCTATAGATATTAACACTCTCCCCTCCACCAGACGCGGTTAAAACGTGATGAAACTATTATACTAGTGGTAGGGCTTTGTGCAAGCCCGTCTGGGTACTACACTCATCAGATATTCTACCGCAAAACAGCAGTACTTGGTATTGTTGTGTTCCGGTTCGAAGGGTGAGTGAGCCAGTGTAATTACAGACACAAATGACATAACATCTTAGCTCCCAAGGTTGGTGGCGCATTGGCGATGTAAGCGATGGTTAACATTTCTCACAATGCCAATGTCTATGGGCGTTGGTGACCACTTACCATCAAGTGGTCCATATGCTCGTTCGCCAGCCTATACTATAAAATATATATAATATAATCTCTTATGACCATTTGTCACATTGTGTATAGAATCACTTACTTTTCGTAACAATATCATTTTATAAATCTGATAGTATGTTCGTCTTGTCCTTTTTAAACGCATGTATGTATAGTGTAATATATATAGACTAGGAAGTCCCGTGTATATCTATGTATTCCGGAAGAGTCGTGAGTAATACAATAATCCGTTGTTCGTTTGTTCCCGGTTGGATACTAAACTCGATTGGTTTTTAGTTCTAGAGCTACGTGGTAATGAAGCTAATAAAACGGACGTCAAGCTGTCACCAGTCCCCACCATAGCTTGGAATTCATCCATTATTGAATGTTTTAGGAAATCTCATATGAATTTACATATATCGACCATTTTTTTTTCCTTAATGCCATGTTTTTTATTGATAACACAATCTTGTTGAGCTACAAAAAAAGAAAAATATCGGTTGACAAATAGAAAAGTCTTGTCTTCTAGAAACTTCTTTGTTTTTTTATGTATAGATTAAATAACAATCCAAATGAAATCGATTAAAACTTTTGATTTCGTTTCAGTTCTAAAAGTAAACATTCATTATACTGAATTAAAACTGTGTCAAATTATTCTTTAACAAATTTACAATTACTTAACATTACATATTCAATGTAAGAACTATGTCAAAATAAATTAATGACAAATTTATACATAGTATATATTATGTACGCTGCTAAGTTAATTTGGAAAGGTCTTATGACATAATTTTGTGATTGTAATGAATATTTAGGTGAATATTTTTGCTTGTAACTATGATTTATTTATAACCACAAAATGGTTAGTTGTTTTTAATATTTATCTTTTTATATTTTAAATAGAAAGAGTAAAGGCTCTTAAAAATGATATATTTAATCAATGCAGGATAGTTTTTACTTCCGACTTCGCTTAATATAAAGTAGTAGTAAGACAAGAATTATATATATATTGTACGTACATAAAATTTATTAATACTATTTAAGTTATGGAAAAGTAATGATGCTCCTTTATATTCCAATCAGTTAATTAATGATGCAATTATGTAGATTATTATTTTTATTAGAAATTATTACATTCATTAACAACGAAACAACGGTTCAATTATGATGACTGGCATTTAAAAAGTTTATAGTAGGCGTGTTTTAATGATAATTTTAAGATTTGATAAAAAAATTTTTTCGCCTTTATTAAATTATTTGTATTAAATATTGTTTGTTTTGTTTTGATAAATAATCAAATTAAAAGGTAATAAAACAACTTATAATTTATTATTATAAAATATATAACAACCCGATAGTATTTTCACTTATTTACAATTAACATATAATATACTTAAAACTAAATACGTAATAAATAAACTATATTTGGAACTCGTTATGGTAACATGTATCACAAACCGAGAGTGTCAAACATCGCTGTCACTTATATTATTATTTTTTCACACAAACAAAACACGCCGACAAACACTCACCTACGGTCAGAGCGTGTGATCCGACGAGTGAGGAGCACCTAGCTGCAACATCGACCGGCATAGTTCTGTGATCTCCGGATGATTCAAGTTAATCAGGTGAACGTACATCTGCTTGTGAAGGCTCAACTCCCCCGTGACCGCCTCCAGCCTCTTTAGTAAAGCCTCTTTCTCGCGGAGTAATGTCTTTACCTTCTCCTCGACTTCCCTCGAACGTACTTTTGCCTTTTCGCGTGATTTCCGAACGGCTATGTTGTTACGCTCCCTCCTCCGTCGGTACTCGTCCGTACCTTTGTCTATCACTTTGCCGGACGATCGTCTCGAAGGGGGCTGCTTGTGTTTTAACAAGGGCGGCAGTAGAGGAGCGCCTAAAGGAGGCAATGGTGTGAAACCTCCTCCGTAAGGGCCACTCACTCCGACTGGCGGCTGTGCGTTGTACTGGCCTGTGTATTGCGCACATGTCACCGCTCGTCTGAAGTCATGCGGTTCAGGGGGTTCCTCCTTTATTGGAGGCGCTTGTTCGTGGGAGTTATTAGGCACGGGGGCTGCGTACGATGCCCCGGAGTGGACGGGTTGGGGCATATACGCGAGGGTCGTTCGCGCGAACGGCCTCTGCTGTGGTGACCGTCCACCGGGGAGTATTTCCTGGAAGAGAGCCATCGTCTCCTCCCCTCGGAACTGGTCCTCGATGAGGTGTTGTAAATCCAAGCTGATCTCCTGTCCATTGAGCTCATCCAAGTCCGGGGGTGGGAAAGGTGTCCTTTTATCCTCTGCCGCCTTTTTGAGGTCTGGCTGCGGCGGCGGCGGCGGTGCCGCGGCTGCGTCATACATCTGGGGGGATTCCATGCCGCCAGGGCCGATCGGCCCAGCGGTTGCACTGCGAGTCTCCACTTCAGGGCACTGAGGTTCACTAGGGCACATGCACCGTCGGGGGCTGCACTCGCGAGGAGCAGTACGTGCGTTCGCTCCGGCGGTCGGGCGCGGACTGGCGGAGCGCGCGCGCAAGCCGCTCCGGAAGGAAGCTGAAGCTGAAAGTCGACAAGTAAAAGTTTTAAGGCTCGCGCAGAATGGCGCCCGCGGCGATGTTACAGCGCTTGATCGCTTCGCGTCTTTATTATTTTATATTCTATTTTTAAAGTTCGCAGCTCTAAATCCACATCCCGCTTATTACCTGTTTATCCGTTTATTATAAATAGATGTAATTAAATAATTTTATAATATAATACGGTTTTTTGTTTAGTGTAATAAATATATTTTTAATGTAATTTGACAAATTTATTTTTAATTTTTAAATTAATACTAATTTTAAAATTTTTATTTATATAATTAGTATATCTTATACGAAAATGGAGATTTATGTTTTAGTTGCCATAGAAAAAAAATTAATATTTTTTTAATTATAACAAATTGTGTTGTAATAAAATTTTGTACCTCTATTCAATTGCACAAGTAGCACTAAAAAAAGAATAAAAAACTCAATTATCGTCCATTAAAACAAGTCCTAGTGTCAACACAAAATCGATAAGCTATCAGTATGAACGATATCTCGATTCCTATCATCACGGAGCTATCGCAACATCGATAAGTTGATTACACGCATCGAGATGTAACACGACCCTACGTGGACTATCGTAGGGATGGGTTGCGTTTCGATTTACGTAATATTTATTTTTAATACGAAAAGGCTATTGATAGGTACTATTACGTCAGTTTAAATTAAAAGTATTTTTTATTTAATTAAAAGTGTTATACTATATTTTATAATGAATGTACCTTGTAATGCCATTGTATAAATTACAGGTTTATAGTATTTAATTTTATAACGACAAATCAAGAAATAGAATTAAGAAGCGCTCGATTTTCACTTCAATATTTATTTATTTGTAATATCACACTTACAACATACATATAAAGCATTGAAAAAATTAATTTATAAAACAATAATAGTATATTTAATATGCATGACAACTACAAGCGTACATAGCAGTTACAAGTATATATAATGTATATATTATATGTAAAAAACGTGATATATTGAAAATGTTACCATTTTATATAGTATATATACATTAAATACTTTGTCAATTATGAGGAATTACGCGAGAATTTAACAAATATCTTATAATGAATTTTCTTTTCCCGACTCTTTTTGTTGTTTGTTTTACGAAATAACTTTTACGGTGTAAGTATAAATGAATATACTTTGCTTTTAAGCGCAAATAATTATATATGGTTTTATTGTTATTCTAAGTGTTTTTTTTTTATTTTATAGTATAGGTAAGCTGACGAGCATATGGGCGAACTGATGGTAAGTGGACACCAACGCCCATAGACATTGGCATTGTAAGAAATGTTAGTTAGCTATTGCTTACAACGCCAATGCGCCACTAAACTTGGTAACTAAGATGTGATGTTATGTGTGTCTGTAATTACACTGGCTCATTCACCCTTCAAACCGGAACACAACAATACCAAGTACAGCTGTTTTGCGGTTGAATATCTGATGAGTGGGTGGTACCTACCCAGACAAGCTTGCACAAAGCCCTACCCCCAGGTTAGGGAGCAGTGCTACCTAAATGTACTTATAAACGACAATTTGAATTATATTTTTTTTTATTTTTATATAATTAAACAGCTGCATCATATTATTTATTATATTTTATTATGCTTATTTATTAAGTCAAACACAACAGCTTAAATAGAAATAATAAACAGTCTAAGCGCAGCATGACATGTTGCTAATAACTTAATTTAACAACAATAATAAAACAAACCAGTAATACCAAACGGAAACGCTTAAAAATTAGTACTTTGATGTTTTTATTTACAAATAAGAAAATAGAGCAGTCACGTGTGTTTTTGTACTCACTTGTGCATAATTTGTCTTGCACAGTTATTTATTTCTTCTAACGATGGCCGTTGTTCGTCATCATCCTTCATCATCATATTCGACGAGCCGTTTGGCGTGTTTGGTAGGTACCTGCCTTTCACGCCCAAGGTTGTGGGTTCGATTCCCACCCAGGACAGACATTTGTGTGCATGAACATGTCCGTTTGTCCTGAGTCTGGGTGTAATTATCTATATAAGTATGTATTTACAAAAGAAAAATAGTATATGTAGTATATCAGTAGTCTGGTTTCCATGACACAAGCTCTGCATAATTTGGGATCAGATGGCCGTGTGTGAATAAAGTCCCAGGATATTATTATTATTATTATTATTACTATCCGTTTCTTACCTGTTCTATCTTTGGCTTATCTACTTTATTTCGCTCAATCGATGTTCTCTAACATCAGAAAAAGTTATGAAAATTAACTATATTTACGTGTCTTCCCGAAAATCCCATCACAACGCAGAGTTTTATCATAATTGTTCAATACGTTTTTAGTAAATAGTAAATAATAAGACATATGGTACCATTCAATTTGTAATTAAACAATGTTATTATTGTTTATGAGTTTTTTAATAATAAATATCAAGTTGCGTCTCGTTAATAAATCGTTAAATTCGCATTTTTTTGCATGTTTGTAATTCGATCAATTCTTTTTGTCAATCAACGGATATTTTTTTAATTATATACATTTATTTCCTTTATATTAAAATACATTAATATAAATTTACCTTTATATATAATAAATAAATTACTATTTTGGTGTTATTTAATACCCAATTAATTAACATAATTAAAGATGCTGTTACATAAAAAGATACAATACGTGAATCGTGACTCTTGACTTTGATTAAAGTTGAGATTAATGTATATATGAAAATCTTTCATTTTCGATGAAAGGGCTATGGAAAGTAGTTTATAGCTATTGCGAATTACGCGAGTGAAGCCGCGGGTAAAGTGTACAGTGCTAATATTGTATTTTAATATAAAAGTTCATACCAAAACGTTGGTGCCAAATTTTGTATTGTAGTTCTACGTCGAGTGGGAAGGTAAGATATCTATTCGACGTAGAACTCGCTCAAAAGATGTCAAAACCATCACACGTAAATCCACGCAAATCCTGCGTCTGTGCTCTTTCCGGTCGTGTCGGATTTGGCATTCCATTGGAAAATGAGAGTGCATCTGTGTTTCGCACGCACAGAAAGACCGTCGTGATCTAAAACAGTCAAGAAGAAATCATTTTGACATCCATGTGATTTGGCACCGAGTGAACTACTGCACTTATTAACGTTAAGGCCGGCGCTGTTTGAGGGCTGCGCTGATTAAAAAGGGGGAGACACTACACAACAAACAGGGCTGGCGTTGTTAAAGGGATACAGAAAATCGAGTATCACTGGAAATCAGTTTTCAATGTTTAACGATCGCATGGAGCATCGAGATTCAAATTCATACACTGCTTTGCTTGTTTTGCTTGAACTCGTTACACTAATAGAAATCAATTTTCACACAGACAGAAAATTTTTATATATAAAAAAGACACGCACTCATGACCCAATATGCGAGTAATTTGTTTATTTAGTGTCATATGATACAGTGTAAGCAATATTTATGTTAAATGTACACAAGCAAAATATATAATTATATATAATAAATTGATTAAATTCGTTTTTATTTTGTAGCTGTCACCCGACAAGGTGCTATTAACACTATACGTAGAGTTTAAAAGCTGAGATGGCCCAGTGGTAAGAACGCGTGAATCTTAATCGATGATCGTGGGTTCAAACCCGGGCAAGCACCACTGAATTTTCATGTGCTTAATTTGTGATTATAATTCATCTCGTGCTTTACGGTGAAGGAAAACATCGTGAGGAAACCTGCATGTGTCTAATTTCACTGAAATTCTGCCACATGTGTATTCTACCAACCCGCATTGGAGCAGCGTGGTGGAATAAGCTCCAAACCTTCTTCTCAAAAAGAGGAGAGGAGGCCTTTAGCCCAGCAGTGGGACATTCACAGGCTGTTACGGTAGAGTTTAACCGAAGAACGCTATGAATTCGGATAATCACCTTCATATCTTTAGTATATGCGCTTTTAATTCAAATCGTACACAGCAGTGAAGGCAGCCTGCATATTCTGTCACATGTGTATCCACCAACCCGCAGTGGAGCAACGTGTTGGATTAAACTCCAAACCTTTCCTTAAGAAAAGAACCCAACGGTTCTTTAGGATTTAATTAAATTAAATTTTAATAAACTAAAGTTAAACTTGAACTTACGACGACCATTACCGTTACAATCTTTTTTATAATATATAAATTTGAGTTGAGTTCAGGTAGCCTCTTTATAATATAACTTTGATAATTACGTAATGATAATTATACAATACATACAACATGGAATCATTATTTAAAATGTACATAGGATATGAGTCGATACATTAATTTATTAATTGTTCGTGAATTGTCGAATAATGAATCATATTTAATGACTTGTAACTTAACTATTAGTTAGGCGGTTAGTATTGGGCTTTTCAATAGTTACTTATCATAATGTACACCAATATATAATGAAGAACTTTCTAAAAAGACGGATAATATTAAAAACAATAATAACAATCGAATGTACTTTATTTAGAACACGATGAAATTAAATGTAAACCATACTCGTTATATACCACTTAGAACCGGCAAGAAAGTTCTTAATACCTTTTTAGGCATTAAAGTACAAATACTACTAACTCCAAGTGTTTTTTTTTTTTTATAGAATAGGAAGGTGGACGAGCATATGGGCCACCTGATGGTAAGTGGTCACCAAACGCCCTTAGACATTGGCATTGTAAGAAATGTCAACCATCGCTTATAGCCAATGCGCCACCAACCTTGGGAACTAAGATTTTATGTCCCTTGTGCCTGTAATTACACTGGCTCACTCACCCTTCAAACCGGAACACAACAATATCAAGTATTGCTGTTTTGCGGTAGAATATCTGATGAGTAGGTGGTACCTACCCAGACGAGCTTGCACAAAGCCCTACCACCATCTATAGAATATATATAATCTTGTGTAGAATAATATTTCAATGTTTTTTTTTAAATTTTAAATAAGCTTTGAATTCGCGAATATTTAATACAAGATTCCAAAGCTACAAAAATATAGAATATTTGCTAATAAACAAAATCCTATAATATAAAAAGTAAACTGACACATTTATACCAATGCTACGCATGCTCCTATTTTTTTAATTATTTAAAATCTCAGTGCTTTATCTTTTACGAATCCGCGACTATCCATTCGATTACACTTGTCTTATCCACTACGCCGCTTTCGCTTAATTAATGCCTATAATATGCTCAGCGGGGAAGGTGGCCTGCGGAATTCTGCATGTCAGTTGAAAATCTGCACCATATGTTCAGCTCCAAATTTCCTCAAGATGGAAAGAAAACCTTTAAATTAGTAGCCAGCCCAGCAGGCATTTACGTTTGCCTTGCTGACATTTCCAGGCTGTTACGTTTGCCTTTGTTAGATTGATATGCATAAATTGAATTAATATTTCATGATCATCATCATCCCTTTCTCGTCTACCACTGGACGTCGTGTCCAAAGGCAGGCCACTGAGCTCGATCTTCAGCTGTTTAATATTTATTAAATAATAAACACAAAGTTTCTCTACTCTTAGAGTAATTTTCAGGTACTTTTTAATCAAATATAAAACCGGTTCAGATTGTTTAATTATTATATTAATTTATATATGGAAATTGTTTGTCGATTAACGAGCATAATTTATCAATTTATAGAAAGTCCCAAAACAAAACCCGGAAAATAGATGATTATAAATTAATTAACAAGAAGCACGAAATGGAAATTTAACTTGTCTAATCGTAAATATGAAAAAAATAATTATTATTGTCATAAACTAATGAAACGCCTTAAAACGATTTTTTGTATTCTATCCTTAATACATCATTTAGTCAAAAGGAAATCACATTTAAAATTATAATTAAATATTAGTTTCATTAAAAGAGTCCGCAATTAGGTGGTCACAATTAGGTGGTAAGCATAGCACAGCCCCTGGTGGGGTGCGGTGAGCGGCGCAGTGACGCAACTGCGCCGGCGCAATGTAGTAATACTACTTTAGAATGGTCGATTACATAGTTTTATTATTTAACAAGCTGCTGCGTTCATGAGCTACTTTGTCAGTTGATTTCGCTTAAGTATAAGCAACTATTAATATCTCCTAGTAAACATTACCCAGGATAAAAATTATCTTACATTATTAAATGAACATAGTTAAGTTTGACAAAAAATTAAAGCTAGTGAGATTCGTTTGGTATACAAATAGTTTCCATTTGTATACCAAATTTATTTAAAAATTAAAATAATTCAAATAACTTTTTTATAAGTCTAAAAGACCGTGATCTTTTTTTAATTTTTAGCTGACCGTCCGGAATTCATATATTGATATAAGTTTTTTTTTCTGAAACCCGATAGCTGTGTCGCCTACCAGGTCAATCTTAGCCATCCAAGGAATCACAAAAACACACGATTTTCTTTTTACCAAAAACGGACCAGCCTTTTAAGAAAAAACAATAAAACACTTATTATAGTGTATTATTTAATTTTTGTAATAATAGGAAAAAGCAAAATGTTTAGGCAAAATGTTTCAACGTAAGATTGATTTATTTTACGAAATCAAATCAAATTATATTAAAATAATAATTAAACAAAAGTTACGATATTTTTAATTAGGAAAAATACTAAATGAATCTAGCAACTTGCACTTGAAAAGAGACTATTTTCTTAAAAAAACCTACTTCCTAAATTTAACCTTATTATTTGACTGTTTAATAAAACGACTGCTTTCCTTCCATAACGATTTTATCTTAACAATTGAAGTCGTTCTTTGTTAAAAACATTGTTAATTATTATAAATGAACAAGAAAACATTTTAAAAATAGAAAGACAGAAATTGTATGTTTTTTTTAAAGAAATTTATTTGTTGGTGATGAACTTAAAATTTCAAAGACGAATTTCAAATATTACATTTGTTTATTGATTCTTAAAAAGCCACCACCGTTTCGGAAATAAACACATCCTGAGACAAACCGCCGATAGAAACAGCGGGATTGAATTTTCCTAATCAAAAACTTATTAAAATAATAATTTATTATTTGAAAAGGCTTGAATACGATGCATTCTACTGGAGCAATCCTAATACTCTTAAGAGGTCTCCTGCCCAAAACTAATTTAATTATAGCGGCACTTATTGCTAAATTACTGAAACACTATCTTCATTTTATTATTTATTCCCAAAGTATGTAAATAAATAAGCACACAAGCATTTCAACACTAACAAGTGACATAATAAAATTTCACTTCCGTCGCGTGTTCCACAAAATGAACCAATAATAAACGAATATTTTCATATCGGTTATGATATTGACGTTTAAAACAAAATATTAATTTTATTAACGACCAATACACATCGTCCGCATGTCTCAGTGAGTGGGTAAGTAGGCGAACGACAGCAGAAAGTGGTCGGCGGTGACGCAATTGCGCCGGTAACCCAGTCAGCGAACGCGACTCCACTTTGAAAGATCTTGGTTACCGGGGAGATGATCAGTTTTAAACAAAATACATTCAAAATCGTTTCGTTCATTCGTTGCAAGTTCTGAAAGTAAATTAGATCGATAGAAACCGAAAGCAACTTACTATTTACTAATTTTCCACATTACATAGGTAATTATTATATTCTATATGAAATACATTATATAATTCGTTTTCAACGCAAATTCATCTTATCTCCAAAAATATATATGAGCACATTTTTCAAACCGTGTGCCTAGTTTTACTTATTCGATAGCAAAAACGTAACTGCAATTTGTAAGGAATGAAAACAGCGCCGTCTAGTCTCAATAATCGGAATTCCATACATATGGCAGTTAACGTCAATTCTATTGAATATGTAAAAAACTCCGACTTGGCAAACTGATCATTCGGTACAGGCCACTCGTCATTTCCGTAAATCCAAATCAATTTACTTCAGTGATATTCTGTCGGCCTTATTTATCAACATTGCTTAGCGACTGTTTAGTTAAACATTTATTTCGCTCTTTCTGTCATTAATGATTTGTCATTCGAAAGAAGAAGACAGCATTGTTTAACTAATCACCCCATAATTAGCGTTTATAAGTTTGGCGATATTTTTTTTTAGTTGGGGATGGCGGACGAGCATATGGGCCACCTAATGGTAAGTGGTCACCAACGCCCATAGACATTGGCATTGTAAAATATGTTAACCATCGCTTACATCACCAATGCGCCACCAACCTTGGGAACTAAGATGTTATGTCCCTTGTGCCTGTAATTACACTGGCTCACTTCACCCTTCAAACCGGAACACAACAATACCAAGTACTGCTGTTTTGCGGTAGAATATCTGATGAGTGGGTGGTACCTACCCAGACGAGCTTGCACAAAGCTCTACCACCAGTGAAAGATATGTCTTTAAGTGATTGTAATAGAGATGTAATGCAAATGTTTTCTAAATGGGACTTTAAAAAAAGTTAGGCTAGGCTAAGACTTCTTCATTTGAGAAGAAGGTTATTCCACCATGGTACTCCAATACAGATTGATAGTAGATCATCTAAGGCATGCAAGTTTACTCGCCATGTTTTCCTTTCTTTGAGATTAATCGCTGTGGACGAAATCAACCAGAATAACATCACTAGTATTATAGAGGTAAAATTTGTTGGTCTGTCTAATCCAACATATATATGCTATATACATATATGTTTATATCTGTCTGGCTATCCAAGCATGTTTAAAATAATGGCTTAAAAGTTTAATTTATTTTTCACTCGATATTAAAATTAATCCTGAATGTGTGACCGAAAGTTTTTATGTTTGCAACTTACTTAACGGACTAAGCTGCGCACGGAAGCTAGTAAAATGCAAATTTTAGGCGTTTCGCTTAAATCAAAATATTATTTGCGCTGCAATTTAACCCAGTAGTTTAAAAGGCATATGCCTTTAGATGAAAATAAATATGACTAAATGAAAAACAGTAACTGCTTTTGAAGTGAAATAGCGTCGTAGTCGATTATAGATTTGGAAAACGATTTAGAACACTCTCATTATTTTGATTATGTATCAATACACCAGCGATCTATCATTGGTCACGCAACATTACAAAGTGCCATCAAGTGACGCTAGCGGTAGTGATGATGCAACCGTGCTGGTAACCTCGTCACCGAGATCATCATACCATCATACTGACGTCGTAAGATTTATGACAAACCTTGGCTTATTTGAGGGTTGTATAGAATACATATTTAAAACACGGTAACACCTATGTTATAGGTAACAGCAGGCTGATAAACTAATTTATATATATAATTTTTGAATGAATGCAAAAATATATAATAGATACTTTATACATACCCAGCCTTAAAAGACAAACGGACAGAAGGGTGACTGCCAATTGCGCCAACGAGTCAATCTATTATCTTAACTAATATTATAAATGCAAAAGTGAGTTTGTTCATTTGTTTTTTATACCTTAACTCATCAACTGATCGTCATGACAAGTTATCAGAGTTGCATTAAAAGATAAGAGGAAGTAGTAAACTTGTTCACTGCTATTACAATTGTTTTGTTAAATTAAACCACACTTTACTTGATGAGGAGACACGCTTTATTGGAAATTAAATTTGACACTATTATTTTTAAATGTACAATGTCAGTGTACAGCTTCTGACGTGTATAATGTATTTAGTATAAGAACTCCTTAGAATAATTATTTTACACACATTACTATTAGACAAAAGTAATACGGTAAATAAGACCCTATTTTTTGAACATGGAATATTTTGATTTTGTCGATTTGAATGAATTGGGTCAATTTTGAAACTCAACTCAAATATATATTTCCATTGGACACAATGACTTAAATCTGATTATATTCTTCATTTATTTAATATATACATCAATTGCAGGACTTAAAAAGCAAATCAGTTCATAAAAAATATTATAGGCATGTACTGAGAACAGTAGAAGAAATCGTTTTGAGGAGTCAGGGAGTTTTGAATTGAAACTTAAAAAACAGCCTGTAAACATTTCAATAAAACCTTCGCCTTTTTAGAAGCTTATTACACTTAATCCGTATTGGAAGATTCACGTATGGTAAATTTTGATTCAACTTACACAGGTTTTCTTATGATGTTTTCAGTCGCCGATTAGCTTATGATGAATTATAATCACAAATTAAGCACTCAAAAACTCAGTGATGCTAACCTGGATTTGAACTAGTTAATTAAGGTTGACATGTTCAAGCTATGCCTATTTACTCATCTGTTCTACATTATGGCTCACTAAAGCTGCAAAAGACAAAATATTTTAAGTAACAAGAAGTTTGATCAATCGAAAATAGCTAAGTTTTTTAAAAGGAAAGTAAAAAAAAACAACATTTTGACGATTATAATACTCTTAATCGTCCACGTTTATGATTCATTCTGAGTAGAATAAATTTATTTAGGACCATAGTACTTTATGAGATGTTTAAGTTAGTAGAATGTATACATAACACCTGAATATTAAACCTTCGTGCCGCCTACATAACATCGAGTCATCAGACCTACGCGAGGTTCCCATAAAACCATCAAAACTGGCCGAATCAAACGTATTCCAAGATACATTAATAGCGATTATGACCTTTATTGTAAACGTGTTATAGACGTAAATTATACAAGTCACTGTGAGGCCGTGGTACCAGGGCGTCATAAGTTTTGCGCAAGTTACGCAACACGCCACTCTCACTTTCGCGAATGAGGTCTTTGCGGTCTAATGCCATCTTTACTACGCTGGACTTATGTTGGCCTAGTATATTTCAAGCGGAAAATGATTATTATTATATAAATAAGTTTTAATTTATTTCGTCTTTTTCGCGCTGGTAAATAAAATAATAATTTATGTTCAATAGTTAAAAAAACTGTAATTTTTTTTACTAATTTTATGATTACTGCTACATTAATGTTTGTTAAATAATAAACGATTCGTTTTTCTTATCGATGCTAGAATTTTCTACAAGGCATATGCGTATTCAATAAAAAACGTTAGTGATATAATAACGATTCGTTATATGTAGAACTTCTATATATTTACGCATAAAACAATAGATTACTAAATATAGAATAGAATATTGTAGAATACTACTTCATTATACACCAAAAGAGTTACAGAAACATTTTAAACACAAACACAAAAAAACGAAAACTATTTTGTACATAAGGCGGTCTTATCGCTAAAAGAGCGATCTCTTCCAGACAACCTTTGGGTTTTAAATATATATGCTTTTTTAAAGTTTTTAATCTGATGAATTAAGATTCATATATATATGAATTGAACCCGATTTAAGAATCGGGTTAACTACGCAGCTATTGAAGAATTCCGCTTTAACGCTTAAAACATTTAAAACATATGAAAACTGCTATAATTTCGATGCATATTCAAATCGTAGTATCGTGGCTAAAGCGAAAGTGTGTCATACTGGCCCACACAGTAACGAAGTAGGGATGCGGTATGCCAACACAGGCTTTATGAGCTAAGGAGATATTTTAAATATAACTAGCGACCCGCCCAGGGTTTTCGCGGGTCTGTTAACATATTATATAAGAAAAGTTTTTGAAAATCAATATATTTTGTAGTTAGTTATATGTGATAGGTTTTAGATAGAAGAAAAATTCTTCTTTTTATTCGTCCTATAAGTATACAGGCTTAGAATTTTTGTTTGCTTATACGGACTCGCAAAAAGGTATTTAATTATTTATTTTTTTGAGCCGGTTGGCGTGGTTGGTAGATACTGGCCTTTCACGCCGAAGGTTGTAGGTTCAATTCCCAACCAGGACAGACATTTGTGTGCATTGTAATTATCTATACAGGCAGTCCTCGATTTACGTCGTTTCAAGTTACGTCGAACAATGTTTTGACACTATTCCTCAAGCATACGTCATTTGTTTCGATTTCCGGCATAAGAGAATTCACTTGTCATCCACTAAGCCAAAAGTTTAATTTATTATTTCTCATTACATACATATTTTAATTACATATTTTTAGTTTTATAATTATTATTAAAATCAATATGTAACACACAAATACCAAAAATAACTAGCAATTTCATAAGTGCCTATATAATTATTTTAAGAACTTACTTTTGATAATAAAGTATGTATATCCTTGTGAAACATGTCCAAGGACATAAAAAAAATACTTTGGAAACAAACGGTATTAATAGATATAATAATATGTATATTTAATATAAATAAAATAAGAAATAATAATAAAACTTTACCAATAAAGATCCCAATATTAAATTGAAACATACTTTTTTTATATTCAAGATAAATATTAAAAGAAAGAAAACACAAAATAAGTGAAACAATTAAAAAACCTAATTAAATAATAAAATAAATAACAGCTACTCCCTTAAATATTCCTAATATTAAATTTAAATGTATTTATTAAGAGATAGATGAAATACATATAAAAACTTTAAAACTTTGTGTTACCAGTATTTTCACTTTATATGTCTAAAAATGTCATTGGAATTATGTCAAATGAACGCTATGCTAAGGATACAAATATATAAAAGATAAAAATGGTTCCGTTTGGATTTGTTAAATAATTTCACCGAGACGAGTCAACGCCTAGTTGCTAAGCTACACAGGTATGTATGTATGTAGGTAGGTAACTTGAGTATACTTTAACTTTATTATATAACTTGTTTCCGCGCGATGCTTTGTCCGCGAGGTAACCTATGTCCTTTTACATGACAAAATGTATGCAAAAGTGACAAAAATATGGAATGATTAATATTTCTTACAGCGCCAATGTCTAGCAGTGGTGATCACCCTTGTTAATTATATCTGTTACCCGAAAATTTGTAGTACTTTATTAAAAAAATGTGATTGCTCGTGATGCTTAGTGTACTTTGATCTTTAATAATACGAAAACGTCTAATTCAATATATAAAGATGCAATGCAACAGACTGATTTTAGTTAGTAATCAATGATTTTCTAATCTATTACGTCTCGATTAGAAGTGTTGTGTTATAATCCTCTTGTACAAACCCCTTGAATGTCTGCCTCTTTAAAGGAAGATACGGGATTTTAATGAAATATATATATATAATAAATATATACATAGTAAAGAAATGTCTTCTGATATGTTTGTGTATTTTTAAATCCATTTTCGGCTTTACAAGTGAGTTTTTTGACTCCAATTAAAAATATATAAAAAAAAAACTTTATTAAAATAAAACAATCTACCAGGCGCTCATACCTAACGAAGAGATGCTAACACGTTTAATGAGTCGCAGTGATCAGACAGTAATTATCATACAATTGCTATGGTAATACGGATTTGTTGGTCAATCGTATTAAGCTAGTGACCTATGATCCGTATTGTGAATGACCTTGGATTTATTTGGACTATTGTCCCAAAAAATAATAGATATACAACTAGGTATCCACATATTGAATGTAGGAACGTGTACGTGAAATTCTGACTCATAGTGGATTTGACTTTAAAGTTATTTGATAAGATTTGCTTGACTACAATTTTATTTTTTGCTTAAGGCAACTTTGCTCATATATACGAATTGCATTGTTTTTCGCGCGCATTTTCATTTGATTTTATTTTAAAGTGGTAATTTTTGAGTAATTGTTTCGTACCACCAAACGAAGACCAAGAGCTGTTTGTTACATGAATAGTTTCTGAAACGTTTTTGTCAAACCATTCCACAAAATACAAGTAAAAATAACAATTATATATTATATAAGCAACTAATATGAAGTTATCACACAATGAGACGCACACATCAAAAAATACTGACCTAAAACTATAACTGAAAGATGCAAACAATCTTTTTAACTTTGATACCAGGGACGGACTTGATTAACATTTTATTAATTAAAATATATAAAAAAAAATATCTGATAGTAATCGATGCAAAAATTACGGTTGTTTAAATATTTTTTTAATTAAAGAAAATCAACAAATAAATATGACTTTCGTTGATGAAATAAGTATTCTTTATTATTATTATTATAATAATACACAACATGATCGTAGGTTCAAACCCGGGCAAGCACCACTGAATTTTTATGTACTTAATTTGTGATTATAATTCATCTCGTGCTTTACGGTGAAGGAAAACATCGTGAGGAAACCTGCATGTGTCTAATTTCACTGAAATTCTGCCACGTGTATTCCACCAACCCGCATTGGAGCAGCGTGGTGGAATAAGCTCCAAACTTGCTCCTCGAAAAAGGAGAGGAGGCCTTAGCCCTGCAGTGGGACATTCACAGGTTACCAATACGTAGCAATGAATTATATATTATAGTATGGGAGAGAGTAGAGTGATGAAGGGGGGGATTTTTGCCGTTTGCCGTCAGGGCATACGTTTCGGTCTTAACTTCAAGACGCGACTATAGATATTACACATAAAAAAATATACAATGATTACATATTTATATCATAGTAAGCAAACTAAAACTATAGATAAATAATAAATTATTATTAAAAACATTTGATAGCATTTTAGTTCAGTTTAAGTGTGTAATTCGATAAAACACGATCATACAATATGAACTTGATATCTTTAAAATATTGTTTACTCGTATAAATATTCATAAAATACTTCAAACAAATTTGACAATGGCGGACTTTTTCATTATCTTTCATATACGGTACACGAGTGTGTTCACAAATAACGTCACTCTCTACTTGCTCACTCTCATAGTCCTATGAGACGACAGCTGTAATAATTTTATAGTAAATATTTTTTTTTAGATTCTAATTCCAGGATTCCAACAAGAGATCTAATGATCCCCATTCATACCAACTCATTAGACCACAGAATGTCAAAACGATGGCGGGCCGTATTTCCGCCAGCCGTTAAACTGTAAATGATAAAAGAAAGTCAATTTTCTCCCAGAAAATATATACACGTAATAACATGTATTAATATAAAAAAATCTAAAAATATATTTATTTAAATAGATTAATACCTGGCGCCGGCCCTGTGTCTTTCTATTAGTGGGCCTGCCCTATTTAAGGGATTACAACATAGGGCCACGCACACATATGTAGTGCCATCGAGATACCGATGTTCGTGTGCGTATTGATAAATATGCATAGGTTTGCATTATTTTTGTTCGGCGTAAATATTATATAAGAAGATTCTTGGTACACTTTTTCTCGACTCAATTTATAAGGCACTTGTTGCCTGTTTAATTAATTAAATGAATTTCGGCCAATATTAGCCAAGATAAGCTAATTACACAAGACACAATATTATAGTGCACAAGAATACGCGCAAACACAGGTACACTCTCTATTCCCTTCCTATTTTAATCCGAAGAAACAGCGAATCCGAGACGATTGAAAGAGTTCAGGCGCAAGAAAAAATTCTTTATATGGTTTCCGAGGCACGGGAGTGTAAGTACATTACATATATTGATATAAAATCTTTTATAAATGGACTGAGCGACCAGACCTCGAAAGCATTGCAGAAAAGCCAAAAAGTAGCGCTAAGGAACGTGTTTGCGCAAACGTACCCGTCCACGCGACCTTATTATTATGGATACATCAGTGTACATCATGACTATGTTCGACATTCGTGCGCTTTCTTGAGTGTACGTGCATCGGCTCAGCTCATCATATAAACACTTTCATAGTAAAAAAAAACTAATAAGAATAACCTTCTCAGATATACTGCATTAGCTGTACAACTATTATAGTTCTTTCAGTTAGAAGATATACTGTTCCAGAGTTTGCGCACGCAAACCCAAACGCATGTTATTTTCCCTCATTTTCATGGGGAGGAGTTCAAACGTCGAAACCAAAAATATTGTGTAAATGTGACCTAAATCGTTCAAAAGTTACACGATCACTTATATATTACGAATAATTATATATATTACAATTAATAAAACGCAGCAATAGGCGCCCTTTGACTTTAAGTCATTATTTTTCTCACGAGTCACAAGTATGTATCACTTACTCGTAGTGACAAGCTTATGTTCTGTTAGAGTTCCGTATGGGAAAACTTGTTCTTTATTCAACCCAATAAACATATAAGAAACTATTATTAAGCTAAATATTAAATGAAAGAGCCTACATAGCTTAGTGGTTCAAAAGTGAATCTTAACCGGAGATTGCTGGTTCGAACCCAAAACAATGCAGTGTATACGATTTTACAAAATGATCCCGGAAAGCGATGAAAATAATTTCTAAAAAAAAATGACAGGCCCTTTTTTCAAGCAGTGGAAACCTCCAGAATGTAACTAGCTCCCTTGGGGAGGAACCGGGTTATGTGAGATTCTTACCCACCTAAAAGATGGTCGTCCTCGGCACGAATTGGAGAGGCTGCGGGATCGTATCGATATAACGCATCAGCGGCCCCGCTTTGCTGACTTTGCTGAGCTCCGCTCGTGGCTCGGCGTAGCTCTCCTCAGGGGGCGAAGGTAATCTCACTGCCTCTCACTAGATTATCCCAGCTACTTTCCTCCAGGACCGTCTGAAATAGGAATGTAAAGGAACCTAACCTAACTCGGTTTATAGTAAGAAGTTCTTTAATATTTTAATTTTTTTTTTTATTATTTTTATTTTATCGTATATAACGAATTAATTGAATCATTTATTATTAGTCAGTAATTGCAACTCACGCAATAAGCTTGTGAGATGTTTATTTATAATCTAATATATCGCGTTTTGTAATCTGTAATTAAATTGAAATAAACATAACATTTATGTAATTTATATCCTGTTTAATTAGACATTTTTGAATTCATTTAATTGTATTTATTAGTGTATAGTATCTTAAAACTGTATTAACATTTTTTATGTACAAAAAAAAATTAACGTCAAAATTTCTAAATCTTTGTTTCGTTTGAAATAAAAACAAATGAAAACTCAATGCTTACCGGGGCTTGAACCGGCAACCGGCGTTTAATATTCAAGTCTTCTAACCACACTATAGATAAAAATAAAAACGTACGTAACTTACAGTTTTTATTACCAGTAGTAGGTAAGGTGGTAATTAAGTAAAGGCAATATCATTACAAAGAATTGCGTAACCAGTTACCAGGAGAGCATAACGCGTGAGATATGTACGTTATGTCAAGCGAAAATGTATGACATTCTAATGTAAGTGTGATACGGAAGAGTTATTTGTATTAAATATTTTTATAATAAAAATCAAGCATTTAACTATTACGGCTTTACCTATAAATGTTCTTTGGGGGTGATTGTTTAAATAATGCTATCTTTTTCTTTCGAATGACAAATTAACATGACATAAAGAGAATAATTGGTGTTTACACTATAACTATTAACGTTTTATACTATGAGTTTTTTGACATAGTAAAACTGTCACGAATGAATAAAAGAGGAAAAAATATTTTTGAATACAAAGGATATTTTTGAATACTAGGATTTGCACGAACCCACCTTCAATAGGGACGTAATAACATCGTTGGATAAGTATTTTTAAGCTGAACAAAAGTTATTATAGAGCAAAGTTCCAAAATTTTAGTCCGTTGAGAGTTATGCATTACTTAACACATCAGAATAATAATAGTCAAAAATAATGTTTTGGCCCCAATACAATGCATTCTGTGCATTAATACTAATATATTTACTTGATGGTCGGGCTTTGTGCAAGCTCGCCTGGGTACTCACCAGAAATTCTACCGCAAAACAGCAGTAATTGGTATTGTTGTGTTCCGGTTTGAAGGGTGAGTGAGCCAGTGTAATTATAAGCACAAGGTACATAGCATCTTAGTTCCCAAGGTTGACGGCGCATTGGCTATGTAAGCGATGGTTAATATTTCTTACAATGCCAATGTCATTTTATTAAAAAAAATAGTAGCAACTACCTTTCTACTATTATCATCAGTCATACGTAGCTTTTTAAATATAAAATACAGTATATATAATAAAAATAAGCTATTTTAAGTTGCTTTTATTTATTTAGTAACGTTTTTGTTTGTAAAAAATCACACATTTTCATTCCTACCCTGCATTTATTATGATCTTATTTAAAAATAAGGCTGGTACTACAAATCCCTCATCCCTGGCGAACCCTAGGTATCAAACGATTATTGAAAAGCATTATTTGGGTATTACTTAAGCTGCTATGATTGATAAAGCGTAACTCTGCACGGAATAAGATTTAAAACTTGAAGAGACTCTTTATGAAATCGGAAACTATGAATAAACTAGATGAAATATTTTTAAGTGTCGGTAGCATCTTTATTTATTTATTTTCCAAAATTTAAAATAACATACTATAATAACATATTTTCTTTGCTCTTAAAATAAATATGATATGTATTTTTGTAAATCATTAGATATCAAAGAGTAAGTTCGTCTACACGATAAAAGATGGTGCTAATTGAGGAGCTTATCATAAAATGATCGGAATAAAAACTAACATATACAAACATTGTAATCTTAAAATATCCTTTTTAATTGTATTAGAGGTTCCTTAAAGTAATTAAATCACTTATTTCTTTCCCTTCGTTAATCAATTTATGCTCTTTAAAGTGTTAGCGACATCTTGTGGTGAATAGAGAAATTCAATACAGCGGTATATTAATATTCGGAACTGATGAAAGTAAGCAACATCATGTAGTTCATATAAGTGACACTAGACGGCGGAATGAGTTTGCTAAGTAAATATTAATTCTATAAATTATTACAAAAATATCCAAAACCATTTGTGTTTACGAAAAAAAAGCGAAAATTCCATTTAATTTTCTTTAACAGTAAGCTTTAAAACATTCCATAACTACTTAATTACAATTTTAAGCATGATCATATAGAAAAAAGTCTAATTATATAACAATATAAATCCGAAACAGTCTCATAATATCTATTAATATTTTACTTAAAAAAAAAGTTCAATAATTAATTTTTATTAGGTATTATAGTTGATGAATTTGTTCAAGCAAATAAAATCAAATAAAAATATTTAAATATTAGTTAGGATTATTTATTATATTATTGAAATGAAAAAGTGACGATAAAATATAATATTATTTATGAACTGAAAGCAAAACAAACCAAAAAAAACTATGTTTCCGCCCGGGATCGAACCGGGGGCCTTCTGCGTGTTAGGCAGATGTGATAACCGCTACACCACGGAAACCGATGACTGAAATGTTTAAAATGATATATATATATATGTCAACTTTGTAATTAATTAATATAATGTTTTATAGCGACAAAATTAAACAAATCTACGTGGATTTTTTTGTATTTGTTAATTGATTTCTCTGAAGATTGTTAACGGCTTTTAGCGATTATTTTTACATTTAATAATCTAAAATATAAACCTCGGGAGTGTTAAAAGTTTAATTATTAAAATGATATAATCGTAATTGGCATAACAATGCCAAATGAGTTTAATTTTTCCCAAAATCACGCTCACGTATAACCATTATATTATATATGATCATAAAATATATGCTTATGGAAATAACTGTACATAAAAAAAAAATTATATAAACATATAAAATACAATTTTTCCATTCCCACTTAAGACTTCTGACCATCAACTTATGTTTATATAAAAAGAAATAAAAAATTATATTATTCCATTTATATATATTGTATAATAAATAATACTGCTTCCATTGCATATCTATTAATATTTGACTTTTTATTTATTTATTAAATACATTTCACATTAATATTCATGATCAAATGAAGCCGGAAAAAACATGGACATTAATTGTATATCATATTTTTTTTTAAATTGAGTTACTTAACTCATTTTTTTGAAATAAAAACAGAAAGACACAAGTCATTATAACTAAGATCCGCATATTACGCACACCACTACACACTTACATACACTAATACAAAGAAACGTCTGCATACAAAAAGACAATTGAATACAAATTGTAATCATTGAATTTAATAAGAACATAGTCATTCAAAACTCGCCCTAGAACACGGTCATTAATTGTAGAAAGTAATATGCGACATTCGCTATAATATTTATACTATTCAAACGATACACGCGTCAAAATAGCGTAGTCCGTTTTTACATTTCACGAGTGAGCTATAAAGTGAGTTCTTACATCATTGCCGTTATCAATTTATTATTCAGAATTGAGTACTTCTGAGATTAAACTTTAAATGTAATCGTTGATAATATTCTGCCATTTTTACATAAATGCAATTTAAAATTATTTTTTTACCTGTATAATATTTATGGTGCTTACAGATTAAATGTTTATAAGCGATATTGCAACTTGCCGATCTCTTTCGTTATAATCTACGTACCGTTCTAGTGTTTGTTTTATTTTAAATCTTTTAAAATAACGATTCAAAATTAATTAAAGTAAGAATCTGTGCTGCTAACGGTACTCATTCATAGCTGATGAATAAGCTAGATACAGGTACAAAAGGCGCTAGTTACACTGTTTGGAAAGAAGATACCCGCTGTTTAGCAACACGAAGTTATTATAATATTTAGTAAACATAAGACACGCAATGGCTTTGGCCTGTGTTGCAACGAACTTAAGCACTTAACACATATATCGATTTTGTTCTTTAAAGTCACATACATCACCAACATACGCAAAACTCATTAAAACTGAGAATAATTTCATCTGATTTCAACACAACTTAATAGCTTGAAGTCTCTTCCAAAAGATTCGCCGTCTTCCAAGGTTTGCGGCAAAGGTTGGTTCAATGTTTCCGGCAAAAACAATGAAGTCACACCCGCAACGACGCTAAGTACACCCATGATAATTAGAGGAAGAGATCTTGAATAGACCGCCTGGAAAAGATAAATATAAGTATAATAAAAATGGTATAATGCGTGTACACTCCCGTTCCTCGGAAAACGCTTAAAGTTGTTGGGCCTGCGCCTGAACTCTTTCTAGTCGTGTCGGATTTCCATCCCTGTATAATTATGAGAGTTAAGGAATAGGGAGCTATTCTATACACTTGTACGCTATAATATATCCTACACAGTTGGCTAATCTCTCTTGAGATTGGTCACCGTGGCTGAAATAGATCAGGAGGACATCATCATCATGTAAGTCTTGTTTTAAGAGATTTCATGACGTTCCTAAGTTTTTGAGTATGATAAGTCAAAATTATATCTAAAATAGGATTTTTACCAACTTATTCTTATATTTTATTTAATTGTTTAAGTATTATTTTGACTTTTTATCGCGTATTTATTCTAGTCTCAAGCAATATTCAGGTATATTAACAGACTTAAGACAGGTCTGCTGCAGTGGTGGATTTAACAACAGCTTGATCACGTAGAGTTGTGACGTCTATACAAAAAGCTAGAGAAGTCAAAAATCTGTATAGAATCTAGAGAGTCCATCATGTTAAAGCCAGAATCAATGAGAAGCAAACGAAAACCGAGATTCACACGATCCTCGAAGACAATTACAAAATATCTTATTTATCCTAACTTAATAAATTCAGGATTCGTAATATCTAAAACAACTCTTACCAAAGATACGATATATGGACACGACAGTAGGCCCACACCAGCGATAACAGAGGACGCACCCATAGCCTGAGCCCGCATCACCGTTGGCAGCAATTCCCCAATTTGTACGTAGAACACAGCAAACGATGCCGCAGCGCAAAGCCTGCCCAACATCGCTAGTGACAATGTTATCCAGGGCCAAGCTGTTTAAAAAAAGTAATGTAACAGCCTGTAAATATCCTAGTGCTTTTGTTTTTTTCCGTATCGAGAAATGCTAAATAACTTATCAATTTAATTTTTTATAAAACATTAACTAAGAGTTACGAGTTTGAACTTAAAGTCTGTTCTAAATGTATACCTTCAGGAACTAGAGCGCAGCTTAGACAAGCAAGGCCGCCAATATTCATGAAAACACACAATACCCAGCGCCGTCCGTACCTTTCCATACATTGCCAGGCAATAAAATAAGATGGTATTTCTACTGCCCCTCCTGAAATATACGTACCTATTTTATTATTAAGTTATTTAAAAAAATCACTAACATCTATTATAAATGTTGCTGGACTAAAAAGGCGGCATATGGCATCAAAATTATTATTTAAAACTTTTTTTTAATATATATATTTAATATGTATAGTGATGTTTTTGATATTTACAGTATTACAGTAATAATTTGGCTCATACTAACCAATAAAAAATGCTAAATAATCATCAACTCCTAAATTGGGTGTATTGTAACTTAAGCTATTGTAAACTATGCCTAACGCTACCCAATTAAATGTAATTAAAATAAACTTCTTTCTAATATTAGGGTATCTAAATACGTCTAATGGAGACGCTTTGCAATCTCCTTCTGAATTCTGATCATCCATTCTCTTCTTCTCTACAATATCTTCTTCTTCTTTAAGAAGTATTCTATGTACTATTTGGATTGATTTCCTTCTAAATGTATTAATTGATGACGGACAATCTATTTGTAATGATTTATGTAGTGGATCTAAGGTAGGTGTTAGGTGTTCTTCAGGACTCAGCATCACTGTTTCATCTTTATGGCTTTCCGAGTCTCTTTTAGACGCGAGAGTTGTATTTATTGTTAGATTGTTTATACTATCTCTAATCTCTTCATCAGACTCGCCAATACTTGTAAAATCAGGTTTGCATGGAAGCATCTTGCTTATTCTTCTATTCATATACCCTTCTCTTTCTTTACCTGGTACATAACCATTGATGTTTGGTATAATTGATACTTGAGCCTCTATTTCGTCATCTCTGATTTTTTTCTGAAAAGCCATAAACATAGTCATTGATAATTAAGAGTTTTTAATTATATGTACAATATAAAAATACGTATACTAACGTGTAACTCTAAGAGGAAGCCGTGTTCTAAAATAATACCATTTCTCTTTGCCAGGTTTCTAAGAACTTTTTCAGCGTCAGCTATTCTTCCTCTACCGACTAACCATCGAGGTGATTCTGGAATCAGCCAGTAATATCTGAAAATGTATGAAAGTAAATATTTTTATAAAAAAGTCTTGTTATTTGATTTCAGAAGATGAATAAATTTACTACGGATTGCTATTATTAGTGTCTTACTTTTTTATTTATCAATCATTTGTTTTTTTTTATTAATCATAAGTAAGTATATTGATATTTTCTATAACAAATATGCTTTTTCTTATATTTCGTTGATTTAATTTTTTTCCTAGATTTTAGTTTATTTATTTTTCATTAAATTAAAATACAAATGACTTAATAACGTTCTAAAAAGGCTAAAGTACCCTAAATGTTAGATACAATTTTAATAAAATATATAACTGCCTAAATTCAAAAGCTTAAACAAATTGATAGCTTAATCGGTTGGGAGGTACTGATATAAATAACGCACTTGAAGTTAACTAGTAAGAATATTGGAATAAATACATGCCCAAATAATAATACGAAGGGAATGCTAGTTGCTAATGAGAGGTAGAACCAGTCCCGTAGTAAATACGCCAGAAGCGCCAGCAAGCACATACCGCTAGCGAATAACATACCAACCACAATACCTGAAACAATCGTTAGAAATTATGATCATACCCTCCCTTACATATCAAATATTAAACCATTTAACAGCAATACTTGGTATTGTTGGCTTGAACGAGATAGATTGGCTTGAGTGAGATGGTGTAACTAAAGACAAATAAAATGGCATCTTAGTGCCACCAGTGCATATGTGTACGGGTGGTGGTGACCACTTGCCATTAGGTGGCCAGTGTTTCAGTTTCGTTTCGTTCAGTCGAAGTTGGATCGGAAAAGAATCGGGAACGTAAGGTAACAACAATATAACAGAATTGATAAAATAACAGAATTGAGTCTCAGTATTATTTTCATTGTTATTTTTTTATTAGTGTTCTAAACTCATACATTTGTATCACACTAGATAATACCACTCTATTATAACTCTCCAATTTATTATGTTTATTATATAATAAATAAGATTTTAATTAACCAGAGCAAATATTGGTTTGGTTGTTATTGTATTGATGCATTAAATTATTTAAATAATCTACATATTTTAGAATACCGGTATATGTTCTTCTAGCTGGTGGCATCAGCTCTAAGGCTAGGATAAATGGTAGCTGGTAAAGTGCTGGGAAAAATAGTCCACCAGCTACTCTTAATGCAATGTAGGTCCAGTAATTTCCTGGGAACGAAGCAGCGATCGCCAGCGGCACTTCAAGTACTATCATAAGGAGTATCGTTGGGCGACGTCCGTATCTGAGAAAAGAACATTTAACAGCTGAGTTTAAAACACTAAAGCTTTTGTAGATTTACATTTAAAGGAATCCAGTAACATATCATATTCAAAATTGTTTTGAATATAGTAAATTTAGTTTTTGTGATTAAAAATACTTATGCCATATCTGTAGAGAAATGAGGAAATATTTGTTTATATATTTATTATATTGAAAAAGAAAAGCAAATATCAAACGCAAAAACATTTTTAAGCTGATGTAATATGTATTTTGCTTAAAATTTTCTTAGTTCTTATTTTTCCAGCTATTTGTATCTCGAGTGTGCTTCTCTTAGTTATTTTTTAACTTTGTTGTGTTCGTTTGATCTTTGGTACGTTAATTAAAGTTTTAAATAAAAAATAAAGCAAAACGAAAAACTACAATTAATTTATAAACTAATACGATTATGAAAAATTTTTATGAATGTAAATTAAATATTTATATTCATAAAAATGTTCCTAACACAATAATATTCAAAATGCAACAGTACCTGTCTGAAAACCATCCAAAAAATAAATTTCCAAATATAGATCCAACCCAAAAAAGTGTATTACTCGTTCTTGGTAACCAATCTTTACCGCAGACTAGTGAAAACTGCAAAATGAAAACTTTAATTAAAAATAAACAATACAATCAATTTCGGTCTTACCTATAAGCGGGGGATTAGTTAGTCCGTGCTGTTTCCTTCTTCCCTTCTCAGTTCAGTCTAAGTTCTCCTTCTTCTTTCGAATATTCAAATCAATTATGACAGAAAGAGCGAAAACATTGCATAACTAAACAGCCATTAAGTAACGTTTATAAGTGAGGCCGTCTATGTTCTTACCCAGGATCGACTTTACTTATGTACAAAGGCTTATCTTTTTTTTATATAGAATAGGAAGGTGGACGAGCAAATGGGCCACCTGTGTAAGTGGTCACCAAACGCCCTTAGACATTGGCTTTGTAAGAAATGTCAACCATCGCTTATAGCCAATGCGCCACCAACCTTGGGAACTAAGATTTTATGTCCCTTGTGCCTGTAATTACACTGGCTCACTCACCCTTCAAACCGGAACACAACAATATCAAGTATTGCTGTTTTGCGGTAGAATATCTCATGAGTGGGTGGTACCTACCGACGAGCTTGCACAAAGCCCTACCACCAGTCGATCGAGTTAATTTAACCGTTTTGGCGTACCTAATTGAGTACAATGTTCGAATACCCGAAATTAATGGACCCTTACTTTTATGGTATATTATATTTACTATTTCTTATATTAATACACATAATCTAAATAAAGTATAGCAGAATAATGGAAATAAAGTTCTATCAACAATATACCGTAAATATAATTTTAATTTGCCTTTTTTTTATTCTCCATTTTCTAATAGCTAATGATAGGAAACGTTACGAGGATGTTTGTTCATCGCATATTTATCCCCGAAATACTGTAAGAACTAACTTAGTATTACAGTCGTTAGTTGAAAACCGTGCTACGGTATTTTGATACTGATATCCTTTGACCATTATAATTTGTACAGTATCGCGACATTTCACGATTTATTCTTGGGTGAGTTTGTTCTTATAAGATAGCAGTATTTCTAAGTTCAAGTCAAATGTACTAACCTCAGTCACTAATGTGCTTTTATAATGTTCAGTGCTAAACTTCCAGCCATGAGGACATTTCGTGGGTTCTTTTCGATTATTTAAAATCGCGTCTTCGACTTGATTTAGCTAAAAACAAAGTTTAACTTATTTTCTCTGTCCTTTTGATGATATTTCTAATAATTCAGTATTTTAAATTTATATACATGAATTTTATATGTATAATTTTCAAATATAAAAATGACTTGTACAAATTTATTTTGTACGTTGATGATTGATTGATGACGTTTGATAAACAGAAAGAAATTAGTTACTAAACGGACTCAAGCAACAAAAAACTTTTTTTTATTTTTGATTTACCTGCTCTTTTCTCTCTTCCAGTCCAATCGCAGGAATAAGCTCCTTGATCCTTATCGTCGTAACTGTGTCTCCTACCTGAACAAGTTCAGATCTGAAATTGGATTCGGGATTTAGTGATAATTATATCCTCCTAACAGACATCGGCCACGGCGGCCATTCTTAAATACAATTGCACTCTAGAGAGTTTCATAATGTGATGATAATAAGTAAAATATTAGAAAAGCTAGTATATTACAAACTATACCCTTTCCTCGCGAGAGCCATTCCGTATAATCAGCATGGTTTTATGAAAAATCGGTCTACAGTATCTAATTTGTCAATTTTCATTAGTGATATTCACAATAATATGGACTCAGGTGCTCAAACTGACGTGGTCTACACCGGCTTCGAAAAAGCGTTCGATCGTGTAGACCATGTCATCCTTCTACATAAATTACACGGCTTAGGAATTCGTGGTGATCTCTTTCGTTGGTTTAAATCTTATATATCTAACAGAAGACAAGCTGTAAGAATTGGTGGCTCTTGTTCTGACTACGTTGATATTATTTCTGGTGTCCCTCAGGGGTCACACTTAGGGCCTCTTCTCTATAATACCTATTTGTTTGATATTGGTGCTTGCTTTAAATATTCAAACTTTTTAATGTTCGCCGATGATAAAAAAGTATATAGAAAAATTAACAAAATAGAAGATTGTTTATTACTTCAGAGTGATTTGGATAGATTATGTAATTATTATACAATGAATAGGATCTCCATTAACGTAAATAAATGTTCGCAAATTACTTTTACTCGAAAAATAAATACACATACTTATGGTTACACAATGAATGGCGTTCCTTTAAAGAAAACCAACTTGGTTCGTGATTTAGGCGTTCTCCTAGACTCGAAACTACTATTTAATCATCACATAAATTATATAACTAATAAGGCCTATAAACTACTAGGTTTTATAAATAGAACATGCAAACCTTTTCGCGACATTAATTGTCTAAAAATAGCCTATTTCTCTTATGTGAGAAGCATATTAGAGTATGCTAGTTGTGTTTGGAATCCTCAATATTTTAAATATATCGAAGGAGTTGAGGCCATACAAAAGAAATTTATTAAATATCTGAACTTTAAGACTTACAGTAACACAAACTACAGGGATGCTTGTAATCTTTATCGCATATCCAGCTTGACAGATCGACGTGAAACTTTAGATATGATATTTCTACATGATTTGGTCTCTGGTAAGCTAGACTCGCCTGAGTTGCGCTCGCGCGTTCTTCTTAATGTACCTAACAAGCGAACTCGTTATGCATATTCGAATCTGTTACACGTCCCTTTATCCAATTCGCGTTACGCTGCAAACTCTATATTGCCGCGCGTTTTCACACTATATAATAAAAAATACTCGCACATCGACATCTTTCATCGGTCGATTAAATCATTTAAAAAAGACATTCTCACGGCTCAAAATTCCACTTAACCATTCAAACTCATACAAAATTTACATACACCTAAACACATACATACAAACACTTAAACACATAAATACAACCTTCCCTACTACCTACCTACCTACTTATACACACACAAAACAACAGTGCAGTTAGCACTACGACACCCATCCACAACATAGTCTGTGTCGCCTAATTTATATTGATTCTTTTTTTTTATTTTATTTATTTTGTATTTTTTTTATATAGATATTTTGTTACTTACATTTTTTTTTTACCAAAACTGTGTGTTGCTACTTCTGTTTACTGATATTAAGTTTGCATAACTCAATGGAAAACAGTAATTGGCTCTATTTTTTGTATTTTTTTATTTTTAATGCTTGTATTTTGTATTATATGCTGTTGTTTTCCTTAAATAAATAAATAAATAAATAAATAAATAAATGATACGGCAAATCCGACACGACCGGAAAGAGTTCTGGTACCGAAACAAAGGCATTGCGTGTTTTTATCGGCCCGACCCGGGGTTCGAACCCAACCTCGGAATATGCGGTTATATCTAGCCACTAGACCAACGAGGCAGTTGAGATTTAGTATTCGTCATTAGACTCATTGAGTCTGTAATAACTATACATATATTATTATTAAACATATTTTTTGTGTAAGAAAATATTGATCTTGAACTGATAGCCCACTTATCGAGACAGGTAATACGCAAATAGCCTAAAGACACAATCTAGGCTAATCAATAAAAAGATAATTATATCCCATTCCAATCGAAGCGGAATTAAATATGCACATATTCCATTTGATTTGCTAATTATATTACACTAAAAAATCTCTTAATTCACATGCATTTATTTATAACACGACACTGTTCCATTTTTCTGGATATATCAAATTAACTTTACTAATTGAATTTCCAAATATCTTATAACTTCACCGACATTTTAAGATATTTGCACGAATCCATACTCTCCTTCTTTACTCCTCCTCTGATTGGAACAGGCTATAGATAAAAAAGCGAGTAATACAAAAAACAGGAATTCCTCATTTCGATTTTCAAAACAAATTCTACAATAATAACATCTAATGTAAATATTTAATCAAACTATATACTCTATATGATAGTTTTGGTTATGATAATCAAATTAAATTTAATCACTAGATTAATTCCATTAGAAATCAAAACATCGTGTTGTGAAATATTTGGCAGCTGTTCAGTTTTAATGCATACAGAATCAAAATTCTGATAGCGCAATTGATGTTTTGTAGTAAACAGCCATCGCTTCCCATTCTAATTTTGATGCTATCAAGGTTTTTAGGCTTCTAGTGTATACCGTTAGCAGTACTGCTGGCATAACTTGGTGCTGTTTAAAATAATTAATTGATTTTCGAAAGGAATACTTATAAAATGCCACAAGGATACAATTTAATTATATTTAAAAGTTACAACAAATGAACAAATTCGACCACAATTATAATTTCCAGATAGATCAGAAAACGTCGTGGCATTTCTTGTCAATAAAACATGTATTAAGTATACATAAATAAATGAGGAACCGTTTATAAACAGAAAAAAAAGCTCTTAAGAAAAGGTCTTAGTATATAATATTATTATGTAGCTGCGTTTCGCAGTTTCACTCACTTTGAATTTATAATATTATATCTAATATTAAAATACAAAAATGGCTTGTTTGGTGATATATAAAGCATATGTTATGGCGTTCGTGCACTGCATTTTATGCACTGTGCATTATTGATAGCTCAATCATAAATGAATCAGGCGTTCGATAATATAAATAGAAATACTAACTACCGGTTTGCGCTGTCAGATTTAATCGCGTTCAATTCGTAATATTGGAACAATCTGGTGCTGATCCAAATGATTGATTTACGTATCAATCATTTGAATCAGCATAACGATAAATCAAAATAAATTAACTTAATATTTATCATGATGTGTAAAATACCAGACGATGAGTAGTTAGAACACATTTAAACCAAAGATTACGTCCAAACCCGGCACTACTAAATTTACATTATAATCTAGCAAATTTTTATCTCCTAAGCTGTTCCTTCAAGAGAAGGCCTAAGTGGACATTCACAGGCCGTTACTATATGCGTAGAGATATTTTGTTCGTTTTCAATTAAAACACTTTGAAACATAATTGAAAAAAAATTATTTCAATTTATTATCTCATTCCCTCCACTTATAACACGAAGTCTGTTTAATTTTTTGCCACGTTAATAGAAATTTTAGGGGTTAGCGAAGACCTTGATAATATTATGCACTGTTCGTTATTTTGCCCTACATATATTTAATTTACGCCTAATTATGATATCATGACGACTTTTAAAATGAATTTTAGTAGTAGTACAGTACAATTTAGACAACAATTTGAGTTTTTTTATAGTATTCTGTTCATATAAACCTTTCATCCACATATTTATTGAGAACAGTATACAAAGCCTGTATATCGAGCGAATAGCTCTTACAAGCTTCGTAATATTTATGTTCTCCTGGTATCGTCAAATTACGGAGTAGATCATCTGAAAGGTCCAGTCCTTTGAGTTCTGGAGGTGGAGCGCACCAATGTTCGGGTGTAGCGTTGATGAAGACCTGAAAAAGTTTTAAACGTTAAAATCATACTTTTTTTTCATTACATTCTTACGCATTTTTGGAGGTAGATAATGATAATGGTGACAATTCCGTCTTGACTGATCAGGCAGCCGTATTTTTTAATCATTTATTTTAAAGAGGGTTTTTTCTTAAAGAAAATGCCACCCTCATAGTGCTTAGACAACATTAAACTTTACACATTGCTTAATTACATCTATTCTTAATAAGATCATTCAAGCTTGTACAAAACTTTCGCTGGTTCTGAGGTAGGGTCAGCGAGGACACTGTTACATGCCCTCACCTCTCCGCAATAATTAATTAAACGTAAAAAAAATATTCTATCAGCTTCCTAATTGCTTCGACGTTATCTAGACATTTCTCATTATTCGTTTTTTATTAATATATAGGCTTGCGCTTGACTGTTGCATGACACCTGATGGAAAGTGAAGATACAGTCTAAGGTGGAGCGCGCTTGCCTAGAAGATGCCTATTCACTCTTGACTTGAAGGTGCACATATTGTAGGCGGTGGGGAAAACGGAGGTCGAGGAAGGAATTCAGACCTTAGCGGTGCGTATTAGAAACGAGGAAGCTAATCGTTTCGTACGTGTCTTAAATACGTCAACTACGTGACTTCAAAGTCTAATTTGGAACAATTTGTTTTTCTTTTCCATTTATCTGTATTTTTAGTTATATAAACAAACAGTTTAGTCTTTTTTCGCACATTTCAGTCAAAAGTCACCAGGTCTGTTGCCATGTGACCATCCACGATTCATACATAAAACACTTCTTGTATTCATTCATTCATATAATACAATAGGTATTAAAATTAAGATTCAAAAATAACTTTATGGAAAATAGTTGCAGTATATTTTGTTTATAAATAAATAACACGTCTTGCAAATTATTATTTGATTATCATATACTTGTGCAAACTGTTTGTTCATATAACTTATAAATAGGAAAATTTAGTTTGGATTATGGATGAATGAATGAATGAATGTATGTATTGTATTTTATTGGTATTGATAACTCGTAAATAGTTATATAAATATGAAAAGTTATTTTGAGTATATAATGATAAAAATCATAGATACATTTTTCGATTTTATTTATTTGTATAGATAAGCCAACAATAAAGATACGCACTATATAAGTTGTTATAACTTTTGATAGACAAACGATTTTGATGAAAAAAAGACTAAATGGCATCTTGAAATACTCCTTATTTGCATTTACATTTTCTAGCCGTTTTAAAGATGACCCTGGACAAACAGACAGACAAAAAATATAATTTTGGATAACGCACAAATTGCAATATTAACTTTAAAAGAGGCAGTTACTTTGCAATCACAGAAAGACACTTATAATATTATTTATATATGTCTAATATATCTAAACTATCATATCATGTATAAAAGAAGCGATAATGGCTCTGTGATTTATATAAGATTGCAATTATATTTGCGATTGCAAACAATATTGTTATCGAAATGATCCAAAATAATAAAATCTAAACTGTAATCTTATCTTATTTATTGAGCAATTCTTATAATATGTATCGGAAACGGCTCTAACGATTTCGCTCAAATTCCGTATTTATATAAGGTTTTGTTTTTTAAATCTAAATTTATTGTACTATGTATTTATAGTATGTACATGACGCAAATTTTGCAATTTAGACACTTTTCAATTACTTATAAATATATTGAAAAAAATCATCAAAAAAATGATATTGAAAAAAGTACCCTGATCTGAGAAAGACTTTTGGTAGATTTTTTAATTGATCACAAATATACAATATAACAACAAAGTTGCGTAAATTTATTGTTCGGCCAACTTAAGTCATAACAATTATATTTGTATTTCATAATAATATAATTCCACATTCCGGATATATAAAAATACACACAGACTTATGTAGCCAAGGAAGTTGAAAGGAACAAATAAGAAACATGATATAGGAAGTACGGTACGATGTGCTGCTAATGTAACGGAGGGTCACGGAGGGAAGAGGCCTATTTTAATAAACACGTCATAAACGTCCATTCAGTTCAAAATACACGAGATGTGATAAACAAACTGTACCATATACCAATCGGAGTAGGAATAAAGGTGAACAAACATTAGATTTACAAATTGCATGCGATTTTTTAATTGTTCTGCTGTATGACGCACTATAAACAGTTCTTGATTAATTTACCTTTATTTATAATACAACACTATTCCACTTAACTAGATATAACCAGTTTAATTTAACTTTCGAAGTTCCGAATCCAAAGTGAATATCATAGATTATTCAAGATCTCGACCAGTGGTATCGCGTCAATTAATATCGGTGACCAATGATATCGGTGTCAAAGTTGTTTATTTGGGTTTACTCGTCTTGTGGTTGGAATAGGCTATACTTAGACATCACAGATTAATGAATAATTATTATTGTTTACAGTGTAATGTAAGGACAGCTAACGAAATGTGTGAACGATGTTCTTATTTTTTCTAATAGATGGCACTCTGTGTTAAATCGCTCAAATATTTTTCTAATTATTTACTATACATATTTATGTAGTTATTTATCGGCTTATTTCTATTTTATTAAACTCTTCTTCATTCCTAGTTATATGGTAACATAGACGGTAATAGTGAAATCAATTATGTGGTACTTTGTTTAGGGCTAATTGCTCAGAAAACTATACTAAAATGCCTAAAGGGCATTGAAATAGAAAATTATTTTGATTTCAATTTATATTATTTAATTATGGTTTTGTAAACATGTAATAAATGCTTCGATTTCTGTTATTATTTTCGCATCTTCGCGATATAAAACTACGACGTATGTGGTCATTCTCATTCGCCGTAAGCTGTAGACAAAGATTTTTTGCACGGATATCATCGCGATATAATAATAATAATAATAATAATAAATAGCTTTATTCACCAAAAAGAAACAAAGACAAAAAATTAAGGTACATAACCAAAAAAAAAGAGTTAACAATATCATAATTTGGTGAAAAGGTCGTAGTCTCAGCTAGGCTGCTTTTCAGTCTACGCCACTTACACGCTACATATTCTGCTAACACAAACGCTATATAATAAATATAATAATTCAGTGCAGTAAAAGGTAAAAGGAGATAAAATTACTTAAATAATAAAAGTTAATACAATTTATAACACGTACAATAGGCTAAAATAAAAGAAAACATGCAAGCATTACTAAAACAGTGAGGTCTTTTTTTTAATTCTAGAAAAAGGAAAATATTTCATATTGAATAAAAAATGAAAATAAAATAGTAATAAAATATTTAAAATGTTTAAACAAATAGAGAAAAAGAAATTAACCTGAGTGAACTAAATTTTATTTACATTTGTTCTTTGGTCTCCAGATATTTACGTACATTTTAAAACCAGGAGCAGATGGATTTTTTAAATATAATTAACTTAAAATAACTATATTTTTCGCATGGGGTAGATTTTTTGGATAAAATACTGTCAAAATTCTATCTAATTTTGTATACGACTTTTTCAATGTCTCCATATTAATTAAAAAATACACTTCTATGATATGTTCCAAGCATATTTTACAAACAGATATTGCACATTTTATAACTATATATTATATATAATACAAAGTACAAAGCTGGGATCTCATTTGAAGAGAAGGATCGGAGCTTATTACACCACGTTGCTGCACATGAAAATTCAGTGGCTTTCCCGGGTTTGAACTCGGTATCATCGGTTAAGATTCTCCTCTTATAATGAATAAAATCACGGGCCACAGCTATATACTTGTAATAAACCTAATTATTTTAAGTATTGTTAAATCGCTCATGATCTCACTGTTCTAGAATGCAAAGAAAATTTAAATGACAACCAATGCTTATCATAATAAAAGAAGCATTACACTTAAAACGTAGAATTCACATCTTGGAAAAACAAGAACATCATGAATAGAATGCAACATAATACACATGTAAAGTATTGAGTGAACAAAAATTCGCATTTACTTATAATATAAATATTTATATTGTACCGATAGTAGACTGCAGCCGTTATTTTTTCAATAAACAAGGAACCAATTCTACTAACAAATTGTTGCTTTAATACTTAAACGTTTTCCTATTCTATTAACACAACGATCCAGTCGCGTTTCGTTCGAAGTTGGATCGAAATATAATCGGGAATCTATCGTAGCCATTATAAATTTGTAGAATTGGTCCCCAGGTCTTCACAATTGTGTTCTCCGTGCCTTTAGGGTATATTTTCTATTGTTTTGATTGTTTTTTTTTATGTGGCCGCATATTTTTAATTCGCATTAAGTCATTGGGTACTATACTATGGAATTTTCGAGGCACTCGTGTTTTTATTTTAAATTATACCAACTTAATAAGTGCATGTATGGGATACATATTATAAATATCTGAACGACCGACATTAAAAATTAGTAATCATTTTTTACCAATATAGATAAATCTAAAAAACAAAACCTTATTTAAATACAAATTTTCAGCCAAATAGTCATAAGTTTCCTTGATGCATAAAATAAATATTAATGTATACAAGTGTTCATTTCATAATATAAGCGCCAGTTCACCAACGAACTGACTCCACCAGCTTAGCGAACATTAATATAAATTATAAGTCTTACAACCCGGGTTCCTTCAAACGAGTTCCTTCAAAAAAATATCAATCAATCAATCAATCAACAGCCAATCGTTGTCCACTGCTGAACATAGGCCTCTCCCAAGGTGCGCCAAAGCTCCCTGTCCTCCGCCTTCCGCATCCAGTTGGTGCCCGCCACCTTCTTAAGGTCGTCGGTCCACCTGGCTGGAGGGCGCCCTACGCTGCGCTTGCCGATTCGCGGTCTCCACTCTAGGACTCGTCTGCTCCAACGGCCATCGGTCCTACGACATACGTGACCAGCCCACTGCCACTTCAGCCTGCTAATTTTGCAAGCTATGTCGGTGACTGCGGGACTAGTCCACAAATTCAAAGTCGCTCAGCGTGCTATGGAGCGAGCTATGCTCGGAGTATCTTTGAAGGATAAGATCAGAAATGAGATTATCCGGAAAAGAACCGGAGTCAAAAAAATATATATTCTAATAATCTAATAATGAATAAATAACGATCAGATATCCATAGCTCATTGATAGCCATCTTTCTAATAATTATAAGGGATCTTGCGTCCAAGGTCGTGGTATCATATTTCATAGCACTCAAATAGGTAGTTTAAAATGCGAAATATTATAGTGCATGTGTCTCTCCCCTCACTGTCATCAACCCGACACGACCGGAAAAAATTTAGGCGCAGGACCAACGGCTTTAAGTGCTTTCTGAGGCACGGGAGTAGACATACTTCCAACTTCCAGACTCCGGGATGCTACTGAGATATTTCTGACAGAAAAACCCAATAACTTTTTATTGGCCCGACCTGGGAATTGAACCCAGGACCTCCAGGTCTGCGGCCTTACATCAAACCACTAGACCAACGAGGCAGTAAAAAATTAAACTAATATTATAAATGCGAAAGAAAGTCTGTCTGTTATGCGTTAAGCCACTGAACTAATTTTGATAAAATTTGATATGGAGTAAGCTTGAACTCTAAGGAAGGAGATATTTTATTTATTTTCTTAAATCTAACGAGACCCCCCCCCCAACCCTGCCGCGGGAAAAGCCGGGGTTGAAAACTAGTATATTATATTAATTACAACTTTTACTTTCAACATCTTTACACTTTTCAACTTCTGAATAAACTGTGGTACCAAGTTTCATTAAAGTTCATCCGTTTATGGAGCACACAAACAAAGACACTTAATCATTTATAATATCAGTATGTATAACAGAGAGAAAATACATAGCCTGCTAATGTCCACTGGTTATAGAAGTGAAGTGAGAAGTGTTGCAGTGCTACTCTGTAAGAACTCACTTCATTACTCATCCGTGAAATGTTGACAACCCACTTATGATGACATACTACGTTGATGTCTGTATTCTTAAAATGTTATAATTGTTGTTGGTCCTGATCGATTGCCATAATTTTATATAGATCTCGAATAACTAATAAGTGAACCTAGCATCAGCTGAGGCACGCGCGGTGGGTTTGGCTGTGGGGGGTTGCGAAAGTGGTAAAAAAAAGAGGAAAAAAAGTAATAGGATGCCGGCTGAAACTTTTTTCATGAATAGTTAGCATCATACTGAGCTGGAAAAAACTCGTAAGGTCTTATACCCGCCCACTCCTCTCTATCACGCGTGCTGATACTAGTATAGTATAAAATTGAGACATGTTTATAAATATATTAATGTGTGACTGTGATTTAGGTCACTGCCCTTTGTTCTATTTTAATACACAAAAACAACATGTATGTCATAAAAACAAAATTTCTTTCTAACAAATGTTTAATTTCATTTACTTTTTTATCATAAGTTTTTATCATTAAAAATTTTAATAAATAAGGCTTATTAGATAAAAATTATAGAAGAGCTTGGAGCTAGTATACGTTGATGTTGATACAGAATAAATAAATATAAAACTTTTTGATTGTTAAATAGAGTACTAAATTTCTTACCAGGTTTTCTCTTAATGCTAGCAGAGGTTACCTACCTCAAGCTAGAAAATAATTTATTAAATATTGTAATGAGCAATATTATATTGAGTCTTGCTCAATATATAGTAGTTTTGAGTCTCCATTTTACAAGTTGGAAATAAAGTTTTGGGAAGAACCTCGTTAGTTACTCTTTTGTGATAAATAAGATTACTTGAACATATTAATTAAATAATGCTTAAAGGAACGGAGATGAAATATTAAACATATAGCTGATATTTTAATAATAACTTTAGGAACGTTCACGATGGCCGTTTTCAAGGGAAATTAGCCAACTGCGCAGGACATATTATAGAGAGCGAGTGTGTGCACAAACACAAGGGCACTTTTCATCCCTCACTCTCACAATCCGATATAACCAGAGTTCAGGCTCAGAACCAACAGCTTTATATTTGTATGCTCTATCAACTACCAAACTCTAGATGGAACAACCAAATACCAACCCCTTACCATGAAGTCACACAGAATATACGTTAGAAAAAAACAGAAACCTACCTGGGAGAAAACTAAAAAGGAGGTCGGAATGGAAGCAAGTCCACACAATAGGTAGAACAGCAGAACGTGCCAGTAACCCTTTCTCGTGGCGAGTTCAGCCGCCTCATCCAATTCTTCCGTCCACGTCATTTTGACGGTGATTTTGTTGAAAGAATTTCTAAATTATTTCTGCACATTTTTTTATCATTTGATCATCAATGACTTAGTCACTTTACATTGTTATATATATTTTTATAACAAATACAGTTTATCGAATTTTGTTCTTTTTATAAAACTTTTTATTTATATAATTGAATCAATGTCGTTATATTTCAAAATAGTAAGTTGCATTTACATTGTTGTTTTTATCTAAATTATAATACACATCCGTTAAACTGATTCCGTAAGCTATATTTATTCCGCGTTATTTATATATCGTCCAACACGTGCGCTCTGTGTCGGTGATCGCTAAATACTAAGTCAACTGTCAAGTGGCGCAGGCGCAGGTCGGTACAAATCGTGACTTAACGATCAGTAGTTCTGATCTGGAGACAATAAAACTATCGTATTACCGCGGTTCCATTTCAATGAGTTCATTATTTAAATAAACTAAAATGAATACTTAACATTTAACATACCACACCTCAGAGTCATAACACATTATAATTTACTAGATTTTAAATTAAATACAGTCATCAATACTTATGAGCAAGGACGATTTCGCACTGGCAAAGACTAGCGCAGTAGCAATTCTATTTTGGCCGCTGCAGTTGAGGATCTGAGAAATCCATGCGCAAAATTATGGCCTACGCTGCATCGGTAACGTAACACTACATTTCTTTCATATTAAAATCATGTATTCATTAGAGAAGTATTACACTTACTAAGAGATTGTCAAATTAGAAACTACCATCAGTTCGGAAAAGAAAATAACCTGACCCGAGTTGAACCGGCGAAAGAAACAGAGCAACTTAGATTTCATTTTCTTTTTTATTAATTTTTTATTTATTTATCAATTTTTTTTAAAGTATAGTTTTGTTTAATTGATTGATATAAAAGTTATTATTATCATATATGAATAATGTATATTTTTCCTTATATAATACAGTCAACACTTAACCAACTGTGATCTTACTTGGTGACGGTTAACCTGATCGATTTCGACCACGACAACCATTATCAAGAAAGACTAGCCATAACCATCTGCGCTGGACATACGGTTAGAAATATTTATATTCTCAAAAGGTTTACATTTGAATCACTTACAGAGAAAATTACAAGACAATTTACACTGTATATCATGGTGCATTCGTATAAGCACGTAGGCGTTAAAATTGCAATTGGATTGGTGATTTGAAAACGAAGCATTCTCTAAGATAACTATTCTGTAAGAGATGGTTCCGAGATACGACTTTTTCCTGAGTGATCTTTAAATGTAATGACTATTATAATCAATATCTCATATCCCTTTCAGATTTATATTTACATTACACGGCCGTGTTTTGTTTCAAATTTGATCTCATAAAGTAACCGTACAAATAGCGTGTCAATTAACAACGATTACATTGAGAGTTTTGAATGGCATATTCAAAACGAAACATACAAACATATTATATATATGTTAAATAGTTTGTAATTAATCGATATCAATAGATATGACAACCTAAATTTCACTCCTATCATTATTTATATCATACGCAATCCAAACTAATTTCGAGATATCAATCGTGTTATGAATATAAGTTATATTATTATTATTTAAATAAGTATCAATCAATCGAAAAATATAAGAATTCCAACATAGTTGTGAGGCGATTTTTTTACAGTTTTTACAGTGGTTACTCAAATGATATACATCTACTGTCATTGGTTCTATTTGTTAGGGCATTTCTTTTAATTATGGGCCACCTGATAATACCCGGTAAGTGGTCACCAACGCTCATAGAAATTGGCATTATAAAAAATGTTAACCATCGCTTACATCACCAATGCGCCACCAACCTTGGGAACTAAGATGTTATGTCCCTTGTGCCTATAATTACACTGGCTCACTCACCCTTCAATCCTACATTTTATTCAAATATTATCACATTTAGACAAAAGTTTACTTTACTTATCAATATGTATATTAGCGAAACACCACTGACCAAATATCACGAGATCTGCTCAACTACAGGTCCGATTGACTAGAAATTTATCATAGTATCCTTTACGTAGACGCTCACTAAGAATCAAACGCAAATTCTATCCAAAACAATTTCAACATCTGAAATTTGTAACAGTCAATTATTCAAATATCAAAATCAAAATGATTTACTCAACATTGTAGCATTACCCTTGCTTATTGATAGTCAAACCAGAAACTACCATCGGTTCGAAAAAAAACACCCAGCCCTGAGAAGAACCGGCGAAAGAAACTCAGCGGGTTTTTTAAATACTTATATCATGTATAATTACATTTAGCACACAAGCTTTCATTTATATTTTTTTAAATTTAGCAACTGAGGCATTTTGAATTTACAAAAATTAAACTAAAGAGGTTACGTATGTCGTTGTGTATGAAATTAACCTGTAAGAAGTTGGGATGGAGAGTTATATTATTATTATATTATATAAGAAAATTAATTTCCACACAATAATAGATATAATTAATGTCGTTTTACAGATAATTTTCCAACACCTGAAGTGCTTAGATTTATTTTAGATCTAAATCAATTTAATCTTATCATTCTACTACTATCTATATAAAATGTACACTCGGCCACCTAATACACGTTTATATTTATTTTTTAACTACACATTGTAACTTGACGAGCCGGTTTGCGTGGTTGGTGGATGCTTGTTCGATTCCCACCCAGGACAGATATTTGTGTGCATGAACATGTCCGTTTGTCCTGAGTCTGGGTGTAATTATCTATATAAGTATGTATTTACGAAAAGAAAAATAGTATATGTTGTATATCAGTTGTCTGGTTTCCATAGTACAAGCTCTGTACAAGCTTAATTTGGGATCAGATGGCCATGTGTGAAAAATGTCCCAGGATTTTATAACATATTATATTATAGTCAAAGTAAAAATTTAAATTTTATACTAGCTACGCATTCCGAGAAGAATCTCCATACCTTCTTCCCCAAAAATCGAGAGGAGGCCTTAGCCCAGCAGTGGGACATACACAGGCTGTTACTTTTACTATACGCATTCCGACTTCATGCGGGCTTAATAAAGATTATATTAAGAGATATTCTTTAGTCAATCTTATTTATAAGTATTAAAAAAAACCTTGAATTATAAAATGATTGAGAATTAGGAATAATAGCTAGGATTTTAAATTTTAGGATTATAATATGTTTTCTTATCCTCGTCTCTGTCGCCATAATATTCTCTCTTTCTCGCATGTCACCGAACTTTATTGAATATATATAATATATTTTTGTAAATATAAGCCCTAAGCTATGTATTTAGGTTATTATATTGTATTATGTTTGGGGCACAAATAAAGCATATGAAACCCAAATAAGTAATTGACTTCAAACTTGATCAATCTTCGGTTAAAATTCACAAAATAAGTGTGATAATTAAATCTGATAACAATTGCTATCCCGATTGTTTTTATATTCCATATATTCTATTGTTTTTATTATAATTCCGAAACTTTATATTTATAATTATGTCATAAATTAGATTTTCGTTTCGTAATTAGCCATTTTATATCATCAATATCTTCTTTAACGATAAACTATCACTAATTACTTTGCTTAAAAACAAAGATTTGTTTACTGTTTAAAAAATAACATGATTTTATTTAATGATTAATTTCGTGAGTATTAAAAAAATATAATCGTATCAAAGCGAGTAATTTTCATTCGATTGCTTATCCGATTAGTAGTATATACGAGCAATGTTTAAATATTTCCTATTTTTTATGCGTTATTTACAAACTATATATATATATACTGTTATGACTGTCTCATTGGCCTAGTGGCTAGCTTATAAGGCCTCAGATCTCGAGAGTCCGGGGTTTAAATCCCATTATGAAAATACGTTCGAAAAATTCTCCGTAACTGCACGGACACTGTTAGTTGGATATGTATAGATACACTTCCGAGGCCCAAAAACCGTTAGTCCTTTGCTTAAACCCTTTCCAGGCGTCTGCTCTCGCCCCCTCTAATAATGGTTCCCATATTATATATATATAACGTGTTAATGCTGTTGCCAGCAAAATAAAGAAGACGTAACCACTATACTGTCGATCTAATATATACTAAACTAAACAAGAATAAACAAGTTCGTCGCCTAAACATTTTCTTCTTTAATAGTCTTCTTCTGCCTAGCACTTCCCCGGCCTAATAACGTCAGGGTCCGCTTTCCTGCATCTAGGCCTCCACTTTGCTCGATCTAAAGCGTCCTCTTTAGTGAGATCGTGCTCTCATATCGTCCCTCACAACATCGAGCCAGCGCTTCTTGGGCCTGCCGCGGGATCTAGGGCCTTCGACAACAACGTCCAGGTTGGTCTGCGGCTAACGTGGCCAAACCAACGCAGACGGCTTTCCTGCAACTTATACGCTACATCGCAAACGCCAAGGCTACCACCGATGTGCTCGTTACGAATGCGATCTAGTCGCGTTACGCCACACATCCACCGCAACATCTTCATTTCCGCGGCGTGAAGTTGCTGAACGTATCTCGCTAGCGCTGGCCACGTCTCGCCGCCGTGCAATAAGACTGGTCGGATAATGCACTTATACACAAGGTTTTTTCCCTTTAATTTCACTGGTATCCTGCGATCACAGATTACCCCGGTGACTTCCCGCCATTTGGCCCAGGCTGCGTTTATTCGAGCTCTGACGTCGTGGTCGATTGTACCAGACTCGTGCAGTACGGACCTCTCCGCCTATCTTTATGGGTTCGGGGTACGTCTTACCACAGGCCATATACTCGGTCTTCGCAACATTTAGCGTCAGACCGCCCCTCTCTAGCACACTATTCCACTGGTTCACCTTTTGCTCCAATACCTGCTTATCCTCATCTACCAGTGCAATATCATCACCATACATCATGAGCCAGAGAGACGGCTCATGGGCTTTCACTATGACAACGTCAAGCACTACACTGAACAGAAAAGGACTCAGGGCCGAGCCTTGGTGGACACCAACTGTGATCGGGAAAGGGTGTGTGTCGCCAACGGCGGTCCTTACTATTGTTTCCGAATTATGATAAATGTCTCGGATAATGTCAATATAGATTTGTGGCACGTTCTTCATCTTCAAAGCCCACCAGATAATTTCAAACGCCTTCTGCAGGTCTAGAAATGCCATGTACAGCGGCTTCTTCTTTTCCCTGTGGGCCTCGGCCACTATTCTTAGGGCGAAGATGGGGTCTATGGTTCCACAGCCTGGGCGAAACCCATATTGACACTCCGAGACAGTACATTCTTGCCGGAGCCTTGAATCGATTACGCGTTCGAAAAGTTTCATGGTGTGGCACATAACCTTAATACCGCGATAGCTTTCGCAGTCCTGTACACTACCTTTGCCTTTATATACTGGAGTAATGATACTCAATCTCCAAGAGTTGGGCATATACGGCTAGTAAGTATTCGGTTAAAAAGGTCAGTAAGTAGGTTCACACCATGAGAACCAATCGCTTTCCACGCTTCAATCGGCAAGTCGTCAGGGCCTACGGATTTTCGGTTCTTCATTGTACGAAGACATTTGAGTACCTCGTCAGGTGTTACCGGTGCAACAAGTCCGAGATTTGGAGGCAGTTCTGGAGGAGAGACATTACCGTGTTGTGTGTTAAGCAACACGTTAAAGTAGTCGCGCAACCTCTTCTTCACCTTAACTGCGTCGCAAACCAAAGTGCCATTTGAGTGTCGCTTTCTCCCGAGCTTTTGCCAAACGGAAGATATTCTTTTGGCCCTCGTTTGTCTCAAGCGTGTCATAACAAAGGTGACAACGTCTGGTAGCGGGCTTTGGCAACTGCTCGTTTAGTGGCACATTTAACTGCTTTATATGCGGCCCGATCTTCAGGAGATTTGGTCTCTTGCCACTTTTTACACTGTGTCTTTTTCTCTCGAACATCCTCCTGTACTGAGCCGTTCCACCACCACGTCCCCTTGTCGATGACGCGGCCTCCCTTCGAAGTGCCAAGCACCTGTTTTCCAATGGTGTTCACTGTTGACTGGATCCTAGACCATTGACTATCGACTGATTCCTCTGTGTCTGTGCTTAAGTTTGAGCTAGCTACGACTTTACAGAAGTCATGCTGTTTCGGTCCATTCAACAGCCATTAGTTTTAGGTCTGCTTCGTTCAGGTACTTTTTTACTTGGTACTACCAGCATGTCCATGACAAGGACGCCGTGTTGTGTTGTGAGACATTCCCCAGGAATTACCTTGCAGTTGGTCACTTTACCAATTTGGCTTCCTTAATAGTGATGACAAAATTGTTTTATTACAAACAACATTAAAAAAAAAACTTGTATCTGTCAGTAATAATGTCCCCCCACGTTTGTACGAACAGACAATTTCTCATTACTTTATATATATAGAATGATTTAACTGATAACGTTATCAATGATATCAAACATCGGGAGGGTCTGAGGTCAATTGTCTAGACAGTGAATGATAGCTCAGCATCCGGATATGCTTAGTCCTCTGGCAGGACGTCATTTATGTGATACTCTGATCAAATCAAATTATATATATATTAACAGCCTGGACATTCACTACTGGGCTAAGGCCTCCTCTCTTTTTTTTTTTGAGGAGAAGGTTTTGGAGCTTATTCCTATTAATGGTTTGGTGGAATACACATGTGACAGAATTTCATTGAAATTAGACACATGCAAGTTTCCTCACAATGTTTTCCTTCACCATCAAGCACGAGGTAAATTATTACACAAATTAAATACATGAAAATTCAGTGGTGCTTGCCCAGGTTTGAAGTTACGATCATCGGTTACGATTCACACTTTCTTACCACTATGTTATCTCGGCTATTAATAAAATTATACTTTATATAAGTAGGCTTTTGCGAGCACTTTTAATCGACATTTTACATGATTAAATTAAACTAGGCGTTACCGTCGTTAAATTAAGCACTACCGCCGTTTCGGAATAAGCTTACAAGATATATAACTTCTTGGATACCGTGATAAGTGAAATATTGGCATTATCTATCTTAATAAATGGGAACACATTTTTTGTATTGCCTTTTTTTTATTGAATAGGAAGGCGGACGAACATATGAGCCACCTGATGGGAAGTGGTCACCAAACGCCCTTAAACATTGGCATTGTAAGAAATGTCAATACAGCAGTCAAGAAATGCAAATATCGCTTATACAGCCAATGCGCCACCAACCTTGGGAACTAAGATTTTATGTCCCTTGTGCCTGTAATTACAATGGCTCACTCACCCTTCAAACCGGAACACAACAATAACAAGTACTGCTGTTTTGCGTTAGAATATCTGATGAGTGGGTGGTACCTACCCAGACGAGCTTGCACAAATCTCTACCACCAGTATAGCCTTTCTGAAAAAATTACTAAGCCAGTATACATATACCTTTTACCAGAAGATGCAATGCTTTTCGGAGGCTTTATGAGGCTATAAAATTATTGTATAGGTAGCTGCGCTTGGCAGTTTCACCTGCTTGAAATTTAGACTTTTGACGTGTCAAGCGTAATTATCATATTCTTGTATTATAATATATTTTGAGTTAATTTTACTTGTTTATATTATTGTATATAAAGAATGATGTGAATAAATTGATGTGTTTTCAGTTATTTCTGACGTTACTAATTAAAGACAATTTAGATTCATTAACCAATAAAACGACGCGGACCAATTGCCAACCTTGCCCGTCAAGCTGGCGCTGCCGTAACAGCCTGTGAATGTCCCACTGCTGGGCTAAAGGCCTCCTCTCCTCTTTTTGAGGAGAAGGTTTGGAGCTTATTCCACCACGCTGCTCCAATGCGGGTTGGTAGAATACACATGTGGCAGAATTTCAATGAAATTAGACACATGCAGGTTTCCTCACGATGTTTTCCTTCACCGTTAAGCACGAGATGAATTATAAACACAAATTAAGCACATGAAAATTCAGTGGTGCTTGCCCGGGTTTGAACCCACGATCATCAGTTAAGATTCACGCGTTCTTACCACTAGGCCATCTCGGCTAATAAAAAAGCTGGCGCTGAACGGAATGGAAACGAAATATCATATTTCCAATATTCACAACAGGAAGATATCACTTAGCACATATAATAAAGTAATTAGTGGATCAGGAACAGAATACGATTTTAAATGATAATAGGATCTTAAATGATGGAAGACATTCTGAGGAAACCAGTCAGATAAAATTCTGTATATGCTTTGGAGCAGCGTAATGGTGTTATTAGAGGAACATGGGACGTGATACATTATACCAATCACAGGGTTATATCTCCTATATTTCCGTTCATATAAATAATGTTATACTACATAAAACGTTTATATTGGAAGATAAACATACATTTGGCGTTCAACCGTGGCCTTCTTTGGTGTACACAGAATACCACATCAAAATTCTATCGCGATTGGATGAATAGTTCAGGAACGCATAGAGGAAAAACATACATAATAATAATATCCTCTAGAGTGATTTCGGCCACGGTGGCCATCTCTCTTGAGATTAGCCAAGTTCGGAAGAGATAATATAGTGCACAAGTGTGTGCTCAAACACAGGTGCACTCTCTCTTCCCTCACTCTCATAATTCGATGGGACGGCAATCCGACACGACCGGAAAGAGTTCAGGTACAGGACCAACGGCTTTACGTGCTTTAGGCACGGGAGTGTACACACTTCCAACTTCACACAGACTCCGGGATGCTACTGAGAATTTTCTGACAGAAAAACCCAATGACTTTTATTGGCCCGACCTGGGAAATGAACCCAGGACCTCCGGGGCTGCGGCCTTACATCATGCCACTAGACCGACGAGGCAGTCACAAACATACAAACTACATACACGGTTTTCATATTTAACTAATAACTGATAATTACAAGTAACGACCATTAAGTCGTTCCAAGCATTCGTCACATGTACGCATGGGTATACGATTTCGAATCTCGAATTATATAGATAAGTCTATTATCCGTCAACAAAATGAATCGTTTTTTGAATATAGCATTGGAAATTAAAGGATACACAAATTAAAATTACATAACACCGTAAATATCTATACAAACTGCTTGCATTGGAACTGCACGCCAGCTGAAAAATTATTGTTTTGAAGTAGCTTTAGTGCGGTTAGCATAATTGTCTCGTAACTGCAAACGGATTGCGCGATCGGTCGTTGGATCTCGACTTCAGACCCGACCAACCGACTGCAAGCAGACTACACAATCGGTTTTCAGTTTCGATATATATTATTAGGATTATATTTTATTAGGTGGTCAGGCAAGCCAAGGGGTTGGTACCAACCACTTATCAGGTATTCTACCGCTAAACAGCAATACTTAGTACTTTTGCGTTCCAGCTTGAAGGGTGAGTGAGCCAGTGTATCTGCAGGCACAAGGGACATAACATTTTTGTTCCCAAAGTATTGGCGCATTGGCAATGTAAGGAATGGTTAATATTTCTTACATTACATCGCCATGTCTATAAGCGGTGATGATCACTTAACACCAGGTGAACAATTTGCCCGTACGCCTGCCTACCTATATTTTTTTCGCAGCTGTCATACGTGTGATTACAACATTTCACGAGTACGAAGTAGGTACGAAGTGACGTTTTACAGAATAGCACCGCAGATGGATTAAACATCTAAAAGCTATCTTAATATACTTGAGAGATAATGTTTAAACATTATCTCGTTTCAACCACATGTTTCATTCTATAACAGAACGAACCAATTTGGTTCATGTAATAAGATATCAATACCTCATAACGCATAACAGATGCGCCAGTCGCCATTCAGCTCACACAATATGATGTATTTTAATACATACTTGATATCCAACACTTGGAGGTTATTTGATGGTATATAGGGCAATACATTAACGTTAAATTGCGTTATAAAATGTATTAATTAGAGACTATAATATTTATGAGTTAATTCTATAACTATCCTTACTGTAATTATTACAGTAATAGCCTGTGAATGTTCCACTGCTGGGCTTTGAGAGGTATGGAGCTTATTTCACCACGATGCTCCAATGCGGGTTGGTGGAATACACATGGGGCAGAATTTCAGTGAAATTAGACATATGCAGTTCAGTGGTGCACAGCACAGCACAGGACAATTCAGTGGTGCTTGCTCGGGCTTGAACCCACGATCATCGGTTAAGATTCACGCGTTCTTACCACTGGGCCATCATTACTATAATTATGAATAAATATAATTTACTTTTCTATCAATATTTGATGACATTTAAGTTATTACTTTATCGATTTAACGTTACTACTTCAAATGTATTACCGACAATAACGTTTTTCTTTTCGTATAATTTATATATTCCCGAGCGATATGCCCAAGAATAGCTTTGTGAATATCTTCCTACCAATCTATATTATAAATGTGATTTTTTTTAACCGCAAATATAAGTTAAACGGTATATCGATATCAGCTACTACAAAATGGGATATAATCGCTGTAATTATGGGAAATATAATAGTATACATTGTGTTCTATTTGACAATGTGCAGATTTGTCGTTATTTTAAAGGGTAGCATTATGTTTTATATGTATTTAGGAACTTACTTATTATATCTCGCTAATTATATAATACAAAGTGTTCAGAGCATAATCAGAAGTGCCTCCCATGTAGAAATCGTGCTAAATCTCCAAAAAGTTGACAGTATTTTGTATGATGGTAACGATACGAGGAAATTGTCAGTAATCGTCAGGTTCGCTTTGCTGTGTCTTTTCACATTTTATATTTTATTGGTATCCGTAAAACTATTCGTTGATCCCTATTGGTTCTGGGCCAGATGTGCCTTTATATTTATGACTATCATTTTCGATGTTGAGTTGCTCTATACTTCGTTCATAATTTATTATTTGGCGAGAAAAGTTAAGTTATGGACCAAGAAGATCCTTTGCAAGAATAGATTTAAAAGAATCCAAGATATTCTAAGGGAAGATGTTATCACAACAAACAAATATGAATCAATGTTCGCTGTTCTGAAAACAATACTTGAGATTATTATGAAGTTGGAAAAATCATCACAATTGACGGTAATCTAACATTTTGTTTGAATACTAACACTTTTTTTTCTGAACCTGTTTCACTATACTTACGACGTTTTACATTAATTCCATAATAAAACGTTCGAATTTCTTATACTGTTAATATTTTTTTTAGATTTTTAACCACATGGCTTTGCAATTCTTTCAATCACTGGCTTACATCCAAGTTTGTATCGAAGGCTTACAGAAAAATTTGGTAAGTCAAATTATTTTTTATTAACGGAATACTCAATTATATTTCGGTGTCAACAGTGACTTAGATTTAGATATTTTACCACATTTAAATAGTTACTTTAAAATTATATATTGCAAAATATATTTAATACGTGTGCCGTTTCTTTTTGCTTTTGAATCAGTAAAAAGAAACTATCTTCAGAGTTCACTTTATTCCATGAAGGTCTTTTTCCATTTTAACTACGTTAAAACACAATTATAAAGACGTGTTCTGTTAATCTAACATATTGTAAGTCCGGAAAGTCCAGGATACATTTTGTCACAAAAAGAATTCCCAATAATTAATTATCCGCTTAACGATAAGTTCATTTAATTTAAAAGTTTCTTATTCTTCTATTTCACAGTTTAGTTCATCAGTCCTCGCCAGTCATACTCTTGGAATAAGTACCTGGCTAACAAAAGGCATACTTCTTGAAATTATATTGTGTATCTGTTGTGAAGCATTTTATATGAACGTCAAGTTAGCTAAGACTGCAGTATTATCGTTTTTTATTGAAACATATTCATGTAAGTGAAGTTTTTTTTTTATTTTACCGATAGGATCAAAGAGATTATCATTTGGTAAAGACACTAAAGAGATTGCTATAAATGACGTCATAAAATATAAAATTTACTAGATGATTGCCTTCATATTATAAATATGGTTTTCTATGTATTACTAATATTTTTTTTATTTTAATCTTTGCTAACATTTACTATGGTAACTGGTTATGGCAAGATGACCAGTTCTTTTAACTACTTATATAAGCCAACAGTGCTTTTAATTGCTAAAATCTAATATGAATCATTATAACTTTAGAAAAAAACAGAGAAACTCGACAATCTAATTTGAACAGTTTATTAACAATATAAACCTTCGGTTTTAATCAAATGTCCTTGAAAATTACATCTACCAGATGAAGATTAATTTTACGTTCACTGTTGTATCCAAATAGACACATTTGTTCAAGCTAACAATCACTATTATTAAACAAGTCTCCAAGTTTCCTCTGTCTGTCTATAACATAAAAACTACCAAATTGATTTTCATACGGTTTTCGCCAATAGCCAGGACGATTTATGAGAAAGGCTTAAGAGGAAAATTCATTAAGGATTTGTGTAAATTGGCCAGTACAATTCCCTGTCGGAAAAAATGCCGACCGGGAATTGTACTGGCCCGCGCCGCTGACACTAATAGTTGTATGTGTTACAGTATAAGCGTTTTATGTAACTGATATATGAACCCGGGACGGGTAGCTAGTATATAATCTAAGACATAAAATGTGAGAACTTTTCAGATAGACGACGAAAATTCGCAAAAAGATCCCTGCGTGTGATACAAACTCATTTCAAGAAGATTAGTGTTTGTGGTTTGTTCACGATTGAAGCATCACTATTACTCCGTTTCGTTGCTGTCATCACACATTATATAATTGTATTTATACAATTTGCATTTCTAAGTAAATCTGATTAGATAAATGATTTGGTTGAATAATTATGAGATAAGTATTTAGGGTTCCATTTTTTAGGAACTACATCAGATTATAAATGTGTGTATTTTTCCTGAAGTTTAGAATTGATATCGTAAGATTTATACTAAATAATTAATTAAAATTTACTCTCTGGTGGTAGGGCTTTGTGCAAGCTCGTCTGGGTAGGTACCACCCACTCATCAGATATTCTACCGCAAAACATCAGTACTTATACTATAAATGGTGAGCGAGCCAGTGTAATTACAGGCACAAGGGACATTACATCTTAGTTCCCAAGGTTGGTGGCGCATTGGCTATGTAAATGATGGTTAACATTTCTTAGAAAGCCAATCTCTATGGGTCTTGGTGACCGTTTTGGTGGCCTTCCTATTCTATAAATATATATACTTATATATAATAACAGCTTACACTCTTTACAGTATGCTTCATATAAGATCATCAAACAGGTAATGACAAGATTCGTGGATGTGATAGCTTTTTCAGCGATATGATTTCTCTTTCATTTTTTCAGACACCTTCAGGTCACTAACTAACGGCATCAATTTGATGACGTGAGTGATTTTTCAAGTTTTAAAGTCATTAATTTTGCATAGACTCTATGCTTGCATAATGTTTACATTTTCGGGTAGCTTTCTGCAATTAAGATTTCAATTACCGGAGAGATATGATAAGCTATAGCCAGCGTGTGTCTTGTTTTTTTGGTACTACCCAAGAATATTGTTAATAGAACAATTTAAATAAAATTATTAGGCATTACAATATTGTTTTATTTATAATCCATTATTTTTTGCTTCATATCAAAAATACGTAAATCACAAAATGGTTGGTTTATGGTATAGAGTCGTCATTGCTCAGAAATACTGTAAGGGGCAGAAATAAATTGTTCAAATATCATTATTAATGCGCTACACTAAAGTTGTTATAACTCATGGCGTGTATTGAACTAGCTTATTAACTCACTGAGGAAAACATCGTGAGAAAACCTGCATCAGTCGGATCAAATTTATCCACACGTGACCCAAAAACCTCCACCACAGGAAAGGATATTAACATGCCACTTTTGTGTTAATATTAATTTCGTAACTACTTACAACTGTACTGTTTGCTTAATAATTATTGATTTTGTAGGTATTTAGTAATTCATGCTTTTTTAATTCGTATTAATGGAAGGGAAGGAAGGAAAACTAGCTAAATTGTGAATATATTATAAGAACATTGAAAAACGACAAAACATTATATTATTTATGTTTAAAATCGTAAATACTATTGATAGTAATATACGATAACAATTAGCGCAATTTATTTGTCAAAAGATAATTAACTCGTATGAATATATACATATATTTACTTAAATTTTTCAATGATATCTTTTAATAACTTATACTATCATTATATATATTATATATCTATATTTTTTCCAATGTATCATTATATAAATGATACATTGGAAAAAATATAGATTTATGAAGTCTTTTTAGGTATTTTTCATTAAGAGCTCTCCACAAAGATATGTCTATGATGCTTGTATGTCTATGGTATTTACGTTTGCTATCGATAATTGAACGCCAATAAAGTGCTTTTAAAATTGACCTTAGTGCATTTTAAGTAATAAACTTATCACTTAATCCACTAACGGTTCGTAACATCTAATTCATTTAATCGATCTCTCACGTTCAGTTGCAAAACTATCAGCCATTATAAAACTCGTGAAATCATGTTTGACGAAGATATTATGAATATTTTCAAAATTATTTACATCATAGCTGTTCCGTTTTGTATGAGGAAATTTAAATTGAATGAAAATAGTATTTCTAAAACCACAAAACGTGATATAATCGCGGTTGTGTTTGGAAATTTAATAATGATATCCTTGCTTATCAGTATAGTTTTGACATTATTGCATTTATTAGGATCGAAATTGACGCTGTATATTTATATCGGAGCATATATATTATATGTAATTAACCACTTTTTACAAAGCGTATCAAATATTATTAAAAGCCAGGATCACGTCGACGTCATGACTAATCTTCAGCGTGTTAATAGAATTCTATATCATTTTCACGATACGAAAATGTTGAAAAACTTAGTTTGGTCACAAATTATTACACAGTTGCTTCTGTATACCGTTATATTATGTTCTAAGATGTATATAGATCCACTTTGGTTTCATACAAGAGGATTATTTATATTACTGACATTCATTTTCGATTTAGAATTGTTTTATATTGCGGATATAATTTATTTTTTGGCTATGAAAATTAATCGGTGTATTCACAAGGTTCATGATGAGAGATTTAGGCAGATCTATTCAATCTCGGAAGATGCACGTGAGGCTATTATGCTGACAGTTTTTGAAAAAATATTTGACACCATAATGATCATGGAGAAGACATCAAAATTAGCGGTAACTTATAAAAGTGATAAAATCATAATTACACCTAACTTCACCAAAATTTTCCAGTTTTTTTTTTTAATAATACTTGCATTGTCCTTTTTTATAAGGAATGACTAATATAGTGGTAAATATGACCCTCCAATTAAGCGTACAGCTTGTGTAGGAGTTAGTGCGACAATAACCCACAAGAGAAATATATAAAAATCATGATTGTATGTATGAGAGTATGATTATGTTTTTTTATATATTTACAGATTTTCAATCATTTCTCAATGGAATTCTTGCAATCATTGGCTTATTTAAAAATCTGGATTGAGTGGCTACTGAATGAAACGGTAAGATGTAACTAACTGAATATCATTTAAAGATTGCGTTATCCTTTTTAAATATATATTTTTATTTAAGATCGATGATCTCATATTTGCGACACACACGTTGGGAGTAATCTTGTGGACAGTGAAAGGCATCGTAGTTGAAACTACTTTATGTATTTATTGCGAGATTCTAGAGAAGAAAGTGACAAGCGCGCGGATAGCGGCCATTTTGATTTTGAACCACTCTGATTCTTGTAAGTATTAAAACTAAGGATTAAAGGTGTAGTTGGTTAGAGAATCTTGGGCCTTTAGGGATTTCAAGTTCCTGTCGCACGGATCCACATTAAAAAGTTACATGGAGTACTTATTTGACTGTTAAGGGTTGGTTCGGGATTCAAGTGGCTTAAGTGGAGTAAGGGGACTTAAGTTTTGGTTCGTTCCCTCATTAACCACGACCGCGTGGTGATCTGAGACTTATCACACTCAATGTAATCTGTTACTTCTCATCCGCCTAATTGTACTATCATATTCACATTATTTATCAAAAAAATAAACAAATTTCCGGTTCATTTGCCAAATTCTCTTATAATAATTTTTTATACATGTAGAATAAATAGATTGTTATTCAATATCGCCCATCGCTTTCTGACATTTCATATTTGTATTATTCGGTAAGGTTCGAGTTTGTTGTTACTGCTTTATTATAGTTGGCGTAATATATATATATATATATATATATATATATTACGCCATACATACATCGACGATTATACTCACGACGAGCAGCTGCGGCGTCACCGTTACAATATCCATAGCAAAATAAGATGTCAGCGTATTCCTCATTAGAGTACGGACGACGAGAAGAATTTTGTTCTGCAGCCATAATAGTCCTTTTTACGCGCCAAGTTATCATAAACACAAATCACAAATTCCTTTTAGCTAGCCGAGTCACGAAGTTGTAAGAAACAGAGTCCAGTAAACGAAGCGGTTTTTTTCAAAAATTTAAGAGATCAATATTCACTAAAGCGCGTCCACACTATACGAGCAGTGCAAGTACAGTGAGTATTATGTACCCCGACAAGGTTTTATTACTCTTATTCCTAAAAGAAATGAGATAAAAGGAAATTAGAAAAAATGACGGTAAATTCAAAGGAATTGATAATAGTATTCCACAAACAGCTCTGGTTTATCTCTCCTTTTTTACCTATTACCCCTATTAAAAATAATCTTTAACTACTTTGCATTGAGGTCCTTTTGTCTTTGATCCAGATTTAATTTCTTAACAATAGCATTTCTTAGAATTTCCTACCTGGTCTCTTTGTTATCTAATTTTCTCCTGAGTTTATGATTGTTACTGTACTTTTTATGTACCGATGGATAGCTAAGGAAACGCAGATGTTTTTAAAATGATCCGCACGATAAGAGCCATAGTGATTTTTACAAAAAAATTGCGAGTAACTTAAAGAATCAAAATTAAAAATCGAAAAGTTGTACAGTTTTGGATCTGTAATTTAAAAATGCTTGAAGATTGTTTTTGTTTTATAACTGGTTATTATTAACTAGGATGTACCCTAGCAAGAAATACAAAAAAAAATAGGGAAAATACGTTGATTTTTTTTTATTGAATTTTAGAATCTTAAACATCCTTTAAATAAAAAAAATATTAAAAAATTAATAACTCGAAAACGATACACTTTTGCATAAGCATTTTGGGGGTCATTTGATAGCTATTGTCCTGAACTATAACCCTTTAAAAGGATCGTGACATATTACCCTGTAACCCTGTATATATATATATATATGTATATATATATATGTATAATATATATATATATATATAATAATATATATATATATATATATATTATTTTTCAGATAATACTAAGAGATTCGCGAAGAACGCGCTAAGAACAACAACGTTTCGTTACAAGAAGCTGAATGGGTTGGGAATGTTTGACGTTGACGCGGGCCTACCGCTAAAATTTGCTGTTCTCCTGGCTAACTACACGGTCGTCCTGCTTCAATTTGCGTTCTCATAAAATTGTACATCACATTAGCACAATTACGTCATGAATCCCTTTAATATAATCCAATATAATAATTATAGCGTTTATTTATTTACTCCCATTGTGACGCAGAGTATAGCGTGGCCGATGGCGTTTACAGGAGACCAAAGCCTAAAAGCTGATCCATAAAACAGTGTAATATAAATATACTTATTTACTTTTATTTATATATAGACGCAATGGTTCACAATTATAAAAATCATTTAGTACCTAAATATCGTCAATCACTAAATGTAAACAAAAATAACGGTACCTATATAATAATAATAATTACGAAAATATAGAAGATCGGAACAAGCCCCATATATTGAAAGAAGGTGGTTTGTTAGCGATGGAATATTTACAGCCTTTAATTTTACTACAATAATAATGTCCTCCAGACCGATTTCGGCCACGGCGGCTAATCTCAAGGGAGATTAGCCAACTGCGCAGGAGATATTATAGTGCACAAATGTTATGAAGTGTGATGATGGGACGGCAATCCGACACGACCGGAAAGAATTCAGGCGCATGAACAACGGCTTTACGTGCTTTCCGAGGCACGGGAGTGTACACACTTTCAACTTCCACACTCCGGGCTGCTACTGAGAATTTTCTGACATAAACACCCAATAACTTTTTATTGAATATATTTACATATGTATCTATTTTTAAGTATCTTACAAGTTAATTACTATAGATAGGCTGATAGATACTTAGTTCCATACTTACAAGATTATTGTAATTGATTAATATTATTATGCAGTGTTGTTTGGCGACCTCATTATTCTGCCCACTGTATCAGACTTGAGCGCATTCATAAAAGATTTCTATGGCACATTTCATATGAAGCAAGAGTTCATAAACCAATACTATCTTATAAAAATAGACTAAAATACTTTAAAATTAGAAGTTTAGAACCAAGAAGTGACCTATTAGACCTTATATTTTTATACAAATTACTTCGAAATAAAATAGACTGTCCAAACTTACTGTCTAAATTAAAGTTCAGAGTGCCCTGTAGATATCCTCAAAAACCTAATACGCTCTTAGTACCACCTCTCTGCAGAACTGTTTTTTCACAAAATTCACCAATACCACGATTATGTAAACTATACAACGGGCTTAGTGGATTGCTAGATATCAGTACGGACTCGACTAGCACTTTTCGTAATGATGTTAAAGATTGTTGCAATAATATTAAATATCAGTGTAAATTTGTAGTATTTTGTAATGTAGCATAAGAAGTTTTTGTTATTTCCGTTCTCTTTGTTTTTTTTCTTTTTATTTTAAACCAATATAATTGTTTTTAATAACGCAATATCCTATCTTTGTGCCATTTAATTTTTAAATTATTTTTTTTTATCTTTTTTTATTGTCACTTATTAGTCAAGCACTTTAATAATTTTATAAAACTGTAATCGGCACAAGAACACTATGCATGCAGTGTTTGCTTTCAAATGGGTGTACATAAAATGTTCCTAGTTTTAGCACACAATTTATTAAGATATTATGTCCGCTGGCAAACCTTTAATAAATAAATAAATAAAATTATATACTTAACATATATAAGCAAAATTTTTATTATTATTTTTAATGTTATTTTATTATCTTAAGGATTAGAAATAAATAAACTTAAGGTTGATTTGTATCCAAATAAAACGACATTTAAAGTTTTTTATTCCGTTTTTCCTCTCAATTCTATATTACTTTTCTTACTCAATAATTGTTTTTTTAAAACATCAAATGTTTTTGTAAATATCATTTCTAATTTTTTATTATTATCATATATAAACAATTACACAAAACATAAACGCCAGTATCAATGAAAACTTATCAAACATAAAAGAAATATAAATACAATTATTTCTTTATAACTATATATATTATATATATATATATATATATATATATATATATATATATATATATATATATATATGTGTATATATATATTCAATATCAACATATATATATCTAAGAAATCTAACTATATGTAGTACATAAATAAAATATTTCCAAGCGCGTTAAATGGAAAGCTGATAACGCAGGCAATTAAAATTGCGTTTAGAGAATTTCTATAAATAATAAAATCGAATAAATTTGTGTTACGTATGTATCAGTTACGAGCATAAATTATGTGTAAATAATGAGATTACCGTTTGACAGAATACTTAATTAACGAGGGATTTTCGTCACAAAATTGCAATTAAAAATATCTGAACAAAAAATAATCAGCCATAAAACCGTTGATATAGACAGACGGGGTGAGACGGAGACTCAGATATTCACCTTAAATTTTAATCAAGGTTTTATAGAATTACTCGTCTACATCTTATTTATTTGTCTATATACATTTTTTCTTCTTGGGTTGCTGGATGAAATCCTTTCAATGAATAAGCATGTCTTTTATAAAAGTCTTCTTTTGACATAATCAAGATTATTTACTAGTGAAATTTTAGTGGGAATATGAAGAATGTTGTGCAGTCTCTAAGTCTTCTAAGAGATGCAGCTGAAGCAAACACCTTAAACTTAGTTCACATACCTTTGGGTCCCACGAAAACATTGGTTAAATATAAGGTCATCACCACTGTCATATAAGGTTTAACTGTATTATTGGTGTTATTTGCGATCTGTTAACACGTGTCAGTAATCTCGAACTGCCTTTTATAACCTGTTTCATTGTTTTTTTGGATTTAATTTTTTTCTATGTAAAATAAAATCACACTGAAGTAAGCTATATATTGCATCAAAACTTATCTCAGAGTAATAAAAATATACATTGTTTATTTTTAAATTAAAATTAATTGCAACATTGAGCAAATTGTTAAAAGTTTTAGTTCAGTCTTTAAAAACTACGCAACTTATTTACTTAGTACGTTGTTCCATTCGCCTGCTTTGTCAATTCCCTTTTCTCCTTTTTAGTTCTTAAATCGTAGTATATTTCTTCTAGTTTCCTATTCTTAGTTTCTGGTACTATCAAAATTACATACAAAGCGGTGATCAAGCACATCGCTCCGAAAAAGTAAAATGCCGCGTATATTCCTATTGATTTCGATAAAGGTTTGAAGAATAGTAGTTGGAAGAAATCAGCCATCGAAGCTATTGCCATCGTAGTCGCCAAGACTGTTCCACGATACTGAAATTGAATTTTCAAAATTTTATTGCTGTTAGTTTTTTGTATGTGGTTCGTATTGTGGCATGTAGAAGTTCGAATAAGTTTATGAACATTAATTGAATTTATGTTTATTTATACACAAAAAATATCACTACCCTATGACATATAACTATTTAAAAGTGACACCCCTGTATCGCTGTCTTTAGAATCTAAAATATTTTATTTCAATTAAGCAATTTCTCTGACACAATCTCCCATCTCTCTCAATAACGATTTTTTTTAAAAGTAATTAAATATTCAGCTGAGTGCTGTTGGTTTTTCAAAATTGATATGTGGCAAAAACTGTTACTGGTGGTAGGGCTTTGTGCAAGCTCGTCTGGGTAGGTACCACCCACTCATCAGATATTCTACCGCAAAACAGCAATACTTGATATTGTTGTGTTCCGGTTTGAAGGGTGAGTGAGCCAGTGTAATTACAGGCACAAGGGACATAAAATCTTAGTTCCCAAGGTTGGTGGCGCATTGGCTATAAGCGATGGTTGACATTTCTTACAATGCCAATGTCTAAGGGCGTTTGGTGACCACTTACCATCAGGTGGCCCATATGCTCGTCCACCTTCCTATTCTATAAAAAAAAAAAAATTAAAAGGTGATTGTCACCGTAAAAAAACAGTCAACTAAGAGTATTTACTATATCTTTTTAGCTTGGCTTTATCAGGTCTTTCTTTACCTTAAAAGAAAATGTCTCTCCAGCAATCACCACAGAGATGGGCATCAGTCCAGCTGCGTCACAGAAGATGCACATACACAATGTCAGCACAGGTATCCAAGCTGGACCAGATATATTAAACTCATCAAGGAGGAACCAGGTCGCAAGAATACACATACTTATTCCAGATACGATGCATGTGATGAAAAGAAGGGGCTGAAAACAAATAAGTATATTGGTACCTGGTAAAAAGAAAAAAAACAATAGATATTAATATTGAGCGATTACACGTGCAATCTTAGTTGGCTGCTCTGAAGATCAACATGCATACTAAATAATGATCTATTTACGTAATTGTGTCTTTAACCAAAATAACCATCATAGGATGATGTCCTGCAGCCACGGTGACTATTAAGATAGGCTAGGCCAAACCACTCAAAAGAGTTCGAGACCAACCACTTTTCGTATTTTTCGTCAATTTCTTTTTTTTTGGACCGACGCGGATCTACCTTAGGAAGTAATAATCAATATTTTGCCCTTATTTGAAATACCTTTTTTTACGCTGGAAAAACGCATTACGTGTTTCCCCCACGAGAACAATGCCGGCGCCGAGTGCGCGCCGAACATCGGAATACCCACTAAAAACCCAGCGGTACTCTTTCCGTTTTAACGAGGAGCGCCACGGGATCGCTTGCGCATGCTACCGTGACGCTCTTATTTTAAATACTTTGCATAACTACTAAAATATTTTGTATTAAAAGATACATTTTCAATTTGACATGATAAAATAGATAATACCACATACCCGTCTACCGCACCTTTCGACGATACCAGAAGCCATGGTAGCACCACAAAGCTGTACCACGCCCAACACTATGGCCTGCTGATTTGGACTAAGAGCGACCCCTGTCACATCTGAGGCTAAAAGGAATATGTCCCCAGCAAAATTCAAAACAGGAACAGCGCCACATAACTCCCTAGCCAGAGCTGCTACTAGAGATATTTGAAAGGCTCTGAATAGTATCTTGTCAGTTACTGAAAATTTAATAAATGAAATAAACCATATTAATTACAGTCAATCATTAACTGTACATAGCTGTAAGTTCATTAAATATATAATTATATCAAAAGACAAATTTAAGATATCATGAAGTCCTGTCATTAATTTTAAACAAATTTTTAATAACCAATATTTACATTGGATATGTATTCAAAAGGCATTTTGTTTTCTTCGTTCGTAATTTAATTGCATTACCTGGGCTCTGTTAAAAGATAAAATCAAAATTTATTTACAAATATTTTTCATAAGAAATTTTCCTTTTCCTTCATCATTTTTCTGCTCTCTTTTAATTCGGTTCATTTCCTCTTGTATCACAACGTCATTCATCTTTCTACAGCGGAGCCAAACAAGCGCTTTTGTAGCTTCCTAAAGCGAAAACATATAACATATTACTTTATTTAATATTAACTTTGAACTATAATTTTACAGGATCAAATTAAAATCTCTTTAAATAATAAATAATATGGGTAGTACGACCAGAGCAAATATACATTAAGCACGTTTAACTGTCGTTCTATTAAAAGATCTGTCGAACAAGTAAGAGACCTGTCTAACAATAATAAAGTAAGAAATTTGTATTTTTTTTTTGTATCTCAATTATATGGACCTTTGTTGTCTGAGAATAAATGATTATTATTATTATTATAAATTTGGAACGATCGCGGGACTATTAAGTTACTATCTTGATCAAATACAATCACTTTTTAATATTATATTCTGAATAGAAATCAACGATTGATAAGTAACGCTTTTTATCATCTCTACAATAATGTTTTACAAACGAATAAAAATTAATTTCAAAAGCATGGAATCACTAAATTTTCCTATTTTGATTTTCAAAATAAACGAAAATAAATATCTAAAACGACAATGCTAACAACAAAACTTAGTCGAAGTTCTTTTATAAAAAAAGGACCGTAGTTCAAAAAAAAAAAGTAGTCTTCTATACATACTTTTGTCGAATCGTCATGTTACAGAATTAATATAAAATTACCATTTCAAACATATGGGATTCGAATGTTAATAGCATAATTAGGTATTGATTGAGCTGATGTGGTGATGCAGCCAGGAGGTAAATGGCTATATCATGGATAGGTAGAACTTCGAATTCGGGCTCTTTTTGTGTTAAGAATATAAAAAAGAAGAAATAAACATTAAAATATATTTTTGGAGTAATTAAAAAAAAGAATCAATTTTACCTCATCTTTTTCATTTTTGATAAGATATGAAGGTGACTCCGGCATTATCAAAAAAATCAAGAAATGTAACAAAGGCACAGCAAGGAATACAATAAGTATTGCTTCATAACTCAACATATCTCCAATAATGTAGGCAGAAAGGCTGCCTGTAGTAAAAAATAGCGCACCCTGAAATATACATTTAATAATTATTAAAAAAGTGCGCAAAATCGTGATAGGCTGCCAGTTTTAGATGCAACCGTTCTACAGGAGGTAGACTCTTTAAGCTTACGCTTACTTGTCCTAGTAATTCAGGTAGCCTTTTTCGCCACAGTTATCTTAATGATACAATAAAAAGCCTTGCCACCATCGACTTTATTCCTTTTATTGAGCTTCGAGGAAATTAGTCGTGATCTTGGTAGAGACTTAATGGATTGACGCTGGTTTCCTGGGATACTGACATGTTTTGGGATACTTGCCCCATCTCATATCAGAGGAACGAAGGATGTTAAAGGCTTAAGACATAAAGCTGGTGATAAGATGTGGTCTTTCGAAAGTCCATTATACTATTTCAATAATATTTTTGTGATAAAGTTTGAAGAAATGAGGTGTATGTTGTATAGGTCAAGTTCTATAAGAAAAAAATTAACATCAGCCTTACCCAACAACCTAAGGCACCTCTGATTTTATCTTCGCTGATCTCCTTTATATAGGTGGGGCAAGTGACACAGCTTCCAGCCATCACGATACCTACTAAGATTCTCGCGACAATAAACACCCATATATTCATGGAACATAACTTGAGGATCCATATTATCTAGGAAAAATGTACAGATAATTAATAAATAAATTTTATTTGCCAGATTTACATCCGAGAAAGATACGATTATTCCTCAAACCAGAAGTCACAACTCTTTAATGAAACTATCGAATTAATAGAATCATCAATCAGTGATCATAAACAATTAATGATATTGGAAATTAAGAGATTGATGGGGTTCTAAATTCAAATAATGATATTGTTTTAATTTCAAGTCTCTTTATCTTGTTTAAGCTGTAATTTGATAGTCAGTCAGTGAAGAAATTTAATAACATGATGTAATTTTGACTGATTTTGGTCACGGCATATATTTTAGTGTATAACATATAATTAAATTAATATCATAAGATCAAATAATATATAACATATGATTAAACATATGATTAAATTTATTTGAAATCTTTCTACACTTGTACAAACACGCAAACTCTGTAATTGACGCAGCTCGAGAGTGTAACTTATACTACTTTATATAATTATAAAAAATATGATATAATTATACTATATTTGTACCACCTATTTTCAAAGGAACATAGTGCAACTTTTATAGTCTTAATGACCTGATTGGTCGATTGACTTGAAATTAACTAACTCCAAAAATGGCTCTTGTCCTATTGGGCGATTATCGAATCACGTAAGAAACAATAGTATAATTCTCTTACCGCATTAATTGCTGACATAAAGAGGAGGGTGTTTTTTCTCCCATATTTATCACCTAACCATGCTACTAGGTACGTTCCTGGGACGCAGATCAAGTATGGCAAGGAGGCCATCCAGGAAATCTGTAATTAAAATTAACATACATATCATATAAATCATACATCATATACATATCATATAGCTTAACAAATGCTTAGTTCATATATATATTATTATATTAAATTTGTCGACTGAATGCACGTGTAGCTGTTACTAACATACGTGACAAAATCGAGATAAATTCCAAACCTATAACAATTTTATTGGTATATTTATTTCAAGGTTTCCCATTATTATTTATCTATTAACCTTTACAAACAATATTCACAATGAAATGTCACACTGTACTTTTTTTGGTCGTAAGGCTTTTGCTAGCCTGTCTGTGTAGGTACCACCCACTCGTCAAATATTCTACGTTAAATAGCATTAGTATTTTTGTATTCCGGTTTGAACGCTGAGTGTAACTACAGGCACAAGGGACATAACATCTTACTTCCCTGTAGGTGGCGCATTGGCGACTTAAGGAACACTTAATATTCCTTACCGCGCCGATGTCCAGGTGGACCATTATCCCATTCGACTACCTAATTTATACAACAAAAAATACTCACTTCATTATCGGTTAAGGGGAAGCCTTTTGGAGACTTCTCTGATTGCAAGAGTAGCGTCATCGGAGACATCCATCCTATACAGTTTCCATAACCATATATAGGTATGCATACTGTAAAAAAAATTAAAAAAATCAAAGTCATTACATGAACATTAACAGGCAAGAGCTCTACAAATGGTCGCTTCGCGTTTACAGATCGCTTGCATGGTAGCGCTCTTACTATAAATTGATCTGTTTACCACATGTAACTAACCGTCCTGCTTAAAAAAATCCTGACAATATTTAATTGATATTATGACGTCATGCATGAAACGTTTAACAATTAACAATTTATTTAAATCATGCTATAAAAGTCAGTTTATAATATTTCCATAGTTATAATCGTAACTAAAAAAAAAACAAAATTTGAAATTTTTATTCACATTTCATAAAGTAATTGAATTAAATTAAAAAATATCCTTTTAAAGTAAAAACGGAATACGGAAAAATTGCGCTCTGAAATGTAAAATAAATTAATTCTTAATTACCAACTGTCTAATTTTATTATTTGTAACTATATATACAATTTAACACAAAGATATTTTGATGTTTTAATGATAAATATATATTATACTCTATGTTTTTATTATATATGAATTGGTTTTCTTTATTTATAAATTTTTCATTGCCAATTAATTTTATGCTTCATATAGGATAGGCGTCCCATGACGGCCATATTATATTTGTAATATAATTCTATAAGATATTAAATACTTACTTAAGAAAGCACATAGAATTTGATTCACTTGACTGCCTTCCCGGAATACATTGAAAATTCTCTTCATAGCTAGAATTTAAAAACAATAAAGCAATAACCGATGTCTCCAAGCGATAGCTACTAACTAAATTATACTCAAGAAACAACTGTAATGCATTAAATCGTTAACTTTTTAATCGCACATATAAATAAATTGTAATGGAAAATTGTTTGTTTGTCCGTTTATTGGGAAATTTTATAAAAACGTACTTTGTTTAATCCATTCTTTTGAAAAAGGTTGATTATTATCTAGCTGATATATATCTAGCTGAGATTGACTATTATATATTATATATATTCTACTGTTGGTCTACTGTATATCCAATTCAATGACAGCGCGCTTAAAGATAAATAAACAATTTTGAATTTAAATAGAAATCACACCATTGATCGAGACCAAAATATGAATTAAAAATGAATTGGTGAAAAAATGGCTAAATTTCTAGCAACTTTGAAACTAGTCAAGTTGAATTGCATATATTATTAATCAAGAACTGTTTGTTGTACATAATGTAGCAGAGCTTTTTGGAGAATTATATAGAATATGTGTATATAAAGTTTGCTTATATTTACTCCTCGTCCTATATAAACGGTCAGGAAGATATATGCGTTGACAGATCAGCACCGACTCCTGTCAGCGAGTTAATGTCAGGGTCAGAGGGGGCTCGGAAAATGCTTAAGCATGACAACCGACGGAAAATATCCGTCTCTATTGGAAATTATATCTTGTGCCGTTTGCAGTTGAAACTATTTGGTTCAATGCTGATTCCTCTCTTTCTGCATTATTGATTTGACATTCGAAAGAAGAAGACACAGCATTGTTTAACTAATCACCCGCTAAGCAACGTTTTTGAGTAAGGTCGTTAATTTATAGAGAGCCAAATGATAGTGACTCTTTAGAAAAATTACTAACTATTTTCTTGGAAAGCATTGTTAGCTGTTCGTACTTAATGTAAAACGAAAAAAAAACATTTGAGTGACATTAATTACATTAATTCATTAGTCAATAATCATTATTAAAAATATCAAGACGTCTCGTAAAGCCAGTGCAGCTTATTCACTTTTATCCAATGAATATGTATTTGCGGGGTTGGGTTTTGAAACATTAGGTCCATGGTCGTCCGATACTAAAAAATTTATGAAGAGATCTCTCTAAGAAACTGGTCCACACTTCTGATGACCCAAGAACTGGCGCTTATTTAGCCCAAAAGCCAAGTCTAGCAGTGAAGAGAGCCGTCAGCGTCTTCAGTACAATGCCACAGAACAATATTTAAAAATAAATTTGTAATGCGTATTTTGTTTTTTATTTTAATTTTAGTTACAGAATATATGAATAAAAATGTCTGTATACGGCTTAAAATAAATGATAACTAATTTTAAGAAAATAAAATACTTTATAATTAATTTTATACAATTATCATTACGATATGTAAATTAAATTAAGTATATAGTTAAGGTAAGCAGATTATGTTCGTGTAATACCTGTGACATTTTATAATGACTTGGAATTCTTTTTTTTTATTCAAAAGTCGAATAATTATTGGTCCTATCAAACATATAAATGGGGTTAATAAACGTTGGTTTTTCGTTTCATTGTACCTTGTAGTTTCCACAGACGTGTCGTTGTATCTTCCTATCGATTTTTATTTTTTTTTTACTTCATGAGACGGCATATTTTCTGGCAGCATCACAATCAAAATTTTTAGATTGCAATTTTTTTATCTTTATAGGATTTTGATTTCCTAGGCTGCACTGGATGACGTTTGACCATCCGGTCCATGATGGAGTCTTCATCTTCATGAAGATTGTCGACTATATATATATATAAATTTCAGTTTCCCCGCCGCGAAGTCACTGTTGGTGGCGCTACTTGGTGGTGGAGTTTTTACTTTGTGGTAAGGCTGTGTGCAAGACCGCCAGGGTAGATATTATCATCCACTTATCATATATTCTACCGCCAAGCAGCAATACTTAGTATCTTTGTGTTCCGGTTTGAGAGTTAGTGAGCCAATGTAACTATAGATACAAGGGCTATAACACATTAGTTCCCAAGGTTTATGGCTCATTGGCGATGTATAGATGGTTAATATTTCTTACAGCGCGAAGGACTATAGACGGTGATGATCATTTACCATCAGTGGCCTTATCGCCAGTCAGCCTACCTAATACAAAAAGAAAAATAATAATAAAAATATCCTGGGTCATTATTCACACACGGCCATCTGATCCCAAACCGAGCAGAACTTGTACTATGGAAACCAGACAACTGATATACTACATATACTACTTTTCTTTTGTAAATATATACCTATATAGATAATTACACCCAGACTCAGGACACACAGACAAGTTCATCCACTCAAATGTTTGTCCTGGGTGGAAATCAAACCCACTACCTTCGGCGTGAAAGGCAAGTATGTACGAGCCACGCCAACTGGCCCATCAGTGTTGAATGTAAAGCTGTTGATTAGGCCTGGACATCCATCAGATTGTGACAGTGACGGAATTATGCACTTAATATGTTTGGGTATACACCGGTATTCTATAATAATGACTCGAGGTATTAGCTAATCGTTGAACTCGTTTTTCGCCGTCATAATTCATACAGTCGTAAAGAATGAATTATCATTAATTTAATTATCCAAAATAGATTTTTAAATAATTCAAGTATTTGTAGTAATTGTAGTACGTCGTTGGTCTAGTGGCTAGATGGCCGCAGATCTCGAGATTTGGTTCAAAACCCGCATCGGATCGACAAAAAGTTATAGGGTTCTTATATCAAAAATTTGTCTATAATAGGAGTTCGGAAGATGGAAGTGTGTACAGTCCCGTGCCTAGAAAAGCACGTAAAGCCATTAGTCCTGGGCTCTAACTCTAACCGGTCATGTTGGATTGCCATCATTGAAAGTGAGGCAATAGAGAGTGCATCTCTATTTGCACAGACACTTATACGCTACTATGTTCTGCGTAGTTATATATTATAAAGCGTTTCCGTAAAAACTGGGGACAAATCGCTAGTTTCGATAAACTTTATATAATCGTCTGAATTTATTGTCACAGGAAGTCACTTATAACAACGATTTAATTTAAAACGGCCACTCATAGACTCTGACTTGGCGAAATTTCAAGGTAAGTTTTCATTATTTAATTAAATCTCAAACATAAATACATGTACATTGCTATTCTCTAAAGACGCACTTTATTACTCACCCGTGAAATATTGACAACCGATTTATACAGTACAGTAACAGCCTGTTAATATCCCACTGCTGGGCTAAGGCCTCCTCTCCCTTTTCAGGAGAAGGTTAGGAGCTTATTCCACCACGCTGCTCCAATGCGGGTTGGTAGAATACACATGTGGCAAAATTTCAATGAAATTAGACACATGCAGGTTTCCACACGATGTTTTTCTTCACCGTCAAGCACGAGATGAATCATAAACACAAATTAAACACATGAAAATTCAGTGGTGCTTGCCCGGATTTGAACCCACGATCATCGGTTAAGATTCACGCGTTCTAACCACTTGACCATCTCGGCTTTTTCTCTTTCTCGGATTTATGGTGATATACTATTTTGATGTGTGTATTCTTCAAATGTTATAGTTATTGTGGTCAATGTAGATATCACTTTCTGAAATTTCACCACTGATTTCGGCGGTGAGAAATATAATATGTTTATTTTTATTTTAATAAAAATAATTTTTAAAAAAATTAGTACTTCGTATATAGAAATTGTGTAATAGGACGCATTTTCTGTATCGTGACAAAAATGCGTACAAGGTGTAACTGTATAATGATAATTTTGATTTTGAATTCAATTAATTCGTTCTAGCGCATGGACTAAAAAAAAGTTTGTTTACAAATTCAATTTTTTTTTATTTAACTTATAAATAATACGAGCAACTCTTTTAAAGTTAATACCTATGGCTATTTGCGATTTAATAAAATCAAAACAAGCTTTTTTAAAAATGTTGTCTGTCTGTTTGTCTAGGTTAATCTTTGAAATGGCTAAAGATTATAGATTGAAATAACTGAATTATTATAAGAAGTATTTCAAGGTTCTGTTTAGTCTATATATCATCAAAATCGGTTGTGTCTATCAAAAGTTATAAATACATACGTTATTTCGTTGTTATCTACACACATATAATAACTTGTACTGACTGATTCATCAACGCAGAGCCTAAACCACAGGGGTTACAAACTTGAAATTTTGGCAGTTGATTTAAAAAAAAAATCATGATGTAACTAAGGAAAGCTTTCTGGAAATTCCACCCCTAAAGGCTTAAAATAAGGAATGAGTCCTCTATAAAGTTAGAGACGTGAAATTTCATATATAAGCTTAAGATTAGAAATAAATAAATATATATTTTAGCGTTTTTGAAAATCTATAATAGCGGTACCCTAAGAGGGTAAAATAGAGGATGAAAGTTTATTGTAATATTTAATAAGTTGTAATATTTAACATTAAAGCTTCTGAGAAAAAATAGATAAATACGTATTTTGTCGTTTTTAGAAATTCAACCCCAAACGGGAGAAATTGGGTGGAAACATTAGTATAAAAATGAAAATAAAAAAATCTGCTTGAAAAGTACTATTTGTGTTACTTGATTGTATTGAAATTTAATTTAAACATATTTTCCAAAGTTTTTAGAGATTCCATCCAAACGGGCGACCAGGCAAAACGTTTGTATGGATATATTCACTAAAAAAACCATAAACGTACTCCTAAGTAACTACTATGACTGTCATTGTTGAATTTAATAGTTTTCATTATTGATTTGACATTCGAAAGAAAAAGACACATGATTGTTTTACTATCACTGGCATTATTTATTTATTTCTTTATTTGGATTTTCAACAGTTCAACATTCAAAACACCCTTTACATTAACTCAAAACCACCACCACACCATTTTCAAACACAATTAGAAAAAGAGCTAAAAATATATGCAAATAAAAAAAAGATAAAAACAGAAATAAGAAATATTTAAATATAAAACAAAAAAAGAAACAAAAATTAGTAACTAGTAAATTTTTAAAACAAATTCACAGCTTATACTGATGAACTATGAAAGCCCGTTACAACCAATGTCCGGTGTTACTGTGTTTTTTACAAATTTTTATATACTTGAGGTATTCGTGGTATTGGATCACTAGGACAGCCTAGTTTCGTTCGAGTGCGGTCATTCTTAAAGAACGGGCGTGGGTTGCGAGGAGGTCTTCTAGGAACATTAATATTAAATTTACACAACAGTCTATTATCATTATTATTTTTTCATTAAAACTTTATAAAGCAATTTCATGTTTAGAAAAGATCTATGAATCGCCAATGACTTCATTAAAAAAACTCCAGTTTGCCTTAAAACGAAAGACCAAATTTTTATCGAGTCTAGTTTGAACAAAATCAATAAAAAGTTTAAAGAAGAGCCACATAGGCACAACGTGCGTTAATAATCTTAGTTAAGCTGACGACATGGTTTACTAAGTCCCTCAATTAGAGGATTGAGGAGATCATTGAGCATCTGCGAACGGTACCTGAGTGAGCATGGCCTTAGGTACAATGTAAAAAAGAAGCAAATGATGGTGTTCCGCTCGGGCAGAGGCCCGGAGAGGTAACCGCTGGTTTCTTTGGATGGTGTACCGATCGAAAGAATAGAGCAGTTTAGGTACTTGGGGCATATTCTTACTTCGGATCTACGCGACAACCTCGACATAGAGCGTGAACGAAGGGCTTTACTGTTCGGTGTAATATGATTGCACGTCGGTTCGGGCGATGTAGTCCTGAGGCAATGCTGACGCTATTTCGAGCGTATTGTCAGTGTTTTTAAACGTGTTAGCTGTGGTGCAACGGCACAAAAAGTGCATGAAGTAGCATCAAAGTGCAGTATAATAACGCATATCGCATTCTGATGAAATTGCCTAGGTACTGCTGTGCGTCAGCCATGTTTGCTGATGCCAGAGTCAGCGATTGTATATCGCGGATTGCGGCATTTTGGTACCGCACTAAGAATTCTGACAATGAGATTTTAAGGATATGCTCTGAGTGCCCTGAAAACCCCATTGTGAAGTACTGGCGTGCCGAGCATTGCGACAACAATCATAAATAGTTTAATTATGTAGTCTAACATAGTTTTAAGGATAAAGTGTTACTAACAATAATATAGTAAGAAATTTGTAATTTTTTGCTGTATCTCAATTGATTGGACTTTTTTTTGGAAATAAATGATTATTATTATTATTAAAGTGATTTTTTTATCTCTAATATACATTTATAGGTTACAGAACAACAATAAAATTATATTTATATATTTGACATGGCCTAGAGAATACATACAATAGAATACATTTTTCTAAATTATTCTCTTCTCCGCTGAATTTTATACAAAAAAGTACAAAGTTTATATAAATGTGTAAATAACCAGAGCCAGTTCGGTTATCTTAATAATGAAAATAACATACGCCTTGGTCGCTGAAGCAACGGTACGAGATACTCTGCATCTTCAGTAGGAAACATTGTCACCCAACGTACACAAGTTAGTTATGATTCCCACTAGTGATGGTAGCGAATATTCGTATCCCCTATAAATGCGGGTTTTCATTTTTAATATCCCTATTTTTTAGCTTTATTTATTATATTACAGTACGATAACAGTAATAGCCTGTTGATGTCCCACTGCTGGGCTAAAGCCTCCTCTCCCTTTTGAATACACATGTGGCAGAATTTGAATGAAATTAGACACATGGAGGTTTCTTCACGATGTTTTCCTTTACCGTCAAGCACCGTCAAGTATTTATTCCTTAACAAAAATTGTCTCTAATAATTTAATTAATTATTATATTCAATTATTAAGTTTATTATTATAAAAATTTTAATATACAGGCTGAGAAGCCTACTAGCGATAGTCAGCTATTTTTACGAGATACATAAATACTCTTACATAAGATAAATATCGAAAAACCGGGTAATCTTATTCCTGATTTCGCTTTTTATATATATTCCTTAGCGCATTGAGTGTATGTTTTAGACTATTTTCTTCACATGGTATTGTAATCGACGACTGATCACAAATTAAATCTTCGAAGGACTCCGTTCTCGAAGTTCATGATCTGACCAAGCTAGATATATATTCACGAAAAACCAAGAGATTCTTAGGACCCTGATCTTGTATCCTTAAGCTGTCCTTGACCTTGAATGACATACAAGGGACGAGTGTGAGGCAATCACTATATCATAAACCTTTAATCTCAATAGAACGGTTGCCTACGTTTTTTTTTTTTTTTTTTAATTAAAAAGAAAAACTAATTTAAATTAAAAATGTTATACAATAAGCAATACACCTACTAAAAATTACTTTGTGAATGGCAATCTTCTATTTGAAATGGTTTGATAAATTTCATTATACGAATTGAATGATATAATCATAAAATAAAATCTAGTCAAAAAAACTATGTATATTAATATATGCAATTACAATATATAATAAAGGTTTGCATTATATAAATAAATAAATCGATCCCGTTACGTATTGCTTCTGTCCCCTCACTAGTATTTACTTCTATCACGTGTCAAAGGACAAAGGTCACAGATTATAACAAGTGAAACCAAAACGTTATTGTACTCGTTAAAGAGATTATTGCGAGCAAATAGTTTTATTGCGATTTTATTCACCGCATAAAATATACCACATTAAGCCATAATAAATAAAACATGTGATGTTATTACATTAGTTTCTTACCATGGCTTTGCTTGCGTGTTCGGTTTTAGGGGGGATCAGGAGTGTACCTTACTCCTATATTCATTTCGGTTAAGTAATAGAGGAAAAAACTTTATAAGCAAACTAACATTCGCATTGTAATATTAGTTAGGATTTCTTAATGTTTTCTTTGAATTTGAATATATTTTTAACGCCTAATAAATTATTTTAGCAATAAAGTATAAATGCTACAATGAATTATGACAGGCGCGACATATAATAAATTTATGTGTGCTCCGGTTTGGTAGGTGACCGAGCCAGTGTTACTAGCAGTAATATGTAGCATACAGTGATATAACATCTTAGTTCCCAAGATGGGTGGCGTATTAACGATGTCTATATTTCTTACAGTGCCAATGCAGGTCAGATCAGATGACCACTAACTATCAAGTGGTCCATTTCCCAAAGTGCCTATCCTACCTGTTTTAATAAAACAGCAAGTTTGTAATTAAATAAAAATAAAATAAAAAAAAAGCAAGATTCTCAGTATCAATATAAAAATCCTTAAGACAGCTCTTAATAATATATATATATATATATATATATATATATATATATATATATATATATATATATATATATATTTTTTAAATATTATATATATCGTTTGAAATAAAAAATGTCGTCATCTAACCTTTATACAGTTGTTATGCCAGTATTTTTTGTACTATTCTTGAATTTATATTTAGATGAATGAACGTTTTCTGCTGTTGTATTTGATAAGCACAAGTTTTTTTTACTTTTTTATTCATACATTTTTTATTTTCATTTTAAACAGTTTTCTAGTTATACTATATACAGCATATACTATATACAGCATTTTTTTATCTATATACAGCACTTTGGGATATGACACACATGGTGTTTGAAACACATAGGCAAAAATTTAACTTAACGTGAAAATATTGATCGATATTATGAGATTAGCGCGTTTATTCAAAGTATTGACCTTTATAATACTAGTGTAATATGTACCAGTAATGATGTTCATATCTATGATTTTCGCCTGTTCTTAATACATGTTATTGTTAAGACAATTAGGTTATAGGGACATTATCCGTTCGATATTATTATGCAAGTGAGGTATTGACGCGTGCAATTAGTTTGCGGACTTGTATAAGCTGATACCTTTATACACTATACGTACATATTCACATACAGCACAATAGTTAGTATTTGAAGGCTTTTTTGTGTACATACAGACAATTTAAACTGACATTATTTATTTACCACTTTAGACACTACCATTTTAGACAGATTTATCAATACTTAAAAAGACTTGATACAACTAAAGGGACAGGTTATGATAATATCCCTCCTATATTTATTTCTAAATGTGCATGGGTACTAAGTTTCCCTTTATATTTATTATACAACGAATCACTTCGCTCAGGTGTTTTTCCCGATAAGTGGAAAATAGCTAGGATCGTACCAGTATATAAGTCCAAGGGTAGTGAGTGCATTGAGAATTATAGACCGATTTCCATACTTTCCACTTTTGCCAAAGTATTTGAAGCAATAGTTTACCCATATCTTGAATGTCATGTAAAGCAAATGAATAATAATAACCAGCATGGCTTTATAAAGGGTCGATCTACAACATCAAATCTTGTTTCGTACAGTGAATTCATTGTGCCAGCTATTGATAACCACAAGCAAGTTGACGCAATTTATACCGATTTAACCAAGGCTTTCGACAAAGTTTCGCACGATATTTTACTCTTAAAACTAAGCAAGTACGGATTCAATGGTAATATGCTTAAGTGGTTCAAATCATATTTATACAATAGACAACAATTTGTTGTCTTAAAAGGTTTTAGCTCGAGTCTATATAAAGCCTGCTCCGGGGTTCCTCAAGGGTCACACTTAGGACCTGGGCTCTTTAATATCTTCATTAATGATATTTGCGATACGGTACATTATAGTAGAGTATTTTTATTTGCGGACGATTTAAAATTAACAAAAGTAATAAACAACTTAGCTGACTCAGAGCTCTTACAGGTGGATATTAATGCTATATATAATTGGTGTAAAAATAATAAAATGGAATTAAACGTCAGTAAATGCAAGCATATAAAATTTACGCGAAATCTCAATATAATCAAAACAATATATAGCATTGATAACATCAAGTTGGAGGAAGTTTTTGAAATAAGTGATTTGGGTGTCATTTTTGATGACAAGCTTACTTTTGTCCCGCACTTCAATAAAATAATTACGAAAAGTTCCAAAACGTTAGGATTTTTAATTAGAAATGGTAAACACTTCACGAATAACACGAAAAAAATAATCTATAACGCTTACGTGCGTAGTGTACTGGAGTACGGTAGTGTTGTGTGGAATCCTTGTTACAATGTACATCGTCTGCGTATAGAGAGAATACAGAAGCGATTTGTATATCATCTATCCAGAAACAAAAAAAACTTAAACAATAAATCTAATAAAAATTACAGCAATCTCTTGAAAGACTTTAATATGGATAGTCTCTCTGTACGCAGACAATTATTAGATCTCTCTTTCCTATTTAAGATAATTCGTAACGAGATCGACTGTACTTACTTACTTGAAAAGATATACTATCGTATTCCAAGGCGCAATGTTCGTAGTTTTCTGGGCACTTTTGATGTCAGAATATCAAAAACGAAATTAGGATGTAATGCACCAATGCCTAGATCATCACGGTTGTACAATGGTTTTTGTCAAGATCTAGATATTTTTAATGACTCTGCCATGATTTATCGTAAACGGCCGCTAGAATTGTTGAGAGATGCAAATAAATAATAAATAAATAAATAAATAATAAATAATGTTATCTTAATTTTATTTTGTATTAATTAGTATATTTTTAGTAATTTTTTTGTAACGTAAACTTTGCATGAATTTAATGAATTATTTAATTTTAATTTGTACCTATATCAATTTCAAACTATTTGTGTTATTAATTTTAATTTTATTAAGTGCATGTTTATTTTTTTATGATCTTTAATTTGTACCAATTTGGACTTTTTTTTTTTTTAATCTTTCTACTCATGTTGCTATAATTATGTGTTAATGTATTTTTAAAACAAATATTGAATTGTTGTGGCTACTTTAAAAAGCTTCACATCTTAGCTATTTTCACTAAATTGTTTTACATTTGTCATTAAAACATGTAGTAGCTACTAGTGGTCCTTAAAATAAATAAATAAAAAATAAAAAATACCAAAAATCTGTGACAATAGATTGTACTAACTGATATTTTATTTATTTAGATTATATTAGCAGACCATCAAATATGTCAGCGGTTATTGTCACATTTGACATTAACGCCGTAAGAAATATTAAGTATCACTTAAATCTTCAATGCACCACTAACCTTGGCGAGGTGAGTCCCTTGTCTTTTGTACTTACTGGCTTAGTTTACTTTCACTCACACTCACATTAAATAATAACAAACAAATAACAATACAGTAAAGTATTGCTATTTGGCGGTTGAATATGATGTAATAGGTGGTACCCGAAACTACAAAAAAAATAATTGTTAATGTAACATGTACTTATCCTTAGACATGTTAAAGATCTTCAAATATGACAGATATAAAGTTTTTATGAAGTTTTTATGATTATAATGTAACACGGTACATTTTGGTCATCATTCGCTTCGGCTGAGCGTATCCGAAGGTGCACCACACTCCTGGCAGAAAGGTGTTACCTTCCGCATGGCTCTTCCGTGCAGGTACTTAAGCAGCCATGTCCGGTAAGCATCTGAGTCAGTCTGAAATGTGCCGCCTTTTTGGCTAACCAGCGACTCAAGTGGGGGCGGATCGCTTAAAGAACTTCCGTATCAATAAGTTTTTCACCGATTACGTTTACATAATTGTAATATTATTTATGTTGTTGGTATTATGTCTAACTGGTTGAAAGTTAGTAATTATCTATGGGGTCATCTTAATGTCGTTGATTAGGTCACTGTAATCTGAGCGTACGCCAGAAAGCTATGTTACGTAACAATATATACGGGTTCCTTTTATACAGTAGCTTAGCACTAAGAAAAGATTTTTGAAAATGAAACCCCTAAGTGATAAAGGGGATTAAAGTTTGTATGAATATCCTTCATTTTTGAAGGAAATTGCTGTTTTGTAATTCGAAATTATGACGCGGACGAAGCCGTAGATAAAGTGCTAGTCTATATATAAGTGAAATTCCACTCATTACGAGATCTCCTAAACTATCCGGCAGATTGACTTGAGATTAGTCATAGTTACTCCTTCTAATAATATTTTTATAAAATTCTAATAATACAGTGATTATATATATATATATAATCATATCAGAGTATAATTGCTAGTATTTATCAAACGGCTCATCGTAAGCAACTATAATGAAAAAAACTGGTTTAGCACGGGCTTATGAGAAGGACGTTTATAAACAATCAGTATACGGAGATACTCATCGCGGAAACATTCGTCTGGCGTACAAACTCAATATATATTTAAAATAAACATTAATTTTTAAATTATTTGTTAATTTTGTTCACTGTTTGTGTTGTAATGGTGTTTATATATGTACATTTTGATGTATGTGCTTAATAATGTGTACGTGATTTGGATTAATCATTGCGTCTTTGTTGGTCGATGATTTGTGTTTTAATTGGGCTTCTTACAATTGAGTAACTTTGTTGACGTGAGTATTATGTATTGGCTATTTATTTCTGTTAAATTATAATAAAAATTAGGGAAGGTAGGGTAATTCGAATCTATAACAACATCCAATACTTCTACATTTATCAATTATTCAATTGAAAGATTACTTTAAAAAACAAACAAATCGTATTACAGTATATGTTAATTTTATTTATATAAATATAATTGTAATATATTGATAAATATAATTTAATTAAAACAAAAAAGAACTACTAAGATTATTGACAGTTTTTTGGACAAAACTCACATTAAGAAAAGTTTGCTTAAATTTTATGTCGTAAAATGACGGCGTAAATGGCGGTCAATCTCAAGAGAGATTAGCCAACTGGGCATGACATATTATAGTGCAGAAGTGTGTGCGCAAACCCAAGTGCACTCTCTATTCGCTAGCTCACATAATCCGATGGGCAATCCGACACGACCGGTAAGAGTTCAGGCGCAGGACCATCGGCTTTTGTAATTTGGTAACTATAGTAATGGCATTTCATTCCAATAACCTGCATCGCATCGTTCATGCATAAAGTGATTTCGACCTTAATTTGTAAAACATTTTTATTTGACATTTAAAAAAAAAGAGATTTATTTTATATTCTTTTGCTCGTGCGCTTTTATTGTGTCGTGAATCATCGATTATACATCTTATTATTTATTTTTTTATTTATTTGTAAAAGCACATCTACAGTACATATATTAAACACTTATTTAGTAGAATCTAGCTCATATAGTTACCAATTACACTTATGTACAACACTGACAAGGTAACTAATACGTACTAATACTGTCTAGTTGCTTGACAAACAATTTTAACAAAAAAAAATTAACTAAAAGAAATCCGATTAATATATTCTAAAAAAGAAAAAAACAACAATTACAAATATATTATTATATTATACATCTTGGAAATTTAATGATCAAATAGATCCAAATAAAAATATATATCGAAAGATTTTATTCGTATACGAAAAAAAAACTCGTGATGAGGACATAAGGCACGTTAAGTGCCTAATCCAAAGGACACGTCAGCAAAGGCGTTGTAGGAAACTATTTAAACGTATTCCTAAGAATTTGATTGCTTCGATTTATTCAATTATAGAAACTTTTACGCGAAAAATAATCTTTGCGTTAAATTACCGTAATTCATAACATATTTCATAAAACAACCAACTAATTCTACTATTTTCCGCAATAAATACAAATATAACTTTTAACCAACAAGGAATTCCCGTTTGCTGAACCTTGTTTACATACTACAGGTCGAGGTTATTGAGATAAGATAAGATACATAAATAAATTACTAAAATTAAAATCATTTATTCCTGCTTCCCCCTTCCTTCTTAAGTCCACGCGATCTGGTTCTCGATGTCACCGCCTAACTGTGACATCAATTCCATCGCATTGGCAACTCCTTTCTTTGTCGCACTTCCAAAAAATGGAATTCCTTACCAGCTCACGTGTTCCCCTCCTCTTACAACCCGGGTTCCTTCAAACGAGGCGTGAAGAGGCATCTTGCGGGCCGGCAAGGCGAAGGCGGCTAGTGCAGAACGTTTTTCCCGTCTGTACTTGCCGTCGTCGCGTTTGGACTCTACTACCACTTACCATCAAGTGGAGTAGAGTCATTTGCCCTCCCGGCGAATATAAAAAAAAAAAACCTTTACATATCATATTTTGTTAGTAAACATATACTAATCAAATATTAGTAATCTTAATTTCTATATCTATAATCTATTCCCTTATGTGTAGTGTTGTATACGCGTCACACATAAGAGAATAGAGACAGACGCGGGGAGCGGACCTGAAGTCATTAGAGAGTTAGTGGTTAGAACGCGTAAATCTTATCCGATGATCGTGGGTTCAACCCGGGCAAGCGCCACTTAATTTTCATGTGCTTAATTTGTGATTATAATTCATCTCGTGCTTTACGGTGAAGGAAAACATCGTGAGGAAACCTGCATGTGTCTAATTTCACTGAAGTTCTGCCACATGTGAATTCTACCAACCCGCATTGGAGCAGCGTGGTGGAATAAGCTCCAAACCTTCTCCTCAAAAAGAGGAGAGGAGGCCTTTAGCCCAGCAGTGGGACATTCACAGGCTGTTACGGAAGCACCACTTAATTTTCATGTCCTTAATTTGTGTTTGTAATTCATCTCGAGCTTAACGGTGAAGGAAATTCTGCCACATGTGTATTCTACCAACCCGCATTAGAGCAGCGTGGTGGAATAAGCTCTAAACCTTCTCAAAAGGGAAAGGAGGCCTTATCCCAGCAGTGGGACATTAAAATGCTGTTATTGTTGTATTGTATGTGATTTTCCGTTACAGCATACGAGTCGGTTTTACCTCCAAAGCACACCAAGACGTAAAGAAAAAGTTTTGCCCTTTAATTTTAATGCAAAGACCTAATTTCTAAAGTCGCCACTTTGATTAGCCCTAACTCCTACTAAAGGTTAGAAAATAATTTTAACACGACAACAAAAGACAAAAAAGACATGACTATCAGTTATTAAAGCTCTAATAATAATTGTTTATTTGAATTTAACATACTGTCATCCAATATTTACACTATGTTTCATACAAGTTAAGCTATTATATATTATATTTGCAATATATAAGAATTATATAACGATAATTTATCGTTTATTTAATTATGTCCGCAGGGTTAGGTATATAATGCGTGCGTTCGTTTAATATATCTGTATCGGTTTTACTGTACGGTCGTGAATCAAGTTAACTCTGACTCCGAGTCATTTAAGGTAAATAACTGTAATAATATGCTTAATATACTATATAAATTATCCTTATATTATATACAAATGTTTAGTTTCAGAATTAAAGTATTTCTCGAATCAAATTTTTTTTTGTAATTTTGAATCGTTCGGAATATAGATTCTACCGAGAAGGATCGGAATGAAACCCCGTAGTTAGTTTTTTTCATCCTTTTAATTAAAGAATCAATTAAATACAGTTCAATTTTTGCATATCCTATATATTTATTTATTTAAAACTTTTTTTTACAACCATAGTATGTAGTGATAACAAAAGGCGGACTTAATGCCTGAAGGCATTCTCTAACAGTCAACCTTTAGGCTAAGCAGAATTCTGTGAAGGCGGTAATTAGTAATCAAAAATATACATAAATATAATATCAACAAAATAAATACAGAGCCATAATACATATAGTATAAACGTATGCATAATAGTGTATTATAGATGATATAAGATAACAAGATTATCCAGGAACTTTCAGACAAAATATGCTCACGTAGACGAGTCTTGAAAGTAAATTTAGAATCATACTTGGAAATCAAAATACATTATTCGACATAGAAGCATTACACTTACTTATTGGGAGATAGATAATTTGAATTAAATACCTGAAAAGAACCGGCGATAGAAATTCAGCAATCTGTAATAATATAACCGTCTTTTTAAAAATAATAACACCAAATCATACAAATTGATATAATATTAATAATAATAATAATGTCCTCCAGACCGATTTCGGCCACGGCGGCCAATCTCAAGAAAGTTAGCCAACTACGCAGGAGATATTATAGTGCACAAGTGTGTGCGCAAACACAGGTGTACTCTCTATTCCCTAACTCTCATAAGCCGATGGGACGGCGATCCGACACGACCGGAAAGAGTTCAAGCGCAGGACCAACGGCTTTACGTGCTTTCCGAGGCCCGGGAGTGTACACACTTCCAACTTCCACACTCCGGGCTGCTACTGAGAATTTTCTGACAGAAAAACCCAATAACTTTTTATTGGCCCGACCTTGGAATTGAACCCAGGACCTCCGAGTTTGCGGCCTTATATCAAGCCACTAGACCAACGAGGTAGTCAAATTGATATAACTAACTTACTCAACCACTCCAATTAAAAAAAATATAATAAAAATATAATAAAAAATCCAAATAACACATAATTAGAGCTTAATTGTCTTTTTTTAACAACACTTTTGTATGGATCAAGTAATCGCCTAACTATAAATTTACTTCGAGTTGAATAAAATTGCACGCATTTACGCATTGCAGCAAACTTTATACACTCATATTATACCTTTAACAATGTATGTTTTATTAATATAAAATGCTATTTGTCTGGAATTATCGGAGCTTTGAAAAAGTCGAAACTTTCCAACTCCACTATATATACTTCAAAGCTTAAGGAAAGCATAAAATTATTGATTTAAATTCGCTAATCAAGACACGTCTAGAAGTTTGTCGTTTAAGCTTATACCGAATTTGTGTTTTTTTTTTTGTTTATTATTTTCTTGTTGTTTCTGGTTAATTAATTCTACTTTTCGGATCAATCTTAATATGATGATGATATACTCTGAGATACCAATGATATTAATAACATGGTAACTTTTAACTGATGCTGCATCATCTGAAATCAGCAGGATATGCAAATTATAACGAATTTACATCAGAGGTATCATGTTTGAGATCATTGGAATGGTTTGAATTTAAAGTTATAAATTTTTTATTTTTTTTTGAGTTGGAGATTTTTCAATTTGAACTTTATATGAGTCTATATTTTCTTACAGATGGAACTGCTACAAGTAATAATGGTCTCCACTGTATTTCTGGTGGTCATGGCTTACCGTCTGCCTCGTGAAGTTGATGACGACAATTTGTCTTTAGACCGTAAGTTGTTTGAAATTTTAGCAACATAATATTACTTTGCATTACTAAAATCATAACCGACATTTTTGTTGTATGACATGTAAATAAAAAGCCGAGATGGCCTAGTGGTAAGAACGCGTGAATCTTAACCGATGATCGTGGGTTCAAACCCGGGCAAGCACCACTGAATTTTCATGTGCTTAATTTGTGATTATAATTCATCTCGTGCTTGACGGTGAAGGAAAACATCGTGAGGAAACCTGCATGTGTCTAATTTCACTGAAATTCTGCCACATGTGTATTCCACCAACCCGCATTGGAGCAGCGTGGTGGAATAAGCTCCAAACCTTCTCCTCAAAAGGGAGAGGAGGCCTTAGCCCAGCAGTGGGACATTAACAGGCTGTTACTGTACTGTGTACTGTTACTGACATGTAATAATTCAACAATTTATAAACCCAGACGATAAAAGTTTATGAATATGTAATATTAATTTTAATAAGGAGCCGAGATGACCTAATGATTAAAACGCGTGAATCCTAACCGCATGAATGCTTAATTTGTGCTTATAATTCATCTCGTGAATGAGCTACAAACCTTCTCCTTAAAAGGGAGACGGACTTAGGCTCAGCAGTGGGACATTTACAGGCTGTTACTTTAATATTAATTGCATGCGTTACCGCAAAACAGAATCACTGCTGAGGCAGTGCGGTTTGCTGGTTAATAACCTTATGATTTTAAATTTTAACAAGTTAAGGCAAATTAATTTATATTAATCAATATAAGTTGGCATCTCTGCTAACGCGTCAAAAACGTTCCGTCCAAACATTACATATAATCAATTGTTGCCATTGCCGTAATATTATCTTTGCTTTTGTTATAGAAAGATTCATATCGCAAGACATATGTATAGCAAAGAATGGTGAAGAAGGAATTTGTGTCCACGAGAGTTTCTGCAACGAGGCACACACAATCATGCCTGGAGGTGTTATTGATAAGAGCGAATTTAGGTAGGCTATTAATTTTACTATTAATGATCTGGTTGAGCAGCACTGACTCATTTTCACACCATAATCCTACTGCCAAAATAATAAGGTCTTCTTGATCGATTTTGACCACACTGCCCATAAAAGCCTTTAAACATCACGGTACGGAAATAGAAGTACTACCCACTTAAACCAGATTTAGAAATTCTTGACTCGATTACTTTTTATTAGTTCCTGCACTTTCGAAGGTACTGCACATTATAAGTTAGAGAATACACAAACTTCTACCAAAAAATGTTTCACTTTTGTCAAGATCATTGGTACATAGTCACATTTTTCGTTACAGAGAACTGATGAAACCTTGTCCAGGACAGTTTATATGGTGTTGCACGAAAGAACTCGTCATTGAACCACCAGTTATCAGCAATAATAATACTGGTGAGTTAGGTATAATTTTTTTTGAAATAGAATTTCTTTTTAATTGAGGGCGAGTTATGCTTGTTATAACTAAATTGCATTTTTTTAACGTCACCCAAAAACTTCTTAATTAATTATCACAATCAGATCAGATATATTAGAAAAAAATGATTTGATTTAAAATCTTTTTATTCATTTAACATAGTTTTGATAACGGAAAAAATAAAAAAAACACGATTTTCAAAAGGATCCGTAACTCGCAATATATATAATTATATTATCTCCTATGTGATTGGCTGATCTTTGTGATTAACCAATCACAATCGCCTGAATCACGCAAAAATGTCAGAATAGATTTGAATAGAATTTGGAATAGAGGTAGCATATATCTTCTGACTAAACAATACCTGCTTTTCCCCTCATACGCAGGCTAAGCCGCAGGCGTTTTTGTCTTATATCTAATACATACCTTTATTTACTTTGGCTACGCCGCGGGCTACGCGGTCGAAATGAGCTGAAAATGTTAGATAAAGCATTAAATATTCTTTATATTTTCAGAAAGCTGTTTGGCGCTAGAGTCGGACGTTACTCCTTGGGCTGTATCGCTATATAAGTTAGTATATCAAATATTTTAAACAATGTATATAAAGCAGTTATGATTTTTATTGACAAAAAATTAACAGTTTTCATAAAATGTGATAAACTTATTTTCATAGTAAAAATACTATTTTTTTATGTATATAAAATACTTAAGCAGATTGGGCAAATCGGTCACCACGATAGTAAATGGTGACCAGCTATATATACCTTATAGACCTTGGCGCTGTAGCCATATGAACTATCATTTTTATCGCCAATGCGCTATATACCTCCTGGCTTACCTTTCAAACTGCAACGCATAAGTACAAAGTATTGCTGTTGTATATAATAACAATAGCTATAAAGATGGGTGGTACCTACCCAGACGAACTTGCACAAAATCTATGCGCCAATAAAAGATTATACTATAAGTTATTTAAAAAAACATGCAAGTGGAATCTTGTTACTACATGTTATTGTTTTTAGAATATTCTATGAACAATAGATATTTAATTGTCAGTGAGCCAGTGTAAGTCGAGGTACGAGTCTATTTAAGCAAAATCCAATGATAAATGTATTTCGAAGGGTTTCAAAAGAAATATTTGTTATTGGGCATGAATGACTATATCTATAAACAACTACTAAACTTAAAATAACCACTTTGGTGATCATATATTAAAGCAAATATATTTAATTTTATTAACTCCTTGTATCGTCAAGATACATCATCAAACCTATCTCCCAATGAAAATATCAATAAGTACTGTTTTTACAGTGCCGTGTACTCTAAAATTCAAGAGGGCTTAAATAATATCAATTTGGATGATATTTTATGCATATGCAAGTCAGTCGACGACATGGTTGCAGTATTTTATGAACAATTACAAGTTCTAATTCGGAAACATGTACCTAAATCAAACCATCGTAGTAATAAATATCCATACTGGTTTAGTTACGGGCTAATTAACTGCATTAAAGAAAAATATAAATGCAAAGTCAAAATTCGTAAATACAATAATCCACGTGATATTCTAACGTTCGATTTATTAAGAAAAAGATGCAATATACTTTTAAAGGATTCCTACTCAAAGTACTTGGAGCGTCTTGAGTTATCATTAAGGTCTAATCCTAAGCTTATTTGGTCCTATGTTAAACTGAAAAAAAAGCAATTTACACATACCCTAACTAAAATAAATTGCAATTCTAATGTGGCTATCCAGGGTGTGGACATATGTAATCTCTTTGCTAAACACTTTTCCTCAGTCTTTAATGGGTCTGTACCTATTTCTACTCAGCCTAATCCTGTTAAGACCTTAACCGTTAATAGTTGCCTTTACTCTCTATCATTCTCCTCCGGCCAAATCCTTAAAGTTTTAAAAGGTCTAGATTCTTCAAAAGAGGCTGGTGCGGATAGTATACCAGCATTATTTGTTAACAAGTGTGCTGATAAATTAGTCAAGCCACTTACCTTAATCATCAACCGATTATTGAGTACGGGTGTCTACCTCTCAGCTTGAAAGGAAGCCTTGGTTCGAACTTCTTGTATACCCGTATATCTTATCACAATTAAAGCAGACCATTGTACCGCAACAACACAGTTTTTTGAGAGCCCGTTCTACTACAACTAACCTTGTTTCGTTTGTTGAAGACCTTGCTGAGGCGGTGGATAGTGGCAACTCCATTGATGCTATTTATACCGACTTTAGTAAGGCCTTTGATACAGTTAATCATCATAAACTGTTGCAAAAACTTAAATCGATTGGTATAACGAGCACTCTTCTTAACTGGTGTGGATCTTATCTCTACGATCGCAAATGAACTGTGATTATCATGGCTACGCATCTACCCCCTTTATATCTCACTCTGGAGTACCTCAGGGATCCCACCTGGGACCTTTACTGCTTAACATCTTTATTAATGACATTCAGTAGGAAAAAAACCACTTTCGTTAGATCGTACACCATCAACGGATATTTGCTTGCAGAGGTGGACAATGTGGGTGATTTAGGTATCATTTTAGACTAAACTGCGATTTCATCTTCATGTGGACACTATAGTAACTATGGCTTTCAGGGTTTTGGGTTTTGGCTTGCGAAATTGTAGGGATTTTAAAAAGCCTCAGACTAAAATTACTTTATACACTGCTTTAGTTCACAGTATTTTAGAATACGGTAGCATTGTATGGAATACTCACTACGATATTTACAAGAATAGACTTGAAAGTACAAAAAAGATTCTTATGGCATTTATCTTATAGTCAAAATATTGCTAAAAAGCTGCCATGTTACGAAGATAGACTCTCACATTTTAAGCTTCTTTCTCTTTACGATCGTAGTCGCGTCCTCGATAACATTTTCCTATATAAGTTATTGAACGGAACAATCGACTGCAGTTACCTCCTTTCTAAAATTATGATTCGTGCTCCTAAAAAGACCACTAGACCATCTGTGTATACTCCCTTTGTTGAAAAACTTACTCACTCCCGTCAAGGGCGCTGCTCTCCAATTAACAGGTTAATCGATTTTAATAATATCTACAAAATGCTCAATAATATGATTAACAATAAGAAAGTCAAACGAAGTTCTTATAATTGATATTTTTAATGACAATTTGAATCAGTTTTGTAAAAAAATATCATTTTTTTTTTCCTCAATAATAATGTATAATTTTTTGTTTTTAACATCTTTTTCTTTATGTATAAATGTTACTCTTATTATTCAAAAATTTTAAATGTTCTCAGATATTTATATTTTATTCATTTTATACCAATCAAGTGATAATTTTATAATAATTTAATTGTTAATATCTTTTCTATTTGTTATAAATATTTTGATTTTTAAAATTTTTTTTTTTTGTTAACTCGAAATCTTGATATATTTTGCAACACCTATAATTTAGGAGACACTTGATTTGTATAACGTCATGTTTAAAGACTCAATTGTATTAATTAGTGTACTTCTTGTTGGTGTTGATATTATAATAAATAAATAAAAGACCGACAACTATATCTGTTAGACTGATTACAAAGTAAAACGATTTTACAAGATACCACTTAATAATGCTCTGAGTTCCAACTTATGATTAATATTATGTAATGAGCCATAATGCTAAGAGGACACAAATCGTGAAAAACCAGGCACTATGAATAATTAAAAAAAAATCCCAGTGATGGATTTTTTTTTTAATTATTAACCTCTTACTGAAGTAAAACTTGGTAAAAAAAGTTTTAAGTGTCGAGTGAATTCTGTGTCAACCAAGCAGAAGAGTAGGAGTATGGTGAAATTCAATTGAACATTTTCGGCTATTAATAATACAGTTTTAATTTTGATTAATATATGATTTCTACAGGGTAGCTAATGTGAAGCAGACAGCACAAAGTGTCTTCTGCATGGGCTCGCTAATCGGAACCAGAATTATATTAACCACGGCAACCTGCTTAAAATCAGCTCAGCAGCATATGGTGTACGCAAGAGTACCAGGATCACCGGAGCCGGGCCGCAATTACACGGTTCGACATCGGAAATTTCATCCCGACTATAATTCTGGTAAAGACACGAAATTAAGGCAACTATATGTAACATATTCACGTGTAAGTCATGCCAATGATATCACTTACCTATCAAATGGAAATACTATACATAATATAGTATATAAGAAGGCATTACAATAATTCAATATATCCATTTTTCTTTAGTTATTAGAATCACACTCATATTATGGATACGAAAGGTTGTGTGTGTTGTGATTATTTGTTCCTTCTTCATGCTTTATCACATCTATAAAATTGAATGAAATTGAAGTATCTATCTGTGATTTCAAAATAACTGTTTCTTAAAGTTAATACGGCTATTTGGAACTCACAATCAAAACAAAACAATACTCATATCATAAATACGAAAAGTCGAGTGTGTTGTGATCATTTGTAACTTCTTCAAATCACAGCTAAAATATGACATAATTAACATATTTTGGCCTTTTATCCCGTTTTAATGAAATTTTAGTACGACGCGGGAAAAATCGTGGTTAAACCGGTAGTTTTGTATAAGATCCATTCTCATGTTTTCTCATTTTAGGTTCGCACGTATTTGATTTTGGCCTACTAGTGCTAGAAGAGGAAGTTAGTTGGGGATCGAAAAAGGGGCAAGGTGCTTGCTTAGAATTTAAAAAGCCAGCAGGCGAGTGTATGACACTTGGTTTCGACAGCAACGATGAAATTACTTCGGTAAATATTAACATCAACATAACATAAAAAATGCATCGCAATATGTCGCTCTTGAAATTTTGAAAAGTGAATTCATATTTGTAAAATCATATAATAATAACATAATCATATTTGCTTTATTCTATTTATCGATTGATAAAAAATAAACTTACTTAATACAACTTGAATGACAGTAACAATTAACTAGTCTGTGTCTATAAAAAAATTTTGTTTTATCTTTGAAAAATTGTCAGTAATCATTTCATACACAATTTCGTTGTCTAATGCCCTTAGACACTGCTGAAAGTAATACCGGGTTCATGTAGCAATTTTGGCGGTAAAACGACACCAGAAAAAGCGTGTGGTACTAACGAAGATGATGCATGTATCGTCTCCCCAGGGGCTCCTGTACTCTGCGAATCAAAAGTAAGTGTTGCCTCTTTCTATCTCTCATTTCTACTCAATTCTATTAAATCAAATTCAATATTTTCACAATATTCTTTAAAGCGTGAATTGTGTCCTAAAAATGGACCAGTTCCGATGGAATCTAGATTGAGGCTCTAGATGCTTGGTTCTAGTTTTGAGCTAGGATAACACTCTCTTTCCGTGAGCGTCATAAGAGGCGACTAAGAGAATGGGACAACCGGGTGATTGGGTAGTAGCGTCCTCTCTGTAATACACCTCACCTCCTACTGCGCATGCCTGCCAAGCATCTACCCAGTATGGCGAGCACGGGCAATACCTATATGAACACGAAATGAGGCGCCCAGCTTTTAACTGACCCGACGGACCTGAAAAGTGGAGAACTAGGAACTTTTGCCTACTTTGGGAGAGGACTTTGTCTAGCAGTAGATTACGTTTGGCTGATCTTTAGACTAACAGTTATTTGGCGGATCATCACCTGATCTATTTTTGACATGACTGTATCAAATAAAAAGAATCATTTCACATCCTTGTCAATGACTCATTTATAATTCATCTTCATCTCGGCGGTAAAGGAAAACATTGTGAGAATATCTACTCGTATTGGATAAAATTCTGCCACATGTGTTGAATATACAATTCTCCAATTCTACTACGGAGCTACCTGGTGGAATAACTCTAAGCCTCCTCTTTAAGAGGAGATGCCATCGCCCAGCTGTGGGATATATGTATACTCGCTGCTTTACTTTACGTTAATGGCTTTCTTTTCAGAAAGGCAACGCGGTGGTCGTTGGAGTTATTCGTTCTGGATGTAATAAGGATCAAGTTCTGATTGGAGGTATCGCAGAATCCTCAAAATGGCTTTTGAACGAACTGAAAGCGATGAAAGTGACAAACGATGTGTTCATACAAAAATAAAATTTTAAATATAGCATAGTAGCTGTTCCTCGTGACTCTATCGGCGTCAAAACTACCCGTATTTCGTGTGCATTTGTCCTTATGTTCAGTGATCCCTTCGAAATAAGGTAATAGACGAACAGAGATTTTTTTTCGCATTTATAGTCTTAGTCGAATATTAATAGTAATAAATTTAAAACCCTAAATTCAGTTTTTTTTATTAGTCCGACAAATCGGCCAATTGTTTGATCTAAGATGATACAAACTAACTTTACTGGTGGTAGAGCTTTGTGCAAGCTCGTCTGGGTAGGTACCACCCACTCATCAGATATTCTACCGCAAAACAGCAGTACTTGGTATTCCGGTTCGAAGGGCGAGTAAGCCAGTTTAATTACAGGCACAAGTGACATAACATCTTAGTTCCCAAGGTTGATGGCGCATTGGTGATGTAAGCGATGGTTAACATTTCTTACAATGCCAATGTATATGGGCGTTGGTGACCACTTACCATCAGGTGGCCCATATGCTCGTCCGCCTTCTTATTCTATAAAAAAAAAAACTAAGAGTCACTTTTTTTTATTGACCTCTAACACATTATTATAATAATTATAAATAATTAATTTGTGTATTTTATTATTATTATTATCTATTATAATCCGCATAAAGTGTCTGTGACTCTTGTCATTTCTGTAGAATTTACATATGGCGCTAGTTGTGACTTTAATTTCGTAAAATGTCTATTTTTATATAATACTCATGATATATTATTAATACTATATACAAGAAGGATGAAGATCAATTAAGCAAATGTAACAATAATTATACTTTATTTACAAGCAACCGAGTAGTAAGTACCGAGATGGCCCAGTGGTAAGAACGTGTGAATCTTAACCGATGATCATGGGTTCAAACCCGGGCAAGCACCACTGAATTTTCATGTGCTTAATTTATGATTATAATTCATCTCGTACTTTACGGTAAAGGAAAACATCGTGAGGAAACCTGCATGTGTCTAATTTTTCTGAAATTCTGCCACATGTGTATTCAACCAATCCGGTGGTGGAATAAGCTTCAAACCTTCTCCTCAAAAAAATGAGAGGAGGCCTTTAGCCCAGCAGTGGGACATTCACAGGCTGTTACGGTACAAGCAACTTAAGAATAACAATTTGACATAATTTACAAGATAAAACATTCTGAACATTTTTATTTATTTTTTTTTAAACATTTAAATAAATATCGCATGTTCTTAATGGTCTCCATGGAAAGTACATATCTGTTATGTACATATAAAATACTAAAGTTATATTATCTTATTAGAAAAAGATCATTTCAGAAATCGTTCATTCTCTAAGCGATCTCGTCATGGATAGTAAAATTAAATTCAGGCAAGCAATACTGTCTTACCACGTGATCGATTTGTATTTCCGTTTATACTCTTGGTCGGCTTAGAAAATATCGTGAGAAAAAATTCATGTATCGAATATATATCCCAATGTATACAAGAATAGTGTGGTGGAATGAGGTCCTAACATCCCACTAACGAAAGTAGTGGACGTTTTCCAGCAACCGGATGTTGACGAGGTGTTAACCTTTTTTAAATTCTTGTCAGATCATTCGTTTCGCTCTTCTTAAGTTTTTTACTCTTGAGAAGATCTTTGTAAATATCTTCAAGGCTTCTAGCCTTAGTTTCGGGGATGACTAAAATCACGTAAAGTGACATGAGCAAGCAGACGACTCCGAAGAAGTAGAAGGCCACATGTATGCCTACAGCGTTTGCGAGTGGCTTGAAGAATAACAGCTGGAGAAAGTCCGATAATGAAGCGCAGGACATTGTGGTCGCCATTACAGTTCCTCGATACTGAAAAGAATATAAGTTTGTTTTCACGAATGGTTAATATTTCTTACATCGCCAATGTCTATAGGCGATGATGACCACTTAACATCAGGTGGCAAATTTGCCCATCCCCCTATATTATATGATTTATTTATTATACGAATCGAATAGTGTGGAATGATTACCTTATAAGAGAATATCTCCCCTGCTAGCACAATAGAGATAGGTTGGAGACCAGAGGAATCGCAAAAGATGCAAACGCACAACGTCAACAATGGCACCCAAGATGGGGCACCGATTCCAAGGTCACGCATAAGGAACCAAGAGCCGAGTACGCACATACTTAGACCAGACACCAGAGACGACAACAGCAGAAGGAGCTAGAAAGATTAACAAGAAAATGTTTTATATTGAAATAATAAATATACATGTACATATTTATTTTGATTGAAGGTCCAGTATGAAGAATGAATGAGTCAATGTAAATATATTTATTTACCTACAAGAGATGTATGTTCCTTATAGAAATATATAAAAAAACATTGTATGCAACTTATTAATAGTGGTCTGCTATTTACATTTATATTTCTTTCATTTTTCGGCAGAAGTGACCGTCAGGAAGCTTATTATGTTGGTATGAATGTGAATTGAAAACGCTATGTATCTTTTGTATATAGTTACACTGTCGCGCCCACCATTCGAACTAGAACAAAGCAATACAAAAGTATTGTTGTTTGGCGTTAGAATAGCTGAGGACTGATGATCCGGTCCGGTAGTGTTAAAATACATATATAGTTTTAGGTGTTTGGCTATCCCTACCAGAAGAAATAATGTTAAACGGTATGGATTAAAATTAGTAAATATACGTTTCTATACGAAGTCGAGCAAAAATTATGGATTTTCCACCATAAAATTGATAATTTTCCGTTACATAAAAAATTGACTTCTCAAGCTGTTTTTAGTTGTGGACTATGAATGTTTTAATAAATACTCGATTAAGTATAATCATATGAATCGTAACGAAATTATACAAAGTGAATTTTATTTACCTTTCTGCCTGATTTTTCGATGATACTCGAAGCGAGAGCTGAACCGACAACCTGAACGACACCGAGCAGCATAGCTTGTTGGTTCGGACTTAACACCAGACCAGTATCTTGTGAGGCCAATTTGAAGATATCACCAGCGAAGTTTAAAACCGGTACAGCACCACACACTTCTCTAGCTAATGTCGCTACCATGGCTATTTGGAAAGCTCTGCTGAGGATCTTATCAGTGACTGAAAGGAAAGACTGTTAATAAATCTTAGTGAGTACTAAGTTATGTGTTTTTAACCGACTTTAAATCTGTATATTTGTATGTGTTGCGTGCTGTGCCCGCAGCTTCGTCCTCATGAAATTCCGTTTGTGTCTGTTATACATATGCGCATGTAATAAAGCAGTTCGATAGCGTTTCTTCATTTGATAGCTTTACGATAATACCATTACGGAAGTAAAATATAGCATTTGTTAGTTCTAGATAATGTAGCTTTCTGATAGTGAACGCATTATTAAAATCGGTTCAAAAGTTGATAGATTACAAGCAAAGAAATCTTTTGTCTTAATAAAATTACTATATATGTATTAGTTTAGAATAGTGTTAGTTATAGAATAGTGAGGTGGACGGGCATATTGGCCACCTGATGGTACGTGGTCCTCACCATTAATAGACATTGGCATTGTAAAATAGTAACTGTCCCTTTCATCGTCAATGCAACACCAAGCTTGGGAACTAAAATGTTACCAGAACAAAACATAACTAACGATAAGTATTAACGAGATGGTACTTGAGTATGGTACTCACGATTTTTCACAAAGCACCAAGTAGATGATTGTATGTACGAGGTACAAAATTTTTGTTCTAATATTATGTTATCTAAATATTATTTAAGGAATTTCCAGCAATTATTGTAGTTTTTTTTACATCGTAAATAAATAAATCGGAGTTGGTTTTTCCTTTATTTAAACTTTGAACTTAATTCTTATAAACAATAATGAATTAATTATATTTATCTGACTAAGTACTTTCCAGCAATTAACATTGATTTATACTCAAGTTATCTGAATATTTATTTTATATTTGCAAGCCACTATTACGATTGCGTCTTATTGCGTTATTTGTAATGAGATCAAATTATTATCTACATACTATTTCGTTTTATCATTCGTACATGTGACTAAGACAAATATAAATAGACACCTGAGGTGTTGAATTTATTACTGTGTTTGAATGAATGAATTCTTAAAAAAAATTCAATGTCACATTCAATCATTCTTAGACAGCACACATGCTAAGCACAAAATGGAACAAAGCTTAAGCAAACTACACAACTTATTGTAATTACAATAATGATGTATTCGTTTTAATAGTGTGATTGTAGATATTTTAAACTTTGTTAGTTGGTAAATTAGAATCTCATGTAAATAGTCATTGATAAATAAGACAGTACACCTTTTTTTTCGGGGAGGAAAGGCATTTACTCCTCCCACCCGGTCCGGGGGGACCGGGACGGGTATGTGGGACTCACGGGGCAGAAAACCCCGTCCTACCCACTAAAACCTCCCCGGAATTCCGCCTCTCCGCAAGGCGGCGGGGTCACGGGAACGTTGTGACTTACAATCGCAACCCGGCCAGCGGTCGTCGCTATTTGGAAAGCGACCCAACTCGAAAGCGCGCCATGATGGTAGGCAGCGCCTTCCTCCACTTTACCTCCGTCCCGTACCGTGACGGACTCCCTCGAGTCCGCCACTGGAGGCTGGGCGTCAGAGCTTGACGCCCCGCGGCGGATCAATAAACTGGCTCCGCCGCCAACCACACACACCTGCTCAATGCGGCAGCGTCCGGCCCGCGAAGGCCTTCGCCGTCGACCCGGTCTCCTCCTTCTCTGTGGGAGCGACTCGACGTCGTCCTCAAGGCAGAACAGAAATTATTTATCTCAATACTCAGTTACTTTGTGGTAAGGATTTGTTCAAGTCTATAGGTAGGTACCACAGAATCATCAGATATTCTACTGGCAAACACCAATACCTAGTATTGTTGTGTTCCATATTCAAGATTGAGTGTGCCAGTGTAACTGAGAAATATAACGTCTTAACTAACGTTCCCAAGGCTGGTGACGCATTGGCGATGTAGGAGATGGTTAACCATCCATATTTATTTCGAACTGGTGGTAATCTCGAAAAGTAAATCGCATTTAATTTTAATTAAAATTACGATTCAAAAGTGAGCCTATTTAAATAAAGCATTTTTTTTATCTTAAAATACAAATTCATAATTTATGATATACCTAAGCAATAATATAAGCAAGCAAATGAAAATATGTAAAATATATTAAAAATTGTATTCTTTATTAGTATAAATTTATTTTATTTTTATTTTTATGTATTTTTTATTTAGTAATAATAATTGTTCAATTAAAAAGGTAACGCGAGTTTATTAGAATTTTAACATTTTAACTACTGACGTCTCTATCGCGTGAGCTTAAAAGGAAACGCAAGACTTATAATTCCGTCAAATTAGTTTAGATATAATGACCAGTAAAATCAGCACCAGTTTGTATGTTTGTAGCTTACTTTTATATCAAATAAAACAAATAGTATGTTTTTTTCAATTACATAAATTTAAACGAAGATATTGTAAATGTATACCCAACACACAATAATGAACCGTAATCTAATACAATAAATATATTTTTTATCTATGCTATGTTTATTTTTCTTAAGTTATTACACAAATTATCGCAGATTTTTTTTTATATTTGTTGATACATATTTATCTTTACAGAATATATAATGAAACACCTTTTAAACATCAGGGCATGGCTACCTTTTGTATTCATTTATTTTTTAAGTATTGATCTCTTTCAATAAATTTTCCATAAATTAGATAAGGACAAAATAATGCCTCGTCTGTCTATAATAGCGTAAAAATAACCTTGTAATCTTACAAGACCACAGATCCCGAGGTTCAAGCCGAGTCAGACCAATAAAACTCATGCCAGTCGTATCTGATTATGAGTCAAAATCAGTCAATAAAACATCATTTTTATCATCATTAAACCAACAAGTTTATATTATATTAATTAAATGAAATAACCTGATATTGGGGTTTTATGTAAGTTCGTCTGTGTAGGTACATCCTCACTTATTTTACCTAACAACAATCCTTAGTATTGTTGTGTTCCGGTCTGAAGGTTGATCGAACTAACAGGCACAAGGGACATTATATCATAGTTTCCGAGGTTGGTAACGCATTGGCAAGGTAAGAGATGGTTAATATTTCTAATAGCGTCATTGTCGATGAGCGGTGGAAATGATCAGGCCATTCTGGCAACCTCGATAAAAAAATAATTAAAAAACAACTGAAACTCACATATAGCCTTGAGGGCGAACTTGCTCGCTTCGTCGTTCGTCTGCTCCTTCCTAATAACGTCTATTTCTTCCTGGACCTTTACATCACTCTCTGAACTACAACGAAGCCACGCCACTGCCTTACTTGCATCCTAAAATAATTATGATTCTTTAGAACGGTAAGCTAATTTATAAGTCAAACTAAATATAAATTCTAAGTAAAGAATAGCCTGTAAATTTTACTCTGAAGTTTTCCACCTATGTATTCATTATCATATATTCACTTAGCTATTCCACCATGTTCCTACAATATAGATGAGTGGATACCATAATAGACACTATTAATCTTAAAATGTTTATAGATTTAGTAAATACATCATGTTCAGTTTGACGACGACGTTCCAACGATTATACGAATATATATATTATAAATACAAATTAATTAAGCACATGAAACTCATTGTGTTTGCTTCGGTTAGAAACTGCATAGATAAAGATTGACTTGTTCCAAATAAAGAATATGTACAAGATTATATAGCTTTAAAAGAAATTACCTCAAGCCTTCCTCTCTTAACGAGGTAAGAAGGAGATTCCGGCATAAAAAGGAACACTATGACATGTACCGTCGGTATCGTCAGACAAACCCAGAGGATAACGTTATAGCTTAGCAGATCACCAATAACGTACAGGAAGAGATTTCCCGTTGTGTGAAATAATATTACCTGAAAACAAAGAACAGTTCACTATAATTCTTCACCATATTTTAAATTAATCAAACCTGTGGGTAACATTATTAAATAATCTGATCTTTTTATCTTTATAAAATATTTGCATTATAAAATTTAATGCGAAATGCCCAGTTGAGAATGGCACTCTCTAGGAACAGACGAGTTTCCACTCACCGCAGAAAAGGCTCGTGAAATATCAGAAAGTGACATGCGACATTGACCATAATAATTATAACATTATAAGAATACACGTATCAAAATAGTATATCACCATAAGTCGGTTGGCAACATTTCACAGGTGAGTATTAAAATGACTTCTTACAGAACAGCCCTGTGGTTCATAATATGAGCTTTGTCAATGGATTGCGAAACTAGGACATCTTTACTAGAGCTTGGAACATTTCGTCACTTTATAACACAAGATTAGATACACAAAATGAAATGTGGCTTAGTATGCTTTATGCTTACCTACAAATGCTACCTACAAATGCATGCATTTGTAGGTAAGCATAAATCATAACGTAACATTGCACATATGTAATCCTTATACATGCACAAAAGGTAAACTTATAAAACTGATCGTACCAAACATCCTAGGGCACCTCTAATGCTGTCATCACTGATCTCCTTAGTGTATATAGGGCAAGTGACGTAACATCCAGCCATGGTTATACCGACGAGCGCCCTCGCTAATATGAGACACCAAATGTTAAGGGAAGAAATCAATAGGATCCAACTAGCCTAAAAATAATACATAATATGTTTTTAAAGCGTTAATAAGCTTCTCTTGGAATATTTTTTTAAAAAAATACTCACAGCACTAGATAAGGAGATAAAGATCAGAGACATCTTTCGCCCAATTTTGTCCCCCATGACACCCATAATCAAATCAAATGGGACACATACCAGGAAGGGTATAGCAGCCATCCATGATATCTATAATAGAAATTTAAGTATATATATATATTTTAAGTTATTCTTGTAGTAAAATATATTTTGAATTTCTAAAATCCACTTGCTTTGTACCAGCCCGTTTGGGTAGGTACTACCCACTCATCACATTCTACCGCCAAGCAGCAATGCTTTGTATTATTGTGTTCTGCTTTAAAGGGTGAGTGAGCCAGTGTAACTATAGGCAGAAGGGAAACAACATATTATTCCCAAAGTATGAGATCCCAAAGTATGATAATCTTAATTCCCAAGGTTGGTGGCGCATTGGCGATTTAAGGAATGTGTAATATTTGTCACAGTCCCAATGTCTGTGAGGGGTAGTAACCACTTAGCATCAACCATTTGCAACGAAAGACCGACTCGGGATTTCAACCCAGAGCCCTTGCAATTATAGATTTATAAGTAGCCACTTAAAGTTCGTGGCATTCTCCCCAAGCTAGCAACAGCCCCACTGCTAGGGCTGTTAAACTTTTAAATGACTTCGTACGTTGTCGAGATGTAGACATATTTTATGATCCCTTTTATACTATGTTCAAACAAATTTATATATTTCAGAATTTTAAAAATTAATTTTGTGGTTCCTAAATAGATTTAAGCTTATTTTGTTTACAAATTTTAATTCTATTTTTGTTTTACTAAATTTTATTTTATTTATCCTTGTAGTATGTTATGTTAAATTTGTATGAATAATTAAAAAATGTTTAGTAATTAGTGTAGATATAAGCGACTTGGTGTAAATACTGTAATGCTTATATTTTCAAATAAAGATTATTATTATTATTATTATACTAGCGCACACACTATTGCAATATAATATGAAGTTAAGTAGCTCCATGGTGGCTGCAGTTGGAACCAGTCGGGAAGACATTATAATCATCATCATCATCATCACTTTACCTCAGCATCTGTGAGAGGTACGCCTTTTGGTGAGTCTTCTGATTGCAGCAGAAGAGTCATAGGAGACATCCAGCCAATACTGGCTCCGTATGACAGCACCGGGAGGTTTACTGGAGATAAACAAATATTTTTAATTTCTTGAACACTCATCAAGAATATGAGTGGCTAGCATAATTGAACGCTCACCGAAAATTGTAAACCAGGGTAAGTACCATTGAGTATTCATGTATTTAGTTTGTGTTCAATGCGTGTTTAGTGGTGTAGAATAACACTTTAAGAAACCTTTTATTTTTGTGTGAATCTTGAAAACTACGGTTATTAACACAAAAAAGTCTGTCAGTGTTTAGTCAGCCAGTCACGTTTAATCGGCAAATCAAGCAGTATACATAATACGAGAAATCGTGAAAAAAAATTGAAAATGTCACTATATGTTCAAAAAGGACATAAACATCCTTCCAAAAAATATCCTTATAAAATTGATACTACTTGAAAAGTATTCATTTACTTACTCAAAACGGCACATATTATTTGATTAATCTTGCTCCCTTTTTGAAATATTCCGTAAAACTTCATATTTGTGCTCACAAAAAAAAAATCAATTTATTGATTAAAAATATATAAATATAATCAGTAATAATAGAACATATTATATGAACAACAGTCAAAATGATTTTTAATGTAAAAATCCATCAACGTTTTGTGTTCTTTAACTCATTTTTTATTTCGAAGTTTCAACGCGTGTGCTTGCAAGCGTGTGACATAACTACTGCTGTATTTAAAACAAATGCTACAACTAATCTCTCTATTTGAGGAACTGCAAAAGATTCTTACATGTCATCTAATGTATAACAAACATAAGATAAATTATTTATTTAAACAATAAAAGCTAAGTATTTTATTAGTAATATAGACGTATTACATATATTTTAACTTTTGCGTAATATATTTGCATTATTTTAGATGTTTTCGATCAGGGTGTTTATGAAATCAAAATATTAATTCATTGTTAAAGGATTACGTTAATTTTCTATTACGATTCGTTTCCTATTTCAGAAGGCCCTGAGCAGGATGCAGCCGGGATGGCCTCGCGCTGCCGTACGCGTAGCGAGAAGTGCGGGGGGCGAGATTACCGTCGCCCCCTGAGGAGAGCTCCACCGAGCGGAGCACAGCACAGGACGGGCCGCGGATGCGTTATATCAACACAGTGCTGAGGTCGGCCATCGCAGTAGTTTTAGTGGGTATGAATCCGACATAACCCGAAGGGCGGGGGACTTCACGGGACCCGGGTACCTTTATGAAATGCGTAAACCACCCATCTGCTCCTCCCGCCGTAAGCGTCACTAGGGCTAGGGGGTTCTCTGTACCAAAAGTCCCATAGGAATGTAGGCCTGCAAAGAGGTGCCAACCGTTGAGGCCCTTACGGTGGTTAATATTTGTATAAATGCAATGTCTATGGGTGGAGCGTACCAATTACCATTAGGTGGCCCATTGGCCATCCGCCTACTTAAAGAAACAGCCTGTAAATATCCCACTGCTAGGCTGAGTAGCGAAATAAGCAAATCTTCTCCTAACTGACGATAGTTTTCTCAGTAAAAGTTTTATAAGTTGGTACTGGCTAACCAACAATGAATATTTCTAATAGAATGCGAAATATTTTAACGCCTTTAAAATATAAAATAAACAACATCTCAAGGCTTATACTGTATTTACCCATTTTAAATTTGAACAAATACAAATTAACAATAATGTGTTAGGTGATAATAATAATAATAATATCCTGGGACATTTTTCACACACGGCCATCTGATCCCAAATTTAGCTTGTACAAAGCTTGTGCTATGGAAACCAGACAACTTACATATACTACTTTTTTTTTGGAAATACATACTTATATAGATAATTACACCCAGACTCAAGACAAACAGACATGTTCATGCACACAAATGTCTGTCCTGTGTGGGAATCGAACCCACAACCTTCTGCGTGAAAGGCAAGTATCTACCAACCACGCCAACCGGCTCGTCAAATTAAAACTTTTTATTTATATCAATGCAAATTATGATTACGTAATATCTCGATTTGGTTGCATCATTGAGTATTTGTTCTCGGCTCGGCTTTACTTGAATACAATTTATATAAACAATAATATTTGACGTTAGTTGTTTTTAAATTGCATACATATCCAAATAAAAAACTAATCGAAATTAATTTAAAAAAAAAGAACAGCTCATTAATCCACACTACGTAGCTGGTATTATTATATGTTGTTCCTTGCGTTTCATATTAATTTAACTATTTTTATTATCTTTATGCTATTGAGGTTTTTGTCTATTTGCATACCACTATTTAAGTATAAGATTGTTTTTATGTTTTTATGGATTGGGAACTCTGATCTTTATTTCTATTCGATCGCTTAAATCTTGACGATAATCTCATTTTAATTTAAAAAACTGTACTAAAATAGCTATTTGCTTAGTTCGCAGTATTGTAAAATACTGCAATAAGGTTTGGAATAACCACCATAGTATAAGTTCATGGAACGCATTCAAATGAGATTCCTTTGCTCATTGTTCCATCTAGCTCATTGTTGTAATATAATCAATCCCAACCTCATTACACTGACCGATTGATATGTGTCGCTTTAAATTAATTCACTTAAAACTAAGAACTTAAGAACATTCTTCCCGACTGTACTGGCCGTCGTCGCGTTTGGACTCTACTACCACTTACCATCAGGTGGAGTAGACTCATTTGCCATCCCGGGGCATATAAAAAAACTAGAATAGATTTATTAGATTAAAATGTTTCTATTCAAAGTGTTAAACTAACAACTCCTAAATAGAGTTATGAAATGCACTGACAATTTAAAAAATCTGATTTTGACATTTGTAAGTCTTTAATAAAGTAAAAAGAAATTGTGCGCGACTGCTTCATGCACTAGTCTGTTGTCCAATACCACTGTTTGATTATATATTTTTGTTAAAATAAGTTATCATATACTTTGTTAGACTCTACAGACCAAACCAAACCGATATGTGTTAGCCTTAATTAATGTCAAAACCAAACTTTATTATATTTTTTGCTGTGAATTGAGATTACGATTGCGTTGCGATTGTCATAAAGTGATAATTTGTTTTTAGAATTGGCTCCCAGAAAAACACCGCGAGGTCCTGTCGGGTAAAATTTACCTAATTCATTTAAAATATATACATATATGTATAATATATTTAGTTTTTAGTACAGTTCTTCAGTACTAGTAGCAGTAGTTTTATAGATTGATTACCATTCATTGTTTTTGATAATACCTATTTGCAAAACTAAAGTAGAACGAGCATATACATTTAAAAAACGTTCTCTTTCGTTTCATAAGTAATGTCTAAAACGCATTTGTTGGTAATGCCTACAATTATAATCAGTTTGTTATTTTTATTCACTGAAAGCGAATCGGCAAAAATATTGGGAGTTTTTCCAACACCTTAAATAAGTCATCAAGTTGTTTTTCGTCTACTATTACGGAACTCGCTAGACGAGGACATGACGTCACAGTTATAACGACAGATCCAGCGTTTTCGAAAGGTCAAGCGCCTGCAAACTTAACCGAAATAGATATGTACGATGTATCTTACAAGCACTTGAAGATTTATGGAAGCTCAGAAAACAGGAACGGTCCAATCGACAGATTCGTCAACGATTTTCTCATTAATTTATTTGTAAAACAACTAAGTTCTACTGAAGTACAAAAATTACTTCGTAGTAATGAAACATTTGATTTAATATTCGTCGATTCCTGGGTACGACCAGCCCTTATCTTTTCGTACATTTACAACGCGCCTGTTATCGAATTCAGTTCCTTGAGTGGTATTCATTTGGCATTTGAAGCGATCGGAGCAGCTTCTCACCCTCTTATTTATCCTAATGCAATGCACAGAAGAATTTACAATTTGACGTTATGGGAAAAGATAAAAGATTTATACATTTATTATTCCCGTCAATATTTTTTTACGCAACACGAACAAATAGAAGATGAAATGTTAAAAACGGTTCTTGGTTCAAACATACCAGATTTGGACGATTTGAGACAAAATGTTAGGATGTTGTTTTTAAATGTACATCCGGTGTGGGTTTTAATCGACCTGTTCCACCAAATGTAAACCACAAGAAGAATTATCGAAGGTAGCTTTGAATATATTATATATATTAATATTAAAAATTTAGGGATGACAATGTATAAGAATATTAAAGGGATGTGAAATTCAAAATATATAGATGTATATTTTGGATTAGGATTAGGGATTTGAAATTATACCTTGATTCTTCAAGAAATGGAGTTATATACGTGAGTTTTGGTACAAATGTTAATCCCTCGTTTTTTCCGTCGGAAACATTAAAGATATTTAAAAATGTATTTTCTCAACTTTCTTACGATGTTTTATGGAAATGGGACGAAGATGAGCTACCAGGATGTCCAAATAATGTCAAGATTTCAAAATGGCTGCCGCAATCTGATTTATTAAGTGAGTCCTGTCCTATATAGTACTCCTATATACATGTATAATTACTTTTTTTTTTTAATACTCACAACAATTTCTTAGTAATAATAACATGTAGATATATTCAACACTGTATTCATAGTGTCTAGCAGCTTTACTTATAAATACTGATTTATCTCTTTCTGTCATCATTGATTTTACATACAAAAGAAGAAGACAACATTGTTTAATTAACAATCCCTTAGCAAAATTTACGGGTAAAGCCGTTCTATTATTCAAAGTTCTATCCTTATAACGTATTTAAAGTATTAGTGATTTTTATTAATATAACTATTATACTGCTTTTCTGATTAGGACATAAAAATGTAAAGTTATTTATTACAAGGAGGCTTACAGTCAACGGATGAAGCAATAACTGCCGGAGTTCCGCTTATTGGCATACCAATGCTTGCTGACCAATGGTTTAATGTTGAGCAATATGTTAAATTCAATATTGGAAACTTTTATTAGAAACCCTGACAGAGGAACTGCTAATGAATGCTATTAAACCTACAATGGATGATATAGTACGTAAGGACAAGGTAGGTCAACTTGTAGGGCTTTGTGCAAGGCCGTTTTTGTAGGTAGCACCCACTGAACCGGTTCCAAGGTTGAGTTAGCCAACGTAATACCTGCGTATTGCTTATAGTACAAGGGGCATAACTTCTTAGTTCCCAGGGTTGGTGGTGCATTATGAATGTAAGGAATGGCCAATATTTCTTACAGCGCCAATAAGTGGCAGTGACTCCTTACCATCAGGTGGCCTCTATTTATGAATAATTATAAGAAATTAATTATTTTTTTCATTACGTAAAGTATTTAAATACTAAAATATTCATGAAACTCAAGCCATAATTAAACTTTAATTTATTCGTACAAATTAGACTTACTTCTTAAATTATATATTTGGAAAAAAAACTATTATATACTGACATAATGAAACTTTAAAAATGTAATGCATGTGTTCTAGCCACTGGACTATATTCTATATGATATTTATTATTTTATATATGAAAATCTGTGATTTATTGAAATATATATGAATGGTTTCTAAATTCTAATTGATGAATGTATTTATTACAGTTATGTTAAAAAATATTGTTAAGCTACGCAGATTTATGACTGATCAACCACAAACACCATTGGAAAGCGCGGTGTGGTGGACGGAACACGTGATACGGCACCCTGGTGTTGAATATCGGCGTACACCTGCGGCGAACTTGCAATGGACTGAATATTATGAATTAGAAATTGTGCTGTTGCTATTAAGCGTTTTGATAACACTTTTGTCGGCCATGGTATATGTGACACGATCAATTGCTTCGAAAGTTAAATATTACAAATGCTTAAAGGTCAAGGAAAATTAACAATTTGCATAATCTTGTCTGTAAAATATTAGTTTATTTATTTATTAAGGATCTCCAACAAAGGATACACACACTTACGAGTACATTACGTCGTAGGATAATGTTTTAAAATGTGTGCTTCTTCAATTATAGGAGATACATAACAAGCAATACATAAAATAATTACTACTCTTATGTCGTCATATCCCTCTCTACAGCCTCGTGTGTGACGCGTTTACTTACTATTATATTATATATCGTTATTATATATTATAATAATAAAAGAAAATATAGATATTAAACGAAACTGTGTTTTTATTTATTGTTTACTCTGCGGGGCGTCACGTCTTTTACATTTTCCAATTCAGACTTTCATTTTTCGTTCAGCTTTTAGTTAAACCAACTGTCTACCTGCTTATTTAGTGGCTTATAAGGACCCAGCTGCCAAGATCCAGGGCTTGAACCCAGCTGAACCCTGAACTTTAAACCGATAGGTTTTCCTATGGAGAAATTCTCGTTAGCAACAGGAATCGGTGATGTTCTTGTAACTCGGAAAAACGTAGACTTTAGCCCGCCGCAGTTCGGTTGCGTCAAACTGCCGTTTCATTGAAATATGAGATTGAGAGAATAGAGATGATAATAACTAGTGTTAGGTTAATATACCAAATAAATTAAATCAATATATAGAGGATATATTTATTTTTATGTAATTTATATAATCATATCAGCCGAAAGACGTCCACTGCTGGACAAAAGCCTCCCCCAAGGATTTCCACGTTGGCCGATCTTGCGCTGCCCGCATCCAACGGCTTCCCGCGACTCGTTCTAAGTCGTCGGTCCACCTTGTAGGGGGCCTGCCCACGAATCAAAGGCTTTCTCATAGTCCACAAACGCTAAGCAAAGTGGCTGGTTATACTCCTTAGTCTTCTGTATAACTTGCCGCAGCGTATGTATGTGGTCTATGGTGCTAAAGCCTTTGCGGAATCCGGCTTGTTCGGATGGCTGGAAGTCGTCAAGCCTTTGCTCGAGACGATTCTTAATGACTCTCGAAAACAACTTGTAAACATGGCTCAGCAGTGAGATGGGCCTGTAATTCTTTAGAAGGGTTTTATCACCCTTCTTAAAGAAAAGTACCACCACACTTCTGTGCCATGCCTTTGGCGTTTGACCTTTGGCTATGACGGAGTTAAAAAGCCTCTGAAGAGCCCTGAGGATTGGTGTACCACCCGCCTTCAGAAGCTCGGCTGTAATACCATCATCACCAGGTGCCTTGTTGTTTTTGAGTTGTCAGAGAGCCATTCTAATCTCGAAAAGACTGACGTCCTGAAAATCTTCAGTGTAGTGTCGGGTTAGTCTTGCTCTGGGATCTGCAGCATGACTATTGACAGGTGATTGAGTTGTCGTGTACAGCTGACCGTAGAACTTCACAATCTCTTCCAATAGCTCAGATCTTGACGTGACTATTCTGCCATCCTCAGTTTTCAGCCTTGTCAGTTGACTCTGACCAACAGACAGATCTCTGGCGAACACTTTAGAGCCTTTGTTCCGCTCGATGACCTCCGTATGGTAGAGGCAGAGATCTTTTTGGTTCCTTTTGTACGGCTGGTCTTGAAGGTCTTAGACCCAGCCGTACGGACAGTTTCCACAAGCCTGTCGTTGTATGTGTCCACTTCCTCGCAGTCTGCTAGGCAATCGAATCGGTTTTGGAGTTCGAGCTGAAAGGCTTCGGGATTTCGGATTTGAAGAGGTGATGGTCGGAGCGTAGACTTCATCAGTCGGAACCTCTGTAGTTTAACATTGATATTTAATAAGCCTCTTACGAGTCTGTGATCGCTCCCAGTTTTGACTGCATTGATCACGGAGACGTCATTAAATATTTGCCTTCTCGTCGACAAGATGAAGTCTATCTCATTCTTGGTTTTCCCATCAGGGCTCACCCAGGTCCATTTACGGTGACCTGGCTTCTTGAAAAAGGAGTTCATCATAAAGAGTCCCTCCTTCTCCATAAAGTCGTCCAACATCTGGCCCCGAGGGTTGCGGTCTCCAATTCCATGTGGTCCCACCTTTAACTCATCACCGAATCGTTTGCCCAGCTTCGCGTTAAAGTCCCCCATTACAACAGTGAAATGAGTCTTATTGGTATGTATGGCTTTAGATAAATCCTCATACATGACCTCAATCTCTTCGTCGGAGTGTGTCGAAGTCGGCGCGTATACCTGTATGACCTTCAAAGAATACCGCTTGGTGATTCTAAGTATAAGGTACGCCACCCTAGCCGACACGCTCTCGATTTTCACAACGTTGTTAACGAGGTACTTGTGGACTATGAACCCACCATATGACATATATGACACCACCTTGAGACAGTTGATCGCCCTCTCGGAAATAGAGAAGGTTACCGGATTTCAGGATCATCGTATCCTCCCCCTGTCTTCGGACTTCGGATAATCCGACGATATCCCAGTGTAACCTGCTCAATTCTTCCTCCAGTTCAATGATCTTCTCGTCGGTCCGCAGTGTACGCGTGTTATATGTTGCCAGGGCCAGAGGTCGTCGGTGTTGGTAACACGAAATCTGCCGGGGATTCTTAGCACCCCCTGCCCCGCCGTTACCACAGCTGTTACCAAGGCTAGGAATAGCAGGGCTGCCGGGGACTGGGGGCCGTGGTTTAGTTGCGCGAATCATGAGGGGATATGCCATAATCGCCACGCTTGGCAGACGGGTTGGCGAACGCAGTAAGTTAGTCATAGTACTCAGAGAGACGCTGCTGCCCGTCCTCTGGTGTATATTTCCTCAGGTCGACTTTTACGCCCCCCACGGGATGAGATGGGGTAGTGATATTCGTCGCCGTCACCACACGGCAAAATTTAAATAAATTTATATAAATATTCTATATAATTTAAAGGGTGATGTAATCGTATGAGCCTCTCGTAGTTACAATATTGCGCCATTTACTTGAATGACTTGCCATAAATGATAGGTACGTATTAAACATGAAATTCTAATATTTCCTGGTAGAACCTCTTTATTTATTTTTAATGAAAAGACATCACTTAATATCATATGATGGCGTGAATAATGAATTAATACAATATGAAGTATATATGACATAATACATTGATTATCACTTACTTTATAACTGACTTTAAATAAATATTAAAATTAATAAAACACACAACGTATTATATGAGTTACTCCAAACTTGCGATATGTAAAAACGAAATAGCAACAAAAAAGTATGAACAAAATATTTCTTAAGGGATATAAAATTATATTTATTTAAATAAAAATTATATTTATATAAAGAAGTTATTAAAAAGAAAAATACAGCATTTAAAATTTTCAAAACTTTGGTATTATTATTTACATATAAATTAGTATGCGAGCAATAATTTACACTAGTTTGGTAGTAGTTAGTCCTACATGTTAAAATTGCACACAAACACTTGTAAGAAACTTGGTTATATTTTTGTTTAAAAAATCTAGTTGATCTGTTGTTTTAAGGAAAAAATAATTCATAGAGGAAAAGGTTACACAAAAATTACCTTTACTTCTAACTATAATATAAATTTAAAATGCCAATAAATGGATAGTTTACCGTAGTTTATATTATATAATTCTTCTACTCTTCGAGTACCTAATCGTTGATTGGACGGTTATAGTGTTAACAACGACATTACTTTAATCAATGTCAAAATCAGGTGTCTAGCTTTACTGTCAGTTTTAAACGTCAAATAGGTTATGTTTGTGTAAGGTAGAAATTGTGTTTAATTTAAAAAACTTACAATAATTCTGTGATAAAAGTTATTTAGAAAATCTACACGATTTCATTTTATGTCATAAATTTAGCGTTAATAATAAAGTTGTACGAGAATGCGTCCGCAATGACGTTCTATTTTCAGACTCAAATATTTAAAATGGATTGTGGCCAAAGGTTAAATTTCTGATGAGTTTTGATATGAAGTAACAGTGCATTTGGTATAGGCCGGCCCTCCTCCGTCTGTGTTGTTTGATATGGATGAATTTAAGCTAAGAGCGGGAGAAAAAATCGGTGCTTTGCATGTAAGTAACTAGTAGCTGTTCCTCTTCATGTTTCCCTGGTAGTTGTGTAGACATATCCCTCCCACGATTTGTTTGTTTTTGTAATTTTATGTATATTTGTTATAAAATTATTTTTATTTATATTTTGTGTCCCATACATACATATGTGTTTGTATGTTTATAGATAGATGTGGCAAAGACACTATAATTATAGATTGACCATGAAACTTACATAACAGCACATTTAGAAGCTAATCACTTTAAATTTATTTTGTACTAGGTCATACTATTTTGGCAACAAGTAATAAACAGATTTTATTTAAATATATTTCTTGTTAAATTTTTTATGTTGAAGATAAATTAGATTTTGAAACATTGTAACATTATACTCATTTATGTTTACATTTTTTTAATATAATAATAATGTAATAAAAGCTATGTAAATTCATACTAGTTAAAATTGTAGTTTTAAATAGATATATTCAACATATTTATATATCACTGGCACAAACGTCATATCAATTTATATCTCATGGTAGAATGCACACTTTAAATAACTACCAATGCTTAAACTACGAAGTAGTGTTGAGTAGCAAAGGGTGCAGTTAGTCAGTCCCAGATCACCACATTAATTATGTAAATGAGTTATAAACAAAGAATAATTTAAAATTATGTAATTTAAATATTCTTTTACACATAGTATTTACAATAATATGAACCTTCAGCTGGAAATAATACAATAATATTTTTTTTTTTTTATAAAATAGGAAGGCGGACGAGCATATGGACCACCTGATGGTAAGTGGTCACCAACGCCCTTAGACATTGGCATTGTAAGAAATGTCAACCATCGCTTACATATCCAATGCGCCACCAACCTTGGGAAGTATGATTTTATGTCCCTTGTGCCTGTAATTACACTGGCTCACTCACCCTTCAAACCGGAACACAACAATACCTAGTACTGCTGTTTTGCGTTAGAATATCTAATAATAATAATAATGTCCTCCAGACCGATTTCGGCCATGGTGGCCAATCTCAAGAGAGATAAGCCAACTACGCAGGAGATATTATAATGCACAAGTATGTGCGCAAACACATATGCACCTTCTATTCCCTAACTTTCATAATCCAATAGGACGGCAATCCGACACGACCTGAAAGAGTTCAGGCGCAGGACCAACAGCTTTACATGTTTCCCGAGGCACGGGACTGAACACACTTCCAACTTGCAGACTACAGGCTACTGAGAATTTTCAGACAGAAAAACCCAATAATTAAAAAAAAAATACAATTATACAAATTCAAACTTAATAATCATGAATAAAATAAAGTGAGATAATTGAAAAGCAAAAACTTAAAATATTTTTATTTAAATATTGTGAATATTGTACAAATAAAGAAAATATATTTTATTAATATATATATATATATATATATATGCTTAAATAAAAGTTATGTTAAATAGTTTCACTTAGCAATTTTAATTCATAATTTTTTGGTAGAACACAATCTGGATGCCCAGTACATTCCTATCGTTAAAACAAAAAATAATTTAATTTTCAGGAAGCGGCTGCAGTCGTTGCAAATAATGGCAAAAACAGATTTTATGATGTTTTCAATCACACAACAGAAGCAATCAGAAGAGTAAGAATATTTTAAATCACTTAAATATATAACATATATTTTGTAAAGGCAGATATTGGTCAATTGATTTGTTTTTATAGTTATCCTTTTGTAACAATTAGTTTATAATTGCAATCATTTGATAATTTACTTGCCATTTTCAACGAATTGATATAATCTTGTTGATAAATATACAAACATAACAAAAACTCTAGATACGAGAAGCTTTCTTGGATATGTGGGAGCACGAATTGGTGACGGAGGGCAGGGCTCGGGCATTGGCCTGGGCACGAGAGGCCGCCCGCAGAATACAAGATGGTGCTCCACCCCTCTCTCCCATGATACTATATGAGGAGCTGGTGACCCTTTTGAAAGATCATGGTAAATCCAAACTTTTTACTTGAACATACTTGATAAACTATACAATAAATTTCGCATATGGTTTCTGTCATAATATAGAATATTTAATATGTCGTTCCAGTATGGCGTCGTAGTATGGTAATCTTCATTTGCGGTGTGGCGGTCGGTGGAAGCGCCGGAGTAGTCATAGGCCTGCGAGCGAGTGCCAGAGCGCCAAGCGGACCGCATGCCAGGGCGCTCCACACACAGTCTGACCAAACCGTCATACTGGTCGAAGATGCCGTGTCACCAGGTAAGATTTTGTTGATATCTCTGGAACGTGGAACCTATGTAAGCTATCACGTTTTAAGAAATGGCACAGTAATTACTCTGGTATAATGTTCGTGTCAGGCGCCGGTGCTGGGGAAGTGCTGGTGCGGGTGCAGGCGTTCAGCGTGTCGGGCGCCGACCGCGGCGTGCTGCGCGGTCGCGCGTCTGCGCTGCGCTCGCTGCTGGGCGCCGCGCCGGTCACCGTGGGGCGGGGCTTCGCGGGTGACTACACTTTAATATGATGACCGTTGAAGTATTATTATTAAACCACAATTCCCAAAATGAATCTGTTTTCCCAAGATATGTTCAACTTTGTCTCTTTATCTCTCTGACGCTCACAAACGTTAGGCCGTAATTTTGTTGCGAATTATACTAATTTTTAAAAATTAAACTAATTTCAGGTGTAGTGCTGGACGTGGGGCAAGGCGTAAGCGACTTGGAAATGGGCGACGAGGTGTGGGGCTGTATCAGCGAGTGGAGCGGAGGTGCCGCAAACGAGCTGCTCGCTATTAGAAGGTAAAATAGACCTCGGCGGTGACCAATTAACAGTGACCTTGAGAATTTTTTAAATAGATGAAAACTCAAAAAAATATAAACCTGAAAGTAATTTACTTTCTCTCCAGCACGCGAGTGAGCAAACGTCCGCGCCACCTCGCCGCGGACACCGCCGCCGCCCTGCCCTGGGTCGGCAGCCTGGCGCTGGCGGCGCTGCAGCGCGTGCAGTACCGCCCGGACACCAGCAAGGGGAAGCGGTGAGTGCCAGCGGCAGCGCTGTGCTCCGGTGCAGGACGAGACCTGTAGGCCCGTCGTGTGTGCAGGGTGTGCGTGGTGGGCGCGGCCAGCGGGGAGGGCTGCGCGCTGCTGCAGCTGCTGGCCGCGTGGGGCGCGCGGGTGACGGCGGCCGCGCCGAGGAAATCGCATCGCGTCCTAAAAGATCTCGGTAGGTTACTCGATATATTATGATTTTATTATTTTAACCCGCCCACATTGGAGCAGCGTGGTGGAATAAGCTCCAAACCTTCTCCTCAAAATGAGGAGAGGAGGCCTTTAGCCCAGCAGTGGGACATTCACAGGCTGTTTCGGTCGGTTCGGTAAATAAAAAAATATATAACCATTGGTATAACTATTCCTAAAGACTCTCTCTGAAATGTTCCTACAAGGTGCACACGAGCTGGTTGACTTGGAAAGCAACGCGCACACGAGTCCGTCATGGCTGTCTCTAGAACAATACGCGAGTCGCCACGGCCCGTGGGACTGCGCCCTCTGCTGCTCGGGTGCTCCACCTCCGCCCTCACCTGCGCCTTCTGCGTTGCTCAAGTGAGTGCTAATATCTCGGAACTCCTTTTTTACATTATGAGTTACTGTAACGGTATAAATATACACAATGTCCAATAACCTGAGAAATTATGCATCCTAAAAAAAGTAAATAGAATGTAAAAGTCCCACTCGTCTCGGTGTCGTCTCCTTTTGAGGATATGTAATAATTTGCTATAAATAAATTGGTCTGAAGAAAAGTGAAAGCGCTCAGTACAAGCTTGGACTCTCCTGAATATTTGAATCATAAAGACATTACTAAAATAATACTTGTTACAACTTATTGGAAAATAAACAAATTACTCAATATATAATATTGGATATAATACTGGAGCTTATTCCTCGAGACTCGTATCCAGGTTTTTGTATACAGACATGGAATCCAACACGTGCAGGCTTCCTCGCGATGCTCTTCACCGCCGATTATGTAAAAACTGTTGCCAACCAAGAAAATAAAATGCCCTATTTATTTATTGCCGCCGTATTTTTGACCGAAATATGTCAGGAGGACCTCACTCTCATAGTAACATAAATACTAATAATATTTTGCAGAGCAACGGCACCACGATACGCATTGATCGATCTCCGACCGAAGCCCTTACTGACTGACCGCTTGCCAACACCCTTCTGGGTGTTGTTCTCGGCTTCCTTTTACACTTTCAGGCTTTTCAGGGTGAGTTTGAATCTTTACTTAAAGCATTTTAGACAGCGGGATTTTATAATGATGAACTCATTGCCGCCCTTGAGCGCCGGCCCTAGCCCTTATTTAGGGTAGAGCAAGATTATCTTTCAGCGCCCTTTAGTCCACATTTTTACTTCACGTATTGTACTTCGGTTTTATGTTAAATAAATAATAATTGTATTGCAGTGTATGCAATAATAAAGGACTAGATTTAGGGTTAGTCTGACTACTTCATAAAGTCGGATTTTGCTTTTAAAAGTCTTTAGATTTATCTAGAAGCAATCTAGAGATTTTTAAAAGTTCAACACCACTAACGCCCCCGCTTCTCAAAAGACGCCATCGAAATTTTATTCTGCGCTGGAAATATTTTTTCGGATTTTACTTTTGGCGCCCCTTCCCACTTGGCGCTTAGAGCAAGCGCTCCTCTCGCTCGACCCCAGACCGGCACTGAATGAGTTAATGAAATTCATTCACTGTACCACAAAATCTATATCCGGCTCATTCTAAACTTCCTAGAGTGTATCCCTTTTTGGATCATTACCTGGACTCTAATTGTGGCTCACTTTGTCGTCCCAAGATTATCATATAAAATCCACAAAATCGTGTTATCCAAGTATCCTAAGACGTACCTAATAGTCTAATGAGAACAAGAATTTTCTCAACAGTGGTTAGCTGGGTGCGGAACCCACACAGACTGGTTGGAAGATAAGAATCAACTCCGGGAAGGGCTCGACAATCTTCGACTCCTTGTAGATTCCGGTCAGCTTTCTCCTGTGCTCGATAAGGTATGACTTTGCTCCAAATATTTGTTATATTGGCATTGTTGCTAAAATCATTGAATATTTTACGTGTAATGGTTTTATATGTAACTTCAGATCTTAGACTGAAGCAATTAATCAGATTTCGTGCCTGTCTCAATGGTCTACTTTGTGGGACTAGCTTATCTCAAATATCAACAGCCTGTAAATGTCCCACTGCTGGGCTAAGCTTTTCCTCCTTTGTGCTGGAATGCACATGTACTTGATTCACATCCGACAATGCTAACTTCCTCATGATGTTTTTCTTCACCGCTGAGGATGACTTATAAACACATATTAGACACATAGAAATTCAACAGTCCTTGCTTCAATGACTTACATGTATGCAAATCTGAAGGTCCTAAGTTCAAATCAAAGCACCTTTCGGCTGGTTTTTAAAACTGGAAGCTGTGTCCGAAATTATATCACGAGAATATTATTAAATAAAAAATGAAAGTTCGCTTTAAGCGTCTTATTATCACAATATTTCAGTTACAATCCAGAAATAAGTATAAATAATGTATTTGGTTTACAGGTTTTCCTTCCCCAGGACTTTGAGTCCGCACTAGCCCACGCCTGCGGTGAGGATGCCGTCGGAACATCCGTGGTAAGATTTCCGTAGACTTGCGATATGAACGCTCAAAACATTAAATGTCATCCAAATTGTTTACACAGATTAAAAATAATTATTTCTTTCCTATTTACTCTGTGATTTTTAATAAAACAAACGTGATATGTACACGATTATAATACGTTTTTGTTATCTGTAAGTTTACAAACTTTAAATTAAAAATGTATATATAAAAAAATGTAAACAAAAACTGTCTTAACTGTTCAAAGGATTGATTTTGTGAAATATATTTTCTATAAAAAATTTTGTTGTTAAATTGTGATAGAAAAACATTTCGACTGTCTTTTTCTGATATTACTTTTTTGTATAAAACTTTACAACAACAAAAAAATAATATAACAGCAGAAATAGGATAATAGATTTGTTACTTAAGTATATTTTTCTATAATATTAATTTTATTAACCTTTATTGAAAATTCAGAAATATTATTAAGTTTTATTTGAATATTTTGTTATTATGAAAAATAAAAAAAAATAAGAATAGATATAGTATAAAATTGGTTTGCATTGTATGCGTTCTTTACAATGTTATCACAAAGTAAGTCATTAAATACTGTTACACTTAATCAAATTTTGTTTACTAAATTTGAAGCCCAACCGCTGAGAGAATGCATTCCTGACCTGTCACTCATGACTTATGATAAACTACAAAAATAAACAGTTTATTTAACCTGGTAACAGCAAAAAATTCATTAAAAATAATCTGATTTATTTAAAATTTAATTTAATTAAACGAATACTATACGATAGAAGGATAAATAAACTATGTTGACTAATATTTTCTTCGAATCCATTGTCTCGGCTGTTGCGGCTGTGACTTTTTTTATATATATAATAGGTAGGCGGACGACCATACGGACCACCTGATGGTAAGTGGTCACCAACGCCCATAGATATTGGCATTGTAAGAAATGTCAACCATCGCTCACATAGCCAATGCGCCACCAACCTTGGGAACTAAGATGTTATGTCCCTTGTGCCTGTAATTACACTGGCTCACTCATCCTTCAAACCGAAACACAACAGTACAAAGTACTGCTGTTTTGCGGTAGAATATCTGATGAGTGGTCCGTACCAACCCAGACGAGCTTGCATAAAGCCCTACCACCAGTAACTGGCAGGACAGTAGCAGCTGCTTTCTGAAGGTTAACCAATCATCGAACACATAAGAGCTTAAGTTATAGAAACTATTGGCATAATGATATATTGACTTGACGACCCGGTTGGCGTGGTTGGTGGATACGTGCCTTTCACACGATTTCACGGTTGTGGGTTCGATTCCCACCCAGGACAGATATTTGTGTGCATGAACATGTCTGTTTGTCCTGAGTCTGGGTGTAATTAGATAAGTATGTACTATGTATGTATGTATGTATGTATGTATGTATGTCTGGTTACCATAGTGCAAGCTCTGTACAAGCTTCATTTGGGATCAGATGGCCGTGTGTGAATAATGTCCCAGGATATTATTATTATTATTATATTTATTGTTTGATCAACAGCGAATGACTGATAATGTATACACGTTACAAACACAACGCGAAACTTTAAAAAAAAATCGTATTACCTGCCTGTATGTTCCGATGGCTCGAATAGAAGAAATAAAACACTTACGATTTACATATCCCGTGTTATTTACTAATCTGCGCTGTATTATGCACTGTAAACATTTCTTGGTTAATATAAATTTATATAAGTATAACTATAGTAATCATTCAACAAAATTAACAGCCGAGATGGCGCAGTGGTTAGAACGCGTGAATCTTAACTGATGATCGTGTGTTCAAATCTGGGCAAGTAACACCGAATTTTCATGTGCTTAATTTGTGGTTATAATTCATCTCGTGCTTTACGGTGAAGGAAAACATCGTAAGGAAACCTGCATGTGTCTAATTTCACGGAAATTCTGTCACATGTGTATTCCACCAACCCGCATTGGAGCAGCGTGGTGGAATATGCTCCAAACCTTCTCCTCAAAAACGGAGAGGATGCCTTTCCCCAGCAGTGGGACATTAACACGCTGTTACTGTTACTGTATGCGCATATGACACATCTTTGCAATGTTTTCCTTCGCCGTCAAAAAAAAAATGACTTATAAACACAACAGAGACCTTAGCCCAGCAGTGGGACATTCACAGGCTTTTACGAATCATGTAACTACTTATATCCACTTTAATTTTATTTCCAAAGTTCCATAACAACTTTGTAGATATTTAACAAGTATTCAACACGTCTTTTATTCACGAATCGAATGAACCATAGAGTATACAATATCTTAAACTTTATTTACTTTAATAAGTGTAAAGTATCAACGAAGAAAACGGAATATATTAAGTAAGTACAGATTATATATTGAAACCGTTTGTCACAAATTGGGATTTTTTTATAAAGGTGCTATTACGAAATTTACCTAATCAATGTAACATGTAATTATTTAGGTTAATAAAACAATATTAGTCTTGTTTTATTGTAATTTTAAATAAGTTTAAACTAATTAATGGTAGAATTTATGCACCAAAATCTTGGCTCTGTTTTGACTATTGTCAAACTGTCAAAACTATGCAACGATAATCGTAGCCATAGATAATTAAATATTTGGAACATAAAAATATTTTTAGCAATTAATAATAATGTTTTTATTTCCTATTAATTAATAAATCTTTTTTTGTCCAAAGATAGCAATATAATTATAATCTTTATAAAAGTATACATATTTTGTAACTAAAAATGTAACGAAAACTGTAAATTAGTTAGAAAGAAAATGTACTATCGTAAGCTATGGTAAATCGTTAAAATAAGACTGTACAACTGATTGGCCAGTTATAATGATATAAATAAAATAAACGTGTATATAATAAAAAAATATAAAAATAGGTGCTAACGAAAATAATATTGTTTACGCTTTAAACTTTACATAACTCCTGGAACGATTGTGAAAAGTATTCGTTTTGATAATTTATTAATATTTATAGAAAATTGTCCTATCAAGTCTGAATTTTGGTCAAGTGAACTTATATTTCAATATATAAATTCTTATGTTATAGTATAAACGCTTCAAATTTATCATCACAAATAACTAATATTTTAATAGAAGCCAGTCATCAATAACTATACACATGGCAAAATGTATGTAATTTGCATAGTGTATACAAACTCTCATATAACGTACTAAACACTTCATTTTACTTACTAATATGTGTTAATTCCAAGCGTCTCTTTCTCTCATATTGTTTTAGACAAGAACGCGACTATATCTAAATATTGCATAGTAATATATATATATATATATATATATATATATATATGTATATAGTTATTAATTATATATATATATATATATATATATATATATGTATATAGTTATTAATTATATATATATATATATATAATTAATAATATATATTAATTATATATACTATATATAATTAATAACGTTTTTTATATAAACTGTTCTCATATGACAATAATATTATTCATATTATACACGTGTAATAATAGCGGGAAAAATTGACACCTCAAATGTTAATATAACAAGGATTATTTAAAATATTTTTACTCTGTGCTCTGAGGTGCAGAGCAATATAAGTCTATGGGTTGGGGGATATTCGTTACAACCAGCTAACAAATATAACAATCTCAAGTCCTAACCGCAATAACAGTGCCATCCAAAACAAAGAAATCACTAAATAAATGTAAATATTTTTATTTTAGATTAATATAGATAAAAATGTTATTTTCTCAATAAAATTTTACGACAACATACTGTTTTTTAATTACTTCTCCATCCCAATTCAATATATGTTTTCAAGTGTATTTGTTTCTATGTGTATCTAAGATTCAGTATCATTAACAAATAATAATAATATTAGGTCCTTACATATGAAATTAGCGTTTTGTCGCACTGACCACTTTGATCTGAAATATCTCCTCTTTGGTTAAGAATTCCAAATTCAAATTTATAAATTAATTTAGCTGGTACATTTGAGTTTTGAAAACATTCATTCATTTGTTGTTTCCTTTTTTTTTCTTTGGCGTCGCTTAATACAAAAACATTATATATCGGTATACTTACGAGTACGATTTCAACCGTGGCACCAGTGCTGCAGAAGCAGCTCGAAGGATTAATGATATGTACGGCGCTGGTGTCGCAAAAGAAAGCATGGTACGTTTTTGGTTTCAACGTTTTCGTTCTGGAAATTTCGACCTTCACTACCAACCCCGTGGACAGCCGGAGACCAAAGTGGAAAATGAAGAATTAAAGGCTATTGTGGAAGCGGATCCATCACAAAGAACTTCAGAGATAGCTGCAGGCTTAGCGGTAAGTAATAAAACTGTATTAATCCAATCTGGAAAGTAAAAAAACTTGAACAATGGGTACCTCATGAATTGAGTGAATCGAACTTGCAAACACGCGTCGACAAAGTAACACAGCAGGTGTTACTTTGCTCAACCGACACAGTAATGAAGGGATTTTAAATCGAATCATTTCTTGTGATAAAAAGTGGATACTGTACGATAATCGGAAGCGCTCATCGCAATGGCTGAACCCTGGAAACCCAGCCAAATCCTGCACTAAACGAAAATTGACTCAGAAAAAGCTACTTGTGAGTGTTTGGTGGACTAGCGCCGGTGTCGTCCACTACAGCTTTCTAAAATCTGACCAAAAGATTACGGCAGATATCTATTGTCAGCAACTGCAAACCATAAAGGAAGAACTAGCTGCTAAACAACCGAGATTGGTCAATCGCTCTAGGCCACTGCTGCTTCACGACAACACAAGACCACACACTGCCCAACAAACAACCAATAAGTTAGATGAGCTACAATTGGAATGTCTGCGACCTCCACCGTACTCCCCGGACCTTGCTCCAACAGATTACAAGGAAAAAAATTCAACTCCGATACGGCAGTCCAAACCGCCTTCAAAGAGTTTATTGATTCTCGCCCCCATGGTTTTTTTAGTAAAGGGATCAATGAACTGAATGATAATAACGGTGCAAACTTTGATTAATTAAATATATTTTACAAAAAAAAAAAAACTTAATAATCCTCCCGTATAAAACGCCAATTTCATATGTAAGGACCTAATATAATCTCGACCGTTCATTTCATCGATTACTCGAAAACAGCAAGACCGATTTGGATAATTCGAACTTTTATTCCATTGAACTGCGTCTCATACAGCATTGTACTTAGATTAATTATTAACCTTTTGTGTCTAATAAACCACGATGGCCTAGTAGTTAGAACGCGTGAATCATAACCCATGATCGTTGGTCCAAACCCGGCCAAGCACCACTGAAATTTTATTTGCTTAATTTGTGTTTATAATTCACCTCGTGCTTGACGGTGATGGAAAACATCGTGAGGAAACCTGCATGTGTCTAATTTCATTGAAATTCTGCCACATGCGTATTCCACCAACCCGCATTGGAGGAGCGTTGTGGAATGAGCTCCAAACTTTCTCCTCAAAACGGAGAGGAGGCCTTAGCCCAGCAGTGGGACATAAACAGGCTGTTACTGTCTAATAAACCACTTGTCACTACATTTATATCAACACATTGGATTATTCCTCACACACACAAACACACGTACATATATACATTCTCATTTTTTTGTATTCATTATCTCGTTTAACAATCCTATTTATATTATATTATTATTGTTATCCTTCGTGGTTTTATAATGTAAGTCAAAAAACATGATTTTTTTTTGTATCCGTTTCATTTCTGGTAGGCACAAGGAAGGATTAATAAAAAAACGAAATATCGTTCGAACCACATTTATTATTGTTTGAACACAACCTAATTACCTAAGATTACGATAATTAAGAACAATAACAACAGTATATATGTCAATAGAAATACAAATTACATTAATTTCAGGCCCTAGAATGTATTGTAGAGTAGTGTTGCATGCCGATAGTCCACTGTCGATAGACAATCGATTGTTTATCGATAGTTAAAGTGTAAATAACTGTATCGACAATATCGATATTGTAGTCACGTGTGAATACTATCAGTATTATCCATAATATTGATAGCTCATTATGAATAATACTATTGATAACAGCAATGTTATCGATTCATTGGATTTGATAGTATTGCAAAATTCATTTAAAATTTCGATATCATTCTATCAATACTGGTGGTAGGGCTTTGTGCAAGCTCGTCTGGGTAGGTACCACCCACTCATCAGATATTCTACCGCAAAACAGCAATACTTGATATTTTTGTGTTCCGGTTTGAAGGGTGAGTGAGCCAGTGTAATAACAGGCACAAGGGACATAACATCTTGGTTCCCAAGGTTGGTTGCACATTGATATTTCTTACAATGCCAATGTCTAAGGGCGTTGGTGACCACTTACCATCAGGTGGTCCATATGCTCGTCCGCCTTCCTATTCTATAAAAAAAAAGTCAATAATTTATCGATTGTTTTGAAGTCAAAGTCAAAGATCTTTATAGAAGCGTTACACTTGCTTATTGATTGTCATAAATCTACCACCGGTTCGGAAATAAGCACCTCAGACCTGAGAAGAACCGGCGAAAGAAACTGAGCGGGTTTTTTTTATATCTCATTTTTTTACAAGCAGCTAAACAGCAGTAGTTTTATTAAATCGTTACTACTGAAAGAATTCCTAACGATAGTATTGACACATGACCATACTTTCGATATCCTGAATAGTTTTCGAGGCCAACTATAGACAGTCAAACCACCAATAGTCCAGCAACTCTGTTATATAGTATAACTTCTACATTATCGACATATTTGAAAGGCAGATTAAAAAACGTAGCTTTTTAAAATGTTTATATAATTTGAGGTGCTATATTATGTGCTGCAATAATTGATTTCAGACTTATAAAATTCGAAGTCACCCATACTTCCCTGTTTACTTTTTAATTTCTTCCCGTACCTCCCTTTACCTTACAGTACAGTACAGTAACAGCCTGTAAATGTCCCACTGCTGGGCTAAGGCCTCCTCTCCCTTTTTTTTTTTTTTTTTGAGGAGAAGGTTTGGAGCTTATTCCACCACGCTGCTCCAATGCGGGTTGGTAGAATACACATGTGGCAGAATTTCGATGAAATTAGACACATGCAGGTTTCCTCACGATGTTTTCCTTCACCGAAAAGCACGAGATGAATTTTAAACAGAAATTAAGCACATGTAAATTCAGAGGTGCTTGCCCGGGTTTGAACCCACGTTCATCGGTTAAGATTCACGCGTTCTTACCACTGGGCCATCTCGACTTTTTACCTTTACCTTATCAAGTACAAATGAAAAGTATAAGAACTGTTTAGCTGTTAATTTTCAATCAAATTGTATGGCTAATTTTTTTTTTTTCAAAAATCCTTTATATATGCCAAAAATAACTAATTATAATTTATATGTTATACGTTCTCATAATAATGATAAAAGTTATTTTTTGGTCCTTAATTTAGTGTTTTTTTATTAGAAATTTGAGGTAAACGTAATTTACTAACCATAGATTAATATTTAACTACAATATTGGAAGTGCTACTTTTTTATTTTTAACATAGTGAAGATTTGATTATGAAAAAGTTAGAAAATTCATTAATATCAATAGCGGGTAGGTGATGTCGTATTGACATCGAACATATATACATATAAATTTTTTTATAATCAAAGTTTTTATAAATACAGCAACGTAGCTAGAAATCTCTTCTTGCTAATCAAGTCATATACAAATCAAAACTGTAAACGCGTATAAAATATCTAGGGCCTAGTTGTAAAACAATTTATAATATCGGAATACAAAAAAAAACTGTAGCTTTTTGTTATATAAAATTGAGTACCGTCGGCAAAAAAATAACATATTTTATTATGCAATTGTGTTCATTGTTCTCTTAACGGAACCATAATTTCACGAATAACAAACAGTGAAAATGTATTATGTGTATAGGGATCAGACAAATATCTTTGGAATGAACATAATTATTGTCACCTACATCAATCTTTCAATCATCACAATTTATTTTAAATATAAAAAATCAGTATTCTTGTGCGTCAATATATCAATTAATCTATTTTGTTGCCGACCGTACTGTTCACATAATAAATGATTACAAGCGAGATTCCTTTATTAATATCTCGGATACATTAGACTGGAATGATTAAAACATTTAGATTGAACTTTATGTATAATTCTATAAGATTCAAATTTGAATGTATTAAGTTATATAGTTAAGTGTAATTAAGTGACAAGTCAAATTATGCCTTTATATTGTATGGGTAGTTATGACATGCAAAAATGGATCTTATTCGGTTAACATAAAGGTCTAAACAATCAATTCAAATATTCCTCGGTAGGTATAAGAAATACAATACAAAATATATATTATATTACATAAAAATATGTAATTAAAATGATATTAACAAAATTGTTTTTCTATTACATTCAACTTACATAGTTCATATAAAAATTAAAATTAAATAACATTTTACACTTTAATTGCATTCTTAAATACTGTCAAATATCATATATTTAATAAACACGTCACCCAGTTCACCACCAACCGTAAACATCACCGCGTTAGAATGTAACCCATAAAGATTATACTCTCAAATAATACATTTTTATTATTTTATTACATTTTAATAATCAATTCCATTGACAATCCCCATTTATTGTATTAACCAAAATAATTTAAAATGATAATATTGACGCCCTGTTTACTTCAAGAAACGATTCGTTTTGTCTACGAGGCGTTTTTCAGAAGGTACCATTGGTACTATTAAAGTGAGGCATGGGCCCCACGTCGGGAAACACTGGCGTATATATATGCTTGGTGGTAGGGTTTTGTCTGGGTAGACTTTATTAGCAACAGTAGTATTGTATCGTTGCGGTTTGAAAGGTGAATGCTAATTGTAAATTGCCTACAGTGTAAATGAACATAACATCTTAGGTCAAGGTTGGTGGTCGGTCCATTGACTATATTATGGATTGTTAATATTTCTTAAACCAATGTCTATGGGCGGTTGATCACTTAGGGGGCCAGTCTACCGACCTTTATGAAATTCATGAACATAATAGATTTCAATCAGACAGTACAGACATTATTTCAATCAAGTAAATTAGAGAATTCTAATATCCGGAAGCAAAACGAAGCGTCTTTTGATTATAGCAACCAGGCTTATGACATTTATTATATATTAATATTTTAACATTTAAAAACATATTAAAATATTTCCCATGTATTGAAATCACTGTTCACAGGAGATTTAATTTAATATTTAGATAATAAAAATTGTAATTAAACAGGGAAATACTGGTAGCAACCAATTTGTACGGAAGCCATTATAATTTACATACATTTCTGTACATATATATGTATTAATTTAAACATTTTGTCACGTGTAATAATATTACATTATAATAATTTCACAATACTCGCAGCTATATCTATAACGAACGGGTTCGATAGGGGAACAAAGTGGCAAACTTATAAATAATAAAAAAATGATTAAATAAAAAAACTAAATTTTTAAGTTACGTCAATTTGTTCCCTTACCTTGTGTCAGCGACAAGAAATTGCTGTTTATATCAAATATAATCTAATAAATAGATAATTAACGGCCTTGTTTATAAACTTTATTTAGCGGGTGATTAGTTAAACAATGCTGTGTCTTCTTCTTTCGAATGTCAAATCAATAATGACAGAGTGAGAGAAATCAATGTTAATTAAACAGCCGCTAAGCAACTTTTATAAGATATTATAAAACAAACGGAAGCGTATAGTATTGTATAGAATACGTTATGCGAAGCGACTACGGAATACATTTGATTGATGAAAGGCATATATTTTCTGCCATCTGAAAGTATGGAAATATTCGATACTTTAATTACTATAGTGCAATTATTTGAGAACTTACTTATTTGAACCGTGAAATGATAAAGACCAAATAACAGGGATACGCCGTTTCGGTGCGTGTATCCTTTAAATGTTATAGAAATAGGGAATAAACAACTTACTAGTAAAGGAATAGTTCGGGGAAGTACTTGGTGCAGGGGCTTGGCTTGCCCGCGGGGGAGCCCCCCACGCCGACGCCTAGCAGCGGTTCCTCGGACAACGAGTTGAAGATTTCTTCGAGTTTCTCCTTTATCTCGTACTGGAAATAGACGATTTTAGGATTATTTACGTACAATAACTAGAATCACTTCCAAACACAAGTTATTAATACAGCCTTGCTGTTATTTCTTTCTCCTTCCATTAGTTTTTTTTTTTTTTTTAAATTTACATTCAGTCGAGTTACTAACTCCTGAGCGAGGTAAAAGCCTGCGTTAGAGAAGTCAGCCATTTATAAATTTACAAATTACAAAATAGTAGCTTATACAATTCATCGATAAGTTGATCCGACGGCCACACTCTGAGGAGATATAAGTGCAAGAGAACGCGCAACGACAGGCGCACTTTCTTTCCCTCACTCTCGTAATCTGTTGTAACGGCAAGCAGACGCGATGGATATCCGCTGCCACACCTCCATTCCAGGGTTAGTGCCACCGCTCCCCGTCGGCGTACCTTGGGCTGCGTGATGAGCAGCAGGTGGTCGAAGGGCGCGGTGCGGAAGGTGTCGTTGAGCGTGGCGCGGCGCCGCTCCGCCTCGCGGCGCTCCAGTCCAGGGTCGGCGTACCTTGGGCTGCGTGATGAGCAGCAGGTGGTCGAAGGGCGCGGTGCGGAAGGTGTCGTTGAGCGTGGCGCGGCGCCGCTCCGCCTCGCGGCGCTCCAGTCCAGGGTCGGCGTACCTTGGGCTGCGTGATGAGCAGCAGGTGGTCGAAGGGCGCGGTGCGGAAGGTGTCGTTGAGCGTGGCGCGGCGCCGCTCCGCCTCGCGGCGCTCCAGTCCAGGGTCGGCGTACCTTGGGCTGCGTGATGAGCAGCAGGTGGTCGAAGGGCGCGGTGCGGAAGGTGTCGTTGAGCGTGGCGCGGCGCCGCTCCGCCTCGCGGCGCTCCAGTCCAGGGTCGGCGTACCTTGGGCTGCGTGATGAGCAGCAGGTGGTCGAAGGGCGCGGTGCGGAAGGTGTCGTTGAGCGTGGCGCGGCGCCGCTCCGCCTCGCGGCGCTCCAGTCCAGGGTCGGCGTACCTTGGGCTGCGTGATGAGCAGCAGGTGGTCGAAGGGCGCGGTGCGGAAGGTGTCGTTGAGCGTGGCGCGGCGCCGCTCCGCCTCGCGGCGCTCCAGTCCAGGGTCGGCGTACCTTGGGCTGCGTGATGAGCAGCAGGTGGTCGAAGGGCGCGGTGCGGAAGGTGTCGTTGAGCGTGGCGCGGCGCCGCTCCGCCTCGCGGCGCTCCAGTCCAGGGTCGGCGTACCTTGGGCTGCGTGATGAGCAGCAGGTGGTCGAAGGGCGCGGTGCGGAAGGTGTCGTTGAGCGTGGCGCGGCGCCGCTCCGCCTCGCGGCGCTCCAGTCCAGGGTCGGCGTACCTTGGGCTGCGTGATGAGCAGCAGGTGGTCGAAGGGCGCGGTGCGGAAGGTGTCGTTGAGCGTGGCGCGGCGCCGCTCCGCCTCGCGGCGCTCCAGTCCAGGGTCGGCGTACCTTGGGCTGCGTGATGAGCAGCAGGTGGTCGAAGGGCGCGGTGCGGAAGGTGTCGTTGAGCGTGGCGCGGCGCCGCTCCGCCTCGCGGCGCTCCAGTCCAGGGTCGGCGTACCTTGGGCTGCGTGATGAGCAGCAGGTGGTCGAAGGGCGCGGTGCGGAAGGTGTCGTTGAGCGTGGCGCGGCGCCGCTCCGCCTCGCGGCGCTCCAGTCCAGGGTCGGCGTACCTTGGGCTGCGTGATGAGCAGCAGGTGGTCGAAGGGCGCGGTGCGGAAGGTGTCGTTGAGCGTGGCGCGGCGCCGCTCCGCCTCGCGGCGCTCCAGTCCAGGGTCGGCGTACCTTGGGCTGCGTGATGAGCAGCAGGTGGTCGAAGGGCGCGGTGCGGAAGGTGTCGTTGAGCGTGGCGCGGCGCCGCTCCGCCTCGCGGCGCTCCAGTCCAGGGTCGGCGTACCTTGGGCTGCGTGATGAGCAGCAGGTGGTCGAAGGGCGCGGTGCGGAAGGTGTCGTTGAGCGTGGCGCGGCGCCGCTCCGCCTCGCGGCGCTCCAGTCCAGGGTCGGCGTACCTTGGGCTGCGTGATGAGCAGCAGGTGGTCGAAGGGCGCGGTGCGGAAGGTGTCGTTGAGCGTGGCGCGGCGCCGCTCCGCCTCGCGGCGCTCCAGTCCAGGGTCGGCGTACCTTGGGCTGCGTGATGAGCAGCAGGTGGTCGAAGGGCGCGGTGCGGAAGGTGTCGTTGAGCGTGGCGCGGCGCCGCTCCGCCTCGCGGCGCTCCAGTCCAGGGTCGGCGTACCTTGGGCTGCGTGATGAGCAGCAGGTGGTCGAAGGGCGCGGTGCGGAAGGTGTCGTTGAGCGTGGCGCGGCGCCGCTCCGCCTCGCGGCGCTCCAGTCCAGGGTCGGCGTACCTTGGGCTGCGTGATGAGCAGCAGGTGGTCGAAGGGCGCGGTGCGGAAGGTGTCGTTGAGCGTGGCGCGGCGCCGCTCCGCCTCGCGGCGCTCCAGTCCAGGGTCGGCGTACCTTGGGCTGCGTGATGAGCAGCAGGTGGTCGAAGGGCGCGGTGCGGAAGGTGTCGTTGAGCGTGGCGCGGCGCCGCTCCGCCTCGCGGCGCTCCAGTCCAGGGTCGGCGTACCTTGGGCTGCGTGATGAGCAGCAGGTGGTCGAAGGGCGCGGTGCGGAAGGTGTCGTTGAGCGTGGCGCGGCGCCGCTCCGCCTCGCGGCGCTCCAGTCCAGGGTCGGCGTACCTTGGGCTGCGTGATGAGCAGCAGGTGGTCGAAGGGCGCGGTGCGGAAGGTGTCGTTGAGCGTGGCGCGGCGCCGCTCCGCCTCGCGGCGCTCCAGTCCAGGGTCGGCGTACCTTGGGCTGCGTGATGAGCAGCAGGTGGTCGAAGGGCGCGGTGCGGAAGGTGTCGTTGAGCGTGGCGCGGCGCCGCTCCGCCTCGCGGCGCTCCAGTCCAGGGTCGGCGTACCTTGGGCTGCGTGATGAGCAGCAGGTGGTCGAAGGGCGCGGTGCGGAAGGTGTCGTTGAGCGTGGCGCGGCGCCGCTCCGCCTCGCGGCGCTCCAGTCCAGGGTCGGCGTACCTTGGGCTGCGTGATGAGCAGCAGGTGGTCGAAGGGCGCGGTGCGGAAGGTGTCGTTGAGCGTGGCGCGGCGCCGCTCCGCCTCGCGGCGCTCCAGTCCAGGGTCGGCGTACCTTGGGCTGCGTGATGAGCAGCAGGTGGTCGAAGGGCGCGGTGCGGAAGGTGTCGTTGAGCGTGGCGCGGCGCCGCTCCGCCTCGCGGCGCTCGGCGTCGCTCGGGCCCGACGCGGCGCGCCGCAGCGCCTCCAGGCTCACGTTCTCGCCGCCCCCGCAGTGCTGTGGACGGCACCCCACGTTACTCCTGCCCCAGGTTCCGTCTCCTCTTAGGGGGGGTTAAAAGCTAAGTCCACACATGTGACACAATTTCATACGACACATCCTCATGATGTTTTCCTTTAACGCAAGGCACGCAATAAATTATTACAAAATTTGATTACTAAATTATCCGCTGTTTCATTAAATTAAAAACCAACCTCAACGGGAGATTCACACTATAATGAAATAAAAACCAATTTTAAAGATCAAATGTTACCACTCATATAGGACAAACGACTATCGTTTATGCTGAAATGATAATCATAAATAATAAGATAAAGGCTTTTCGATAAAACTAATATAAGTATACCCTTGCAATGTACCGCAGTATGTCTTTCCCTCCTCATATCATGCAATGAGTTATGTGCCTCTTCATGTCCCCAACACCAAAAATCATTGTCGGTACGCTAAGGAAGAGGATAGGTTTATATTGGATAAATAATAAGTGTGATAAGGATGGAAACAAGGATTACAACATCTAAATAGATAGGAGGGTTTGTTTTTTTTAATGTAAACTAAAATTACATCCAATTTAATATTATATGAGTAACTCTGAACTCTATTGAATCGAGTCATACAAAATTACTAATCAATGTTGCTTAGTGGCGGTTTATATATTTATCTCTTTCTGTCATTATTGATTTGAAATTTGAAAGAGACAGATAAAGCGTAGTTTATCTAACAAAGTTAAGATCGTTAGTGAAATTATAGTTTTATCATTTAATGTCATAATATAATTACATAAGCTCCAAAATTCTGCATCGTCGGACGATGGTTATAATTGTATTTCTCGACGAACATTCTGTACTCCTCGTCCAAATCGTCGTATTGGGTCCGCTGTACAGATATTGTGGTGGAACTTTATGCATCATATTCAGAATATTGTTTTATTAGTGGGATCCCCCGACTCATTAAAATTATACAAAAATCCTAAATTGCTATATTAAAATAAAAATTTAATTAAAAGATTAGCTTAGTTTAAATTTTTACTGAAAATGATAGGATTAATAAAAGGACATGGAACAACAGGATATGATTATCATTATAAAGTGCGCATATTTTAATCTATATGATTTCTCTTGAAGCCATATAAGGGACCTTGTGAAGTAGTTAAAAATTATTGTGACTCACCCGCTGCACGCCCGGCGAGCTGTTCGCACTGTCCAGCTCAGTATTGGGTCCAGCAGATATGTCCGCCAAACTGTCCCTACCCTGAGCTGCGCCTTGAATATTTTTGAAATCATTTAAAATCGTTTATATATATGAAGTTACTATTAGTAAGAGAGTTTAATAAAAAGGTACTGTCGTCGGCACGCAATCAAATAAGAATGTTCAGTAATAGTGTCGTTTATGGCAATGTACAGTTAAAGTGACAAATGGTATGACACGCACCGGCCTCGACCCAGCTGTGTCGGTGCGCCAGCGCGCTGCCGGCCAGCGGCGCGGCGGGCTGCAGGCGCGCCTCCACGCCGCTCGCCTTCAGGCACTCCGACAGCGCCATCTGCGGCCACGGCGCACATTACTGTATGGTCCTTCGTGCCGGATCGCGGCCAAGGACCGATTACACATTTAACCACTATGAAAAGCTAAATTAACATTAACTCCAACAGTAGTATTAGTGGTCAAACTTAGATCGTAGTCAGTATTGAAAATTTATGAGTAACATAATATATAAGTTAACATATTAAAAAGTAGAATAGTTTCAGTACTCTTATTTCTATTGTTTTTAATCGATAACACTAAAGCAACCGAAGTTGAATGTTTTGTCTTTGCTTATATAAATATAGATGTTAAATTATTAAAAATTAAAATAACAACAAGTGTGACAGGCGGACATGTAACTCTAAGAATGCAGGTTGAATATTGTCGTATATTAAGCCTACCTGATCGATCATAAGGTAGGGCAGCTTGTTCGGCATTTTCGATGGCGGCAAGTCGTACTCCTCCAGCAGAGGCGGTAGGAGATGAGGAGCTTCCTCGCGTCGAGCTTCTATGATCTAAAAGAAAAACATGAAAACTGATATCATAATCAAATTAAGTCAAAATCCATATATATTTTTTTAACTAACACAATTATTTTACTTTACATCTATGGCATAGTACCATTCGAGTACTATTTAATTAATATAATTACCATTATTCGGTACTTATTTTAGAAAATGTTAGAATACATCGTATCCCGTTGGCATTAATAACAATACAATATTAATTTAAGCACGACTGGCTTTATTTGGTACAATGTTTTCGATACGAGATCTCATTCGAGGATTCTCATTCTTCTTCAATGAACGAGATAAATACAATAATATTATGATAATAAAATCAACAGCGTATCACCACCGATCGACAGTTATTTTAATGTTAACTCTCTGGTTATATTAGTATCTTATCGATGTGTAGACGAGGCAGCCCCCGCGTCTGTGTCCGAGCCGGCGGAGTACCTGCGCCACGTAGTCGCGCAGCGCGGGCAGCAGCAGCACGTGCGGCACGAGCGCCAGCAGCGCCAGCGCCGCGGCGTGCACGCGGCACGCCTGCGCCACCGACAGCACCGGGTTGCTCAGCGCAGACTGCTGCATGCTGCACACGACACGGACACGTTTTATTATAACAATATTAACTTACTAATTTTCAAAATAAATTACTATCACAAGCTTTAGTTCAAGTTCGTCTAACTAGGAGGATTTTCGTAGTATGTGTATCGAGACAATAAAAAAGAGGATATAGCTTAGATAACTTTGTTGACGGTACATTGATGACGTAAGAGTAATTACGTAACGTAACGTAGGAGTAATTAAATGTCATTGTCTATGGGTAGAGACCATCGACAGATCAATTCGCTTGTCTGAACCATCCCTTTTTTAATAAAAAAAAAATCTATTAGTTTTCTAAAATAGATACCGTCCGCCCTAAAGGTGTGAGCAAAGCGACTTACGACAGTATGAGCTGCAGCATGTCGCAGACGGTCTCCTCGGAGGCGAGCTCCACGCACAGGAGCGCCAGCGTGGTGTAGATCGCGCACACGTTCTCCACGGTGTTGGACTCCAGCTGCAGACCTGCATACCGACACTTGAAATACATTACATGTATCTTTGATACCACGCTTTATCGCTCGGATACCCTCCCGACCTCCGTTTTTCCCTCCACCTACAATACGGGTACATTCAAGTCTAGAGTGAATAGGCATCTTCTAGGCAAGCGCGCTCCATCTTAGACTGTATCATCACTTTCCATTAGGTGTGATAACAGTCAAGCGCTAGCTTATATATTAAAAAAAAAGGATCGATTTTACGCGCGATAACCGTGATAGTTGTTATCTGTCTGTGAAAGATATTGATTTTTATTACAAAATTATTTTATTCGAATAATTTAAATTGTTTTGTTCGTGTCTTGACAAATTATCCATAAATACGTAATTTTATGATTAATTACTTTTTATTTAATTGTATTTCACTTCTGTCCAATATATTATCATATATGAGTATTTCAATAGCAGATGGAGTAAAGATAAATAAATCTTAGATTCACACATTCTATGCGATTTGTTAATATCTCTGCCGTACTATGCACTACAAACAGTTATTTACTAATATATATTTATTTAAAAGCCGAGATGGCCCAGTGGTTAGAACGCGTGAATCTTAACCGATGATCGTGGGTTCAAACCCGGGTAAGTACTACTGAATTTTCATGTGCTTAATTTGTGATTAAAATTCATCTCGTGCTTGACGGTGAAGGAAAACATCGTGAGGAAACCTGCATGTGTCTAATTTCATCGAAATTATGTCACATGTGTATTCTACCAACCCGCATTGGAGCAGCGTGGTGGAATAAGCTCTAAAACCTTCTCCTCAAAAAGGGAGAGGAGGCCTCGGCCCAGCAGTGGGACATTAACAGGCTGTTACTTTACTGTATTTATTTAAAATGCAGCACTTATATTCAACTAGATATATCCACTTTAATTTCTGCCCAAAATTCCGATGACAACGTCGCCGACACTCAAAACTCAATTATCCAAAGAATAGCTACCACAGATTACTAAGAAATATGTCGATACAAGTCAAAATTGTTCAATCGTCTTTACTCCTCTCGCCATCGGAACGAACTACAGATACATCCCTAGACACCGGCGCACGTCACCCCTCCACATCGGTCCATCGACTTCCACTCTCACTTCGGTCCTCGCACTGGACACGTAACACGAAAGCGGCCATACCATCGTACAACGAGCTGAAGATAGCGTATCCGTGTTTGCCGATGAATATCAGATCGGGGCGGGAGCACTTCTCCACGACGAGGCCCAGCTTCTCGTAGTCCACCCTGCAACGAAACGGCAGCGGTGAGAGCGCGGCGCCGCCAGCGCAGCGAGCGGGCGGCGAGCGGGCACGCACGTGGGCGCGGCGAGCGCGCGCGCGTTCCCGCGGCGGTCGAGCAGCGTGTGCAGGATGCGCTGCAGCAGCGCGCGCGTGGGCGCCGCGCCCGCGCCCGCCAGCCGCAGCAGCGCGTCCAGGAACGCCGCGGGGAACGCCTTGCTCAGCTCCGTCGTCGCGTACGTCGTGCCCACCTGCGCCGGAGCGACGTTAGCGACGTTAGCGACGCGTACGTATCGTGAGCTCACTTTACCTTTTACTTTATTTTAATATTTATTTATTTATTTATTTGGAGCTTTGGGCGAGCTCGTCCGGGTGGGTCCCCCCCACTCGTCGGATATTCCCCCGCAAAACAGCAGTACCTTGTCCTGTTGTGTTCCGGTTTGAAAAGCCAGTGTAATCGCAGGCCCAGGGACATAGCGTCCTAGTTCCCGAGGTTGGTGGCGCACTGTCTATGGGCGTCGGTGTGATCACTTCCCATCGGGTGGCCCATATGCTCGTCCGCCTTCCTATTCTATAAAAAAAAGTCGGTTCAGCACATTTCGGAGTTTGGAGGTTGGCCGCGCTTACCCTCTGCCTCGAGTAGCGCGTGCGGCCGGCGGTGCTAGGCCCGCACTCTCTTTTGATAGTGTAACGTTTCCGTCCATCGGATTATAAAATTAAGAAAAACAGAGTGCATCTGTACTTACACAAATTCTTATGCACAACTAAAATCTCTGAGAATGGTTCCCACTGAAACGTTACACGTAAAACGTTGCACTAAAATGAGCTCTATCTCGTAGCCCCGCGATGTTGATTAAAAACTACCCTCACCTTAAGAAGTGACTTCAACAATATGCTCTGAAGCATGGAGTCCGCCTTCGTGCCCTTCCCGCGCTGGTTCGGTATCTTGCTAACGATGAACATCATGATGTCTATCTTCTGGAAGTCGGGGAGGTGGTCTGCGAACTCTCCCAGCGCGTTTATCAGCGCCTCTTGATATAACTTCTCGTCTGATTCTTTCTGTAAATTGAGAATAATGTATATAATAAGTAACACTCCTCAGAGTATTTTTTTTTAATTATACTATATTTATTTATTTATTAATCCTTTATTGCACACACTACAAACATTTATATAAATAATATAACATAAACACATATAATGGCAAGTAAAGCATATAGTATGCTAAGGCGGCCTTATCTCTTCCAGGCAACCTCTGTAAAGAAAAATGTTTATGTCTCTTTTAGCCAGGAACACTGATCTAAAAATAATATATTTTTATAAAATAGGTAAGTGGTCACCACCCCCTATAAACATTGGCGATATAAGAAATATTGACTATTCCTTACAACGCTAAAGCGTAATATATAATTATTTTATTTCGTTTTATTTTTTACTTACCTCGGAGTCTCTTGCAACGGACGCCCGTAAGTTCGTCAGGAGATTGTTAATGATCTCCAAGACAGATGGACCTGGATTGTAACGAGTTTCTTATTAAAGTTCTATGTGTCGAATGCGAGTTTTTTTATAGCGTCATCAAGTGATAGTAATCGCAGAATTTTACTCGATCGAATGGAAATATAATAATTATATGTCATGGAGATGGTTATTATTTATAGTCGCAAAATGAAGCGCGGCGCGAAACCGAAGTGTTGGCGGCACTATCGCACTGTCATCAACGCTAGGAACTGTCTTTCGGTTTTTTTTTTTCAATTTATAATAGTTATTGTACTCAAAGGCGATTTCTTCACTTGACTTTTGTTTACTCGATAACCCAGGTACCGACTCAAAATGTCCAATAACGATAACCCCTATCCGACACATATATCACTCAAAGGAACCACTGGACGGGGCTGACGTCTTTCCCGGGCGTGGACAGCTCGCTTGGTGCGAGTTCCTTTTAAATAGTCGATAGCGTCGCCGCCAGCCGCGAGCCCCGCCCGGGCGGCAATCGCAACAACACGAGACGTGTAAAGCAGCAGGCCTCACCCACGCTGTCGCCGGCGGCGAAGGCGACGATGGCGGCCAGCACGGCGGCGCGGGCGGCGCGCACGCGCGTGCCGGCGCCCGCGTCCAGGTGCTGCAGCAGCGCCTCCACCACGCTGTACGAGTACGTGGCCTGCGGGGGACAGTCAGCTGGGTGCTCGCAGCGGGCGGTGCCCTCCTGACCGAGTTCCGCCCCGACACGCTTGTGCTCTGCACTCCTCCATAATGCGGGCCCAAACACTGCTGCACTCTCTATTCCCTCGTGCTCGTAATCCGATGGACCGATACTCCGACCCGCCCGGAAAGAGTTCAGGCGCAGGACCATCGGCTCTACGTGCTTTCCCCGGAAAGCACGTAGAGCCGATGGTCCCCCGTGCCCCGGCACGAGAGTATATACACTTCCATCTTCCACTTTACACTACTTTTTATCAGCCCGACCTGGGGTTCGAACCCTGGATTATATGCCCCGTTAATCTAGTAACCAGATATAGGTCCACGGATCCCGAAAATTTTCAACACGTACCCCAGCCCCACTACGGTACGTGCTGTAGATGTACTATCTCACTATTCATCGTTGAATATTTTAGATAAAAGCACTAACTCACCTGAATAGAAAACATGATAATCTTGAAGGTGTGGACAGCGAAATCAGTCGGCACCCATAGTTCATGACGATCGAAATGTCTAAAACAAAAATATATATCTTTTTTTTTTTAATTTCCTTACTTCTAATCAAATACATTCAACACGCGCCGCCAACTGAACAAACCGGAGATTTACTTATCAAACAAATCAGTTTTTTAATTCATTTTGATAACTCTACAATAAACAATTTATTTCTTGCGAACAACAAGAAGAAACCAAGCGACTCTCTTTAAAACAAATACCAACCCACCATCAAAAAGATTATATAAGTATACAAGTTTTCGCACGCTACTTCGCACACGTGATTTAGGGAAGAGGTGTATAAAAAAGTAGCATATGTCTTTTCTTGAAGTTCAAGCTTACTTTATACCAAATTTCATCAAAATTCGTTCACATCGACAGAGTTACTGTCGCATTTATAATATTAGCATAGATTACATTTAAAAACTGTGTGATAGAATCTTATGCAAATCTATAACGAGACCCACGTGAGGACAGGTCTGAGAACACTCCTAATGTGTCCGAAGGAGGCTCGACCGACCAGTTCGCGCAGACACGCCTCGGCCAGACGTGGGGGATCATCTTCAAGACCGTCTCGGGTGTCTGTCTCCATACAGGAAACCGTTTCATATTTCTCTGCGGTCTAAAATGACATAAATATTTCTTTTTATAACACAAACATATATATAAAAATGAATATTAAACGAAATTCTAAAACAAGTGCGATTTTACAATTTTGATGATATTTTCTAATTAAATTTGCTCACGACGGTCATCAACAAAAACCTACGTGGTTATTATCATAGTGGAGAATTGTGCACAAAGAGGTAACAGTAACAGCCTGTTAATGTCCCACTGCTGGGCTAAGGTCTCCCTCTCCCTTTTTGAGGAGAAGGTTTAGAGCTTATTCCTCCACGCTGCTCCAATGCGGGTTGGTAGAATACACATGTGGCCGAATTTCAATGAAATTAGACACATGCAGGTTTCCTCATGATGTTTTCCTTCACCGTCAAGCACGAGATGAATTATAAACACAAATTAAGCACATTCACACAAGCAATTCATTGGTGCTTGCCCGGGCTTGAACCCACGATCATCGGTTTAGATTTACGCGTTCTAACCACTAGGTCATTTCGGCATTTCGGCACAAACAGGTGCAATCTCCATTCCCCCACTCTTATAATTTGATATGATTGACCGCAAATCGACACCACCAGACATACTTCCTGAGGCACAGGATCGTAAAAACTACCGAATTCCAAAATTTAACTAACTAGACCCTAGTTAATATTACATTGAACTTAGTCCTGCCCAAAACTTACGATTAACATCAAAGCTAGCAAATAGACCAACGAAGACCAACAAAATACATGAAACGTTGAAAATAAAATTTTACTAACAAAAAAGCACGAGATAAAAAAACGGATAACAATATATATATATATACCTGCATATTGTACAGCAGCGACGGCACAATCTTGTCCATGTGCTGGGACTCCCAAATATTCTCCACGAGGTCGTCAGACACGGTCTTCCTTATCACGCCCTGAAATGAATAACTTATGGCTGTTATCTGTTCAATGACAAGTCAAGCAGTGTTACAAGCAAATGTAGCATTTTAGTTGATGATTGGCAGCAATGTAAGAGCATCTTGCATTGCACATATCTAAGATGTTTTTCTACTAAAAATAATAAAAAAACGAATATTATGGATGCGAAAGGGTTTCGTTTGAATCGCTCAGTGTATGGCAACACCGGCAGGTGTCAGGCTGTTTAAAGTAAAATATTTCTTAAATCAAATCGGTAAATTAGCACGTCCTTTACAACTATTGATAAGTTGAATTTAATTAATTCTATCGTGTAAACGAATCTGACATATAAATGATTGATAATGTTGACTCGATCTATTGAAATAGGCAAAAACAAAACAGTACAATTTTTTCGCCGTTTTTTTTTCAACCGATATTCTTTTTTTATATTTTTAATTTTTTTGTTTGGTGCTTTTGATGTTATCAATCGAAAAAAATTGGTAACATAACGTTATTGACCGTCGTTCTCTTAAGAATTTTGAGCAGTTGAGAGAAGTTGTTATAGTCGGGTTAAGAACACTGGGTGAACACTATTTACTGTACAAAAAAAAACCATGAGTTCAAGTCATTAGTCACAACTGCCTTAATATTCTACGATCTTCAAGAGTTCCATTTTTAAATTACCTGCAGCCCTTGTATCCCGGCTAGCCGTATGTTCTCCCGGGTCGGTTTGTCGTTATGATTGCTGTGACACATCGCTGAGAACTTCGACACGAAGAAGTCATAGCGACGGTGGTAGGATGGCGTATCCTCTTCTATGTTCGCGAAACGGACGAACTGAAAAAAAAAAAAAACAAAATACGGTCGGGTAATTCCGTAGTCCCAATAAACACGGGGCGGGCAGGAGATGTAATGATAAATAAAAAATAAATTTCGCGTTTCGAATTTCGAATGTTCTTATAGACTGATATACAAATCCAAATGAAGATTTTGATTTCAGAACATACCGACTCTAAAGCGGCATACCACATTTAATTAGAATGAGATTTCTTTCAGATAAACGCGGCTTTAGTCTGTAATGACAGTTCAATTTTGACATTTGAACGCAGATTAAAGATCGTTCTATCGATAGTATCTCTCGGTTCGATACAAATTGCTGATTTTAGATTTATTTGTCGACCGTAAGGAGTTTGATACATACGCTCTGTGTTGCCAATATCTGTAGTTGTGGATCAGTGGACTCGAGCAATTTCTGCACCATCTTGAGGAAACTCTCCACAAATAAGTTTAGGGTCTGCGAGTGACACGCCACCAGCAATTGGTCCATCGCCTCCATCGCTATTATTACGAACCTGAAATTTCATTCGGGTAATATTAAACCATGAATTTGGATATATCTAAATTATATTTCGTAAAAGAACAAAAGCAACACGATTCATGAATGACTTGCTACGAGGATTGTGTTCAAAGTCCGAGTCGTGCCAATACCAAATATTGGATTTTTTTGACGAGAAGTTCTAGGCAGTACGGAGTTTTAATGTTTGCATGTGATTCGCAAAATGACGGACTTGTGTTCGCGAAAACTTGTGCAATTATATACATTCTACATAGCTGTATGGTCTCGTTTAATGAGTTCCGTGGTCGTAATTGGTCGGGCACCATAACTTATGATTATTTTGGTTTCTATTTAATACTTTAAAAATCCTATTGCCATTTTAAAAATAGATATAAAAATATGAAAATTAACAAAACTATTACAATATAACAAGATTTGAAAATTTTAAATCGCAGTTTTAAAGACGAATCAAACTGATAAGTTTTGATAAGTTTAATCTTAAACTTAACCTCCTAATCACGCAACCTTCAAATGTCACTTATAATACATAATCATTGTCTTAAATGGCATTGTTGATTTTAACTTTTTATTAAAACAAACACTAACGGCCTTACTTATATAGGCCGTCATGCCATCTCGCCCATCACCTACTCCCTTATTATCAATATTAGTTTAGCAATATCGAACACGAGAAAACGTTATAATTATATACATATTATTGGTTATATACTATTTATTGTACTAATACAATAGCTACATGGTTTTTCCTCAATCATATCTTGATCATAAATTGCCATACCACATTTAAGCCATTATTTTAAAAGCTTACGAACCCATGTCTGCGCCGGTAAATATCCCTTGAAGCCTTTTGGAACAGATACTCTCCAATCCTGTCCAACTTTTCCGGACTGGACAAGGAGTAGAAGGTGAGCTTCTCCATGTTCGACTTGACCAGGCCATCTTGAGGAGACGCTGGGAAGATGTTGTCCACCAGCCGCTTGTAGCGCGGCCGGAGAGCGGAGCAACATCCGCAGCAGCCTGGAAGATAGGATGATTTAAAAAAATCGATTTAAAAAAATACATACCACTTAAAATGTAAGAGTACCAAACAATTAAATATAATATATTCAACAAATCTGCACATTTCAGTCTTGTTTTGGGGATGAAATTAACTAATTTGTTATCATTTGAACAAATTGCATTTGACATATCCAGTTTGAAGATCCTGCACTGATAAGAGATATCATGAATCATAAAAGAATTATCATAATTCATATTAATAATCTAGCAAAGATCTGCTTCCACTATCTGCACTGCTATTATATATTATATTATTCTCTAAGACGTCACTTCATTAATCACCAGAGAAATATTGACGACCAACTCATGGTGATATACTATTTGGATGCGTGTATACTTGAAATATTATAATTATTATGGTCAATGTCACGCGTCACATGTCCCGACCGTTTTCTGCGGTGAGTTTCGGATTTGTTCTTACAGAATAGCTCTATTAATTTGGAAATGCGATAAAATAACTTAATATGCAAATGTGCTATGTGTGTTATGTATAGTAAAGTAACAGCCTGTGAATATCAGGTTTTCTAACGATGTTTTCCTTCATCGTATAGCACGAAATGAATTATGATGACATATTAAGCACATGAAAATTCAGTGGTGCTTGCCCGGGTTTGAACCCACGATCATCTGTTAAGATTCACGCGTTCTTACCACTGGGCCATCTCAGCTATATGTGTTATGTATACCGTCTTGTATTTTATTATTTCTGTAGAATACCTATAACAATAACAGAGTTATCACTTAGAAAACTTGCAAACGTACATAACAGACTAACGTTGGAAAACAATACGAAATATATTGTTTTATTTGTGATTGAATTTTTATTATGATATTCTGAGGTGAACAGAAAAGAGGTTGTAAGCGGAGTGGAGTGTTGCGGTCAGGCGAGGGGCGGTGAGGTGAGGAGAGGACAAGGGGGGTCTTAACGGTTGTCAAAATATATTTGAAGTGTGATCTTGTGAACGGAGTTGATAGTTGCTTGAAAGAAGAACATGAGATAAACAATTCAAGTTATTATTGTATTAGTAGTATTCTAAAGTTTTAGTAAATTACAATTATACACATAAAAATACTTCAAGTCTACGATAATTTATTCAAAACAATATCCTCTTATATAAATCATAATCATATGACATAAAAAATAATTGTTACGAATATGTCAAATAATTAAAAATTACTAAATTGTCTTTGGTTTCATCCCAACATCTTTGATTAGATACTGATACTACAAGGCTACGTGTAAGGTCTGACGGTTAATTCGTGTGACAATTAACACATGAATAATGGATATTTAATTAAATAAGACAATAGACATATAGTGAATTATACGGTTATACGATTTGCTTAGTAATATTTAATCAGATGGAATTTTCATTGTATTATAAATAATATTTATCGTGTATCGATATTGGTGTTTTATAGATAATGTTGAGTATTACGATGTTTTAGTCGTAGTTACAATAATTACTAATATCATTGATGCGGAAGTAACTTATCTGTCACGCTTTCACGACTTAGCTGACTAGACTGCTAGACCACTGAACCGATTTTGATGAAACTCGGTATCAAGCAAGTATGTACCGCAAGAAAGGACATAGGCTACCTAAAATGCGGTCGAAGCCGCGGATAAACACTAATCTTTTATAAATCACGAACGACGTGCCGCATTCGACATGAGCTGCATAAGTGATAGGATATTTTAATCCTTTAAATATGCATAAGAGCAAAATCGCGAATACAAAATCATATACTACACGTTGACTATTTGTGAGCACAAATAAAATTACTATTTATTTAAATAAAAATGTCCTACATTTTATTCATTCCAGAAAGGACTGTATGAAAAATGTTATCCGAAACACTCATATTGCTTGCGCAGTAATCTTCGCATTTCTAATATCAGAAATGGAGTAACTTTACTCCGTTGTTAAGATAGCGAATGTGAAAAGTCTAAACGAGAGCTATTTTTTTTTTTAATTTAATTAACGGCAAAGGTATTTTTTTTCGAAACCAATTAAAGAAAAGGATCTTGAACTGGTCTGGTCTGGCGATAAGTATGAATCTTCAATTCTATGAGATTGAATCTTGTACTCTACTCGGTTTAAGGTAATTTCAAGACTTGTATTTGAATGTGACTCAACGTACGTATTTTGAGTTTACTTAAAATAAAATCACTAATTGAAGACAGAAATAAGCACACACGGTTGAAACTTTTATATTAATCAGTAATAGCCTGTAAATGTCCCACTGCTGGGCTAAGGCCTCCTCTCCCTTTTTGAGGAGAAGGTTTAGAGCTTATTCCACTACGCTGCTCCAATGCGAGTTGGTGGAATACACATGTTGCAGAATTTCGATGAAATTAGACACATGCAGGTTTCCTCACGATGTTTTCCTTCACCGAAAAGCACGAGATGAATTATAAACAGAAATTAAGCACATGAAAATTCGAAGGTGCTTGCCCGGGTTTGAACCCACGTTCAACGGTTAATATTCACGCTTTATTACCACTGGGCCATCTCGACTTTTAATCACGAATGTTAATCATTTCGATAAAAATAATATTATAAGTAGAATAAAGTTTTATTATTATGTAAAGTATAATGAAAAGGTCGTCATGCGACGTTGAAATTTAACAGCAAAATGTCAATATAAGAATATCTCCTCCAGACTTAACCTACGACATGCAACACCTGTACAGTTTAGGTAATTCCCCGTGATAAAACACATAACTACATTACTACACTTACATGCCATGTAAATAGTTCGGCTTACGAAGAAACATGTCCGATGGGCTATTTTACGCATCCTTTGCAGTCACTGATTTGAACACAATACCATAATATCATATGCCACACATCGATCAAATTATTTAAATCACTTGTTTTGTCATTTTAGTTTATTATACATTCATAAGGATTTGATTTTCACTTCAATTTACAAACTTCAAAATGAAAATTTTTAATTATTTATTAAAAAATATTTTAATTAATAAAATAAAATATGACTCATCGTAACACTAAGCTAGTTCACAATTGTATATATATATGTATATTTTATCATTATATAATATTAAGTGTTTATACTATGAAATAATATAAAAAAGAAATATACATAAAAAATATAAATATTTAATTAATTTTATAAAATTATGATGACGTTATTATCTCATATACAATTACATATACATATTTCTATTAATATTTATAATTTTATACATAAATAATTTCGTTTAAATACTTACAGTTCTTGTCGTGATTTAAAATATAAATCTATATAATATATAATTATGTATTATAATCAATTTTTTTATACGATTTAACGGTGATTTTATGAGAATGCCTGACATGTGTGAAATGGTCACCTCTAACATCTGACCTCAGCTAAGTTACGAGGATTACGTTTCGTCCATACCCATAGGTACTTTTGAAACTGAGAAACTTAAATGACGTCCCTAGTGTAAGTAATTACATTGCTCCACTAACCCTCCGTAACCCAATAACAATGTAATATTTAGTAGTAGGTTTAACAAACTAAGGGAATGTTTATGAACAAACACATTTATGAATTTGTAAATGTATCGTTTCTAAAATATCTTAGTAAGGCAGACGATACTTTACATAGTTAATACATAAATAAAACTACGAGATCGAACTTTATGTTTTTTTAAACCCAGGCCAGGCCGACGAAATTATCGCATTTTTTTCGTTTTAGTCGCAAAAATAACTGACGTTATTTATATTATTTATGGAATAATTTTATCGTTTAATATTTTCGAATTACACGATAAAACATTGTAAGTAATAATGTAGCACAACCACGCGTTTAAATGATTCAGTCATTCTTATTTAAACGTACAACAGAAAACGAAAACAATTAGCTTGTGTACACTTTTCACACTTGTAACACTTTCAATTGGATCATAAAATCAACAAAATTATTTAAAAAAAAAACGACCGATCCGCGCGATGTTCTCGAGCAAACACGCCATGATAACAATTATTGATAACATAATAAGAAAATACGAGTCGGTTATGCGTGATCGGTTCCGTGATCCACTTATCTTTTGAAGTGAGTTATGTTTTCACTTCACCACACATTCTAATACAACAACCACGGAATAACTCACTTCACGTCTAACTACTCGATCGATCATCATGAAATTTTGCACACACGCTGTGAGGGATACAGAAAAGGACACAGGGTACTATCAATGTCTCCCCTCTCACACGCGGATTAAGGATGTGGGCTACCTAACAGCTTCCCCACCCTTCCACTCGCAGGTGAAGACTACTGAAGATAATTTGATGTGAGAATAAAAGGGTCGCTGAATGGCCCAAACATTCATAAATTTGATATGAATCAAGCTTGAACCCCAAGGAAGAATACACAATAGGCTATATAGCTTTTACCCAATACTAAAGCGGGCAAAAACCAGACTGAAAATATAATGACTGTTTTAAATTATCTTACCAAAAATAAAAATAAAAATTGGAATCGTAGCATTAATAGCATTATAATTATAATCCTCAACATAGCTAATGAGATCATAAATAATTACATAAAATTCTATGACGATAGGAGGGTTCGGTCACAGAACTCGAGAGAACCCTAAAAAGTGTCAGCGCTTATCAATATAATCGCCCTGACACAGCTGAATCTTATAGTTTGCTTTATCCTATTTAAGATATAAAAATAGTACTAAACCGCTTCATTAAATACTCCTTGTTAACACTTGGTAACACCGGAAATACTAAACTATCACATAGTTTTTTTATGTTAAAGGTGGACGGAAAAATGGGCATTGGCGATGTAAGAAATAGCGACCGTTCCTTACATAGCCAATGCACCACCAACCTTAGAACTAAAATGTTATGTTCCTCGTGCCTGTTACACTGCCTGACTCACCCTTTAAAACCGGAACGCAATGTTATTGTTGCTTAGCGATAAAATATGATGAGCGGATACGGGCTCCCAGACATATGTGACCCAAGTTTAAATTTATTTTCTCATATAATAACGTCTATAGTTCAGTTCAAGTTAAAAAAAAAAAAACATTTTGGAAATAATGTAACGGCCCGTAAATATACCACAGCTGGGCCTCTTAATGATAAAGGTTTTCTAATGTCTGTAAGTATTATACATCGTAAATGACGATAAGTGGATACATATGTGGCAAAATTTCATACAACACATGCAGCCCTCGAGTACGAGATGCACTTACGCTTGCACTTATTGTTACGATCCACGTTCTATATCCATTGGATATTCTAATTCGTTACTGCCTCGTTGGTCTAGTGGCTTGATGTAAGGCCGCAGACCCGAAGGTCCTGGGTTCAATTCCCAGGTCGGGCTAATAAAATGTTATTGAGTTTTTCTGTCAGAAAATTCTCAGTAGCAGCCCGGAAGTTGGAAGTGTGTACACTCCCGTGCCTCGGAAAGCACGTAAAGCCGTTGGTCTTGCGCCTGAACTCTTTCCGATCGTGTCGGATTGCCGTCCCATCGGATTATGACAGAAAGGGAATAGACAGTGCGCCTATGTTCTCGCACACACTTGCACTATAATATATCCTGCGTAGTTGGCTAATCTCTCTTGAGATTGGCCGCCGTGGCCGAAATCGATCTGGAGGACATTATTATTATTATTCCAATTCGTTTAGGATATTGAAGTTGCTGTTGGCAGCGTATGTTCATCTATCATGTTAATGTGCTACTGTGCTAAGACCACCTCTCAGTTTGATGAAAAAGTCCGAAGCTTATTCCTCCACGCTGCTCCGATACACGTTGGCGTTTATACATGTGACAAAACTTCAATGAAATTAAAGACATGCTGATTTCCTTAAGATGTTTTCCTTCGCCATCGAGCACGAGATGAATTGCGTACGCCAATTACACACATGAAAATTCAGTGGTGCCTGCCTGGGTTTAAACTCGCGTTTAAATTAACGCGTTCTCGAACCATATCTACCAGATATTCCACCTATGAACAACCGTGCGATTTTCGTCTCATAGTAAATCTATTAGAGAACCTGCGTAATCATAGGTATATTGTAAATAAATACTTCGGTCAAAACTATTGTCCGCTAATAAGCAAGAATGCCGTGTTATTTCCATAGAGGTTTATATGAACTTGCCTATCATCGGAGATGATTGAGAGAATGAATAAATTGACAAAAACTAAGAATAGAGGAAAGAGGTGACCACTTGTCATTAAATAGTTTATATACTTACCTTAAAAAATACATAAGGCTCTTCAGGAAGTTCTGTAATGTACATATACCCTATTCTAATCACAGGAGGAGTAAAGATGAACAAACCTTAGACTTACATATTCCATACGATTTGCTAATATCTCTGCTATATTATGCATTGCAAAGAATTCTTGATATATCGTTATGTATTATACAACAGCATTTCACGTAACTACGTATATCCACTCTATTTTACTTCCCAATTTCCGAAAACAACTTCACCGATATTAAAGACGGCATTATTTCGCGAATCCGTAATGAATAGCATAAATATCGGGTCAATACGATGTCAAAGTCGTTTATGTGTTCTCCTCTTGTGACTGGAATAGGCTATAGCTCTTGAATCATCTTCATCGGCTTTTATGTAACAACTAATAACGATATACAAAAATAGAAAAATAATGAAACATGAAATATACGAAGTAATAAAAATTGAATCGCAGGTCATGCTAAAGAAGAATGCTTGGATAAAATAAATAAATCTACATACAAAGCTAACATGGTTAACTTATCTTGGTCTGAAAACGTTCGTATTTGCGTAAATATAAGACGCTAGCTTTATAACCTAGTTCTTTGCGGGTGATAGTATACATACCTGTAAAAAAAAACTATCCCGGTCTTTGATGATATACAAAACGTATTTATTTTTTTTGATTATTTTATTTACATAAAAATAATTATATTGCGGACTTATTTGTGTATACAAATCAAAATTTAAAAATTGATTGCTAGCTTTATTTCCCCATTAAATCGCAATTCCGATTAAATTATAAAAATTGAGATGATTAGTACACCTCCTTACCGCTTTATTTATTTATTTATTTCATGTCCTTCACCCAAAAGAAGAGATCGCTATTTTAGCGATAAGACCGCCTTTTGTACAAAATAGTTTTCATTTCTTTTGAGTTTGTGTTTAAAATGGTTCTGTAATTTTTTTGGTGTACAATAAAGCATATTCTATTCTATTCCGATTCTCTTAAACAACAAAAAAAAAAAGCTCTCCTGTTACCAGTACATCTGGCCGACGAAAAATGAACCATACCTCTTATTAAAAAAAAAACTGTGGTAAGTGTTCGAACCTAACACAGATGATTTCGAGACATCTTACGAACGTAATTTTACAGGTTTTTCTCTGCTAAGCACGAAATAATTATAAATACAAATGCACTTCAAAATCAAATGGCACTTGCCCAGAAATAAACATCAAGTGTACTATGAGTCATCTTGGCTTATTTGTTACACTTGCAAGTTCCAGATTGTATTCAATAGAAACAAGAGGCTTTACTTATGTTATTAAGCGGGTGATTAGTTAAACTATGCTATATCTGCTTCTTTCGAATATCAAATCAATAACGACGGAAAGAGAGGAAGTAGTATTAAACTGAAAAGCCATTAAGAAACACTAAGCCATCTTACATCATCAAAAGCATAATATACTTTATTCAAATGAGCTATTACAAGAACTTAGACTCTACCGGGATATATAGAATCGGCAAGGAACTCTGTAGTAATCCTTTTTCGACGTAGAACTTAACTACTTAAGATTTTGAATTACTTTATATATTCAGATACCACGAATGGTTGCCTTAAATATCGTATGAGCCTAATTTATTACAATACAACTGAAACAAAACAACGGGGAACCGAGATTCAGAGGGCATATAAAAAAGACTCCAGGAACAATTGATATTCATATTGCATATCCTTTATCTGGTACCAAGATTCGATAATAAAGCAGTACGAATGGATTGAACATCTTTAACTTTCGTGTAGATTCGCAAACCTTGCAAGGATATGTAATTCGAGATGCCAACAATGATTTGGCAGACAACGAATTCTGATGAGAGCCAGGAGGTAGAAAGTAGAGTCGTTTGAGTGTAATTGGTTTGTTTTGGGGAGTCGAGACCACGGTGACAAATATGTTTTTCTAATGTTCCAATATAATATTACCTTTTCGTGGTCAGTCATGTCTATTTAAAAAGAATCTAAAATTTATTTTATTCATTCACCACTCACTAAGGTAATGTGAATCTAATTATTGTTAAAATTATGAAATATTTCGTTAAAGCCTTTACATTCACTTCCAAAATTCATTCAATCGTAACGTGATTGAGTAACAATGAGTCGAACTTGAATTTAAAATATTAGCTTGAATGATACCAAAGTATCGGATCTAAACCAAATGTCGAATGAGATTTTGTTATTTTTATTTTAAGAAGGGAGACGAGCTAATGGGATATTTGTTGTGACGTAAATAGACAGACAGGAATAAACCTAAACCAATTTTTATACCGTCAAAGCACCACAGTCCCAAAACCCTGACTATAATCAACGTTCAAAACAGAACATTGCTTTACAAAGTATTGCTGTTCGGCACTAGAATAGCCGGTGGCGGAGCGGTAGTCACCCAGAATCAGCCAACATGAAGCCCAACTACTGGTTAAATCACTATTCTCATCGGTCTATTATGTATATGAAGATCATCGCACACTACTAAGAGATTGACATTTATCTACTCGATAAATGTCAATCTAGTTATTAAAATAGGATAACCACGACGGAAACTTCGCCTCTGAAACACAACGCTAATCTATATACAAACACCATACATAATCGCTTGACGATAACGATTTTTATTTATTAAAAACAACTATAAACTAAACGTTCATATGTATATATTACAATATGGCAGCTACGTTCCGCCATATTCTAATTCTAGTGACGTCATTTAGTCTACAACTCTTCACGCTATGTATGTAACAATATATCATTAGTATGAATTAGTTGGGACATTATGATAGTGTACATACATAATTTAAAACGTACTTAAGTGTTCTTCAATGATTTGAGACTTTTGGTATATACTAACTATTTATGTTAACATTATATTTGAACAATAGCTCTTTTATTATTCAGCGCCAAACCAACGGGGATATTGACTTTACCCTTTCTCGGGGCGCTGGACGCAACATCAAAACAACCATATTGAACTAGACGTCTACAAAATATAAGCGTCTCACTAAGAAATATTTTACGAAGACTTAAATGAAAACATACTCGCATATACTTTTTACTAAGCTATTTATTTATTTAAAATAATGTTATAATTAAAATATTTATCGAATGTTAAGCTTTATTTATTATTCGTTATATTTTTAATCTGTATGTTAATGTCATTCACGATTTCATTTTATATAATTGAAGTGTATGTTATTAATAGATTTTTATCAAAAAGATATGAACCAGTATGAATTTATTATGAAATATATATTACATATATGTATATTTTAAATATTAAAATAGATATATTTACTGTAGTTATTGACTGATGTCAATATTAAAATAAAACAAACACGCACGAAAATAATGCACTTTGTAACCGCTAAAAATAATAAATGACTAATTATTTTTTAATAAGCTTTCCAGATTATTTTATTAATTGATCATCATTATTATTTTATTTTATTTTTCCCTAAGTTTAATTAGGTACACATAATATTTTAACTAAAAATAAAAATAGTTTTTCACTTTACTACATTTTTTTTTATCATAGACGCACAACAAAAAATAAATTCTCGTATATTTTACACACAAATGGTCACGATTTGCAATATATTTCGGAAATATATGCACAAACACGTCCGATCGTCAAGGACGCCCTGAAAACACTGAGCAAAACGTTTAACGGCTAATGGAGCGAAAGGTATTCTAAATTTAAACTGGTCAGGAATGGCTGAAATTGTGGCACTGGAATGGAAATGGTCACTTTCACGACAAATTTTCAAACATAAAAAAAACCCTTACTTTTGCTTTTTAAGTAGTAATGATGTATATATTGATTATATTTATTTCTTTACGTCAATAAAAGTCCAATTTATTGAAATCGAATCATAATGATTTATTTTTTATTACAGTAATAATAAAAAAGCAATTTGGGCCTGACCTTTAATTATTGAAAGTAATTATTGGTCTGTTGTTTGTGCTAACACAAATATTTGTCATCGAAGTCGAGCCAATCAGCTGTTTTTTTTTCAAACGAAGTAAGTGTTATTTAATTATTTCCAACATTGTGAACTGCATTTAAGTTTATTTAAAATCGGATACACACCAACATAATTTTATAAATTCAACATACTCCGATATTATTTATTTGAAAACACGAGACAGACAAACGGAATTATTTATGGAAAAATTCAACATGCCCTTTACATTTCAGTTACAACTGACACGCTTTCTACAAAAGCCTTCTTCATTATTATTTATGGACACAAAACTTTATACAGAGTGACTTACCTACAGAGCTTAAAAAAATACGACGAATTTTCATAACTTCAAAAAGGTAATGCCTTTATAAAGATTACTTAGAACAAACGTAGCGAACATTTTATTATTAATTATTTTAATTAAAAAAAAAACAACCATTCAGTTAACGTATTATATTGTCGGTACATTTTTTAAAGGGATTATTAAGTTATCAAATTTTTATCATCTCGCCGTACAGATTTATAGCCGTATACAGATTTCAAGCTGATAATGATGTCCTTCTGGTTTCCGCCATGGCAGCGATTCTTAAAGGAGACGTTGCTTTCCACATGAGTATTACTTACTACACGGAAGATGGTAAATACTCCCTCTGTTCATATCAGTCACATTAAATTACACCATCGAATTGGCAACTAACCAATTCGATGGGAAGAGCGAATTTGAACAGTGATGCTCCCAAAGTAACGGAGCAGCACATCATAAGACAGATAAGAGGACGAAGAACTTCAATGCAAAAGACCAAAGAAGACTATAGAACAGTGAGTTTGTACTTAAAATGTTAGCTACATTGTAAGTATAAACTCACTGTTCAAGATACATACAAGAACAATTTCTATTGTCATTATACTGTAACAGATAATAATTTAAAAAAAAAAGTTATAATAATAATAATATGATGTCCAATCTCAAGGGAGATTAGGCCAACTGCACAGGACAGATGCATTGTATATTCCCTCAATCTCATAATCCGATGAGACGCCAAACCGCCATGACCGGACAGAGTTCAAAAAATATTATATGCATATCTAAAATATAAAAATTAAGCTAAATCTGTGGAGATTTTGTAATAAAAAATTTAAAAAGAACAGATATGCACTTTTGCATATATATCAGTCTACTATAAAAGTCAATTACCTACAAACTCATTCGATATAGTTATTATTCAAGAGTAGGACTCTTATTATAGTTTCAATATTAATTCATACACGTATTACGCTTTTAAAACACCAAAATCACTCTTTTTAGGATCTTTATGGGTTTTCAAAATTTGTTTGGGCTATTAGGTAAAGGGAAAAGCTATATATATATATATATATATATATAGTTTCCATGACATCGAGAAGTTAATATATAATGGAATGACAGGTTCATATGAAATAAATAAACAACCAGACTGATAAGTGATTTTAAAAAGAAATAATAAAAATATGTAAATATATATATAAATATATACATATGGCCCACTTGATGGAAAGTCAAACCGAAACACAACAATCTCAAGTACTTCTGTTTAGCGGTAGAATATCTGATGAGTGGGTGGTACTTATCAAGACCAGCTTGCACAAAGCCCTAGCACCAGTATTAAAATTAAATGTATATATTGTACTGTTCAGTCTTCACCATAGTCATAATCAGGTGATAAATATTTAATATCCTGGATATTATTTATAATTATTGTCAAGTATTTAGAAGAGAATTACCATTCATAGTTTGTCTATAAAAACCCCACTGACAAAAATATTCACAATAATCAATTTGGAATATGGCACCCTGACTGCTTATGTTATAAATATTAGTTTCCATCATATTATAATAAATAAATTAATTTGCCAAATAAAATTAAAAAAAAAAACCATTGAGTTAGTATTTGTTAATTTTTATGCAGACTATGAGCCGAGATGGCCCAGTGGTAAGAACGCGTGAATCTTAACCGATGATCGTGGGTTCAAACCCGGGCAAGCACCACTGAATTTTCATGTGCTTAATTTGTGATTATAATTCATCTCGTGCTTTACGGTGAAGGAAAACATAGTGAGGAAACCTGCATGTGTCTAATTTCACTGAAATTCTGCCACATGTGTATTCCACCAACCCGCATTGGAGCAGCGTGGTGGAATAAGCTCCAAACCTTCTCCTCAAAAAGAGGAGAGGAGGCCTTTAGCCCAGCAGTGGGACATTCACAGGCTGTTACGGATGCAGAGTATATTTGACTGTATATTGTGTTGCCCTAAATTTTCCTAGATTCTACATTCTCGACGGATGTTATCGTTACATTTAATATAATCCTGTAAAACAACAATTCAAGATAGCTTGTATAAGCCTACTTGAATAAACTATAATTTGATTTGTAAAATTTTATCATGTTTCATATGGGTATAGACGTTAAATACATCCTGTTAAAAATTAGCATTACAATATAGAAACAATAAATTAAGGGACAAATTTTTATTTTTATTATTGTATTCTTTTTTATATATTAGGAAGGCGGACGAGCATATGGGCCACCTGATGGTAAGTGGTCACCAAACGCCCTTAGACATTGGCATTGTAAGAAATATCAACCATTGCTTACATAGCCAATGCGCCACCAACCTTGGGAACTAAGATTTTAAGTCCCTTGTGCCTGTAATTACACTGGCTCACTCACCCCTCAAACCGGAACACAACAATATCAAGTATTGCTGTTTTGCGGTAGAATATCTGATGAGTGGCCTACCCAGACGAGCTTGCACAAAGCCCTACCACCAGTATATTCTTTAAATAACTCTTATTTATTTAAATAGATTATTTAATCAATTAATAGTGATTTAAACTAAAATATAAGCTATTGGAAATTAAATGAATACAGGTAGTTCCGAATTAAAAGATGTATATATGCCAAAGTCAAAACTCACTCGTAATTGATGATCAGTAACAGCCTCTTAATGTCCCACTGCAGGGCTAAGGCCTCCCTTTTGAGGTAGATACACATGTCGCAGAATTTCAATTAAATTAGACACATGCAGGTTTCCTCACGATATTTTTCTTCACCATCAAGCACGAGATGAATTATAAACACATTAAGCACATGAAAATTCAGCAGTGCTTGCCTGGGTTTGTACCTACGATCATCGGTTAAGATTTTCTAACCACTAGGCAATCTCGTGATAATAATCTTGGTAATTGATGACAGTCAACTCTCTATACAATATCTAATTGATAAATTTAAATCTAATAATAAAGCATGGAGTTAGTATATGTTGATTTTCAGATAGGTAATTGTATTTTATTAACATTGCTATATATAAAATTTAATTTGAATAAGACAGTAACTACTGACTTTCTAAGAGTTCTCAGTAGCCTACATTAAATGGTGGTAGCTTTACATTACAAATAATCCTATAAAATTACAATAAATTGTACTTGAATAAACTACTACCGATTGAAATTAAGTATACTTCAATACCAATATTAATTATCATAATGCAAAGAATCTAAATGGATAAAATTCAATAATAAAACCACTACAGTTAAAAGATACTTTATTGTAATATTATTCAAGTCTTAAAAATAACATTTAATGTTTCCTTTTGTCATCTCTATCTCTTGCCTTCGATCTATCATAATCGTCATACTTCCTGGATGATACACGACTTCTCTTATCGTCAGATCTCCTCTCTCTTAACCTATCGATTTCTCTATCCCTAGACCTAGATTTATGTCTTTTATTTGAATAATCCCTTTTTCTATCATATGGAGAACGAGATCTTCGTTCTCTTTTCTTATGACTACCATGATACTTAGATGATAATGGTGGAGTTTTTGGAGATTTATCTTTCTTTGAATCACGCTTAGAATCTTTTGATGTGGAGGCTGTGGGAGATTCAGCTTTTTTCTCTTCAATTTTAGCTTCACGTTCCTTTTGAGCCTGTATATATTTGTTTGCTTGATAGATCTTTCTCAAACCATCAACCTTACCATCTAACTCTTCAGGATTGACTTTAGATCTTTTGTAAAGATTTAAAATCTTTTGGCACACATCTCTTATGTCTTCTTCGGTCACCTTAAATAGGAGGAACCAGTGTGGATTGTTGGGTAATGGTAACCCAATTTTACGAGACGTTAAATAGATGCACGCACAAGCGATCGTCTCAGGAGGAAATCTCATAAAAACATCAGTCCTTAAAGCATCATTCATATAATTCCAAGCCATTTGCATTAACTGCTTATTCTTCTCATACTGTAATAGCTGCAGATAGACTACAATAAGCTTGTGTGGGTGTTTCACATGCACACAAAATCCTAATTCTTTTAAAATACGCCGCTCAGCTTTAATTACCTGATTTTTAAGTTCAATGTAATTTTGATCAACTATTAAAGGCGAAATTGGCTTCTGGGCTCTCACTTGTTTGATATGGTGGAATACATTGATGACGTCACGTATTCTACAAGGTTTCTCTTCAACCTTGGACGCTAAATAAATGCTACCCATGGCAGTTGTCTCCATGGGATATCTTACAAAAGATTTGGAGTAATAGAATCTTTGTAAGTACATTTGACCAGTGGCCATGGCAACTTGAGGTAGTTTTAATAATATTCCTGCTGTTTGTATCATTTCACAGCCGAGAATACGTAGGTCAGTCTCAGTCTCAATGTCCAAGCCATCGGCTTGTGACGGAGTTTCTTTGAAAGTGGATTCAGGAAGTAAGCAATTGTGTAACGTCAACACTATCTTTCCATAATTCTTCTGAGACTTTGCTGGTGTAGCGTTGGTTGTTTTTGTCGGGTTTTGTACAGTTGTGGTAGTCATATTGATGTCTCAACTTTTTACATGGAATTTGAATGAATATCACAGTAACTTACACTACACGATGATATATTGTTATAGTTGTTCACTTTTTTACACAAAAACATTTCATAATCAATTGATTTACGTTTAATTTTAAGATTATTTTATGCTTCGAGAGAGTAAAACGCGACCGAATGACAGCTATTGAGTGACAAATACCAAAATGGCGCTACCAAAACAGATGTCAACAAAAGTAAGCCTAAGTTTTTATGTGTAATTAGGTAATCAATATAATAAATTATATCTTACCTTGCGCCATAAGTGAAATTAAACTATTACTTCAACCAAAGAATTCTATACGACTTAATAAACAGTTTTATAAGTTCGAATACGTCTGACTCACACAAATCAACATTTTTTTAAAATGACCTAGCGTTTTGTATTTGCATCGTCAACACGATTGCGATTAGTTTATTAAATAAATAATACTTTTAGTTAACCTAATTTTTCATATTTATACTATATTATTTGTTTAATATAATAGATTATTGCTCTCAAACTTTATAAAATAATTTGACTTACCTTATTAAAAATATTAAAATTTCAATCCATTTTCGGAACGAAACCGGAAATTATACCGGATATCCAATTTGGCGGCACTAGTTTAAGGTAGGTATTCAATCAATAAGAAGAGTTGCGCGTGCCAAAATTTAATTAAGAATAAAAGGATATTTGTCAGCGGCATGCAATTGGCACGTCTAATCTAATTACAGAATAATTTAAAAAATGCAAACAAAAATAGGTTGATCTTATTATGATACTTACATCCAGGATCAGTGCACTTTTGTACGAATGAATCTAGAAAATCATGTCCTTCGGTGGATTCGAAACAGCATTTTACAAATGACATTTTTTATAAATGAAAATATCTCTATATTTTTAACAACAATAACAAGGATATATTTTAAAATATTTAATAATTTCAAATAAACTCTATATTAAATAACATGTTATAATATAAAAAAGAGGTCTCACGATTATTTATTACTTACGAAACTATTATTAAATTGAATTTAGAATAAAAAATATATGGAATCACTCTAGTAGTTGTAAAAGGTCACACTAAATACCTATATAATTTGACATTATGTTAACTTTTTATTATATTGTATTGCTTTTATTTGTACACTGTATTGTTTAAAAATAAATTTCTACGACAAAATTAGGTCAAATATGTCACATTTCGGATGTACACTACATTTATATCTAGTATTTAGTATGTTGGAAATTTCAATGGGGCTTGCAAATGGATAACCGCCAATATGAAAATGTCATTCTTTTCAAACTAGTCTCCTATATAATTGTGATTTTTATACTCGGTAGCATAATGCGCAAGTTTGCTTTTCCCATAGCTTATTCCTTGTAAAAGGGCGCGTCTTAATTAAAACATTTTTCAATAGATGTCGCTACATGACATGAAAAATAATTTGTGAACCGTTTTTTCTATTCATTGCTAGATGGCGATACTAGTACAAACGATTTAAATAAAAGATTATTTTTTATTTTCCAAGATATTAGTGTCCTATAATTTTTTTTAAAAAGCTATTTTTATCACGATTGTAAAATATGTAAACAATATTCAATTTATATTTAATAAAGATACTGAAGCTAATAAAACCAACCAATACCATAAAATTTATTTAAATTGTTATTTGTTAAATATTCATCATGTTATTTGTCAAATATAACATAGAAGTACTGTTAGTCCAGTGGTCGATATTCAAACATAATCATTGGAAAAATTCAGGAAAACATGATGATAGCACTAAAGCTCGTCAATCAACTACCAAACAAAGAAAATAGAATCGATTGACAAATAGAGGGGAAAAACGTATTGAAGTATTAAAACCACGCCTATTTATATAATATACACATATATATAATATGGTACACTGGAAATCAAGTTACAGTGCACTGTTTTCTGTGCAGTAAAGATAAATTTATTTCTTTCTTAATAACTATTTAATACTAATAAAACTACAAAAAGGAACAGATTTTAATTATAAAATTTAAGTAACTTTATATTCAATGCAAATGTTTCCTCTATCCATAAGTGATGATCTAATATGCATTTTTCCGCGGATTTTCCATTCCACCCGTAATATTTATAAGAACTGAGAATAGGTATAAAGATAATATTTCGTTTGTTTGATCGTACAATTATGAGTCTTGACTGTTTTTTTTTTTTTATATTCACCGGGAGGGCAAATGACTCTACTCCTACTACTTACCTGATGGTAAGTGGTAGTAGAGTCCAAACGCGACGACGGCCAGTACAGACGGGAAAAACGTTCTGCACTAGCCGCCTTCGCCTTGCCGGCCCGCAAGATGCCTTTTCACGCCTCGTTTGAAGGAACCCGGGTTGTAAGAGGAGAGGAACACGTGAGCCGAGCTGTTCTTTTCGGTAGAATTTAAATTATAAACCTTTAGAAGGTTAACATTTAATATGATTTAAAACTGTTTTTAAGAGCTAACTTGAGCAAACAGGAGTAGATCTGTCTATATATGGAGCCATTTCTCAGAAATGTAAGCAAAATAATTATGAACTTAAAACACAAATTATATCATTAGTTTACAAGTCATATTCATTACTTTATCTCCCTTCTCTCACAATGAGTTTTTGCTCTTTTTCATTCTATAATTTAGTATGATGTGATATTATCTGAACTTAATTTTGCGTGAGTGTGTGCCGTCATTTAAGATTTAAGTAAGATTATCTAAAGGACCAATGATTGGGTTATATAATGAATGTTATTGCTTTTGTACTTTCGTAAACAGTTCCGGTTCTTTTCGGTAAATTTCCCGGATCTTTTAGGTAAAAAAAGGTCCTTCCTTGTTGTTCAAGCTTGATTTTTTATGGAAGAGTAAGGCAAACGGGCAGTAGGTTCACCTGATGGAAAGTGACTACCATCGCCTATAACAACACCGGAGGACTTGCTTTATACCAAATTTTATCAAAATTTTCTAGTTTATAATATTTGTAAAATATAATGTTTAGATTTAATATAACAAATCATTTTAAAAAATTACATACATATCTGGCGCACATATATTTTTGATGTGCGCTCCCTCGAGTATTAAATACGAGTATCTGTTGAACTTTGTTTACTATAATATTTACATATTATGCCATAATATTTATTCCTAGGATGAGTGTTGCCACTATAGTTAACGAAATACGGTCCTATTTGGGACTACACGCTATTGTATTTTCACGCCCATGGGCTTCGTCTGGGTAGGTACCACCCACTCCTCAGATATTAATACTATTATTGTCGTGTTATACTAGGATTGTGGTGTTCCGTTTTGAAGGGTGATTACGCCAGTCCAGTGTTAACTAAAGGCACGAGGGCATAACATCTTAGTTCCCAAGATTAGTTAGTGGAGCATTGGCGATGTAAAGCATGTTTGATTTTTCTTACAGCGCCAATATCTGTGTGTGGTAGTTGTGGTAGTACTGCTTACCATCAGGTGGTCCATTTGCTCGTCCGCCTAACAATTCTATAAGAAAATGACGGTAAGCACAGACTTCCTATTTTGTGTCTTTCGACTGCAAAAGCTCGTGTCTCAGTTAGAAACGGATTGTTTACGGTACGTAATGTAGTAAGTAGAGCAAACCCAGCGTGCGATATAATCTGACAAAGTGGGGAAAAAATAGTGGTGGTGCAGACAACGATGTGCAGAACTTTAAACTCACTGACTGTCAAATCTACCACCGTAAGAGAAATAGAGTAGAGATGGAACCAACGAAAGAAATTCAGCTTGTTGTAATTTATAAATTACCAATGTTTATAAGTGTAATGTTCAACCTTTATCCGTCCTTTTTCAAGTCGTAATATCGGTATTACAAATTAAATAATAAATATCATATTTTATATATCAGCTTCCTATGCAAACACACCGTCTTCACTTCGCGCCAATACCAATGTATATATTCTATTTTACCGCGCTCCGCGATGTGTCATCCGAGATGACAGATAATATATATTCATATTATAAAATACTAATTAATACATTATAGCAGATGTGTGTACACTACAATAAGAATGATCGTTCACCATCAAGTGGTATTTGCTTATGTTGAAGCTCAATATAAAAACAAAATAACAATGGACTACGTTTATTGTTAAATTAATAAAACATTTCGTGACTGTATAACAACCTCTGGCCTAGGGCTTATTTAATAATGTCCAAGATGACAGATAACCCGGCCAATTGTTATTAGAATTGTTTGCGTGACACACGCCTCGATTTGTGTTTTATTAGTATTGGGAATTGTGACTTTGTAACCTGGTTAAGTTATATTATTAAGTCAATTATGGAAAGGGTAACAAAAAATCAATTACGGTGTAGTGCGTTATTTATATATTAATTTGTTATTTTTGCTTACAGTTATTAACTCGTTGGTGGTGGCTAGATAAGGCGCGGATCCCGAGGTACAGGGTTCAAAACCCAAGTCGGGCCAATAAAATATTATTGAGATTTTCTGTTGGAAGTTGGAATTGTACACTTCCGTCCCTCGGGAAGCACGTAAACCCGTTGGTCCAGGGCCTGAACTCTTTCCGGTCGTGTCGGTTTGTCGTCCCAGCGGATTATGAGAGTGAGGGAATAGAAAGTGTTTGAGTAAACACTTATGCAATATAATATATCCTGCGCTGTTGGCTAATCAGAAATCGGACAGGCGGACATTATAGTTGCTAAAAAGTAAAAAATAGATGTAAATAAGACCACTGCTGGGCAAATGTCTCTTCTACTCTTGTGGAAAATGCTTGGAACTTATACCATGGGTTACCATGTACCATTGGGTTGGTGCAGACACATGTTGCAGAAATAAAACAAATGCAAGTTTCCTCAAGATGTTTTCCTTCAACACCGATCAAGTGGTACCTACTTGCCACATGACAATCTTTTACAGGTGGCAAGTAGTTATATACTATTTTGATACGTGTATTCTTGAAATGTTATAATTATTATGGTTAATATCGCATATAATGACATTACGCGACCGTTTTCTGCGATTAATTTTAAATTTGTTCTTACAGAATAGTCTTACTGAAATCTGTATTGACTATCATTAAAAAGTGTCCGTCATAAATACCGAAGTTCGGCGAAATAATACGTGCTCTCAGAATAATTGAAAATAGATTAAGCAACGAATTTCATTTGCGACTCGGTTAAAAAATTATGCCTCTATTTTAGTATATGAAATTAGGTATTATTCTATATTAAACGTGTGATCCCTAGCACCCGTTAAAAGCTTTACACCTACTAGTAATCTTACATACAAATTATCATTATTTACCATTTACCAGGTATCAAGAAAACGAGATATTAATGTATGTATGTTATAATTGTCATTCTACAGGGCCTTGTAACGTCTCAAGTGGCAAATCGACATTTCTATCATCAAGTCTAAAACTCAGTACCTTTTCCTCTACATTCGAGTAAAAACCGAGCACCGAGTCGTTTTCCTTGCAGTGCGGCCTCCTTCGGAATTATTCGCTAAGGCTTTTAGACTACGTAACATTCTCTCACTCGCGAATTTTAAACCAAAATCATTTAGTCGACCTCGAGGAACTGAGGAGAACGGTCGCTGGTTGCCGCCATCTTGTTTTGTAACTGTCAAACTGCGCGCCAATAGTGTTGTGTTAACTTTATAATGTCATATTTAATATAAAGTGCTTTTAGTGTTTTTAATAAGCCGGTTGCAAGTTAAGTGTTTTTATTATTTTCTAGTGTAATAAATAAAAGCTAGTAGTTCAGATATTTGTGAGTTGTGAGTGTTTTTGTTTTTTATTCTTCCTAGAACTCTTATTGCCGGATACGTTTTTAGGTAAGCTATTTGTTTATTTGTCGTTATAAAAAGGACTACAATTTTTTTTTTAATAACAAGGCACAAATCCCGTTTAATTTGAAAACTAGCCATTAATAATATTTAAATAAAAAATCGAATCCGGCTTAATAAACTAACATTTATATTAAATAAATTTATATTTTTTATATATATTTAACTTGAAAATGTTATAAAAAATATACACGTATGTATAAAATCTTAGGTATTTTTTTCACTGATATGCGTAGTACAATAAACGATTGTAATTACACAATACGAATTGCTACTCTCGCCGTTCTAACCTTTCCGAACGAATTGAAAGTTATCTGTGGGTTTCTGCTTCATTTGCTCAGATTGACGTCACTCCCTATAAATTGTTTATTTTAAAATATAAATTTTCGTATAAAATAATCTAAAGTGCGAAAAACTTGGGGTTTAAAAAAAATATAAAGCCTCTGTGAAGTGACCTGCTGCTGGACAAAGCCTCCACTTTTTTCAGAAGATTTATTTGTTATTTCTAATAAATGAATACATAATTGAGTCAACTATTAACCGTTGTAACAGTAATTTAAAATGAAACCAAAAGTCTAGTCTAATCTTAAAATGTTATTATACTTCCTTTTTTTTGTAGATTTAAAATGACGACGTCTTAAAAAATTATGTAAAAAAATCACGATATAAGGAGAGAAATATTTTTGTCTATTCTAATTATAAGCTAAAATTAAGATAAGTATTATATCACATTTTAATAAATATTTTTATTACAGATATACTATTTATTAAGGGTATTATTACAAATACCGTTACCTTAAAAATATGAATAAAAAAAAACAATTTTGAGATTTAAAATACATACTGACATTTTAATGTATAAAGTCTTATTTTCTTAATTGGCGTAAAATTTTTTATTAAAAATAATAATTGGCGATTTTGTCTTCATGTTCTCCAATAAAATAAAAGGTAACGAAATTATTAATATTTCGAATTGTTGAAAAAATGTACGTCATTAATATAAATATCTGGAGTCAATCCTGGTAGAATCAGCTTACAATGAAATGCGATTGTCATCGGAACTCAACTGATATTTAAAAATTCAACTATCTAAATAAGCAAATTGCAACAAAAGTTGAAAACAATGTAATACTGCGCAAAAAAAAAAACATTGCAAGTTGAATTAAAGCTTGTAAAACGGTACTGAACTATGATGTCTGCCTATTTACATATATAATAAATATACATATAATTTTCACATAGTTCAAACACTGACAACGGACACCTGTAATACGACACGTTTTATGTTATCGCGCGTGTGTTATGTATGTATTTTTTTACATGAATGTTCGCGCATTTGATTCCTACCGGTGTATGTTTATAATGATTTTGAGACAAATATTTAATAAGAATAATATCGAGTATAGTTGGACCGGTGGTTGAGCACGTAAATCCGGGCAAGCATCATTGTGCCCAATTTGTGTTTATGATTCATCTCGTGATAGTCTTCGAAGGGAAACATTGTGAGAAAGCCACCAATCCGCATTCAGCCTCTTACAGGACTCAAAAATAGGAAACAAGACGTTAGCCCAATAGTGGGACATTTACAGATTTGTTTAAATAGGTTCGAGCTTATTATTATAAGTTTATTGAAGAATATACATTTTAAGAATATGTCTAATGTTTGTAACACTTAATATCAAATGACACACTCGCTCGTCGATTTTCTTGTTTCCATTAAACAGTTTAGTATTTACTAGTATTAACTAGTTAAGAGCGAGGGCGTTTGAGCTGGTGATATGAATAAAAAAGTAGCCTATGTCCTTCCTTGGGGTGGTTACTCTGCTTCATCATCATTAAATTTCATCTAAAATCGATTTAGTGGTTCAGCAGTGAAAGCGTAACAGACAGACAGCCATCCAGGTCCACAGTTACTTTCGCATTAACAATATTAGTATAGTATAAATCAACAAGTCTGAGTTGCAAAGATTTAACTCCCAATAATAAAAATACATACGTCTTATAATCGTGTTGCCGTTTGACTCTCTGATAACGATAAAGATTTCACGATTTCTCTATTTCAGTTTCGAACATTTTTATGTCAATATTATGAATAAACAAACATTTTTGACATAATGTTTAAAAAGTTAAGTCACAAGAATCAATTACAAAAAAAAGTCTTTCGTAAGCAATTAAAACTGATGATTAAAATTGTCGATATCTCTTGTTTTTGTCTGTAGAAAGCTTGTTTTCTTATTTTTAAATTAATTTAATGTCACCAGTATATTTTTTTTATCATCCTTAATATGTAATGATAATAATTTTTTTAAGCTTAATATAGCCGTAAAATAATTATAGCAATTCAAGCATATCGATAAACGTAATAAAAACTCTTACATCGATTTTTAATCTGTTACCCGTATATGAAACAGTATGATGAATAATTTTTTTATTGACAACTTAACCTCGCAACGAGGTCGTAAATTTGATTTCAAATTTTTTCATTTTTTTTTTATTACTAACTTATGAGTGACGAAAGTATTCCGATGTCGATATTACAACATAAATTATACATTTGATATAATGTCATTAAATATTGTTTGTTTTATCGGGCACAGCATTTTGAATGAGTACTCTCCTCACATATCATTCACCGATGATTAAGATTAAATATAAATCTGCCCCGAGGTGCTTTGTGGTAAAAAACCCTATCATATGCTTAATTTGTGTTTATAATTCATTTAGTAGCCTGATAGTAAGTGGTTTCTACCTATAGACCTTAAAAAATATTAAACCTCGTCACCAACCTTCGGAACTAAGATGTTAGGTATCTTGGGCCTGTACAATGGCTCACTCACTCTTCAATTCGGAACACAACGATACTTAGTAATGCTGCTTGGCGATAGGATATATGATGAATGGGTGGTACCTACCCAGACGAGCTTGCACAAAGACATACCACCAAGTTAAGGTCTTAATAGATTTAAACTCAAATATTCTAAATTACGTCTGGTTATAAAACTAAAAGAAACTTATAAATGTTTTAAACGTTAAACGTTTAGTAAAAATATAGATAACCAAGATAAGCTTGATTAAACATCTAACCTTAACTATTAACAAATATATTTCAACATTCACTCTATCAACTATCCTGGCTCATATTGTGTAGTACATATATTATTACTGGGGTCAAGGGTTACTGAGACAGTGTAATTACAAGACGTAACCCCATGCTCCTCACTCAAGATATTAGAACAATGTTTATTAGGCAATGCCTTATATATATTTGACTAATTTCCGTCCGAGGCTTCGCCTGCGTCTACGAGGGCAGGGTACCCTTTTCGGTACCCTGAAATAAGTATTATACAAAATTTCAAGATGATCGATTAAGTAGTTAAGACCTAAAAGCGTAATATTCGTTTTGTTGCATGGCGTCTGACCTGTAGTTTGCAGGATTTCATGAGAGTAGTTTATTCTGGTTTATACTGGTTTTATATAAGTTCATTTAAATCTCTGGTGACGTCCAGTGATAAATCATTTTAAATATACAGACCCTTGATAATACCATAAGGAAGACAACTGGCATAAAACAATTTGTAGAAAAAAAATATAATAAAAACTGAAAACATGTAGGTAAAACTACAATCCCGGAAAATCCTTAGGAAAATAACTAAATACAGCCTCCAAATATGACGTCATGTCATAGTTGACTACCAACCTACGCGCCACCTGCGCTCGCGCTAAACAAAAAAAAACGAACGAACATCTTCAAATACGGCGAAATGATTGGTCGATTTTTTGTTCCCTGTTTTAAACTATTATAGATTGCGGTTCAAGAATGATCGACGGTAGATAGATAATAAGTATATATTGCTAACAGTATTTAAGGAGAGAGTAATTGATTTTTTTCAATGTTAGACAGTTAGAACAGGTTTTAAATTCCATTCCATTGTGAGTAGTGTAGTGCCTACGGCATTGTTCACGTAAATTGAAATTGAATTTTGACAGTTATGCTCGACAGTAGTCCTCAAACTTCGTTTTCTATTATTGTCTATAAATTTTTATTAGTTAAATTATCATCAGTCAATCCAACACTAGACATAAGTTTGGCAAAACTCCCGGCTCCGGTCTTGCCTCCTCTTTGAGTTCATAAAAGTCACATCAGTCTTTGAAATTCGAGCATATATATTTTTTTATTTTAGACGATATTTAGTCAATTATTTTCAATATGTTGAATCAAGTATGTATAAACGTTTATATATGCCGTGATAAAATAGTTTGTGTAAGAAGAACCAACAGATACAAGAGTGACTCTTTACGGCTTCCACTTTTTTATCGATGTACGAAACCTTAATAATTTACCCCTTAAATTGATCCAAGCTACATACCTTTACTGTTTTATTAAAATGATTCCAAAATGAAAGCGATCCTGATTTCAATAAAAACCAAATCTTTGTCATACGATTTGTTCACGTTAATACAACTAAAATTAAAGCCAATAAAATTTGATTTTAATTGAATTTTTTCTTCATCGTTTTCAATGATTAATATGTTTTATGAATTCACACAAACTCAAACGCGATTAACAAAGTCATGGAGGCGTTAATATCAATGTCACCTTAAGCATCCTCCTACACTGACTGGTCACAAATTCATGAGAAAAACACACACGTAATACCATATCCTCTGAATTGTTACTTAATTAAAACTTGAAGGTTTTATCCATTATTATTTTAAGGAAAATGACTAAGATATTACGATTATTATATCACTCAATGCTCAAAGTCGTACGGCCAGGGCTATTTAAAACGCTGTAATTAAAACGTCATATTCAAAAGTAACTTATATACTCTTTGAGGCTAGAAGAAATAGGATTTTGGAGACTCCAAAAAGCGTCGTGAAGTCTTCGACTTCCAGATATATACGTTAAGTATATTTGTTATTGAGAAAAGTTATTATTCAACAACAGTATGCTACGATTAACAAGAGCAGAGTAATATATTGACGTGGATTAAACAGTAATATAACACAATTTAATTTTATGAATCCTCTAATATTTGTTCAAAGGTTGTCTTCAAGAAATTGCTGGAATTTTAAGCTGAAATATATCCAAATAGAACGAGTATTCAAAATTTTACTATTCTATTCTTTTAACGATGTTACAAAAATATGTTATAGTACGTATTTGTTACGTATCTTCTCGACCTTAAACCGACCAAAAAAAATATGCACATATGTTTCAATTGCCTTACGGTATTGAATGTCACCTTCGTTTATCCTCCCACAGTCGATTGGTCACGGCAAAAACCATAAATAACAAACTATTACTTTTATTTATTGACTTTATGGATTCGAAGAAACTTAAAATATTTAACAAACTCCACCATAAACAATCGTAAATTAGTGTGTCTGATTGTAATAATTGTTTGTAATTACGATGTTTTTATTGTATTGTTATTTTAAGTTTGATCAAAGAAAGTGATTATGTTTGCAAAAGCGCGGAGAAAATTTGAATTTAAGCTTTTTAATTTATGTAACAGTCTTTATACATCCTTTTTTAATTTAAAATGTTGTTTGTAATAAGGTTAAAAAGATTAAAACTATAAATAAAACCAACCTGTCTAAAGACATCAATGAAAGAGCTGAAAGTGATGCAGATTAAAACCAGCTCGAACTAGAATATATATAATATAATATAGATAACTGCTTCATTAGTACACTGGGTAAATTATATTTATAATGGGGGCTGCAGACCCCAAGATCCAGTTTATAAATTAATTCGAATTAATAAAGGTTATCAAATTGTGGTTCGCAGATGTGAAACCTCAATATTCCAAATTCTGAGGTGGGCCTATAAAAATATTGAGTGAAGCTGTCGGTCCTGCATCTAAATTCTTTCTGGTCATGTCGGTTTTCCGTCCGATTGGAAAATGAGAATGAAGTAATAGATACACCTGTGTTCGCGCAGACTTGCATTACAACATATCATACGCAGTACAGTCTTCATTGAGATTGGCAGCCGCGGCCGATATCCTTATTTATACAAAAACTACATATTAACAATCACTTAAAGACAATTTACGTCTTGATGGACATAATGGATCTTTATTAATAACAACGATTAAAAAAATCTTTTATAAATATCGCGTGCACAAATAAGGTGCCGTTAGTTTAGTTACGTGCACGGATTGTTTATAGCCATATACAACAAAATTCCTTTAATGGGCGTTCTATATAAAGATGGATTTGGAACAATTGTTGTTTTGGTTCTAATTTAGGTGGAGCATGACTCCATTAGAGTGAACCAAAACGGTACGGTTCCAAGCAATTACCGGTAAATGTAGAACGACTTTCAACTCATGACCTTCGATTACAGGTGTACTCGTCAGTTTGAAGTGGAAACTTATATCGGATCTTATCAAGTATTTTGCGTTAAAGGTGTACCTGCGACTATGTTCGCGTTACTTCTACAAATTGATCAGGTTGTTTTATTGGTGGGGGTTTCCCCTCAGTGTAGTTGGGTACTACGCACTTATCATTTATTCTACCTTCAATTCCATCTTGAAAGGTGAGTGAGCCTGTGTATTTATGACAGTAAACAAAGAACATAACATCTTAGATTCGATCATTTGAGATGCATTGATACTGTATATACCATACAGCCATTTAAAAAATACATGGCTAAAGTTATTATTGACGAGCCGATTGGCGTGGTTGTTAGATACTTGCCTTTCACGCCAAAGGTTGTGGGTTCGATTCCCACTCAGGACAGACATTTGTATGCATGAAAATGTCTTTTTGTCCTGAGTCTGGGTGTAATTATCTACATATATATAAGTATTTATTTACAAAAGAAAAGTATTATATGTAGTATATCAGTTGTCTGGCTTCCATAGCGCAAGCTTTGTACAAGCTTAATTTAGGATCAGATGGCCGTATGTGAAAAATGACCCAGGATAATATTATTATTATTATTGAAAAATTAACCTTTATAGGGACAAGCATTTATTTAATCTATGTAGGTACTAATTTAAAGAGAGTATAATATTGATTTGCTCAACATCAAGTTTAGTTCAATCAGTTCGGTGGAGCTTGTTTAATATTCAGTTGCAAAATGACCCCACATTAACATGTGAAGACAAACAAAAGCTTATAACGAGTAACGTTAATGTCTCATCACTAACTTTGAACTAGTTTTAAAACTAAACCTGTCACATTTCAAGAATAAGTTAAAGTATTGTGTAATATTTAGATGTAGGTATTGTTAATGATGATGATAATAGGGATTACGATTGTGAAATGTCACGACTAATTCCGTTTGTATTTGAAAGAGAATAGCTTGTTCGTGATGTTGGTACAATACGCATTAGTAAGAATCCAGGTCTATTGCATTACCATTAATACGTATTTAGAACGATGTCACATCGAGTGTTCTGGCAAAATCTTTTAATGTTTCAAGTCAATGCGACAAGGTCGTGTTTATAGTGTTTGTACATGCCTTGTTTACTTAAGTTTGTGTTTTTAACTTCAAATATTGACCTAAATTTAGATTTACGTAACTATTCTACTATGTATCAGGCAAATTTGTTTCCATCTTATTACTAACACCATATTATTATCAATACCCGTATTTTTTCAGATATTTGTAAAATTGTCCTCAGCCTAGATAAATATTCGTAGGTTTTTTATTATCAAAGTGTAAATTACCCACATCGTCAAATAACGTTAAACTGTGTCCCCAAAATGTTTTCTTCTGTTTTGTGTTTTTTCTTTCTAGCTTTGTTGTAATACAGAAGCTGTTGTTGTTGTCAATCTTTTTATTGCACACAAATGATCATATATAGAGTAAACTTGACTAATCAACATTGCTGTAAGAACTCACTTCATTACTCACCCGTAAAATGTTGACTAATTATTACGGTCGTATATCAATTTCTGACATTTCCCGACCGTTTTCTACGTTGAGTTTCGAATTTATTTATATAGAAAAAAGCTCTAGAGAATAAGAAATTGTACGAATACTGCAGTATACTTAGTAAGCATACTTATCCCAATAAGTTATCAGAGAAGATGACCTATGTCAAAATTTTGTTACACTATCTTGCCCTTAAACTTCAAAATATTTCGACCTGATCTTACCTCTTGACTTAAAATATAAGATGTTTTATCTTCGCAAGTAACGCAATAGATAGGGAGTAAATTTTATCTCTTTTGGTTGCGAGCACGATTTTGAATATAAGACAGTCAATGTCTCATAGTTATATGGGTACGTGAGACGATGTCTAATGGGTAGGCCATGACAGTTACAAAGATAAGTCGAAACCTTGGCGAGAAGACGTTTTGAGCAATACTGTCCCAAAAACATGACGTTAACGTTCGTTCTTATGTTTAAGAATAGCTACTGCGTTTCTTACAGTATCCATTGCATTTCGACCCATTTTATTTTAAGATTTAATGAAAGCCTAAAAAATAATGATTCAAAATTGGTCGTAAAAAGCTTATATGAAAATAGTATATTTTGTTTTTAAAACAATCTTTGCACAGCGCCATTTTGTTTGATATTCTCAGCTTACAAACGGGCAACATTGCCAGCGACACAGTTTGCGACATTGGACGTTTAGACGAGGGTTAAATTTTTAGGTCAAATTTGACTTCAACTTTTCTATAGCAAGGTGTCACGTATACTTTTTACATGTACTTTTTTATCACGTGGAAAATCTTTCATTTCCTAGGCTTGTACTGAATATTTGTCTCAGATTTTCATAATATATTTATTGAAATGTACATAATAATATATTTATTACAATTATGCTCTTAAGAATATTGAATATGAAAAAAAAAATCGGGTACAAAGGAAAGCGTCTCTGTATTCGATAAATCTTCATTTAAACTAGTGTGACAGAGTCGAATATTTTGAGCTTATTTATGGATAATATTGCTGTCACAATATTAATCTTTGTTGTTGTCCTTCCACACCTGCCTTTCGTCCTTTGGATATAGTCCTAATAGTTTGCTAAATTTACCACTGACGCATGTTTTTTTTCGGTCCTTTTTAGTTCTTTTCAGTAAAATATTCAATTCAAAGCAAGTAAAGATGGAAGCTTTATATTTATCTTATAAAAACCGGCATAGAAACTGAGTAGTGTAACACATACATAATATATCCCGCATGAAAATCACCCAGTATCAATCTAAAAGTCAGTTTTTGGTTGCTGCTCTATACTGCACTAGCAGTTATCATGCTTAAGTGTCGGCTTCAGATATTGTGATTTAATTTTTGCAACCGATGGCCGATCTTGGCCACGGCGGCCATTCTCAAGAGAGACTAGACAAATACACTAGTGCACTCTATATTCCCTCACTCACATAGTCCGATGGCACGGCGATGGCGACCGAAAAAAGTTCAGGCGCAGCAGTAATAGTTTTACATCCTTCACGGGATGAGAAACTGTCAATTATTAGACGCTGGGCTTATATTGAGAATTAGCACTGATCTGGGGCTTGGATCTCCTGCAAGTAAAGATGGAAGCTTTATATTTATCTTATAAAAACCGGCATAGAAACTGAGTAGTGTAACACATACATAATATATCCCGCATGAAAATCACCCAGTATCAATGTAAAAGTCAGTTTTTGGTTGCTGCTCTATACTGCACTAGCAGTTATCATGCTTAAGTGTCGGCTTCAGATATTGTGATTTAATTTTTGCAACCGATGGCCGATCTTGGCCACGGCGGCCATTCTCAAGAGAGACTAGACAAATACACTAGTGCACTCTATATTCCCTCACTCACATAGTCCGATGGCACGGCGATGGCGACCGAAAAAAGTTCAGGCGCAGCAGTAATAGTTTTACATCCTTCACGGGATGAGAAACTGTCAATTATTAGACGCTGGGCTTATATTGAGAATTAGCACTGATCTGGGGCTTGGATCTCCTGGGGACAAATCAACATAATGTGAACATGAGACACTTAAGTCGATAAATATATGAAATATGAAAAATTACTAAATATATGTTTCGGTGCTCACGTATTAATAGATTAAGCACAGATAAACACAATTAATATTTTATTTTGTCACTTCAGTTGTGGTCAAACCAATAAGATTCCCGTTTTTTCTTTCTATACCCTATTATTACAATCTTAAAGATAAACAAACCTTACAGTAACAGCCTGTTAATGTCCCACTGCTGGGCTAAGGCCTTCTCCACCTTTTGAGGAGAAGGTTGTGGAGCTTATTCCACCACGCTGCTCCAATGCGGGTTACAAACCTTAGATTTACATATTCATGCGATTTGCTAATAACTCTTATGTTTTATGCAGTACTGTCAGTTCTTGATTATTTTCCCTTTAGTTATAATGCAACAATATTCTACTTACCTAGTTATAAATTTCCAAAGATCCGATCACAACTTCGCGGACTTTAAAAACGCCATTTTCTATCAAATCCATAGTGAATACCATAGAGTAATCTAGATATCGCGTCAATTCGTTGTCAAACTTGTTTACTTGTTTTTACTCCTGTTGTTGCTTTAATTAACAGCCAGTAAGAATTAATACGTTTTAGCCGTATGGAGATTATTAAAAAGTTCCGAGAAAATTACACGCTAAGCAAATATGCATTTCTTAGAAGTACTCAATTGTTATATACTTCTAATTATTTTATTTATTTACAAGAATTATACAACAATAATATTGTTTTATTGATAGAAACAGTGACATTAATACATAATAAACATATATGTCTGTGATGATTAACTTATATATAATATATTTCGGTGGTAATTTTTGTGGAAGCTCAAGGGTAGGTACGGGTAGTACTTTATTCTACCATCAAGCAGGCAATACTTATGAATATACTTATTTGTAAATGAGAAAGAGTGAGTGAGCTCGTCACAAAAGGGATATAACATGTTTCAGGGCATTGGTTTTGTACAGTATGATTAATATTTCTTATAGTGACAAAGTCTATTTGCGGTGGTACTTAACATCAGATTTGCCAGGCCTATTTTAAATACAAAATAAATAAACGTACTATTTCTATGTCATATGTTTTTCATTAGCGTTCAGAACAAACAAAATGGTTTTCTATACGTGATAGTAATAATATACCTCCATGGACATAAAACAAGAATATTAGTGTTTGTAATAAACACGAGCACTTTGTAATAAAGTTTACATAAAAAGAGGTTTAATACGTATAAAAAAAACTATTTGTTATAAGAACAATTAACTTTGTAATCAGAAAAATCGCACGGACCAAAAAAGTGTGAAACATTATGTATTTAAATTTTTTAATTCGTTTTTTGCGTACTTTGGCACATTTCCGGGATTTTTTAGTTAAACTGAACGTATGGCTATTGAATCTGCAAAAAAAACCGTTAACCCAAATTAAATAAAAACAAGTTTTACTGGTGGTAGGGCTTTGTGCAAGCTCGTCTGGGTAGGTACCACCCACTCATCAGATATTCTACCGCAAAACAGCAATACTTGATATTGTTGTGTTCCGGTTTGAAGGGTGAGTGAGCCAGTGTAATTACAGGCACAAGGGACATAAAACCTTAGTTCCCAAGGTTGGTGGCGCATTGGCTATAAGCGATGGTTGACATTTCTTACAATGCCAATGTCTAAGGGCGTTTGGTGACCACTCACCATCAGGTGGCCCATATGCTCGTCCACCTTCCTATTCTATATAAAAAAAAGTCGTATACCGTTTATAATCAGAAGAGCATGTATGTATATATGTACATATATATACAGAGAGAGATATTGTCTACCGTTACCAATTGCACGTGATACATTTTTTCCTTGTGTTGTTATAAAATTAACTTATCCATGTGTGTATCTATATAAGATTTAAATAATAAATGATAAGACGATTTTTGTAATACATAACAGAAAAATACCAATATACATTAAACTTGTAACGGAAGATGCAGCTGCCCCTTTCAGAGATTTTAGTATATAGTAAATTTTATACGTTGCACTTTGCAGTTCACTCGCTTATAATTTGGACTATTTGCGTGAAAAGCTTGAAATTCATGTTCTTGTACATATACTTTGACTTAAAAATATTCGTATATGAAAAAGTTGAGAAAAATTAAACTTTATTTTTTTTTGTGAAGCCTACATTTATCGAACGCTTGTTTCTTTGGATATTTATTATCACAATTTATAATAAATTGTCATATAATAAACTATGTGTTGTCTGGTCACGTTGCGCACGAGTCGTTATTCGTGACGTCATAGTATCTGCACGCTCTGATTGGACAAAGTTGTCACCTTGGTTTGCGAACATGAGAAACTGTATTTTATGTGTTTTTTGCATATTATTACTTTTTATTATTTGTCGGAAACGTTTACTTTGTAATAAGTTAAAATAATATTCATTTTTCGTTCTAATATTTTGCTCACAAGCTTTAGATGTATTCACATATTAAAATAATCTAGATACTAATAAATGAGGAAACTTTTCTCATCATAATACCTAATTTAAAAAACTACTAAGCCCCGTATTTATTTTGGCGTTCCTTTTCACGTACGAAGTAAATGAGTATCTGATTTATTATTGAGCCAGAATATTTTGAGGTGAGGAATGATTAATATTTCTTACGACACCAATGTCTATGCAGTATGACCACTTACGACCAAGTGGCCCATTTGAACATCCGCCTACCAATTTAACAAAAAAGACCTAATTAGTATAACAGCTAGATTATAACGCTGTAGTTTCGAAAATCTTGATTTGTCTTCCAATCGCTTTATGAGAGTGACGGAATATAGAGTGCTGCAGTATTTGCTCACAACTTGAGGACCATAATAAGCTCAACTCACAAACAGTTAAATCTCACATAAAATTTGAGATGGTCGATATCGATCAGGGGTCCAATTCTACTAACACAATGTCACTTTAACGCAATCGAATCGAAGCGTGATCGTTGCCGTTTTTCCGATTTCTTATTCTTTAATTAAATTATCGGCTATTACCGTAAAACTTAACAATTACGTTTGATTTTGATATAACGGTATATGTTAACATATTATCGGTTCGGTTCCGATTCGAATAAATACAAATGATTCAAAGTTGGATCGGAATTGAATCGTATCGTATCGAACGTATCGTACTCGTTATAAATTAGTAGAATTCGATCCCAGGCATATACAGATACATGATTAACTTTCTTTAAGGCGTGGATTATATAAGGAATGGCTGAAACTTCTCACACCGGAAACGTCAATCAGAGAGCAATAAAATTTTACTTGCCTGATTATTCTATAAATGTCTTTGTTGTTCTATGTATACTAGACCGTTTGGTAGGGTCTAGTGTCGGTGTCGTTAAAGGCTACCAAGGTTAATAGACAAATTACTCGTATCGAAGGAGAAACTACGAATGTAAACGCGACTTTGCAATGGAATCATGTTATCACTTAAACGTGATGGTATGTCATTTTATCTCAGTGCTTGTATTTTAGCGATTTTTTTATACACAGCCGAGCCTAAATTTTTGAAATTTTAGAAAGTTAGTATAAAAATGAGTCATGTGTAATATATAGTTTTTGTCATATACGGTTGTCGTAGTGGTGTCACAAAGTATATGACGTCATCAAATATTTATATGACACATATATACCCATATTCTAAAATTGGTTTTTTATATTATAGGTAGGCGGACGAGCATATGGGCCACTTGATGGTAAGTAGTCACCAACGCCCATAGACATTGGCATTGTAAAAAGTTTTAACCATCCCCTACATCGTCAATGCGCCACGAATCTTTAGAACTAAGAAGTTATGTCATTTGTGCCTGTAATAACACTGGCTCACTCACCTTTAACACACCAATACCCAAGTACTGCTGTTTTGCGGTAGAATATCTGATGAGTGGGTGGTACCTAACCAGACGAGCTTGCACAAAGCCCTACCACCAGTAAAAGTTAACTATGATGTAGTTGTGTATTGTGTTATCATTTTAATGATCCATATCAAATATCCTTTTACTAATTATATCTATAAATGAAATTAGCATTTAACCAGCACCGTCTGAATACAAAGTATACTTTATTCAACTTATAGATTTCAAACTGATTTCCAATTTGACACACTCCTCAAAATATTTTTCTCATTCTATGAATGAATAACAATCCTTCTTAGTTAAGGTGTTCGATATAAAACTTACTATTGTAAGAATAAAAACAATCTTTCACATTTACTTTTAACATTTTATTCTCTTCCACACTTAACTTGTTATATAATTTAATAATAATAATATTTTACAATTCTATTACAATTTTTATTGGAATCCCCTGACAACCATCAAGCGATTCAATCTTTTCGTGTTTTGTTTCTTTTTTATATATCGCGTAGTTTTTTTCGCTCAATAATTTCCAACCAGTGTTAATTTAGTTAAAAATATTACCATTATTTTCTAAAAATCTCAAAATAATTATTAAAAATCACTAAAAACTTACACTATTATATTATAACTGTCGAAACCTTAATTTATATATCTATATAAATAGTAAAATCGAAATATACATTATGCTAATAGTTTTGGATTACCTTCATACTTTTGAATTTTCATTTATTATTTACATCAACTATTTTATTTAATAAACTACATAATAATAAGATATAATATATATAATATATACATGAAAATCAACGAATATTAACTCCATATCACTTAATAATAATCTTGTAATGTAAAAATATTACGCCTATTTGGTTAAAAAAATATATAAATACTTCTAAGCGTCAACTTAAACGTTTTTTAACAATAAAGCAAATTGCTTTAACAATAAATAATGAAATGGCTGTAGTATTGTAAATATAGTTTACCTCATTCTAAGATCAAGTTGCGTGGGCGCAAGGACGTGACGTTATGCGCCCGCGCAGACCATCTGTGGCTTACAATAACATTACTTGATTTCCGCACCTGTATTAAGTTAATAATACTATTAATGAAATGTTTAATTATGAAGAAATTATTTATATTTTGTAATATTAAAATTGATGACACAATCCAAATCGTGTTTGTGATTTCTTAATTATTATTTTTTTACATTTTATGTCGCAAGTTCATATCGACTTAAGATATATTATAAATCGAAAACTTTAAAACTTTGTTGGCAGGGTCTATAAACCAATTATTATTTAAACATAAATATCGGTACATAATATATATGAATTTAATCTTATTCTTTGATAGTTTGCAGTTGAAACGTTTGGACCTTGGAGTAGTCGTTTAGAAATTTAGAAATTTAAAAGATAAATCACCGTCTCAACGCCTGCACTGGTTACAGGCGCATTACTTTATTTTTTGCATAAAGATAAGGAATTGCAATTTAACAGGGAAGTGTTACAACTTGTTAGCTTGCCATCATTGCACTTACTCATAATTTATACAGTACTTATTTTTTAGTCTTGAACTGACTAATCCGTACTATTCTCATCCTAATAATATTATAAATGCAAATGTGAGTTCGTTTGTTTGTTTGTAACGCTTTAAAGCCTAAACCACTAAACCGATTTTAAATAATCTTTCAGCAATAGAAAGCTACATTATCGAGACATGAGAGCTATTAAACTAACTGAATCTTATGGCGTGCATATACTTTAGTTTAAGGATTTTTTTTTTAAAGGAATACCCATTTTTATTAAACAACTATATTTTACTAAAAAGCTTTACGATTAAGTAAATAAACGAATAGGATATTATTCTATCTTATTTACCTCTCCAATTAATCGTAAATCTTGTGTTAGGAGTGGGGACGAAAATATCCCAATCAGCGTCAGGACCGAAACCATTGAATTATTGTCGTTGATGTCATGTATAACTACAACCATAAACCATACATTTAAATAATGTAACTAGAAAAGCTAAGCGCCATCTATTGGAATCGAACAGTAACATGATACAATGCTTTGTTACACAACTTACCGGGTGGTAAGGAATGCTTAATGACGTATGAAGTCCGCCTCGTAATAATCTTTGTGTGCTAATTAATGGAGCTGTGTGCATTAATCATTGTACAATGTAATTGAAGATCGTTGTGCTATGACATTATGACTATGCACTTCCTTGTCGATGTTATTATAAATTTACTGGCTTTTGACCGTATCTTCCGTCTCTTTTATACGAATTATTTTTCCCACATGTATGATATTTAATTCACGCTGAATTTCCCCACGTAGTTTATTTTGCTGGTCTTCTCGGGTCTAATGTGTTTCTTTTCGAAACGGTTATAGGTCTTTGACAGTCAATAAGAAAGTGTATTGCTTCTATGTTTATTAAAGATTTTGAATATTTGAATTGAATCGATTGTAAATAATATGACGAGCCGTTTGGCGTGGTTGGTAGGTACCTGCCTTTCACGCCGAAGGTTGTGGGTTCGATTCCCACCCAGGACAGATATTTGTGCGCATGAACATGTCTGTTGTCCTGAGTCTGGGTGTAATTATTTATATAAGTTTGTATTTACAAAAGAAAAGTAGTATATGTAGTATATCAGTGGTCTGGTTTCCATGGCAAAAGCTCTGCTTAATTTGGGATCAGATGGCCGTGTGTGAATAAAGTCCCAGGATATTATTATTATAATATTTAATACCGAGGTTCTTCTCGGTTCTTCTCTATCTAATATTTACATACTACTACAGTCTGAAACTGTGATAGCGTTACATTTATTATAATAGTGTAAAATGATTATTCAAAAGTGATCTAAAAGTCAACTTGTTCTAGCTCATTTGTGGTAACATTTTGTTCATTTTCGTAGCATCATAGCGGCGTTGAAACTTGACTAAGGGAAAACCGAAACAGCGCGTTGAATACAAAACACATTGATGCACTAATCTACGATATAATGTCCGAATTTTATGTTTCTGACGTCAGCAATTGTCTTGACTAACGAAATTATACATTATGGTAGCTGATGGTATCTGGTATCTTCAACTCACGATAATCTACCTCAAAACAATGATATTTTGTATTTTTATGTTCCGGTTCGAATGGTGAGTGATTAATGAGTTAGAATGTAATTTAGTTTTAAGTGTTTTGTTACACGTTAGTTCGTACGATTATCGTGTTCAGTGTATAAAACTGATCAATATAAAAATAAAAACCTTGAAGAAAAATATTATCATCATCTCATCAAAATGATGTTCTCAGTGATGCTTACATTACATCTTATTTCGAATACTTTTGAAAGACAAAAGTCCTTGGAACGGGGCTGGATTTGGAACGTACAATAAATAATTTTCAATCAAATATTTCTTTATTCAAATAGGGCTTATAAGGGCTTTTGAATCGTCATGTAAAAGTGTTGAATTAAATGTAAAGCTACCACTTCAATCACTGTTCTTATTAGTGATCGAGAGCTACTACCATTTGGTTTGTGTACATTGTATTATTATCGTTTTTCTTAACCAAGACCTATTTGTGGAGTCCTAACAATGAATATGTATGCTATTCATGTACATAATAAACTATATATTTCGAGTTGAATTGTTGTGTACTGCATCTGTATGAAATAGCAATTATGTAAAAAAATTTACTTTTCTATTTCTAAATTCTAATACTACTTACTTTTCTCGTGTCCTATGTACTTATACCCGTATTTCTGGTTAATTTCCTGTTTTGTAATTTTCGGTAAATTCAAGTTTCTTGCACGCGATCGCGTTGCACGAAGAATTTCTTAATTGTTATGTTCAAATGTCGGAGTATTGTTGTGTTTAGAGGTCCGTTGTTTTTTTACAATAATTACTTTATCGTCATAATATATTTACGGTGTATTTTACCACGGGACATATGTATAAAAGTCACTTATTAATTAAATTCAAAGGCTGAGTCTAGCGGTGCAGAGAGGCAATAGTGATAGCGTCTCGGGTACAATGCCATAGGACAATCTTGTAGACGGCGTGTAGTTGCTATAAATTTGTAGTATGTATTTTTTATATATATATATATATATATATATATATTATAAAAATGACTGTACATACTTTAATTGAACAAATGTCAAATCAGCACAAAAAATACTATTTATTATAAACTTTGCTTGCTAATCTAGTGTAATATTACTTCGCCAATTACTAAACTTATTATAAGACTTATTACTCAATAAAAGGTACGACAGAACATCGTAGAGTTATTATTCGTTAATTTTGATGTCGGATAAATAATATTTCAATTTTATTTATTTAAGATATCAATATAATTGAACTGTCGGAAAGGAATTTCTTGCCGGTTCTTCTCGGTAGAATCTACATCCCGAACCGGTGCTATCCTTAAATCTAACTAATTTTGTAAAATGACAATTAGAAAGTACGCTCATGTACTTGCATAAAGTATATTTTTATTTTCATTATGAATTTCTTACAATATATAAATAGTTAACTCTTACTAAAATAAAAAATATGGTAGTAAGTTTGTCTTAATTCACGTCCTAACTATTCAAAAACTCTACACAGGAGACTATCTTACGTTTGCTTTTTCACGCAGTTGAAACTTTCTGAAAGGTACCCGGTTGTTTTGAGGCGGAACCGGGTTATCTAGCTCTTATCTGGATTCTTACCTAAAGCCACTGCCGTGTCGATATAACGCTTCCCCTCCCGTGCTGGCCAATTAACACGCGGGCAAGGCCGCAGGCGGAAAATAGTAATTATATATATTATAGTTGTTCTAACATGACTTTTAGTTCTTTTTTACGAATATATCCTGTATTATAATGTTTCGGATGCTGAATCAATATAATAAAACATTTTGTTAATTTAATAACTTCCGTATGCAATTGAAAATATTCTAAATTGATAATTAAAATAATGTTTATATTGCTTCGCAGTTTATTAACAGTGAAACTAGTATTTAGTCCATGATGTTGGTTCTTAGATATTAATTTGATTGCTCCGTTAAGCATTGCTCGTAGTGAACTATGTTTATTATAAATTAACGGTACTTACGATAATACAGTGACATTTACAAATACATTATATATAAGTCTCAATTCAAAAGCTGGTAAAACTGCAAAGCTACTTATGTAATGATATCGTATTAATTAAATATATATATATATCAGCAGGTATCCATAACCTGCGTTGAAGCGGCGTCGTGGAATATACTTAACTTTAACTTGGTTGTTGTGATAGCCCGTCTGGATAAGTTTCAACTACCTGTATACTTAGTTTTGTTGTGTTCCGGTTTGTAGACTGGGTGGGTAACTACATACACAAGGGATATAACATATTAGCTCGCAAGGTGGGTGACGCATTGCCGATGTTTGGAATGGTTAATAGTTCTAACAGCGCCAATGTCTACAGGCGTTCTGTCAGATGGCCCTTATTTTATAAAAATAAAACCTTTTCAAAAAGAGAGAGTAGATCTAAACATAAAAAGTGGGATATCTACCGACTGTTACGCATAATAATAATAACAAACTACAAAAAAAAATAAACAGCGAAAATGTCGTGCATATGTTTGAAAGAATGTGATATACTTATTTATTGTTAAATATTTCACTGCCTTGTGAATATATGTTTTTTTTTAAACGAATAAAATTACAGTAACATTAGCATGTGTTGTACAACGAATATTGTTATAATTAAATAATTTTTCATAGAAAGTTTTAATATAAATTAAGTTATTGATTTGAGAGTCGAGATTGAATATTAAATAGTGATGTAATGATGTAATGTGTTTTTGAGTTTGTGTCTAGTGAGCACAGATTATATCATCGATGTCGTGTCGGTAGCGAATATTTTTAATCTTTAACAAGTGACGTCGCGTGTCAGTTGTCAAATGCGGGTCATGCGCAGTGACCTTGAACCGTGTTCACGGTGGTCACGAAGTGGTAGCGTGTTTTGATGTATGACAAGGCTGTGTGTAATCTTGTCAAAGATTTAACATTATAATATATAAAGTTCTATGCAATGAATAGCTAGAGTTATTTGAGAGGGAGTGACTAATATTGTAATTCCCTATTGATAATATTGTAATCCGCTACCTACTATTCACGTGGCCCTAATTTTGGATAGAGACAGGTTATGAGTTGGACAGTGATATGGAATACACCGGAGAGAATTAGAGATAAATTAAAAGCTAGCTTAATTATTTTTGAGTAACTCACAATTAATGATCGTAGAGTAACAATTTGTAACTATGTACACTTGTTATATAATAAAATAACAAACAAAAATAATACATACAGATTATGCCTACGTGTATCCAGAATTCCCGAGTTAGTGACAAGTTTGAATAATGCGATAATATGGTTCAACGAGAACAATATATATAGTGCCGCTTTCATCACGCCCCTCTAATGCGCATTGGTGGGTACACATATGGAAGACATTCATCCAATACTTGTAGGTTTTCCCATGATGTTTATCTTAAGCCATAAAAATTCAGTGGTGCTTGCCGGGTTTTGTGCCCGTAATCCTCCCTCGAGACCAGCCAGGAGGACATCATAACCATTTTCACCTGTTTCATATTATTGTATTGATAAATAATTAATTGTTATACAATTGGCATACCAAGGTCCTTAGTGGCTGATGGTCGAATCCTTGAAAGTCCTTCGTCGCTTTGTCAAATACTTGAATCCATTTTGTCCGGTTTTCGTCTTGTCTCAGGCAGCTATTATCAAGCTTATCAAGGTCATCTGGTTGTCGAAATGTGAACAGCTCATTGATAGTCTAGTCTAAATAAACACACAACCAAAATGACTAGCTTTGATAGCAATAATCAAAATCAAAACATTCTTTACTCAAGTATATTCATAAAAGAGCTCTTGAATAGTCACGTTACAGTATTTAATTAAACGTGAAGCACCAAGCAGAAGAAACGCAGTAGTTACTCTTTTTCATCAATTAACATATTTTTAATTAAATAAAATTTATTATCTATTCAGTATGAAAATCAACTAATGCTAACTCCACCTTTTTATCATCTGTATGTAGAATTTTATATTATTTATTTTAGTAATTAGCCTTATTTATCAATGTTCTTTTGACATGTAATTTAAATTTAATAATGAAGCTATTTTTAATGATTATTTGTATATATTTAAGACCTTACAGTAACAGTAACAGCCTGTTAATGTCTCACTGCTGGGCTAAGCCCTCCTCTCCCTTTTGAGGAGAAGGTTTGGAGCTTATTCCACCACGCTGCTCCAATGCGGGTTGGTGGAATACACATGTGGCTGAATTTCAGCGAAATTAGACACATGCAGGTTTTACTCATGATGTTTTACTTCACCGTCAAGCACGAGATGAATTATAATCACCAATTTAGCACATGAAAATTCAGTGATGCTTTCCCGGGTTTGCACCCACGATCATCGGTTAAGATTCACGCACTCTTACCACTGGGCCATCTCAACTTAAAATAAATATTATACTGAGTTTTAAAAAATAATAATAACGTAATGTCATTTAACATAATTTGAAATACGTTTGGAAATATTACTTTTATTTTAATTAACTTGAACTTAAGTTTAAGAATGAGTTTAAGAATGAGACAAAAACTATGTGACACGGTAAAATGACATGCGTTACACGTAAGTACAAAACCAAGGACGTTTTGTACTTAGAACAAGACGCGGTTTCTAATTATTGGTCATCTCAGGTGACGTTGAAGTAGGATAGCCAAATATCCCATTGTCCTGAATACAAACTGCCAGCTTTCATCCAATAATTGCATTAATTTTTAATTATGACAGTTGAAAGACAGTTCATGACAGAAAAAAAAAACAAAAAATGTCATAAGAGAACTTAGTATATAAGGTATGTCTATCCCTTGATGAGATGTCTTCCAGCACACCCAAAAAAGAAAATAGATAAGTAAATACTCGTAATTGCATCATCAACAATCGTAAAAAATCAAGATTTCGAATTATCCTATTATATACTATGTTATATGGATATTTAATATATTACTAACATGTATCTACTCCGTAGTGAGTCTCATGTCAGAGAAATAATGATAAAACGATAATTTACATCTTTAATTCCAAAGTATATATTTTTTTCTTTAAACACTTGGACCTTTTTTCTATGTATTATAATAATACGACATAATAACTATAATACGCCTTAATATAAGGTATAATTATAAGGCGCTATAATACGCCAATACGCCATCAACCTTGGGTTGCTCCCAAGAGAGTGAGAAACGGTTAATATTTCATACAATGCCAAATCGATCAGACAGTCCATTTGCCCGTAAGTCTACTGATTTTAATTATAAAAGTGGTGACGACTGACGAGCATACGTAGAGCATATATAGAGCATAGCACACACATTCTCAATAATGGTCTTTACTAAGAGAGTAAAGACCATTTGCTGTAAGGCGGTCATTGACTTATTAACCCTTCTTATTTTTTGTTTGAACATAATAAAAAGCCTATATCCGTGTATCAAACACGACAATTTGTTTACATTAGTACGTAGTGAGAAGTGAACAAAAAAATCTTGGACGTATATCCGCGTTTTAGTCCTGATTTTACAACACTTAAAATGGCGACCCTACATTTAGATGTAGATTACATTGTTACAAAGATTGCCATTTACAGACAAACAGTTTACATTACGTACGTATGTTGCTAACCGTTTTTTCCTAATGATTGTAATGATAATTTTTATCCTATGTTTAAAAATATAGCACTATGATAAAAATATTACAAATGTTATGTTTTAAATATATTAAAAAAAGTAACCGAGAACCATTAGGTAGCAACTAGCAGTTCTTTGATAGTCTAGTCTAAATAAACACAGATACAACCAAAATGCTTGATAGAAAATCAAAATATACTTCATTCAAATGCTCATAAAAGAGTTCTTAAATCGTCATGTTACAGTTTTGCAGTTATTTATTAAAAGTTTGTATATTATAAAAAATGTCTGTAAATAGTTTCAACAAATAAATATATATAAAAACTTAGTAATTATTTATACGAATTATACACCATATAGACGTAGACTTTTTGACGGGCTGGTTGGCGTGGTTGGTAGCTACTTGCCTTTAACGCCGAAGGTTGTGGGTTCGATTCCCACTCAGGACAGACATTTGTGTGCATGAACATATCTGTTTGTTCTGAGTCTGTTTGTAATTATCTATATAAGTATGTATTTACAAAAGAAAAGTAGTATATGTAGTATATCAATTGTCTGGTTTCCATAGTACAAGCTCTGCTTAGTTTGGGATCTGATGGCCATGTGTGAATAATGTCCCAGAAAATTATTATTAAAGAGGAACGTTTTGGGGGTACCTCTACTACGTCTTGTTAATTGGTTGATGTATCAGAATATTACCACAAGCATCTTTCCTCAAATTCTTTCTCACCACGATATAACTTGTAAACGAAAATGCACTGATTGTTCGTAAGATTGCCCGGAGCCTTAATTGAGCAATAAATTAAAAAAGAAATGAAACAACTAAACACTATTTAAACCGCAGAGTATAAACTAAGAACTAAGTTATTTTATAATCTGTCTTTAATAATATCAAAAATATTTTATGTCTGCTTATTATGGATGGTAGGATTATGTATAAATAGCCGAGATGGCCCAGTGGATCAGATCAGATGGATCGTGGGTTCAAACCCGGGCAAGCAAAACTGAATTTTCATGTGCTTAATTTGTGATTATAATTCATCTCGTGCTATACGGTGAAGAAAAACATCGTTAGAAAACCTGCATGTGTCTAATTTCACAGATATTCTGCCACATGTGTATTCCACCAACTCGCATTGGAGCAGCGTAGTGGAATAAGCTCCATACCCTTTCGCCAAAAAGGGAGAGGAGGCCTTAGCCCAACAGTGAGATATTCACAGGCTGTTACTAGGATTATGAAACGTAATTGAAAAGTTTTTTAACATGGAAGCTTTGGAATTACGCTTTTCATAAATTGCGAAAGCACATTTATGTGACGTAAGTTCGCCCGCGTGTGGCGGGTCAGGTGTCAACTATTCTATGTCCATTTCTGTACCGCTGACAACATACGCAATTTAATGATGGTCGGTTTATTACTTAAGACGTAAAAATTAGCAAAAAAACAAATTTATTCTTATACGTTAATAGTTATATATATAGTTAGTTATATGCTAAGTAATAAGGTTTAGGAATTATTATAACGGCTCGTTACTCGTAGCTCAAATGGTTTGTCGATGTACATTAATTTTCGTCAAATAGGAACCCGACATTAATAGTTGCTAACACGTAATATTCAAACATCAAAGCCATTCAAACGCTATATTCAAAACGAGAACATGAAATTCACGCTTATGACGTCAATCAATGTATATATAAGAAAAATACCACTCATCACGAGATCTCCGAAACTATCGGCCCGATTGACGTGAAATTTGTCACAGTTACTCCTTCCCCGACGTAGACGCTCACTAAGAACGGATTTTGTGAAGCCGATTAGCAAGTAGATTTTTTTTACACTTAATAGGCAAGCGTTTGACCGTTGACTTGCCTGATCTTAAGCCTCAACACGGTCTAGGATGTAGCACGCTTGCCTAAAAGAAACGCTTTCACTCTGGATTTGAAGACACCAACGTACCCATCAAGCAAGCGAGTAGTATATATTTAAAGCGAGTGTAACTGCAAGACTACTTATATAATAATATTAAATACCTTCTCCAAAACGCGTCGTCTCCAAACCTTATATACTACGTCTTCTGGTATAATTTTTTGGTATATTGGTGTAGTAGTATACTACCTACTACTATACTACTAGAGTAGTGAAATAAATTTCAATTAGACATTAAAAATAGCTAATCATTAAATATATAAGATATAATGCAAGTTAAAATATTATCTTTTATTGTTTTTCAAAACAATTGTATTACTGGTGGTAGGGCTTTGTGCAAGCTCGTCTGGGTAGGTACCACCCACTCATCAGATATTCTACCGCAAAACGGCAATACTTGATATTGTTGTGTTCCGGTTTGAAGGGTGAGTGAGCCAGTGTAATTACAGGCACAAGGGACATAAAATCTTAGTTCCCAAGGTTGGTGGCGCATTGGCTATAAGCGATGGTTGACATTTCTTACAATGCCAATGTCTAAGGGCGTTTGGTGACCACTTACCATCAGGTGGCCCATATGCTCGTCCACCTTCCTATTCTATAAAAAAAAAAAAAGATACATTGCAGCCTACCACACAAGTGGTAACATAACAAATAGTAAATGATCGGAACAATGACGGATACCATATCGAAATGGAACTTTGAATACAAATTACAGATTACATCTGTATATTGTTTCGATTTCACGGTTATGAATCGTCACTTCGATTTGTAATGAATACGCTACGCATACTAAATTTATTTTCTTAGTTTATTTACTTTTATAATTACTAATAGATGATTAAAAATCTAAGTATTATTCATACAAATCGTATATTTCGGATTTTGGTTTTAATTTACCGGCCCGTCAAATAATTGTGAATGCAAAAATGTTATATAAACAGACGCAAACAGTTCACAAGCGGTTTGGAATTTACTCGTAGATTCTGTAGAATCTAAAGAAGAAGAAGAAGAAGAACTGCATAAAATCATTCTTTATCTGTATATGTGTGAGTACAATGTTCAGATTCAAATTAATTACATTCCACATATATTTCTATTACTATCTCACTGTTGGGGTTGTACCAAGCATGTTGTGCAGACATGGGGTTGACTTATGGACTCAGACATTCACCAGACACAAGCTACCTCATGATACCTATAATTTTGAAAGTTAAACCTATCCTTTAAGCTCAGTGTTTGTGTTTTTTTTATTTGTGACTTTGTGTGTCAATATATATAATAATTTATTTATAGTTATAAAATAAATAATAATTTACCTACTTTCGACATGGTAACTCACTCAGCCATTTTGACTATTATTTTCATTTATTTATTAAATCTTAAGCACATAAATAGTTTCACTTTTATTGTATATGTAACATTTAACTTATTTCTCGGCATTTACATTCATTCGCAGGTAAAGCGATTTATTTCAAGTATGTAGAGCGGCGCACGCGCAAGGTCGGTCTCACCTCGCCTCTCACGTACCGTACAAAATTATCAATATATACATATATACTGCAATAGCTTCCTGTATTCTACTGTCATACTTCTGAAAGGATGCAATTTATCGTTTAAATTGGTCTTGGTATATTGCTAACTTAAGGTACACTTAAGGAACATTTTCACTACGTAGAGTCAGTAACTCTTTTGTGGGGCAGTATACGGCTCTACAACAGGATCCAAAAAGATTTCAGAATGCCTCAGTTAATAAATTTAAAAAAATTGTAAAGGAACTCTTGTGTACAGTACAGCTTGTGTGCTTAAGGTTATATTATACAATTAATGTATTTATGGATGATAGTACGCCTTGGGAATGAAAAGATCGCCGCCTGGCTATTTTTGGTTTTTGTACATTTTGTAAACGAAACATGATAAAAAAACCCTCTGAGTTTCTTACGCCATTTCTTCTCAGGGCTGAGTGTTTCTTTTCCGAACCGGTGGTAGTTTCTAGTTTGACTATCAATATGTAAGTACTTTGATATTGTATAAAGTATTTTGATTTTTCATTATCCAAACTCTTAAGTAGTTTCTCATTATAATAATAATAATGATATCCTAGGACATTTTTCACACACGGCCATCTGATCCCAAATTAAGTTTGTACAGAGCTTGTACTATGGAAACCAGACAACTGATATACTACATGTACTACTTTTCTTTTGTAAATACATACTTATGTAGATAATTACACCCAGACTCAGGACAAACAGACATGTTCATGCACACAAATGTCTGTCCTGGGTGGGAATCGAACCCACAGCCTTTGGCGTGAAAGGCAAGTGTTCTACCAACCACGCCAACCGGCTCGTCATTATTTAACGTAAATTCCCACCCTTGTCCTCAAGTTCTGTATTTTGTCGCGAACGTTGATTACGTTGAAATATAAAATATTCTATGGTTGACGCATTGAAATTATAAGTAACAGTTACATTAGTTAGTATGACAATGGTTATGACTTGTCGTTGACTATAATGGCTCTATCAGCGTCACCTAGAGAGGGGTGATTACTTAAGTTCGGCTTGAAATTTTAGCGTCAAATGTCATCTATCTTGAGTATGTTACCTATGAAATCGTATCTCGTCCTTTATGTTACACATTAAAAATTAAACAATTCCATATTGTAGTTAAGGTAGAGGGACGAATGATTCATTTGATGATTTGAGGCACCTCAACCTCACCTCACCGTAACTGTTGCAATGTTCATGCAATGCAACGGCTTATGGGCCGCAAAGCGATGTAAAGTCACAGGTCAATCCCGACCCCGGACTATTGTCGTCTCCATTGTAACCACAAGCTTTACGTTTAATTGGTGGGGGGTAAATAGGATTATTAGTAATTTCTCAAAATGGGAATGGCTCTTTTTAAAATGTATTCATATTGGTGGATATGTTGAGATACTTCTATAAGGAAAAAATATTTTTATACTTTAATTTTTTGCACATTTTAATTACTTAAATGCCAGCAATGAATCCGCAACATCAGAGGACTTGCAAAGCAACATAAATATTACTTCCGCTAATGTTAGATCTTAAATTGAGCATAAAGTAATGTCGCCACATTACTTTAAATAAATCGTCACTTATTATATAATTAAGTGGCAAATAATCAACAACCTTGAAACAAGCGAATGTAAACCAACCAACGAATGGCTAATGAGTCAAGAAAAAATACTAATGAAATGTCAATCTAATCGCCGTCTCGCAATCACAAGATCTTGTCAGTAAAACAAAATAAAAAATATATACTTAGAGCAATTCAGTTTCAACTTCAAAAGTAATAGCTAACCTCTTTGGTACTTTTGGGATTTGCAGCTGTATAAGCAAACTTAGTAGTTCCGAGTTCGAATCATGATACATTATCAGTTTTACTGGCTTTGTGCAAGCTTGTCTGGGTCCCCACTCATCAGATCGGTAATCCGTAACAGCCTGTGAATGTAACACTGCTGAGCTAAAGGCCTCCTCTCCCTTTTTTTTGTTTGTGGAGAAAGTTTGGAGCTTATTCATCAGATATTCTACCGCAAAACAGCAGTATTTGGTATTGTTGTGTTCCGGCTTAAAGGGTGAGTGAGCCGGTGTAATTCAGCTCAAGGGATATAACATCTTAGTTCCCAAGGTTGGGGGCGCATTGGCGATGTAAGCGATGGTTAACATTTCTTACAATGCCAATGTCTATGGGCGATGGTCACCACTTACCATCAGGTGGCCCATATGTTCGTCCGCGTACACATTCTATAAAAAAAACAGCTGGGGGTTATGAAGTTGGTTGTGTTACGTTCCTTTACCTTGGAAAGTTGCAAAGCGGTTGTCCACTGATCTCCGGACATGTCGGTTTGCCATCCCATCTTAGAGTTATGTTGCGCACACAGGTGCACAGTAATATCTCTTGTGCAGATGTCTTTGAAATTGACATTATTACTAAAGCATGGCAGTGCAAATTAACTAATTTATGAACTAGAAAAAGTAGAAAAATATACATGAATATTAATTATTATATAAAATATATAAAATTAATTACTATTACTTTATTATAATAGTTTATTTATGATGTATTACTTACTTTTATAAGTTCCTTCTTTCATAAGTTATTCTTTATATAATTTGTAAACTAATCGCTTAATTTAGAAGTGTGTCCGTATTATATTTTAATTTAAACCAGATTTAAATGATATACACCATTGATTAAATATTATATAACACATTATATAAAAAGTTTAATGACTTAATAGTTTTCTAAATTATATAATATCTAAAACTAGCTAATAACAGAATATTATTAAATTATTTTTGATTTTTATTATACTAGGTACCCACCCAGCTACTTCGTCTACGATAAATAATCCAATAACATTTTTTTATTCATACCCAAGTTTGGTGCACGCGGCGTTGTTGCAAAATATACTCCAATCAAAAAATATGCAGTCAGTATAACGAATTACGCGCAACGACGCAAAGTATTGATATTTTATCCGATTGCTTACCGAACTTTAAGCGTTAAATTTACAATGTACTAGTCTTAATAATAAATTTGTAATTATTGTTTTTTTAGAACATATTTATCAGTTTTTTTAGTCAAAAAGAGTTAAAATTCTTTCAAGCATCTACCCAGTATTAGCACGGTTTAGTTACCTTGTCAGTGGAATTGGTACATATATGAAATAGATGTTACTAAAAGATGCTACTGAGTGTTTTTTTTAAATAAACACGACTTTCTTAGCCAATTCATACAAAACTATAATGAATTGTACACCTAAACTTTCCTTTTGAATAACTCCGTCCATTGATGCAAACTATATGAAAATCCGATCTTTAGTGTTTGAGTTTATCGCGTTTAGACAGACAGTCATAGTGGTAGTGATGTAATTAAAACATTATGTCACATTTTGATTATAATATATTTGAAATTAATACAATAATTTGCAATAAATATTACTTCATCAAACCAGAAATCTTATAATATTTAATAATAATTAATTCGATGGTATTTTAATGATTTACGAGCGAACTGGATTACCTATATTCATTAGTTTATTTAAATTTTGACATTTTGAACGCATCAACAAAATGGCCGTTTATTAAGATCGGTTCGATATTTCCTCATTATATAATAATGCGATATATATGCTGATATATAGCTCTGTTATTGTAATCACATATTATATAACTTCGAGTTTGTTTGCCCGCGGCTTTGCTTGTGAGATATTAGTTTATAAGATCTTTGTTTGTCGATTTCTACTTAAACTTTTCTAATCTAGATACCAGTGACTCCATTCGCGATTCCATACCCCTAAACCCTCAATGTATATGCTAAGGTAATTAATCTTCATAAATGTAAAATTTAATGTAAATCTTAATTATATTTATTCTTTACGTTATTTTTATATATTACAAGTTTGATGTAATTTTACCTGTTCATATGAATCAAATTTTAAAAGTCAATTTTTGACCAGTTCCCAATCGATGAAATTAAAATTTTGCATATACTAGTTGCTAATGACATTATAGTAAAAGTATTAATGACACTGCTGTGCAAAAGATTCCTCTCTGCTTGAAGAAATTGAAGCTTATTCCGCCATGCTGTCTCACTGTGTGTCGGTGAATACATTAATGTGATAGAATTTAATCTAAAACATGCAGCTTCGTTCACGATGATTTCTTAAATTTCTATCATACATAACAGTCTTAAGAAAAAAATATCTTATTGTTACACTTATTTAATTATAGTTAAAATATTTTAATATGCAATTTCGTCTTATCTTTTGCATTTAGTTTCGTAAAACGTATCGTGAGTACAAACTTGACAAGGTTTTATCAGGCCTGTTAATTTGTATGCATTCGGCGTAACTACGGTTGCGGGACTGGCGTAATGCCAAACTGCAATTCGTTATCGTATTTCGTTGCCAGTCGACAATACCGAATTATCATATACAATTATGAAATACTGCAACTGATAGAAGTGTAGTTCAAATTGTTATATTTTAGGGCAGGCATGTATTTATGTATTTTTTCCTCTATGTTGCTATTTGCTATTGTTTTATTTTATATAAGTTATGTGTACACATGTTCAGGGTGTCGAAAAGTCGAGAGGGCCCAGTGGTAAGAACGCCTGAATCTTAACCGATGAACGTAGGTTCAAACCCGGGCAACCTCTGAATTATCATGTGCTGAATTTCTGTTTATAATTCATCTCGTGCTATTCGGTGAAGGAAAACATCGTGAGGAAACCTGCATGTGTCTAATATCATCGAAATTCTGCCACATGTGTAATTCACCAACCCGCATTGGAGCAGCGTAGTGGAATAAGCTCCAAACCTTCTCCTCAAAAAGTGAAGAGGAGGCCTTAGCCCAGCAGTGGGACATTTACAGGCTGTTACATTTTACATTTACATGTTCAGGGTTGTCACATAGCTCTTACCTGATGTATAATTATGTATCTCACCTATTAACAGTGCTGACTTGTTATGTATGGTATATTTAATGAATAAATAAATAATTTATGATGAAATTATAAACCATCTGCTTATTTTCATGGCGTGCTTATAAAAGCGCATGTTTATGAGGATAGATGTTCGTTACTCTTTCACGCAAAAACTACAAAATGGGTTTTGATGAAATTTACAATAGTAATAGCTTAAGCCCTGCCTTAACGCATAAACTGCCCACTTAAAAACGAGCGGTACCCTTTCCGTCTTAACGAGGAGCGCCTCGGGATAGCTTGCGCATGCTACCGCGACGCTCTGACAGACGGCCTGCCTATACAAGCCTCCATTCTCTAGGGGGATTACCACGGTACTGAGAACCGGGACTAGAGGGTCCCGGCGACACTTCTTGCGGCGGAGGGAGAAGATGCGCGTAACGCCTCTTTCTTCCGGTCTTCTTCGGCGGAGCAGGCCTGCAGCGGCGTTCTCTGCATAAGCAGCATAAGTTGCCCACCTTCCCCTCCTCTCATATGTGGTCAGAGGCTAGTTTAAAAACATTCCAATAACTTGAAATTACATCATAAATTAAATCATGAATTGCTGAAAACAAACGACTTACCTATACGCTATTTTAATGCGTGTGCTCTTTAAATGTTTTAATTATTATAGTCAATATCGCTTATTTGATATATTCCATGTTCCTGTTTCGCGGAGAGTTTTAAGTTCGTTGTGTTCCACATTAGTTCTTACTTATTTATCAACACAATTCCTGAGAATCCGACGTAGTTGTGGACTTCGGTGACTAAAAACTGAAAGGACTTACCAAGGACACATAAACGCTTGTGCAAAATATCATATTCAAATTTGTAGGCTTAGAATATGAAAGATATTTATTATAGCTTTAATACAAAATTCAAAGCCGAAGAAGTTGCGGGAAACAGCTAATTCATCCAAGGTAAAATTGTTCGTCAAAACTCCTTGAACTTAACATAGAGTCAAATATTTGTCATGTGGGCGCTACGACCTTATGCCAGCCATTTGACAATGCAGCGATGTAGTAAGTAGCATTGTTATTGTGAACATACTAAAACGATCGTCTTCACTTCCTGTTAAATAATAACATGGCTTCTTGTAAATGCCCTCGGACCATTTCTATTTTTCAAATCTTTTTAGTGATATTAATGTTATTTTTTGTTAACTATTGTTGCATTTAAGTTAAAAAAATAAAAATGGAGTCTTTGTTTTTTAACTCACAAACACGGCTACAGATCATAAAGTCCAGGGTACGAATCTTGGGACAATAATATTGAGTGTAATGAAAAGATCGAAGTTAGGAATTTCAAAACGTTAAATTTGCTTGTTCTGTCCTCCACCATTGTTTTCGTGACCACCAACTATTAAATTGATAATTGATTGATAAGAAGAAATTACTGTAAGAAAAAGCCTATTGTAGGCCAATTCTTGGACTACAACTGATTGGACTATAGTTGACAATTCTACTAATTTATAAAGGTTACGATACGTTCCTGATGCAACTTCGACCGATCCGCAAATGTATCGTTGTGTTAGTAGAATACGGAAAAGGATAAACGGCAAGGATTACGTTTCGATTCGATTACGATAAAGTGACAAGTGAGTTTGATAGTAGAATATTGGTCCTTGTTGTAAAAAACTTTTTAGACTTGGAAGCATGAAAACTCCCAATTTACGCTAGTAGAATGTTAATTTATTTAAATTTCATTTCATATTATTAGATACGCATTTAAGTTATAACAGAATATTTTAAAGATTAAAGAATATATTAATAAATAATGTATTTATTATAAGCAAATGTATTTTAAGAATTAACTATTATGAAATCGGGTTTTCATTCTGTTATATATTTATTAATAAATCAGTCAACAGACGAACTTGATGACTTTAAGGAAATAGTATAAATATGTATATGAATATAATTAAATTGCATAAATTTCACGGAATCATGTTATACAATATTATTCAATCTGAAATCGTGTCGTTTTTTTTATCTGTTTACATAACATTGATTCTGAGAAGGATCTCTAATCGTTTTTGAATTATTGCCTTCGCGTGTGGAATGCAATTATTGCTGACAAAATACTAAATATGTTGATCACGATTTATACGAACATCGCAGCCACATCGCTCATACTAATTGGAACACTAAGCTAGTTACTTCGTGTTTATGCGCTCCTGGTATCTTTGACATTAAAACTCTGAACAACGTCGTAAGATTATTTTAACGAGGCCATCTTCTTGATTTTTATTTTCCGTCCGGGATTCATTTTTGTCTCGGTGAGTAAAAATAGTAGTGTCATTGAATCTGTATGATTTCTTCTTTTCATAATTTCTTGGTAATGACTCCTCAGTCATTGTTATAATTTTTTTTATATAGAATAGAAAGGCGGACGAGCAATGGGGCCATCTGATGGTAAGTGGTCACCAATGCCCATAGACATTGGCATTGTAAGAAATGTTAACCATCGCTTACATCACCAATGCGCCATTAACCTTGGGAACTAAGATGTTATGTCCCTTGTGCCTGTATAATGTAATGCATATGAAGTGTTTCTTTTCTGTTACTAGAAGAACCTTTTTTAATCAAAATAAACTATTATGATGAACCCAGTGCAAGGATTCATTCGGTTACTTCGCGTTTATACTATCCTGGTACAATTTACAAAGGCGCTGCTGATGATGTCCTCGTGACCGATTTCTGCTACGGCAGCGCAGTACATATTACTCACTCACATACACTGGTATATGCACTCTCTATTTCAAAACGACCGAGTTCAGATCGCTTTATGTGCTTTCCGAGGCACTACACACAACTTCGAGACAACCGGGCCGCTACTCAGAAATCTTTAACAGAGATACCTATGTTCACGTAATGAAAATACTTTTAAAAAAGTCTACTGCAAAGAGCATAATAAGCCTATATACAAAATAATTAATTTAAAAACATTACACGTTCAATGAAACTTATGCAGTTAACTATTTTAATGAAATAATAGGGGTAAGACCGAAGGATCATAGGTGCTGAGCGCGTATTTCAGCAAAGTTTAGTGCAACCCAATGAATGATATAACTGACGATCTCTCATTTTTGCAAATATATATATAATATATATGACTCAGGTACATTTGTTGCTTAAATGCGAAAAATTTTAGTGACATAAATAAATTTATGGGTGTATTTAGTGTTATGTTAATGTAGTTTTTTATTAAAGCAGGTATATAATGGGCAGGTATATATAATGATGAATAAATTTATTTAAAAATCACCTGACGTGACAGTTAACATACTGCTCAAGTAATTTTATCTTTCTTCTTAAATTGTCCGTGTAATATCTTAAGTAATAAAACACGCATGGTGTTCCATCTCCGGCTGAAGCCATCACTGGATGTTTGCCAATACATTGTCAATATTTGACTACAAAATGTGTCCCTTTTCCCCTGAGTCACTCATTTCGCAACATGCCATATTTTTAAGTTACTTTGTCAAACGTAGGAGTCGTTTTGACAAGGCTGCTTTGCTATGCTATGACAAATAGACCGATGGTCATACGATTATAAATCTCATTACATATTCATTTACATACCGAGCTTAATGAATATACAATTTATGCAATCATATTGTAATTTTAAACGCAATTTTATTGTATAAAATATCACACACAATATATAAAATATCAGTCGATTTTGCTAATTCTGCACTGTAGGGCGTGATGTTGTCGGATACAATAATATACATGACATTTATATATGTTATAGAAATAAATTTAAATAAGGTAATAAATACTACAAAATTATTTGCTATGAAATTAGTTTTTTTTTTTGCTTTTTAGGATATCGTTTTTATATAAATAGGTATTTATTATACTAAATACATAATAACATAAAATAAGACACATAACACGAACGAGCAAGTAGCGACGATATGCCTATTAATATTAAACCTTACTAATGTCCGCCGGATCGTTGAAATCCGACCAAAAACATTATCGAAAACTTGAAAATTTTCATGTTTCAAACATTTTGATGCTAGTTAATAACTACGAAATAAAAAAAATGAAAATCGGTTCACAAACAGATCAGAAAAACGTAAAGAACTGTTTTTCCTTTGTCTGTTTATATATAAGTCGTAATACAAACAATATAATGATAACTTCGGTAACTAATTATAACAAACAGACCAAAGCGACTTTCAATCGATGTCAGTATGAATTGAGCTATTAAGGTCTTTAATTACGAGTTTCAGATAAATATATACACGATTGATATTGCATAATAGACCATATTGTTTACACATTAAGATCTACATGTGCAGACCACTTGAGCTGTCAACTTGTCAAGTGTGAATAGTTTGATAGGCCAGTCATCCAATAAAGACAAAGTATATTATAAGCATTTTATTTTAGAGCTATATTTTTTTTTTCATTAATATTTCTTATTTATTTAGTATATAGTTTTAGTTAGGTATAGAATTTTAGCTTATGTCAAGTCAAGTTTGCTTCGTACCAAATTTTATCCACTGGTTTAGTGGTTTAGCCGTGAAAGCGTAACAGACAGATGGAGTTACTTTCGCATTTAAAATATAACCATAGTTGTTGTATATGTATAGTTGTTTAATTAAGGAGTTTTCAATATACATACGTATATTGAAAACTCCTTAAAGTCAATGTTAGTCGAAATAATGTTAAGGTATTTCTTATATAACTAATAAATTAAGATTAATAAAATATTTAAAAAATAAAATATTTTAAGTTAACTCAGGTTAATTATGTCAACGTCAGAGCGTCACGGTAGCATGCTCAAGCGATCCTGTGGCGCTCCTCGTTAAGACGAAAAGGGTACCGCTGGTTTTTTACTGGGTACTCCGATGTTCGAGGAGCACTGTTCCCGTTTTGCCATCGTAAAAAAAAGATTAATTATGTCTCTAAAATATGAAATACAACACAAATTCTAATTTAATTTATTTCAACAACACAGTTGAATAAGGCCTTTAGATTGCGAATTTGATAAAAAATTAAAACGTTTTAAACAATGAAATTTTAACATCCGTAATGCATAATGCATCTGTGAGTCAACAACGGCATCTGACCGCCGGAGATCTACATCTCTATTCAATGTCAATATAACTTGTAATATGTGGAATATTCTGCTCAGTAATAATAGACTTTATACGCATACAAATAAAGCTGAATTTCTTACACTTTCTATATTTATATATAACAACAAAACTCAATTAAATTTGCCCGTTTTTCTCAAATATGTGTGTTTTATTTTTCGAATCCTTTTTCTCTTTACTTTTATAATCAATAAGAGCAATGTTTCTGTATTGAACAAATTGGTAAGACTTTGTGCAAGCCAGACGGACACTCTCATCGCATATTCTACCGCCAAACAGCCTACCTAGTATTATTTTTGAAAGGATAATGATACAGCGTAATTAAAGGTAGAAGGGAGCCATCATCTTAGTTCCCAAGGTTAGTGGCACATTGGCGATAGAAGGGTTCGTTGCTATTTCTTATAGTGCCAAAACCTGTGGTCGTAACCACTTTCTATCAGGTGGTATATACCTTACAAAGATATAATGGTACCATTAACTTTTATGATAAAGAATTTTAATCGAACCAGTCAGCTTATATTATAAAATTGTTCCATTGTGTGTTTTATGTACTATCGTGTGTTTATAATATAAATTTATATGGACCATTGTGTGTGACTTTTGTTGAATTAATATTCGGTCTATTTACACACACTCACACAGAGGTGTTTAAGATTTCTTTCCAGACATATATATTTCCACGATGCTTTATCTTAACCTTAATATAATATGCTTAAAAGTACTCCAAATATAGTAGATATACTTAGCTAAGCTAAGCGCTGGTCACATCGCAATCGGTGGACGGTTATCATTATGGCCAAGGTGAACAAGTACCTACTGTGGATCTGTTATTGAATAATAATGTATTTGAACTAATTAAACATCATTAAGATGAAACAAGAAAAACAATATCCTAATAGACTACACCAGTGTTTAAATTACATGAATTAGGTTTACTTAAGATTTCATTATGACGTAGTTAATGCGTTCTAAATTCAAAATCCGTCTTATATATAAATGTGTAACGAACGGTTATTATTTGTAAAGGTTTGGCTCGTAGGGCTTATTATTGTACTTTGATAGTGTGGTGTCCACACCACGTGGGCTATGTGTAATGGCGTATTTATCCTATAACCGAGGGGGCATGTGCCGTCAGATTTTGTAGGGGCGGCAGCTTAGGCGCTTTTCATAATCCTTACCTATTTTTAGTTACTTGACTTTGATGAACCTTTTTTTTTTAACGCTGGAAAAACGCGTTACACGTTTCCTTCACGGGAACAGTGGGGGGTTATGTGGGGCTCGCCGGTGTCCAAGGCGCCGACTGCGCCCCGAACATCGGAATACCCACTAAAAAACCAGCAGTACCCTTTCCGTCTTAACGAAGAGCGCCACGGGATCACTTTCACATGCTACCGTAACTTGATGAACCTGCCCAATCAACATCACACACGTACTCTAAAGTAATAATTAGTTACTTGCCTTCTCTTATTTAACCATAAATAATAAACAATATAATACCTCTTTTTCATTAAATTTAAGGGATTTTTTTAGGACCCAGGCCATGTCTTAAGTAATTATTAAAAATAAAAAAAAGAGTAAATTCCACTCTCTGTCAATATTGATTTGACATTCAAAAGAAGAAGACAGCTTGTTTAACTAATCACTCTCTAAAAAACGTTTAGCAAGCTATTAATTATACCGTAGGTATTTACTTGCGTGCCAAAAAGAACCACAGATTAAATAAAATATTACATTTCGTAACTGCATTCACTTGGGCTTGTAACTTAATTTGTGGAGTGCCTTGGCCGCGATATCCGGGGGTGCTGCTTAAATGTTGTATCATTCAACATTAAAAAACAGCATAAAAATAAAGTTATTTTAAATGACATAAAACTAGGAAGTTTAAAGAATGCACGGCCTTCATATCAAAAAACCTATCTAGATAATCCGTGAATTCTTCACAGCAGTGTATCGAAGCCTCAATTTTATACTCTTAGCAACAAAGGGAAATATACCTACTGAATATCTCCCTGGACTACAATAGTATGTCTTTGCTTTACACCTAAAAATATATTTTATTCGGGTATAAGCCTGGGTAATAACAGACAAGCATAATTATATCATAAGCCGAGAGGGCCTAGTGGTAAGAACGCGTGAATCTTAACCGATGATCGTGGGTTCAAACCCGGGCAAGCACCACTGAATTTTCATGTGCTTAATTTGTGATTATAATTCATCTCGTGCTTGACGGTGAAGGAAAACATCGTGAGGAAACCTGCATGTGTCTAATTTCACTGAAATTCTGCCACATGTGTATTCCACCAACCCGCATTGGAGCAGCGTGGTGGAATAAGCTCCAAACCTTCTCCTCAAAAAGAGGTGCGGAGGCCTTTAGCCCAGCAGTGGGACATTCACAGGCTGTTACGGTTACGGTATAATTATATCATAAAAATATTATTTATAAATTCAAATATAGAATAATGCATCTGCAGTATATAAATACGAAGCGTAATAACGAATTCTAAATTTAAAAAACACACACAAAAATATTATGATAATTAATGGACACTACATAAAATAGGTTTTAAAATGATCATTTTCAACGTTAAGCGTTTGTTTCTTGCATCTTGCATCGTATCCAGGACGAAATAAAATAGATTAAAGAAAGCAAAATATGGATCAATAATTATGCAAGATGTCAAATAGAAAAATGCAGTATAAAATTTAGCATCTATTTGTTTCATGCTTAAATTTAATTAATGATTAATATGTAAAACTTGTGTAATTTTTTTACTCTTTTATATTTTCTACGAAGGTAAATATGTTCACAGATAATGGGTCATTGGACCTTGCAAAGCCATTTTGGGATAGTCGCCATTTTGTCGGAATGTTTCCGCGAGCCCGCGCAATGTTAATGTCATATTGACAGATGTCATAATGATATAAATTTAAAAAAAAATCGGCATTTTTTTTCGGATATCCGTATACGTGAAAAACCTTCAAGCTTGATTGTAATATCATTTATTCATAATTTTAGTCTTGATAATAAGCGAAATAATTAATTCGCAACAATATGTTTTTTATTATTTTTATTTTAGTATGTCTATTCATGACACCAAAGGCTGTTGTCCTTGATCTTTTACCAGTTATAATATGCAAATGCTTTGATTTTTAGTGATTTTTATTTTATTTACAAATAAATCTGTCTCAAATGATCATCCCTAGTTATCCATAGATAAATTTATTTATTTTCGTGATAGCGACAAGACTGAGGTCTTATCCGAGACTAATAAGGATATACTAGGTTTTTCCTTCGACCGAAACGAATATCTGCACCACAAATATAAAATATTTGTTAAGACCGGAAATTGAGCCTACGACCATTGACACTAAAGACCGCTGATAAAGTGTAAATGATAAAAATAGTTTTGAAAAATAATATTTTTAATTCATCATTCATCACAAAATACATTTAATAATTCCAATATGGCATTTATCCATCTGCAATTTATAGCCGATGATATTAATCGAACCTTTTGAGGATATATATAATTAATTAGCATTAAAAATTACATTAATAACGGAAAAAACATTAATCAACCATTAATTCACTGTAGCTAGGTAAAAAGTAGCTATTAACATGAAACCATGTACCAGGCGAACATGAGTAGTGAAGAGTTGTCGTCGCAACACTAGCTAAACTACACTGCTATCTCAATGTTTACTGGACGCCATTTGAATAATAAGTATATGACGACACCATTTTGTAATAATTCATGAGGTACGCGGATTGGATAAGTTAACTGAGCTTATTTATTACATTTTAGAAGTAAATAGACCAGTTAGATTCGGTGGTCTACTTGACTTGACTACTAATCACGAGAGCCGCGATGGCCTAGTAGTTAGAACCCGTGAATATTAACAAAATATTACGAGTTCAAACGAGGGTAAAACACCAGTTTTTTATACGCTTAATATGTTTTTATAATTCATCCAGTTATCTTCTTCGTGTTTGTGATCAGCGTGGTGGTATATGTTCCGAGCTCAAGATATTGCTTAGCAGTGAAACCTTTAGGGCTTATTACTATATTATATATATTATAAAGGATTAAGCAGTTAGCCTTACATTCCCCTTAAGTTCTCCCGGTCCCGAAAACTCGGCCAAGTCTCAAGGACTAGCCAACTTCGCATATTCTAGGGCAAAAACTCTCATAATCCGATGCGACGCCAATCAAAGGAACAATTCCACTTATTTAAAAAACTTACGTTACGTTTCCGATTCTATTCCGATTCAACTTCAACTGAACGGCAACCGTATTGTTATGTTAGTAGAATAGAAAAACGGTTAAGTGGCAACGATTACGTTTCGATTTGATTTCGATAAAGTGACAATTTAATAGTCTTAGTACTGACTGAGTATTTTAATGAAATAGTTTTGAAATATAAATCTAAATATACTTTATGTATTTTATTATAAGCACTTTTAATAGTTATCATATAAACTAGCACTGTATTAAGATTATCTCGTTTTAATTATAATTAAAGATGGCTGTTACTCCGTGTGAATAGGATAGACAGCCGTCGTGTTTTAACTTTTCTATGAAATGATATATTATTCACTGTTACGGCTTTGCCTTCTTGGAACAAGTTATACTAACTATTAAGGAAAAAAACCACGAAAACGCTAATCAAATTGCTCCACTATTTAGTTATTACTTGGAAATATTAGATTAGAATAACAAATATTGGTTTAAATATAGTTAATGTTACACTGCTTGTGTAATCAAATTAAAAACTTACCGGCTTTTTTATTTAGTTTGGTCTTAAATTCCCAAGTCGTACTACAATAGGCATAGTGTATTAAGTACAAGTACAAGTGTATTAATATTTGTATATAAGTTTATGGCTGCTGGATTGGGTTGCTGGAAACCAATTCCACTAATGTAAAACGTGTTAATAAACGTTATCGATTCGATTCCGATCCAGCTTCGACTATTCCTCATAAAAAAAGGCCTCGGCTGAGTCGCAACTGAATCGGAACGGAATCGGTACGATGTTACCATATATAAAAGCCATGTCAATGTCAAACTTAATTGTCAACTTTAATAATAATAATGGTTAATTAAATTAAAATTATGATTTTTGAAAGTACTTTCAGCTTTTAAGCTGCCTTTTTTTAAATATTTTAGACATTTTTAATAAATTTTATGCGATATGGCTTCATAGGTGTAGCCATTCCTAAAAAGAAATGGCAATCGTTAGTGCCCAACGGTTCGACTTCCATTAAATTCTAAAAAATAAATGCCTAATTATTTATGCCATAAGTTCGCTCGTTGTACAACACTTTATTTTTATAGTCCTAAGCATTTTTTTTATCACATGTTCGTTGTGTATAATAAAGTATATATTAAAAAGACATATTATATATTAGAGTTCTAGCTTATTCTAGAACTTTTTTATAGGAGAAATATTTAGACAGCGCGCGGCTCGAAAAAAAACGATCGCCCGGTAATAGGGAGACTTGACATTTTTCCCAAGAGAATCGGAATTTTGATTAAAAGATATGCTACTAGTATTCTTGCCAAAATTTCTGATTTTGTACAGTACCTGAATTTTGTTTTACATGTAATATAAATATATATTTACTTTTATTTATTAATATTATATTGCTCACAATTTACAAACATATAAAAGAACAAGTAGTACATAAGTTATTAAAGTATTCAATGTAAACAATTTTTATGTAAATATATATTTTCTCTCCTGTAAAATATACAATCTTATTCATGTTCTTTTGTGCCAACAGAAACGAAATATCAATGACGTTTAATCTGGCAGTTTAAGGGCAACTACTCATCTTAAAAGCTTTTTAAAGGTCTTAAAAAAAACAACTTTTACCACCTACATGTACAGTGCTATCCGTTTTGGTATAGTAGCTGGTCGCTTGACTTGTGTCGTCATCCATTGAGCCACCTGGTGACGTCACACTGAATTTTTTATTCTTATTCATACTAACATATTATATTTCTATCCTTTTCATTCAACCATATCGTTTCCCAGACACAAATTCATTATTTCTTCTAGCATGTCAGTTTATTTAAGACTGATATTTGACCGCGGCTTCGCTAACATGTGAGGGCGAGGCAGGTGTTGGAAGACCCTGTGTCCTTTTCTGTGTCTCTAACAAGATGTATGCAAAATTTAATGATGATTGGTTACTAGTTATAACGTGAAAGGATAACAGACGAACTCAATTTTGCATTTATAATATAAGGAAGTTAGGTTGTAATTTTTGACAAGTTATCACCATCAGGAATAGCGCATCGCTCTCTCCAACTCTGTGTTGGATCAAGGATAAATTGATAACGCGATCTTTATTCAAAATCTATGTTTAGAACACTGTTTTAATTTGAACATTTAATCACTTTTGTATCCTTTATTTGTCCTTAGCAAAATTTCTCCACACCACTGCACACTAATCTATATGCGCTCTTTTTATGTCCATATTAGCTTCTGCCTGCAACTATGCCCGCGTTTGAGTTTGGCTTTATGTTAATATATATTAGGGTATAAGCTATCTCTATTTGATATTTCATCTAACGGTTAGAAGTTATTGCGTGAAAGAGTAACAAAGATCCATCCATCCTGACAATCTTTCGCGTTTATAATATTAGTAGGATAATATTTCTGGAGTACAACCTGAATCAGACCCTCAGAATTGGTTGGTATATAGGTGATAATAAGTGCTCACCATCGCCCATTGCCATTGACGACTTTTGTAATACCAACCATTCCGTAGATCGCTAATACGCCACCAACCTTGAGAACAAAGATGTTATGTTGCTTGTGCTTGTGGTTACAATTCATCCTTCAAACCAGAACACAACAATACTAAACATTGGTATGGTACCTGCCAAGAGGGACTTGCACAAAGCCTTACCACCAAGTTTTCGGTGATGTCAGATTTTCGGTCCCGTTGGTTTATCACAGTGGAAAAGTAAAGGGTCCAGTCCTGCCACTCTTAAGAATAATCACTATGTCAGAAGTAGAATCCGTATTACGTCACACACGTACAATATGAAACGTTACATATAGAAATTGGAAATGTCCTCGAATTTGACCTTGAAAGGTGACATAGCACCAAAATAACTTAACTCTGAACAGTAATATAAAGTTACGAAGATTAATTAAGCGTGAAAGGGTATACATGGTATAGTATTGACAAGCGTAGCGTGTCCAACTACACTGGCCTCCAAAAAAATCGACCCACCTACATTTTTTGTAAAAAAGCTATCGTATGGTTTTAAACTACCACATATTTATATTTTTAAGATTGATAATGTAAAAATGCAATTGTAGGATTGTACAAAAACAGAAATAGTGCGCAAAAAATTGGTTTTTAGGTAAATATGTGACAAAACACGAAAACACAAAATTTTACGCAATTTTATTTTTTTGTGTACAAAACGATTATGCCGTTTGTTTTTAAATTTGGGTGCCTAAATCTTACTTTAATAGGGAGTGTTTCCTCCTCTTGACCTAATCACTGCCTGCATACGCCTATTAAGTGACCTGATTAGCTTTTTAATGTCTTCCTGTGGGGTCCGTTGCCATTCTTCAGTTAGGGCAGCTTCCAGTTGATTCAGGGTTTCTGGAATTGGATTTCGTGCTCGAACCGTACGTTTTAGCTGGTCCCAGAGGTGCTCTATCGGGTTTAAGTCCGGACTATTGGCTGGCCACTGCATAACTGGAATTTCGACTTCCCTGAGATAGTATTTAACAATTCTAGCGACGTGAGGTCGTGCGTTGTCGTGCATAAGTTGGAAATTATCCCCAATATATCCAGCGTAAGGCATCACATGAGGCTCCAGAATGTCCGTTATGTAAGTTTCAGCATTAACAGCACGATTACGGAAAAAAACCAGACAAAGAAACCCGTCAAAGAAATACCTCCCCAAAACATTGTAGAGCCTCCACCAAATCGGACTGTTTCTCGAATGCAACACTGAGAGTAGCGTTCTCCTGGCCTTCGCATGACGTTACGTCGTCCATCAGAGCCTACTAGAGACATTCGGCTTTCATCACTGAACAATACTGTCTCCCATTGGTCCAGTGTCCAATCGACGTGCTGCCTAGCAAATTGTAGTCTTGCTTGTCGATGGGATGCTGTGAGTTTTGGTTCTGTTGCTGGCTTGTGAGGGGTTAAGTTTTGCTCTCGAAGTCTTCTTCTTACAGTATTTTCACTCACAGACACTCCACGACTTTCTCGGAGTCTACCTTGAACGTCAACAGCCGAAAGATGTCGGTTTCTTAAAGACGTCAAACCAATAAAACGGTCATCGGTCGGGTTCGTGACACGCCCCCTGCCAGATCCTGGTCTCCGGCGATACTCCCCAGTCTCCAAGTAGCGTTTGTACACTCTTCGCACCGCTGAACGACTTAATTTTAGTGTTCTAGCCACATTTCGCTGACTTAACCCCTCATGAATAAGAGCTACGACTTGAGCAGCTTCTGCTTCAGTAGTATCCATTTTTTATGTTTAAACTTATTAAAATTATTGTTTTAACAAAGTTTCATACACTTAATCAATAATAAACATCGAACCGAGATGACTCCGCGTTAAGAACTGGAAATAAACTAACCATGCACTTTGTGCACAAAGTAACGTTTTCTTATCAATACTTTAAAAATATTCCAAATATCCTCAATAACACTTACAACTCCTCCAAATCAATATCAAGTGGGTAATAAAATGTTAAATGTATGTCCCATAAGTAAAACAATCCACCTAGGTCGTCGCATAGTTAAGATAACAACTTTGTAAGTAAAAAAATACGGGTGGGTCGATTTTTTTGGCGGCCAGTGTATTAACAGGAATTATGTCATTTGCCCAACTCTGGGACATATCAGTTTGCCTAAGAAGAGAAAGGCGGTTACACGATTATGTAAATATTTCAGTGTGTATATATATATATAGTACATAATATATAAACAGATGGATAGGAATTACGCAGTCGTTCTAAATGAACTGGTATATAAACAAATCTATTGACCTGAAAACGTATAATTTGCAAAGCTGCGTATTGAAATGTTTTTAAGACAACAGAAAAGCTAACTAATAGAATATCAACTTTTGATTAAAACCTCTGTCAATTCATATATAGTATAATAGCCTGGGACATTATTCCCACACGGCCATCTGTTCCCAAACTAAGCAGAGCTTGTACTATGGAAACCAGACAACTGATACACTACATATACCACTTTTCTTTTGTAAATACATACTTATATAGATAATTACACCCAGACTCAGGATAATCAGACATGTTCCTGCACACAAATGTCTGTCCTGGGTGGGAATCAAACCCACCTTCGGCGTGAAAGGCAAGTATCTACCAGCCACGCCAACCGGCCCGTCTATATACTTAAAGATGAAGCAAATAGTAAAACATGCCCTGGGGGCTATTCGAATGATACTTGGTCAACTAACTTACGTCAAGTATCATAAAGGCAAACGCAAGGTATATGTTGTACGTCTTCATTATATATTATTATCATTATATGACAATCATTTCCTAATAAGTCATATATATGTAATTTGTAACTGACTTCTTAATGATAATACAGGTGTATTATTTTTATCATATATTATCAACTCTATAAATATGGGAATATTATATTGAGTTGTTTTTCTTGATTATCCAATTCCCCCATCACGGAATTTATGTATTTTTGGTTTGTGATTAGGCAAACTCGTCTGAATCGTGGACAGAGCATGTGGTCCAAATGGCGAGGATCATGAAATATATAAGACTTTTCTATCAAAAGACTTTCTATAGCAAAAGTGAAATTTCTCGGAAAGACTGAAAAGCAGTTGGCCATGTGTGATCTGTCTCTAAATATGTCTGAATTCTATTCCATCGGGCAGTATATAGGCAAATGTCACCAACATATTAGAATACAAAAATTCAAAAGCGTAACAATTCGAATATATAACAACTAAGTTATTTGTATTTACATTTTCATCTTATTTGTTTCCAATAAAAATAATGTAATTATTTCATTGACAATGTAAATGATATTAAATTCAAATTAAAAAGGTCATAGAAACAATTATAATAGTAAGCAATATCCGATGTCGCTTCGTAATAACAAATTAGACGTAAAAACATCAACACTATCGTAACCTGTGCTAGAGATCAGAGTAAACGATATTTGGTACAAACGAGAACTACAAGCGATGATGTAGTTTTGTAAGAACTCAGTTTCATTCATAAAAATTAAAAATAATAAGTAATTAATTTGAACGCCATGTATTTTTTTTATTTAAGTGTATATTAGTTAAATTTCTCTTTAAGTGAACAATGTAATGTTCTTTGAGAAATAAATTGTCATAAAATCGAAAAAAAAAAGAAATTAAAAATATTATGTGTTCCGATTTATGAATGAGTGCACCAGTTAAACTTCTGGCAAGAGACATAACATCTTAGTTATCAAGGTTGGTGGCGCAATGGCGATGTATAGCATGGTCAATACTTCTTATGGCGACCATCAACTGGTCCATTTACCCGTGTTATAAAAAAAGAAAAAGAAAATTTATTTATCTTAATAGTGTGTATTTAAATATTATAATTATTGTAATCAATGTCGCATCACTTTCTGACATATTACGATATGAAATTACAATATAAGTGCAACGCTTTTGTGTGTAACGAAATGTTTCTGACGAAAAAAGTATTCCTATACTCCTGTCATGTGACGTTATTATTGAGTTAGACGCTCTGTTTCTTCTCTCTTTTGCATTCACACAAATGGCTACCGCTATTCCGATAAACTATAATTTTTATAACGTATTTGTTACGTAAAAAATCCATACTTGTCGTTATATATGGAATATAATTGCAAAAACATTATTAATAGATTGTACCCTGATTAAAAAAAAATTACATACATGAAAAAATAAAAATCTTTTTATCCTGAAAAACTTCGCTACGAAATAAAATTTAGATAAAATGATGTAGTAACAGATTAGAAATATAATCGCCTCCGTGTATATCTTGCAGCACAAGCACTTGCTCACGTCCAAGCTCTTGCGATTTCGTGTCGCAATATTTGAACCAGTGACCACATTCGTAACATTCGACAGCCTGAGACTAAACTGGTTTTTTGATTACTATATGTAGTTTTTTTTTATGACAACCGCGCAATCAATGAAGCTAATGCATTAAAACAGGTTGTATATAATATGTGATTATTTATATCGAAATGCGTTAACCGATTTGCATAAATGAACTCACAGCGATATCCTTTCTAAACATTCAATATAAATCTCGATTAATAATTATGTTTATAACGAATGTATAAAAATGATTCTTTTTTCAAAAGTTTACTTTTTAATTTATGTCACGAGGTATGTTGAACTGCTTTATTCAGCCAAGTGAAGTATTTTTCGAAAACCCACTCGTTACTTATAATAGGATGATGAAATTATATCGTAATTGAACATTACAAAATCAGCAACTGTTAAAAAGCGAAAACATTATAGTACTTTATATTTAGTGATTGCTATCTGATACAAACATTAGCGGATTAGTGACGTGAACAACTTGAGTAATGGATTATCGATATCGATTAATAGCAAGATATTGTTGTAACGTCTGACGGTTAAAAAGCTAATCCGTCAAATGAACAATAGTTCTCGCTGTATGTAATGAATTTAAAAAAGCTAAGATGTTTTTTGTATGCGGTATTATTTTGTGACCTTTAAATATAAATAAATTCTCTCGTCGTAAAATAAATTTACTAAATGGCATTATTTATTTCTACTGTTATTTTCTTTTGTGATATTAAAAGTCAAGTGCTACTTATTATTACAACTTTAACCAATTTAGATAATATCTCTAACCGAATAATTTCTTTGTTACAGGACAAAATGCGGCGCTGTTTGTTATGATATTGTTGCAATAAGAAGACCGAACTAATGTTTCACAACAACTTACGGAGGTGAGGCATAAAGAATATACTTACACATTCTATACATATTCATTCCGGTTCAATTTTTTTTTAAATGACAACGTTATAGTAGTAATAAACAATAATATAACAAACCGTCCCCAAACTATTTATTTCAAAAGCAAAAATTTACAGATTAATAATATCAATGAGCGAAAAATCGATTTAATCGATAAAAAGACAGACGGGGTACCAAAAATCGGGTACCCCTGTATCCGATGTCTGAAACTGGTATCAAGAAAGAGACGCAAGATAGCGATGGGGTAGCCAAGAGCGAGAAAGCAAATACTGAGATCAAGGAGAAAGAGGGGAAGCAAAGATCTGTGTCGTTTAATAGGGACGTACACGTCAAACGATTCGGTGAGTCGATAGACATGTTATGGTATCCCTTTGACATCCAATTGCTTGCAATGTATTATAAAAAAAAGTAGAAAAGTATAAAAAGTAGGGCAGTTTTTTTAACTAACAATGAATAAAAAGGCGCCAAAACTTAAACGTCATATTTGACGTAGTTGATTTTTTTTTAATAATGTGCATACGAATAAATTTTAGTATAGCAATGTTTAAAATTATAGTAATAATTATGTAGCTATCGTCGATAAATATACGTACATAATATTATGCATTGCAAATAAATGGATAAATCCCAGTAGTACGGTCTGTAAAGGGATACCAATTAACCGACTAATTTTAATAAACTTACATTAGTAACAATGGTGCAAAACGTGGCGTCTTTTTAATTTACTCAGATATTCAATTAATCACTATGACTAACTAAATGACTAATAGATCTTCCGTATTTGTAGATTTGAATCTCTTCACTCTTCGGCATGACATTTGTCACGATTATTTATCTGTGTCAAAAAAACTTTAGTATTTATAAAAAAAAAGTGTAATAACGGCATGCATTTATGTTTAATTTAGGATATTTCTTATAGCTATAGCTAACGCTATACGCTAATTATAATAAACCTACGCTTCTAGTTATTTATCTAAACAATATAAAAAATATATATCGTACCTTTGTCTTGTTAATTCTGTTAGTCAATAAAAAAAAACCGAATACCGAATTTTAATAATACGATCGATTCACAATTGACAAAACAACTGCGCAGTTATATATTCTAGAAAATAATAGTGACATTTTATACGTAATAAAATGTTTTATATAAAGAAGGAACTAATTACTACGTTAACAATTTATTTTTCTATTATTGCATTTCGACCAATGATATCGCGTCAATTTGTTTACTATCAAAAAATCAACCACCTGTTCGGAAAGAAACACACCAGACCTGAGAAAAAATTAAACACGAATACAATTACAATAACGGATATTATTATAATTAGGTACGTTCAAATTGTATTATTGAATAATATGGATTATAGCGTGCGAATTGCATGTAAATGTGATATGCTAATGTAAAAAAAGGTTAAATGCTTTATAAGGATATACATAGACATATAATGCATATAAAGACTTATATTAACAACCTCATTTGTATTATTTTTACTTTTTAGTGCACTTTATATTTTTAAAATCGTTTTAATTATTTTTTAGACGTTTAAACGAGTAGTATTGTTAGAAAACAGTTTTAGATGTAAATGTAATACTCGACGAGTACTTTTAATATAACTTTTTAATAAGCTTATTAGTTAATTTAATTGTAGTTGAGCGTAAATAATGAAATAATAGTCGAATATACAAAGAAAAGAAAAACATTGCTCTTTTGATGTCGTTTAAAAGACAAATTCGCTATTTCAACAAGCTAGCAATATTTTTTACAAGGAATAACAATTTTTTCTAGAAACCTTAAATGAACAGCTTTGTGGTTGGAGTAGATAGACCACCATTTCATCTGGTCAGTATTGAACCTGCGACTTTCATTCTTTAACAACCTTATATTTTATTTGGTACTTATCTGTGACATGACTTTATAAATATCTTTTTCTTATTGAACTTTGAAATATTTTAGATTTTAATTGAAAAAAGGTTCTATTAATTAAAAATAATTTTATTTCGTAACAGCCTGTGAATGTTCCACTGCTGGGCTAAGGCCTCCTCTCCCTTTTTGAGGAGAAGGTTTGGAGCTTATTCCACCACGCTGCTCCAATGCGGGTTGGTGGAATACAAATGTGGCAGAATTTCAGTGAAATTAGACACATGTAGGCTACCTTTCGATGTTTTCCTTCACCGTAAAGCACCAAATGAATTATAATCTTCTTACCACTGAATTTATACGTGCGACTAATTACTTACCAATGTTATATTATAATAAATATAATAAGAACACAGATTACGGGACAAACAAAGTAACAATGTATTTTTTAAATGGTATTTAATTTTATTTACGTCACACTGTTTAAATCGTAACAATTAGAGCCGGATAGTGTTGTCTATTGTCGATTGTTATCTTTTTTTTATATCGCGGTCGTAACTGCACTGACCGTGATTTGAGTCAGGTTGGATGTCTTTGACAGGACGATATATGCCGCGAATTCTTTTAACTGAACTTCGAATATTACTTATATTAGGGGTAATCTTATTATTTTCTTCATACTGGTACTTTGTGCAAGCTCGTCTGGGTAGGTATCACCCACTCATCAGATATTCTACCGCAAAATAGCAGTACTTGGTATTGTTATGTTCCGGTTTGAAGGGTGAATGAGCCTGTGTAATTACAAGCCCAAGGACATAACATCTTAGTTCCCAAGGTTGGTGGCGCATTGGCGATGTAAGCGATGGTTAACATTTCTTACAGTGCCAATGTCTATGGGCGTTGGTGACCACTTACCATCAGGTGGCCCATATGCTCGTCCGCCTACCTTAAAAAAATAAAGGGTTAAAACATTGACTTATTAGCTTAGTACCGTAACAAGTTTCAATGAAATCCTGTAACTATAGCGTTCTACGATCAAATATATTTAGATAGTCTTTGGATTTTATTTAAGTAGGCCATTGCAGGATTACAGTGTAAATTAAACGTAGGGCTACCATCTCATCAGTTCGGAGTTTGAGAACTACGTGGACTTCTGAAACTAATAAGCTTTTTTTTTAAATATTAGAAGTGTATTGTATTAAATCGCTTAGATTACAAAACACGCTTAAATCGTTCTTTTAAATTATATTAGAAATATATATCCTAGTTATAAACACGATTATGTATATCAACAAACACAAATTCACGCTATTTTGTATTAAAAACAGATTTCAACAAATCGATTTGATACCGGAGGCAGCGAATATTTTGAATAGCCACAGATTATATCGGAGCTCACAAAAAAGGTTTCTATTTAAAGGAGGTGCTAATTATATTCAATCCACGGTAATTAAAGTTATTTTGATCGTGATCAAGCATAAAACATGCAATTGTTAAATGGAATGCCCATTCTATATACGTCGTAATTGTGTGAGGAAGGCAGTAATAAAATTATTTGCCTTCTCTTTCTTTCATTAAACTTTTTATTTTCCCACGACATAGGGTATGTAAAAAATATTATTTCAGTTTAAAATAAGCAGTAAGATTAAAAAGGATATTGTAAAACACTTAAGTTGTTTTATTATGTTTTTATCTAGCTATGTTTTTTTTTTCTATGCTAGACAAAAATAAATTCAGTTATTAGATCGTTATTACCGCTACGCTGTAACACAACACTATTAATCGTTAATTTAAATCCACATCACTAGTCGTTTAGGCTATGATGATTAGACATAAATAAACTTTTTAGAGACAAAATAGACTAATTTCGTGGGAGTATTACTATTACAAATACCGTTTAGGCTGAATCAAAGAAATCTGATTACATCTATGTCGGTCGAGTTGAAATTGTTTCGAGGTCTGAAGAGTTTAGTCTATGGATCATTTTTTTTGTTGGTTATAATAACTTAGATCCTTTGATTGGCGTCGCATTGACGATATATTAAAAAATGTACTTCTTCATACCAATGTCTTTAGGTGAAGGCGACTCTAGTTATTATTCTAATTATTATCGTTTACTCGTTTGCGATGTTTCAATCAATTAAAATATACAGTAATTATTATTTTTATTACTAAAGTTGAATTATCTAATTAATCTCTATATTGATTTAATAATATTTTTTAATAAAATATTATACATTTTTAGGCGTCGGATCGTGATGTTTTTGTATGAAAATTATTTCATGCCTTATTTAACCGATATATCGATTAATTTTGACGACATAAAATACCTATACCGTTGTTTTTCTGTGTATACAAAGTTCCTAATGTGTGTTTTTTTTACTAATTCGATTGCTTTAATGTTAACTGCGATTTGTATGAAATGAAATCAGTACCATCAAATGACATTAATCGGAAATCTTTACAAATGGTAATTAAAAACTTATCGAAAAAGTAACAAAACTCACGCACTAATCACTCAGAAATCGAATAAAATAAATTAAAAAGTGATATTAAAAAATGTTACATAAATTCAAGCCTCTTATGTGTATTGTTACTAGGATTACAGGACATCAAAAAGAATAAAAAAGGATTGACAAATATCTACACGTTTTTAGTTTAGGGTACAGCGCAGTGCTATTCTGTAAGAGTAAACTCGTAACTCACCGCAGAAAGCGATCGTGAAATGTCAGAAAGTGATATGCGACATTAAGAGTTAAAGATACAGTAATTATAACATTTTAAGTTTTTTGCGGGTTCTTTAAATTTCATATTATCCTGTGAATTACAAATCAAAAGTACTTTTAAACGCCTACATACCTGTAAAATTATATCGAGGAGTTGTTTGGATTTTACCCGCCCGTTGAATTTCGCTCTGTGGAAAATTAGCTTTTGCAATTCAATATGACTTAGAAATCTTCAAGAGCCTAGTCATTCCTTGGACGCAAACCGTCTAGTTGCAGATGTCCATCAGCGGTGGCATGAATCCCATGCCCGTTTGCCCACTCTTACATAAAAATAGGCGTAAACCTTGAGCTAACTATGTTAGAGTAGACGAGCCGGTTGGCGTGGTTGGTAGATACTTGCCTTTCACGCCGAAGGTTGTGGGTTCGATTCCCACCCAGGACAGACATTTGTGTGCATGAACATGTCTGTTTGTCTTGAGTCTGGCTGTAATTATCTATATAAGTATGTATTTACAAAAGAAAAGTAGTATATGTAGTATATCAGTTGTCTGGTTTCCATAGCACAAGCTTTGTACAAGCTTAATTTGGGATCAGATGACCGTGTGTGAAAAATGTCTCAGGATATTATTATTATTATTATAATCTTCTATTCAATCATGAAGTTGTTATAATTCTTATTTCTATTTGTATCATATGTTTGTTAGACAAATTTGAACAAAATGTCAGTAGCTAAGCCTTACGTAAGCACGCTATCGACAAGCTTCGGGCATTTGCGAAATACTAAGTACAAATGCAAACTGAAACAGCTATTAGTGAAATGGTTCCATGTCGACTTGTATTGCATGAGTCTTGTTATTTTTATCAATATAGATAACTATATTACTTGCCTGGTATTAATGTATTGGTTGTACGTGTAGTAATTCACTTGTATTAAAATCGAAATGTTTTTACTCAATACTTTTACGAGTATTTATGAATCGTCAAGCGTTACCAGTCCGAAATGTGGATTATACGGAGAAGAACTTGCAAGAAAATCGGTAATTACTCTTTTTTTAATGTTTAAAAACCAAGAGTTAAAACCATTGCTATGGTTTTACTATAATGAGTAGTTTAATATCACAGTTTGGCTAATAAGCTGAAAAGAACAAACAACGATTGAACCTTAAACATCCTGACATGACCGCTATATAGGCACTTTGAACACTTAACGTTTCTTTTGCGCTTTAACTGAGGCATAGTTAGTTTAGCTCAACAATTGTTGTATACTTTACTGTTTGTTCCAGTGTCCAGTGCCTTTTAAATCTCATGTTATTATGAGAAAGATTTTATTGTCATTCTATCCCGTTACTCCTCGATATTTCTGTGAATAGTTTTAGTTTGCCCCACTCAAAAATTCGGACAGTACAATATAGAGAATTATTTAATTCATGTTCAAAATGCATGCGGACTAAATCGCGGTTCCGGCATCTCAGATACAATAAGTCATACTAATGACGAAACAAATACACCTCGGGGATAGAACTAGTCGTATCACTTGTAACAGCAATGGGTTAAGCAATTTGCTGGGACACACTCCAGCCCGTCAAGTGCTGAGGTTTGTACACATATGCGCAACCAAGCGAAGCGGTAGCTATGCTGCTACAAGATTAGATGCTTGCAAAGATTCGAATTAGAAAAAAAATATATTAAATTCCCAACCCGCATTGGAGCAGCGTGGTGGAATAAGCTTTTCCTCAAAAAGGGAGAGGAGGCCTTCGCCCAGCAATGGGACATTCACAGGCTGTTACTTTACTACTTGTATTAAATTTATGTATTGATTGATATGAGCTTAAGACACGAATTATACTACTACACTTGAAATATTGTTAACTTACGGTGATACGCTATGCGTGTATTCTTTAAACGTTATAATTATTTATTATTATCCTTATCCTATCACTTATAACATTTAGTTACGCCCTTAGACATTGGCATTGTAAGAAATGTCAACCATCGCTTATAGCCAATGCGCCACCAACCTTGGGAACTAAGATTTTATGTCCCTTGTGCCCGTAATTACACTGGCTCACTCACCCTTCAAACCGGAACACAACAATATCAAGTATTGCTGTTTTCTCTCTAACTCAACATCAGGTGGACCATTTATCTCTACTGCCACATTTCGAATTTAAAAAAAACTAGAATAGATTACTTATTTACGTATTGAGTTGTAAATTTCATTTTAAAATTGTTAATACATAAGTGTCAATTTTACAAAAAACAAATCGTGGTATTTACCGCTTCGCTTGATCGTGCAAGTGTGTTCAATGCCTTAAAGTACCGGTTGCGTGTAATTGTAAATTGTGTATAAATTATGTAACATGTTGCCATCTATTTTGCTAAGTATTGACATGAATAGTTTTCGGGTATTTTTATCGGATTACTTAGGTAATATATAATATATTATATATAATATATAATATATAATATGTTATAACCTAAGGTAAATACTTGGGCATACAAATAAACCTATGTTGCTAAAAGGTAGTTCTTAAATAAATCAGCGATGAATCGAGACAGGCTATTGGTGGCACAGACTTCGATGTTTGAACAATAATGACGTCATTGATTATGCAATAATTCACGACGAACGCGATTTAGATAAGTTTACTGAGCTTATTTAATACATTTTGGATGTAAATGGAACACTTAAAAAAAACATAGCTATAATATTAAAATTATTAAAACCGAGCACTTATTGAAATACCACATCTTACTAATGAAATAGCTAGCCAATTATAACATTTAATGTTTTAATAATGAGATACCTATGAAACGTCAGATACGAATTTTAATCCTCGTGTACGAGTAAAGCTTACCTTCAACATTAATCAATCGAGATTTGATTCCACTCTGGGCTCTGTCACGTTTATTATAGCAAACATTTAAAATTGATTTTTACATACTTATTAACATTCTTACATTAAAACTCTCTGATTTATCTGATATGATTGTATTTCAACTGCCAAAAAAGCTTATAATATGAATGTCTGCTAAAAATCTAATATAATTGAATTTAAATATTCTTTAATTTACACAATTTTTAAACTAATAAACATAAAATTAGCATTGCCAAAGGTTAATATCAATTAGGAATAGCAATGGGCCAAGTATATAGCCTTGCGGCGGTCCTCATACAGTATCGCGTGGGTCGTCCATTTCGGCTTGGCACTATACAGACACGCCTCATAAGGATTGGATGACGGCTCTTAATATATGATCTTAAAAGATAAGCATCGACATTGACCCATTCTGTAATACCATGTGTGGTCAACGCTTTCGAAAGCTTCGGTAAAATCTGAATTGAAATGTTAATACATGGAATACTTTAAATACGAATTAATCATCCCAATTTAGAATCTTGTTCACGATTGTTGATTTATTTTTAATAGATTATAGTCTTGTGAAGGATGATAGATAGATTGATGATTTTTTATAATAAGAATTAAATATGAATGAGAATTGTATTTTGTTATTTAAAAGACAATTTCATGGACAGCACTATGTATAATCATAAATTATTAATTTATAAGTTCAAACGTACTTGACGCAAATGTTTTGGAGCTGATCTAAATAATTAAATATTAATTTTCAATTAAGGAAATCCGTTTCATCTTATTAATAGATTTTTTAATAAAAGCTTCATATAATAAAATAGATTTATTGAATAAAACTCAACTCAAATAAATTCTATCAAATACCACTCGCCTACAAAACGGTAATGTATCTTTCTAAACTATTACAAAAATGGCCTTAATACTCTCAACCAATATATCTCTAGCTGATTTACATTAAATACACATTTATTTGCCAAAAAAAGATTTCTATCAAGTTTTTCGCAACGTAGGCCGAATTAATTTATCTTATGTCTCAGACTCAATGATTTAATTAATATATTCAAATATTTATTATTTTTCTAACCGTAACACCTAGACATACCATATGCCTGCTGGGCGAGGACCTCCTTTTTTATAGCTGATATTAAAACCAAATATTATTTAATTACGTATGTTACAACCCGGTACCGATAGACGGCGCTGATTCCATTTATCACAATCCAAAATCACGCAGGCTAGATATTCTCTAGTGGATACATATAACATTAAAATGTCAACACATAGTTATGATTACTTGTATGTTCATATCTCATTGATCATATACAATAATAAAAGCTAAAACCTATCTTTACTGTTATATAAAGATTGTAATTATCGCTATTATGTTAAAATATGATGTTTGTTATTGTAGGCGGCAAAAAATATACGTTTAAGCGAAACTATCAATTATTTATACCACGTGGGCTTTGAATTCGAAACCCATCATCGTATCCATTATTACTTAATAGATATTACGCATTCTTAAAATAAAGCCGATTAAACACGTCGCTCACGATAAATATTAATACTATTACGATATTTAGACAAATAATAAAAGAACAAATAACGATTAAGGATGCATTAATCACTTATTTCATTTAAACACAGTATTTTAACACTTTTATTGTAGCGTGATTTTTTATTAATGTAACAGATTTGCAACAAAACAAAAACTACACGTTCGATTTTATAATTGGAATAATTTTAAGGGTCATAAATGGAAGCTCTTTTTTCTAGGGATCTTGAACAATGCGTTTTTTCAAATATCCTATAACCGGTGTATTGTACGAAGAACTATAAAAACCTTTTGAACGAAGATGTAATTCCTATTCTAATACGAAACTTTTCGTTAATACATTTCTTTGAGTTATGTAATAAAGTATTTAGCTTGCAGCAAGCCTACGATTGCAGCCCACAGTATGAATTCCTTACATTGACCTTGCGCGACGAATTCTTACTACAATTTGATTGATCATTCCAAATAGGTAACAAAATGCAATTTGACATCTACTACATAAGTATTTGGTGTATTTCCTATATTGTATTATTAATTAATTAATTTCAAAACTAATATTATAGTAATAATAATAATAATATCCTGGGACATCATTCACACACGGCCATCTGATCCCAAATTAAGCTTGTACAAAGCTTGTGCTATTGAAACCAGACAACTGATATACTACATATACTATTTTTCTTTTGTAAATACATACTTATATAGAAAATTACACCCAGACTCAGGACATATACATGTTCATGCACACAAATGTCTGTCCTGAGTGGGAATCGAACCCACAACCGTCGACGTGAAAAGGCAGGTATCTACCAACCAAGCCAACCGGCTCAAAATAAAAATACTATAATAGGTAGGCAGAATTAAGTGGTCACCAACGCCGGTAGCTATTTGCTCTATAAGAAATATTAACCATCCCTTATATCGCTAATGCACTAACAACCTTGGGAACTAAGATGTTATGTCCGTTGTCCCTGTAGTTACACTGGCTCACTCACACTTCAAACCGGAACACAACAATATTAAGTATTGCTGTTTTGCGGTAGAATATGTGTAGAAGGTGTGCACCAAACGAACAAAGCCCTACAACCACGTGGCATAAGGCAGATCATTCTGAAAGTACAAGGCTATTATACATAATATGTTCTATTTGCATTGAGCTCTTTATAAGTTCAAGATAGTCTTATATCAATTTTATTGGTATTGGATTGGAGTGTTAAGTTTTTATTAGAAGCTTATACTCAAGCATTTTTTTTTTAATGTTTGTTTAAATATTGGGCAAAAGTATGTTAATCGAAATTCCTCTTTGAATAACATATCACTTATTTAATTTCGGTTTGAATGATTGGCATTTGACCTCGACTAACCAACTAACGGTCGCCAATTATAAATTTATAACACATTTAATTTAAATAATTTTTAAACTAAAAGTTTTTAAATCGTCTCATTATATTATGAATAAAACATATTTTAATCTAATAGTATTTTATTGAACTAAATAATTAAAAAAAAAACATGTGCTACTTCGTACGTAAATCTTCGTTATATGTCTAAAAGTTGTACTAAAATTTGACTTGTGTAATGTTATTTTAATATAAGAATCCTTTTGAATTGTAAATAAGTTTTAGATTGTTTTTTTATTTAATTTGCGTCGTTTTTTTTTTAAATTAATTTAATTAATTTTTTTTATGGATTATTGTAACGTAATTTTATCAAAATAGCACGTACAATGTTTGTTATTGTGATTGTATCGAAATGTTCTGATATATTGGGATAATATTGAAATTTTATTTAAGAAATGAAACGCCTAAATGGCTAGTTTTAAGAAATTGTTAACATCATATACCCCTTCAATTAAACTTAAAGCTTTTATTGGGAGGAGATATGAAAATAGTCCAAGGGAACCCGCGATACTCACACCCACACTTTGTAGTATTTTAACTTTTATAATAATTTCGCGACTATTTACTTTGTTTCAAACACATATAAATAAATAACGTGGACAAAACCATGACATAACTAGTATCTCGTAAACGGAAGCTTTCAAGGTTCAGCCCACTGTGTATGTTCGTCTTTATGTACTAATCAGCTAAAGGTCTCGTATTGTTAAGGAAGTTTTGAATCAACGATTGTGTTAGAATTAGCACTATTTATAATAAGATGTTTTCATGTCAGTCAATGTTTACTTTGTTACTCACTTTGCGAGAATATTATTTGCGCATTAATAAAATATAAATAAATTAACTGGGAACTTTAAATATACATCATCTGGGAGTCTAGTGGATAGCTTATAAGCTTATATAAATTTTAATAAATAAGTGATTCAAGCACGAGTTAGACCAATAAAAAGATATTGAGTGCTTCCATAAATCTTCAGTAGCAGTCTAAAGTTAAGGAGTTGACAGTGCTTACTCTCATGCCTTAAAAAGAACGTAAGGCATTAAATTTGTCTATTATCTCTAAAAAATACGTCGTGGCCAAAAACGGCTATAAGATAGCTTGCTTTTTTTTATAAGTTTCGTAACTGACGTTGTCAGTATTTATTTTTATTATGTTATGGACAAATGTTAAGTGTTCACCACCGCCCATAGACATTGGAACTGTAAGAAACATCAACCATCCGCAAAGAAGAAGGTTGTTAACCCCTTTTTTAGAATCGGCTAAAAATTTAATCCAATTATAAAAAATACGAGTGCTTCGATTTACGAATCATATTGTTTCTTATATATAAAATGACTTATCATATATCAATAAAACCCGTCACAGAACGATCGGAATATGTGGAACATCGAAATTGACGTTTATTGAGAGAATTTATAATTAAAGAAAAACAATAAATAAATATATAAAATAAATTAAAACATAGTTTCGTTAATTACATTAATATATTTATCTTATTAATATAATAGTATATAGCAACGAAGTATAAGAAAATACATAGCATAGCATAGCAGGCACATAAAGGTGTGTTGTGAGCAGTGGCGGGAAGTGGTCATGGCATAAGAGAGCGTCATGCCGTTTGCAGTCACGGCATGGTCTTACTCCCAAAGCGCGCCAAAAAATGATTCACATTAAAAATTATGAAAGTGGTGAATTGTGGTCGTAAATTGTAATTCGAATTATATTTTCGAGGTACGTTTTTTTATCCGTGGCAAGTGATAATAAGCTCCACATGATATCATGCAGTTCACAAACCTGCTATGAATTATAACAAAAACGCTAACCTGAAAACGCGACTTGTGGACAAAATCGTGCCTTATATGGTTTCCAGTTCAAACTGGTTTCATGATGTCATATTTCATGTTTACACAAGTGACAATTGACTTGAGCACAAGGTTAGAAGACAAACGTCTACATTATTACAATTTTGTACGAGAATAACTGGAATGTAACAAAGCAACGATTTTTCAATTCTTAATTTAAACATCTAATAGGTTAGACATTTTGACCGTATATAATATTTGTTAAAATATAAAAAAAATCTTCAGATAATATAGATTGGCGAAATGCTCTTTGTCACAATTAACTTAAAAATTGACGCTAACTTAAATTTTTATTTTATTTTAATCTATTTTGCCATGCAGAGCCTTAAATAAATTTCTAGAAACATGCGCTTTATCAGAGATGACATGTGACGTCATAATCAATGACATTCAGGACACATACAACCAGCTCTCGATGTCGAAAGTGCATTATTGCTCTTGGTTGGAGTTGGATCATGTTTTTTCCTAAACTTCTTGCGAATTTCAATTATAAATTGGCTATTTAATATTAGATATTTATATCTGTAGTCGCTAGGACCGGATTCTGACGTCGTTTAAGAACAGACTCTCCTAATCTCACGCGATCTCTCATGATAGAGAGCTGAGCTCACAGATAACCTGACCATTGTGTGGCGCACCTTGGCCTTTGTCTGTCATTATCAGTCGTTCCAGGGTGTGAATGCATCTTCGACTGATATAGCCGAAATATTAGTTTCATACATTTGTAACTTACCAACGTATATAAATATATCCACATTTATAATTAATGCACATTAATTATGCGTGAGTAATTATATACTCGATATAAGAATACATATGTTGGTGATAAAAAGTGTGGAGTAAGGATTCGTTGATTTCCATTCAAGATAATAATTAAATTATATTGAATTATCAATGTAACTTGACTGTCTTAAAAATGTACTGACTTGCCTGGGCGAAAATTCTACTTATTTATAAAGATTACGATACGTTCCCAATTCAATTCCAATCCATATTTGACTAATCTATATATGAATATTCTGATCGGACCGAAACGATGTGATGTCAACACATACGGTGTATGTCAAAACAAAACTTAATTTTCAACTTTTATGCCAATAGTCAATAATGAAATAAAAGAATAGGAAAACGGATAAACTTCAACGGTTACGCCTTGATTCTATTGCGATAAAGTGGCAATTTGTTAGTAGAATTGGTCCCGTTCCTCTAGTATAATCTACATTCCGAACTGGTGGCTTTCAATTTAATTTAGTTTTGTAAAATGATGATTCTAAAGCTCTTTTTGAAGTATATTTTGATTTGATTTGCAATTACTATTATTATTATATTTTTTTAACATAACGTCTTTGTGATACCGCGTGATGAAGATTCCTTCCTGATCTCACGATTATAATTAATATATTTTAAATATCTTGTAAAAATTTAATTTCATCTCGTTTTTAAATCGGTTTAATAATTTAGTGATCGTCCTTAATTATTCTCAAGGGATTTATTGAAGACGTTACATTAAATTACTTCAAGTTCATTTACGAAGTACAGTCGTTAAAAGTTTTAATATTAAATATATTTATTGATGAGAATGATGATGGTCGCCTAACCATACTGATGCAAATAACAACTGAACATACCGCCAAATGGGACAGCTGATGCGAAGTGGTCACCACCGCCCAAAAACGATACCGGTAAGTAATATGAACTACTCCTCACATCACCAATGCGCCAATTACTCTAAAACCTTCTTGTCTCGAAGAGTTCAAATGTCATATTTATGACAATGTTAATTGCACAACGACAATTTTTGATGAAACTGACAACGTTTCTATATTTAACGTTTTAGTGAAACACTTCTAAAGAGTTTACTTATGTCACGTGATGTAAGTTGCACTTGAATTTTTTATACGATTCTTTGTCCTCTCCTTATAATATCTTAGTACTCGTGCGCGCGATTATACCAGTTTTCATTTATATCGAAAAATGAGGTGAACGTCCTCTTAATATTATTCCTTTGATCCCAAAATATCGACCTTGAAATTTAATATTAACGTGTAATTGAATTTTATGAATGAGAAATTGCCTTTAATGGTATAAAATCACACATAACGACGAGTAAAAAATATTTAATTAGTTTGACGTAACAAAAAAAAATTCTTGAGAAAAGAAACAAGCTATTCTACACGAGATTCTGTTAATAGGATATATTTTTATAATGTTTCAACTAAATATATTCACGTAGGTATCTGGGTAGGTAGCTACCGCCTACCCATCAGGTACTCTATCGCCAAACAGCGATACTTAATATTGCTTGATTCCGGTTGGAAGGGTGAGCGAGCTAACTACAGGCACAAAGGACATTTTAGTTCGCAAGGTTGGTAGTACATTGGCTATGTAAGGGATGATCAGTATTACGCGCCAATGTCAATGGGCATGGTGGGCACCTACCTAAAATACAATAGGTAGAAAAATGTTTTAAGTTAAACGGTTTTGTTTGAAAGGAAAAATAATAACTATGTAGGTAATGTAATAAAACCCTAAAAAAAATTAAGTAGGTCGGTACTATACTTCTCATCACGGGCATTGATCAGACTCCAAAATAAAATCTAGATGTATCATTTTCACCAAGCCATGTTAGGTCGGTGTGCAGTTTGTGTGTAAATTAACTTTTCACAGTAAACATTATTCTTGCACAGTAAGACAGCATTTTCTCTAGCAATACTTTACCCATATCGTTTATAATATTCAAATAACTCGGATCTCACATTAGTGCTCACTTCTAGGATGCATATTCCTTATCTTTATAAGATCTACTCAGAATTCGTTAATAAAAATACCACAAGTAATGTTTAAAACGCGTCATTTATACTGTAAAAATAACGTTATCAGCAAATATATGCCAATAGCGAACTCGTCTTTACTGTTATTCCAGTTTAAAGGCACACGATCACCGTGTTGAGTGAATAATAGAAAAACACACACAAAGTCCAGGGCTGCCAATTGTCTTGGCATAGATAATGGCATACCAACAATTATTAAACCTTGCCGCCAATGTTGGCCAACACCAGGCTGCCAGTTTGAATCTATATTCTACAAAGAATTTAACACTAATTAAATTATATATGTATGTTAATTAAATACAATTATAGGATGACACGTCTTAATTACACTGAATAACTCGAACTCAAACCGGACCACTACAATGTATAGCCTCTTTTAACCACAGGCCGAGTAAGACAAATAAACGACTTTGACATTTAATTGACATGATATCATTGGTCGAGATCTTAAATAATCTATGGTATTCACTATGGTTTCGTTAAAAAACATAGTTTTAAATGAAAGCGAAGTTTTTATATGATTTTTTGATATTGAGTGAAATAATTTTGATTATAAAAAAATATATATTTTACAAGAACCGTTTGTAGTGTGTAATATAGCAGAGCTGTTAGCAAGTCGCTTGGAATATGTGAACTTAAAAAAATAGAAATAGGAATTGGGTATAGAAGATTAATTCTTAGTGGTGGAATACGGTTGTGTAGGCTCTATTCAACAATGCCTATTCAAAAAGCCCTAACACAGATTCGAGTTTACTTTTACGTAGTAAGTTAGTATGATCTTTAAATTACAGTTAACTCTGTTTTATTCCTTTATAATTCTTTTTAATAGATATCAACACTGGAAAATAATAAAAATAACCGTTAAATTGTAAAACTTAACAAATTATTAAAATATTTTTATTTATTTTTTATTTATCGTGCTGGCAACCCTTAATCATAAATTAACTATGTTGTTAGATGCGTTTTTTTTTATTAAGCTAGTGAGTTGAAAGTGGGAATTAAAAAAACACACATAATTTAGTATGTATATTTTTATCTATCTTTTTGTACCTAATTCTGTCTGCGAAGTGACGGTTTGACGTATCGTTCAGACTTAACATAATTTATATCGATATTTCTTATATATTATATATTTTAATCTTTTAAATATTTTTTAATATTAATTTTGTATGACAAAGAACACAATTGCCTGAATCATAATTTTGACGACTGCGGTTAATTTCATTGTATAGTAATATTTATTATTTTAAAATATTTATTAGCATATAATAATAAATAATCTTTATTATGTATTATTTATGTATTATGTATGTATATATGTATTTATTAGTGTATAAATATTTGTACATTCGTTTAGGCACCACTTATTACCACCACCCAGATTATTATTTTAAAATCTCTCTCAGATTGTGTTGTTTGAAAGAAACGGCTAAGTAGCCATAAGTCCGCGCGTTAATTATACATCACATTATTTTTTTAGTCCTAAGCATTTTCTGCATCGTATGTTTGTGGTGTAATATGAAGTATGTAATAAATTTATTAGTACTCGTAAATCGTATTTCTGTTTGTTAAAAAGAAGTGCATATAAGAGCGTTATCTATCTATATTCTTTAGAAGTCCTGTAAAGTGAACATAAATATTGTAACAAATCCTTATAAGGCTCGTCATTATTAGGTTGATTTAACAGTTAATATTAAGGCGTTAATACAATGTTGTGCGCCCACGCAGAAGTCAATACTCGCTGCACAAAAAACTCGAAAAGGATGAAGTCACTCGCTTAAATGAAAAAAAGGCTTAGACGAGTAATTGTGAAGTGTCGGTAATTTCAATAAGTTTTTACATTTTCATTTCATTCATGATTTTATCTATAAATGTAGTTTAGGGGGTGATTGACGTAATAGAGATGTTTCCTACTTTCGAATGTGAAAACAATAATGAAAGAACGAGAAAAATCATTTTAACAAAACACCCGCTAAAGGTTTGCAAGGAAAGCCATAATACGTTTACAGTACAGTACAGTAACAGCCTGTTAATGTCCCACTGCTGGGCTAAGGCCTCCTCTCCCTTTTGAGGAGAAGGTTTAGAGCTTATTCCACCACGCTGCTCCAATGCGGGTTGGTAGAATACACATGTGGCAGAATTTCAACGAAATTAGACACATGCAGGTTTCCTCACGATGTTTTCCTTCACCTTTAAGCACGAGATGAATTATAAACACAAATTAAGCACATGAAAATTCATAATAATAGGTTTATTTTGTATGAATTTCATTTTGGCCAGAAATCTGCATCTATCAGCTGTAATTAATTATTTTGTTAAGACTAAGAGTTTTCTTATCGGAGTTAATATTTATATAAATTATTTAATCAATAAAATATCAATCGAATAAATACAGAACACAATAATAAAATGTTTAATTAATGAAGGTTATGTATTTTAATACTTTATTTTACATAATTTAAATACATTAAGAAATACAACTTTGTATTAAATTATTTACATTTTAAATTACACATAGACATGTTTAGCTCTCATTTAAAAACACTATAAAAACCTTACTAGAATTTTAAATTCAAAGTGAGTTTGTTTGTTTATTTGTTACGCTTTCATATTTAAATATTCAACTGATGATCATGAAAAGGACACTAATCTAACACATGAACAGGGGGTTCATGTGTTAGATTATACCATATCCCATACAAACACGGGCAAATGCAATATAGTAAAATATAAATAACAAATACACGTATGGCACGCACACACAATCATAAGCTAGGATTTTTTTTAAAGTATTTTGTTTGTATGTGGTGTATGTAATATTTCTACACACAGGCGTACGTTAAAGCGGTTAGTTACACACAATTGCTTAAATACGCCTGTAAAAAACACACGCACACATAAATGCACTCAGGCACAAATATTATTTTGACAAATATACTGTTTGACAAATACACTATATTTTGCATAACAAACAATAAACGGTACAAACAACTACCCAAACCGAAATCCGCAGACCTGATCTTAATGATACAGATTAAATAATAACTTGTTTAATAAACCTTATCAAACACGAACTGGCTCCGTGTAACACTAAAGCCTAAGCGTCAAGTGTGAAGCGACCGTTAATTGTCTCTTTAAGTCTAAGCTACACATTTATATTTAAATCTAAATTTTATTTCATTTGTTTTGCTCACTTACACACACATACTTTACCAGAATTTTACACACGCACACACTAACAAAAAATCCATGATCATTTAATTAAACTATTACAAAAATGAGAATCAGTATATTTTTTATCAAAGTATTTGCTATTAAATACTTTTCATAAATTCAAATCATATATTTTTATGTTAAAAATATGAATTCATGAAATAAATATCAAGAGAGTAAATACTGAGTTCTTTGACCGTTTTTCTCTGTGAAAATAATAAAATAATTTATATTATAAGTATATTTCAACAGATATATATAATAATGTCGATAACTCTTAAAAAAATCAAGTGGTGGACGACCTGAAGTTAGCCTCTCAGAGACGTTTGCGCGCGTAAAACACTGTAATCGACTAGATTTATGTAATTGTAACCGCGTAACTGACAGCACTCGTCGCGTTTTAATGTAAAAACTATCAGCATACGTATTATTCTATTAACTTTGCTCGTATTACATTGTGTATAAATAGTTTTAAAATTTTCTTAAACATGTACGCTTTCAAGAATTCCTGACTGTATAAATCAAATTAAATTTAAAATTAATTACAACGGATTAATGTAATAATTTAAAAAAAAAATCTATGGACTATAAACTGTAGCGAAAATTGTAATATGGAGGCTACTGGCACTCAAATATTTTTATTTACTTGATCAAAACTTATTGCAATTATTGTACAAAGTATATTAGTTATTACTATATAAAGTTTTAAAATGGGACATAAAGTGTAGTTTTTAAACATTCATTGATTGTTCGTATAAAAATCGAGTAATAATAATAAGTAGAGAAAATAAACAATAAAATAACAACCCGTGTACATGGACGTCGTTGCTTACGTTTTTATTTATATAAAAATATATAATAATACATCATACAATTCTAAGCTACAATTCTTGTGGCAAAAATATATTTTAATGGATTTTTAAAGTAACGTACGACATACTTATCATTGGATAAATAACCTGATACGATTCGCGCGACAACGATAGTCTTAAAAAACTTCACGCAATTTCCAACAATAATTATTCAACTAACAAGTATTAATTACATTAATTCTTTTGTAGGGATATATATAATCTCTTTGTATATATTTACTTAAAAGATTTTCCAGACACACAGCCGATCTCTAAAACCGTAGACGGAGATAAGTCAAAAAACTTGCCGAAAAGTGGTTTTTGTTGAAAGTCAGCGCTAAAAATAAGTGTGATCAAGTTACATGACGCACTCCTCACGACATTTGTGTGTATGTCAAGCGAAATGATCACCATAGTTCATAATTTTATTAACATCAATTATTATTAATGGCTTTGTAGTAATAGGTAGCGATTGTAGATCCAGTCCCAGGTTCGAATCCCGAGTCTGACCAATATAGTATTATTCATGGTTTCTATAAAGAAACTCTTACTAGCAGCCTCAGAGTTAGGAAATTAGAACTAAAACTCTATCGTGTTTACAAAAACAAGTAAAACCTGTTCAGATCACTCTCCGATCGTGTCGGATTGCCATCCCATCGGACTATGAGCGTGACACTTTTGCATTTTTATAATATAAATGATTATAGTTAGTTTTAATTATCTGGCGAAATTCATGATGAAAGATAGATAAAAAATAAATCACAACAATATTGTGACTTTGTGTAATCGTAATCTCTTTACAATTTCATTTAAAAAAATGCGTATATTTTTTATACAATAAAGACTTAATATACGTCACGTTCAAGTCATTCATACTCTCTTTAAAATAAAACATTCAATGTTCGTTCGAAACAAATCCATTTGTTTTGTTTTCAAAAGTGAAAATGTTTAAGGCTTTCACTGCGCGTCCTGTCTTTGCTTTCTTAAGCAGGAGATTTATAAAAGAAACTTATTAAGACAATAGTTTTCTATTTAAAAGTAAAATTTATTTACTGGCGGTAGGACTTTGTGAAAGCTCGTCTAGGTAGGTGGGTAGGTTCTTCAGATATTCTACCGCAAAACAGCAGTGTTTGGTATTGTCGTGTTCCGGTTTGAATAGTGAGTGAGCCAGTGTAATTACAGGCACAAGGGACATAACATCTTGGTTCCCAATTTTGGTGGCGCATTGGCGATGTAAACAATGGTTAACATTTCTCACAATGCCAATGTCTATGGGCGTTGGTGACTACTTACCATCAGATGGCCCATAAGCTCGTCCGCCTAGCTACATTATAAAACAAAATAGTACTGACAGTGGTCTGTATGAACTCACTTCAAATTTCACTCGTGAAATGTATTAAATCCATTTACGATGATACGCTAATTTGATGCGTGTATCCTTCAAATGTTATTATTATTATAATGAATGTCGCATATCAATTTCTGATGTTTCATGGTCGCAGAACACGACCATGATACGTTTTAATTATATTCTTGCATAAGAGCTGTAGAGATTGGAACGCGGAGTTGTCTTCATCAGGCAATCATTGTGTACTGCTGAACATAGATAGGCACCTCCTAATAAGGAGGTGCCTATGTTCAAACCAAAGCTCCCTGCTCTCAATGAAATTAATGATAAAATAAATTTTATTCATTTCAAAAAGGATTTAAAAAATGTACATACTCTAAAAAAATATAACTTATGTAATAAAATTAATGTAACAAAATTTTTTTAAAGAAGAATCAGATGGTATTCATACTATACGATTTTTTAGGTAAAATACGTCAATCCTGATTTTGTGCAATTGAAATTTAATTGAATATTGGATACTTTGGCTATTTTGAATTAATGAAATTTATAATAATAATAATTAAACATGAATTATTTCTTCTGTATATTGCATTTAGATTAACGTACTGAACAATTTAAATACCAATAATCATTTAGCATATTCTATTATATTAACAATAATTATATTACATAACATTATTTACATTTAGATACATTTAGAATAAATATTATTTACTTCGACTTGAATATTGTTTATAACAAATTAATCTTAATTGTCTTTATGTACTAAAAATATTAATGTAATACTACGCCTTATCAATTAAAATATTTAATTTTCTGTAATTTGCTTACCTATTCATGGAATGGTACTTACTTCCATTTTATTAATAATAATACATTATGTTATAACATGGCAGCTGATGGTTTGAGCATATGTCATTGTCAACATGTCAATAGACGTTGGCTTTAAAAGAGGCTTAATGCCTCTTACCTTATCTTACATTGGATAAATCTTTAACTGCCTTTGTGCCTCTTATTCCACTGGCTTACTGATCTTTGAATAGTAAATAACTAATGAGACGATATCCAATCTTACACACCAATAAAAATAAACATCAGCCGCTCATTTTATTTGTAAAACTATTAAATGTTACATGTGTGATGTTTTTGCTTGATTGCAGGTAAACCGCGAGAGCGGGTTGCCTCGGACCAGCCTCCAACGATACGAAAAGAACCGTTCACACATTTATCCGAACAAGAACTAATCGAAGAAGCTAACAAAGTTATTGCTCAAGCGCAAAGCGTTACATGCACTGCTGATCATCCACCAGAAAAATTCTTCTCTCTTCCACATAGGAGAAAATTTAGAGAAGACAGAGCTGATCGTAGAAATAGTGACGACGGAGGTTCGCCAGAGGGTAATACTAAAACTCCACTTGGAAGGTCTACTAGTGATATAAGTCCTAAGAGGAAAAAAGAAAGAACATCCCTTTCAACGTTGTTTAGACGAGCTCAAAGAACAAAAAGCCCCGATGCGCCAGTCGTAGTAAAAACAAAGCCTTCAGTAATCGTTAAGAGAAGTAAAAGTGACGTAACTGATTTAAAATCTAACACGAACCTTAACAAAAATAAACCAATACGGAAAAGGTCTGGAAGTGAAACGGAAGAATTTTTAAAATCATTAAGAAATAAAAAATCTCAACTATCCCCTATAATCGAAAGCTCACCGAGAGAAGATTACTTCAAGAAAATATCACCACTAGAGTTACTGAAAAAAGAAAAAATATCTGAACAAGAAAGCAACAAATCAGACGAACCAGTTTCAATAGACAGCAAGAAGGTAAATCCGATAGAAAAACCTCCTCGTTTCAAAACCCCAGAGAAAAACGAACCTAAAGCACCTAACCGGATAAAAAGAGGAAAGTCCTCAGAAAAAGAACATTCACCTCCAATATCAGAAACACCTAAACGCAAAACAGAGGCCAAAAAGACTATTCTTGTTGATGAAATTGATTCTTCTGTAGCAAAAGAAAGTCCTATTGAAATTAAAGATAAAATTAAAGAAAGTATAAGAAAAATTGAAGAAAACGTATATGGTGACAAGGAAATGAAACACAGTAGCCAGCAACCACCTGAAAAGCCTCCTCTAACGAGGGGTCATACGGTCGGTCATATTGTACGTATACTTAAAGAAGATCAACATTCATCCCCTCCTAAGTCCCATTTGATATCACCATCAAACAGTACAAATATAAATCAACCGTTTTCATACACAAAGCCAAGCACAAGTCCGGATCCAAATCTTTTCATTAGAAATACTAGTCCAGAACGAATTCCAACAGCTGTTAACAAAATAACAGAAAAAGGTGTTGTCTATGCTCAAGTTATAAGAGATAACGGTGACTTACGTCCAAATTTCCCGAAACAAACGATGCATAAAACATTTTCTCCCTCAAAAGAAAAATATGGGAACTTTTCGGATGAAGATGAAGGACTTGGATATGAAGAGAGACATAAATATTCTTCAGAGCGTATAGCTGATTATAATTACAAAAACAACGACACGAACTATAATTTTAATGAAGGATTTAACATAAAAGAATCACCCATAAGGCCAAGATTTCGAGAATACAAGCTCATGAGTTTCGAGGAAATTGAACCCACGTACGCAAATGATTATAATGATCGAGAAATAAACAAACATAGGCCTATTGATAGCTTCAGAGGTAGAGCCGACGGAATGGATACAAAGAAAAAGACATTTGAACCGGATACCAAAATCGACTTAGATTTTAACGAGCTCAGCCATAGACGAGAACTTCTTGAGTCGCGGTTAAATGCTAGAAGATTTGAAAGGGAAAAGATTAGTTTTAATGAACCAATTTCAAAATATCTTGAAAATGATCCTATTTATGAAGCAGAAAAACGAATGAAACAAACGGAAAAGTACGTTAATGATACTGTTAAATACTATCGCCACACCTTAGAGAGAGATGGAATTGAAAGTACCATCATAGAAGATTACAAATATGATTCAGATAATAACAAGATGAAATATAATACAGAATCAAGAAATACCCAGAAAACATCCAAAGATGACATAGATCGTCGTGAATTTATCGATACTTTGAATCCGTCGAGATACAAAGATGAGAGAAAAATATTTCCACCCGAACCTGAATATGAGCCACCTAGCTTAGAATCTAATCCTGGAAAACCAATATCTTCACCAGATGAGTATAAAGAAAAGAAATACAAAGTGAAAAAACATTTTACATCTAGTCATGATCTTCTTCAAGGTGGCCAGAAATATAAGATCAAAGATGATTGGTTCGGCAAACGTAAAGGCCATTACGCTTCTAACCCAGAAATAGCTCAAGAACGAGAGGAAGATTACGCTAATCTTGGATACAACACGAAACATGAGTCCTATCACAATTCACTACGTCGTGTGAAAAATAAAGGTAAAGACGTAAACAACCATACTAGTATACGCCGTCATGATTCAGGTGACAGTAGGGATTATTATCGTGAACAGATGTCGCCGCGTCGTTTCGATTTCGACAACCGTCTCGTTGATTCAGGGATCGAAAATGACTTTAGACATAATTCTAACGGCGAAATTCATAGATCTAGACACAGACGTCACGAAAGCGATGAAGATGTTCGTAATACATCTTTGTTTTTGGCTAGCGAAAGACAGCATACGGAAGACAATTATCCAAGTGAACAAATTTATGCGAATGGAGAGTACTTGGCCAACTACAAAGATAGGAATGATTATATTCCCAGAGAAAGAAGTGCTGAAGATGGTTCGCTTTTAGATTCAAAAGTGCGTCGCTATGATAAAAGCCCGAGTAGACACGATGATAAAGTCAGTGCGAAGCCGCCGAAAGCTACTAAGAAGCTTTCTGGACTCGAAAAGGTAAGGCGTTTCAAAGTTAACGGTCATTCAATATCACAAATGAAATTGTTTATGAGGAGTGGGATAGACTAACTTAGTACTTTTTATATTTGTAAAAAGCCGTGGGTAAAAACTAATCCACGATAAAATAAATTATGTTATTTTTGTTATTGTTATTTTAAAATTTATAGATGAAACAACTGTTCTCCCGCGACTCTTCTAAGAAGAGCAAGAAAGAGAAAGAGGTAGTCCAGCCTAAAACTCGCACCCGGGTGCTCAAGAGCCCTGAACATCTTGCCAAAGATGACCCTGAGTACAAAAGGTATGTACCATTAAAAGGTTAATACCATTTATCATATACCTATATTAAACCAGCCAAGCCTCAGCATTTATGTAAACTATTATTTATGTAAACTATCATTGACTGGTGGTAGAGCTTTGTGCAAGCTCGCCTGGGTAGGTACCACCCACTCATCAGATATTCTACCGCAAAACAGTAATACTTGATATTGTTGTGTTCCGGTTTGAAGGGTGAGTGAGCCAGTGTAATTACAGGCACACCGTACCGTACCGTAACAGCCTGTGAATGTCCCACTGCTGGGCTAAAGGTCTCCTCTCCTCTTTTTGAGGAGAAGGTTTGGAGCTTATTACAGGCACAAGGGACATAAAATCTTAGTTCCCAAGGTTGGTGGCGCATTGGCTATGTAAGCGATGGTTGACATTTCTTACAATGCCAATGTCTAAGGGCGTTTGGCGACCACTTACCATCAGGTGGCCCATATGCTCATCCGCCTACCTATTCTATAAAAAAAAAAAATTATCCTTCATTTTCCTAAGATAAATTTAATAACATAATTTTTTTTCAATTCTAGATATACAGATCCAGAACCTAGTGACCTGGATGTAAGAAAGCGAGATGATCCTAAAGATGACAGGAAATATAGACGTTCTCGGGAAGATATAGATAGATACAGGAGCCCTGATACACGTGAGAGTATCGAGAAGAGGCGAGAAGAAAAGTACAGAGATTCTGACTTAGAAGGAAGGTAAGTCAATTAAAAGCTATACTTCATTTTTCTTACTAAATTCACTAATATCAAATAGAATTAATTATTTAAAACAATTTTAAACACTCAATACATCGTCTCTTTCTTTTACACTCCAAACCCGATATTGAGTTATCTCTGTACAAATATTATTAACACTGGTCTGATAGTAAATAATAGAAATTGATCAGGTATCCTGGAATTTTAGGAAATATTTTGAGAGGCTATCAATAGCTTAGTTACATTTCCCAATAATTTTATTTAGATTTGAAAGAACAATAAAAGACGATAGAAGATACAAAGAGCACCGCGAGGAAAGGCGACGACAGAACTCTTCGGAGAGAGAGAGCGACCGACCGTCAGACGTGGAAACTGATCGACGAAGAACCAGATCCAATACTGCTGGCCCGTTGGACTCACCTGCCCTGGTAAGTTAAATCACTTAAATGTCACACCGATTTTTATATAATGAGTTAATATACTAAACGCAAAGACTATATACAGGAAACAAACCAATATAAAAAAAAAACCAAAATGACTGTTATTTCGTACCGTTGACTTGTAATGTAATTATACCATTACTCTTTCCTTTGTGTTTGATTCTATAGTTGAAAATTGGATACTGTCACCAGCGCGGTGATTGGTTTTTTGTTACATTTATTTTGTTTCTATTATATTCGATTTTATCTATACTCACTACCATATAAAAAGTTGAAATAGTCTTAAAATACACGCTGAAACAATACAAAAGATGCTTTAAATCAAATGAAAAGAATTGAATTCACAATTTCAAAACTGTATGCCTCATTATCTTTTCGAATTATTTTCAATGTTTGTACTTGTTGAAATATGTTCGTGCATAGTATCTTATTTTGGATGCAAGACGATATATTTACGTTGAACAATATATCGTTGAATATCGTAAAAGTCAGGGTTCACGAATCTTACTCGTCGTCTTTATCTGTCAACCTACATGTTGATTACCTTCTGAAATTCTTTGGTACTTAATTTTCTTTTATAGTATTGTTAGCCCGACGAGCATATGGGCCACCTGATGGTAAGTGGTCACCAACGCTCATAGATATTGGCATTGAAAAAAATGTTAACCGCCGCTTACAACGCCAATGCGCCACCAACCTTGGGAACTAAGATGTTATGTCCCTTATGCCTGTACCAAGTACCGGAGCACAACAATACCAAGTACTGCTGTTTAGCGGCAGAATATCTGATGAGTGGGTGGTACCTACCCAGACGACCTTGCACAAAGCCCTACCAGTAGATTTTGGGTGTGTAATCATTGCGCTTTATATTTAATCGTTTTTCGTATAGAATAGTCGTTAGATATAGTTATTATGAAAGAACCTTACTTAATAATGAGTGTAAAGTTTAAACGTCAAATTTTATTGTTTTTGACACGATTAAATTATACAGTCTGCAAGTATATTGTACACACCAATCCAAATTAATTACTATCAAGACATTTACTGCATAAAATTGGGTATATATTATTTACTTACTGTTAGGGCTTTCTGCAAGGCCGTCTAGGTACCAATCACACATCACTTATTCTACCACTAAGAAGCACTTATTATTATTATAATTATATAACGTAAAGAAATGTATTATTGACTCTACACCAAAAATAAATTGAGAGCAAATAGTGCACGAATCAGCTACTGACCAAGTTAACTCCCATCTATGTTGTCCAGGATTTGGCATTAAAACCGTTTAAGTTCCAGCATTCAATTGTGTATACACATACATTGAATACAAATGTTTAGCATTGAATAGCGTGTTTGTCCATTATGCACATATGTAATAGATTAATTGATAGTTATGTAATATTCCCTAGAATCTCACTGTAAATAGAACAATGAACAAGTAAACATACACATAAATTCAATTTAGGTATAATGCATATTATGTAAATATCTTTGACATAAAGATACAATCTTATGATATAAAATGAGCAATCCTTATTTGTGCAATATTGTCGGCTTCCACGTCTGAACTGCTTAACCGATCCTCATGAAATTTTGTAATTTTCTTGAATACACGTTGTCAGGTTGTACATTTAGGTAGTTAAGCCGGGGACTCCCCCGTGTTAAGTACTATAGCCCATCAGCGAAACCACGGGCGGACTATTCAGCAAAAATAAATTATAATTCACTAAAAATGATATTATTTTCTTATATAATCAAGCTAGAGCCGAGATAGTGCAATAATTAGAACAACGGTTTCAAACAGGTGGGCACTTCATAGGTATAAAAAAGCAGCATATGATTATTCCTTGGGGTTCAAACTTGCTTCACACTCAATTTGATCAAAATTGGTTCAGGTGGTGGTGGTTGGATATAGCCGTGAAAGCAGATAATACAGATATCTTGTTCATCAAAACCTTATGGGAACGGAGCAACGATTACCAAGGGCGAAACCGCGCGGAGCATCTAACCACTTACATAATCATAGTTTCCTTTAAGGTGTGCAGGAAAGATGTAACATCGGTCATTAGAACCAATGAGATATCAAAGCGGTTAGAACTCTAAGAATGCATTGCAATAGATGTATGGTACAACTCATATCGTTTTTCGTATTGACTATGTCCGTCGTTTGATTTGAACACTACATTACGTATTGCACACCTTGAACGCGGAACCATGATCTTGCTGTTTTATGTATAAAAGAAATATAATCTTTCAAAGAAATATTTAAGAAAATAAAAACTTATATTTATTTTCTTAAATATTTATTATTAGATATTCTTTGTGTTAGTTATTTTATTATTAAAACTTTGGTTACATACGATTCCTTGCAGAATACTAAGATTACAAGTTTAGTTAATTATTATAACCATGAAATTACAAAATATTTGCAAACACTAAACAGTTGATTAACCTAACTTTATTCAGATATTACCCATAAACTATTACTTTCAACTCAAGCCCTTACCTTAGGAAAAAAATGTTCCCCAAGTATTATTCCCCACTGCCATAAATAGCAAAAATACAACAAGAATTTATAATAAATCGCGCTCATCTTGTCATTTGTAACATAAGTGAAAGTTCTACGAAGGTCCAGATCACACGTATTATGGTACTCGAGAATACTTCGTTTATAAACTTTGACTTATAGTTCTTAGATTTTTTACTTTTAATAATAAAAGAGAAAATCAAATATTGGTTTTGGTAGCTGACATATTCAAGACCTTAAAATATATACAGTACTGCCAATCTAATAACCCGATTTTTAAATTCTCGATTTTTTTCTGCTGGCAACAATGACACGTAACGCATTTAGTCCCTTGATTATTTTAATCAAAACAAGCTAAGTTTTATATACTATCTAAAGCGAAAGGGCAATAGAACAAAAAGTATTGCATAGTGTTTCTTTTTAAATACAATAAATATAATATGTATATCGTCGTAATATACCTTAATAAAATGTTTTAAAAATTATACAAACGGTGCTAATTTTTTTATAACCATTGCGGTGAAATTTGACGTAGGTATATTATAAATATTGCATGTTTTGAAATAAATTCTATAACCGTCTTAATTACACAACAAAATTTTTAGATTTTAAAGTTAATATTTTTATTAAAAAGAAAATGTAATGCGCAATCGATTCGTAAATGAAACATTTACATAGATAAACTTGGTGGAGTAACGCCGCCATGTTGCGTATTTTTTAAATAACCGTTAATGTCACAATAAATACAAATGTCAAAAAGCATTCGAATTTCGTAATCACTTTGATGTTTGATAGTTTCGTGTCAAAATTATTACGTACTTATGAAACATTTAGCGTTTGTGAACAAGGAAATTGTCATAAGCTCCAAGATTTAGAATGGAAACTTCTGAGTACTACGAGAGTAATCGTTTCGTTTTAAAACGTTTCTAATGGAAGTTTGTTCCGTCATATTTATGGAGCTCCTCGTTTTCGTTTTTTGTAATACAATCATACATAGCAGAAGATTCGTGACGGTCAAAATCTTAAACTTATTACGCCCTAACTCTCATTGGTCAAGTGTATGGAGTGTAACGTGCTATAAGGAACTTCGTTCCGATAATTAAACGATATAATATATATACAAGAAATCCCGTAGCAGTTGAAATTTAATCATAATTGATTGCTAATAAAATTAAATTTTTTTTCGGTGTCGCAATAAAAAGTGCAACCACAATGAACAAAACGTTTGACAACGAACGATAGACTATATATTTAACATTAACAGTAGGAACGTAAACTATGAATATTAAATTTTATTTAATATTATGTATTTATAACACAAATATACATACATTTTTCTTCACTTCTTCTCCATATAAACTTTAACGATACCAAAACTCACAACCCTCTATGCGCGTCATACTTTAAAAGGGTTACGAAGTTTTCTCTTGACTTATTTATATGCACAATGTAATATGTACAGTATATTCTAATGGGAGAAGGTAAATAAACAACTGTTATCTTGAATTTACATGACATTTGTGTTAAACTAGGAAATCACTGAATGAGTGGGTTAGTGAATGAATGAAAAATAAAGGAAGGAACGATATATTTCTTTGTTTATAGACCATATTTTAATACTTAACTTTTATAATAGTGGACACAAGGTTTTAACGCATTGTACACTTTTCACATCAAATGAATCAAATATCATTCCGTGTTAATAACCTCTAGCATTTTTAGCTTTTAAATTACCATATTTAGCATTGTTAATGAATATTTGTGTATATCTAATTATTATATGTACCGAGTCTTTGACCGGCAAACACTTCTTAACCGATTGGCTTGTATTTAAAGGAGATAAAATAGTTGTAGAACTCATGTCAACGAGACTCGTTCGTTTAATAAGTAGTTTAACTACTGAAATCTTTTATAAGTGGAATAAGGTAATCGGATATAAACGATGTTTTTTTTTTAAAGTGGCCAAAAAATTGATAAAAGATTTCGCAAAGCGACGCTTAAAAAAATTAGCAATTACAAAAAAAATCTTAAGGCACAAAGGCGCTATTTTTTAATATTTAATCTATCTTAACGTTTTTTAATTAATTTTAGTTAACTTTATAGAATATATTAACTCCTTAAATAATATGTTATTAAATTACAAAATCTTGAGTTCGCACATTTTATTAATTACCATTTCGTTGCCATTATATTGAGTTTTTTTAATTTATTTTGTTCACGACTGAGCAAAATTTAAATTCTAGTGTTGTTCACACGTTGATCACTAGCTGTATCGAGTGTCGATACAATGACCGATACGAATGTACGATAAGACACAGGCGAGGCTTCTTTAAATAACTGATTATTTTACCGTTTGAAGTTGTAGCTGCAGCGCTTTTCTGTAAGAACTCACTTCTTTACTCATCACGTGAAATGTTGATAACAGACTTATAGTGATATACTATTTTGATGCGTGTATTCTTGAAATGTTATGATTATTATGGTCAATATTGCATATCAATTTCTTACATTTCACGACCGTTTTCTGCGGTGAGTTTCGAATTTGTTCTTACAGAATTGCCTACCAGGGAAGGTTACAATGCATTGTAAGTTGTAAAACTAAGCACGTAAATCAATACGCAACATAGTATGTATTAAATTCAAATAATAATCTGAGGATAAATTGAATGCTTGGAGAGTCGGGTTTGAGGCGTCAAACATCAAACGTTTTCTTTACCTATTGATCTAATATCTGCTAAAGTTAACACTTATCTGTTCATAATTACTTATTACACGTTCATTGAATACGAATGTTATTTTTATTGCTAATTGTAATATTTTTTTTAAATGTATTGTAAAAAAACCGTAAATGTCTTATTACTGGGCTAAGGCCTTTTCTCTTGAGCTTATTCCGCCGCTTTTACAAATTAATAAGTTATATTTGCTTGTTATAGATATGCATATCGGATTATACACATACATGTCTTAATATGCTTATTGTAATTGTACTTTAAATGAAAAAATAATTTGTAGCATAACGTTTCTCACTTCAATGAGGTAAATAAAATATTATAAGATACTAGTTTCATTTATGTGCATGTAATATTTTCTGTATTTTTTATCAAGTGGTCAATTCTTGGTCGGATTTCTCTTTGCTATTGTTTATGCATCTATCTACTGGTGGTAAGGCTTTGTGCAAGCTCGTCTGGGTAGGTACCACCCACTCATCAGATATTCTACCGCAAAACATCAGTACTTGTTATTGTTGTGTTCCGGTTTGAAGGATGAGTGAGCCAGTGTAATTACAGGCACAAGGGACATAAAATCTTAGTTCCCAAGGTTGGTAGCGCATTGGCTATGTAAGCGATGGTTGACATTTCTTACAATGCCAATGTCTAAGGGCGTTTGGTGACCACTTACCATCAGGTGGCCCATATGCTCGTCCGCCTTCCTATTCTATAAAAAAAAAATGCAAAAAAAATCAAAATGGTAACATCGTATAGTATATAAAATGCTTACAATTCTATTTTTAAAATCTTCACTTTGTTCGTTTGACGTAACGGTATACTACGGAAATGAAATGTCAACTTTGACATTTGATTACGCATCGATGAAGTGATAATTTTGTAATTTAGCTAACAACAAGGTATTTAGCAACCTGTTAAATATTTTTTTTTTTCTTAAATATACTATACAGTTTGAAAATGAAAACTAAATTCGAACACTAACTTAAATTAAAATTCTTAAATATATACTTATGTTATGTGAGGAGTTGATGCTTCACGTATATTTATATAAACTTGAATATTATTCTAAGATAACTTACGAGAATTAGCCATAGCTTATACTATTGATGACCTTAGGAAGTGTGTCGCGGCCAATCTCAAGACAGATTAGCGAATTACATATTATAGTGCATAAAAGTGTGTGGCAAACACAGATGCACTCTCTATTTCCTCACTCTCATAATCCGATGGGTCGGCAATCCGACAAGACCGGAAAGAGTTCAGGCGCAGGATCAACGGCTTTACGGGCTTTCCGAGACATGGATGTGTACTCACTTCCAACTTCAAGATTCCGGGCTGCTACTGAGCTTTTTTGACGGAACAGCCCAATAACTTTTTTTATCGGCCCTATCTGAGATTTGAGTCCAAGGCCTTAGGATCTGGCCTTAGCCACTAGACCAACGAAACAGAAGCAAGCTTGCGTAGTACGCAGGTGTCCTATCATATATCACTTTGTAATGCGTGCAAAAACACTGATTCAGTCATCTTTTAAGTTTTCACTGAAACAGAATAACGGAAATAAAGGTTCCTTCAAAACGAACAAAAAATTATGATTTGCCAAAAAGCATCATTCGAATTTCAAATTACTTTCAAATGTAAAGATATAAAAAAACTACATGTAAGATGCTGCATTTCTTTGTCTCGGATAAAAGCGTTAATACGTGATGTCATGGTGTCGCATGACATTGACCCCAGAGGCTGTTGAACTGAGAATTTGTTGATCTAAGTAACATAAATTAAAGTTCTTATGCCTTTTGTAATAAGACTTAAATGGAATCAGTTAAAAATTATTCTCATTTTATGAACACACATCATCGAATTTGTCGATATATTTTTTTTATTTGACAGATGACTTCACAACACTATTCAGGTTTTAATTTAATAAAATCTATTTTATATTTGTGTTTTTTGTCGATGTTATATTATAAACATCATCATTTATTTATAAGATGAAGAAATTCATAATCCAATTTGATGTTTTTTTTTTATTAATTCACAGATAAAAAATGTATTCGATAATATGATTAGACGTGTTGATCGATAATATGAAACTTCAACAATCGTATAAAAAAATTAAGGTATCTAAATATTGAATTAATTAAATATTTTCTGTTTTTGTTTAACATAAACCAAAATTTAAGAATGTTAGACTTAATTTAACTATTTTTTTTTTCATGAAACCCATGAAAATATTATTTATTTACTTTTGGACAGTAGATACATTAGATAGGCAGTTAAATAGAGGTTGAAAAGGTTTTTTGGCAAATATTCTACTAAATATAGGTTATCACATCATTCGTAAAAGCGTCACATTATAAATAGTAATTAAATAAAGTTAATCGTTAAAAATTACAAGAAAATTATAAAATTATTATATTAATTTACTTAATTTTGTCGTATAATCATTAATAAACACAGATTATATAAATGATTACATGACATTATATGAAAAAAAAAAATTGCACTTAAATTCCTGAATTAAGCTATGAAACAAAATCCCTACACTACAAATATCCACACAAAATCAACGCGCTAACCACAGATAATCTAAAAAATATAGCAATATAATATTGAAATTATAATATATTTCACAGCTTAAAGCCAATAATATACTTATTTATACCCTCCTGTTTTGCTTTTCGTTTCTTATATATATTATTTACCAACCAGCTAGTTCCCAAGACCTAATTTTTTTTTACAATAATTAAAATTTACTGACGCTTCATATTTATCGTTCGCTACATCTTTATATATATATATATAAAGATATATATATATATCATGTATCTTAATCAGAAAAAAACGCAACAAAATCATACACAGTAATATAAGTTTTATCAAAACAAAAGAACATCGTAACCGTAGCACCCTACGAGCTAGCTTTCTTGTCTTACCGAAAACCAGGACGTCATACGGTACAAAAACCCTTACATACACATAAAAAAATGTTGATTAATGCATTTAAGACCAAACTGGCTGAAAATATATTAGAACATTCACTTTAAAAAAAAAAAGAAAAAATATATTAATAAGCCAATGCGTTAAATGGGTAACTCAAGACGAATATGAATGCTATATATATATATATATAGCATTGTATCTTTATAGACATGTATCTTTCGAGAATAAATGTCTATAAATTTAAACTTAATTTCGTTATCAAAATATATTGCGAATGGCTAAAACATCGGAACGCTGCACGAAGATCATTGGATGTTGAGTCAGTAACTCTTTTGTGGGGCAATGTATACGGTTTATTATTTAAAAATATTAAACTATTTAACCAAACGTGAAAAAACTGGTAAATAACTAAACAGTACCTATGCCATGAAAAATACTTTTATCTATTTTTTAAACGTAAACAAACAGTAAAAACTCCATTAGATGAACTATTTGAGCTTTTATTTTATTGCATGATAGGTTTATGTTAATGGTATATAATTCGTAAATATTAAAGATAAAACTGTCTATAAAAATCTAAAAGTTTTTACTTCAAACAAATAATTTCTAATCAGTATTTACTATGATATTTAGGTTACTGGGAAATTTTCCTGTTAATTCAAATGTCAGCCTATTCCTATTTTTTTTTAATTTCATTTATTGTATAAAATTACAATTTTTTTTAAATATTGACTATTATATCATATATATTATATATATATCATATATATTATACTATTATATCATATATATTATATATATCATATGTATAATATTATAGTTTCCGCCCGCGTCTTCTCCCGCGTGTGAGGGAGAGGGGGTAAGTACTAAGTACCCATAATCCTTTTCTGTACTCCTGACTGTATATGCAAAATTTCATGATCAACGGTTGAGTTAAGACGTCAAAGCATAACAAACAAACAAACTCGCTTTCTTATTTATAATATTAGTTGGGATAATTGTAATATCCTCTTTGGAGCTTCAGTATTCACCGGGCTGTATAAATCTGTAATATTAATAGTAAGTTATAGGTTCAATGTGTGGGTTACCGCCATAAAAATCATAGACAATCAACATTTTAAATAGCTCTCCTTACCTCATTTATTCCAGTTGATAAAAGATCATAATTCCATATAAGGTCAGAACGTTGCGCTGACTCAGCTGCGCCTGCACGGATCTTATAAGGCTTCCGAGATAGTCTAAGGCCGACGCTATACATTCATGCAAATGCTTCGATGAAATCTTTGCTTACTATTATATATCGACAAGGAACACAAGCACATATATTCACAAATAATTATTAATTTGCCACGGATGTAGGGGTATTCCATACATTGACTGCCTACCTAGGTACCTACCTAACCTAGCCCTACTCCCTTTTAATAATCGCAATACATATATTTTTTTTAGCGACGTGCTATGAATGCAATTAGGTGTTTTTAAACATTGACATATGTATAATATAGGGCGCTCAGTTCTCGATTTCTAACTTTAAAATTATTGAACGATGATTTTAAAATAACGGAATTTATTTATTTATTTGTTCTCCAACAGTTGTACACATAATACATCCAGCATTTGCTTTACATTTACTTTAAACTAAAAAAAACACCAAATTTGGCCGCTCTAGACCCAGCCTACTGGGCTTGTACTGATTATTCTCACTAATTCCTGCTTCCCCATTCCTTCATAAGTCTACGCGTGCTGTTTCTCGATGTCACCACCATCTGTGACATCTCAACTGTGACATCATTTCCATCGCGCACAAAGAAATTTTGTCAACTTCTTTCTTTGTCGCACTTCCAAAAAATGGAATTCTTCACCAGCTCACGTGTTCCCCTCCTCTTACAACCAGGGTTCCTTTAAACGATGCGTGAAGAGGCATCTTGCGGGCCGGCAAGGCGGGTGCGGCTAGTGCAGAACATTCTTCTCGACTGTACTGGCCGTCGTCGCGTTTGAACTCTACTACTTACCATCTGGCGGAGTAGTCATTTTCACTCCCAGCAAACAAAAAAAATAGGGGAATCCGCCCCTCCACGAAGTCTGCTTTATTTACATATGATGCCAATATCTGTCTCATTTTTCTACAAAGAAATGTACTGTCGGAGTGTCTGGTTTGTAATACGGGTATCAGATTTTGTATTAGTAGTCAATAGACATATAACGACTCAGTTCTCGATTTCTAACTTTAAAATTATTGAACGATGATTTTAAAATAACGGAATTTATTTATTTATTTGTTCTCCAACAGTTGTACACAAAATACATCCAGCATTTGCTTTACATTTACTTTTAAACTAAATATTATGTACTACCAATTATAGAACAAACCACTCCCAACCACAATTACAATGCTAAGATTTGCTTAAAAGTAATTTATCAATAAGTAACTGAATATGACATTTTTTCATATAAGTATAAAAGTTTATTTAAATTAAAGGTAACAAATTTATGTACAAATTAAAATAAAAAACAGAAATAAAAAGAATTGAATTTTTGAAAAATGAAAAAAAAAGTTACGATTAAATTTTCTTCGTTATTATCCTATTTAATTATTCATAATCTTTTTTGACTTTCATAATAGAAGTCTGAAGAGGTTTTCAAATTGTTTTGTTTTGTGGCGAAATATAAACTGAAACATTCAGGTTTTGTAATGATTTCTTCACCGCTGAACACAGGATTAATTATAAGCACATGTTACGTTTTACTGGTGGTAGGACTTTGTGCAAGCTCGTCTGGGTAGTTACCACCCACTCATCGCAAAACAGCAATACTTGGTATTGTTGTGCTGTTGTAATTACAGGCACAAGGGCCATAACATCTTAGGTCCCAAGGTTGTTGGCGCATTGGCAATGTAAGGGATGTAACATTTCTTACAATGCCAATTTCTATGGGCGTTGGTGACCACTTACCATCAGGTGGCCCATATGCTCTTCCGCCTACCTATACTATAAAAAAGCCGTCTAGTCTTATCACAGTGTGAATTGTATTTTGACAACGTAGACTTTGACGAAACAGAAATACATAACTAGATTTAATAAACATAAATCAATATAACTGTCCAATCGCTTATTGTCATTTCCATAAGGTCATGTACCATATGGCGTAAAGACCTTGATGCAGATATATCAATGAAAACGCCTTACTTATTCCGGTTCGATTACTGACTTATATTTATTAATAAGGTGATTCAGAATTTATTTTATTGGCATTTATTTTGTATACACTTTTTGCAAATCTTCGAAACTGTGTAAATACAGGCACATGGAATATAAAAGAATATAAAATACATTGTAACATTTGTCAGAGAAGCTGAGATGGCCTAGTGGTTAGAACGCGTGAATCTTAACCGATGATCGTGGGTTCAAACCCGGGGAAGCACCACTGTATTTTCATGTACTTAGTTTGTGTTTATAATTCATCTCGCACTTACGGTGAAGGAAAACATCGTGAGGAAATCTGCATGTGTCTAATTTGATTGAAATTCTGCCACATTTGTATTCTACCAACCCGCATTGGAGGCACGCGGTGGAATAAGCTCTAAAGCTTCTCTTCAAAAGGGAGAGGAGGCCCAGCAGTGGGACATTAACAAGCTATTACTGTAACATTTGTTAAATCAGGGGAGAGTCCATTAATTTAGGTTTACTACGTTTTTATTTATTTTAACAGCAATTTATTTGAAAGGTTGACAAGACTAACTTTAATTTCATTCGCAATATGGCGATAGCATACAAATTTAAACTGAGATATTCTATTCTATCTATTCTAAATATTGAATATTCTATCCATTATATTCTACGGCAAAACACTGCTGTTTTGCCGTAGAATATAATAGATAGAATATTATACTTGATATAGTTATGTTCCGTGTGTTGTTTGAAGGGTGAGGGAGTCAGTGTTACAGGCGGCGTGTGGCGGGTTAGTGATATAAACCATTGTTAACATTTCTTACAATGCCAATGATTACTTACCATCAAGCGGTATACCCATATGCACGTCCACCTACCCATACTATATAAAAAAAAACTTCAAACGTCTAACATGACTTAATGATAAATTACTATGATTTTGTTTCAAGGACTCGTTCAATGGCCTCTTTGTTTGATCAGTTGAATTACCGAAACTTAGCGAGACCTACATACTTGTTAATTTTAATATTTAACGCGACTATAGACAACTTTAAATGTATATTTCGACTGGTTTTACGTCCGACATCATTCGTAAAATTTTAATTTCCAAAAAAAAATCCTTAATTTACTTACGTAGTAAAATAAATCTATGATCAGAGTTTCAGCTTGCTAAACTTAGTAGTTTTGGGAGTGCGTTGATTGTCAGTCAGGACGTATGTCCTAAATATGCCATTCAAAGTGAATTTAGCAATAACAAAAAAATACAATAAACCCTGGTGACTCTTCGCCTCTAGAAACCTCAGACACTTTTATATTAAGTAATTAATAAATGTAAAGTTTATGTTAAAAAAATATTACTTAAAGCAAATTAAAAAAGCGTCGAGTAAGAATATTAATTAATTGTATTTAATTTAAAATATGTATTCTAATTAGATAAAAAGAGTGAGCTTCTTGCCGATACTTCTCAATGGAATCTACATACATTCCGAACCGGTAGTTACTACGACAAATTCAATCTTGTAAAATGAAAATTTAAAAGTGACCTATGGTGCCTAATTGAATCAAGTTAAAATAAATTTATATTTAAAATTATGCTCTCATTTTGTGTTCTTATGTACTGAATTATGTATAAACCATGTATTGATGCTTGCCTTTTATAATTATAATAATTAAAATAAGAACTCACTTTATTACTTACCTGTGAAATGTTAACAACGGTCTTCTGGCGATTTTTATTTCGATGCGTGTATTCTTGAAATGTTATAATTATGTTGGTCAATGTCGCATATCACTTTCTGACATTTCACGATCATTTTCTGCGGTGAGTTTCGCAAAAAAAAACAAAAACTAGTAAAAGTTAAAAGGAAGACGCCGCAGAAGATCAGGAAGATCTTCTTTTTTCGAATGGCAAGACAATGAGAGAAAACAATCTTTAACTAAACAAATTATAAACAATGTTTACAAGGAAGCAGTAACAATTTTCTTTTGTAAATGACTTAAAATAATATACAAGTTAATCATTTCGTCCAAAAGCTATAATGATATCACCTAGAACTCTAAGCGGAAAGTCAGCAAACGTGGGCTTAGTTGTTACTAAGCATAGATTTGTGTTCATTACTCCACGCGAAGTCACGTGCTTCAACTAGCATCCATGACGTCATGGGGCAATGATTAATGGCTCACTCGAATGTCAATGAACTCAAAAGGAAATAGATACCATTCCGTCTAGTTTACACAAGTTAGATAATTAAAAAAAAACATCTTGCTATTAAAGATGACTGTTATTCGATTTTAATTTGATTTCCGTTCGTGACATATATTATTAGCTATGCTCTGATTGTTTGTTCTTGTGTTATGAATTTACCGAAATCTATTAATAATTCACTCTTGTCTTATTTATTTCTTGTCTTATAAATAACTTTATGTAACTCTCTCGGTTGTCTAGTATATACAGGCTATAAAGCAAATCCCTGTTCTGGGTACAAATCCCGGGTCGAATCAGAATTGCCAACAACGACTGCAAAAAGTTTCAATTTGATCAAATGAACGATGCATGATCGCATAGTTCATGAACAAAAAGTAATTATAATATTTTATGATTTAACTATCATAATATATGACTTGGTCAAAGTGAAATCATCTCATGTTTATCATAATATATAAAAACTTCAAATTATATTAATGGTATTATTTACTATAAGTGTTAATAAAACGTGCAAGATTTTCCAATTACTTTTTTTATTATATTGATTTCTTAGTATTAATGTCATTTTTGTGACAAATTTTTTTTTTTTTTTTGGTTTTAAAGAAATTGTACCAAATATGATCTGGATTCCGAAATGCAGCACTTATTATAATATAAGATTTCTTAATAGTCAATATCAAATTTCCAGTCTCAGAAGTGTAAAGTTACTTGATTGGTTCCAGGCTCAAAGATATCGTGAGAGGCGACGTCTGGCTACCCCAAGTCCAACACCCTCGCCACCGCGTCGCGAACCCACCTCCCAGTCTTCAGGCAACTGGTTTAAATCCCTCGACAGGCTTGGCAGGAAGCGAGAGAAAAATGCCAAGGTAAAATAATTGACGTCACATTGAATATACATTAGTACAGTAACAGTCTGTGAATGTCCCACTGCTGGGCTAAGGCCTCCGCTCCCTTTTTGAAGAGAAGGTTTGGACCTTATTCCATCACGCTTCTCCAATGCGGATTGGTGGAATACACATCTGGCAGAATTTCAGTTAAATTCGACACATGCAGGTTTCTTTACGATGTTTTCCTTCACCGTCAAGCACAAGATGAATTATAATAACAAATTAAGCACATGAAAATGCAGTGGTGCTTGCCCGGGTTTAAGCCCACGCTTAAGATTCACGCGTTCTTACCCCTGGGCCATCTTGGCTTTTTTCACATATATTTTAGTTAAATACAATACTATCAGTATTGTATTTATTACATTGCTAGTTTAAAAAAAGGAAAAAAGTCCAAGTTATGCAATAGTAGTTTTTATATATTCATTCATATTGACAGTCACAAACATAGACAAGTCATTGCGTATTTTTTTACAGTTAGTTTATCGAATGTATATTAATTTATACTAGTAATCGCCCATTGGTCGAAATTTGACCGAATTCGTTATTGTAAATATGAGGAGAATGTGAATTTTCATCGAACACACTTTTTTCTATTTTTATTCGCAATTCGTCAATGAACACCAGATTAAAAAAAGAAAATCGCTTGACAGAGTCGAATCACAAAGATATTGAACGTTAAACGAACTCTTGTCTTTGCCTATTAATATGCATATAGATTTATCGGAGCGACACTGCACTCTGCGTATATAACGAGTACTAAATAATGTAATCGAAAAACTACAAAAAATGGTTAAAATTTTTAGACAAAATTTCAACGATTTAAAAAACTAGAAAAACGCATTGTAGATTAGTAACATATCGATATACCAACACGCGCTATATTTAATTAAGTAGCGTACTGTGCTATTCGTTATAAACTCACATATGTCATTCGTGTAATTTTGAAAACCGACCAACGGTGATATGCTAATTTGAAACTAAAATCTTTGTAATGTTATAATTATTATTGTCAATGTCGCATATCACTTTCTGATATAACACGTTTTACGTTGAGTTTCGAATTCTTACAAAATACTTTAGAATGCTCTACTGAGCAATTAATTAATTATTTTTATGTATTCCTAGCATTTAGACTTTAATACTGAATCCGTATTTAAAATTTATATTTATCTTTATAGGTTGAAAAAGAAAGCATAATAACAACAGAAGACGAATCCAGCCGTCGAGTCTGGTCCAAGCCGACAAAACCTTTAAATTCACCGGCGAAAAACCTCCGATTCTTCGGCGATACTGATCCGGAGTCTGATGCTAACGTCAAACGCAGTGTGACCAAAAACAAGAGTCATTCGAAAAACCATGGCACGCTCCGAAAGACCATATCAAACTCCAGCGCAGGCCTAGACGAGATCGACCACAGTGAATTATCGAATAAGAGTTATTCTCTTTCCAACCTTCACAGAGAAGATAAGAGCGAATCGCCGAAAACAAAGGAATATTACAAGAGGAATTTGAAAAATATCTCAGAAATTCAAAGCAATTCCGAGAATGAGAGTCAATTTGGAAAGAAGATGGCGACGAAGCCCCCCATCAGTCCATACGATCGGTCTAGGAGTCACAGCAGCTCGAAAACATTGAAGGCCAGTAAAGCTGACGTCAGGCGCCATGGAAGAATCGACGATAGAGGCAACTCGACTGAATTGAGGAACAGCAAACAGGAGTTGAGCAGAGATGTAAAGTGAGTATTGAAATATTATGCAAATCTGATACGTTATGAATTAAAATAACGTAAGTAACAGCCTACAATGTTCTGGGCAAGGTCACCTTTTGAAGAGTTAGACTTACTTTTTCCTTGCTATGTACATACGTGGCAAATAATCATCGCAAGCGTAGGTACGCGTTTTATCGCTATGACAATTTCAAAATTCACATGTTCCTTTGTTTTGGTGGTGATTCTAATACGATGGAAAATAATTTATATACTTATTACAGAGCGCGCCGCAGGACGCCGGTGACCAATTCTGGTGAAAGCAGCACAGAAGGAGACTCAAGTCAGCAGTCACAACGTAGTGTTGTTTACCTGCACGCAACTACCGGTAAAAAAAAATCTTAGTGGCTCTGACATTTGATATGAGAGATAAATAAATGTTACCTAAATGTAAATTATTTTTTAATTTTAACAAAGAGTTAAAAATAAGTACATATAAATAAGCACTCCATGTCCTATTGCGCAAATTAATCTATTTAATTTAAAAATTTATTGTTTAGTTATATCAGTAACTATTTATCGCGTCACAATATAAATATTATAAATGAATGGCAAAAGTCTCATTCAATTTGTACTTGTATGAATATAACATATCGTATGTCTGAGAATCAGTTTTATAAAAAATGTAATTAATTTCTCACGTCTTGGTAAAAAAAATATGTTTGTTTTAGTTGGAGATATCCCCGATCCCGGCCGGCTAACCAGAAACCGCTCGCGTGACGATGTTTCCTCGGTCGTATCTTCGAACATTCAAGTACGAAGCTCAACGAAAAGCTTTTCTCTATTCGCTCCATGGACACCACGTCACTACAATGACCAGTACGACGTACATTATGCTCAAAAACCAAGAAAGCCTAAACAAAAAGAAAGCGAGAGATTTAAAAAGGCACCGACAAACAAGAATTTACAAGATGACAGACCGGCAACGTTACAAAAAAATAAATCGTATAGCCAAACGACCTTGAGTCGACGGCCGAATTCCCAGAGTAATCGCTTAACAAGCTCAAGCACAACACTATACAGGCGGGACAAGAGGGGGAAAGAGAATGACATTTCCCAAAGTACAATTTCGCGTAAAAGTACGAATGGAAAGAAGAGTCAATCCAGCGAAATATTAAATAGAGACGAGAGAGAGCGAGTGTCTCGATCGATATCGATACCGAAAGACAAAAAAGCCGGCTGGTTTAAATTGTCGAATAAAAATAAAAAGCAAGAAAATACACGCGTCCGATAATAATATATTTACTTATGCCGATATGTCAAAAAACATAACTTCTTTCAGATATTTTATTTACGTTTTTAGTTTTATAATTACAATTGCGCTATTCGTAATTCCATCCACAGATAACAAATAAAGAATAACTAACGCATTGTGACAGCGAATTAAATTTTTTTCAAATATTTAATTAAAACAATATCAGCCCTTAAATAATGTCTTTAAGACACTTATAAAAGACGACTGTTTATAAACTAAAATTATAATTATGTTTTATTAATATTTCCTAAAAACAAGTTACTTTTAAAGGTGTGCCATTTGCAAAAAGAATGTTACCAATCTTTAGCCTAAGTATATTTTTATTTTAAAATAATGTAACTATAACTATGGTTCTCCTTTACTAATAATGGAAAAATAGTTTTGTGCCCATTTCAAATGATTTTGCTTTTAAGATCTCTATATTATAATATCTAATGCTTTTGTTTGTAAAATTTATTAGCATGGTTTCTAATAAGTTGAACGTTTGAAGTAAATGTAATAATAATAAACAATAAAAAGTCTAATTTTACGTTTTTTTAATTTATTTTATCATATTTTATTCTAGATTTATGTTCTTTTTTTAAATATGGACTACTAAAAAGTGTACATATTCCCAATAATTTTGGTAAAGTCTAATAAGGATAATTTGGCGCAAGACCACAATCGGAATTAATTTCGACATCTTGTCAAATGTCACAGACTAAATTTTATGAAATATATAGAAAAACAGTAAGTATATGTTATGATCTTCGGGTGTTCGTTTACGTTCTTCAAAAGAACAGAAAAACAAGGAAAGAAAAAGAAAATTGTTGAATAATTTTGATTTCAAAAAAACTTGCTTAAAACTTGCTTAGAATTTAGTCAGGAAACATTTTCATAAGTAACAAAATATATCATCGTCAACTGAAAATTAATAGGATTTATCCAGTGCCAGATTAACCACGTAGGAAGTGTAGCAATTACTACAGGCCACGTGTAATTTTTGGAGTGAAACTTATTAAGACGTAGTATACTCAATATCACAAATACGTGAAACAGAAACGTTACAGCTTTTTCTATTAAGATAATCCACGTTACAATTATTTTCGAAATTGAAGCGGAACAAAAATGAGTTAAAGAACACTATGAGTCACGAACGTTTGAATCTCTCACTTTGATGAATATATGTAGAATATGATTTGCTCAGATAAATTGATACGAATAGTATTATTTTTAAATATGCCCCAAGAAATCTAGAAAGTTACTCTGTAAAAGATTAATAAATAATTTTAAATTATAATATTTCAATATATAATAATTCAACGTAGAAAATTGATAAAAAATAACATTAGCTATTCCTAAAAATATGATATACCTACTTTGTAAAAAATATAAACTGAGAAATAATATCAAAATTATTCTAAATTGCCAGACCAATCTTGTCTCTGGCTTTTTGTACTTGTCAGAGCCTAACAGGGCCTATTCATCAAATATGTATTTGATGATAATTTTAAGAGTTCGAAGCTCTTGGAGCTTTTAACTTAAAGCATCAAAATACTGGTATCCAGAGCAGTTGTATACTCTATTTGTCAAGTGTCAACGCAACGTCACTCCAAATCTTGCCGACATGGAGTTTTTTCCGATTTTACTTTTAGTTATAATTGCGGTATTATAGTATTGCAATCAATAATTATTAAAATAGACCAATTTAAATGACGATATTTTAACAACAGCAGCCATGGCAAGAAGGTATCGTGATGCCGCTGCGAAACTGCAGCAAAGTGTTCAAAAACATTTGAATGTTATGAAAGAAGTGTCTTCTTCGGAAGACGACGAACCATTCGACCAAAATGTATTAGATGGAGTGTTCCAGAGTTATTGGCGAGGGGGTGGCGATAAACAAATGCTTAATAGAACTAAGAATCTTTTAGAAGAAGCTATAAGTGGTCGGTCTGTTACGTGTCTAATTTGTATCGGTTCTATTAAACGAGTAAACGCAATCTGGACCTGTGGTCACTGCTACTCATATTTTCATCTTTCATGTATACAAAAGTGGTCGAATGATAGTATAAGCTTACGGAGTGAAGAAAATCATGGCCCTATCGCAGTGTTTTTACCAAAAAAAATTGAATGGTGTTGTCCAAAATGTAGACAGTCTTATAGCAAAGAAGAAATACCTCGTAAATATCGTTGTTTTTGTGGCAAGACTGACGACCCTCCTTTTCATCCTTGGTTAATACCGCACACATGTGGAGAGGTGTGCGGTAAAAGACTGTCTATTGGAGACAATTGTATGCATAAATGTCTATTGCTCTGTCACCCTGGTCCTTGCCCCCCGTGTCCCCAGACCGTAAATGGAGTATGTTACTGCGAGAAAGAACATAAAAAAGTAAGATGCAGTGCTGCTAAATGGTCATGTATGCAGCAGTGTAAAAAAGTTTTGCCATGTAAATCCCATGTATGTGAAAATGTATGCCATATTGGAGACTGTCTTCCTTGTAATTATACAAGCTTGCAGTCATGTCAGTGTGGGGCTGAAAAGACAAAACGGCCATGCAATGACCTAAAATGGCAATGTACAAAACAATGTAATAAATCATATTCCTGCGGGTACCATAAATGTGAAAAGGTATGCCATACAGGCAGTTGTGGGGTGTGTCCAAATTCAGGAATCAGGTCCTGCCCCTGTGGAGCCAACCAACGTTTCATTCAATGTCCAGATGCTATAGAAACCTGTGTCAGCACTTGTGGAAAGCAACATGATGACTGTGAGCATAAATGCCCAGCAAAATGCCACAAAGGACCCTGTCCACCATGCCAAGTCTTGATTGAAAAGAAATGCCATTGTTCAACACACACCAGATCGCTACCATGCAGCAAAGAGTTTAGATGTGAAACGAAATGTAGAGGCACAAGATTGTGCGGTAAACATGGATGCGGAAGAAAATGCTGCAATGGGAACTGTCCTCCATGTGAAAAGGTTTGTGATAAATCTTTACAGTGCGGCCGACATAAGTGTACTACTGTCTGTCATCATGGGCCATGCTATCCGTGTCCATTAGAATCAAAAGTTACTTGTCGTTGCAAAGAAACATATGTCACTGTTCCATGCGGTAGAGAAAAAAACACAAAACCACCAAAATGCAATCTCCCATGCAAAATTAAATACAAATGTGGCCATACGGATGAGAACAAACACACTTGCCATTTTGGTGACTGTCCACCATGCAAAGCAATTTGTAACAAATTATATAAAAAATGCAGTCATAATTGCACGGCTACTTGCCATGAATATGTTTTGGTTGTTTTTAAACAGGTGGAAAAACCTGCCACACCTTGGGAAGTTCAACCACCAAAGTCTAAAATAATGGCAATTGATTGCCCTCCTTGTGAAAGTCCAGTTGAGGTAACATGTTATGGAGAACATGAAACAGACACTCAAGCTTGTCATAAAGCAGGGCGAAGGCCTTGTGGACGTGAATGCGGTCGCCCACTTGCATGTGGAAACCATTCATGCGAACTGTTATGTCACTTATATCAATATGACCCAGACTATTCAAATGTGCCTTACACTTGTAAACCTTGTAACAGAGAGTGCTCTGTACCCCGTCCAAAGAAATGCACTCATAAATGTGCAAAACGCGGTTGCCATCCAAGGCTGTGTCCACCATGTGATACTATTGAAAGAGTGGCATGTTATTGTGGTATAACAGATTTATACTTACGTTGTCGGGAACTTTCTACGGCAACAGATGATATGCTCAGTTGTAAACAACAGTGCTCAAGAAATTTAGACTGCGGTCACCGTTGTAGAAGTTTATGCCATCCCGGACCATGTGGACAAAATCAGATTTGTATTAAAAGAACTAAAATTCACTGTCCTTGTGGTAATTTAAAGAAAGAAGTCCCTTGTATTTCTGTTCGAAATGGAGATATCACGATACAATGTGATGAAATTTGTAATGCTAAAAAAATTGCCTTAAAGCTAGAAAGGGAAAAGCAAGAAAAGAGGTTAAAAGAATTAGAGGAAGAGAGAAATCGTAAAGAGTTAGAAGAATATGAATGGAAACTAAGCGGAAAGAAAAAGAGATACAAGGAGAAGAAAATAGTTATAAACAAAGATGACCGCAATTTGGTTCAAAAATATTGGGTTCCTATTTTATCAGTAGTGGTAGTTATTTCGGCTGGTGTTTATTACATTTTTAATATTTAGTGTGATAAGGAATAATTATGTAACATAAATAATCTTAGGGTTGTGAATTAATTAATTCATGTAAGATTTTATCTTGCTGCATGCTATAATACTGGTATAATGGATGTTTTTTGTATATACTATTTTATTATAATCTGCACATAATTGTCATTATGAGTAAATGTTAACAAAGAAAGAATTGTTTACACATATTGTACTTGTTTGAGAGACATGAAAAAGTCAAGATTAATTATCATCTAATATATATTGTATAGTTATACTGAAATGACATTAAATATAAGAACTGGAATTTTTATAATTTATTATATACATAGATACTCTGAATATAAATAAATTGAAATTGTTTTGGTTTTATTTCTAACTATAACCTATCTCAATTGTTAGATTTTAGACTGAAACAAATAAAGAAAAACAAATGATTGATAAAAATATATTTATTAATTGTAAAACATAAAACTTATTACAACAGTGGTATTGTGTAACATTAATATTATTTATCAAATAAAATAAAGCAGCTGTTACTTGATTAAACATCATAATAGTATAAAAATATTATATTGCAACATAATTACAGTTCTATGGTATAAAGTAGAAACATTGATCTTTGGGAATTTTATTCCACATATACTTGTCCTCTAAAAGTTGAGATGCCAAAACTATTATAATATACCAATTCCTTTATAATATACTAGACTTAGCTCTGAGGTTTATGCTTAAATACAAAATATTATCTATTAAATTCATTTCAATTAATATATAAATACTGTTACTTCTGTGAAGCATATTTCTGAATGGTATAACTAATAATGAACATGAGTTTTATAAAATACTTTATGTAAGTTAAAAAGGTTTAATTCTGCTTAATAACTGATAATTCCTATCTGCCCACGGTAGAAAATATTGCTTTGTGCTAATTACACATTCCAGAAGCATCATACAGTCGGCTTCGGCCCTGTGTGATACTATTGGTTCCTTTCTCAACAATGTTTTGTAAATATTTGTCAACTTCAAACTTATTGTCGACTGTTTATTTTTGTCACTTTCACATTTTGGTGTAGTTGTTAAACTGGTGAATGATTCTATCATATTGTCAATTTCTCTCCAATTCTCTGGAGTCACATTTAGATCAGGCCAAGCATCTTCACCTAGAGTACTGTCACTGCTATCAAAATTTCGTTTGCACACATTTGAAGCTTCCATTTGTATAAAATCATTATCCTTAAGTATTTTCTTAAAAGCTTTTAAAGAATCTACACAGTATAAGCCGTCAGGTAAAACGGCTTTCGCATTTGCAAATTCATTTTTTATAATTTTAAAATCAAATCTGTTGCCATTGTGTGCTATCAAACACACTGGTTTCGGAGCATCTAAAAATGCTTTAATACATTTAATTTTATCTTCAAACACAGGTTGGTTAATTAAATACTCATTAGACAGTCCAGTTAACTGGGCAGCTTCGTGTGACAATTCTGTTTGCGGGTTAAAGAGATACGTCAATTTACTTACTGGTGGCAAATTATAAATATCTGCTTGTTCTATATCACTACGTAATACACAGAGGAATGTGAGTTCTATGACTTTGGGAACATGATCCTTGGCTGGCAGTCCAGTAGTCTCCAAGTCAAAGAACATGAAAGTTTTGATAGTCATTTTATAGTTATAGGCTAAAGCTGATACTGATTCTGTTGTGAGTTGACTTATATTTTAATAACATTTATTACATTTCCTGTAGGCGATTATTATAATCTTTGGGTCGTTACAGGGGGATGTCCCAAACACGAACATTTAAAACATTTTATTTTAATCACAGGAAGAGAACTGAGTAAAAACAAACAGCTTTGACGTTGAAATAATCAGTGTTCTCAACCTAAAGCCAGGCAGTTATCGTACCAGGGCCGTAATATTATCGTATATGGATCAAAATTATCGTTCATCAGGATAATGATTATAATACATAAAAACAACAATATGTTGCTTTATAGTTTAAATCAGTTGTAAACTAAAAAAAAAAAAAAACAAACAAAAAAATAGATGTATGTATATGAACAATATTTAATGTATTTTGTTTTCATGTCATTGATTTTGTTATCATTTTATCACTCTATAATAAAAGGCAATATAATTATAAGGTTATATAGGTTTTTTTTTATTTAATAATTTATTCAAAGGTTAAAGACGTATAGCATATTTTTCATTTTTTTTTTAAATCAAGAACTAGATAATATTGCAGAGCTATATAAACTAAACACATCAATAGTACCTGATTATGCCCTAGTTTCTGTAACGCTGATTGCAACGTATTTTTTCTGAATAATTATAATTGCTCGATGCCAACCGATCACGCAAGAGATAGTGGCAATTTTATAAGAACAATATGTTTACTTAAGATAACTAAAAGCATTATTTTAAAGATTTCAGTTTAAATGTACTTTCCAAGGCATGTATTTTTTTAAGGTAATAAAGTTCGTAATTTATAACATTTCCGTATATTGTCTATTTGTAGAAGGTTTGTCAATTGTGTACTTACATCATTATGACGTTATCACTCATACTTACTCCCAACACGAGTAACTTATGGGGAATAAATAATACTCACTTATTAAATCATTACTCTATATTTTTCTTTAAAGATGTAGAACAGTTTGTATAAATACTTATTTAGATGAATTATATATGTTTTTAAATACAAATTTAATTTAACAAATACAAAATATTTCATTCTATATTTAACTTTTATCCCAGCAGCACAAAGCTGTTCCTACGCCTATAAGAACTATCCCGAAAACGGAACCTGGAAACAAAATTTGTCGGTTATGATTAAATTTAACAATCAAGCCACTTGCTAACCACCGGAAAACGTGAACATTGTAAAAGTAGTATTAACAACATCAGCCAAAAAATAAGGCTGTTTAACTTACTTGTATGTTTTCTAATATAATATATACATTCTAGCAATAAATGAAACGAAACCTTGATTTAAAGGTTCCTCGGTCCCCACGATAGAGCCTGTTAAAGCTGTGAACGCGAAAGCCAGGCTGTTAGCCGCTGGCACAGCGAGAGAGAGCGGAACGCGTTGCACCACGACCAAGTATACCAATGACCCTATCTGATTCACCAACCAGGGCAGCACATACTGTAAAACGTATTTAAAATGTATTAAATAGTTTAAGTAAGAAAGGTGAAAACATATTAACAAGTTGAAAAAACCAAGTAAATTGAATGCCTCGTTATCCCAACGGTATTTGTTTATTTGCTTTTCAAGCCTCAAAACTAATAGTAAAAGGTATACAGGACGACACAAGCTGTATTTGACGCCATTATTATTTTTCATAATAATAATGGCGTTAGTATGGCGTTCTTGATGAGTCTTTATTGTACTTAGCACACGAGGCATCGTCAGTTTAAATATATGCATGTACGTACTAGGTCACTCCGTAAACGAACGCTACTTTGTAAATCGATCTTTACTTCATTGAATGATTTTGTTCACCTTTTAGATTGGTCTGAATTTTCTAGATAAAATCCAGTAAACCAGAAATTTACGCTCGACTTGGACAGAAGAAAAAAATAGTAACTCCTTGAAAAATATTAATATCCTACTTCGCAGGTCTTTGCAGCATACTACTTAAATAAATTTGACACGACACCTCAACCATCCAGTGTTTAGTGATCAAAACAAATTATAGAGTGATAGAACTCATAAGCACCACTTAGTTTTTATGTGTTTATAAGTAATTAATCTCGTGCTCGACAGTTAAACCATTAACAAAAAAACAATTTCATCCAACATCTGTTGCATAAAATTCTGACACACTTATCGCATTAGATCAGCTAGGTGGAAAAAGCTCTAAATTTCTTAATAGGAGAGGCTTCTGCCACGTCGGGATATTAAAGCGTTGCTACATGATTATGGGCAAATTATAATTTAAAAAATCTAAATTGATAATTTTATCGTAAATTGGTGATCGCTTTTAATATTAATTAATTACCCTCCAGTTTCCCACAAGAAATGATACTTCCGCAAAGACCTGGCCTGTCCAAGATTTCGCTTGCACTTTACGTAAACCTTTAGTACCCTGGCGGATGAATGGATTCGTGCATCCCCATAGAACGCCAGTCAGCAGGAGCAAACCTGAAATACGAAATATTGGTTCAACCGCAGGACCCGGACAAATACCGGGGATCGATTAGACTCAAATTTTATTAGTGATTAAATATCACATTATAACAGACGAGCAAACTACTCGATCAATATTTCACGCAAGAGTTCGAAAATGCGCTACTTATGATTGGATGACAGAATTCCATGACTTCATACATCTATTCTTCCACTGTTCCACTGATTTCCTTAAATCTGATCACCACATTAATTGAAAACACAAATGAAATTTTATATTCTCTGTTACTATTTCATTATCTTAAAGTACAGTTTTAGAAAATTCAATCAAATTATAATTGTTATCAAAATGTTAACTGTTGTTTATGTGCAACAATTCAACTTAAAATACAATTCTTGCTCTCATTTGGGCTTGAAATTTGTTTTGTAAAAAATAAAACAGTAACCTTTTATTAATGATTTATATAAAATAATTACAAAAGTAACATTTATTATGATATTCAAATATATATTCTAAAAAATAAAATGTATGACATTAAATAACAATAATTATTATAAATGACAAAATATTTAAATCATGATTGTAATTGTATAAATAACAAAGCATGTTTAAAAAAATATAGTAAATTATTATATCAGCCTACATTTTTGGCATTAATTTTGACATCACAGTATTTCAATAGTTCTAGAAAATAAATTTAAAAAAACAATATAATAATATTTATGACATTTGAAATTCAATAAAATCAGTTAAGTACTTCACTAATTTCAAATTTTATCATTCAAATATATATAATATGCAATTATAAAATTCTTAATACACAATATACTTTTAGTAAGTCATTATTATACTTTTACACAATAATCTTTTTTAAATGCAAGTATGCCTTGATATATTTACTTATTGCTCGATAAAATACTTTTAATATAATTACTATAGTACTCATTTTATTACTCAATTTATTTTGGTAGTTAATAACCAAGAGGAACACCTATAGTCATTGGTTTGACTTCGGAGAAAAGACAATGGTTTTCATCTAACCATGGCACCATATCTCTTGATAAAGCAACAAAACCTGCTAATGCAAATAAACAGTCATTTTCAGCACGATGAGCATCTTCAGCTTTTCGATTCAATACTCTCTCATACACATCTTTAAGTTTATATTTTTCCTTTGGTTTTTCTCCATCAGTCCATACAAACCTTCTGCGTACTTTGGAAATAGGACTTGGTTTATATATTTTTTTAGTAGTAGTTGGCCGTTCTGGAGTTTTTTCATTTTTTGATTGTAAAGAACTTGTGTCCACTTTTGACAGATCTGTTTCATCAATACATTCAACTAATGATGAACTTGAATCATTTTGATTTGATTTTGTAACTGTAGTATTCACATATTTCTTTTCCAATATATCATAAAAACTGTGGTAGCAATCAGCGCAGAGGAGGTCATCAGATAAACTAACACCAAGCTTTACTAAATGATTTTTTAATATAGGAAAATCAAAATTATGTCCATTTTGAGCAATAAGGCAAACCGGTTTGGTAAGTGTTTTTAGAAACGTATTTATCATCGTAAATGTATCTCTATTAAAAGTAGACTCATGTTCCAATAGGTCGTTGCATAGGCCAGTCACTTCTGAACAACTTGGTGCCACCATTCTTCCTGGATTAAAACAAAGTGTGAGCTTATGCTGAACACGAGGCGTGGCTCCCGCACGCGTTTCGAGAATATGTTGCCTTTTCACAGCTACCAAACTCAGTTCTGTTATTTTAGTTTTGTTGTTTTCCTCTTTCGGTAAGCCGGTGGTTTCAATATCTAGGAATACGTATGTTGCAATCGGAGACATTGTGTATAATTATCTAATACAGACTACAATACTATAAACAGCAGAAAACTTTGCTTACCCAAACTTTCCAACATTTTGATAACACATAAATGAGGATAAAAATATTATTAACGTATGAAATTCCTTATATTAATCGCTTTAACATCATATGTACATAACTAAGTGTAAAGTGTAAATATATGTACTTTATTTACTAATAACAATAATTTTATTAGATTTATTGATAAATATAAAATGTCATTCTACTAAATCCACTTCTGCATTATGATTTGTGCATTCGATTTCGTGTTGCCACTCGCTAAATAAAAAATAATATGAAGAGACGTGATTTAGTAACGTTCCTCAAAAAGAAGCTTCAAAAATATTTTTATAATCCGTAGCTATCCAATGAAGCAAACGCTGACTGTTCCACCAATCGTCGTTTTTAGGTTAATAATCTAGTATATAGTAATTCTGGTGATGACTGAAAATCGAAATATACTTTAGTAATAGACTAGTAAACAATTTTGAAACATCATTTTAAAAAAGATTTTGATTTTTTTATCATGTTGATATTACTTTTCTTTTCATAGTATCATGTTAATATTACTTTACTTTAAAAAAATTAACCAATTATTGAGATAAAAAACTGTATTTTAAAGTAAGGTTCATGATTGACCTTGCGCTATGACATATATGGCTGAGCACTCCGCACTCCTCGCTCTCTAACACATAAGCGGTTAAGCATAGTTTTTATTTTAAAATAAATCATATCAATAACAAAACTGTTGTCATCATGACAGTAACTTAAGCATATATAATAAAATATTTAATTATATATATAAAGGGATAATAAAAAACAATCTTTTCTAATATAGTTTACTTATATTGCTATAGATTTTTCATAAATATTGCACTAAAATTACCTTTCATACAAAAATAATAGGCACTAGAAATTACAAGCATTTTGCAAAATATTATAACTATAGTTCTTATTCTATTAGCGTAATTAAATAGTTACATTCACTTTTGAAGTGAAAAATTATTAAAAAAATAACCCAAAACTTAATTTACTTATTTTTAAAGATGGTAATACTCATTCTTTATATGCAAGAAATCCCTTTGAAATATAAATAATAAAAGTATTGCTGCTGCGTGGCCATAACTGGCCATAAGGTGAAGAGTGTAGAGCTACTCAACAGACGTCGCTATGCGTAATGTAATCCAGTAACTGACACAAAAAAAATTAATTATGAAAAATATACTGAAGTTATACTTCTTGATTAAGTAGATGAATTGAAACAAAAGTTATAAATATCATCATTTTTTTCATAAGTTTAGTTAAATATTGTTTTTATCAACCTCTTTAATAACTAAATTTTAAACTGCCTTTCTGAATCACCGACCTGTTGCGAAGAAAATGAATATAATTTCATAACAATAATTATACAGGTTGATCACTAAAAATATATTCTTATCGTCAGCACACAACAATTTTACTACACAGTAGGTGATTTTTGTGAGTCGACTTGTCGTGCTTTCGACCATACTGATTTCGGATATAGGAAATAAAAATTACTGTACGCCTGCCTGATGATCTAGGAAGTGTTTTTGGACACTCGTTACTACTTCAATATTGCTTTCGATTAATGGGAGTTGATAGCGTAACAGTGTAGGCCATCAAAGCCTCGATAGTGACTTGCCTCTTTCTTACAGTCACTAGTTAAAACGATAGTGATTTGGACCCAAGAATTATGAGAGTCTATTGCGGTTAACTTTGTTAATTTTTCACTTGGACTTTGTTAGCTTGGAAAGCTAATATCAACTTTGCAACTGGCATTGATATTATTTTTTTTCTTCATAATTTCTGACAATGTCGACTACAGTGTACAATTTTTGAATGGCATTACGAACAGCACGTTCTTCATTTGCCAAGTTACGCCTTTCAGCTAGTAGAGCTCTTGCTCTGTCCGAGTCACGTGATGCGGCGCGGGTTATGTGAGCTGACTCTACTCGTAATGAAGTATTCCGCTTGTGGAGGTCGGCGACTTCTCTTTTACGAGCTGAAATTTAAATTGTTGGTATACTTATGTATGCTATTATTTTTTATTAAAAATATAATTTTCAACAAAATGAATTTCCCTATCTGGACTTTTACTCCATTTTTGTGGGGTACTCATGAGCAAATAAACGCCACCTGCTCACCACTACCACATTGCTACTGTTTAATTATTTTTAACACTGTCAATGCACAGTCACCCGGAGATGTCCAGTACTGACTTTAGGAACGGATTGAAGCCGGTACCACGAATGAATCAATCTTAATAAGTTCTTAGGTGCTAGAAAATGCAAATTATTATAAACTAGCTGTCTCTTATACTTTAGAAAACTAGAAACCTGGTGCGCCAAGATAGCTAGAGCAGGCTCTCGTTAAACGTTAAATGGAAAATAATAGTGATTATGTATTTAATAACATTGCATATATTAATTATTGTGGAAAGTACCTCGAAATCGAATTTTTAAATTTTTTAAAATTGCATCACCTACCTAATTCGTATTCTTTGTAAGTTTTAATAATTGCTTCGATTCCTGTCCAAGAACAAGATTCATCAACTTGACAGCTAAAATCTTTAACTTTTTCAGCATTATCCGAAAAAGTTTCACTAGCCGCAGAATTTTGGGGCTCATCCATAGAAGTTGCTTGCGTTGACGTTACAGTTATAGCACAATCTGTCGTCTTTAAAGATATTATCTTTGAAATATTTGGTATATTAATACTTGGATAATATTTTCCCTGTTTCATTTTTTTAATATTTTCACTGTCAAACCCGGGGTTAAGATCTCTTTTCCGAGTATCTTGACCACTGAAATGTTTGACGCTTCTATCCGCCATTTTAGATAACCTATTTAATTGAGAGAAGTTCTTTTCGGCAAGTACATTTATACTGTCCCCCTCCTCGAAGAAGGAATCCAATTTCTTTTTAATAAGATTGTTATTTTCGTTGACATGTTTCTTTATATCCGTTAAAATCTGCAACTGGTCCTTTGGGTCTAGTTCAACAATTTTGTATTGAATCGTTGGCTGCTTTAATATCTGATCCGATTCGACAGTACCATGTCTGCGTTTCCTTTCTTTCACTATTTCTTGCCATACCTTTTCGTAATCTAATAACACAATAAAAAGTCATGAATAAAAAATGAAAATTGTCACAATCATAAAAAGCTGTTACTTAAATAATTTTACAAAGGAATACATATATCAATGCTAAAATAAAACAAAGACAAACCACACAGGTACAGGTTATATACTAAAGACATATGTTCAAGATAACTAATAAAATAAAAACTTAATCAATTAACCTTCTTTATACTGACGAGATGCGATAGTCAAGTTTAAATTTTTAAAAAAAATTCTTTTCGTATGCTGGTCCACTCCCGGCCCTTTTTCTAATGTGTCTAGACATATGTTTTTTGGCATTGGGTAATCTTTGGATCGTTTTGGAGCATTTTCTTCTTTATAAAGGCAATCTATTCTCCCAATAGCTATATACGCCGATGCAACTGCGTCTCGACTAATTAGTCTTTCTTGACGCTCTAGTTCTCTTTCTGAAAAGTTGGAATAAATTATTTAATTATTTACATACAAAAATAAAATATTTTTAGGCCTATATAATACCTTCGAATTCGTCTCTTGAAGCCAACCTAAAATGAGAAAGGAACTCAGCTTGCTTGTTATCAATCTCTTTAGTTTCATTTTCAATAGGAATTTCTTTGTACTCTTCTATAATAGAATTGTATTTTTCTAACTCGTCTTCTTCATAATCACTGCCGCTTTCATTACTATCTTCGTCTGTGTTATACTTTGTATTTGTAAATTCTTTGAAAACTTCCGCTTTCATTTTTTCCGGAGTTATTATATTTTTTAAATTATCTTGAGCTTTTTTGCCTTCAGTCTTTTGGGTATCGTTGTTTTGGGTAATTTTTGGATCTCGATTAGATAAGTACTTAAGTCTCCGCAACCTTTTTCTCTGTTCGTAAATGTCGAGTGCACTTATTTCCTCTGGTTTAGCTACTTTAGGCCTTATGTTTGTTATTACTATCTTTGGTTGGAGTTTGGAGTCCATTTGATAAGGACATGCAATGTATAGTTTATCATTGGTTTTCGTCTGGTCAAATGTCTTCTGTATTTCTTTTTTATTTTGCCCAACGATCTTAGGGTATTCACCTTTCACAAATGTTTGATTTAATTTGCTATCCGTATCTACTATCATTGGCACTTGATAAACAATTTGAGGATTCATTAATACTTTTTGGTTTGGTGTTTGAAAAACTAAATCGGACTTTCCATTAAGTGTTTGTAATACGTTATTATTTGATTTTAGAACATGTATTTCTTTACCGATTGAAATATTTTGAGATTTACTAGTTGTTATTTTTAAATCATTACTAGGGGCCGGTATTGAGTCGTTTTGCTTGTTTTCATTAGAAGCTACTCTTACTTTATTTGCGTCGGCATTAACTTTAGAATTGTTTTTAATCATCATTAGGTTAGCTGGGAACTGTACATTGCTTAGATAAACGAAATTTGGCTGCAAAACAACATTTTTAGTTTCAGATTGACTAGATTTTTCAACTTTAGATTTTTGTTTCAAATCTTGCTCTTGTAAAGTACCTTGAGATTTCTCCTTCACGACAATCTTGTTACCATAAATTTGGTTTTCAGTTATTAAATTCTCGAAGTCATTCTCGTCATAATTATCTTGATGCATACGTTTCAATGAAACGACTTTTGAAGATGCACCATTTTCGTTAACGAGTTCTTCTTTACATTTTTTTGGCTGACTAGACGGTCGTGAAGGAGCTTGCATGTTTTTTGAATCGAAATTTGTCCTTTGTAATAAAACTTGAGGATTTTGTTGTTGAATTGCTAATAACATTTTTGCATTTGATGGATTTTTATTTTGTATAAAAACTATTTGGTTTTTTGGCTCGGTAAATGATGTATCTGGAGGTTTAGGTTGAAAGTTTGACTTATTTGTGTCTAAATTTATTGGATTAAATATAGAACATGTATTTGTAGATGGAGGAAGAAATGGAGATTCTTTGTTATCATTGCTAATTTCTGATAATGGTTCTGGCATCTTAAATTGATTTTCTGTTTTGTTTATTACCTCTGCTGCATTAATTAATGTACTTATGCTATTAGTAGGAGGCGTTATAGTTCTGCTCTCTTTATTATCAGATTCTTTTGTTGCACTTTTAATAACTATGTTGCTTTGAATTTCAATTTTGGGTCCACTCTCTTTAATGGGTGTATGAAATGCCGGATTGAAATGTTTTTTCGGTAAATTGTTCTGAAACGATGTGTCTGGAGGGTTGCTTACGCACTTCAAATCGATTTTACTGATTGGTATACTAGTTTTTAGACTAAATCTTTCAGGTTTCTTTTTAATATCCTTATTCGCAACTTGTGAAGGTATCGTCACAATAGCACCTGATCCTTGAGCTAATGAAGTCACACTCATCTTTGACTCCGTTGTTTGAATATTTGCTTCATTAAGAGGTACGGCTGGAATAATTTCTGGCATAAATTGCTCTTCAAAATCGGTCTCTGTTTTAGGTAAATTATCTCGTTTACTATTTTCTGCAGTTTGACTTTCGCTTAGCTTAGCTATTTCATTTTCGTTTGTAGCGGGAGGTGTATCTAAAGGTACAGTAGATACTATGGGAAAAGGCGGAAAATCTGAGTTATTGTTTTCTGTATTAGAAACTGGAGCTGATGTTGTTGAAGATGGCTGAACTATTCCTGAGTATGATACTGGTTGAAAGGCAGAGTATCCCGGGACGGAATACATATAACCACCATAGTTTGGATAACCTGGCTCGACTTGTTTTGTGGTTGTCACGCTTGGATTAGGATTTGGTATTGAAGAAGGTGAAATTTTTGGTGAATGTGGTATAATTTTTGGTGGAATGAAAGTAGGAGGACATTGTTTTTCGAGAAATTGTTCTTCAGGTTTTGAGGTTTCAGGAGGTATAATTCCTAAGGATGTATGTAGTATGGGGTTGGGGTCGGCTACTGATGATGATCTTTCCTCTTCGACTGGTGTTACTTGTTGGCTTGTCTTGCCTGGTCTACCTGTGAATACGAAAAAATAAACAATTAAAGAACTACATTAACATGGATATGAATAATAAATGATTATTATAATTTATTTAAGTCTTGCATTATACGATACGATACGATAAGATCTACTGTAACAAAAATGTCGAATGTTATAAAAACTTTACTCGGACAATATATTTTATATATGTTTCAAATATGATTGAGAATGAATAATACAAATGAATAATAATTGTATTCTTATGATTAACAAGTATCAAGGGCTGTTTTTGATAACTTAAAAAGTGATTAAATGTTATTGGAAGTAGCAAAAAAATTACGAATCTCGATAGCCACTAAAGCAATTAGCATTGAGAAGCAGCTACATTACATCATTAAGGCATACAAGCGTGCATAATAACAAACAAAAAGTGTAAATTTTACCGAATGCTTTAACAAAAAGCTTAAAAGCTTACTACTGCTTGACTTAGGTCCATCTCCTCTAAAATTGTTTAGTTTTGGTTAAAATATTTAAATATATCGAAGTGTAGCGTAACTTTGATTTTGAGTACTTATACTGTGACTTTGATTTTTACTTTTTGGCGTTCTGGAAGTTATAGGAAATTATAAAAGTGAATAATTGTTTTACTTATAGTCCGAATCGATCAGATTTTATATGACTAGACACCCCCACCCCTATATCTAGGAGTGATTACATCCACTCACTGTCCATGAAATAAAAACCAACAGTAGGTTTCGATACTTTAAATGTCTTCATAAAGAAATGTTCTGCTTTATATAAACTTAAATATTGTCAATTGTTTCACATAAAAAATCAGTTACACCGTCCGTATATAAATTAGTTAGACCGTCATTTTACATCATTATTATTGTAGCAACCACATAATATATTTATAAACTCTCCCTCACTCATTGTTAAATATCACCGCATTGTTAATGTGATAAATAAGATTAATTTTTATTAGTTTTAATGTAATTAATTTTATCGAGAATATTCTAGTGCATACGGTGTTGTTTAGTAAAAACACGGGTACATTTAAATACTAATAACTTAACTCATAATTGATTTGTTAAATATTGATTGCTATATATTTCTGTTGGATTTCCTTATTATTAAATAAATAAATAAAATAGAATAGTGTATCGTATCAAGTAATAACTCAATGCTAAGATTCAACTAGGCTCCTTTTAAGACTTGGCTTTATCTTGATATGTGACCGTCATTGAGAAAGGAAATAGATTCTGCAGAACGAAGGATTTCGCAGAATATGATAAGGCTTGTTATTATTCATTTCTTCATTCACTCTAGTTCTATATATTTTTATTCAATACGTGCTTACGTATCTAAATATTATATTAATACATATTTAACAGTCATTCACCTTTGCCTTGCCTTGCCTTTTTTCACACACATCCATACAATAAGCATTACTGCTACAGTACCTGAACGTGTAAACGATAAAGCTTTTATTAGGATTCTAAAAGTTTATATAATGTAAAAATGACGAAGTAACTGTTCAGTTCGATATGATTTCTTGTCGGTTATTGGATATAGATGCGAAAAGCTTTTTTCCAAAAATGCAGGGAGCGTTGCCCAATGTACTCACCATATACATTGACTAGAGATACATTACAGAGAATCTGTTCCGACGCGAAGCACCGACACACTTGCGTTATTCCTTTATTTTTGGCTGGGCATGTGTGACGACCCTCCCGGTCGTCGGGGTCGGTATAAAGGTCCCTTTACCGACCCGACCTCAATACTTCGTGATTTAATTGTAGTCGAAGTGATATTGATGACAGTCAATATTATAGGAGCCTAATTTAATACAGTAATTAAGTTTGATATTCTAATAAAAATTTAATTTGTTTAACCTTTGTTTTCATGGCAGCTTTTTGTAAAGTCAGCTTCTTCTATAATCAATAATAGCTACAGCCCATAAATGTCCCACAGCTGGGCACTTATGCCACCAACTTGCCGTGATTGACATGCACTCATAATAATTTTCCTTCAACACGTAGCATGAGATGTATGCTTGGTTTATCGATTAAACGAAAACACCAATATTTTAAATTAATTACTGTAACTTATTTTATAAAATAACGTTTCATACTTTGTATATTTACCACTAATTTATCAATTAATACCTACAATAGTTAGTTATTCCTGAATTCTATTTAAATCGTGTCACTTATTCCAAATCTATTACTAGGGTAATTTTTTTTTCCTAAGTTCTAATGGAATGGTGCTAAGTTATTTCATTATATTACTTATATATTAAAAAAATCTTTTATTTAATCTCTGTACAGTACACAAGTTGATAATTTAGTTCTAATATACTGTAGTGTTTGATCTTTTAGTGAAAGCGCATATGAGACACTACCTATGTTTAAATATAGAAATAATTTAATTACTAATCCTTTTATGAATTTAAAATTACATTAATACTTTTTACTTTTGTGGAATCCATAAATGATAATTATTGAAAAACGATTTCAATCATTATTATTTGATATTGAAGTAAGCATATTTTTATATATTATAAAAATGACTGTACATAGTTTCCTTAATAAATAATAAGTCAGTGAGTACTCTCAATATTCTAAAACTTCATTTAAATCTCAACCAAGATTGGCCAAACTTTCTTTTACGTTTACGACGTTATGTAATTTTTATATTTATGAACGTACGAACATACAGACAAATCAACTAAAATGTACTATTTATGTCTTCGTTATTTCCTTATTATGGTTCGCAAATGCCAGTTCAGTAGGTATTGTACATTAAAACGGTTTGAATTTTTAAAAGTAACCTTTATTAAAAATGTCGGTAAGTTCTGTGCCCTTACATAGCACACACATGATCAATCTTCAAGCAGACGCCACTCCAAAGAAGAACCCACCGATGAATCCGACGGAAAAGCAGCTGTTCTTCTTAACGAAATGTAGCAATTTGTCTATTAGATCTTGACAGTTATCAATACCTTCGCTCACTCTCTCCCAGTTAACATTAATGTATCCTATTTCTGTAGCAAAGTGGAGGAGTATAATCCCCCCTCCCAGACCAAATGCTGCTACTTTACCAACTTTAGCGACACCCACTCCAGCAATCCACCCACCGAATGTCCCTAATATCAAGTCTTTGTTACTATATTTCGATATTTTATCAATAGTTTCATCGTAAAATGTCTTATCTTCCTTAGGTTTTATTTCATCCCTTTTTGATAAGTTTCGTAAATCAATGTCTGGTATTGGTTTAGCCATAAATGAACATTCTAATTTTCGCTTATGTAAATGTGTTCGTGTTTTTTTAAATTGAAACTCAGTTTGTTAAATTTGAAAGATTTGACAGTACAACTTTTCAATTTCGTGTCAGATTTATTGACAGAAGATAATCTTTTTTGGTGCTGTGTAAAGAATTATACTGAGGGTTAACAATATAATTTCTGTAATTTTATGAAAGTTAAATATACAGCTATATATATCACCGACTCAAAATTTAACGTTTATTAGAAGAAAAAAAAAACAGTAGCACATCTCTTAGTTCATATCTCCCTCTTACGAGAGTACCATCAGTTTGACAGAGAACACAATATTGCATACAATTAAAATTTGAATGTACCTTTTTCACAATAAATTGCTTATAATTTTACAAATCGTGTAGACAGATCATACAGATAGACATTGATTTATTATATTATTTTCTAATTTGTTCAAGGGTTAATTTTATAGTATTTGAAACATAATACCTATTGCCCTTTTCAATTTTATTTTATTTTTTTATAGAAGTGCCATTTAATGTGGGAGACTTTTTTTTTAGTGGCCGCACATCACCCATATGGGTAGACGCTCTCACCGCTCGTAATAAAGCTCTTCTGAGGAGACCGCAGAGAGTTATAGCGGTGAGAGCGGTACGAGGTTACCGTACGGTGTCGTGGACGGCGGCGACACTTCTAGCGAGTGATCCGCCCTGGGAACTCCAGGCCGAGGTACTCGCGGAAGTGCATCGATTTCGGGTGGAAGCCAGGGCGAATGGTGACCGTCTAGGATCAGCGGAGGTGGGGTCTGTAGCCCAACAAGCTCTCATTCGCAGATGGGAGGAGGATCTGGGATCCCCATCAGCAGGCCTGGCGACAGTGGAGGCGATCCGCCCCCACTTGAATCGCTGGGTAACAAGAAGGAGCGGCACACTTACGTTTAGACTGACGCAGGTGCTTACCGGACACGGCTGCTTAGGTAAGTACCTGCACGGGATAGCGAGGCGATAGTTATCACCCTCCTACCATGAGTGTGGTGCGCCACTGGACACGGCACATCACACTTTGACGGAGTGTGCTGCGTGGGGGCCCTAGAGGCATACCCTAGCGGCGATAGTTGGCGGAGACATCTCGCTGCCGAGCGTGATTAATGCTATGCTTGGCAGCGAGAGGTGTTGGATGGAGATGGTCTCTTTTTGCGAAAGTGTTATGTTGCAGAAGGAGGTCGCGGAGCGAGAGCGAGAGGCGAGGTCAGCCGCCACTGATTCGCTTCGCCGAAGAAGACCTGGGAGGAGGCGCCGACGCTCTGCTCACCTTCTTCCCCCACCGTAAGCGCCGCTGGGGTTAGGGGGGTACTCCGTACCCCGAGAACCCCCTAAGAATGGAGGCCCGCTTGAGCGGGCCAACCGTCGGTGCGTCACGGTAGGATGCGCAAGCGATCCCGTGACGCCCTTTCGACAAGACGGAGTGGGCACCGCTGGTTTTTTAGTGGGTATTCCTGCGCCTTCAGTGCCGGCGAGCCCCACATACCCCCCCCCACCTCATGTGGGGGAAACGCGTAAATGCGTTTTTCCAGCGAAAAAAAAAAGTGGCCGCACAGGTAAACAATATTATAGTCAACCGTTGATGATGAGAATATGTGTTTTTGTCAGGTTCGTGATGGTATGTACGGTGTTACTTTGAAATATAGTGAATTTACGGTAAAAATATTTGTTTATTTTTTCTCTTAGTGAAAATTATTATTAAAAATTATTTAATTACATGTCATCTTACAATAAATTCTATAATTTTATATAAATTAATATATAAAAATCGATAAAAAACTATTTTTTTTAATTGATACACTTATGACAGCTGACAGATGTCAGGAACGTATACGTTCTATGCATAAGATCACAGACCGGACTAAATTTTTTTCTATTTAAAGAGTTTACATTAGAATTATGTTCAGATTAACAATAAATGGCCTGGGTTTTCGTGAATAATTATAAAATATACTTTTTATTCAAATTCAAATCAAATTTAAAATATAATTATGTAGCTGCAGCAATAAAATAAACTTTCTACAATAAAGACGATTGTAAAAAGTCCAACTATATTACTTAATTTTCAAATTGTCGTAATTGATAATTTGTATGGTTCTATAAGATATTTATTGTCTACGGTTTCTTATGGTACGTCATTTTTCTATTGAAGTATCATTTCTTTACATTTTATTTGACAAAAGTATAGTATAAGTATTCATCCGAAAAAGTGTATCGAAATATATGAGTTAAGGTTTATATAAATTGCTGAAATGGCGCTACTGTCGCTAAAGGAATTAACTGAAATTAACATGTATGCGCTTATTAATTGGGATTTATAAACTTGATCAACAGAATAATTTGAAAATAGCATCTTCTGAAGGTTGATACCTTCTTCTTTCTAAAGTTCCGCGCTTATACGTGGTAGAGTTTACTCTACCACGTATAAGCGCGGAACTGGTGGTAGGGCTTTGTGCAAGCCCGTCTGGGTAGGTACCACCCACTCATCAGATATTCTACCGCAAAACAGCAATACTTGATATTGTTGTGTTCCGGTTTGAAGAGTGAGTGAGCCAGTGTAATTACAGGCACAAGGGACATAAAATCTTAGTTCCCAAGGTTGGTGGCGCATTGGCTATAAGCGATGGTTGACATTTCTTAGAATGCCAATGTCTAAGGGCGTTTGGTGACCACTTATCATCAGGTGGCCCATATGCTCGTCCACCTTCCTATTCTATAAAAAAAAAAAAAAGCGCGTTTTTCAAATTTAATATTCTAGCTCTAGCAGCGACATCTATATTTCACAGATTTTGGGGTGCACATTTTATAACTTCTATACTTCTGCTTACTTCTGAACACTTCATAGACAAAAGTAAGGTTATAATTTGACAATAAAATAATAAACATCTTAATGGGTTGCCAACTGTATTCTTTTTATAATAATAAAATTAAATATTAATTTCTTATAAATGTATTGTCAGGTGTATATGTGTACTAGTGGTTCCTTCTTATTGTCTTTGAAGACACAAATAGGGGAAAAATAGAAATAAAAATATAAATAGATAATTTTTATATTTGTAAACACAAAAAAAATGCATGCGTCTTTTTTGTATTATATGATCCTAGTCTCCTGAGACTACACCAGTTAAGACACATCGACATTAGCCATAGTAAGAGTTTGAGGCACTTTATTGTAACGCTCGTTCTATAATTAAAAATTGATCTTCACTCAAGATCCGTTCATAGTATTATTGAAAGGTTGAAAGCATAATCTTGTGACACTAATCTTGTATATCAAATGAAATATTTCGAATGGCATTATGTTCTTATTACTATGACAAAACTTAACTTCCTTGTATTGACTTAAAACTTTTTAAATGATATTAGCAGACATTATATAAAGGTTACTAAAATCATTTCCATCACAGTTTTAACCAATTTAGTCGGTATACGATCTGAGCAAGGAGATGGCGAGCTGATAGTCCAAGTATTTCTCTGAAACTGCACACATCACAAACGCCAACTACATGCGCTACCTTGAAGCGTGGTGGGGAAGGGGTGGTGGGTAGAGGAACAAAAAATAAAAACAACTACCGCCCCTGGCGCCAGGCGGGCCGCGTAGCGCCAGGAGGTCAGCATGCACAGCGTATTAATTTCACTGAATGTATTTTTCAATAAAATTGTTATCTTTTTCACTTGTTAGGTATTGTCCATATCTAACTACAGTATGTACAGGGCGCGATGCAAGCGCCTAAATGCTTTGCGTCATTACAAATTAAACCGTGAAAAATATTTGAACACCTATTAAAAGCTAAAATTATTAATAACTATCTAAGTTACAACGTACAAAGAAGTTTTTTTTAATATTTTTTTTATAAAATTCGACATTTTATTCTTCGTAGTGGCAGTCCCGGCCGCTCGGGTTGAATACTGCGAGGAATTTTTCAAGTCTTATCACAAAATGCAGTAGAGACAGCTCGCTCGGAGCTCGGATTTAAAGCCTACTTAATTTAAAAAAAATCTTTCCCGAGCGACCGATGGTACAATGGATATGCGTTCCCAAACGAAAATCCTCTTCAAAGTAAAACGTACAACACTACGTTGTTTTAAAGACGATTTTCGCTTGCAGAACGTTCGGCCGACCGCGCGCACGCGCCGCGTCTATCACTTTCATACAACGAAAAATTTCGTTCGATATAAAATCGTTTATTTCATGTATAGAGGATCGAACACACCTGCGCGACCGAGCGAAACTGAATGACTTGTAAAGTTGCGGTCACACCTTTGCGTCCTGGCAAATTAAACAAGACGGAGAGTCCGCGTTCGTCCGGTGCGTAGGTGTGTCCCATCTTCAACACGTAGGTGGGATCGACCAACATATTACAATAGATATTATAATTAAACACCGCACGCCTATATACAGCTGCTCCCGGTAGATCGATGCATTCGATAATCGCCCTTATTTCTATTACATTGGTGCTCGATTTTATATTACACATTGTAGGAACTGTTTATCTATTGCACTCGATTGAATATCGCCGTCTCTGTCTGGTTCACGGCGTTGAAGAAGAGACAGGGATGTTTTTTTATCGAAACGTGATTTGGTGAGTATATACATCGACTGTTTGTTTTTATCAGACGGAATACAATAGTTCGCTATCGATATCGATAGTCTTTAGGCCATTATGACTTATGGTAGTGAAAGTTTTGTAAAGAAGAATATAAGAATATTACAAAGAACATAACGAAAGGGTACAATCGCGTAAGAGTTTGCCGTTTTATCGACATTACTTTAATCCAGATTCGAGCCACATCCGTCACACGTCACAGGACCGGCAGCCGTCCTCCGCGGCGCCGCCGGCCGAGCTGGCGACACCGGATTAGAATAACGTTTCTACTTACAGTTAATAATTATTATCACATGTTAGCGAAGTGAGAGGACCGATTAACACCGGTCGAGGTGTCGAGTGAACACGGAGCGGGAACGTTAGCAGCAAACGAACAGATTACAGAATATTAAGGTACAATATTATTAAACGAATTGGTCACTATTTATTATCATACAGTACGCACTAAAACTTATTGACTAGTATTGGCCATTCGGGGACGCGGAAATCTTAGCACGGGCGAGGGCACGTCGCGGGGCGCGGGTGTCGCGGGTGTCGCGGGGCGGGCGGGGCGGGGCGGGGCGGGGCGGGCGGCGCGTCACACGGGCGCGGGCTGCGGCGTGCGCGGCGCGGCGGCGGGCGCGGGCGGCGCGGGCGGCGCGGGCGGCGCGGGCGACGCGGGCGCGGCGGGCGGCGCGGGCGGCGCGGGCTCACCGCGCTCGTCGTCCGCCTCGTCGTAGGCGTAGGGCCGGTAGGGCCGGTACAGCAGCGGCGGCAGCGCGCGCGGCACGGCGTAGGCCAGCGCGTGCGCGGCGTGCGCGGCGTGCGGCGCGAGCGGCGCGTGCGGCGCGTGCAGCGCGGCGGCGGCGAGCGCCTCCCGCGCGCGCGACTCCTTCTCGCGCGCCGCTCGCTCGCGCTGCTCCTTGTCGCGCTGCTCGCGCTCCCTGGAATTGCGACGGACCCGTTAAGCCGCGGATAATTGTTGCATTCTATGGCTGGGAGTTCCGAAAGGGAGTGGATTATGTCGGCTCGTTCGGTCGAGTGATTCTTCGAGACCTAGACCGGACGAGTAGAGTTTCTTAAAAGTATATTTTCATATCGTTCGTTTCATTTTTATGGCCCGTCTATGATATGAGTCGTGGTTTATCTCGCAGGGCGTAACTAATTCCATAACCCACCTCTCCCTTTCTCTCTCTCGCTCTCGCTCTCTCTCCCTTTGCAAAGCGATCTCCTTTTCCCTCTCTTCGTGCAGCGGCTGATGTGACCCGTGCGGCGCATGCGGCCCGTGCGGCCCGTGGGGCGCGTGTGGCGCGTGCGGCGCGTGGGGGGCGTGCTGCGCGTGCGGTGCGTGAGGGGCGTGCGGCACCAGCGGTAACGGTGGGGCGAGGGGTGGATAGAGCGCGTAAGGTGGCAACCATCCCACCCCGACCCCCATGCCCACTCCACCGCGGAACACTCGCTCCAGATACATCTGCTCCTCCGCCGCTAGCCTGTAACCGTCAAATGGGTTATTAAGTTATCCCATTTCCATTATCCATATAATATCACTGCGTATTATAAAACAAAGTCCCTCCGGCGCGTCGGTCTGTCTGTCTGCCTGAACGGGATAAACTCAAAAACTAGCGAACGGATTTTCAATCGATTTTCACCAATTCATGAGGAAGGTTTTGGTTTATCAATCATAACGATTTTGCGTAAACTGGGTGAAATATGATACTGATTGTTTAAGCTTTACTGACGAGCGCCGCGTAAACCAATATTTATATTATGTATTACTATATAAACGTTGCCCGGGACGGTTGGCTAGCGGTAAATATAAAAGATAAATAAGTTTATTTGAACCAATGCTGTATGGAGTTAAATATCTTATGACGAATTCGAACAAACGATTTTCAATAACGAAGAACATCCTAAGGTAGTCCGAAACCAAAGTTGTTTTCAAAACATACAAACAGTTTTATTGGTTATAAATGTCGACAACTTCTACGTCCCGCGTGGCAAATTCCAAGACGTAGCTGGAGGTTTATTACAGTACTATTGCTGTAACAAACCTTTACTATCTTACCTTATCTAATTTAACATCAAATCAACAATTTTTACCACTTTACTATATTTTTGCCTACCTTCTCTCCCTCTATTTAACTCTTTGTTGAGTAGAACTCAATTACAATTAAAGTATTAATAAAACTGTAGATTTGCCTATCAAATCAAAAATAATCATCTTCAACTCAACTATTTCTCTCTGTTTTAAAGCTGAAATCGTTAGTAATGATGTTTATAACTAACTTTTCTTACATAAATAATGTGTACATCCGATTCTAATGTCGGATGAATTCAAATAAAAAATATAACCTTGAGTCGACACAATATCATTGGTCGAAACCTATATCATCCGTGGTACTCGAGAAATAAGTGGCGTATTAAATGTCAGTAAAGTTCTTATCGAAACTTTGGAACTAAAATTAAAGTGGATATTATTTAATCGGATAATAAAATAGCGAATCGCATAAAATATGTAAATCTAAGTTTTTTTTTATGTTTACTCATCTTGCCAGTGAATTATAGTATAGACATATCTAAGTATTTATGATAGTAACCTGTTGGTGCCCTAGATAAATAAATAATTTTACCTGTATTGCAGCGCGGCGCTGGAGTAGAGCGATGGGTGCGCGTAGGGGGAGTACGCGGCGGGTTCCAACAGCGGGAACGACGCCGCGGGGTGTGATAACCTGATAAATAATAAATATCATAAATAACTTCTTCCTGATCATCCTTAATTATCCTGAGGGCTTGAAGTTCTAACTTAAAGACTACTCAGCCCAATACCCTGCCTTGGGCAGGAGACAATAAATTGGACAAGTGTGTTCGTGAACACAGCACTCTCGAGTCCAATGAAGCGCCAATGCGTCTCGACTGAAGAGAGATCAGGCGCCGGACAAACGGTCTTACATGCTTACCATGCCATTGCAAGAGATAACATTTTCAACGTTCAACCTAAATCCGGTTTGTGTCTGGGAATTAACCCAATATATTCTATCACTCAACCCCGGGTCACTGACGAACATACATTTTCGGCTACCTTCCTTTTTGAGACAAAACGACAAAAAACGTGCGCACTTATAGCCGGTATATGATACGTCACGACTGCCTCGAGATATTCTTCTTAATGGGAAAGCAAACGGAAAATCGGGTCATTTGATGGTAATTAGTCATATCTGCCCAAAGATCTTTAAAAAATATTAAACCACACATTGCCAACGATGGCGCTCATTATTTATGAGACTCAAGTTGTTACGGGCTCTGTGCTATAACAGCACGGGCGATTCACTCATAGCACAGTAAAGATTATTTTACATAACCAACTTTTAGGTGAAAGGACAGTTGGTGAGTAGGTGGACTTGCAGTCTAGTCAAGCCGTGTCGCATGAATTAACCAGTACGATACACTGTATCAACGTATTCAACGTATCGATTGACGTTTAGGGGCGCCGATCAACCTCTTAGGGTCGCAGCATAAGGTTATATATTGTTTGTAAATAAACTTCGCTTGCAAGCAATTTATAATCTAACTTGAATTATGAGGAATCAGCACTATTGTGTTTCAACTTAATGTTTTTATGTCCATATCACAATTAATAGAATATTATACTATTTTAATGCTTCGACAGTAGAGCAGTTGCGTTCTCAGATTATGTCATTGTAGCCTTTCTATTTATAAAATCTCATAGAAATTAGCATTTACTAGTTAGTACAAAATTATCAACCCTGAAGTAAAGTATCGTTACCATTTTCGTATGTTATATAGTGATGTTAGGCAATGTTAAAAATCGTCGACACTAAATCACCTTATTATCACGTGGTACATGAACTTGAGCATGTTAAAGTGTTGACGAAATGAGATCACTCACCGGTCATCTGGCCGATAGGGTTGAAAGCCGCTGGCTGGTAGGTGATGGGGTGAAGCTCTCTTGGCCGGTGGTGGCGGAGGCTTATCCTTGCTGACATCGCGTTCCGCGCTGGGGGCCGCCGCGCCTGCACACTCGCGAGGTCAGCGGCGATGGGCGATTTGGATATTTCGTATTGAGACTCCATTCGTTACTTCGTAACCATTCCGATTACAAATCAGCGAACATTTACATTACATCGATAAAATTTCCAAAATGATTTGAAATTATAAGAGTAAATCAAAGATATTTAAACATAATGTAATGATGTTAACTGATTACAATTCCTCAATACGAAACATCCAAGGACATAGAAAACTGACTATATGCAGGTGATTATAGGAATACTATATCTAAGCGTCTATACTTAATTAACGTTCCTGAAAGAAACGGTTAGTTCTTAAACTAGTCGGTTTAGTCTTACGTTTTCTATATATCATTAAAACTATTTTTTAAATCTAATTTTTATACATCTCAAAAGGTACTACTTACATATATTGTCAGCTAGTATATAACAATAGTATCGACTGACATAAATTTCAAACATAACACATTGTTTCCGATGGACTTATTAAAACGTTACACACCTGAATTATTATTCAAATTCAATTCAAAACGTAATGAATGATTGAATCGTGGACATTTAAACCCAACAAGTGTTCTTTGTCCGCAATACACGTGTAGACTTTCAGAAATTGAAATAAAATAAAAAAGTAATATGAAAATAGCGCTCGAGTAATGGATGTGGGCGTTTTGAACTATGGAACATAATATTGTATATCGCTACGAAATATCAAATGTCAATGTTCCATTGGAATACATAAAAAAAAATCATTATTAATACTTGTATAAATATTTGTAAAGACTAGCAACGCAGCCTCAATTAGTAATTTTAGAAAGATGAAATTTTGAACATCGTATATATTATAAGGTAACGATTTAGTTTTTAAAAAATTTAGAATTTTCATTAAACTTCGTGTGAATGTTACCCGTACAATTCGACAATGTGAGCTAGTTGAGCGCTTCGGGGTGATTTATATTTAATAAATAAAGGATAAAAGTGCTATTCTATTAGAACTCTGAGTAAAATGTTCAAAATTAACTTGCGTTGTCAATGTCGCATCACTTTTCGCCATTTCACGATCATGTCTTACACTCTCCGAATTCTAGTTTCAGAATAGCTACATATTACCTGATATTATTAGTATTTTTTTTATAGTATAGGTAGGCAGACGAGCATATGGGCCACCTGATGGTAAGTGGTCACCAACGCCCATAGACATTGGCATTGTTTGAAATGTTAACCATCAATTACATCACCAATGCGCCACCAACCTTGGTAACTAAGATGTTATGTCCCTTGTGCCTGACACTGGCTCACTCACCCTTCAAACCGGAACACATCAATACCCAGTACTGCTGTTTTGCGGTAGAATATCTGATGAGTGGGTGGTACCTACCCAGACGAGCTTGCACGAAGCCCTATCTCCAGTAATATTACTGTATTAGTATTCACTATGTATCATGGTTAGGAGAATTATATAGATATTGGATGTGTTCTGGTCTTTGTAACAGTTGTCGAAACATTCGTCAAATCGTATAAAATTGCGTCTAATGTCGGGCCTGTGTATTACGTGTATAGTAATCGCATTACTCGAGCGCAAGGAATGGTGAGAGGGATCGTAAGCGTTTCACTCACCGTCCTTCTCGGGACCCGCGTTCTTGGCCAGCGTGCGTAGAGCCGCCGCAAACGGGCCCCCCTTGTTCGGCGTCAGCTCCGTCCGCTTGGCGATCTTGTTCGCACTTACGCCTGGAAAGAACGAAACATGTGATACATTTCTAAGTTTTTCATTTATTATTAAGTATATAGGTATAGTATATTAATAATAATAATGTAATCTTATATAATAATGCCCGTGTAAATAGGCGGAAAAGAGTTTTTTGTCGGGTCTTCTCGATATACATATATAATTTACCCGCAAGCAAAATTACTCATAAGAGCCTGTTTAAATAAAGAATATATTGATTTTATTATCATATTTACATACTTGATATAATAATTGGTAGAAAGAATCGAGTTTATCTACGTCGATCCTAAGATCTTCATTATGAATTGTGAAATTCATCTACAACCTTGTTAATAAAACACTAGTGATAATAAATAATAACATAATTATTTGATTGTAAGATTTTAATATAGTAGACTTTATTGAACTATTTAATCATGTGCGGTTTCCGTGAGCTAAAACTGATTAATGTCGTCCCCACAGACACCGGTGAACCAAATTGTTCCAACAATACGCCTAAATAACGTGCACTCTCCACCCCAGCTCGGCGCCCCACGCACCCGGTCGTGTTCACTTTGATAAATATTAAAAAAATGCATCCGTCCATGACGACGTCTGCCGCTGACAGTTCGTGGTTTGGCAGAAATCAAATCACTACCGTGAAAATGTCTATATTTATTTTGTACATTTTAAAACTGATATCAATACATACTTTATTGCTATGTGTACATATTATGTTTATATATCGTAGGTCGTTTAAGACTATTTGTCCTAAGATTCAAACTCTGTTCTCGGCCCAAAATAAACAAGATTTTGATTGATCTTTGTATGTTTCTCATAAAATATAAATCATATAAACGTTTTATGTACATCTTTATTCTACGTATGCGAATAGTTATGACTTGCCGAATGTAACAGATCGTAATACTGCATCATCATCAGCGAAAATAGCTTAAAGCCAAAAAGAAATAAGTTAAAAACAAGTTCGAAAATTTTAATTTTTTTAACGAAAACTTAAATTTTTCCTTTAAGTACACATCTTCTGACGTCTGACTATCATGTCGATATACGCAAGGTGGCTGGCAGCGGATGGAGATTACGAGCTGAAGATCGAGCTCATTGGCGTGCCATTGTAGAGACCTATGTCCAGCTGTGGACGAGAAAAGGATGACGATGATGACATATCTTCTAAATTAGTTTTAAAACCTTCTAAGAAATTTTGCTAAGCTTTGGAGAGAGTTGTATAAGTTTTATTACGAAATATTTACACAAACTATATTTACTACTTATATACTTTTATATAAAAAACAAAACGTTAATAGTTATTGCATTAAATGCAACAAAAGGAGACCTTTCGTATTCTTAATAGCAAGATACCTAATATCTACGCTAAATGTTTTAAATTTGATAGAAATCCCTTATAGTTGTTAAATAGGATATTAGGATCCCGTGATGTTTGGTTTATAACCACGGATTTAATTATTGATTGGTGTCGGCTTTATTAAAAAAATACTAATAGCAATAAACGATAGTAATACTATTTGTGTAAGAACTCACTTCGTACCTCCATCGTGCAATTAAACCATAAAGTTTCATTAGTTTTGACATCGTTAACAAGTCTTTATGGAGATTCAGCATCTTACTTGATGCTGATGTCCTCCTGAACGATAAGGCAACCAATCTCAGATGAGCTAACTGCGCAGGGCATAGTGCACTGTATTCCCTCAGGAATTGAGCAGTTAGCTCATAATCCAATAATCCATAGCTCTCATAATCCAATGGGACGGCAATTCGACACGACCGCAAAAAGTTCAGGTGCAGGTGCTGCCGGCTTTACGTGCTTTCTGAGGGACGAACACGAGCCCAATATACATAGTGTTGCTACTGAGAAAGTTCAACAGCAAAACTCAATAGCTTTTTATTGGCCCGACTTGGGATTTGAACCCAGGACTTCGGGATCTGTGGCCATTTATCTAGCCACTAGACCAACGATTCAACGCCAAGTCTTCCTTACATATACATCGCTACTATTACATAATAATAAATTTACATATATGTATCTCATATCTCATCTTTTCTATGTACAAAACCCGTCTAATTCGCGCTGAAGTCGAAGATCCATGTACGAAAAACTACAGCTTGAACAGCATAGAGTGTATAAAATGATAAAAAAATATATATTTCCAATGTCTAAGGGCCCCTCGCTGACATCGAACCGACAAATTGTTTCCGCTCGAAATGCTTTTAGGGCGTCACACGATCACGGTAGAGAATAGTATTACCGGCTCTCGAATACACTTTTAATAAAAACGTAAACACGCAACGACTTAAAGATAACATTAATTTTCATTTCGCGCGATATGTATCAAGGTCGAAATTGAACCGACTCAAGGTGATTTTTAGAAGCTACCGCCGAAGATCACATCGAGGATAACCGACAAGAAACTCAACAGTTACTTTTTAACTAATTTAACCATGGAAAAGCTTCACAAGTAGACTTATCCTTACTAATTCTATAAAAACGGACACCCCGTCCGGTATACAATATTCAAGCTCAAGATGTTTCGAATGTGTGCTGTTCGGATTGTTTCGGACAAGATAATAATATTTACAGATAATTGTAAATATTACATATATAGAATTATATATATATATTCACAATAAAAACACAATAAAAAATGTTAAAAATTTGTATGTTATATTATAATAGAGAAATGGTAATTTTAATTCATAATGTAGAACTTGTTAAACTTGATTACAGAGCCATCGTATCGACAAAACATGTATTGTATATAAATACATGTTATTTTCTGATTGTTGAAAAAAGTAACAACCGATATTATAGCCTATTTTAATATACTGTTTATTGTGACTTTGAATATATTTTGTGAATACGACCTCAATCCATCAAATCGTTCAGAAGTTACACGATCGCCAACAGATAGACCGGTTATAGACGCTTATATTATATGTATATAAATATATTATGTTACATCACACTTAAAACTCTCAATATTATCTATGCACTTTCGGCAATCATCAATCGCGTCAACAAATAACACAAAATTGCGAACACAAAATAAACATTTATTCCCAGAAACATCGCATGGCATTTAACTCAAAGTGTGGACAATAGGGCCGGGACCAAGGGTCGGCTCCTGGTCAATTTCCCAATTGACCCCTTTCATTAACTGGTCCACGCTCATTCGTTCGCTCGCGTCATCACCCGCCGTAACATTAACGTTAACATTCCATCTTTAGAAACTTATTTTACAGCGAGACTGGCTTATAGCCGCGACTATGCCCGCGCAGATGTTTGTTTGTGATAAACGGTTGTCGTTGCACTTTAAGTAGATACTAAATTATTATTTAAATCCTAGCCATAAGTTTACTCTTGATAAACCCTTTTTTTACGCTGGAATAACGCATTACGCGTTTCCCCCACGGGAACAGTAGGGGGGTACGTGGGGCTCACCGGTGTCCAAGGCGCCGAGTGCGCCCCTAACATCGGAATACCCACTAAAAAACCAGCGGTACCCTTTCCGTCTTAACGAGGAGCGCCACGGGATCGCTTTCGCATGCTACCGTGACGCTCTGACGAAACTCTTGATAAACCTATTTTAACTAATAAATCTACTTATTATTAACACTAAATTTCATTTCTTATTAAAAAATACTCTTTTTGTAAACAATTTAAGAGTTTATTTATTGAAAGTCTGTGGCTCGAATCTTTCGACCGATCCCGTGACATTCCACCATAACCACAAAGCTACGACGGTATTAAGTTAATATATATTAAATAGCCTGCGTATACTATATAGAAAAAGGATAATAGAACTCTTTTTCATATTGTAGAAAAAGTCAAGAGATATCGCAAGTCCAATTTTGATTTCCATTACAATGTCTTCGTAGTTGTATTACAAGTATAATTCTCGATTATTGAAATAAGAAATACAAAAACAACACATTAATTACTTCAAATGTGACGAGTGACTGTTCAACGCACGGAACCCTAACTTCTCGAGGTCAACGACGCTTAACCCTTCAATTGACTCCGTGTATTAAACTGACCCGCGCTATTGCATTGAGCTCTTCCTCTCACGACCCATTAAACATTGTATTTAACTACAGAAGTATCTAGAAACAAAATTGGAAATACATAATATCACATAATGTATCTAAAGAAATAATTATTTTACATACAGCTATTTCAATGAACGAAGCGAAAAGGTCACAATCGTGCAGACAAACGCGTGTAATCTTTCAATAATTTATAACGGGATTTGAACCTGTAACAGACAGTTGCTGTGATCCGCTGTTGCCAACCTGACCGCTATTTGTTCAATGATAACAATATGAATGTTGACAGGAAGACATCAGCGTGTTGTAATGTTCACTTTAGTGTGTTAGGTTTGACACCGGAAGTACCAAAGACCGTACTCGAAATTGAGTATATTGTTTTATTCTCTCTAATTATACAGGCTTACGCTGCACGGGTTTATATGACCGCTTTATATACCGAAATACAAACATATACGACTTCGCAAGAACATATTACGTATTTATTTACTTATTAGCACCTTATTTTTACCGGAACCATAGTAGTGCACAGCAGTAATTCATAGCTCTCTATGATACGAATTCGCATCGTACCGATTCGCAATTTTGTGTTGTACCCTAAGCCTCGGGCAGACAGCGGACGGGACGACACGGCGGCTTGTAGAATTCAGAGTATTAGTAGTCACACCGACGGCGGGGCGTAGAACAGCAAACGCGACCGCGCCGTGTGACTTCTTCTATATTAACTAGTAAGGGCTCACGACGGCCCGTCACCGTCCCCTACCGCCCGTTGCTTCAGTGGCTGTCCGGAGCTAAGAAGAAGTATCATATATCGGAAAGGACAGAAGACCTTTTACGTCTAATCGCTCTGATCGTGTCCGATTGTCGTTCTTTCGAACTTTACGAGATCGAGCCTATGTTTGCACATACACTTGTGCAATATAATATTCCCTGTCCAGATGGCCGCGTGGTCAAATTAGTTCGGGGCATAATTTTTAATAATGGCTAGCTGCCCATCCCGTCTTCGTATTGGTAAAATTTATAAAAAGTTACCCCTCCCATTTTCCTCTCCTACAATTAAAATTACCGAAAATTACGTTATAAAATAAACCTTTGTATATTAAAAATGTAATGTTTTTAGCTGCAACTTTGATAGTCAAGTCAGGACAAAAGCTTCATAATTAACGTTATTCTATTTGACGATTGGATTAAACTAACGCATTAAGCCCCATAACATTTCAACGCCAACAAAGCCATTGTTGAAAAGAACCCTTACGATTTAATTTCACACAAGCCAATTGAAAGTTACAACACGCTGAATCGTATCTTGTTAAGTCACGTATAAAGTTAGAATAACCCGCAATGAATGACCCGCGCTAGCGTTGGACATCCCAATTTGTTAGTCTATTGTCATGACTGTGTCAAGTCAGATTGATCCATATCACAATTACGCTGGAATTCTACACTACATTCCAATGGCAGGTCGAGTAGAGACAAACCTTAGATTTACATATTCCATGTGATTTGCTAATAGGTCTTATATATTATGTACTACAAACAGTTCACGTTTAATACATATTTAATTATAATACAACGCTGTTCCATATCAATTTCCATTTTACTAGCAGTCCCGACAACTTCTCTGAAATTAAAAACGCCATTCTATTACGAATCCATAACGAATACCATAGATTACATTTGATATCGACCAACGATGTCTTGTCAATTTGAGGTCATACTTGTTTATTTACTCATCCCGCCCTCGATATCGTCTATAGTTAATATAAATAAAACGTTTAGAATTATTCGATTGTTATCAATTATCATGTCAAAACAGAAATTGAATGATTTAATGTATAAGATTTTATGTATATTGTTAGTAAATATGAATACGTAAGTATGTATGTATGTATGTACATTGTACAGAATAATCATTGACAATCCTGTTAGTGATCGTGTAACTTCTGAACAACTTGACCGATTCAGAAAATATTTACACAATATATTTGTTTAACCAAGACTATTGTACTTATAGCTTCGCCAGGATAGGTGGTGTTGTAGTCAGGTAATTAATTAATAGTGCAATAGTAATGAAAAAAAGACTATTCCTTTTAGTAATCGATTATTATCAGTAGTAAGACTAAGTCTACCCTTGATAAGTATTTGACATGTGACTAACACTGTGCACATTAAACATTAGTCGTTCGTGAAGTACTATTAACATCGAGATATCTATGCGCCAAAAAATAAAGCATTCAATTAATATATTTTTAGACAAAAATGGATCATATTAATAACACAATACATTATACAAATACTTTATAAAAAAGTAATCTGTAACCGACTGTGACGCTGTATTCGAGTTATTTACCAATTCTATTATCCTTATATTCTAGCCGGGAAAGCCGCGAAGACTTTTCCTTGTATTACATAAATTCCAAAGTGTGTTTATTTGGTTTCTCTTTCTCTCGCGGAGCAACGGAGCGAATGGTCGACGGGATATTTTTGCATAGAGGTTTATGTCTATGGTCTTTACATTTACGGCCTTACTTATAAACTTCGTGTAGCGAGTGATTAGTAAAACAATGCTGTGTCTTCTTCTTTCACATGACAAATCAATAATAACAGAAAGAGAGAAATCAGTGTTTAACTAAACAACCGATAAGCAACTCTTATAAGGCCATTATTTTTTTAATTAAACTACCCATAATACGATGGTTTTTCAGGGATACGTTATTTCCCTTGCACGTCCATGTCATCATCATGTATACTCTCGCGTGAATGCTGCTTTAATTTTTCTCTTATCGTTAACGGTTTTAGAATGGTTTTTACCTAACCTAGTTTTATTAATTCTAGATGCCAGTTTAGTTTAGTTATCTCATAACATATTAACAAATTAAGATGTACTTTAAAACGTTAAATACTCGAACAACTAAATAACTTTTGTATTCCGTTAATTTCTAAGATTAACAACAACTGTAGTTTTAAGACACTATTGGGCAGATGCACAAATGGACCACCTATCAGTATGTTGTAACCATCACCCATAGACATATCGATGAACGTACGTAATTTTAATACTAATGTATATTTTTTATTTCATTTTACCCGCCAACTAACAACCTTTCGTTAAAGTCTTGATATTTTATGATAGAGAATGCATTAGCGTTTAGCCCAACTTTCGTGAAATTAAATTTAGATATAAATAAAAAATAGACTATGAAACAAATTTAACCGCTTCATATGCGGTCTACGGAGTCTAAGATATTATGCCTCATTTGACCGTAATTACACCGGCTCATTCACCATTGCGATTAGAATGGTGCATATCCTGACGAGTCTGCACAGACTCAATTGCCGTACCACCGGGAATATTTAAAACGATCTCTTTATATTTACATCAGACCTTGTCGACGGTCGCTTACAGTACAGTAACAGCCTGTTAATGTCCCACTGCTGGGCTAAGGCCTCCTCTCCCTTTTTGAGGAAAAGGTTAACCTCGTCGCTTAACCTGACCAAAAGGAGTTCGATAGATCTTACCTGAAACAAATAAAATATATTTGTTAGAAAAAAAAACACATTTACTATATATTTAAGAATATTATTACTCTTTTTTTCTTTACTAATATATAAAGTTTGTCAGATTTTTTGAATGCGTTCTTTTTAGGATCTACCAGTTCAATTTAAAAATAGCTCTTCCTCCTCTTCTCTTAAGAAAAGAAGACTTTTCCTTCCCTACCGAGCTCGATATGAATTAAAAGCACAATTTATTAAATACATTAAATCTCAGAGCTTGTCAGTTTTTTTTAATTTATAGAATAGTAAGGCGGTCCAGCATATGGGCGGCCTGATGGTAAGTGGTCACCAAAGCCCATAGACATTGGCATTGTAAGAAATGTTAACCGTCGCTTACATCACCAATGCGCCACCAACCTCGGGAACGAAGTTATTATGTTTCTTGTGCCTGTAGTTACATTGGCTCACTCATCCTTCAAACCGGAACGATACACTATTAAATATTGTTGTTTAACAGTAGAATATCTGATGAGTGGGTGGTTCCTACCCAGACGAGCTTGCACTAAGCTCTACCACCAGAATTAGAACCGGAAACCTTATTTGAATTTAAATAACAATCTTTATTAGCTTATCCGTATTGCTGTCAGGTATATGTATATATAGACACAAAATGTACCCAGTATTTATCATACTATTTGGATGGATCTATGTTATTTGATCTTTGACAAGGGTTCAGCAAATTCGATATTGCCGGGAGACGACGATTGTGACGACGGGATGCACCCCCGTATCGCTTGGCGGAACAATTTGTTCGACAATCTCATACAAGCAAACGAGCCATGGAAATTATTTATAAATGAATGAACTGCAGATCATATTTATGATTGTGTAATTGCAATATAGTTTAAAAACAAAATTAACAAATATAAATTCGTTGAGAACTGCTTATTTATAAAATAATATTTTGTAATAATAGAGCAAATGTTCTCTGTGGATAAAATTATTTAATAGGTATTTATTTTATATGAATTTTCTATATCGTAATTTTCGCATCAGAAAATTACAATTTACAAGTTCATTTATTTAATAAGCCGAGATGGCCCAGTGGTAAGAACGTGTGAATCTTAACCGATGATTGTAGGTTCAAACCCGGGCAAGCATCACTGAATTTTCATGTGCTTAATTTATGATTATAATTCATCTCGTGCTATACAGTGAAGGAAAACATCGTGAGAAAACCTGCATGTGTATAATTTCACCGAAATTCTGGAGTGCAGCAGCGTGACAGTTTGAAGCTTATTCCACAAGCTTCAAACCGTATTCTCAAAAAGGGAGAGGAGGCCTTTAGCCCAACAGTGGGACATTCACAGGCTGTTACGAGTTCATTTATTTATTAATTTCTTTCTTTTCATGGCACAATAAATAGTTCTTACGTTTATTAAGCTCGAATCCGAATATGACGACTTTCAAGTGGAGACGTTAACAAGTCTCTTTATATAGTCATAATAATCACTTCCACGCGGCAACCCTTTAGAGAGGGTTGTCAACGAAGCGGCGAGCGGTAATTAATTCAGTCTCGAGCGCTAATTCGAGAGATCTCACCCCCCGTCCCCCTGCGACTACTTACACTAGACAATTTAAACGGATACGCCGAATTAGGAACTTGTGAATAATTCCGGGCCGAGAGGTTGTGGTCGAGGGGATATCACCGACGGCTAAGGCGGGTTTTCATCGGGAGAATTCGTGAGTGCGATATGACAATTACGAATTTGATTGTAACCGTATTGTAACGTTCAGTGGCACTGCACAGACAATGTTCGCTGTGATGTATACAATGGTGTCATTGTGCTCGTTTCTGAGTTGTTGCACCGCGTGCGTATTACTCTTGGCGAGCACCTTTAAAATAAAAACAATTTAATTAAATAATATTTTTTGTTAAATGACTATCGTGATGAAAGCGACCTGTTTCAGGTACTAGCTCTCACCACCGCACTAACCACTCTCAAGGGAAACTAGCAAACTGCCAGGATATATTATAGCAGACAAAAGTGTGCGCAAACGAAAAGTGTGAGAAAGTTCAAGCGCAGGACCGACGGATTTACGTGTTTGTCGAGACACTGGGAGTATTATTGTCCAGGAGTGTAGGCACTACTGACTTACAAACTCCGGTCTACAACTGAGAATTTATAGACTGAAAACATAGCGTTTTATTGAACCGAACCAGACCAAGACTAACAAGGCAGATAATAGTAAAAATACTTATAAGTAAAGATTCACTTATATAACATAATTGAAAAAAAAACGACTCAAGAATTGCCATACGGGAAAAGTATTCACGTATGGCATGGAAGGTATGTATGTATGTAACTTCTTTTACAATAAGTATGCATATAATCGAGACGAAACATTTTTAAACGATGAAAGTCAATATTAACCTCGGAGTACATTCGACCATATCATGATTGAGGTGTTGCGCACTTAGTGTATCGCTTTGGTGATTGATAGGATAAATTCAGATCCCGTATCCCATTCAATAGATATATAATGTTCACATATATTTCATACTTTACTTCAGGTGGGTGAGACGAATGCTGGATTTTTTCACCCTTTCCGAATGTCAATGACACGTGTGTGAAACACGTGTCGATTCAAAACTTCTTAGGGATTGGAACCTTCTGTTAAAATCCACGTGTTACATCCAATAATCCATCTCGGGTTAATATTATTAGTCGTTACGTAATTGTATTTATAACCGAGCGCCCATCGAACCGTGTTCTTATTTCGTTAATACATATATTTGATGCTGTTTTAACGAGTATCTGGGGCCGTAATGTTTTTACAGCGCTGTAATTATGTTTGCTTTATGTGGAATCACTCGCATGTGGCTTCAGTCCTATAAGCGTCACCGACTCGCCCGTTTTATGTTTTTTATTTTAGGAATATGTCTCTTATTTGATTAATCTTTTTCGATTTCGACGAAGCACAATCACTGGATATCGTATTATAGAGTAGTAGATAAATCATGGTCTCTTTGGTCTAACAGACGGACTTATAAAGTTGTATAAGTACTTATAAGCCCGATTTCGTAGCCTCAAAACAGACCATTAAAAGTAATAGGTTTTCTGTCCAAAAAAAATCAATAGAAGTTTAGAAGTAATTGGCTGTGTTATACCCGCATTGGAGCAGCGTGGTGGAATAAGCTCCTAACCTTCTCCTCAAAAAGGGAGAGGAGGCCCAACAGTGGGACATTCACAGGCTGTTACTATACTCCCGTCCTCAGGGAGCACGTAAGGCCGTTTATTCCTGTGACTTATGTTGCTGTACTCTTCGGTCTAGTAACAGGATGTTATGTTAATGTTTTTTTTAATGTTATTGCTAGGCGGACAAGCAAATGGGCCACCTGATGTAAAGTGGTCACCACCGCCCATAGACATTATCGATGTAAGAAATATTAACCATTCCTTACATCGCCAATGTACCACCGACCATGGTAACGAAGTTGTTATGTTTCTTGTGCCTGTAGTTACATTGGCTCACTCATCCTTCAAACCGGAACGCTACAATACTAAATATTGCTGTTTGGCGGTAGAATATCTGATGAGTGGGTGGTTTTTTTTTTTTTTTTTTATAGAATAGGAAGGCGGACGAGCATATGGGCCACCTGATGGTAAGTGGTCACCAACGCTCTTAGACATTGGCATTGTAAGAAATGTCAACCATCGCTTACATATCCAATGCGCCACCAACCTTGGGAACTAAGATTTTATGTCCCTTGTGCCTGTAATTACACTGGCTCACTCACCCTTCAAACCGGAACACAACAATATCAAGTATTGCTGTTTTGCGGTAGAATATCTGATGAGTGGGTGGTACCTACCCAGACGGGCTTGCACAAAGCCCTACCACCTAGAAATGGAGAATGCCAAAATTTTATTTACTACTGCCAAGAAGGCACCGATTACTTCAGCAATGCCTCAATAAATACCATATCGTTCCAATTTATTCTCCTACACATGTCAGTTCAATTAAATGAACTCATATTAAATCGTAAAATCACTCTTATTACAACTCTCCAAATAAACAGACTCCTATGCGACACGTGTCCTGCGAACGATCGACACGTGTATGTCTGCGTTGCCGACACATACAATTGTAAACAACTCCTGAGACTAAATATAGATACTGTCAGTGGCATTTGAAAGGTATTATAATCGTCGATCAGGACGGCTCTGAGGGGATAAAACTATACTGAGCTTCCGACGAATGTACTAAAAAAGCATTTACGACTTTACATTTATTTTAATAGACGACAACTTGATTCACTTCAGTTATTTATTTTAATGAAGCAACAAATTTAAGTTGACCCCTGCGTAGTTCGAGCTCCTTAATAAAATAAAGATGTAATTAACTGGAGTTCTGCCTTTTTAGACTTGAGGTCTGAGAGAAGCGAGCGCTTCAAAGTGGTGTAAGGTTTCCGATTCAATTATACTTTTAAATCTTCAATTTACAAAAGTTATTTTGTCTCTTCGTCGCGATGTTACAAACGAAGCTTAAACTTAATTATCTACTTTTACTTAACATTTTAGCATATTATTGAGTTATTAACTTTAATAACTAACTAGGCTACTTGAGATAGATTAAATTAGAGAGATTCTTGGAACATTTTTATTTATTTATATATATTATATGCATGGAATTGGTATTAATTTCATTTTCTGTAGAATGAAGTTACTTTATTTAAATATTTGTATATATAATATTTTGGAAAATATGTTACATGTAAATTATAATGTAAAATTTTAATCCTAGTTGTCTGGAAAAAATCGCTATTAAGCGACAAGACTGTACTTATTGTACAAACGTGTTTGTTATGATAAAAAAACCTCTGTTTTATTTGTATGTGTGCTGTCATTAGCAGAGTATTTTATTTTGAAAACAAGGCTTTATATTTATGACAATTCTATAAATAGCTGAGAAGGAATCAAACTCATATATGTACAAAACATATCGACAAAATAATAAGAGATCGTGCGAGGTAATAAATACAATGAAATAAACAATAATAATGTCGTTAATATTAGTCTGATAACAATTTTTCAAGACACTTTGACATTGCCCCGAATATAATTCGAGCACACATTACCCTCAGACCGTAGCCGATAAGTGCTCACATATTTACTACTCTAGTACGAGTAGGCGAGCACAACAAGTGTATGTATAACAGAAGGGTGCGCGCATGCGTTATGAGACCTGCGTAGGTCGCTTACGGTACAAGTGACGAGAGCGGAGCGGGGTTAGGTACGTTATCTGTCAGCCATAGCATCTATATAAGTATGTATTTACAAAAAAGAAAAGTATTATATGTAATATATCAGTTGTCTGGTTTCGACAAGTCACAAGCTTTGTACAAGCTTAATTTGGGATCAGATGGCCGTGTGTGAAAAATGTCCCAGGATATTATTATTATTATTATTATTATAGCAGTGAACAAATCCTAGTGGCTAGAACAAGTAATTCTTAAACAAGGATAGCGGGATCAAACACGGGCAAGCACTGCGATTTCATTAATATTATATCCAAAAACTCGTGTTACAGCGCGGTCGAATTGAAAAACCTCAAATTTAAGGGTAATATAAAATGATATATTATGTTTTGTTACATAAAAACAGAAACAAATAAAATCTCCTTTAATCTTTTCTAAACGATTTTATAACACCCCAAATCTTTTAAATCTTTGTGTTATAGCTACCGCATGACTACACCGGTTTCATAAATATTAAGATATGAAAAGTGATTATAATACACATAAAATTAAACATGTGTTTTCTCTCAACTTTGCGCCACACTCCAGAGTCGGCGTCTACGTATTTCCATTACAAACCAGCGGCACGCCACCGCCCGCCCGCCACCCTCTCGCCAAACAATAACGTTAGAAATGGACCACTTTCCTGCCTACGCGGTGAGTGCCTCTCTGAACTTACACCCTCGATCGAATGAAAAACTTACGTGTGAACTAAAAATACATTACGGGTTTCTGTTACTCTTTAATAGTTTTAAAAAATTGGGATACAGTTTATATTCAAGACTAGATTTTTGAGTAGATTAAAATTTTAAAATTTATTAATCATTTTAAACTTAAAGAATCTAGTCAAGCTATTTTTTATTAATGTCATTATTTTATGGGATTTTATAAATGTAGATCCTAAACGAGAAAACCGCCAAAAAAATAAATAGATAGATTTCTACCAAGTAAATAATATACGTATTATAATAAATTTTGACTATAAAAATATAATTATAATTTTATAATTAGAACGAGTCGCGGGAAGCCGTTGGATGCGGGCAGCGCAAGATCGGCCAACGTGGAAATCCTTGGGGGAGGCCTTTGTCCAGCAGTGGACGTCTTTCGGCTGATATGACGATGATGATGATTTATATTTTTTACTAACAATATGTTCCATGCTACAAAACACATGTTTAGTGTGCAGACCTAAATAGTTATAATAATGAGCTATATCTGCATCTTATCGAAACTCTAGAGGGCATGGCACCCTGTCCCCCACTTCACTGAGATCAAGTCGATTACAGTTAGTGATCGCACACCCCCGCCACTCGCCTACGCTTCGATATCGTACCACGAGCTGTACAATAAAGGCCACACCAATTTACCGAGATCTCTCAACCTCTCGTCTATTAGACCGAACAGTTGTTAGCTTTGTGTATTTAGGGATCGAATGAAATTGGTCGGTGCAACACTTACGACGTTACTCTTGGTGTCGAATCAATTTCCGTCCCGGCGCCTCGAGCTACGCTTTCATTGATCTTTTGCGCATTGTAATAAGGTCTAATTTACTTGTATTTGGATTTCTAAATGATTACCTCAGACTTGTTCAGGTAATACGATTTTGTTCAGAGCTTCGAAGACTTATTGGTATTCCTGATACATTTCACAGGGAACGTATTTTGAGACCAGCCTAGTAACATTGTTAACAGCCTAGTTGATAAATAAAAGCTTATATAAGTTAAAGGGACTTTTAAAATTAATTATTGTTTTAGGATAAAATTATATATTGCGGAACTCTTTTTTGATAAAATAAATTTAATTATTTTATGACATATATCGAATATTTATTTAATAATCATAGTAATGGACATATTTTTATTACTCATGTCATCATGGATATAAGGAAATCTAAAAGAGCATCAACTATCCATGTAAATAACAATCTTTCGCTTTACGACGTATTCCTCGCTTAGCGGTTCAACGCACCCCGTCACCCTCTGAGGGTGGGGTGAGGTGGATATTTTTTTATCGCCTCCGACGATCCGCGGGATAAGGACATCCGTGCTATTTTATACGCTTATCCGGAGGATAGGGTGACATTGTTGTCTCGATAAATAAGGATAACAGTATTATTTAAAGTATTTCATAAACAACATCATCTTCATGACAAAAATACGGAAAAGCTATAATAAAAAATACTCTCCTTTTCAAATTACAAAGTTGAAAATTGAATACAATATTGCCACCTGGCCTGTAAGTGGTAACAACCGGGACTAAGGGTTTAGCGTAAGCTCCTAAGCAGGAGCAATGGGACGGAATTTCAATTCAACGAATATCAGTAAGGACTTGATCGTTTAAAAATGTACTAACTCAATTAAATAAAAATAGTTTTTTAAGCCACTAACGCATGCACAAATAAATATATAAATATATTCCGGTTTCCTTTCATTGTAAAAGAAATGAATAAACAGGTTACTGTCTAAGTAATAATTAAGCCTTTAAAGCTGTTAGTTAACGATGCAAGAGCCTTCGATGATATTTTAGAAAATAAGACGATTACAGATTGAATAGATTAAGGTGCTTCTTCATGCCTCAAGTATAAAAGGAACACTTGAAATGATAAATATACAAAACTCTCTCTATCATAATACACATCGTAATGCGATGCTCCATCTGCTCGCATTAGGGTATCATCCCCACCACTCACTCTATTATGTCGAGCGACGTTATTACCCCCATTTAGACATGCCATCTTACACATGACGACCTGCGCCATAAAAGTATAACTCAGCCTACGAGGGCGATAATGTTCATACATATTATGTTACAAATATTTGTTATATATATTTATAACTGTCTCTTCGGTTTAGTGGCTAGCTCATACGTTTCCAGATTATGAGATCCCGTACGTAAAATAACATCCTTAGTATTCCGGAGCTAGACAGTTGGCGGTGTTACGATTCCGCGCGTCGAAAAGAACTTATAGTTTTTGGCTTCTTTTCAGTATTGTTGCGCTGTTATATCGGACGTATGAGGAATGAGAGTAAGGAGTCCATCTCGTTATTAAAATAGGACATGACAGTATTATATTTTATTTTACGAATAGGGGACTTTCAAAGTCAACTTGATTGCATATTAAGCAATAGTAGGGGTGAAAGGTAGATCCGATTTATAAATTATCCAGCAATATTTCATCAGAAGCGGCAAGCTAGCTTGCGTGAGCTGAGAGTTCACAACCTTGTTGAAAATCAATTATCGAACTTTCAGGATACTTTTTTTTTAAATTGCAAGCTGTTCGATAATACGTTTTCCTGGCTCTTGGTCTGTTATAATAACGAGGAAAAAAAATATTTTGTGTCCATAGACAAAATACAACATGAAGTGTAAAATATATATACATATGTACATATAATGGAATGATATAAAATATTCATAACAACTAGATCAACATAACATAGAACGAGTTGCAGATTTAATATAAATAATAACGAAACATTTGCAGTTACGAATAAAAGTTGTTTTAAGTCATAACCAATTATAAACTAATATATCATCAGAAACGTGTTTAATTTTAACATCTCATCAAATAACGACGCAGGTTATAATTATCCAGAGCAAACAACGCCTTGTTGGGGGCGGTATAAATCGCGAGTCGGTAATTGTTGGCGTGGGGCGACTGGCGCGACAAATCTGACGGCCATTTCCGACCGGATCGCGTTACACCCCCCGCCGGATCCGCCGCCACCCGATGCCTTCTCTGATTCATAGCACACACTCGACAAAGAAGCGGAGCGGATAAATATCACAGGACACTAAACAATGATGCTTTATTTCGCTGTGTTGCGATATAATGTGTTCATAAGCCAGTGCAATTACAGATTCAAAACACTAAATAACATCGCTTTTCTAGTTGGTAGTACCTTTTTATTTCATTAAATTATTTTTGTAATATAACCTATTTTTTTAAAAGCTTTTGTTTCTACAACTATAAACGAAAAAAAAAAAAAAAATAACCGCTAGTCGCTTGTGACAGAACTATACACCATATAGAGTCGGGACGGGCGCGTGCGCGCGCAACTCGCTAGGGTGAGCAGTTATTGGGGTCTTATGTAGACAGTCTGTTTACAATAAACGTTTCTGGAGAGTGGAGGCTAAAATATTTCCGACAGAAAATTTGTATACTATAAACCAAACGCGACTGCGCTTTCGTTTTTAGTTGAATTTCTAATAAAAGGTTTTTTTTTCTTTTGGATGCTGCAATATTTATTTCGATTTTAAAGCTGTATTCACACACAAGTTATAGTACGTGAATTTGGCGAATAAATACGTAGCACTCATACAATAATATACAAACACATGACTCGCAATATTTTAGCCGATTTTAAAGGAACAATTTTGTTAATAAAAGATTTAATTAAATCTGCAATTAGGTAAACAGTTGTAATTATTGTTAATTAATTATTATTGTAGTATCTATTGCAATGAAAATACACTTTATAAAAAAACATTTTACATATCGTTTTGAAGATTAAAATAAAATTACAGCTCGCAATATAAATTCTACCGAGAATAACCGACATTAAACAAAATATTTACTCTTTTCCACTAATTAAATTACATAGGCATGTTAATTACTCACTTGGCGGCAGGGCTTTGAACGAGCCCGTTTCTGTAGGTAACACCGACACATACTCTCAACCGTCAAACAGTTCCGTACACGCAACAGTAGTTGTGTTCCGGTTCAAGGGTGAGTGAGACAAGTTCTTACAAAATGCACGAGGGACATAACATCTCAGTTCCCAGGGTTGGTGGTGCATTGGCGATGTAAGGAATGGTGAAATTTCTTCCGGCACCAATGTCTATGGGCGGTGATGACCACTCATCATCAGGTGGTTTACTTGTCCGTCCGCCTACCTATTTTATATTGTTTCATCTACCTATGTTATTATATATCAACCCTGCTTGAAAAGTCAACAAAAATTACCTTTACGTTTATATATAATATTTTAATGTATTAAGTATTAAAGTCGCTCCGTGGCTAATTTTAAGACACACTTGAATAAAGTATATTGTGATTTTATGATTTATTGATGTATTCAGCAACCCCAGATGTATTCTCTGTACAGATAGAACGAAATTGGATTTTACTCGACATGCGATTCGATTTGTTATCGAAACAGAAAACAGTTACGGCTAACACGACGTTTCAACGAAACTGCGTAATAGAGAACAGTTTTTAATAAAGGAAAAAAATAATAATAAAGTCATTATAGTCTGTTGCGTGTCGAAACGCATTTTCATAAAGATTAAACTTCATAATGAAGAATTTCGTAGTAATTTCAAATTCTAACAATGGCAATTCCTTGCCCAATTGTTTAACCAAACTTGTTACTTCTTTGCACCGGTAATTACAATATGATTAAAAAAAACAAGAAAGCTCTCGTTTCACACGTTTCAATCCCTATAAAGCAATCGGTGTAACGGGTTCGTAATTCATCACGTGACGACATCACCCCATCTCGAGAGCTCCGCTCCGGCGGCATCGTGACCCGTAATTGAACCCATGGGATCTCCCGAAAACCATTTATAATCAACACAATTATCTACATCAAGTTTAAATATTATATAAACAGAAAATCGTATTTATTCATTTTCGTTAAAGTATCGTCGAAACTGAAATACGAAGTATTGACGTGCGTCTCAGTTCGTGTACGACTTTCTTGACACTTAAAATTTTACCTGGCGGGCAAAGGACTAGACAAAGTGCATTCGACCATTATTATCCAAGCGAACGTCAATTTCAACTAAATGGTTCAATTCTATTTATCAATTTTATCACGTTGTCCTTGATTATTATACGAGTTCAAAAATATCTTACAATAAAACAAATTAAGCCAGAACTCTTGTTCTGTATAACGTTCAATAAAATCTATACACATGGTTCCCGCGTAATGTGAGAAACGGACAAGTTAGACCCAAGACACACAATGCACACACAGAATCGTTATCGATTCGTGTTTACTTATAATCGATACCCAATACCTAGCCGAGACTGTTTGTAGTTTCAATATTATTTTTATGTTCTTAGGAAATAAACCAGCTAGGAAATATTGGCTTTAGTTTTCGCTTCTACCATATTTTCATTGCGATCATTATTCGTCTTGGACGTTCGCATATCATCGTTTGTATTCAATATTAATATATAATATAACATTTTTTATCATTTAAAATTAGGTAGGCGGACTTGCAACTGGGTCATGACGGTAAGTGGTCACCACCACCAATAAATATTTGGACTGTAAGAAATATTAACCATCCTTAACCATCACATCGCTGATACACCACCGACCTCAGGAGCCAAGATTATGTCCCTTGTGCCTGTAGTTACACCGGTTCAATCCGGATCACAACAATACTAAGCTGAGATTGCTGTTTGGAAGAATTGTAGAATATGTGATGAGCATTATCAACCCAGAGATGCTTGTACAAAGTCCTACCAGACAACCAACTAGTAAAAAGTTTAAGTTCGAAACTGATGCCGGTGGTGCTGAGCATGGCGGAACTCTTTCCCGCCGTGAGTGTCGCCGGGGCCAGGGGGTCTCTGTACCCCGAGTACCCCCTAGGATTTGGAGGCCCGCAGAAGCGGGCCAACCGTCGGGACGGCACGGTAGTATGCGCAAGCGATCCCGTGACGTCCCCCGACAAGATGGAGTGGGTACCGCTGGTTTTTTAGTGGGTATTCCGGCGCCTTCAGCGCCGGCGAGTCCCACATACCCCCCCACCTCATGTGGGGGAAACACGTAAATGTGTTTTTCTAGCGAGAAAAAAAAAATGGCGGAACTCTTCCGTAATCTTTTGTCATTAAATCGTAAACTTCACACTAAAACATTAATCTCGTTCATGGTGCGAGTCATCTGGGAAAGCGATCAATCAAGTCTCGGCATGAATCTGTCTTCAAGATCACAACCATCGCCCGATCTCCAATTAAGTTCAAAATACCTTTTAAATACGATTTTGGATTACAGCCTGTTAATGTCCTCCTGTCGGGCTTAAAGGACAGGAGGACTATTCCACGGTGTTACCGGTGTGAACCCACAATCTTCAGTTAATATTCTGGTGTTCTAACCATTGGGCTATTTCGGCTCCAATTCGAAAGTTGAGGAGAGAAATTTTTTAACGAGAAATGTCATAAAACAAAATTAACTATTCAAAAAGTTACGATTGTAAGCATGTGTGCATTTTCCGACATGAAAAATAACCTACGTTGGTTGTTTTATTATCACATCTCCGGTTGTTGTTTTAATATCATCGTTGCGAAATAGAATAAAAGTATTTTGAAGTCGGGAAAGAGTTTAGGCGCAGGACTAATGGCTTTACGTGCTATCCGAGGGACTTGAGTGTACAGACTTCCACCTTCCCAGTCCAGGCTGCTCCTGAGATTCTTCTACCGAAAATCCAAAAACTTTTTATTGGTTTAAATCAATGATTTTGGGAGCCATTAGCTATGAGATCAACAAGGCAGTCAAAAATTAATATAAAGCCACCAAACTAGTATACATATATTCCTTATATGTGTGAAACACATCTATACTCCAAAATTTAAAACGCTCGACGCTCGACGCAGCGCACAGATAGTAACAAAGTTTTGCCAGCAGTGTCTATGTAATAACTAAAATATGTACCTACATATGAGCCGGACGGAGTTCGATAGGAGTTATGGCATAAATAACCCGTATCCTATCATCGTTTGACGTACTCAGTCCCTGTAATTACAGTAATTATGTGGTATTTCAAGAGGCGCTACTGTCGCAACGACATTCATCACGGCGCGACGCCCCGCTGTCGTCTTGACGACGTGCCAATTAACCCGTCACACGGGTCTCCTAGTGACGTCCTTGTTATAAATATCGACAAACGCGAACGCTAATAAAGGCAGAATACGTTTCGAGTTCGAGACGAAGGTAATTTATTTTGTAAAAACTGTCAATAATAAAATAATATGTCAATCAATCAATCAATCAACATCCAATCATTGTCCACTGCTGAACATAGCCTCTCCCAAGGTGCGCCAAATATGTCAATACTTATGGACAATAAAACAACAAGTAAATATAATCGAATATAAAGTAGGTATCCATTCGCAGTTATTCATATTTATTACAGCTTTAATTACAATTTTTTGACGTTTGACGTGTTGTGTTCATAGCGATGCCCTTGGTATCGTACTCAATCAATAAAAAAGCATTAAAATGCATAGAAAACACGTCTATATTCACGTCACCACCAACCCAAACAGAACACTCGATGTTGTGAGATCGATTGAGTCTGCATTTATATTCAAGAACCACCGTAATTATTTTTGTAAACAGTTGAGATGCCTCTATGGATAGAACACTAATGGATGGATCTTAACCGAGGGTAATGGGTTTAAATCCGCTGAGTTGTAAGTTTGATATATGTTTCAAATTCACCTCGAGCTCGGCGGTCAAGGTAAACAGCGTAAAGTTGCATGTGACAGTTAAAATTCTCCCGAATGTTTCTACCAAGCACGTCGCTTTCTCTTTAAGGGAAAGAAAGCTTTTGTCTAGTATTGGGACATTTTATTATGAATTCATTCATTCTATTGAAATACACACATTTCTGGTAAAAAAAATGACAAACTACACTGTATATATTATATTACAGCGATGTTATGTATCGAAGGACGCTTGATATGTTCTAGAGGGACCTTAGACTACGATTTCCATCAACATGGAGAGGACGAGACCGTCACGAATCGAATGGAAACATTGAATAACAATATAATGATGACTACGGCTCGTTTAGTACTAAAACAACGAAGTCAGCCAATAATTTGTAAACACAGGAATACTACTCAATAATTTCACTACCGCAATGCGATCCCTCGTCAAAATATAATATGCAAAAATAAAGCACTTTCAATACATTACGAAATAATTCGTGTTTAAAACATTATGAACACAGTTATCCTGTTTACGACAGCATTTAAACAAAACCGAACGTACCATTGAATAATATATAAGGTAATGGAGACGAATAGTTATTAATAACTCAAACATACCTGGGTGGGGGTAGTAGGGGGCGCCGACGTTCATCATCGGGTGTGGGGCTCGGTATTCCATATCGCACTGTTTAAACGTACATCACTTATCGACGTATTATATGAAACGCGCACAACACTATTGTCCGACTGAGTGAGGTCGGAACGTTCATTTTTTTACAGCACTAGCAATTTCCTGCGAAACCGTTTTTTTTTTAATTGAACCTGCCATACACGCCTTCCATCGAGTTTCAGCCCTGAATATATAAAACTCAATGTACGTTCGCCTCGTGAAATGTTTTTCATTTACTCGCGATATGAGGCCAAGCCTTAGGCCCAGCCTTGCTTACTATGTAAGTATTAGTCAGTTTTATGTAAAACTATTTGTATCGACGTGAAATGAAATAGTTTACAATTATTACGTCAGAAAGTCATTAATTACATACAAAGGATATTATAAGTTATTATAAAACTGAAGATTTGATGGTTTTTAAGATAGCCCTGTTATTGAGCCCACGGGGAGCTGTAACGTTTAACGCGTGCGAAACGTAGGCTTAATTGTAAAAAAAAAAAGAAATAAAAGATTTTTCACCGAAAAAATTCTAGAGGTTTTATTCTCGTTACAAAATGTATTTAATTTAATTAATAATATATAATTTCTGACGCTAATTTTGTACCATGACAAGATTCTGTCCAGACATAATATATTTCTGAATTAAAAAAAAGTAGTATACCCTTTTATTATAATTTTATAAATACCCTTTTATTGCAAAACAATGTTAAAATTTCCGAAGCCAAAAAATGAAACGAACACAATAAATCGGACGTAATATCATCTGTCACACGCATTGAATCCGACGCGGCCGCCGTCTATTTAGTTCACTAGTGACGTGACGTACGCTCGACTTATCTACTATCGATACATCGACGCTCGCCTTTGTGACCGCGGCGCGTTTTATCGACGTTTTGTGTTGTCACCCGTGATTTAGCTCGGATGTCTGGCGTTCGGCATTATTCTTCACTCTTGTGAGTAACATTATACGGCATGGCCCTCATAAATATATTACGGTCACGGCTATAACTGGTCCAGTTGTATATACAATTAAGTGGTTCAGTTATTATAATTGAGTTATTATTTATGTACCGATTACTTTCTAATTTAAATATTAAATATGTAGATATTTTTAAACAGGAGTTATACCAACCGCATCTTTGATATACAAATTTATCTTCCCTCACGTACAGTATAAAAATAACGTTCGACGAATATGATATCGCGTAGGACACATTGAAAGCGTCACGTCAATCAGCAGCTGTGTCGTGTCAATTTATTGTACAATCGCGGCCGAACACAGCCGACTAACCCCAACCTCCTTTTATATTCTCGGGTTAATCTCGCACTCGTACCCCGGGGATAGATTTCGTTGGTAATATTCATAAACGAAACGCGTCTAATGTAACGTTACAAATAATTTCAAAAATAACGAAACGCCTATATTTTTTACACAAAATGTATTGATACATATATACCGGCCCGTACATACAAACATTAATTTTTTTTTAGAAATAAATTATCGTTTATCAAGTTATTAATATACTCTGTCTATCACTCTTTCGATAAAACAACTGAACCGATTTTGATAAAATTTAGTATAAAGCAAGCTTGAACCTTAAGGACGGACTTGGGTAACTTTTTCATACCTAATACCAGCTCCCCGTCCCGTTAGAACGCAGGCGAAGCCGCTACCGTAGACTAGTTTCATATAATTCTTGAAATAAAAAATTCAATAAGCAGACTTGTTAAAATGGGAGTAGATGTGGTAAATTCGTAACCCTCGATCCGACTGCGATCGGACAATAAACGAAACACTGCGTACTTTATTGATTCAATTATTGCTACGCTTTTCCGGCTACGTGTTTGACTTCATATCAAACAGTGGAAACGATTCGGCTCGTGTTGGCAATTTCGGCGAGATCGACGTTTGTTAATAGCACTTTGTGACGTCAGCCGATGTTTGTTATGTTTGGGTCGATCGGACCGACTTCATAACGGATGTACCGGTGGCATATTGTTTTTAATTTTACCGCCTCATATTACCGCCTGCAGTTTAATTATGAAAAGTTCAGTGAGGGTAAATAGTACGATATACATTTTAATTATAAAAACAGTTAATTAATTCCTGGACACGTTAACGCTTGAAATTATTTATATTGAACTAGCTGCTCTACGCGGTTTCATCCGCGTTTGACGTTACTGCTCCGGTCCCGTGGGTAGTGGTTTAATATTAAACAGTCTATAACCTTCTCATTTATTTTTCCTATCAAATGCAAAAAGAGTTCAAAACCGACTGGACGATACGGACGACGGTAGTAATAGAGAATGCGCCGTTCAAACAAAATAACAAACAAACTCTTCAGCTTTATTATTATAAGTATGTATATATGTGTAGTATCTTAGGTAGTGTCATCTGTGTATTAGAAATATATTTATCATTTACACTATCGTTTTGTATTTACTTTGATCTAATATAAATGGTTCGGATTCATACAAGCTTCAACTATTTAAAATGATTTATTTTGGCCTCGACATTGGGATCACAGCTAAGATATCTTAAAATATCATCAGGAAGTTCTATCACATCAGCCACATTTGATAACTAGACAGTGACCAAAAGTAGAAAAATAAATAAGTTCTTTACACTCAAAAGTACACACTAATAAATTCTAAACAAAATTCTCACTCAAGATTTGCAATTTAAACGGATCAAGGCACAAATTGATTTAAAAAAAAAAAAACTCTTGGTTGAGGATAATCTCGAGATGCTTTTAAATGGAGCGATTACGAGACCCTGAACGGAATACTAAAGTGCAAAAGAAAGAACAGCTTTCAGGGACACATTACAAAACACCGGGCGATGGGGCGAACTTAAGCCATAAAACCTCCACAGCGAGGTGACAGAGGATTTTTTCTCATCTATATAAAACTTAATTAAATCTATAAATATGGAATTCATTATGGACCTACAGGTGAGTTAAAAAAATTATGAGATCGAGAATTTATAAACAGAGATGGCCCAGTGGATCGAAATCTAAGATTGCGGCTTCAAATACGTTGATAAAAATCTTCTTGAGGAAACCTGCATGAACATGTATATATCTTATATTCTGCCATTTCTTTACCTCATTGGATGAATGTAGTGGAAGATACTCCAAACATCCCACTTAAGGTACAAAAAGCATTTGCCTTTGCCTTTCAATTATCAAGAACTATCTGAAACTATAAGCAGATTGTAATATTACAGAAACCATTAATCAAACCGATGTAATTAAAATCGAATTATAGCATATAGCGTCATTTGCGAATATATTGTGTTCATTATTGTAATCTTATTTAATTAGATGCGTCATATTAATTTATACATAAACAAAGGATACGAACTAATTAATACGAATTTCTATTAAAAAAATACTTTACGTAATTGCGACACAATATTATTTTTATGTCTAAAGAACGCAGAGCCGAGATAATAATCCAGTGATTAGAACACGGGGATCTTAACTTAAGATCGCAGGTTCAAATCCTAGCAAGCACTAATCAGTCTTCATTTATTTAATTTATGATTAAAATTCATCTCGTGCTCGGCGGTGAAGGAGAACATCGTAAGGAAACTTGCATGTTTCGGATGTAAGTTTGCCGCATTTGTATCATGTAACCAACCAACCCGCATTGGAGCAGCAGGTGGAATTAGCTCCAAACAGAAACTTTAAAAGGAGAGGTCGCATTTGACCGGCACTAGCGCATTCAAGTATTTATTATAGTACGACGTACTTCTTCTGAGATAACAAATTCAAAATAACAATCTCCTTAATTTTGTTAACTGAAGTAATGTTACAAAACTGGAGAGTTCGATGTGTTTGAACATGCTTATCAGGAGAGCTACCTGTCCGATTCGAAAAAAAATTCAGCTTTAGTCCGTTTTATGAGGAGAATTATAGACTGTACGATTACTCGCTTCGACTCCAATAAAAAAATATTAACAAATGTTGCGAAACGGAGACGAAGTTGTCATCATGTGTATAAAACAGTTATATATAATCGAAATTTATAGTAACTTCGTATAAATAATCGTTTAATGCTCTTGAAAATAAAAATAAAATATAATAAATTTGAAATGCAATCAAATCGACATCGTAAGTAACAGTGATCAGTCCACGGCGTCGCTCGGTACAGTACAGCACGGATGGCGACGACGCGGCTAATACCTCCATTATTAAAACATAAACTCCGCCACTCGACAGTCGACGGGGGCGAGGTAACGAGTCAGAAGGTGCGAGCGATTATTATTAAACGATTTCGATAAAAGTCAAACGAATACGATAAAAAACTTATAATTGGCCATCAAGTTAACGCGAATATACATATTTATTTGAAAGCAACGAATCGATTCTTTTCGCCTTTATTATAATTCTTTAAATTAAAAATTATAATTTTGTGAAACCCACTCTCGCTTAGAAATCACATTTTACACAACATAAAATGTCACTTGTTAATCACAACAAATTAAAATTCACTTATCGATGGCAAACCACATCACTACCGCGACGATGAAACGACAGACACGTCTGTAATCCGCAGCGCGCGATCTACGACTGTGTAACACGAGCGTCTCGCGACACGCGCTTGCGCGGCGGTCCTCGTCTCGCGGCAGCGAATATAGACTCTTATTCCCTTTCACTTAAGGCAGTTTTTCGGCTACAAATTAAACGGACACCTGTAAAAGTGTGCAGGGGTCGGAAGTCCGCGGTGCAGTGTCATTTCCACTCTTTCCACATTGCTTCCCTAATAAAAATGAGATTTGCCCCACCGGTGTAGAGATTACGTCGGCACGCGCCGCGCCGCTTATAAATAGCTCGTCATATCGATGTTCGGGTGCATTTATGCGTGTTCAACTCAATGAATAAATTGATTTCCGTTGTTCAGTTTTAATCTGTACATTAGCGGATTAATTCGATTTATATTACCCATATAATACCTATGTTTATCATAAATATATATTGCTGATGTTTAAATGATAAATATGCATGGAATAATTACACGATTGAGAGCTCAAATTCGACTAAAATACACATGAAATAGCATGAGACGGAAATAGTGGAAAGAAAAGATTAATCAAGTAATATTTTAAATAACAAAGACTGAGGCATGTTATATTCGATAGTGGCGTGTCGATGCGACGGCAAGCTATTTACACGGACGATACCGACTGTTGCGTTGAGGGCTTTCATAGGGAGGGTAAAAGTATCGATATATTTTACGTCGTTTGTATTTCTTGTTTTAAGGAAAAGTCATTCGAATTAATTGTAAATGTTTCGTGAATTGAATGTTATAGCTAATTTGATGTCATATTCATTAACATTCGTTAAAATATACATTTCTTTATATAAATTAAAAAATATTTTCTCTCGCGTCTTATGCGGTGAGAGAGTTACTATAATATTATAATTATTTACTTTATCATTTGTATCATCATGTAGAGGATAAGACAATAAAATTATCGATAGTTTGTTGATAAACTATAACATCACTAATATGAAAGCCATTTAATACCAAATCTAGATGTGAACAACGCCTGACTGAACCGCGGCTGTATTGACATTATATACACGAGACAGTAACGTTACGCTATGTAATGTAATGCAAGCAATATTGCATATACAAATTAACAACCTGCTATTATACAGCTGAGCAGGCTGCGAGCTCCGTCCTGTGAGGGACTTTACTATTACAATAATGGGAATTCCTATCTTGCTAGGGCTGTTTATGAGCCCTTCGGTGGTTTGTGTCCATGTCTACTTGCCCATCACTTGTTGTAACGTGAAACACGTTGTTTTGTTTAATTATGTAACTACAGGAACAAGAAATATTATGACATTGACCACGTGGTGACGCATTGATTGCGTAACAAATGTTTTATATCAGTAACAGGGCAAATATCTATAAGCAGAGTGACCACTTACCATCAGGTGATCCCGTTTGCTAGTGTGTCTTCTTAATATAAATTCATATTAAGATATTTTTGACGAACCTTCTAGTCTTTGCTTGTTAGGAATAGATACGAATATCAATTAAGAACTTTTTTCACATATAGTTTAATCTAACAATAACATTATTTAAAACGTATACTTATTGTAATAGTTGTATGTAATATGAAAGTTTTACCCCCCCCCCCTCCTTAATAAAACTGCGCTTTTTTACGCTTTCCACATAATATTAACTAATGTACTGGGCAAAAACTAATTCCTATCATATTATATATACAACTAGGTGTAATTACCTCACAAGGACCTGAAATGTATACTATAATAAAATAAATAAATAAACAAACATCGACATTTTATATCGATACATCTCTTCGTAATCTCTATAGACAGACACAAGTACATCACTGGTCCCCACTTCGTAGTTGTTAGCTACGCCGTGTTATTCGTACTAACCACTTCGGTTAGCGCATGCGCTTCGAGACGCCGTAGAGCTAGCTACGGGACAGAGGTGTCTACGAGTAAATAATACTTACCTACGTGTTTATATAAATAGTATATAACTGCTTACCTGTAACAAATTTAAAACTTCAATTAATTTAATGTAAGTAAATGAATAATATATTTACGTCTATGGTATACACTTTTATACAGGGCTAGTTTTGTCAAGCTCGTTTCATACGTTATTCATATAGTTAAAATATATAATAACTTTGTCTAATTTATAACCTAACTGTATCAGTGTCATTTTCCTGACGGCATATTTATTTAAAGCTATTTTATGTTCGTATTACATAAGTGAATCTGTCAAAGCTATTTTGAACAAAAAAAAAAACAAACAGAGTGCGATCGAAGCATAACTAGTAAATCGCAAAAGGATGCTCTTTCAACAATTTCTTGTAATCTATACTCGACATACACGCAGCCGAGTGCCGTCTCTATCCGTAACAAATCTCTCCAGTCCGGGTACCGCTCCCGCGTATCGGCGGCATGTTATGGAATTACCCGCGCGCCCTCTACACTTATTATAAGCTCGATATCATAATATTTATAACTTGATCAGTACGAGCAAAATGACTTAAAAATATTACGGCTTTTATCCATTACACAGTAGCCCCGGAAACGTATCTCAGCTGGTCAAGGGCGTTTTTTAGGTAAAGCAAAAAGGTTCAAACCTTATTTCAACACCTTACTCCACGGCCAATATATATAATAACCGATAAAAAAAGTCTTTCATAAATTCCCTTCCGTCTTAAATATAAATTAAATGTATGAATATATGCAAGAATAAGCAAACTAATACATCAATATAATCCGCATTGTGACAATGTGTTCCACCACACCAGCGTAAGCTCAAAAACTTTCTCCTCAAAAACAGTGGGTCATATGTGGACTTTATTTTTTACTCTATATATCAATCTAATTAATGAACATTATTTCAAAGCAATAACTGACTTCAGTATAAAATATACAACATAATGAACAAAAGTCGAATATCCCAGTACGGATCTACGGCGCGCCCCTTGGAATACGAATTTTCGACAATCCATTGGCGACGGAGCTGCGAGTACTCTAGTCGGCTAATCACGAGGTAACTTTGTGACCCCCTCCGCCCTGAACCGTAGTGAAGTTAAATTTATCGATAAGTATTCCAATTCCTTCTTGAACGAAAGTAAATTGTAATAAATTAGATTCGAAAATTTTAATTGACTTCCGGTTATAGTAAAAGTGTGTTCGTGAACATATTTTTTTATAGAATGGGAAGGCGAACGAGCATATGGGCCACCTGATGGTAAGTGTAAGTGGTCACCAACGCCCATAGACATTGGCATTGTAAGAAATGTCAACCATCGCTTACATAGCCAATGCGCCACCAACCTAAGATTTTATTTCCCTTGTGCCTGTAATTACACTGGCTCACTCACCCTTTAAACCGGAACATAACAATACCAAGTACTGCTGTTTTGCAGTAGAATATCTGATGAGTGGGTAGTACCTACCCAGACAAGCTTGCACAAAGCCCTACCACCAGTAAAAATGTGTTTGTGAATAAGACATATTTGTTAAATGTTTTAATAGGATGTTATAACTATTTATCGCGACGAAAATTTTGAGCGTTTCACTTATCAAAAAGTCATGCACCCAGTAAGTACAGTCGACTGCTTGCCGCCACTCGAGTCGACTCGGATGTAAATAATTTATAGCACGTAGTTCTCTTCAAGTTAAGGGTTGACTGCAAGATCGTTGAAGGGACAAAGAGATCGGAAACACAGTCTCGTATCGGATTTAATAATTCAATAACAATAAATTAAATCTTGATAACATTATGTGACGTGAATTTTTGTGATCGTTAATTTTGTATGTTCGTAAAAGACATTGAAATTGCTGATCAGATTCGAATGAGACTTGGTACGAAAATAGGAGTCTTTCTGGAAATACAACATATAATCGATATGAATACTATGTACATATTTTTTTTTTAAAGTTAAATTTCAGAACGCTAACAGCTTTTACTTAAAGTAACGAAATTGAGCATAATTTGTTGTATTTTTAAACCGAATTTCAATTGTCAATTTTAATATTAGTATTTCATTCGGCTATGGCTGAATTCCTTTAAAAAGAAACTCTCAGCGACGCTTTTTTAAACTACAAGTAATTGAGAGTGGCCCGGACGACTCGCAGCCCTATTTCCAGCGAATGGAAAAATATTAAAACGGAATTTTTAAACAGATAATTCGTTTCCGTTATCTCATTTTCCATTATTCTAAGAATATTTAAAATTTGTTTTCGTTATTAAATTTTGTCTGTTTTTCTTATTTACATTTTATTGTCATACTTGGTGGTGGACTTTTGAAGGGTACCATCCAGTCACAATGACGTCACTTGTTGAACATAATCTACTGGCAAGCTGTAATAATTAATATTTTAATGTTCTAGTTGGAAGTGTGAAAGAGCCAGTGTAAGGGACATAAGGTCAAAGCTCGCGTGGTCAGTGAATAGAGGCATGGTCAGTGGATGGGTTTAAGGGATTGTTAATGTTCCTTACAGTGCCAATATCTATGTGCGGTGGTGACCACTTACCATCATATGCTAATCAGCCTCTCTAGTTTAAATAAAAAGAAAAAAAAAATGCTTGTAAGCGTTTCAGTTAATAGTAATAAAAAATAATGTTTTCTCATATATTATTAACGATTCGAACGTCTAACGTTTAAATTTCACAAGTGACTTTATTGTTGGTAAATATATTCTTTACTAAAACAAGTAACAGTATGTAAAGGAAATATTCCAATATATTCGTAATCTATTCTAGCCCAAGACTATTCTACCAGGCAATAAGCGTAGAACATTTTTCGTTCTCAAATGCTTACAAATGAATGTTTTAGAAGTCGGTTCCGTGAAAAGAACGTTTGTGCGCGACTGTACAGAGTCATTACGACACCGACACGTAACCCTCGGTACCATGTTGCCCGCAGTGTATTCGCGCATGCGCGCTAGCCGAGTGCGTTTCCATTAGTCCGTTACACTAATCCACCTGACATAAAAAACGTATAACCAATTATGCAATCGAAATGTTAATACGGGTGCGTATTAAGAGGATGATTTTGTTTAAAGATTAACAGAAGGCTAGAACAGAACTTATATAAATTAGAAATGAATGATTATACGGAATCATTATTTAGATCATAAAACTAATGTAATTATTTTTGAAGTCTAATGAAGTATCACACCTTTTAAAGTATTTCGGGGTATGAAAGAAATATTTCGCATACCTAATAAAAAAAATCTACAATCGTTTTTGAGTTCGCTGCGAACATAACATACATAACATACATACAGATAACATGTCTTACTAAGTAATTATCAACTGTTACTTTATCCGTGAAAAAAAAAATAAACGGTCCGTGAGTAACAAACAATGAAAACGTTTCCAAAGCGACCCGAAGATTAAACGCTCGTAAAAAGAGGGTACCGCGGTAATAATGTCTTAATACCACTCTATGACCATAAAGATACACGATTACCACCTCTATATTTATACGTTTTAGAACGTTAATCCCTTGAAGTGACCTACGTGATATTTCAACTTTATATGACATGTGTCCATTTAGTAAAGACTTCGGGGCCTCGTAATGTTTGTTCCGTGAACCATTGTGCTGCGAGTTCGTGCGATTATGATGTTTATTTACTTAAAGGTGAGGTGGAAAATAGTGTATTTAACTAATGGTTAAAATTTATAGTTGTTGTCGGTACTGGCTCGAGTACTTCATGAACGTGACTGCTGTATTAAGCTTTGTATTAAAAGAGAAGTGTGGTCGAGTAATGAAATAAATACATAGGATCTCGTAATCACACTTTTGTATATTTAAAATAATTAAAAATGTTTTAAGTAACGAACGTTTAATGTATTTATTATTTAAATTGTCATTATGTTAGAGATAAGCGAAGTACGCGGGAGATATTATAGTGCACAAGTGTGTGCGCAAACACAAGTGCACTCTATTCCCCTAACTCTCATAATCCGATGAGACGGCAATCCGACACGACCGGAAAGAGTTCGGCCGCAGGACCAACATATGTATGTGCTTTCCAGGGCACGGGATTGTACACACTTTCAACTTCCAGACTCCGGACAGCTACTAAGAATTTTTCAGACAGAAAAACCCAATAACTTATTATTGGCCGACCTGGGAATTGAACCCAGGACCTCCGGGTCTGCGGCCTTACATCAAGCCACCAGACCAACGAGGCAGTCAATATATATTTATTTAAATCAGTTTTTATTTTAGTTTTGTTAATAGCTTTTCCCACGTCGGGCGCCACTTTTAGGTGAGGAGAGAATACGATTTTATTCGTTAGTCTTCAAAACAAAGCGTTAACGCGCAACAGTGGGGTTAAAGAGAGCCCCGGCACCATTAGCCCGACCCAGCTGAATTATTCAACCCGGGACATAAAGCGGGACGCAACCGTGACTGTGGGAACGAGTTGTACGCGAACTGCGGTTAAACCTTTTGTTATTTTAACAACACATTCTAGTCATAATGGAGATCTTCTATTAATTTATCTAAACATTGTATAAAATATTAAAAATACAATAATAACACAATTGTGAAGAGTGAACAAATTATGATAAATATATTAATGATGAAATTTTCTATCGTAAGAGATTCAATTTAATTATTTTACAACGAACCAAAAAGGATAATTGTGATACACAAATTTGACGTGAACAAGGTTGCCGGTGAAAGTTGGATTAATCTCATAAATATATTATTTATTTCAGACGGATAGACCGCTGTAAGGCGCCCAACGTATACATATATACTAGTACTTCCGGTGCCTTCTTGTGTAGATGTCCGAAGGTTGGTTTGCTTTGAACTATGCAAGTATGTTGTCTAATTATAATAACCTGATTTTATCTTACAAGTATAACTCTTGCATATTATTTTTTTGTAATTAAATGTAAATCGCATAAGCTTATGACTTGCTCTAAAGCGGATAGCGGAACACGTTGAGTCGTAAACAAGTGGCTAATGCATTTCATCTCAGTATTACCGAGATGGATACTGTGCTCCGAGATTTACAATTACACTATTTGTTATATACAAACTAAAAATATCTGAGACAGAGACACAAAGTATACAATTTGTTCGTTTATACGTTGGATGTGGACGTCGAATCATATACAATACATACTTTATTTATATATATAATATCAACGAGATTGAATTGCGAATCGTACCGACAGGGAACTATTCTACGTAGTCTCTGGGAATATAAACATTACTCTCAATGTATATGGTAGATAGATATGAGTATGAATACAATTAATTCCATAGTAGTCTGAAAATAAAAAACGAATGAATTTTAGTTTTAGTTTCGAATAAAATATTAAATGGTTATGGGCGAAGATTTTTTTATGTTATTTTTTTTTACGTAGACGTACTGACAAATTGGTCACCTGTTATGTGGTCACCATCACCCATAAACATTGGTTATGTTAGAAGAATTAACCATTCGTCACATCGCCAATGCGACACCAAACTGGGAAACGAGAATGTTATGTCCTTTGTACCTGTAGTTACACTGGCTCACTCATCTTTCAAGCCACAACAATATTAAATATGTACTAAGCATATAATATATAATAATATTATAATAGCGGTAAAAACTGATTTGATGAGTGGGTGGTACATATCAAGACGAGCTTGCACAAAACCCTATCACCTAACTTGAACGTTTAATAGTTGACTAATATAACAATAATTGTTTATGACATTATATTTAAAAAAAATTATCTCTATTGGATCATCGAGCTTCGTATCCGTATAAGTCGCAGCAAACACCTAGTGTATCAAACCATTGTTAATATCACTATTTTATTGATGGTAGGGCTTTGTGACAACAATATAAAAAAAAACCAAACGCAACGTATGTCTGATCACTCAGAAGTTATATAATGAGCATTTTAAAATCATTATTTCCATGTTCAAATAAAATATTGCTCTGACATTTCAGGTAAGATGGAATCGTACACATCTGTAGCTTCAGACGAACTTAGGAGACAAACATTTCAACGTAACGAACGTTGAGTACACACACGCGGAGCAAACGGCAAATTCATCGTCGACGACATTTGTATGAGAAATTGTAAATGTTTTTATTTTATTCACAAATGAATGAAGCAGAACTAAATATATTTATTTTTTTCATTTACTTTTTATTGTTTATGATTGAGTCATATTGAAATTGAAATAGTATTCGTAGTTTCCTATTTACGATACTCCCGACCTCCGTTTTTCCCAACACCTACAATACGGGTACCTTCAAGTCTAGAGTGAATAGGCATCTTCTAGGCAAGCGCGCTCCATCTTAGACTGTATCATCACTTTCCATCAGGTGTGATAACAGTCAAGCGCAAGCTTATATATTTAAAAAAAAAAAAAACTATCAAGGTAAATATGAACCGAAGCTAATGCTATACACTTGTGTGCCTCGACGTACTATGATTGTTGCGTTGTGTGGTTAAGGCGCTGACTCCACGAGCGAGAGAATCGCAACGAGTCCGCGCTTCTATCGTCGGACAATCTCCACGAACGAGCGATAATTCTGCCGCGTATCGTCGCGAGTCGTAACGGAATCGCAGTTTCCGCGGCGACTCGTAACGGTATCCCCGCGTTTCGTTGACGACGCGTTCCGAAAGAAAGAATTCAGTTACGTGCCAGACGAGAGCGAAATAGTGTCTCAGTCGATAAAATAACTCTTTATTATGGATATAGTGTTAGGGGGTGCTTCTGCAAGTACGCTAGTGAATATGCAGTTATTGTTATTGTTAAAAAGGGAAAAGAAGCGCCGTTGGTGGACACATCCTATGTTGCTACGTCGTGAAAGTCATGGACATTTCCATGTGAATTATGAAGAATATCGATATCATCCAGAATGGTTTGAAGATGAATATTTAATGCCAATTCCTATTTTCGATGAACTGTTAAGTTTACTATCAAGACACTTATCAAAACAAGATACTAATATGAGGAAAAGTATCGGGGCATGTGAAAGATTAGCAGTAACACTACAGTAAGTTTAAAGCAGATTTATTTTACTTACACGCTTACATCAAATTAAATTTAAAGTTTACATTCCATCAAAGTGTTCTAACATTTGAGCAATATCGTCCTCGCTTGTTGGTGTAGATGTACGAGAATAAGAGTCTAGAAATGTATGTGATGATGGTGTGTATTTCTTAATTACGGCCATAATCTCAGTTCGGGCATCAATTAAACAGTCTTCTTTTATTTTGTCCATAAGTGGTAGCAACGAACGGAAAAATGCCTCATTTCCACGCTCGTCGCGATACTGTGGTTGAACATTATTTCTTTGTATATCTATACTCTCGCGCATAACATTCGATATCTCTTTATTCGATTCCAGAAACATTTGGACTAATGTTTTCTTTTTATTAGACGTGGATGGTTCCGTAACACTAGGGTTGGTATTAACCGAACTGTCGTCATCATCAAAAACATCTTGACTGTCCTCATTGATCATGTTTGACGATGTTGAAGCGTGTTCTGTGTGTTTCTTTAAAAAAAGTAATGCATCATAATGAACATACTTTCGTCGTTTTGAGGCAGCTTGACCGGATTTTGGACATTGCTGCAACTTTAACTCCTTACGAAATTGATCCCTTAAAGATTTCCATTTTGTCATTAACTCAAGTCCTGAAGCAAAGAGATAACTTTTAATTTAAATAATATAATAATATATAAGTATACATAATTAATTATTATGTATTTTAATAAAAATAACAACACTCGAGCCTATTTTATATTAAAAAAATATATGATAAAGTATAATTTTTTAATAATAATGTTATTTTCCAGATATCTCGCTTCTGGAACAAGTTATAAACGCCTTCAGAATAAGTACAGAATTTCGAAAAAAACGTTGGTTAAATTAATAAAAGAAACATGTGGAATTGTATGGAAAGTGCTAGCACCTAAAGAAATGGCAGCCCCGAACAAAGAATCGTGGAAAAGAATCTCAGAAGGATTTAAAGACATCGCGAATTTCCCACATTGCTTGTGAGCACTAGACGGCAAACACATTCGAATTCAGTGCCCTCGGAATTCCGGCTCTCTATACTTTAATTATAAAAAGTACAACTCAATCGTTTTATTGGCTTTGGTGGATTCGAATGGTTAATTTACTGTGATTGACGTAGGTTCTTATGGCCGTGAAAATGATTCTACCATTTTTCAATCTTCAATTCTAGGCCAGAAGCTAAATAAAGAAGCCCTTGATTTGCCGGAAGAAGAAGAACTGGTATTTGGCGGACCCAAAATGCCATATGTGATTGTAGCTGATGAGGCCTTTGGTATTCATCGAAATTTAATGCGACCGTATCCAGGTCGATGTCTTCCTACGGATAAAAAGATTTTCAACTACAGACTGTCTCGTGCGAGACGTTACGTAGAATGTGTCTTTGGGCAAATCACCTCAAAATTTCGCATATTTCATAATACAATAAATCTTCAACCGGACAGTTCAATCCTTGTAGTAAAAGCAGCTTGCGTTTTGCACAACTTTATAAAGCGTCGAGCATTAAATGCCACTGACGGGGAAAAGGAAGACATATCCAATCAACAAAATATGACACCTGTACTTCAAAGGACAAGGAATTCGGGGTTGCAAATTCGAAACTTATTTAAAGATTATTTTAACACATTGGGCGCGGTTCCTTGGCAAAATGACCAGATCGTTTAATGAAAATTATGTTATAATTATTGTTGAAACAACGATTTTGTACCGACGAATGTATATTATTTTGTTATATCATAGAAAATTACTTAAAAATTAAAAATATTAACCTTGTAATAATAATATTGTACGCCTACCTTTTTCTTTTTTTTCCTTTAGAAGTTAGGTCATCCCACTCTGTGAACATAGCACTTCCCACATCGTACCAATACTTGGCCTTAATTTCTCTGTTTCGATACTCGGCCAACTGAACATCGTAAAGAGCAGGTCTCTCTTTCACTTCAAGTATAAACTTTTCAATGTCAAACATTGTACTTTTGTTCAAAAAGCTTCTCGAAACGTCCTTGTATAACGAGAGGCAACGCTGAAATGACGCTGCGTTTGACAGCGCGCCCGCTGCGCGCTCGTCGCGAGAGCGCGGCGGGCCCGCTGCTAGTCGCGGCCGGCTAGCAACGATGTAATGACGTTTCGCGCGCTCGTTGCCACTCGTCGCATCGCGGCGATAATATCGCCGTGTGGAGACGGTTCCATAGAGAATGTATAGAAATACGTGGCACGACGATAATATCGCCGCGATTCTCTCGCTCGTGGAGTCAGCGCCTAACTGTTTATAATCCCTTTCGTGGGCGACAGTGACGTGGTCATCGTATGAACGTGTACTCACGTGTCATATGTGTATCTATACGTCACGTGTAATCCGCACGGAAGTAACGCGGTGAATTAAGCTCCAAACTTTGAACTCGCTTTTGCCCAGAAAATGTATGTTTACGAACTGTTAGTTTACTTTACAGCAAAATATTGAAAATATGTATATACATATTCTCATGTCTGATTTTTTTTTTATAGAATAGCAAGGTGGACGTTCATATGGGCCACCTGATGGTAAGTGGTCACCAACGCCCATAGACATTAGCATTGTAAGAAATGTCAATGCGCAACCAACCTTGAGAAATGAGATGTTATGTCCCTTGTTCCTGTAATTACACTGGCGCACTCACCCTTCAAACCGGAACACAACAATACCAAGTACTGCTGTTTTGCGGTAGAATCTGAGTGGGTGGTATCTACCCAGACGAGCTTGCACAAAGCTCTACCACTAGTCAAAAAAGATTTTTAAACAGCAGAAATAGTAAAATCAACGATATACTCGCTGTATAATGTATATTTTAAAGAAAACAACTACTACTTCTTAACTGAAGGGCTATTCTGTTCTGTAAGAACAAATTCGAAAAGCAACGCAGAAAACGGTCGAGAAATGTCAGAAAATTATATGCGATATTGAGCATAATAATTATAACATTTCAAGAATACACGCATCGAAATATTTTATCACATATATAAGTCGATTTTCAACATTTCACGGGGTGAGTAACGAGGTGAGTTCTTACAGAATAGCATTACATCTGGTCGCTTTATATTTAATAATTTAATAAAGGATTTGAGGAATTACGATTCAAAAGTATTAACGCGATTAAACTTGCATTATTTATGTTTTGGTTTATTTTAATACATTATATATAATATCCGTGCAGACAACAAATTGTGACTTATTTATCGTCAAAGAATCGACGAATACATAGTCGAGTACATCGGAATAGTTGGCTTACAGCTCGCGGAGGGTACAAACGTAACGAGCTACACGCAATAGTAAAAGCCCACACAAACGTCGGCAAATAATCCGTACGACGACTGGGCATGCGCCGTGCGGATAAAGGATTTATACGAGATCAGAGACTGAAAATAATGAATTGCCTGTTATACTTGAACGAATAATAGTTTCGATTGTTTCAATTTAGAGGCTTAGTTATAATACTCGACGATACTTTGCAATTTATTATATAGTAATAATATAAAAATACTATAAATGTAAAAAATAACGCGTTTAGGTGTTTATTGCTTTAACTGCTGAATGGAAACGAATAAAAGGATACGTAGGTTTGGCAATGTCTTACGAATATTATTTCGTCAAAAATAAGACGTAACACATTTTTAATCTAACCTTTGGACTTTACATCTAAAATATTATACATAATAAAATGACCTTTTATATAATACTCATAAAACACACATACATCACTGTCATATTCTATTAATAGCGTCCGTTTATCAATATATGTATACTGTAATATCAAATAATTTACTGTGTCGTAAAGTGGTCGGTATGCGAGCCGAAGGATAGCAAACGAAATCACTTTCACAAGTCTATTTTAATTTCTCTTTACTTCGACACATTTCATATACATATAATATAATAACCGGTAACACCAGAATTTCTGATCATAAAATAAAAACAAACCGACAAAAGCCGTATCAAGTTATAAGCACGTAAACTTTGACGACGGTTTTGAAATTTCAAGGGGTAAAATAACGATGTCACAGTATGAAAGGCAAAACAAAAAGTCTGTTTGGACTCTTGGCGGGGATAAAATCGGACGCAGCGCTGTGGAAGCAAAACAAAGACAAAAGAGGCACGAGGCGGTATCGCCGACATCGCACGAGAGCCCTACCGTGTTAGAACAAAGGCTGGCTTTAGAGACACAGCCGTTGAACTATCGATATCGGTGTGTACGCTGATGCCGAGCCGATAATGGACCACCAATATTACTTGGACTTAGTGTTGCACGCCTCATGATATAAATCAAAGATGAATGTCAGTCAGAAAAATACTTCAAACCTGATAAGAAACAATGCGCCGTTTTTCAATAAGTTTGTTCTTAATACATATGTTTAAACTTACTCAGTACTATGGTGCGTACTCCTTTAAAAAAATAACACAAGCTCCTAACTCGGTTAGAAGGCAAATACTTATGAATTAAATAAAAAAAAACTTTTTTTATAAATATATTTGTAGTCCTATTAAAGAAGCGTAACAACTTACCTATGTTTTATTAGTCGTAATTTGATCTTGCTTTATAAGATGTAAAATTTTATTCAAATTTATTCAAACACCTGTTATTGAGCGACAAGCATCGACATATCCGACTGACGTCACTATTCCGTGCCGCAACGTACTCCACTAGATGCCGTCACAATCCGACTTTTAGCGATACGGTTGAGCAAACGCGCCCGCCGGGTACGTGTGAGTGCGCGCCTTTGCATTCAGAGGGCAATTTTGTCCTTCGCTTTATGTCTAACCACAACGTAAACATGTCCGTATAGTCTCGGACTACGGAATAGACGAGTTTTCATTACTAGGTGTCAACGAATTCAATAAAAAAAAAATGAAGCGAATTTATCTCACTGTAGTGTTCATATCGATTACGTTTAACTTAAATATAATTGTCTTCACTAATCAAAATATATTATTAACATAGTAAAACGAATACATGTGCACGAAATTAAAACGAAACATTATGAATATCACGCCTAGTCTTTTAGAGAAATTGCAATTGAACTGAACTTTCGAAACTATGAAGAGCACAACTGGCGATACCTACTTTACAGCAATAAATCTATCTATATCTTATAATAAGAGATATTTATAAGAGAGATTTTCTTCAGTAGGATTTAAACTTAGGTTTAAAAAAATAATGGTTTTATAAAATAACATATCTTTGTGCGATACCGAGTGAATTACCAAGTTGTACGACAAACACGCGAGCCCCACGTCGGGCGCCACAATACTTAAACAGTTCTCGGAGCTTCCCTATCATTTTGACGTACCTCATTCAAAGCTGCATGAATTAACCCAACTTTATCTTACAAACTTTACAGAAAGTAAGTACTCCGGCGGAGTGGAGTTGCTTGGTTGAAAACGTTGAATGAGCTACTCTGAAGATTTCTCTTTTTGCTATGAAATATTGCAGTTTCAAGTCGCGTCCAAGGATTGACTTTTTAATACGGATACATTAAATTTCATAAACTTCAGTACTTTGAAATAAACAAAGGAATTACATTTCTTGTATACGTATCCACTAAAACAAACAAAATTAAAATTTTCCCCCGTTTAAAATGCTTATAAGTACATAATATAATCCAGGCTAAATTATAAACGATCTCATAATATTAACAATGTATTTTATATTTAAATCTGTACATAAACTAAGTGTTTAATCATGCAAATATTTTCTAATCAAATGTATGTAATACGGCGTTAAACTTCGTACATAGATTACTGTCTGTATAAACGTTGGTCGCTGTGAATGAGATAAAACTAAATTAATAAGTGAAAGTATTTTACACTTTGCGATAAATCATATATTATAACGGCAGTTTTCATACATCACAAGAGCATCGAATATTATTAAAGAATTTGCAAAGTAAAGTAAATAACAGCTTATAGTCTCACGGCGGAGATTTGAACTTATTCCAATACGCTTCCAGTACAATTCCAAAGTCGAGCGTTAGTAAGTCCATAAGTGTGTGTTGTATACACATGTGGCAGATTTTTTATTTGTCACAATACGTTTTCTTCTCAATCAACCGCGAGATAAATGAAAACCAAAAATTAAGCACATTCAATTTTCAGTGTTTCTCCAGTTTTGAACCGCAATTTTTAGTTAAGATGCATCGTAACTGTTTGTTTGTTTTGTAAGTAGTAATTTATTTTTTACTTATACTTACATATCGCACGAAAGGTACGCGACATATCGCGTCGTGTAAATACAGCGCGCCTCGCCCGGTTTATACCCGAGCTGCACCGCACCCGAAGCGCTTTATTAATACAGTTGTTGGGTTTTCTTCCAGATTATCTCGTTCTAAAATATTGTTTACTGGGAGCCTCTTTAAATTTGTTTCCAGGGCAGGTTTTTTAACTAAAACTGGTATTGGTAGTGAGGAGATCGTACAAACTTTTATTTTTGTATTCGATAAACGACTTACAATCCTGCATGTACCAAATATTATTCTACCACGTGTATTACCACCGACCCGCATTGGAGCATCGTGGTGGGTAATTTAATTCTAAACCTGCCTAATGAAACTAAGGTACTACGTCTGTATTGAATGTTACGTTTTGGTACAAGAATACATTAAGTTTAAATTATATAATTATACTTTATTACGTCATACAAGATATACTATTATACATTTTGATTACCCATAATATTGTTTTTAACCTTTATCTATCCATGGTGTCGTTTTCACCCCGCGAATAAAGACCGCGAACAAAGTCATGTAATTAGGGCTTTAATAAACAACAATTTATGAAAATTATTAAAATCGTTGCCAACAAAAGCTTTGGGCAAATACGGGTTCAAATTGGATACGAGGTTTAGAAATAGAACGATTTTATTGTGATGACATTAGAGTAGTTATCATCCGGATATAACGAAATGGCGCAAGTCGACGTCCGAGAGGGAATTTATCGAATACTGAATCAATTCTGATATCGGGTCGTAGGGCCGTGACGTCACGCCCACCGGGTAATTGGGAACCGCGCGACGCACACGCCTACAGCGGAGAGCTTACAGTTTTTTTTAATGTGAATTAAAAATATATGGTTACATTTACTTGGTGAAAGGGCCTGGTTATGTCCGACCCACGCCCATATTGTACCGCCAACAATACTTCGTTTTGTTGTGTTCAGGTTACAAGCGTGAGTGAGTGTAACTACAGGCACTAGGGGCGTAACATCTCAGTTCCCAAGTTTTCTGGCGCCGCCTATTTATGATTTAAAAAAATGAATGTGGGCATTCAGTTTTTATGTCCCCGTGCCTGCTACACTGGCTCACTCAGCATGTAAAACGGACAAGCAACACGAAAAAACAAATTATTGCTGCTTAGTGGTAGGTTAGTATTACTACCCAGCGCAGCTTGTACAAAACCCTACATCATTCATTTATTCGAATTCAATTTGTCTCTATTTGTATATAAATCAAAACCCGCTCCGCTTACTCCTCGCACCACAACCGACCAATCTACGCGAAACACCAATATGTTGTGATATCCTCGACTTCCTCTCATAATATCCGACCCAGTTCCGAAATATCTCATAGTCCACGACAGACGAAATTAGACCTCAATACCTACGCTTTAGAGACTGTTTACTACATGGAAACATATCATCGTTTTGCTAAGCGATATTGTACTGTATTGTCTGCGACATAAAGTTTGTTTATTAAGTTTATGGTCTACGAAAAACACTAATGCCTTATAATAAATTCCGTATTGACATTCATGAAGTTTCGTGTTCCTTTCTGGATGAAAGTTAAGACAGTGGTACGGAAAAGGGTTCGACTAGATTACGTGTTGTTTGGTAACGGTTCGCTTTGGAGAAATGATTCATAGTTTTTTTACAATTTGGTCGTGTCTTATCAACATTTTAAATTCGAGAGCCATTAAAAACAATTAAAATTATCAGTATAAGATTTTTTTTAATTACAGTTTTAATGTATGCACGCTTTTGTAGGTACGCATTCTGGAAAATAGGACAGTTGGTAATGGTGAGTGCACAACGCGGATAGATATTGTTACTGTAAGAAATTTTAACTATCCCTGATATCACCAATGTGTGACCGAATATAGATATACTAGATAGGTTATAATATATACACTGGCCTACTCGTTCATCGAAGCGGAACGTAACAATAACATAACAGCATTGCCGATTAACAGGAGCCGGTAGAATGTGTGCTGTAGTACCAGGGCCAGCTTACATAAGGCTTTACCACTGTTTTTTTTTATTATATATTCCGGAAAAGCAAATGACTCCACTCCACCTGATGGTAAGCGGTAGTGGAGTCCAAACGCGACGACGGCTAGTACAGTCGAGAATGTTTTGCACCAGCCGCGGGGGCCTTGCCGGCCCGCAAGATGCCTCTTCACGCCTCGTTCGAAGGAGCCCGGGTTGTAGGAGGAGGGGAATTTCACTTCTGTACCACTTATCATAAGTGGTAGTAAATTTTATAAGCGATTTACAAAGTCGTATTATTTCTTTACTTCGATTTCCTCAATGGGTATTTGACATGTAAGGCTAAAGTAGGAGGAGCAGCGCGTACCTGCGTCGCGGTCGCGGCGGCGCTCGGCGCAGTGCTTGGGGCTGTGCCGCTTGGCGCCGCGCACCACCAGCGACTGCGGGATCTGCGGACACGCACTCCGTCACGCACTCGCACGCACGCCCACGGACGCTCCCCGCCAGCGACTCTCTGGCGAAATATTACGCCCGACAGAGACGCCGCCTCGAGGACGACATTGGTGTTACCGTGGGCATTACGAGTTATTTTTGAAACCGAATACATTCGTCGTAAATGCAAATAGATGTAATCCCTATTTACATTTTCTGCAATTAATCTATATTAGACGATAAGTGCTTAAATAGTTCAAAAAGTTGGTCCCCCAACATTGTCTTTAAAAGCAGCGGGAGACATTTTTGTGCCCATTTAACAGTAGTAGGATTTTGATATAATAGTTTTGTTATCCGAATTAATGTCATAAAATTAAAATTAAATAAATGTGTTTGACATTTCTTAAAAAAAATATGATTTACAAGCGAATATCCAAGATCATATAAGTAAGCACTTAATATACAATTTACGCGACGTCCACCTGCACGGAAAGGGTTAATTTTGGAACCAGATTTATTTTTATATGGAATTTTATAATCGGATTAAACGTAAGTGTCTATCATCCCCCGTGTGGCCCAACTGACCAGCTTGTCGGAGCGGTCCCCGGAGGGCAGGCGCGCGATGGTGACGTCGGCGCTGTCCTCGGGCGGCGGCGGCTGCTGCAGCCAGTTGTACTCGCGCTTGTCCACCGGCACGCCGCGCCGCTCGTAGTCCGCCGCCTGCGTCCTGCGCACACACCCCGTTAGCGGCCGCGTCATACGATGGGAGACGGAGGGCCCCCTACCCCAGACGCACTGTCTCTATACATTTTAAGCTCTTACATTGCGCGCATTGTATAAATCCAGTTATGGTATCTTGCTGAGGTAAGTTTTGGTCTTAAAAGGTTTCATATTATATTCGCCCCAACAAATAAAGTGATACGAGGTATTAGTTTTCAGCGGTAAAGTAATTGAGGGTGGTCGCCGGCATGCGGCTTACAAACCAGTAACATCGGTTACATAAGAAAATACAAAAATTAATTTACCTTAAGCTCTCGTAGCAATCGAGGCAGATGACGGCGTAGTCTCCGTTCTCTAATAGTAACGAATTCTCCGTCCGCCTCTGCATCAGGAACGGGAACTCCTGCAATGATTATAAAAAATAAAACACCCTGTGGTGTTAAGCGCGAGTGGGATAACGGGATGGTAGTTATGGCAGTGCGGAGGTCACCTTGATGGGCAGCGCGCGCACTCGTTTCCGGTAGGTCTTGATGCCGCACAGATGGCAGTGGTAGTCGTGCGTGTTGTACACCCGCCGCTCCGCCGGACAGCCGCCTAGCGCCTCGTACCTAGCGCATACACACACGCCATCTTATTATGCAAAAATAATGATATGAATTAACATACAATCTAATATTAAAAAATAAGCACCTCCTCCATTGGCTCAGCAGCGAGTGGTAACAGAACGTGCAGACCAGCGCCGACCCGTTCTCTCGAAGCTGCTCCGCGTTGGGGTGACTCTGTGACGGGAACGCATCGTTACAACAGGGGTACAACGTGGCGAGCGCGCGGACGGATCGGAGGCGGAGCGACCTGGTGCGTGAGCAGGCAGGGGAAGTAGGGCGCGTTGCCCTGCGGCTGGCCGAACAGCACGCGCGCCAGCGTGAGGTCGGAGTGCAGGCCGCACAGGAAGCAGTAGATGGACGTGCAGGCCGAGTTGCTGGCCACGGTGCGCTCGGAGGTGGTGGAGGGCGGCGTGGGGATGACGCGCTCGCCGGCGCGCTCGGGCAGCGGCGACGGCACGTTGTAGCGGCGGTGCTCGAGCGGCACGCGCTCGGCGTCCAGCAGCTCCCACTGGCGCGCCAGGTGGCGCACGCAGCGCGAGCACGCCAGCACGCGGCCGCCGCGCGCGCCGCCGCCCGCCAGGCACGGGAAGTGCATGGCGTGCGAGTTCATGTACTCCGCGCTCGTGGACAGCCACTCCATGGACTGCTGCGGGAACAGCCCGGCGCACACGTAGCAGCGGTACAGCCCCATGCCGTTCTCGGCCGCCAGCGGCGACGGCGCCAGCGCGCTGGACGGCCGCTTGCTGGCCGCGCCCGGCTTCATGTCGTACGGCTTGAACCTGCGACCGGCCCGCGAGGCATATTAGAGCGACGCTCGACTCGCCTCATACGCCGGAGATCATGTATTGCGCATTCGAATCAATATTAAGAAACAAAACTTATCGGTTGTATGACAATAATTTACACTACGGGCATCTTTGATTTCAGCTCCACTCGAAAAGATTCATGTAATTAACGAGCTCAATAATTTATCGAAACATTTGTAAATCGAATACAAACGCGAGTAAACGCGAAAAGCTTTCGATCTTTAATCCTGATCTCTCTCCGATAGTATCCCACCGGACTATGACGATGAAATAAATAATACATAAGATATTACGCTATACTATCACCAGCCGCAGCTCGTGATACTTCACCTGATATTGTTCGTATGTGAGTTGTTGTGCGCGGCGTTAGGTTCACCGTTCTCGCTGTACGCGGGGTATTTGTGCGGGATACTCTTGTAACACGATGCGCAGATCTGAACCATGCCTGAAACGCGACCTCACCTTTTATATACGTTTACAACACACAATACATCCCATCCCAGGAGCATAGATCTGGGACAATCACTAGTTTTCGGTGCAAGCCTCGATTAAACTTATTGCAATTAGAATAATTAATAAAATGACTTCGTATCACACTGCGATTGTACAATGAGTATGAGACCTTGCGGGCTGATGGGGCTGGCGTCGGGGTGCGGCTTGAGCGTGGTGATGAAGGGGTAGTAGGTCTCGCGCTCGGGGTTGGGGCAGCAGTAGACGAGGCGCAGCTGCGAGCTGGGCGCGGACACGCCGCACACGTAGCACACGAAGCTGGCCGTGCTCTGCGAGGGCGGGCGCTCGAGCGACGGCGAGTGCGCGTGCGCGGCCACGGACTTGTCGCCCGACGACGCCAGGCTGAGCGGGCTGGGCGGCAGCAGCGACGGCGGCCGCGTGCGCAGCGTGTACACGCGCTCGTGCGCCGGCACGCTGCGCATCTGAAACCGCCTGCTGCTTGACCGCGCTCCGAGTACTCGCTCTTCGAGTTACACATACTCGTTGTTTCAAAGATACAAACATGCTCGTTACGATTGTAATTTGTTTAGCAGTAAAAATTTCACTAATACTTTCGATGGATAAAGGTCACTATACGACGATAAAGAAATGCTATATCGCTTAATCGTTCCCGTAATACTAATAAAGATTAATAATTATCTATTTATCATAAATTAAAAAATTCTGATAGTAACTTTTAGGGCAATCCGATAATTTAGATATCGATATTAACATTGGCTTAAAACGGATTATGTTCGCGTTGCGACAAAATAAGTTATATGCTTAATTTATTACGTTCAAACCCCGATGATGACACTCTGAGGTATTACATTATGTACGGAACAAATTTATTCATCGTGTTAATATACGAAATTGTTAAAAAGTATAATACATGTACATATGTGACGTGACATAAGTAAATAATTGAGAAGCTTTGAGATATTCATATGATTTCATATTTAATAAATTATTTATAGCAATCATCATTTTCCTATTAAATCGAGAATATTCTCACGTGATTCCAGCGCGGTACGTAATTCGATGCCGCGGGTTATCGCGACGGTGTCAAGCTTTAACGATACGGTTATCTTTTAGGTCTTACGATACAAGTGAGTTCAATTATTGACTTGTATCAACATGCTCATGTCTTTACAGACGTATGGAATAAATAAAAGCGGCTACGTGTACTCTATAGAACGCTAAACCAAGTAAAGCTTTATCGACGTGAGGTAAAATTAATAAAAAAAAATTAAGAATTCAACTTGCGCGTGATTAGAATGAACGGTTTCAGAACAGATAAACATAGCAGTCCAAAGATAAATATGACAACTCAATAAAACGCAAGTCATAAATCGATAATGACATTGTGAACTTGTACCGTGTTTCGTTAAGTCCGGCATCTATCGACTCAGCCATGCGGCGGCACGACCCCACCGGCCGGGTTATCTGCGCTATCACCGGTCAGCGGGTCGACGAGGACAAGTGAGGTGCTTTCATCTTTAGACGATACTGTTTTATTGTCGCCTTGAAGTTAAGTGGAAACTTTACAAAAATTACTCACTTGTTTATCAAAACTGAGATAAATTATCTAATATTGATACTTTAAAAATATTTTGTATTTCATATATATATAATGGACGTTAGCCTGTTCGAGATTAATAAATTTTGACACTTCTTCAATGTTGAACTAAACTATTAAATTTGGCAACGTTTATATATTATTTCATGGAGAAGAATTTTTATACAATCAATTTTGTTGTAACTTGCCACACGATGATGCTATATATACATCTGGACCACATCAGCTCTTATGACCGTGAGTACGACAGCCTTGACAATTGGTATACGGAGACATTCAAGCACGGAGAATATTTTAGCGCAAATCGTATCGGATAATAGTCAACAAACATTCAGTCATTTCAACTCGAGGACGTCTTTTTTTTTTAACGCTGGAAAAACGCGGTACTCGTTTCCCCCACGGGAATAGTAGGGGGCTATGTGGGGATCGCCGGTGTCCAAGGCGACGAGTGCGCCCCGAACATCGGAATATCCACTAAAAAAACCCGCGGTACCCTTTCCGTCTTAACGAGGAGCGCTACGGGATCGCTTGCGCATGCTACCTTGACGAACTCGACGACGGCTAGTACAATCTTATATTTATATTGCAAAAGAACAGAACATATTTATTAATTCTAAATCGTGAAACGTTAATTGTGACGTCTGGTAATAAACATCAACAAAAACACAATAAAACAAATTAAAGATAAGATTTTTATTTGTTATTATTCTGCTGTGTATTTTTGATTTAATTATTTGTGAAGACTTGATTGGTATATGATATTTTTTTTAATGTGATAATATTTTTTTAGATGTCGTAACGGTTTGTCTTCCTAAAATTAAATAAATAAATCAGATACGTCAAAGACGCTGACAACTCGTCTGTGGAGTTAGAAATACAGTTAATAAATTAATAGTTTATTTAATAAACAGAAAATACTCGATAAACAAATTTAAAGGAAATTGCAATAAATACCGGGTATTTGTACACAAATTATTTTGTACACAATTATTCATTGATTAGGATTTTTTTATTATTTAAAACGTAAAATAACATACAACATTGATTATAAGAATTAACTTCGGTTGTTTGATTTATATTTTACATTTGACGGGCCGGTTGGCTTGGTTGGCCTTTCACGCCGAAGGTTGTGGGTTCGATTCCCACCCAGGACAGACATTTATATGCATGAACATGTCTGTTTGTTCTAAGTCTGGGTGTAATTTTCTGTATAAGTATGTATTTACAAAAAGAAAAATAGTATATGTAGTATATCAGTTGTCTGGTTTCCATAGTACAAGCTTTGTACAAGCTTAAATTGGGATCGGATGGCCGTGTGTGAATGATGTCCCAGGATATTATTATTATTAATAATATTGTCTTTGAGTTACATTTTTTAAAGAAATCAATGAAAGATAACATCGCAGATAAAACTCTTAACGAGATTATACTGGAAGAGTATCAAGTATATAAATACGTATATATATTATACATCTTATCTATAATTTTGATTATTCGATTCGATATATTATTCTATCTATGTATGTAACAGCAGCGACCACTTATGACCGCGATAAGAGGAAATCCTACTTATAGATAAAGGCAAAGATAGATATCCCGGTGTTGTGAGTATTATCTGGTATGAAATCTTTAACAATGAGGTAATTTCCAAAGTTATAGATTGTATTCAAATTACTTTTCATAAATATGATAATTTTCAATAATCGAGATAACGACCTTAACGTTAATATCTTAATTATCAAAGACTTACGTTTAACTTTTGTTACAATGATAAGATAAGTGAATCATTTGTCGAACACTTTATTGAACACTCGATTAAACTTGAAATATCAATTACCAACAATGTAACAGTAATAAATGACGAGAACGCTTCAGATACAAAATTATTGATACAGAAGTCGAAAGGACCATTCCGAGAGCAGTAGTCTAAAAGTAAAAACAAAAGGTATCCGTTGTAACTGACCTTTATACTTTAGACTTTGGTAAAATGATTAGTTAAGCAATGCTGTGTCTTCTTTGTGTGAAAGAGAGTAACAATGTTAAACTAAGCACCTGCTAAACAATGTTTATAAGGCCGAAAATATTTAACGTAAATACCAAGGAAATATTTTCAAGACTATCTCTTACCAATACTAATCGTATTCAAATCTACAAATAATTTGATACATATATTACATAACTTTAAAAAATACTATTTACTGGGGGGTAGGGCTTTGTGCAAGCTCGTCTGGGTAGGTACCACCCACTCATCAGATATTCTAACGGAAAACAGCAATACTCTTCTACATTCATCATTCGCACTGCGAAACTTTAACCTAAGTCTGTATTTCCCGATAGGTACAATGTTGGTGTCTTCAAATCAAGAGTAAACAGGTTTCTTATAGGCAAGCGTGCTACATCTTAGATCGTGTCGATGCTTAACATCAGGCAAGTCAACGGTCAAACGCTGGCCTATTAATTGTAAAACAAAAAGAATTGATATTGTTGTGTTTCGGTTTGAAAGGTGAGTGAGCCATTGTAATTACAGGCACAAGGGATATAAAATCTTAGTTCCCAAGGTTGGTGGCGCCTTGGCTATGTAAGCGACGGTTGACATTTCTTACAATGCCAATGTCTAAGGGCGTTTGGTGACCACTTACCATCAGGTGGCCCATATACTCGTCCGCCTTCCTATTGTATAAAAAAAAATAAAAAAATTGGTCTCTTTGTAATACACTAAGGAGAATCTTCTGAGCGATATAAGTATTATTAAAGACATCATCATAAATATTAGTAATGACCGACGAGTGATGAAACCGTTAATAAAATTGAATAAGACAATTAAACTGTAAATCAACTTTCCCTATAATCATCTGATACGAAGAAAACACGATCATTACAAGTGGGTATTAAGGACGTTTAAACATTACCGATAGGGACGCAACGATAGCCGAGTCAAATGTCATTCGGGTCGTCGGGTCGACGGGTCGCTCGGACGTAATAATTCCCATTGGAGACGATAACACGTCGTACAGATAATTAATAGAACCGATTGATAGGACAGCGTGTTTATTGTAAATTGATAAAAATAAAAACAGGTTAATTGAGGTCACGCGATGAGTTAGCCGAGCGAGGGGTTAATGATTAATTTTAATTAGAAGGATTACGTTTGAAATTAATTCAACAGCGAATTGATTTCGTTTTGTTTTATAAAAAAAAAAATTTGAAAATAGAACAACTAGAACGAATAAAAACTTATATTTGTACGGAGTATTTAGCAAACAAAGATTTGAAGATATTTAAACAAAGAACTATTTGACACGAGCGCTGGTGTTTATAGGGAGTCAATGTAATGTGTTGCCGTTTGGAGCAAACTGAGTAAATAATCCAACAGAATACTCGGAGATATTTCAATGTTGATTAATCATTAGTTCACCTGAGTACACAAACTACGAAATATGTATTACGATGATATGAAGTTTTTAATAATAAAACCAACATATGTGTACAAATAAATTTGACTTTATAAACACATATACATAAAACTTATACCAGAAGATTAGCTCGTCTGGGTAGGTACCACTCACTCATCAGATATTCTACCGCAAAACAGCAGTACTTGGTATGTTGTGTTTCAGTTTGAAAGGGTGAGTGAGCCAGTGTAATTACAGACACAAGAGACATAACATCTTAGTTCCCAAGGTCGGTTGCGCATTAAAATTTCTTACAATGCCAATGTCTAAGGGCGTTGGTGACCACTTATCATCAGGTGGTCCATATGTTCATTTTCCTACCTATGCTATATAAAAAAGCAGGTTTTACTCGGAGGTTTAAGTGTCTAATACTATTATATAAGTAGATGCACTTCGCAGTTTCAATCGCTTTCAATTTAAATTACTGACGTGACGAGCGTGAATGTCATGCACTCGTAAATAATAAATATAAAGGCTACGATGTAAATGCTATTGATATTTAATTACTTCAATAATGGTGGTAGGGCTTTGTGCAAGCTCGTCTGGGTAGGTACCACCCACTCATCAGATATTCTACCGCAAAACAGCAATACTTGATATTGTTGTGTTCCGGTTTGAAGGGTGAGTGAGCCAGTGTAATTACAGGCACAAGGGACATAAAATCTTAGTTCCCAAGGTTGGTGGCGCATTGGATATGTAAGCGATGGTTGACATTTCTTACAATGCCAATGTCTAAGAGCGTTGGTGACCACTTACCATCAGGTGGCCCATATGCTCGTCCGCCTTCCTATTCTATAAAAAAAAAAAAAATAATGACGTTAAGAAGCTATATTTTAAACAAGCAACAACAATTTCATGAGGTTTAAGATAACGTGTTCCATTATGGGGTACGGGCGTTAAGTTATGTCATTGATATTGACAATTGAAATTGTTCTAACTGACTAACATGATTAGAGCCGAGATGGCCCAGTGGATTGAACGCGTGAATCTTAATCAATGATCGTAGGTTCGAGCCCAGGCATGCACCATTGAATTTTCAAGTGTGCAGTTTGCGTTTATAATTATCCTCGTGCTCGGCGGTGAAGGAAAACATCGTGATGTAACCTGCGTGTCTAATTTCACTAAAATTCTGCCACGTGTGCCGCATCAGAGCAGCATGGTGGAATAAGCTCCACGCCTTCCTCAAAGGCAGAGGAGGCCTTAAGCCCAGCAAAGGCACATTCACAATCTGTTAATGAAATGACTAACTTCATAAAAATAAACTAGCAAAGTAAAAAATCGACACGTTTGCTAGTGGATTAAATAATCTGAGAATTAAGTAAAATGATCAATATAATCTATATCTTTAATAAATAATAAACTTTATAAATTAACTTAAATTAACTACAAAGTGCTGTTTTACGATCTAAGTTTTTTTCCATTCTTAGATTTGTAGTTCACCATTAACAAACTACATTATTAGTATAATATAATATCCTGGGACATTAATCACACACGGCCATCTGATCCCAAACTAAGCAGAGCTCGTACTATGGAAACCAGACAACTCATATAATACATATACTATTTTTCTATTGTAAATACATACTTATATAGATAATTACATCCAGACTCAGGACAAACAGACATGTTCATGCACATAAATGTCTGTCCCGGGTGGGAATCGAACCCACACAACCTTCGACGTAAAAGGCAAGTATCTACCAACCACGCCAACCGGCCCGTCAAATAAATTAATTTCTTCAATCATATTTAATAATATTATAAATTTCAATAAGCATACATGTTCAATCTTCTTATAGAGCATGTCGAACAATTAAATAAACATATAATAATTGAATATGTACGATCGACATCTTACGATTATCTTTATATATTTATTAATGTAATTATAATCTCATAAAATGGGTAATAGTTTTATTAATGGAAAACACAGATATGATAATGAAAACAACACCGAGTCTTGTATTAGATTAAAAAAATTACACTCAAGGTTTCGAAACAATTGGAACGCCGGGATTAAAACGGATGTAACATACATTGATTTTACCAATTTCGTGTCATCGTAAGTAATATTTTGTTTATGTTGAGTGCAATCATAATCACTTGGTTCAAAGAATAATTTTATAACTTAAATTAGAATGAACCAATAGTATAAAAATGTCCCACGGCTGGTCTGAAGACCTCCTTTCTCTTTTTTTAAGAAAATTTTCGGTGTTTATAATACGGGTTGGTGGGAAACACAGTACATTGCAGTATAGTAACAGCCTGTTAATGTCCCACTGCTGGGCTAAGGCCTCTTCTCCCTTTTGACGAGAAGGTTTGGAGCTTATTCCCCCACGCTGCTCCAATGCGGGTTGGTAGAATACACATGTGCCAGAATTTCAATGAAATTAGACACATGTAGGTTTCCTCACGATGTTTTCCTTCACCGCCAAGCACGAGATTAATTATAAACACAAATTAAGCACATGAAAATTCAGTGGTGCTTGCCCGGTTTGAACCCACGATCATCGGTTAAGATTCACGCGTTCTTACCACTAGGCCATCTCGGCTATGCTATGTGGGGTACACATGAGACAGACTTTCATTCGACACATGCAGGTTACCTCACGATGTTCTCCTACACCAAACACGAGATAATTTATAACTCAAATTTAGCAGTTCGAATATACATCGGTTAAGATTAACGTGTTCGATTTTATAATTATCAATAATTACTTAATTTAAAATAACTCCAAACCTTATCAGTTGCCGGAGACATAATCACATACAATCCCTATACAATGCGAGTGAACAATCCAAACGAAACGCACACCAATACACAGTTTACATATAATTCACTCCAAGGTTTTGCATAATTTGACATAAAAGTACACAATCATGATCACAGACACTGGACATACGAGCACTGTCACCGAGTACGTATCCACTGTCTATCGATGTACGATATCGGACGGTTCGTGTCGCGCTCGGAGCGTGCGCGGCGAACGTGTCGAGCGGACGAGTGCGCGGCGCCGTATGGTCGCGACCGTCGCGGTCGTGTTACCTTCGGTAAAAGTTATGTTTCATCGTATTCTTGAAAAGTCATAGTGTGCTCGAAAATGTGTTTCGTCAATATTAAACTGTATACATACACGTATTGAACTCGCATATATTACCAAATTATTGGATGTATTACATACAAATCGTTCTAAAAGTGGATACAATTTAGCATACATACATATATTACAAAATAATTATACTGTTCGCTAATATAATATGTCATTTATTAAATTATACAATTTATACAATTTTAAATTAAACATATATAATTTATTTAGTTATTATTTAAAGTTATTAGCGATAAATATAATAGAAAATATTTTTTCAAGACAGAAGCTTCATGTTTATATATATTTACAACTTGAATGATAAGAAATAACTACGTCTACGGGCTTATCGGGACTCGGTTGATCCTGCCCTTTGGGTCAATTTATATCTATGTGTTTTCAATACGAAACAAACAATACAATTTATTTAATTTTAAATTTGCAAAACGACAAATGTTCATAACGTTTAATATATAAGCTGATACACATTTTGTTATATATCGTAAACGGTTTAGAGAGATTATTATTGAACATGGACATGACTGGAATTATGTTGATCGGAAAAAAAGGAATTAATATTATATACGAAATAGAGCGCAAATTAAAGGTTAATTAGTAAATATTCAAGCTAAAAATAACATGTGTTTAAAGAATCAAATAAGTATCCGATGTAGGAAAAGAATATTCAGGGTTGAAATATTACATATCATCATATTTGTATGTACAATTTAAGACAGTGTCTGATAAAAGCGTTGTTTTTTTTTAAATACTTAGGTAGGTGAATGGCCAAATGGGAAACCTGATGGTAAGTGGTCATCACCGCCCGTAGACATAGGCGCGGTAAGAAAAATGAACCATTCCTTACATCGCTAATGCCCCACCAACCTTGGAAACTGAGATGTTATGTAACTTGCGCCCAAAGTTTCACTGACCGTTCTAACCGGAACACAACAACTAGCTATATGGCATTAGAACATGTGATCAGTGGGTGGTACCTACCCAGACGGGCTTGCACAAAGCATCGAGTAAGAAAACGTCTTTAGAAAAACTTTAATATTTAAAAAAAAAGAAATTAAAAAATTGAATACAGCCAATTATTTGGAAACATTTATTGTTTCAAAATAACGATTAATCTTTGTCTAAACATGTTTTAATCAAAGAATGACAGATGATAGCATCAAACCCGATCAACGGACCAGATCGGACCAACGGACGACTTTACTTTTATCTTATCGTTTGTATAAAAAAAAAATCCTTTTATCAAACACGCTCTCGCGCGCTGTTCCTCTGTCGGTACATTATTTGCGAGACTTTATATATATTTTTTAACTAACGACATACTTTTAATTATGTATCATCCCTTAAATGTCCAATAGTTCGGTAAAGTTACTTTGAGTAAAAGACTATCAATACGTCTCTATCAACTTAACTCTTCCAATTCAATATATTCTTAAGCAAAATTATTGGTAACTTTTGTTCGTCTTGACGGAAGAGCGGGTATAAATATATATACACCTTATAATCTATGTATAAACCTTGTAACTAGTTTGTAATACATAAACATTTTTTTTTTAATTCTTTTAGACTGTTCATTTATCTCCAAAAACAAAGTACAAGAATATCAAATCGAATTAATGCCAAAATTGAAGTCCGACTGAAATTGTCTTCGGTTTAACTAGTAGCAAATAAATTACAAAATCTGGTTTGTCATTCGTCTGAGATGCTGCAATATATGTACACACTGCACTCGTCTCAGATGTATTATTGCATAAATATTGAAATGTGTTTGCAGAAGACATTCGAACCAACTATTTACAGACTCGGTGACATGCAAAGATGTAGCGTCAACACGACCAAAGTCCATATAGATTCGAATCTCATCTTAGAGTACTTTTCTATTTATATTTTTTGTATACTCATCATTTCAAAATTGATATTGAAATCAGTTTCGGCGTGTAATATTTAATCTTGTATTTATCGAACGACTTTATTATAGCATTTCCTATGCGACTATTACACATTTTAGACACGTTATCGCGCTCGTAATACTCTTTTTCAATAATCGAATCGGATGATACGACCGAATTAAAAATAGTCCGTCCCGAGTCAACACGAGGAGGATCCCCCTCTACGCTGATCACGGCATATATGTCACATTTAAATTTCGAAGTATTTCCATGCGTCACATAAAACCGCTTAAATATTAAAAATGTCGTGGAAACGCAAGCCGACAGTCGCGGGTGCGGGCGGTACCTGGTAGGCGCTCCACTGCGAGAGCAGGTGGTGGTGGCACGCGGCGCAGGCGCGCACGGTGCCCTGCGCGTCCTTGGGCCGCGAGCGCGGCGGGCGCGGGTGCTGCTCGCCGAAGATCGGGAAGTACGCCTGCTTGTTCTGCAACACACACACACGCGCGCGTCAGCGCCGGCGGCTCGCCCGGCGGGCGCGACTCCGGCTGTGTTATACTTAACTCGAGAACATTTATTACTTACTTGAAAATCTTTTAACGTCATCGAATTCAATTGCAAAGATTTCCTTACTATTAAGCCGAGGAAAGGAGTTTGAAGTCCTTTTTTATAAAACGAAAAAAAAGTACGGTTTTCGCATTCAGGGACCGCAGTCTCGTGTCCCGCTTGTATTATTAGTACCCAATTGAATGTAATATTTTATACAATATAGCTATTTAAATTAATAATAATAAAAAAAAACATTTATTTCACCTCGATACCAAAAGCAAAAAATTAAGTATTCTAAATAATACTGCCATCGACACCCACGACAAGTGTCCGTAAAATTTGAGCTCAATCAGACAGAACTTGCTAAATACACGGTAACAAGTTTTGACGCGCACATACTAACAACCAAAGCTGAATAAAACCAGAATATATAAAGTCAATAATTCATAATCGTTTACGTAACTACGTGATATTTTTAAAACAAAACATATAACGCTTATATTTGAATAAAACAGTATCTATTAAAATAGATATCGATATATATGTTTCAAAGTAATAGAGTTACTAAGGTGGTCGACATATTGGATATTTTACAGGCAAATATAACAAGTTATTGCAAGTTGCAACGCACGCCGGACGTTAGCTAGTATTGTATATAAACGGAAAGTTTTCCAGCAACGTCAGCTGTTTGACGGACTTGGCCTGATTGTTTGCGCATCTAATAATAACCGTTACACTGGCTGACCCGCCCCCTGACACGACGGGCCAATGTTTACATTACGAGCAAACTGTGACCTCTCCGATAGCCGCTATCAATGTTTTCCCTCATAAAGGTGAGAACACAAGCGACGTTGTTTGTTTATGCAATTTAAATTATAAACTATATGATAATTTTAAGCTTAGAACATATATATGTTTTATATTTAAAGTAAAAATATAATTTTTAAATTGTCATTTTACAAGATTATATTAAATGTAAAGCTACCACGGATCCGGACAATTAAATTTGTATATTTTGTATGGAAATTAATTAGTTTCTAGTCATTAGTCTAACTCCCTGTTTATTTATCAACTTTTTAATCTGTGTCTGTGTCTGTGTGTGGTTGTGTGTGTGTGTGTGTTAGCTACGACTCTAGTGTATTATTGCTATAGTAAGTCACAGCTCGCGCGTCCTACACGCCATGTTTAGTGCGACAAAGCGGCGCGGACGTCATTAAGCCACTATCATATGGAATCACTAATAGAAACGGACCTCGCGGGGTAAAACGAACGCGTCAAATAAAAACAGGATTGAGTGATTTTTTTGTTACGTATACTGCTGTTAATGTTACGTATACTCTTATAACCCGATCGGACGGCAACCGACACGACCGGAATGAGTTCAGGCGCAGGACCAGCGCACACGAGTGTACACACTACCAACTACCAGACTCCGGGATGCTACTTAGTGTATTTTCGACAGAAAAACTTGAATCCAGGACCTTCGGGTCTACGGATTAACATCTAGCCTCTAGACCAACGAGGCCTCTTATCACTAGATATTATAAAACAAAATGTCCCCTCGCCGCGTCTGTATGTCTGCACGTAAACTCAAAAACTTCCGGATTTTCATACGGATTTCACCAATAGACGGAGTAATTTACGAGGGAAGATTTAGGTGTATAATTCAATAATGTTTCTTGAACATTGGCTGGAAACATGACGATGGTCGTTGAAGACCCTGCCTATGGGGAGTTTTATTAAGCTAATAGTTTATGTAGCGCCTTGTTCGGGTAGCTAGTTCAATAATAAATAACAACGAAGTGTTCAGTCTGGCGACTTGTACGCGCGGCGTAGTTTGGTGTGCTTTATACAATTATATTGTGTGACACTCGTAACAGTGGTCCGATAACACGCCGACACTACTTACTTACTTACTATATACAACACATGATCACGATCGTTCGTTGCGAGGTTTGTGAACTAAGCACACTGATGACGTAACGCATTTTTTTTTATAGATATTTGGTAAGTGGTCACCAATGCCCTTAGACATTGGCATTGTAAGAAATGTTAACCATCGCTTACATCACCGATGCGCCACCAACCTTGGAAACTAAAATGTTCTGTCCCTTGTGCCTGTAATTACACTGGCTCACTCACCCTTCATACCGGAACATAACAATACCAAGTACTGCTATTTTGTGGTAGAATATGAATATGAGTGGGTGGCACCTTTCCAGACGGGCTTGCACACAGCTCTACCGCCAGTAAAATCAGACATCGTCAGCTTACGTTGGCGATATTTGTGAATGCGTGTGCGAATATAAATATGAAGAATCCTAAAAAAAAACATTAAATTATTTTTAAGAAATAATTTTCTTTTTGTTGTATTTTTATTAATATCTTAAGTTATATTTAATCAAGGCGCACTGGATAAGAACAAAAACATGAACGCGTACGCTTCAAAAACGATGAGATACTTAGTGTACACAAATAGAATATTCGGATTTTTATATAATTCCTATATCAAATACCTTATATCAAAAAGGTTATACGAAGAACATTTATGAAAAATGGCGATAATTATATTAACACGATATTTGCGAATGAAAACGCAAACGTAAATAAACATAGGAGCGTTCGTTACATCAGACGACGGGAACGTCACGTCACAATACAACGGTCGGCGCTCAGCCGAGCACGACGTCAATATTGATCCGAGTGATTATCGGGAAATATAATCGATATCATAATCGAGTGATTATCGGGCCAGGTGGTGCAGTGCACCAGGGCCCCGGAGTTTAGGGCCCTGTAACCTCAGCTTTGAAAAGAGAGGAGCATTAAAGAAAAACAAAAAAAAATAGTCATGTGCGTTGTTTATTTATTCCCATTTTCTTCTATTAAACACATAGATAGACGATGTATGGATTTAGCCTACTAGGGATAAGTTGACCTCACTGTTTCCTATTCTTGTTCCTATCCACAATTTTGAAGGCCAATATAAGTTCAAGCTACGCGGAAAGAGGGGATGTGAGCCCGATTCTTTCCTTATGCACCGGGGCCCTTGTCCACCTAGCTACGTCACTGATTCAACTATATAATCGATTCACGTTATTTTAAATATACGAGGGCTGGTAAAATTTTAATTAAAAATATTTAAAAATACTTTAATGAATTCCATAAATATAAAAACTATGCGTTTTTTAAGGAATAGAGCAAAGTCACTTATCGTATGCGGCGCATAAGATATAGGGGTGTAATCTTTTCCAGGCAGAGCACACTTGCGGCGCCATAAATAAAATAATAATAATAATAATATCCTGGGACATTTTTCACACACGGCCATCTGATCCCAAATTAAGCTTGTACAGAGCTTGTGCTATGGAAACCAGACAACTGATATACTACATATACTACTTTTCTTTTGTAAATACATACTTATATATAAAATTACACCCAGACTCAGGACAAACAGACATGTTCATGCACACAAATGTCTGTCCTGGGTGGGAATCGAACCCACAATCTTCGGCGTGAAAAGGCAAGTATCTACCAACCACGCCAACCGGCTCGTCATATAATAAATGTAACCCGCCAAAATATTTTTTTTTGTTTCTATGACAGTGTTTTTTAAAACTGTTTTAATCATAATCGATATAGGTAACTGAGTATTATTATTTTGGTTATAAAATAAAAACTTTAAATTAAATTTATTCACTTCGTTAACAATTACTATTTTTTTAGAATAGGAAGACAGACGAGCATGTGGGCTACCTGATGGTAAGTGGTCACCAACGCCCATAGACATTGGCATTGTAAGAAATGTTAACCGTCGCTTACATCGCCAATGCGCCACCAACCTTAGGTACTAAAATGTTATGTCCCTTGTACCTGTAATTACACTGACTCACTCACCCTTCAAACCGGAACACAACAATACCAAGTACTGCTGTTTTGCGGTAGAATATCTGATGAGTGGGTGGTACCTACCCAGACGAGCTTGCACAAAGCTCTACCACTAGTAGAACTTAACACTTTTACATAGGGCGGTCTGTAAGTCTACTTCTAACACCAACAAGTGACTGAATTACTTTAATACTACTATTTGGATCTCCACTTTGAAGGTATTGCGCTGCCTCTTGAGAACTATTTTGAATTGAAACCAATTGGCACGTACCGGAACTACGGAACTGATTCTCTTGGACTGTGAGTGTTCACATCGTCTTATATATACCAAGGATGGAACTAAACAACATTCCAAATGTCTCTAAGCTCCATTATAACTCATCGAGATGAATAAGAAATTCATATAAATCGATTTAATAAAACATTAAATTCGAATTTCAAATATACTCCTTACGATAAAGTTACATTATCGCGTTTTTTTTAATGACTTACTAAAGCGTAATATTGATTGAATCATTATCATTATTCGTGACGTCACCGACCACTAAACAATATCATTATAACGCTACACTTGTAGTATACCATTTGGAAATGTCTTATTTATTCACATATTAGCCTCGTAGTTATTTAACGTAGTCAGGGACTTCCGCTTAAACAACTTTCTATACTAATTTACTATTTACTACTGCTCGCCTGCGGCTTCGCCTGAGCAGCATGGTAGCATGCACAAGCGATCCTATGGCGTTCTTCCTTAAAACCCCTATATACCCCCACTGTTCCTGTGGGGCAAACGTGTAAAGCGCTTTTCCAGTGATAAAGAGGGGGGAAGAGATGTTGAGAGGAGGGATTGTAATAATAAATTAGCCCATGTCCTTCCCCTGGGTTCAGGCTTGCTTTATACCAAATTTGATGAAAATCGGTTCAGTGTTCTAGCCGTGAAAATGTATCAGACAAAGTTACTTTTGCATTTAAATATTAATAATATAATAATAAGTAATATATTAGTATAGAGCACACACCGCGGTATGAAATAATGAAACTTTTTAATTTAGACCGCCAGACAACAACATGTAACAATTAAATTTATATGTAGTCCTCATTCTAAAATTTCGTTTCCGATTCTGCATGGAAATAAAAATATTCAGATACTTTAAAAAAAAATCATTCAATCAAAATAATAGAGAGATATGCTAAAGGCTTTTTTAGAGACGTATGGAGACGTCACATCTGTAGAGATGTACAAATGAGGAGTTAGAGGAAGTCCATGTCGTGGTGGCGACTCGTATAGTCCCATCAGCGATGGTGGTCGGCCTTTTATCAGCGCGGCGAGTGTGACGGCACGTCTGGGTGACACCGGGGATTGAGTACTTTTAGATCAATTATGACTAAAACTTTGATATTAATTTATATCATTTTTTATTCGTTAATATTTGTTTTTTACAATACAAATCATATAGGATCGTTTTCTTTTTTTTTTAAGAAATCATTTAACATTAATGAACGATTGTGATTTCATGTTATTGAGGTAAGCTTCTATTATGTAACACCACGCTAATGCCACGCTACACATCGCCACGCCACATACCACATGCGAGCCGAGCCAAGCCAAACCAAGCCAAGCCATGCCATGCCACGATAGTTAAAGCCAGGACTGTCCACCAAGCCCCCCTGTAACCATTACTAACGTCACATTCGAGTGACAACAGAACTAATACCCGATCGGCTCATTTCGGAACGTCATTCGTTTTTGTACAAAAATGTTGCTATTACAACCAGAATAACGGATGAGAAGATGTGGCCATGACAACGGAAAATAAGAGTTGTGAATTGGAAAAGCATTACGATATAAATATACTTTTTTTTTTTTTTTTATAGAATAGGAAGGCGGACGAGCATATGGGCCACCTGATGGTAAGTGGTCACCAACGCTCTTAGACATTGGCATTGTAAGAAATGTCAACCATCGCTTACATATCCAATGCGCCACCAACCTAGGGAACTGAGATGTTATGTCCCCTGTGCCTGTAACTACACTGGCTCACTCACCCTTCAAACCGGAACACAACAATATCAAGTATTGCTGTTTTGCGGTAGAATATCTGATGAGTGGGTGGTACCTACCCAGACGAGCTTGCACAAAGCTCTACCACCAGTACATTGAATTATTGATATATTGCTATCATTATTACCTTCCCGTTTCAATTATCTTATATAATATATAAGAAGCTTCATTTATATATATAAATAAAGTTTTATCCATAGTTTATAGTTTTATAAATCCTGAATTTTAAATAATAGACCTTTATAGGTACTTCCTATAACTTCTCTCCGCATTACTTGAACCATATGTTTTGTAAATAAAATAAAGTTTCGGCTTAACGCAACCCATCTGGATTGTTACCGACTCACTCACCGTTTATTTGAACGCCAGATGACTATGCTTTTTATTGTTGTTTGTCATTGAAACGTGAGTGAGCCAGTGTATTAACAGCCACAAGGGAAATAACATCTAACATCCAATGGATGGTAGTTCGTTACACCGTACAAGTAGTCATTTATTATTCCTACATTGCCAGTCTCTATGGACAATGGTGACCATTTACCAACGGGATACGTATGAGTCATTCGTGTCTTTAAAGTAAATAAAAAAAGTAATAATTAAAACTTTCATATTAATTCAATACACTAATAACGTTTTAAGTAAGGACACAATTAATATGTTAATTACACATAACATTAAACCACATTTGTACATAAGGTTATTTTATTTAATTTTAAACTTCAGAACTCGTATCATTTAAGCCATATTTGAAATTGTTTAATATTTAATATTTAATGTGTTTTGCTTTTTTAATATATATATATATATATATATATATATATATATATATATATATATATATTTTTATAGAATAGGAAGGTGGACGAGCATATGGGCCACCTGATGGTAAGTGGTCACCAAACGCTCTTAGACATTGGCATTGTAAGAAATGTCAACCATCGCTTATAGCCAATGCGCCACCAACCTTGGGAACTAAGATTTTATGTCCCTTGTGCCTGTAATTACACTGGCTCACTCACCCTTCAAACCGGAACACAACAATATCAAGTATTGCTGTTTTGCGGTAGAATATCTGATGAGTGGGTGGTACCTACCCAGACGAGCTTGCACAAAGCCCTACCACCAGTATATATATATATATACGTAACTTTATGTTTAATTAATCTTGTAAAATGACCGCCCGAAAGTATTCGAATCGTATTAACTAATATATTTATTTTGTCCATTCACGCGAACGCTAACTCGTTTGAACATCTAATTAGTGGGTTTCCTTTTTCTATTGCTTTGTGATCGCACTTAATATATATATATACACCCTATTCCAATCGGAGTAGGAATAAAAGGTAAACAATCCACGGATTAACAATTTGCATGCGATTTTCTAAATGTTCTGCTGTATCACGTAACGTACACTATAAACTTGCTGTTGTTGTTTGTTAATTTAAATAATCGATTACAACTTCGCGGACATTAAAAACGCCATTTTTTCGCGAATTCATAGTGAATATCATAGATTATTCAAGATCTCGACCAGTGGTATCGCGTCAATTGATATCAGTGTCAAAGTTGTTTTTTTGGGTTTATTCTTGTTGTGGTTGGAATAGGCTATACTTAATAGTCGCTTTCGGGTCTCGTTCGACAACTCATGGTTAAAATAATTCACACACATTATTTTAAGTTCTTAATGTATAATTGATGAACTCTCATCTGAGCAACTTATTATTGGTCCGACCCGGGAATCGAACCCAGGCCCTCGAGATCTGCCGCCTTACAAGCTGGCCAAACCAAGTGGCTGTGGGTAATAATTTTCTATATAACCGTAGAGGCAGCGTTAACAGTATAGTGTGCTCACGGCCTTGTCCTTGGGCTCCTTGGTGTGCAGGTTGTACAGCGTGCCGCGCTTGTACTCGTCGCCGCACACGTAGCACACCTCCGTCATGCAGTTCTTGTCGGGCATGGACAGGTCCAGGATGTCGCGCTCCGACGACGACGTGGAGTTGCCCGAGTACACCGACACCGTCGACCTGCGCCCAGAGGCTCTCAATGTACGGGTGAGGCGGGGGGAGGCGGGGGGTGGCGGGGGGAGGCGGGGTATCGCCAGCGGGACACTACCTGACGGCGTCGAGGTAGCCGGCGGGCTCGGACGTGCCGGAGTGCTGCGAGCCCACGGAGATGACGGACGGGTCGCGCGCGCGCAGGTCCAGCACGCCCTCCTCGTCGCCGCCGCCGCCGCCGCCGCCGCCCGCGAAGCGCTGCTGGAACGATTGCCATGGAAAAGTTAACTTAATTTTATGTCCTACATATATTGAAACGACTAAATATAATCAGCAATAATATAACTTAAGAAGCCGACATTTTACATGAACGAGTAGTTACATTATTGAACTTAGGCGTGTGATTTTCCTTCTTCGGCGATGCGGTCCGCGGGGGGTCTGCGAGGGGGCGGGACGCAGGTCGCGGCGCGGAGTTGGTGGGCTCGTCTCTCGTCGCGTTCGCCTCCGCGCCCAGCCCGAGCACCTGTGCGGCGTACTCGCCTTGGAAAGACATGTCCGCACCTGGAATTTGTACAAAATATTTGTTAGATATTTGATTCTAAGACGGTTATTACACGTTCTAGAAGTTGTTACACTTATGAAGTAAATGACCGCTGGTAAGATTATCTACCAGTTTAAAATTTGTACACATCCAAACATAAGTTCGTAAAACATTTTTCAAGATATTTAATTTCATTTCACAATACACATTAACAGCCTGTGAATGTCCCACTGCTGGGCTAAGGCCTTCTCTCCCTTTTTGAGAAGAAAGTTTTGGAGTTTATTCCAAATATTCACAAAAACATCTCTTAAACTCGACGAAATAACACATTTACAATAATCAACTTTAAACTACTTATATCCTATAAACTTTTATCCGAAGTATATAAAAACGTCATAATCCCACTAAGTACCACAACTGGTAACACCATTCCCGCACGTAGCCCGCTGACTCACTCCGCGGGTCGCAACCTCGGCACGGTCAAGCGAAAGCGGCCCCAATACATTTGATGAATATGACGCAATGAAACGAGGAGTAAGCTTTCGATACTATCTACGGACCTTTAACTTTCGGCCAGTGGGTCACTCGTGTGACGTCACACACCACCGCCATTCAATTAGTTATATTAGCAAGTTGAAAATAAGCCTGCCTGCTTGCTCAGTCGCCTTTAGTGTTACAACGCCATTATTGGTATATCAAGAGTTAACAGTCTATCCTATTGTATATCACGTGGACTTCAATTTGTTGTGACGACACGCACGTCACCTATTGTTAAGCCAATTCAAAAACCTTGGCGGGCAGACACGATACGGCGATTCTTGGTGAGTTCTCGCAAAGTTTCGACGCAAACTGATACATAGAAATCCTTTTCTGTGATGACAGTGGTACTACAGTGTTACTTGTGAGTACGCAGCTAGCTCCCATGCCTCTGCCTAGCTCCTACCACTAAGATTTAATTTAAAAAAGATGTAAAATTCGCTGATGGTAACTTATAAGCCTGGCTGATTCATGAACTCGCTGACCCTTTAAAAAGGAACACAGCAATTTACAGCTGTAGAATAATTACCGAGTGGGTGGCGCCAACGGAGAGACGAAGTGAAATTGTTCAAGAAAAATTATAATTTACGTCGAAAATAAAAGAAGGAGAATAAAAGTCGAGATTGTTCAACTTTACATTCAAAAAATTGCCTAGTTCGTGCGGAAAAGAGCGGATTTCGACCATTCGCGATATTAGTTCTTGTAACTTTTCCAACTAGTTTACACGCTGCTGCAAAATGGCAGGCGAACGGTTGCTACATATATTTAACATCTTCTAACATGACGTTTCAAAAGTGCTTGTTGCAAGCGTACTTGATCAAAGTGTATTGGGGGTACTTTTTTTTTACCGTGACATTAACTTAACAAATTTATTGCTTTGCTAAGTTACATACAGTAGTCTGAACTTACTAAAGAACACATATATGTGTATATATATTCGTCATCATCATCATATCAGCCGAAAGACGTCCACTGCTGGACAAAGGCCTCCCCCAAGGATTTCCACGTTGGCCAATCTTGCGCTGCATTTGCATTTCATCATTTCTGATTCAATCTCGCAGAGAAACTCCGAGCATAGCCCTCTCCATTGCCCTTTGAGTGACCTTGAGCCTTCTTATGAGGCCCTTTGTGAGCGACCACGTCTCTGATCCATAAGTCATCACTGGCAACACACACTGGTCGAAGACTTTCAACTTGAGACACTGCGGTATTTGGTATGAGAAGATATCGTGTAGCTTCCCGAACGCTGCCCAGCCGAGTTGAATTCGACGATTTACCTCTTTCTCGAAGTTGGACCTACCTAGTTGGATGGTCTGACTTAGGTAGACATAGTTGTCTACAACTTCGAGTGCAGAATTTCCAACCTTGACTTGAGTGGGTGCAACATGGATGTTCGACATGATTTTCGTCTTGTCCATGTTCATTTTTAGTCCCACTTGTTGGGAAACCCTGCTGAGGTCATCGAGCATAGTGCCGAGGTCTTCCAAGGTCTCAGCCATAATTACAATGTCATCGGCAAATCGAAGATGAGTGATGTACTCGCCGTTACACATATATTTATATGTATATATTACACTAACCTAACTTATTACTGAGAAAATAAGGATTGAACTCTAAAATGGCACATGAACAATACTTGCACCACATCGGTAATATCTCTTAATAAAGAGGTCAAAAGACCGCATGTGCGCAAAATGTTACCATAATGATTAAAATCAGCGAGCACACGGTTCAAAGTCGCGTTTCCGCCTCGAACCGGTTCCCGCTAGTTTCATAATCAGTATAAACTAGTTCATCGCTTAGTGTGCGATAGAAACAGCCGGCCGAATCCATCAAGTCATTGTCCAAATTGTTTACACGCATCTCATTAATCAGTTCCGTTTGATTTTAACTTGTAAATACAAAGAGTTAAAATTACACTTGCTCTTATCTCGCTCCCGTTTATCTCGTCCGAGTGATGCAAAATTAATCGTTTCGCGCGTATCATTTTCGACGCGCACGTACAAGCGAAGTGGTCGGATCGCTTGTCCATGTAATATGACCTCTAATGTCTTTGCTTTGCGTGCATAATTTTTTAACAGCAAAGCTTTAATGTTTTCATCATTCTAACTCACATAGGTTAGGTGGATCAGATTAAAAATACAGTTACAAGATCTGACCCACGCGTACAACTGAGGTCAAATTTAAGCTAAAAAAGAAACAGCATAAACATTGAGGGCGTTAATTAAAAAAATATATAACGAGTGCTGTTTTACACGAAATATACATCGATATTAATGAAAATTAATTAAAAGTAGTATTACAATTTGTACACATTTTCGAAAGGGCACGAATGACGAGAATACCTTTACCTAGTTGAAAGAACCTTTATTAAATGTTACAACATCATACCAACATTCAAGTTATTAATCTGTAATTAAATAAGTTGAAAGCAAATTTTGGGGATATAGACGCTGGGATGTATTTATATATTTGAAGGTAACGTTTTCGGTACAAACCATGAAACTTGTCTTAACAAAATTGTGAACATGTTTTTATTTATTTTTTTGTTTATTTCTAATAGCACAATTACTACATACATATAAAGCATTGAAAAAAATATTTATAAAACAATAATAGTATATCTAATATGCATGTCAATAACAAGTGTACATAGAACTTCCAGATTCAATCTAATCAAATTCAAATTAAAAATAACAAAACATGTGTTAAGTATGTCATTTAGTTTATTTAAAATCAAGATATTGTGTCTAATTTTAAAACTTAATGTTTATATATATATAACGAGTAAATAATATATGTGTATAAAGATATATATATATATGACGAGTAAATAATATATGTGTATAAAGATTACTCCTCGTTTTCTATTCCTCTATTCAAAGACGGGATGGGATATGCCTTATTATATAAATTAAAGTAATTATTTTTATACGCTAAATATATTTATTTTAATACATCCACCTATCTTTTATTACCAACCCTCCAGAGACTATTGGGTTAAAACTGATTAAACTATCTTGCTCCTTGCACAAAACACGTAGTTGACTTCGCCGCTTACAAAACATCATGGTTCTCCTCAACGTTCTCGTTTATTTTCGCACCGTCGCGTCTATCCGTTGAATGCACAGCGAGTTATCGATCACAGAGAACAAACCATTACCTATTTTTATAAATCATACACTTTTGACGGACGAACGTTTGATTGCGGAACAACGATTGGTCGCTGTCATATAAATACGAAGCAAGAACTTCTAGAAAAGGCGTGATCCGTTACAATAGCATTTGTGCTATTTAATGTATAAATAAAATCAAGGTTTATTCTTAGTAATTTGAATTCAATTTATCGACTAACAACCGTATATCAGTTTCACCATACAAGTAATCTTACCAGTATATTCGACATTCAATGACATATCTTAAAAAGGAAATAAATTGCGATATAAACAAAAATAACCTTACACAATAAAAGATAACATTATATAATATATTTTTAACAAAATAGATAAAATAATAATTTTTACGCGTATATATCACGCGACATATTAAACACACACGTCTTCTAATTTCTTAACAGTTTTGTTTGTACTCTACGACACACGAGTACGACACGCGAGAAAACAGAATAACATCCGGCCACTGTACACTAACGGCTTTACCTATACATATATCTTGTTTGGTTAAAACATGCTCTGTCTTCTTCTTTCGAATGTCAAATCAAATGATGACAGAAAGAGATAAACCACCCTTTTTATATAAAACATCGCGTTATACAACGATTGTAAGAAAGAGTAACATTTCTATAGACAAAGTTTTTCAGACAAAGAGTAGCTCAACGTCTGTCACGTGTACACAAAAAAAAACACCGCTACTTATTCCGAACTTATTCTCAACTTTTAAATAAGTTATGTAAATGGAATGTTTGTTTGGCGATTAAATCAATCGTACGAAAACCACTAAACCGAGGAGTCACGTTTTGTAAGACGTTTAGTTATGAAAAAAAAATCTGTGTTAATATTATTGACGTCAATAGATGAATGAAATACAACAATATTTATTTTTCTCAAATAACATAAATCATAATTACGTTATTCAAGCGACTCCGAACTGGGTGTGTTAGCCATTAAGGTTTTTTTAAGAATATAGTTTGTGTAGGTATACTCCATGAAGGTGAATAAACGAATTAAAATACATGAAATGTTACAAGAACTAGTAAAACAGATATCGTGGTTGCTTATCAAAGATTAGCATTATAAATGAAAACCTGTCGATGGCCACTTTAAAACAATATCGTCGGAATTGATCACAATGTGTGTGTGTGTGTGTGTGTGTGCGTGCGTGCGTGCGTGCGTGCGTGCGTGCGTGCGTGCGTGCGTGCGTGCGTGCGTGCGTGCGTGCGTGCGTGCGTGCGTGCGTGCGTGCGTGCGTGCGTGCGTGCGTGCGTGCGTGCGTGCGTGCGTGCGTGCGTGCGTGCGTGCGTGCGTGCGTGCGTGCGTGCGTGCGTGCGTGCGTGCGTGCGTGCGTGCGTGCGTGCGTGCGTGCGTGCGTGCGTGCGTGCGTGCGTGCGTGCGTGCGTGCGTGCGTGCGTGCGTGCGTGCGTGCGTGCGTGCGTGTGTGTGTGTGTGTGTCAGTTTGTAGTCGTTTAACTTTCGTCAATCGTTGATAATGGGTACTATCAATTTATGTATTTTGTTATTTTCTACAAACGATTTCGTCTGTGAAAATTTCGAATGTAATTTTACCTCGGTCCCCTAGTTTATTCGAAACGAATCCAAGAACGGGTATTACTATACTCCCGATATCATTAGTTTTGCTTACGAATAGTCGATTTACGAGACGTAATTCTGAAGCTAGGATTGGCTCGATACTTATTAACTCAGAAGGCTAGGTAAAGAATATATGAAGACGAAATACTAGTGTGTTAATAAGACAATTCAACTATCTGGTTTTTTGTTAATATATTGTCTCGAGTGAACAAACAAAATTTTACAAGACGAACACGAAGGAAACTAAAATACATTTGAATATTTTTTGAAGTAAAATAATTCCAAAAGATTAATAAATTCAGTAAAAATTTGTAGAAAACATCAAAATGTATGGAAATGTCAATCATTCGATATGTTCACGTGATAGACGATTGTATTATAGATAATGACGTAAGCAATTGTTTATTTTTAAGCGATCAATCCGTGCGACATATTTTCTAAACTTATATATATATATATATATATATATATATATATATATATATATATATATATATCGAAGGGTGTACGATGTACCAGACAAATGACAACAGCCGTGACAAGCGACGAGATATATTTCTATTATCTTATTCGTTCGTAAGCTATATGTATAGAATCGCTGCGGAAGACGTGCAGGAAGCGTGCGTGGTAGCCTCGCTATTAATTTATCTGATTTATTTTTATCTAATACAATGTCACTAACTAGAATCCCTATTCAAAGGTGTAGTCTTTGTTGGTCTTTCATTTTATCAAGCAGCAATATGTTGTAGCAGCAATTCTGCTTAGATTTAGCTCACGGCTGGAGATACATAAGGTACTTTATATTACGAAAAAAAATTAGTAAGTATATGATAGCTTTGACAATTATTGATATCATACTTTGTTAAAACAAATCAAACGAATTTCAATGACCGTGTTCATCAAGACAACGCCGAGGACGATAGCTGGCTTCATAAAACATTTTCATCTAAGCCTGACGTGAAAACGTGGATAAAATACAAAGAAAAAAACTCGCACAGATCGGAATACGAATGACGCGGAGGGACGCTGGGAGGCGATAACTTCCGAAGGATACGACGATTCAAATGTCTCCGGATAAAACGGCATTAGAGAAACGGTACGAGTGAAAACTTCACTGTTCGGGTTCTGGCTACAAATAAATAAATATTTATATTAAAAAATTAGTCTATCAGTTTTTAAATACCCATGTGATTTAATATCATAATTTTCTTTCGTAATAAAAACTTAAAATTTTCATTAAAAACACAAGACAATAAATACTTACAATGAATTACTTATATTAATATACTTATTTTCTCCTTCAGTTTAACGAGAGATCAGGATTAAAACTTGGGACTATTACTAAGCTGTCCTGTACAGCGTTAAGGCTTTTTTATGTATAATTTATGTATAAATGTAAACATAAAAGGCAAAAAATTAAGACTAAAAACAAAAATATTTTAGTGGAATCAAAAACAATTGTGTAACAGTTATAAAGAACGATTTAGTTTCGTGTCAAATAGTTATAAAGTAAAACATTTATTATTTAACAACACAACATATATATATGAAAAGAATTAGCTTTTAAACTGACCTAGTTATTAGTTTACTAGTTAATACGTTAGAAGCATGAAAACTCTAACATTGGCGTGCAACAAGAGGAATGTATCCAATATAATACAATAATTGCAGATATACGTTTACTATGTCCAAGAAACGATTCGTTTCACGGATGGTAGAATTGACCGGAATTCAAAAGAGTGGATATAAAAAAAGTTACTTATAAATAGGAAAGTCTTCGAGGGCTCGTTACTCATAACTCTGAACGAACTGTTGCCGATATTTGTTTCTTTATTATTTATTTCAAATAGGTAGGCGGATTGGTACATGGGTCACTTGATGGTAAGTGGTGACCACCGCTATAGAAATATACCATCCCTTACGACGTCAATGCACAACTTACCTTGGAAACTATATGATATGAAGATGTTATGTACCTTGTGTACTTCAAACTGGAACAGAACGATACTACTATTGCGGTTGACGATAGGATATATAATCAGTGAACGGTAGCTACCCAGACGGGCTTGCAAGAATCCCTACCATTAAGTACGATAACGATTCGTTATATTTAGGAACCCAACATAAAATAACATTCAAATAACCATCGGATTAGTGACATGGGCATCAGCAGCTAAAAGCTAACTGTGAGTACATACAACGTCGTTAACAGACGAGGTTTCGATTTCAGCCCGCGCTCAAGTCAAATATTTGTACAAGCCTTGCTAATGTTTATTCTCGTTTCGAGTTATTTTTGTCTGAGCCCTACCAATGCCAATTAAATGTGCTTATTAAAAAACATATTATAAAAATTACATTCCATAGATTAAAATATTGAATTAATTGTAAGTCTACCAAGAAGAACCGGCGACCCACTTGCTACTCTTTACCATCAATTTTCATATATATGATAATTAAATAAACGGAAATAAAATCAACGAATACTAAGTCCATACTTTTTATTATCGATATAGTCATATCAACTAATAAGCTAATGATATCGGATAGGTAATAAGATGGAATTCATATTTAATTGAAAGGGCAAGTTAAAAACATTTGCACAATCTTAGTATAGAAGACCGTGCCATTAGTACTACCGATTCCAGTTTCACTTCCATTTTTGGTCGTTAATGTTCCCATCATCACGCGGCGGTCGCGTTTAAATCACATCTCAAGTTAATTTTATCAACACCTACGCATTACTGTCAGAGTGAGTACTATTGTGTCGGTGTGGTCGACAATGAGCGACAGCTGCTGACTTAGACGAATGCTTTCGATTCGTTTCGAAGCGATTTCTATCGTCTTTCTTCCGTCAATCTTGAGTCACGTGACATATAAAATATGTATTTATATTATATTATTAGAAATCAAGATAGAAATAGGTTTTTCAAAAAGAGATAAATCAAAACAACTATACAAGAATAAAGTAAACGTAGATCGACACGTACAATTTATACACACAAATAGAACAAAGTCAAAACTGAGCAACTGAAATATTATTTATGAGATATCCGAAACAACCGATAGTCCAAGCAGAAGTGTCTAAAGCTAGCCTGGCCGGCCGATGAGCTCAGCAGGGCCAGTCCCCATTATGATCAAGTTGCGCCGCTAGGCCACGCCCCGTCGGAAGACATTCTTAACAATATATATACATTTTGGTATTCTTCGTAGACGACATGTTACTTGTGTAAGAGCGTTAATAAGCACGATTTTAATTTAATAGTCTTCTAAAAGCTTCTACAGATTTTAAAAGATAGATCACACTAAGGATAATAATAGTAACCTAAGCCACTTCGATGTTTTAATTTCACACAGTACAAATTTCAAACTTATCCCATTGACTTTATATAACATATTTACATGTTGTATTTATATAACATTGTGTAAATGAAAATTACACTGATAATTTTCATATACACAATGTCATATAAAAACTAGAAAACCAAGCATTTTGTTTTGAAACGAAAAAGTTAAATAAAATTGATTGAAAGTTAATATATATTCAATCTATCAGAATTATAAAATAAATAAAGAGATGATATAAGTACGGTTTAACTGTCATTTTTACATCCTTAGTTGTAGTATAATAAAAACATTAATTTGCTTTTATTCCGCAACGGAACCCTAGCACGGATAAGGGAAAATACTTCGATCTTTCAATAGGCAAGAGATAAAGGCGCGTCCCCCGGGGCTCGTACGTGTTTATTGAATGGAGGCGACGTTGGGTACACGCTCTAAAGATACATGTTCCTTATCGGAATGCGATTTTTATTTTTACTTTGAATTTGGATAAATTAACATGTGATTATGGAAAATATTTCGCTTTATTTGTACGCGGTGAGTATATTTACTGCAAAAATAGCAATTCAAAAATAATAGCGGAAATAACGACACGACGAGTATTTAGAACGATTCTATCGACGTTATTTATTTTGCGAAGTGAACTGGTGGTAGAGCTTCGTGCAAGCTCGCCTGGGTAGGTACCACCCAACCGCAAAACATACAGTGCTTGGTATTGTTGTGTTCCGATTCGAAGGGTGAGTGAGCCAGTATAATTACAGGCACAAGGGACATAAAATCTTAGGTCCCAAGGCGCATTGGCTATGTGAGCGATGGTTAACATTTCTTACAATGCCAATGTCTATGGGCGTTGGTGACCATTTACCATCAGGTGGCCCATATGCTCGTCCGCCTTCCTATTCTATATAAAAAAAAAGTCTGTGAAAATCTTCAAATCGGTCGGATATTATGTTATGTAAGTTTTTTGTTATTAGGTCAACATTTAATTGAAAGTAAAAAATCTCAGTAGCAACCCAGTCTGGAAGTTGAAAGTGAGTACACTCCCGTGCCTCGGAAAGCACGCAAAGCCGTTGGTCTTACACCTGAACTCTTTCCGGTCGTGTCGGATTGCCGTTCCATCGTATATGTTTTACGCAGGTAGCTATTCTCTTGAGATCGATCATCATCATCGTCAACTTGAATGCAATATATTTTTATTTGATCTATTTTGGTATTTAGTTAATGAAATAAACACATACAGTACAATTTAAACACGGAAAACCAGAAAGTTATCAATTTATTCCATTTGAAAATTCAATGTAAAAATTCTCAATTTTTAACAACTGAATATACAAAAACAAAAACATTTTGCTTTTAGCCGACGTTTATATGATTGAATATTATTAAAACTGAAATACGTAACTTTCAAACGGAAAGTCTCCGGTCGAAGCAATACAATACAATAAAGTTAACGAGTTACTTTTTAAAAGATACGAAACTCGTTTAACCAAATTATAACTTTACGATTCGATCGCCAAATTGCTTTCGAATTTAACGGTCGTATGGTTTTACGATTGTTTCTAATTAATTAGCCGCTGTGGTCCAATTAAAATTTTACAGGGATTGTTTTTTTTGTACTCAGGTATACTAAATTATATATGTGTGCATGTTTATATACATAACATTCGAATGTTGATACCAACTCTCTAAACGCGTATATTCGAATGAAGCGACGAACATATAATAAATAATCATTAAATAAAGTTAATCATTATTGTATCGCGGATAATAGATTGCAGTCCAGGCAAGCACAATTATTAGCACGTATTTTAACAATATTTTCAATACTTTATTTATATTTTATAACGTGTAATAATTAAAACATCGCGGTGGAGTTAGATCCAACATCGTTTCGCTCTTGTTGCTCATTTGCCCCGTAGTCGATATGAATAAACATGAATGTACCACAAACAATAAAATTCCGATGTAACCACTGCTATGCAGCAGTAACCTTTTGCGTGGCGTTTCTTTCATAAGTAAAAAAAGATGTACAAACAAGAAATGAGTTTTTCGAGATTTTTTCTTTGTTTTTGAAATATTAATAAAAAGTTTGATTCCTCATCGTGCTGAACTAATACATCCTATTTATGTTTAAACGTAAGCGTGACACTGGGAATTCAGTACGAGAATAACCAAAGTCACCGGAGATTTATTATACAACCGTAAAAAAATAAAACAAGTTATATTATCGATATAAAGGAGACCTACAAGGATCATTTGATCGTAAATTTCAAATTATTTCTACCCACATCAATTATAATACAAATTATTATCGCCATGATTAACGTACTGTCAACCGTAAGACCTAAATTTCTAAAACTCTCGTTTAAAAGCTTCGAATAACTCGATATAAAAACATTTTTGCAAGAATAACTTAAGAATGTGTCGTACGTACAGACGATCTGCACTTTTCCCACAACCCGGCAATATGGCATATATAAATGAAAATGAAAATCTTTATTCAATTTAGAAGCATTCATTACATTTGATTAATTATCGTCAAAAATTTACCAGTTTCAAGAACAGACAACTCAGACTTGAGAAGAACCGGCAAAAGAAACTCATACACAAAAAGCAATTTAAGCACCTTAGTAATAGAGTCGGTATCCCGTCGCAGAGGTATAGCTGATGGCGCCAGTCGTCCAACGATCTCAGAACTACATTTGAACTTTATATAAAAAATACAGCACCAGTTGCAAACGGCACATCGTTTCTAGCTATTAAACGAGATTTACGATAACATGTGCAATTTATGTCTCCATCCGAATTAACATTTCTTGGCGATTGCGAAGCGTATACCGATAAACTTGCCGCGTCTTATATTCAACGGTTCAGCTGCGTCAATGTGCAAAAACTGAAAGAACGCACACAGGGGCAGATGTTTTATTGTATCCTGGAACACACCTGTATATATATTTATATTGTTACAATATTTGTCTGTTTGATAGTATCGAGCTTCTTCCCACTTTTATATTGTTTACTAGCGGACGCGGAACCTATACATATTTATATAAATAGCCTAGTGGCTAAAACCTAAGGTTTAAACGAAGGTTTAAGTTTCAAACCACTCACTTTGCTGGTGGTAGGGTCAGCTCGTCTGGGTAGGTACCAGACGAGTTTACCAGATCAGATATTCTACCACAAAACAGCAGTACTTGGCATTGTTGTATTCCGGTTTTTAAGGGTGAGTGAGCCAGTGTAATTACAAGCACAAGTGACATAACATCTTAGTTCCAAGGTTGGTGGCGCATTGGCGATGTAAGCAATGGTTAACATAAATTTCTTATAAAGCCAATGTCCATGGGCGTTGGTGTCCACATACCATCAGGTGGCCCATATGCCCGTCCGCCTACCTATTCTATAAAAAAAATCAAGCACCACTGAGAACTTATGTGCTTGTACATCGCAACACGAGATCGTGTTGCGCGTAACCTGCATGAATCGGATGAAAGCAATCTATTAACCAGCATTGGATGAGTTTGATGACAGCTTCAATTCTCCTCAAAATAAGAGGAGGTTTTTAGACAAGTGATACAAACATATGTTAGTGGTAACTTTGGCTTTACTAGAATATCTCTTTGGTTTTACCCTTTGTATTACATAAGAATGTTTTATACGCACGATTGCCACACTTTGCGAGAGTAGTTGCGTTTAAATTCGCTGTTCCTTTAAAGACCTATGACCGGTCTCCTAATCACCATCAAAAAACGGACCGCATACCCAAATATAATTATTCAAATTAGCTGAATATAAATATAGATATACTGCTTCACATTTCGGATAACATTTAAATTAAGCGCCATGTAACTGTGGCAGAGATCCAAAGACATTCTTTGAAAATACTAGTTTAACATTTTATTCTTATTTAACCGTTCGTAACGGAACATTTTCGAAATTCTATGAAATATTCAATTGAATTAATGAACTGTATTGTCCTTGATATTCGCATTTACAATGTTCAAAATTATATATTATAAGTAAGTATAAGATTAAGTAATGTAAGTGGTAGAACGTAGACGTACTTTAAATTAAAACGAAGTTAATTTTACCATAAACTAGAACGTAAGATATACCTAATCACAAGCGAATAAATCTCCCAATCCTGGGCAAAGGCCTCCTATCCTCTTAGAAGATACGGAGTATGTTCCACTATTTGTTTAAGTACTGGCTGGTGGAGACACGCGTGGCAAAATTTCATCTAACTCATGTAGATTTATGCACGATATAATCCTTAACTTCCATATTCTCGCGATTATATTCTATTAAGAAGATAAGCTCTTCTCTTCTATCTATATCTAGTAGGTATTTTTATAAAAAAATCTTTTGTGATCGGAGACGAAAGGGCCGGGAGTATCGACTGTGTCCTCTCGACGTTAACTGGCACTGTTCGTCATAAATCCATCCTACACGGGATCAATAAATATGGAACGGACGATGTTTTAAATATGTATGCAATTGTAATGACGTTATCTAAAAAAAGGTTTTACGAAAACAATGCCAAAGCGAACGTTTCATGTCGCTTTATGTATTGTTTTATGTTATTTTGTAAGTATATCATATTTTTGCCGATTTGTGTGGTACTAGACGATGGCAATTACAAAATTGAGACCTATTTACCTATATTTCAAGCTATTGTTACACGTCACGGAAACATGCGAAAGCGATCCCGTGGCGCTCCTCGTTAAGACGGAAAGGGTGCCGCTGGTTTTTTAGTGGGTATTCCGATGTTCGGGGCGCACGTATATGGGACTCGCCGGCACCTTGGACACCGGCATTGTTCCCGTGGGGGAAACGCGTAACCCGTCTTTCCGGCGTAAAAAAGGCTATTTTTTATGCGTGACACAGGTACAGAGTTTATAATATTTTTGGGTATAATGATTTCCAATATGTGTTTTTTTAGTCTATTACAGAGTTATTTATATTAAAATCTTAAATATATACAAATAAAAAATAAAAATAGCTACTATACAAATCGTGACCGAATGGAATGGTGGCAAGAATGATCCTCCTGTCACAAGTAGAGGCAATAACATATGTATTTCAAGCATCTGTTGTTGTTAGATTTTCTAAGTATATCTTAATATATTTATAAACAACATTAATTTTAGAATTCATTAAAGACTGTCTGCTGACAAAAAACAATCTTATAAAAAGTGTATTTAAAAATAACCTAATAGGTTTTGTAAAAAGTCATAGATTATTACCCAAACAAAAGTTATCGCTTATGATGTGGGTTATATGGTCCTGGGAGATATTAATGTATTACGAATAACTACAATATTCGTAATGCATATGCAAAATAGTTCGATTTCGTTCAATAAAAATTCTAAGGCTAATTTCAGCTTTTTTGCGAAATACTTATCAAAGTTGTAGCTATTAACATAATAAACTATAAAATAGTGAAAACTGTTGAGCAAAAGACAAAAATAACAGGTCACAGAGCCAGGAGAGATCTGACTTTTTTTTATAAAATAGGAAGGCGGACGAGCATATGGGCCACCTGATGTTAAGATGTCACCAAACGCCCATAGACATTGGCATTGTAAGAAATATTAACCATCACTTACATCAGCAATGCGCCACCAACCTTGAGAACTAAAATGTTATGTCCCTTGTGCCTGTAATTACACTGGCTCACTCACCCTTCAAACCGGAATACAAAAATAACAAGTACTGCTGTTTTGCGGTAGAATATCTGATGAGTGGGTAGTACCTACCCAAACGAGCTTGCACAAAGCTCTACCACCAGATCTGACTTTGCATTATATTTGTCGAGTATATCGAACATACATAAGTGGCGACTGCCGACCATTCACTTGAAGATCGAAAACGAATCCGATCTTTGATTTGATGTCAGAAAACCAATACAATTGCGATTGTTACGGAACCGCGATCGTGACGTCAGCAACCTTTCCATTGTTACCATACTTTCAATTCGACAGTGACAAATGAAATATTTACGAAAACGTTTTTGTATTCACGATCAAGTCTCGATCGATAAACGTCATCAGAGTGCGGAGCGACAGTTCAATGTTGATCTTCGGTTGGACACGAATGTTTATTTGGTATGTGGAGGCTTAAAGAGTTAGATAATTTTCCTAAATTTCGAACCAATAATATAATACCTACATGATTCTTTTTAAATTAAATATGCTTGCAATAGTTATATATAACTATATACATAATATATATAATATGTAGTACGGTAAGTCGATCCTTGGTGTTAAATCTATATATATACACATAGTAATGTTATAAATGCGAAAATAATATTGTTACGCTTTCACGCCTAAACCTCTGAACCGATTATGATAAAATTTGATATAAAGCAAGATTACACTCTAAGGAAGGACAAATAACTTTTTGCCATCAGATAATACTTGTCCTCGTCTACAAGATGAGAGTAAGTAAACTGAATATAATTCATCTTCGATACCAATTTTTCGTGTTGACCTTCTATGTACGAATCAACATAGTTTTACACGGAGTAAATTATTTTGATACGACGTTATCTCGTTTGACGTAGCATGATGTCACGTAAGTAATATCGTTTTATAGCTCGCACTATGTTTCCACTGTAAACAGAAATCAGCAGCGATATTCTGCTTTATTTTTTATTTTTATTAAATAGTTTGTCGGACGGACGTATGGGCCACCTGATGTATGTATGTAGACATTGGCGTTATTAGAAATATTAACGATAGCTTATATCCTCAATGAGCCACTAACCTTGGAAACTAAGATGATAATTATCTTGTGTCTGTAGTAACACTGGCTCACTCACGCTACAGATCGGAACACAACATTACGTATTGCTTTATATGGTATAATATGTGGCTAGTGAGTGGCCTCCTAACCTACATAGACGGGCTTAAACAAAGTCCTACCACCAAATAAACCTCCTAGTATCACACTCGTGAAATTGAAATGATAACCGGCTTTACTGTGACAGTTTAAAATTACAACAACCGTTGTCGCATATCAATATATGGCGTTTAACGATCGTGTTCTGCGACGAGCTCTGAGATTGCTCATACAGAATGTATCCGATATCAATAAGTAATCCGAGTGACATCTTGAATGACAGATCTATGTAAAAACTAAAAAATCAAACACATCTACAATTGTTATTAATTAGTCTACACTTTGATAGATTAACGGTAACTGTAAGTCTGTACTGTAAGAACAAAGTCAAAACTCATCGCAGGAACCGGTCGCGAAATGTCTGAAAGTGATATGCGACATTGACCATTATAATCATAATATTTCATGAATATGCGCATCAAAATAGTATATCACTATAAGTTGGTTACAGATTAGGACTGCTGCTTGACTCGTCAAGGTTGTAGAGCAAAGTTATATATCCTGAAATGCTACTCAATAAACGAGCTCATCGAGATTTTCCTTTTTTTTCGGAAGCAAGTATAACGTACGAGCTGAATGGTATCGGTATAGTTAGTAACAGCGACTTGGTCTACGTGAACAACAAGACGCATGTAACAGAATTGGCAGCGCATGGCTGTTGGCGCAGACACACATAGGTCACGATGTAGGTATGCCGCAACGCAGCTAATTGACACAGTAAACGCATTCACGTCCTAACATGTACTAGGAATCGACAGTTGTTCGGTTAACGAACGAAATTAGTTCATAATATTGAAATTAATTAAATGATTTTTATGATACGAACGAGGATCAATACGATCAATTCAATTTTTCATTATAATTATTGATTTAAATGAATGTAAACAGATGCCAACATTTCTTTAAAACATTCGCACCGTGCTAGACAATATACCCGGACTATTAGTGACGTAACATGAATTAGAAAAAGGTAAGAAACAAAGACCAATCATGTCGGCATACTATTTGAGTAACATGGTGGCTATGGGTTGGTAACGAACATCTGTAATTAACACATAGCGCCCGTTACCCAACGTTGTTGAATGTGTCGCCGTGCATTCTCAACATCACACAAACAATTTCATAGAGTTACTCGTTTATTAATATAAGTTAACTTCATTAGCTTTATCAACCCGATGAAAACACATTTATCGGGACGAAAATAATTGCAACTTTATTAAAGAGAAGCACACAAAAATGGTACTTTATTAGTAATAGAACCTTTCCGTAACCCTCAATAAATATACGTAAAAAAAAATCACACATTCAAAACACTCGGTAAAAAAAACGCATCATATCTTTGCGTCGGTTAAAAAATAAATGTTTTCTGTATTTCTAACAAACACCCCTAAGATTTTTTATTTTAGAGTCTAGACGTGATATTGTTTTATTATGCGTGAGACGTTAAAAAAGTCACGTCTCTCGAACATGATGCATATGACACACTTACTACAAACAGGAAAAACTGCGATGTCACAGGCACCCTATAAATCAGCAGATATGGCGTACGTTTCTTGTTCGTTGTATTACCGAGAATAAATACTCTCTCCAGACCGGTTATACTTATAAAAAAATCGATTTTACGTTCTAAAAAAGAAACATTCGATGTTAACGCAAAAATAGCTTCGGTATTGAGAAATTTGAAATAATCGATGCATGACCCTGGTGAGAGTCGGTCAGACCTTTCTGGGTAGTTCGTAGCTCCGTACAACAAAACAATGTTTGGTATTGTTGTTTTTCGATGTGAAATATTGCGTGAGAGTCAATACAATCGTACACGAAGGACTTGACAACGCACGCGTCCCACGGTCGGAAGCGCATTACCGACGTAAACTATGTCTAATTTATATGCCTTACGCTTACATCCGTTCGTGTAACCATTTAGGGTTTAGCTTGTCATCTAAACTCATCATGGAATCAATTATCGTCATGTAAGAAACAAAACTCTTACGACCTCATTGATGGATGTCATTTAACGACTGATTAGTTACACAATGATATCTCTCGTTCTGTCATCATTGATTTGATATTCAAAAGATGAAGGCACAGCATTGTTTCGCTAACCGACCTCTAAAAACGTAACGCAACGTAAACGTTAGCTGAAAAGTTTTTTGTTGTTAAAACAACCGTCGCAAGGACTCACCAATAAATGGTTTCCCATCGAGCCTCTTCATCCAGTAGAACCGCTGGCTATGCGGCTTGTTCTCCCTGTCGTACTGCTCCCATTGCTGCCTGAGGAAGGTGTAGCAGACGCAGCAGCAGCGCACCGTTCCCTCCTCGTCGCCCTCGGTCCGATAGCCGGCTGGAGGCGCGTTGACGCCGAGGAACGGAAAGTAAGGTTCTGAGCTCTGTGAACGAATCAGGATTTTTAAAATAATTCTAGTATTGCATGCCAATATGTTGAAAAGCTACCGTCGGCCCTGAGACTGAGAAGGGCCGGTACGAAACTCACTAGTTTAGTTCTTTAAACAATCATGTAATATTTATACATACATATATAATAAATATACATTTTATTTGCAGTGCAAACATTTATTATTTCACGAAGGTCACTTTATATTCAAATCAAATGGAACAATTTTTCCGAACGAATCACATTTTAAGCACGTTGTGTTTATTTAAAATACAGTCCGATTAATACATATTTGATAATTACGAAATGATAAAATAAATAATCTAGGTGATTCAATTTTAAATTACATATCAACCGTCGTATCTGACTGTACATAGTAACACTTTACTTGATTATTTAATATGAGGATAAAACCAAATGTTTATTCACAAGAGACACCTCTCAAGGGTCATTAGGATAAAGTTAACACGCTACTTCAATTATTGCCACTACACACAACATTTTACTTTAATGTTCTCGAACGAACATTTGCATGTCACGAAGCTGAGATCTGCTGGCTAATTGTCGTATACTTTGAAGATGACAATCCTCTACTCATAAGATGTTTCAACACTTAGTAAGAAGTCAGTTTATGTTGATGGGCAACCTGGAGGTAGCTGGTTACATCGCCTTGTGAGAAGTATAAAACATTTAATAAAACACAATCAATACGAATAACGGAATGGCGAATTTTGACACAATCACACACACATTGTCATCAACGGACGTTGATAATTATGACTCAGAGAAATATAACTGATTCATACTACCTGTATTTATTTCGATTAACTACCTTTTGTGAAATAGAACCGAAATGGGTCACAAATTTTTCACGTGTTTGGAACTAATCTTGTGTCTAACATTATAAGCTGCAAGTCTGTTTTATGTAAACGACATGATGCAGTGTAATAAAATATGAAACTTCTTTCTTAGGGGAACCATTGCCCAATATTGATACATTTACAGGACGTTATTGTATCGCACGGTGTATCAGATTTAGAGAGGTGCAGTCAAATATATAGAGGGAACACCCAAGGAAAAGCTCGCATAGTAGACAGGGAATCAGAAAATTTCAATAGACACGTTTTAATTTACTTTTCGTTGATAAAGTCAAATACATTTGTAATCTTATAAGAAAAGAAAATATTGAGATCAATTGAAAATATTTCCGAAGTGGGCAATAAACATAATAAATTAAACTAGTTTCCCAAATTGAGGACTTGAAAGAGAAAATTAATAAGTTTAATAATTTCCTGCACAAACAAGGGCAACAAAAAATTATCATTCAAATATTAGCTTAAAATTAATTATAAAATTCGAATAAAAATAAACGTAATTACACATACACATATAAACCATATTTGTATACCACTTCCGGTATGCACGCGGTTCCGTGGTTACAACAGACTGGGTCCCATGTGACAAACGCTTATAAAATGACAGCTGTATACGACAATATATGTGAAAATTTTATGGGAAACGTGTTATGTTCGCATGGCTTTGTACGTGAGTTTATATTTTTTTATACTGAGAAAATTGCGAATGAAGTTTGAACTGCGGTTTATGAATTACTATGAAGCAGAATTTTATGCAATAAATAATTAATATAGCCTTTAACCTCAATATCTTAGCGCCATATTTGTCACGTCAACTATTGAGCTATTGTCGTCTACACTCGAAACATAAGCTTATACTTCAATTTAAAGAAAATACGAATATTAGTAATTGACTGATTTTGTATATAATATAAGAAAAGTAGCGGCGACCAACATAAATCATAATTTACCTCAAATTTATTTTAGTGTGTTGACGTCAGTGTTTTATATCGTGAAAACGAAACTCAAAACCTTAATAAGAGTCAAACGCATTTAAATAAGCAGTAGTTGTTAATTAATACTGTACCGTAACGTATTGTTAAAAGTTCAAAACAAGCCCACATACACACAAAAGGCAATCGGAAGACTGTTTAATACGATAAAATATGTACAACGGGGATAAATTCCACGGCGGAGGACTGTTTAGACGATAAGTATAACTTTTAGTTACTAAAATAATTCATCAGATGACCATTAAATATGACGGCGTAATACTCTTTTCATAAAAATAGGTCAATTGCTAGTGAAAAATACGATGCCAAGACTTACAGGAAATGATCGAATGTTTCCAATTAGAAACTTGGCAGCCTTAATGAAAAAAATGAAGTCTTTGGCAATCCAGAACGATGTCGATGTTTTTTTTTGCAATTTTCATCCGAAGAGAAGTATATAAGTAGTTTTTCACCAAAATAAGAGAGAAAATTATCTTAGTACAATAATTTAAAAAAAAAAACAAATGCCTGTGAAAAGGTTGACTTAGGTCTGGCCGTTTTTTCATGTCCTTCATATTAATATGTGTAATTAAAACATAAGAAATCAATATTTAATCGTATATATTCCACAAGATTTGTTTCATCATTATGTAATTATTCCTATCTTAAGCTTCACTACTATCCAACACTTTACAAACCTTGTTTATATATTAACTTATATCTTTATATATATCAATAACAGTAAAATTAAATTATATATACAAATAAATACGCACACATTGATATAAAACATATTTTCTTGAATGGAAGGGTATGGAAAATGTAATCCGCAATAAACTGTGTTAACAAACAAATTATATATTACTAGCTCATCTTCCCTTCTTCGCACGGTTAGATAAGAGGAAGAATGTATTTTGGATAGGATTTGCTTAAAATCTGTTCTTAGTGAGCGTATACGTCGGGGAAGGAATAACTGTGTCAAATTTCAAATCAATCGGCCGGATAGCTTAGGAGATCTTGATGGGTGGTACGTCACTTATATATTTTAGAGCAATGATATTTAATCTACGCTAAAGCGTAACATAATAATATGTTTTTACGAAACCAAAAGTCATTTACTGAAGTAAACGCCAATTTCTAAACTGATGAGCAAAATCTGATTAAATACTTAACGCTCATTGGTCACCTATAAAAAAAAAGCCGAGATGGCCCAGTGGTAAGAACGCGTGAATCTTAACCGATGATCGTGGGTTCAAACCCGGGCAAGCACCACTGAATTTTCATGTGCTTAATTTGTGATTATAATTCATCTCGTGCTTTACGGTGAAGGAAAACATCGTGAGGAAACCTACATGTGTCTAATTTCACTGAAATTCTGCCACATGTGAATTCTACCAACCCGCATTGGAGCAGCGTGGTGGAATAAGCTCCAAACCTTCTCATCAAAAAGAGGAGAGGAGGCCTTTAGCCCAGCAGTGGGACATTCACAGGCTGTTACGGTCACCTATTGCATCGTCGGCCGGCATCGACCAATTACCGTTCGGATTTAAGTCAAATTATCCTGACTTCAATCAACGTTTTTAACTGGAGTTAAGACAATGAAAATCAAATTTGCTGGTGGTAGGGTTTTGTGCAAACCCACCCGAGTTGATATATCATATAAAAGCATTATTCATTTACAACATCATATTATGAATAAAAGATAATACTTATATATATGTAAAGTTTATCAGATGTGAAATTAGTTTTGTTAAAATAGAACAAAGCGTTTTATAACAAAACTAACCGTTTTTGTGTATTCTATTTATCGAGTTCCGCGCCCACATACAGTACGCACAAACACAAATACACAACCATAAATAATTTTAAACCAATGCATGATTCATTATTGAACGTAACAGCACACTGGTCGATCAACCAAACAAATTCATTCCCGTGGGGTCACCGGCGGCAGTCGTGTCAACGAGGAAAAATTGTCTCGGGTTAAAATGTCAACCGTTTAAAACAATTCATCTTATGGAACCGGATCGATCCGGTCGCTAAACGTTCCTTGAACTACATGGAAACTGACAATTAGTACTGTAATTATAAAACAATTGGCGCTTTATACAAATTTAATTTGATCAAATTGTTTCTTTAAACGAATATATGAGCAATTCTTGTACATATATACATTTATTTCGGTATCTACGAAATGGATCTAACAATTTGTCTCAAATTTTAGTTTATCAATAATTATGTCTTTCCTGAAAAAACTAAATTATTTTCAAAAAAATACATTTATTTATATTTATACTTAACTTTTTTATAAACAATAAAAAATATGTACTGAAAAAAAATTCAAAGATTAACGAAGGAGTTTCTTGTCGATGCTTCTTGTTAGAATCTACATGTATTCCGGAAGTAGCTTCACGTACATGACATGTCAAATTTGTAATGTGAAAACTGTTTATAAAAGCCGCCAACTACTACACTATATTTTTAATTTGATTCATTTCGTTAATAAAATTGCTTAACTCGAACTCGAAGCGTCAAAGCGCTTTCAAATTTAAGGCTGTAACGATCTCATGAGCATATAAAAAACATTTTCTATCCCTTATTACTATACCAACATATATTGGTATTCCAGTTCCAGCTATTATGACAAACTGACGTATTTATATTATCGTAGTGCCAAGTGCGAGTTTTTCTAATTATTCGATAGCGTTGATGTTATGGAATGAAAACAACGCCGTCTAGTGACAATAATTAGAATTCAATACTATCAACGCTATAGAATATGTAAAAAAATCTCGCATTTTACACACAGTAATATGTAAGATCATTCTCAATGACAAGAGACGTCGTATTTACGATATTATAAAAAAAAAGAAACTATATTATATATTAGATTTATTTTCGAGATATCAATTTACATTCATATTTTATCAGTACAAGTATATTATACCTTGAATTCCAATTTGTAAGTTCAATATTTATTCTGCAATTACTTATTTTAGCATTTATTTGCTATGATATATTATATGTCTGTTCATAGTACATAACTGAATATGATCTTCTGTATGAGGACATAGACGCGGCTAGTATGTAAATATGTATATATTTATTGACGTCATACTTTATAGACATTTACATATATAAAGAATGAATTCTTCTTAGTGTGCGTGAACGATTAAGGACTAGTTATGCTTAAAGAAGATTCTCCGAGCTGATTTTAATGAAAACTAAATCTGAGGTAGAAAACGAAACGGTTGATTAAAAACAAAACATTTTCTACAACTGCAACAGCTATTAACATCACTCATACGAATCGAATACTGGAAGGTGATGTTGAATGGAAAAATACGATACCCTTGACAGTATGAAATGTAATCGTGTCGTGTAACACTTGGAACTGGGTAACCAGTGGTATCCGTTCGATGCGTGGAAAATATTACGATTATGACAAATATTTCGAAATTTGTCACCAGTAGTTAAACAAACCAGTTACCGGCATTGGTTGTTTTTTAATTAACTATTGGTTTGCTAATTTTAAATTATTAACTATCGTTATATTTGATATGTCTATATATAGGCAGACGTATATATTGGACCGTATGATCTTATACCACAGTTCACCTGTGCTACTAGATCATCTCCGCTCATAGATATTGACACTAAGAAATATTAATCAATCCTTACAATGCTAATGTGTGTATATATATTGTAACATATAACTGATATGTGTTAGAATGTATGTCATACGAACCTGGGGATCAGGTTTCGCTCTAATGGTGTACTGATCGCTGAAGCCAGCACCGCCGCAGACGAAGCACACCCTCTCCTCCGCGGGCTGGTCGCGGGTCGCGGGCGAGGCTGGCGACTTGACAGCGGCGCCGGCACCCGCCCCCGTGCCGGCGTTTAGCGAGCTCTTTATATACGCCTTCGCCTTTTCCATTGCGAAACTGTAACAAAACGAATATATTGATTGATCCGTCAAACTACCTATTGATAAGTCATACCGTATACGTTCTTGTTATGTTTTATGCATCGATCTCGTTGTTATGGCTCGGTTTATTTGCTTTTGATTTAGGATCACGGCTGTCTGTCTGTCTGGTATGTTTTTTACTTTTATTGTTTTTATTTCAGCATAACTCCTGCAATGTTCTTTGACTTTATTATATTTTTATTGTTCCGATTCCAAAAAGGGTTTTTCTCTTTCAATACATAATTTTATAAAACGGTGTGAATAGAATATCGTTGTTATTTAATTATTTACAGACATATTTTCAAACCCCTTTAGTATCCCTTCTGATATTGAGAAGTAATCTTCTAGTGAAAACTGTTGCACAAAAATATGTTTTAAAAAAAAATATATGAGCCAGTTGTGTTTTAATATTAAGTGTCCGTCGTCAAAGTCCCTTTTTGACTTTTTTTTTTATTTCTAAAAACACGGCATCAATATTTCTACAAACCCGTCAACCCATACATAATTTAGCGAGCATATGTTCTAAAAATACAATAACAAATACTAAAATTAGAATTATAAATCTTCTTGGGTTATATTGATAACATTTATTAATTTGATAATCCAACAGTTAATATAAATAACTTATTATATTAAGTATTATATAACATATACTAAAACCAAAACAGGATTACTCAATTAGTTTAAACATATATTGAATTATTAACGAGAAGGCGGTAAGTAAAATAAAACTATTAAGAGATGAGAATCCAATAGAGATGAGTGTACCGGTAAGTAAGTATTAGCCTATCAATGTCTTACAGCTGGGTAAACGCTTCCCCTCCCCTTAAAGAGAAGTTAATTTCACAACGTTGCTCCAATGTAGTTTGGTGGATGTGTATGCTGCAAAATTTCATCGTCCAAATAGGAGATGATTTATAAACAATTTAAGTACATAATAACTCAGCGGGACCCGCAATCGTCGGACACGATTTACACGTTTAGTGACTGGACTATTGAAGCGCAATTCAGCAAGGCCGTTAAATAACCAACTGTTTCATATAATTTGCATTATGGAACCCATCAGAATGTCCAACCCCCTTACATAACGACCCGTATTATTCAGCTACATATATATTTTAGATGTCTTATCTTACACCCTAAACAGTCGTTATCTTTTATAAATCTAGCAATTAATACAACAGATACAGTATCAAGATTGTTGTGGGATGGGCGCGGCTATCTAAATGACCTGATCGAACGGTCAGATTATCACAGGCATCGTTCTCTTACAAGCCACACCGAGCTTACAGACTACGCCACCACTAACAACACGTTACAATTTATTAGCCTTAATACCAACGTTGGGTTAGCCTTTGCGATTTATTGACGATAATTATCACAATAAACCCCGCTTATGCTATGTTTATTGTCAACATTTGACGATATTTGCTGATATTTTCAAGGCAATGTTGATAAAAGTGTTGATATTCTTGCGAAGGTTCTTCTCAGGTCTGAGGTATTTCTTGTAAAAAGTTTTTGATAATCAGTAAGCATGTGTAATGATCCATATAAATAAAAAAATGCAGTGTCTGTCTGTTATTTTAAATACCTTCTTTTTTACGTTATTATGGGACCATTTGCAAGTTACCAAAACCCAAATATATTTTTTTATTCGTCTGTATGTGTCCGGGGTCATCTTTAAAATGGCTAAACATTACAAATGCAAATAGAACTATTATAAGGGTTATTCCGTTTAGTCTTAATTTCATCAAAATCGGTTGAGTCTATCAAAAGTTATAACAACTTAAAGTTTACTTACGTATTTATTAAACGTATAATACAAATTTATCTCAGGCAAAAGTAGGGGGCACAGCTAGTGTTTAATAAAGTTGTTGTATTCTAGAGATACAATCATACATATACATCTTTTAAGATAATATCTTTTCGTAAGTTGATTTTCGAAACTTTTTCTCTGGAATATAAACATTTTATTGCAACTGGTTTTCTCTAAACATCACAATACACACCATAATTATGTTAATTCAGTGTTTTTCAGCTTGTACCTTTTTTTATTTAATCAAAAATTCTATTCTTCTATGCTCAATGACTTAATTTATCTTCGAAAGCTCAATGATCAGTCAAAATACTTGTTGTATGTAATTATATACGTGTGACAGGTGCAGTTAATAATAATTAAGCTATATTTATTACTTTATTTTTTTTATAATCAACTTCATAGACAATATCTTTAATAACGGTGACTTAAAAAAAATTAGTGACATTGAAAAACGATTACCTCATACATTATATTACATATATAATATAAAGACGGAAAGTTTGTTTGTTTGAAAGCGCAATCTTAGTATCTATAAAAATATTATTGTGTTAGGTGGATCATTATATTTGACGAGCCGGTTGGCTTGGTTAGTAGATACTTGCCTTTTCACGCCGAAGGTTGTGGGTTCGATTCCCACCCAGGACAGACATTTGTGTGCATGAACATGTCTGTTTGTCCTGAGTCTGAGTGTAATTTTCTATATAATTATGTATTTACAAAAGAAAAGTAGTATATGTAGTATATCAGTTGTCTGGTTTCCATAGCACAAGCTCTGTACAAGCTTAATTTGGGATCAGATGGCCGTGTGTGAAAAATGTCGCAAGATATTATTATTATTATTATTTATAGATGGTAAGTGATCTTTACCGCGAAAAGCGAAAGTGAGTTTGTTTGTTACGCATTCACGTTTCAACTATTCAACCGATTATGAAATTTTGCATAAACTTTAACAGGGGTACTGAAAAGGACATAGTCTACCTAACACACGCAGGATAAGCTGCGGACGGAATCTATAGATTTTATAACATCACGTTATAACCTAACCTAACGGGTGGAGCGGCTAGTACTAATATATAAGGGTGTAGTTTGTTTGTTTGTTGATTTACGTCTATTTAAAAAAAGTTTTTGCATTAGATAACAACCCGTGTATTGAAAAAGGTATTATAGACTATATACATAATATTACGCGACCCACAGGAGTGGAGCCGCAACATTTAACGCGAAATTAACAGTGCGGAGCAACTAATTTATGTATTAAAAAAAAAACAAACAAACGTTAACACAATGATAAAGAAACAAAAGTCGGCGCCTCGTTTTTATAATACAACGACCATTTGTGGAATTCCACTGGATTTTCGATAGTGAAATTTCGTCACCGTTATATCTCTCTATTAATAACGCTGTACTAACTAGATTGGTTTCAGCCATTTTATCAAAAATAATCCATTTTTTAAGCGGCTATATAAAACATGGGATCGCATTAGTATTAATCCGGGAGTTGTCAGCGGAGGGCAACGACACGATGATCGATGCGCCGATAAGCCCACGATTATTGATTGACTGATAAACCAAACCAACGCGTATATTTATGTGTGTGTATATCTGCACACATACGTAGCCTCCATTAATCATCGAAATGTATGAACTAAGGGGCTTACTGTGGGGAAAATGTTTAAGGTTATTATGAGATCTCGTTCGCGGGAATTATTAAAGAGCTAATAACATACTTCGTGGAACAAGTAATGTTGCTATGACGCTAATAATATATCATTAATATTAGTTAAAAACAAATATGTACGGTTCCTGTGATAATACTTCGCCGATGATTCTTCAGTATCCACATACCTACCTAAAGCTAAAACAGAAAAATTCAAAGATATAATTAAGTATTATATTTATTAAGACATTTTTGACGATAGCTGTTTTCAAAATTTAAAAATAAAACCAACTAAACTGTGTATAGGTATATCTCGTATAATTTATTTTCCGACACCGATTTCATACACAAAACTTCCCCTCGCATCCTATCAGCGCAGACATTGAAGTATAACTATATGTAGATATTCGGGGGGGGTAGATAAGCCCCGTGTGCTGTCCGTCGATAAACCGGGCCCTATGAAAGCCTACGCAAATTACATTTGGATATAGCACGACGGACAAATAGACAATACATTCGATATACATATGACACGTACCGCTAATTGCAGCTCCGAAGGGTTCGCCGCTACATGTACGGAGTTATGAGCTTTGCCGTTTAGTGACAGAGATCAGTTTTCTGTGTAGTTAAAATGTCGACATGGATGTAGGCTTTAGAGATATCTAGCTTCGTATATAGCGCTTATAGTAGATTATTCCTTTTGTGTCGTATGCAAATAACCCTTTATGTAAATCTAGTAATATGGGTCTTATTGCATATCATATAAGGATTACTTCCCAAATAATGAAATAGTTTAAAATGCTTGAACAAAGCCGTGTTATTCGATTCAAAATAATGTTCTTTTATACAGTTTTATGGATAAATATTTAACAAAGCTTCCACATACATCGGTTTTTAACGTAAGTTTAATATGATGTAACTAAAGTCGACTGGAAATCTCTATAACTCTGGCAGTTTATAAATAAACGCATCTTTTATAAAACTTAGAGAGCATAAATTATGGGAATACAATAAAAGTGTTTTTCAGTTATTTAGATAATTGAATAAAGCTAATGCACAATGGTATGTAACAACCAGTAAGCGTCACACCGCTTGAATGCAACCCGCATTCGAGCTCTGTGGTGGAATAAGCCGGTTATACGTATGGCAGAATTTCATCCAACAAATGCATGATTTTAAACCGATTAAAGATACTTCATTTCTGAAAGAACATTACATTGTTCACTTTAAGAGAAACTTCATTTAAATATTTACTTACGGGGTTTATAATATAATTAAAAATAAATAAAGGATAAATAAGATTGCTAGTTAATAAGTAAAAAATCTCTTAACTTTTTTTTTGAAAGCTGGCATAATTGAAGAACACCTTTAACATTGCGAGATAAGCTATTATACAACTGAACTTACTCTAATATTTTTCTAGCCATATAGGGTTCTAACCAGTAAAAAAACGTAAATCATTTTTATGTCTAGTATTATATTCGTTAGGGTTGCTAACGCATTTTCGCTGTTAATTACAAATACATATTAAGCACAACACTCCATGGTGCTTGGAACGGTCTAACCCGCAATTTTCGGTTAAGATTCACTGGGTCATCTCGGCTCTTAATAATACCGCGGTAGCAGTACAGTAGTAACAGTAACAGCCTGTGAATGTCCCACTGCTGGGCTAAGGCCTCCGCTCTCTTTTGAGGAGAAGATTTGGAGCTTATTCCACCACGTTGCTCCAATGCGGGTGGGTAGAATACACATGTGAATTGAATTCCTTCACCGCGGTAGTAAAAACGTCATAATTATATTTTATTTACGTAAATGCTTAAATTGATATAAATCAAAATAAGTTGTAATTCAAATTTACACATATTATTGTTACTAAGAGCACACTATAAACTTAAAATTTGACGTTTTCTTAAATTTGCTTTGCCAAATTTTTGGCGCCCAACCTGGGGCCAGAATATTCGATTCTAGATTAGATATTAAAATTTATGCTCAAACAGTCATAAATACGCGCTCTTTGTCTTTAACCGAAAATATCGTTTATCAAATATGACAACACAATATATATGATATATTTAAGCAATATATATGTAACCCTAACTTAATAAAAAAAAATTAATAGAGGTTGTGTTAAATGATAATTCATATTTTTTAATGTTTTTCCTGTCTTACTTAATACATGCTACGAATAATGCATCAAATTGGACCGATGAAAATTATTAAGTTTGTTATTTTTTTCATTCATTTATTTATTAATTAATATATATTAAAATGTTATACCGGACAAAACTTTTATGTGTATTTCATTTTGAAATAAAACCTATTCGAAGTACGGACTATTTAAACCTATTTACGAGTCTGAATATGTTTTAACATATACTAATATAATACGCGATAACCATAAATAACCAACTGTATGAGTTAATAATGTTATGATAACGATAAATGTGAAATAGTTGTAAGTGTTAGTAGCTATGAATGAAATCGTTCATGCGCATGCGCAGAGGCGCGGAGGCGGCGGATGAGAGCGAAACCGGTCCGAACTGGATCGACCGACATTACGCAACTAGAAATGGCAACATTGTTGAGTACTCAAACTCATTAAATTGATTGCTGTAGTAGGGACAGCAGCGACATTGTAACGCATTAAAACGTTTTTGTTACAATGGTGGTTTTAAATTTGTTCAAGTTACGTTTTGCAATTGACGATTGTTTAATTCGTTATAATTTACTTTGTTTTTATTTACAAAAAGCGGTCATTATAAAATAAGCCGCTCAAGTCCTATCGATTTTATTTATTTTCATTAAAAATAATACAATATAAGATTGCATTTTATCTGACCAAATACTAAAAAATATATGTGTATATCAAAATCGTATAAATGTTATTCAAGGTATATGACAAGCACTTTATAGACGTCAACATTGTTAAGTTAAATTAAATTATAGGAAACCACTGTTTTGGAATATAAATTCTACCGAGAAGATCGGCAAACACTAAGTAATATTTTATATATTTTTTATATTTTTGTATAATAGTCTTCTTTTTCTGGCTGTAATATTAAAGTATATTACCTACATTAAAAAGATGTACAAGAAAGAATTATACTGAAAATATATTTTATTTCGGCAAAATAAATATTGTCTTATTTGTTACAGTAGTAGTTTGTACAAATAAATTATAAAGTAATAACTTCGTTAACCAAATAAGCAATTTCATCGCAATATTATACCTACAGTTTAGTTTTTTGCTGACGCTACTAGTCTACGTTAGAACTTAAAGCACAATGTGTTAATGTTGTCACGCCTTAAACTCACAAGCAATTAAATTCCATACCTGTTAAGAATTTACAATTAATTAAATGAAAAAAATATGCGGAGAATTTGAAACCGCGCACTAACAACATACCAGAAAAGTTATATATAACATATTATTATAAATTCCGATGCTAGATAAAAAAATCAGCTTGCATCCGTTATACAATTAAACTCCTTTCCAACAACTAGTGTAGGCAACACTAGCTGTCCCCTGCGACATCATCTACATTTATATAGCTTTATAAAGCTACACTTTTGATGAACGCAACGAATTTTATAGTGTCTTGCTTTATATACATAAATGGAAATATCTAAAATGGTCAAGGTTTCTTTGAACTAGTTTTATAAATCACGTTTCTTATCCTTTATATCATAATTGTTTTAAAATATATGAAATTCAATATATTTTTCTGCGATTGAATTTGTCAAAATATGATTTACATATATGTTTATTGACTTTCACAGTTTCAGTATTCTATTAAATTGTATCTGTACACGTGGTAGTAATAATAATTACGTATAAATATTTTCATTAAAAACATAAAACGTTATATTATTATCATTAATTTATCTACATCAGGAAGGTAGACTGGCCAATAGACAACTTAATGGTTAGTGACTCATTCTCGTTCACAGACGCTGGCGTACTGAGACACATAAACCATTGCTTACAATGTCAATGGACCGCTGCATTATCATCATTATTATCACCGACAATGATGTTTTTTTTTATCTTTTAATTCAACAAAAGGCATCAATATATGTATATTTCAATGTTTTTAAACTTAGTAACGTACGTAGATAATATCGGCTAGATCAAATAATATAATATATTATTTCGTTAGTGACTCGTGAATGGGCGTGGTGTCCATCCATAGTGGGGTCAACAAAGCCAACCATAAATAAATGTACATATATAATGTATTAAAAAAAAAAACATTCCAATTCGCCATTCGTTATTGACAAGTAAATACAAAATATTGACAACATCAATTAACCGATACAAACCGAGAAAATGACGAAATAATAAACAACGAACGTTCCAAATGAAAAATTCAATAAAACGAAACGGAAACAAATAAATTTAACGGACTCATTTTAATCAGCGCCGTGATTTCAGTTGATTTTATTAACGAAAAACATTTCGAAAATGAAACACGAACGGACGACCGAGCGTAAATCGTTTATTTTCAGAGTTGAATTATAATAGGCATCAATATTGGGATGTCGCGGAAATATAAAAACGTCGAGTTAACAAAAAAAGTGCGCCGAATGGGGTGAGTGGTGGGACGGGGTTGGGCGTGGGTTCGGTTATCGGTTACTATAGATATATTATATACACTAACCATGACCCGCCAATTTCGTTAAATTCGGATTATACTTGCCAGTTAAGTTTATATTTTGTACGTGTAAATACAAAATCAAACACGTTAATGAGATTAACGAAACATCAGTAAAAACTTTACTCTGATGAGATTTATATGGATATAATTGGTTTATTGGATTCATGTTAATAACAATGTATTAATATTATTATTAATAATAATTACGATTCCGCTTCTTACAGTTGAAGCGTGAAGTTATAAAAAAAGAATAATTTACCGGAAAAATAAAACATTTTAGTGCATTTAAGTCTACAAATTATTCAGCATTTCATTATCAGTTTTTTTTTAACTTTACGGTTACTACTATGTAGCGCAAAAGTATTATATTAAACGAGACGTATGACGCCGGAGGATATCGCCTTCGACAATACAGTTTGTATTCAGCTCCAGCTTAACACTATATATATATATATAATAATAATAATATCCTGGAACATTTTTCACACACGGCCATCTGATCCCAAATTAAGCTTGTACAGAGCTTGTGCTATGGAAACCAGACAACTGATATACTACATATACTACTTTTCTTTTGTAAATACATACTTATATAGAAAATTACACCCAGACTCAGGACAAACAGACATGTTCATGCGCACAAATGTCTGTCCTGGGTGGGATTCGAACCCACAACCTTCGGCGTGAAAAGGCAAGTATCTTCAAACCACGCCAACCGGCTCAATATATATATATATATATATAAGTCGAGTACGAACCGATGTGGACTGTCACAATTGCGTGGACGTCGGATATGGAAGTCTGTTGACACAACTTTCATTTGCATATACTATTGGGTCATTATTTATATATAACAACAAGATAGATGGTCGTTAGACGACATTTTCTTGTATATATTATAAGCAATATCAACCAAAAATAAACAAAAATAATTGTGCTTAATCTACATTCATCCTAGGGCGAGTCATTCGTTATATAAAATATCGCAGATACATAGGCAGAGGGCATCCACATAAGGTGTTAAGTACACTTCCTACTATATATTTAATTAATAAAAATAATGTTTAGTTTATTTTATAATCTGTATTGCAAAATGTTGATTAAAAATTGCCAACCTCCAAGTTGAATAAAGTATTTCGGTAAATTTATTTAAGGAAGTCAGACGACCTAATTGGCCACCTCTTATTATTATGTATCTAGCACTGAAAATATACTTCCGAATAAAATGGAACGTAGCCCTTCAAATGACGAAGGGATAACGAATCTAACCACACATCAACGAGTCCGTCCAACCCCATCCGTACTTGAATAAAAGAAAAGTTCCTGAATTTCGTGTCCCCCACAAATAGACACAAGTGTACATTTTATCCGAACACGACGCGACCAATGAATGTACTGGATTTTGTATGATGTCTGTTGAAACGAACAATTCAAGTCATTAGTTCAAAATAAAGTAATAGTATCATTTGTAGGAGAGTTATCGACGAAAAAAATATTCTACTACAAAACAGCAGTACTTGGTATTTTGTGTTCCGGTTTGAAGGATGAGTGAGCCAATGTAATTAGAGGCACAATGGACATAACATCTTGGTTCCCAAGGTTGGTGGCGCATTGGCGATGTAAGCGATGGTTAACGTTTCTTACAATATCAATGTCTATGGGCATTGATGACCACTTACCATCAGGTGGCCAATAAGCTCGTAACCGTAACCTATTCTATAAAATAAAAAATAAATATAAATGCTAGCACGTTTGCTACTATTCGACGCATTCATAATTTGTACAGTTAGGAAAAATAGAAGGCCGTCTCCTCAAAAAGGAGAGGAGTCTAAGACCAGCAGACTGTTATATTCGAACTAAAATAGCTGTTTTTTTTTTTTTTAATTCTAATTTGTGTAGCTGTTTAGTTAAATCCTCAAATAGAAATGTGTTGTATAGAAAAATACTATGTTTTGAATATTTTATCTCGATCTATGTGTGTGCAATATATGATATAACTAGATCTTAAATATGATATATTTCATGTAATCATTATATTGAAATGACATTCATAAAATTAACATATTATAGTTTTTAATATTATTGTAAGGAAAATATAAAGTAACAGCCTGTGAATGTCTCACTGCTGGGCTTAGGCCTTTCTTTTTTTGAGGAGACGGTTTGGAGCTTACTCCACCACGCTGCTCCAGTGCCGGTTGGTGGAATACACATGTGGCAGAATTTCAATTAAATTAGTCACATGCAGGTTTCCTTGCGATTTTCCTTCACCGTCAAGCACGAGATGAATTGTAAACATCGTCGTGCTTGCCCGAGTTTGAACCTACGATCACGATATTATGTATTCTAATATGTGTTTATATGAGATTTAGGGAATAGAGAGTGCATCTGTGTTTGCGCACACACTTGTGCACTAATATCTCCTGCGTAGTTAGGCTAATGTCACTTGAGATTGGCCGCCGTGGCCGAAATCGGTCTGGAGGACATTATTATTATTATTATGTGTTTATATAAAACTATTATTTTCAGTAGTTATATATTTTGCGTAGCGGTTCATTCGTATAACTGGTTAACTGTTTTATGTTTTATATAATTGCAACGGGCTTATAACATGTTATATGATACTAACTTTTGTGAGTGACCTTTACATTACTCTACGCTGGATTATTGACGAAGACTTTTGTCATCTATCGAAGACAATCCATTACGTGGTCTTAAAAAATTATAATAATTGAATGCTTACAAATTTGGAACCCCGTCTATTCGCTTAGATTATTACGATTATATTTATAGGATATGCAACGCGTGAACGCATATACTACTACTATCTACTAACATTAATATCATCCATAACAAAAAAACAATTACATTTTTTTTTGTTATTGAAGAATAACATTACTAATTAAATGAATTAAAATAAAATATAAATAAAACCCAAGAACAAAATTGTTTATAATTTAAATTTTAATATGGTAATAAATTATATGAATATTCAAACTAACAAACATCGCGCTCGTTTCAAAATGTATTACTCCCGAAATAACACTTTAATATATATCGTGAAAGACGAAATTATCTGTTTTTATTACCTATTTTACATATTACACGTATATGCGCATTTAAATATTAAAAGCTCGTTTTTGTTCGGATTATATATGCGGTCACGCATCATCCGATTGAGTTCAATTTTTTTACTATTTACTGTTGGAATATGCGTGGAGGTTCCGGCACAGTTCCTTCATAAAATTAATAAATATAAATAATACATTATGTTCTTAAGATAAAATATAAGTTTGTTATATATGTAACCGAACAGAACAAGGTTAGTAATAATTTATTTCGGGACACTTTACAGGATTTAACAACACAATCACACTGAGTTGCTTTCGGCGGGTATTTCAAGTCATGGGGTATTTCCGAATAAGATATAGATGTTTGACAATCAATCAATAAGTAGTTGTAATGCTTTTCCATATTTAAATATTATTTTTAATTTTATGTCATAAAATACAATTTTTTATGTTTTTTGGTACATGGATAGCATATGGTGATATGGCTGTATTCATCATGTAATCTAAGCAAATATTATAAAAGCGAAAGTAACTCTGTTACGCTTTTACGACTGAACCTCTATACCGATTTTGAAACATGCTTTTACCCCAAGAATATAGGCTACTTTTTATACCTAACACCAATAACGTGAAGCTTAGTGCGAAATCTAGCAAAGTATATAAATATGTAATAGTATTAATTGTATATTCATATAATTATATTTCGATGGTACAATAATATTAAATACAAATGAACGAATGTTTAAAATTAAACTTGACGAGCCGGTTGGCGTGGTTGGTAGAACACTTGCCTTTCACGCCAAAGGTTGTGGGTTCGATTCCCACCCAGGACAGACATTTGTGTGCATGAACATGTCTGTTTGTCCTGAGTCTGGGTGTAATTATCTATATAAGTATGTATTTACAAAAGAAAAGTGGTATATGTAGTATATCAGTTGTCTGGTTTCCATAGTACGAGTGAAAAATGTCCCAGGATATTATTATTATTACTTTTCTCTCTCATATGATATATGTATATTATACTATGTATATTATATGTATGTTATACTTGATTAACAGTATTAGTTTCGAAAACTGATACTGTTAATCAAGTTCAGATATTATAGGAAGCTGAGATCATCGTTGATGGTATTGAAATTCTATTATTTTACCACCCCATCATAACATCGTGTACGACTTGAGAGAGTACCGGTTTTATGCGTTCGAAACATAATAAATTACTTTTTAAATAGCACTTAGTGGCTGTGAAAAGTAAAAATAAAAAAAAACTATTAGTCATGTAATTAAAGTCAGAATAAAGAAACATAACAACTCTCAAAATTATATCATTACACTACACGCTACGATAAATGAATTCATTGACCATTCGAATCTAATCTTATCCAAAGGAATTTGAACTTTAGCATATAGATGTAAAGTTGAATCCGATTCGTCGCTATTTCAATGCGCCTCCACTAATTTACTATTAACAAGAACATACAAACGAAAATGAACAATAATTATATTAACATAGAGTTTGTATTTCTTTGGATTTGCTATTTAATTATATCGTGAGTTATTTCAAGTCTTGCTGGTTTCGAGATAAGGTTAAGATTGGTTTGTTATATGCTTATCTCGTATAATTTCCGATAGCCCCTGACCTACGACACGGGCAGATGCCGGAGCGTAGGGCACCTCGATCTCGTGTCGTCAACATTGGGAACGAGATGACGTTACTTCGCTACTTTATTTGTTCAGTCAGTAGCACAATGAAAACTGACTTATCTCTCTCAATCTCTCTCTCTCTCTGACCAACTTCAAAATAATTAAATATAAAATAATCAATTCGGTTGTGCTCTTGTGTATGTGTTATACTTGAAATCTCCAGCGATTGTATGACGATAATATTTATCATTTTCTTTATTGACTCGATAATGTCTTAATTGTATAACCTTAATTAATGTTTACATAAGAGCAATTAGTTGTGGAAAACTAGGGAAAGAATACGTTACTTTATTTCGTCAATCCGCGTTGTATCATATGAGACCATCTTTTGTCTACACAAAGTAATTGGCCCAATACAAATTCGGAATGTTTAGTAGTAAACGTAATAAAGTGTAATAATATCAATCTTTATTACTTTTTACGTATGTGTATTCAAGTGACTGTTTCAATAAATAAGACTGTTTAAGTAAATCATATTGAATCCTGTTAAATGACGATTAAACGCGCTTGTGTTATACTTTTTGAATTAAGTAGATTTTGATATCAGCAAACTTTTCCGATGTTTATCTCTTGTCTAAGGTCAATAGTACATTGTAGAGTTAATTATCAAATCTTCTGAATGATCATAATATAAATACTTTATTTAGCTGGCTTGCCAAATGTTATTATTTCTGCCAATGTACTTATAGTAGGTAAAGATACATCAAACACACCTTATCGTTTGTAGTAATGGCAAGCGATTCTAACCTTATATGAAGAAAAAAAAAAGATTATATAAATATAACAGAGGGTCCTGGAGAAACTGTATTCCCAATTAAAAACAGTCGGCTTCATAATTTTTTTGGATTGCACTAACTGGATTCAGAAATTAATTTTCATAGCTTACTTGATTGTCTTTTCACAGTAGCTCTATAATAAAGCTTATTAATAAATTTAGTACATTCCATTTTTCATTTGACATCAGTTGACATCGCAACGGAATATCTCAAAACGGATTATTATTATAACAAAATCGTGAAGGTGGTATTCGTTTATTTTTATCAAGGTATTTTCTTGATGGGTTAGGGGTACTGAGAAGCTTTTCTCTTCTTCTCGGATGACATCTACATCCGACCTACGAACACGTGGTAGCTTTACATTTAATTTGAACTCATAAAATGATATTTTAAATGAGCCTTGAATTACATATATTATATTAAAACAAAAAGGACCAGCCTGTAAAGGCTTCCTCCACCACGTTGATCCAATGCGGATTGGTGGATACATATATTGCAGATTTTCATTCGACACATGCCGGTTTCCTCGAGACGTTTTTCGTCAGTTCGTCTGTTCAGTTTGATTATGAGGCAAATACGGATTGTGTTATTTTAATTATTAAAAAGGGCAAACAAATAATAATCGTTGTTTAATACAAACAATTTCCCTTAGGAGTCGCGTTAAATGTAGCAGTCGAGCGTCCAACGCAGACCGACTACATCCCGGCTGAACGGAAATCAATTTGAGCGGACTCGTCCACTAACATAGCGTTCTATTTAACGGTTACGACTTATTAATTCTAATTATTAAGTGAAGCTAATGCCATCATTATTAATCATATCAATGCTATTCGATGTCAAAATTCTAATAAATACGCCATCTGTGTGTGAATAAATATGTTAAACAATTCCTGGTTTCAGTTTAGTATAAACGGTAGCATACCTCGGAGTTTATTCAGATACAGTCTACATTTCATAGTCTAAGGTTGTCTTCAAAACATACAAATATATATAATATCACTTCACTACACTCAGTTGTATTATAAGTCCATATTCGTTTTTTAATGTAAAAAAAATCGCGTAAATTGTAGTTCTTAAATTTGAATGCCAGGCTATTTATATGTCAAATGATTTAGTGGTTTCGGTTAAATGGGATAACAAGCAGACAGAAAGTTACTTTTACATTTATCATAATGAATCTTATTTGTTAATAAATACAAAATTTAATTCGATTTTAATTATAATGGAAGCAATTAAATTAATTAAATAAATATAAACTCGACAATTATAAAACTGAAACGTTATTTATTATTTCATTTCACAAATGCGATAAAAGCGACGAGTTTAATGGCCAAACCCAATGTACAAACAGACAGACAGTGGGCCCGAACGTAGGCAGATATGGGCATACATATATACATATGTATATAAATACATGCGAATCGTCCGTCCTGGGCATTAAAACAGGAATACATCAACGTCAGGGCTACGGTACGGTACATACACGATTCGCATTGTATACACAAATAAAAACAATTCATGCGATCGTTCCTTTATTTATTAAAAAATATATATATTCTTGCCCATACGTTAATGCACTTCGGAGTTTTAGAACGACGACAGAGAATACACGAACTACTATGGCCGGTAAAAACAAAATGTTTTATAGGTAGATATTTTTTTTTATATAATAGGAAGGCGGACGAGCATATGGGCCACCTGATGGTAAGTGGTCACCAAACGCCCTTTGACATTGGCATTGTAAGAAATGTCGACCATCGCTTACATAGCCAATGCGCCACCAACCTTGAGAACTAAGATTGTACGTTCCTTGTGCCTGTAATTACACTGGCTCAATCACCCTTCAAACCGGAACACAACAATATCAAGTATTGCTGTTTTGCGGTAGAATATCTGATGAGTGGGTGGTACCTACCCAGACGAGCTTGCACAAAGCCCTACCACCAGTAATAGATATGTAATAGTCCCCACAGGATACGAATTGCCAGTATTCGAGAACAAGGATAGAATGGGATATATTTATGTCTACACTTGTATGATAAATTGTCACAATCGATAGTTTTAGAAACGATCCGGATTGAGTAACTCATACTTGTAACACTGTAAATTAACTATTGCTGGGCTGAGGCTTCGCCGCCGTTTAAAAAGGTTACGAGTATATTTCACCACACTATTTTAATTCATTTCGTTGGATACACATGTGGCAGATTGTCATTCGGCGCATGCAAGTTTCCTCTCGATGTTCCGTGTTACAGCTGGTCACAATATGAATTAATTATAGCAAAAATTATTAAAAATATATTATTAATTTCTGTAAACGTTTCATAGAGCAGTATTGAAAGTTCTTTGGGCTGGTCTATTATATATTCCTTTGTAGTCGATGTTTTTGATTTTGTGTTGAAATTGAATTTGTGAATAATCTATGTATCGCTACAACATTTTCAAGTAAAACGTCCAAAGGTCGAGCTATTTTTTTGCGACTCCTCGAAACGATACCGAATTTCTATACATAATGTTCTACAGACCCAGTTGTACATTGAATATTATATAAAAACATAAAATCGTGGGTGACAGTATTATGACGCAGTATGAATAAGCGTGCATCACGAACGACCGTAAGATAAATTTTAATGAGTCCCGCAGTCATTCTCGTTAGCCACTTAATAAGTTTAAATAAAAAAAAAACATTAATATACTAGGCATTCATTTGATAAAAAGGCGTATGTACATAATAAAAAGGAATGAGATACATTGATTTTTATGCAGGATGTAAAATGCAGGACTCGGTTTCTTGTTGTTTCTCTCCGATAGAATCTACATTCCGAACTCGTTGTAGTTATATTTTTATTTATCCTTGTAAAATGGCAAATTAAAAGCGCTTGCTGCTTAAAGTGTATTAATTTTGAATGTTATTCAGCAATCCAACAATTTATATACCGTGTGTCAATAGAATACTTTTTATACCGGCCAATGGAAAGGTTCCCGGGGGATATACAGAGTCCACGGGAACAGCAGCTAGTCTTATATAAGAGATTCCGTTTATTTGTGTCCCTTGTCAGTACATACGTCGATATTTTCTCAGCGGAATGGTTTCGAGCGAAATTGGTTTTCTTGGTAAACTCCTTGAGAGTTTTACGACGTTTTTAAACGTCATAAGAATTCCTTTTTATTTTATTTCCATCTCGGGCGGTTTGTTTAAGCGAACAATTTGTGTTTGAAAAAGTTTAATATGAGAAATGTTGCGTACATTATATCGTGAATTTTTCGAATTTATACGAGTAAACCAAAATGACGTGCGTTTTTGAACATTGCATCAAAACAGATTTCTCTCTCTCTCTCTCTCACACACACACACACTCGAGCAAATTTAGAACTCTTTATAAAGTTTACTATATAAAATTTATTTCAGTTTCTTAATACTTAGATCTTTTTTATAAATAAGCATGTATAAGACGTTAAATTTAAAGTATTATGGAAGTCTCCTTAAATCATTACATTCTGTTACAGCAACGTGCTAGTTATACTGCATTTATTTATTGATTAAAATAAACAAGAAACAAAAACATTTACCTACAAAGGCTACACTAACTATAATTTATATACATTATTTTCCTTTAGTGTCACAGGAAGTAACAGCTAATCAGAAATATATGTTAAACATTATTATCATTATGGTCACGAAATTGTGTACAATAAGCGCGGTTAACATTGGGTCAGGCCGATACATCGTCTCGATAATTTTGTCGGATCTACATTTGGTTAAATACACTCACCAAATCTGATTATGACGAACCTACAATTGATAAAAGTGTACGCATAGCACACAGCACTAACAGCAAGAGCCGACAACTGGGCAGCGACGCGACTGTCGCTCCTTACTAAAGTGAAACAGCTCTAAAGGAATCACGGACGGCAGTACAGTTATGAAATAATCCTTAAACACAAGGCGCACATCAAACGCAGAATAGCCAACATGGCGACGATAAAACTTCGTCCATAAAAGCGTATCTCGTAAAATTGTTTATTTTTACAACCCGCCCTATTTCGCGATACGGTATTTTTTAGGGTTCCGTTTATACCATCAAATAAAATATAACCCTCAAGAGCTGACTTCAGTCACAGACATCAGGTCTATATATCTCGGACTACTATATAAATGTGTTATCTAATTGCTATCGATAATAAGCTACCATAAAACTTATAATACAACAAATAAAAAAAGCAAATATTGTCTTTATTGTTTAATAACTCGTAATATGTTTAATATCTTTTAAAAGTTTAGTATTATATAACTTACTTAATTTAGTAAGTTTACATTTAAAAAAGACTAAATAAAATTTAGAGAGTTATGGATCATTTCATAAATCTGTTTTCAGAGCGATAAAAATGACTTCTATCGTCCTAAATAACAATGGAATCATTTGAGCTTGTCCGTGATGTTAACAATGAGAAATAAAAAGTCTAGAAATTGTTGACGTTGAATTATATAGGCCTCTTGCAAAACGTTTTTTGGCAAGATGACCTTGTGGCGTGACGAAAACGAAGACAATGGGTATGAACAGAGAAAAAGCTGTCGCTAGACGAGTTGCAGAGCAAAAAGCGGACTAATATACAAACTTTTCAAAAGACAAAATAATATACTCTTCATTTAGTTCTGTTTTTTAGATATAAAAGTAATAAAAGCAAGTAAACTTCCTTAAGCGAGAATAATATTTGAATTTAAAAAAAAGGTAAAATAGTATTTGAAAAATTGTTAGGTAAGTTTAAAGTTAAAACAAGACTAAATTTTAAAGCCATGTTTAGAAAATTCTGCAACATTCGAATAATTCGATCATTCGCAAATTCGGTAGAGATTTCCCAATTTCTAATTACTTCTGGTTATGGTTCGTGCCGCAGAATCAATTTTAATTAAAATGCGCGAAACAGCAGCGGATTCCGCTTGTATCGATACAAAATACATAACCACGATTCAATTTTATACTCTGACCCAAATTTCAACTGCCGCAACCAAAACTACGCAGGCTCAATGTGATTGCTTATTGATTTATTTTAGACATTGTTTTAACTGATGCGAATTTTGTTCAGCCGTTTTAACTTTTCATTTGTTATTCGAAATTTAAATTTTATTAAAGAAAAAACTTCATCATCGTACTCGTAGCTAATGGCTTGAAATAGCTGGGCTACATTTCATAGCAGATCCATAAAAAAGAAATATAACTCGGAAAACGATTTCGCAATCATCTTGGTTCGCAAAAATTATAATGAACGTGGAATATTATTTTCCGTCGCCATGACAGGAAATCTCACATTTGTATCCGAGATTTTAATATATATTAGATATATTAGTAACTAACGACCGTGGAGATATGTGCACGATTAATAGTCAATGACTTTTTTGTGAGGAAATATACGGATTCACAATAGGATCCCAGAAAGAAAACAAAAATCCTGTTTGTAAATTTAAAAAAAAAAACAAGAATTTTGGGTATAAAAGGATGTTGAGCGATATCTTGGGATTGAAACGATCGTCTTCTGTCTATTTCTTTCTTGTATTGAGAATTGCGAACAATTACAAAATACAATACCGACAAAAAAACCGCAGAGGTTATTTCGCAAGTTCTTCTCAGGTCAGGGTATTTACATTTCTTAACTATCGATACTTATGTTTAATGCTTCTGCGTTGAAAATAAATAAATAAAATATTAATAGAAAATTAAATATAGTTTGATATGAAAAAAAAACGATTTATAACTGTAATATATAAAAATCGCTTCTAACACGTAGCACTTAACACCGTTTACGCGGTACCATGTGGGCTTCTGATGTACAACCCACTTTCTCCATTATTTTCGCAATCATCCATGGTGTAAATTGTTCACGCCTACTCTACAGTTTCGAAATCCATTTAAAAGGAAACACTACAATCAGACATCGCGCGGTACGTTTATATATCTTTTGAAATTTACAACCACCTATATTTTTATCAAATTATTATTTAACATTTGCATGTGGATATTATACCATACTGGATATTTTAACATATAGTATAAATAGACTAAGGTACCGACACACAACTACAACAGTTAGTCCATGTAACGATACTAAGTTTGCGTGCAAATCTTCTAATTAGCACGTCCGATGGCCGTTTCAGTACCAATTATGACGGACTGTATAATGAAAATTGTCATGAACAAATGGGCGTGGCTCGGCCGTCGTGACCAATTATACCTCACGGTCAAAAGTTCAATGACGGACGAAATGTTACGATAAATTTATCGAAATTAACACCTTTATGTAACTCAAATATTCTCGACATGAGCTGGACGTATGACGTAACCACAATTTATATTTCTTTTTTTTTTTGCCAGATACATCAACAGAACCAATATTTTTACTTCCATTTAACAGCAATATAATCTCCGTAAGAGATTTTACATGTAAATATATTACACTTGGTAATATATATTGGCTTTGGGTAGAACGTGAGTTGCCACGCCCATCTTACAATATAAAAAAACGTTTTCCAACTATTAATTGCGCACAACCGCGATCCGAAGATACTGTCAATTTATTGATAATATAAACCACTGCTGTTGCACTTTAGGTATGAGTAGTTGGAGAAGCCGATGCGTTATGTGATAAGATTATTTTTAACGAATACAAGAAATGCTTCGATCGATAAAAATAACTAATATTCCTATTTAGTCCTCCAAATAAGCGTACAGCTTGTGTTAGGAGTGGGAACGACAATAGCCCAAAGGATCAGGATCGAACCTGCGACTTTTACATCGCTATTACTATTGCGCTATTGAGACATTATTAAAGAAGTAATATTGATAATCAGAAGGACAGCGAGAGAACGCATGATGGTATGTGATCATTGTTTATAACTTTTAGAAAAAAAATCACGATATTGAATTTAGACTGAAAATATTTTGAAATTTGAATCAAATAAAAGCAAAAAATATAAAGTCAATGTCTGCCATCTTTCAAAATTTGTTGATACAATTAAAAATTTTTTTTCAATTTTTTGTTGGTATTTTTTTTAAATCAAATCATTGGTATGTACCAACCGTCATAATCATTAGAGAGACAATACAATAACCTTGCGATTTCAGTTGTATTATTAGTATTATATTAACCATGAACTTTCAATTTCATGTTGTAACTTGTAAAACAAAAATACCAATTTTCTAAACTCTAGCAAACGATGTCAAGATAATTTATGTGTAAAATGGCGGTTCCAATTTAATAATACTAATCAAAGTATTTAAATAAAAACTAAGTGACACGGAAACAGTACAGATGTTTTATTAAAATTACAAGTTATGCATTTACATAAATCAGGGCTGCGCTACAAAAAAAATATATAAACGGAAAACTTCGTGAGGAAGCCTACATGTGTCGGATGAAATTTTGCAAGATGTCGTTTGAGCAGCGTGGTGAAATAAGCTACAAACCGTCTCCTAAAAAGGAAAGGAGGTATTTGACCAGCTGTAGGAAAACGACAAGCCACCAGACTTTATTATCATTGTACCTCGCAAATACTGTCTGTATGGAATATAACATCTTGTATCGCTTGGTTCTCACTTCGTTGCGTAAGGATTGGTTAAGATTACTGTTGATATGGGTAAATGGTAATTTTACCAAGTCTCTTGTCCTTTGCGCGAATCTCCTAAACAATTACGAGTATTCCACCATAGTCGTAGATATAAACCTTTCCAATTAGTGTAACAAACTAATAACAACACCTAAGGGGCCTCCTAATTCATAGAACGTAATCGCGTCCATTTGTCATTATTATCAACTGTCAAACATGGAACATATTAAGTATATATATAAATGTGACAGTCATCTTCGTACACGAATATGGCGAATTAATCTTAATCTTTAAAATTAATGACATTGTAATAAGAATGAAATCGGAATTCCTTTACAATACTATTTCGTTTATTTCATAATGTTTTAAATTCGTAGATTGTATAAGTAAATATGTATTAGGGAAGAAGACAGCCGAGATGGCCCGATAGATAAAACGGGTATATCTGAACCGAAGAGCGCTTATTTAAATCCGCGCAACCATCTCTGAGATTTCACGCCATTAATTTGTGTCAATCAAAATTAATCTGGTCATCGGCGGTGTAGGGAAACATCGTCATGCGTAGCCACGGAACCGCTTAAGAGCAATTTGGTGGAAATAACTCAAAAGCGTCTCATTAATATTAAAGCCTTGGTATAGCAGTGGGGTATTTTCTCGCGATCACCAATTTTTAGGAAGAATACAAATACAAAACTTAAAATAATAAAAGTCACATTTGCTGGTCCGGGTTAATTATCCACTGCGTTAGTTACTTTAATGATGCTTAATCTCCTCATTGGAGATCAATTAACCCTAATTACCACATCGTCAAGGTTACGCAAACGATTCAACAAATCATTTAAATTATAGGCATCGATGACGAATATATCATCTGATTTTCTTTAAATCATTAGATTCACAAGTAGTATAAAAATCAAAATCCTAGTATACTATATTCATCAGATATTCTACCGCAAAACAGCAATACTTGATATTGTTGTGTTCCGGTTTGAAGGGTGAGTGAGCCAGTGTAATTACAGGCACAAGGGACATAAAATCTTAGTTCCCAAGGTTGGCTATAAGCGATGGTTGACATTTCTTAGAATGCCAATGTCTAAGGGCGTTTGGTGACCACTTACCATCAGGTGGCCCATATGCTCGTCCACCTACCTATTCTATAAAAAAAAAAAAGTAGGCTCTTTCAAGCTATTTTCAATTATCATTTTACATAACTCCATAAATGTAAAGCTGTAATCGGCAAGTAAGTTCAAAAGAGAAGAACAGGCAAAATAAACACAATTACGTTTATATACCTCGCATTTAATTCATCGAATACTAATACCATATAGTTTATATAATCAGCTATCAAATATAATATATATTTGATAGCTGATTATATATATAACATTACAAAAGTATAAGTATTTATAAGAAGCGATGGTTGTCAATCGCGTCATATTTTTCGATATACAAAGTATTGTACGTAATATATCCGAACTATAAATCATTATTTATAAAAAAAATACTCGTAAATCTATCATTAACGTGAAAGGACTATCTCAATAAATATTTGCGACCCCTTACCGAAGACCAATCGTATCATTTATATATTAATACAAATTACGCATAACATTTATTCATAAATTTATCTCTCACCTCTTTTACACTATGATAAGATAAGGCTATAAAATAATTTAAATACATGTTAAAAAATATAATATTATAAGGGTAGGCAATGACACAATTCCTTTTAAATTATTTTTAAAAACAACAACACCAAATTTGCGCTTATCACGTCAATAGTCGAAATTAATTGAGGGTGGAACTGCAAAGCGCTACTACTTATATATACATATATAATTTATTTTACATATATTGTTATACTTTTTGCATGTTTTGTTTTTATAAATAGTTCCTCTTTTTTTGCTTACGTAATTTATCTTTTTTAAGTTTTAATAAAAATAATGTACTATTTTTTTCCTACGCATGTTAAGTTAGCCTATAAGTGAGGTATGCAATTTTTATATTTAAGATTGTACTCTAGAATATGAAAAAAAAATGTATACAGCGTCGGCTTTCTATTTAATAAAATAAATAAAAATATAACTAGCGAATCGTCACGGCTTCCCATGCGTACTTGAGAAGAAAAATGTACGTCGGGAAAGGTGGAACTGTGACATATCCATCGGGCGGATAGTTCAAGAGATCTCGTTGTATTTCGCTTATATATATAAAGATAATGTTATATACTAAAACCTTTTTTGAGACAATCAAGTTAACACGACAAATTCATTATAAAATTTATAATATACAATACCTATATAGATAATTCAAGTTCAACAAAAAGTATGAGATAACGGCGTACTCTACATTAGTTAAGTACGGTCTTGGAGAGCTGAGAGCGAAACTCCGACGATGTAGTCCTCTCAGTCTCAAGTGCAATCCGCCTCCAGATAGGTCGAGAATCTTTTGAGATATTTTTAGACTTAGATGGATGTTTTCGATGTTTTCTGAATCACAACAATTCTAAAATCGGTATCCGACAAATTTGTCGTTGTTTTTAATTTTTTTAATTTAATATTAATATTATAAATGCGATAATCTTTCTATTTTACGCTTTCAAGGCTAAAATCTGAACCGAATTTGATAAAAATTGTTGTGAAGCGAGCTTGAACTCCAAGGACGAACACGGGTGAGCGAAGCCGAGGGCGATATCTATAGTATAAAATAAAACGAGGTATTCCGAATTCAAATACATCTATACAAATATTATAAAGAGGTAAAGTTTGTGAGATTGTAGGGGGTAACCTCTGGACTTACTTAACTGATTTTAAAAATTCTTTTATTTATTTATTTATTTATTTTTACCGATAGAAAGCCACATTATTTGTGAATGTCATAAGTAGTAACCCGAAAAATGAAAAGCCTTTCGTGGTAGTCGGATTTGCAAAGTAAGTCTAAGAAAAAACGGTCGAACGAAAACGTTTCTTAACGATGAGAGATATATGATTGAGTTCTAGAGAATAGTTGTAAAGTTTGATAATGCCTACAAAAAAGTCAGCGACAGCATATGTCTAACTTTAATATTTAAGTCACAAAAAGTAGGTTTTTGTATTAAAAAAATAAGTTAAATCGTAATTTTTATTGGTCATATATTATCAACAATTAAGAAATCTTCCAACGAAATGGGCACGGGTCAGCTAGTGTTTCATAAAATGTTAATCAATTTCTTTTTTTTTTATTATCATTATAGGACGGATGCAGACAGGCAAATGAGTCATCGGGTGTAGTAAGTGAACACGTCACACCCAAAGTCATTATGCCCTTTAAGGAATATTCATCACAAGAAATAATATTACAGCGCTAAAAAGTGGTTACTATAAGAAATAAGAGGTTACATGTGGTTCAAAAACCCTTAAAAAAATATTATAGCGCTTATTATTTTCTTACTATTATAAGATGGATATTCCAGTAGTATCATACGTCAGCTTTTAAATGTCAACATTTTAATACAAAGTTTTAAAAAAAATATTTTGCGAGCCATTTCGAACTTCAAACACAGACCGACAATTACGGAATATTTTATAAACAACTTAACCAATACATAACAGTATCTAACCGCTGCTTCGCTGGGCGTATTTTTTTCAATGCACTTGAAAATAGAAAAAAAAAAATAGAAAAAAAAAAACAAATTTTACGTATATTATTATAAATAACAAAATTAATTCGATATACATGTATATATGTAGAACAAGAGCAATTTGAACATGTAATGAACTAGATTGATAATACAAAGATTTAATTTACAAATATTATATAAATTTACTCAACATCATGATTACTTCGAAACTGATAATCGAAACGTAGGAAAAGTTGTGATTATCAATTTCTCTTTTTTATATATAAGACAAATTTCCTTACGCGTGGAGGGAGGCAGGTAGGTAGCCTAGGACATTTTCTGTATTGGAGTAGTTAAGACGTAAAAGCGTGAATACAAACAAATAAACAAAAAAAAACACTTTCGCATTCATAATATTAGTTAGGATAACATGATCACATGGACTCGAATAAATCATATCTAACGTTTAAAACAAAATGATACCTAAAATATTATTACTTCGAGTATAATTTTAACATTATCCAACACACGGAACACGTAACCAGTATAAAGAAACTCCAAATGGAACCCATTACTTCTGTTCGGCTTGAAAAAGTAACGTGGGCGTAACTGTGGACATATTTATTACAATAGACAATGACGTTAAAAATAACCGAGAACATCTCAAGCGAGAGCTTTACATATATACACAAATACTAGAGAACATGATTGATTTTATCATTAGTTTAAATAAGAAAACAATACTATAATGTTATATATAAGGCCTCTGCCTCGAATTTTGCGGGCAGCGGAACGGCGGCGGCGGCGGCGCGGGAGCGGCAGGATCTTACGCGTATAATCAAATGGACCGGCCCTCGAATACAGCGGTGCAGGAGCGGCGCGGGGGCGGGCAACGAGCGGTGCACTCCAGTCAAGTGACCGCCCGCGTTGCGCGTCTGCATTGTAGGTACAGTGTTGTACATTTTTTTTGTGACGTATCAAAATGTCTTCGGACGTGCAAGAGCTAATTATTTCGGCAATCTTTGAGAGGACACCCATATGGAACAGCAAAGATGTGAACCATAAAAATAGGCAATCTTTGAGAGGACACCCATATGGAACAGCAAAGATGTGAATCATAAAAATAGAAGAATAATTAACCAATTATTAGTCGTAGAATTTGTCGGGATTTTGTCTCTGTTCTTCATAATTTCGATAAAACTCGCCATTTATTTTCCTTGCCCTATAGTAGGGATCCACTTCTTCTTTTGCCCACAATAAATCGAGCGTTAGGAATAAATTTGAATCAAAAAGATGTCGCCGTTTTTCAGACATTTCGTTCGCGAATAAAAACAAATATCTCGACAACACAACCACGAACACAACACTACACCGCTATAGTGCCGCGCGATCTGCCCGCTAGTTTGGAGAACAGGTATGCGTTGCCCGCTCCGCTGCCGCGCCGCCGCCGCCGCCGCCCCGCTGCCCGCAAAATTCGAGGCAGAGGCCTAAAATGCTAATTAATTTTAATCAACGTCAAATTTTGTTTCTGTTATATTTATTATCGATATGACAAAACCCTGCTGGTTCACATACTATCGGAGGTAGTATGCGCAAGCGATCTCATGACGTCCCGTGGGTCCTACTATGACGGAGAGCGTAGAGTACAGGTATTTAGTGGGTAGTCCAACACTCGACCAGGATTCCAACATGACAGACAAACCGTTATGGCGGAAGAGACGTATAAATACATACTCGAGCAATAACAAAAGTCTTTATCGAGCTCTCGCGCAACAGAATCATATTTATTTCGGCACTTAAATATGATATTAATTATGTATGATTAAAATTATAACAATTTCAAGAAGAGCAAACAATCGCTTTTATTTAAAATTGATTTTAACAACAATCAGTAAAGAATACGATATTATAACAAAGTGTAATTAAAACTTCTATAATTTTACCCTTTACGCGTAAGCCGTTACTACAAATATCATCGATATAAATATTAAATTTTAATTTACTAATCATATAGTAGGAAAAATTACCTCCATCGTTCACAATAGAAATTAAAGTTACATTTTAAACATTACTTGAAGTTATGATAGACATATTATATTTAATTTAACAATTAATTTTGTATCTATGTTGCAACAAATTGAAAGTGAATATTTAAGGTGAGATTAAGGCTAATTAGCGTCGCAAACTGTATGCAGAGCAAAGCTGACACCCCGCACGTAGCCACAACTAAGTGCAAGAGACAGTTCTGCAATACTAACAACTTGCTTAACGAATTTATTTAGTGCTTGTCCGAAGGCCGAAATCAACCACAATCATTAATAAAAACATACATTAATTAACATTTTTCGAACATTTTTTTTTAATTCTATCTCGTCAGTAGATACCAATCAAAAAAGAAAAAAACATATGAAAAAAAGAAACTGCATATTTATGTACATACATATGTACATAATTAAATTGGAAAATCAAAAGTTGTGATCTTCGATCGATAATAAAACAATAGTTTTATTTTATAAAACAGAACGAAAACAGTTTACGTAATGTTTATAACATAATTACGAAAAATAATCAATAAATACGTTGTTCATTTGCCACACAGAATTTATCATAATTAATATAAAGCGTTTTCTGTAAAAAAAAAAAAAACAATTTAAACTGCAGTTTGGACCATAAGTTTTATATTTGGAATTTCGACGGCATCTTTGATACTAAATTAATTAATTGATATTCGATTTTAAATGTCTACTAATAAAATCTTAAGATAGAAAAGATATAAAACGAAAGAGCGATTATTACTCGTGTAACCTTGAATAAGTAGATTATTTTATGTTCGTGACAATTTCAAACGATTTATCGTAATACGACACAACTAATGATTTCCGCAGTAATATTTAACATAATTCATAAAAATATATTTAAATAAACATTCATTATCTCATTCGCCGGCGCCGTAAATTCGGGCTTATATTTTTTATCGAGAGAACTATTTGACAATCGCTGATATATCGATTGCAAATTTTAGAATATACATTCGAGATTGTAATCAAAATCTAATAAAATCGACGTTATTCAATCGATTAAAAAAATCGTCCCGTCTAGCGAGTCACCCTTCGGTCGTCTCAACCGATATCGTAAGTTTTATGGTTTTTTTTTTGTTTCTAAATGGATGGTCTATATTGTTTATTAGAAACACTTCTTACCTATCTGCAAGTATCAACATTAATAGTAAAGTACTTGATCAGGGTTTACTGGGACACAGATGTCGCGAATTGATCTTTTGAATCGGAGATAAAAAAAAACAATCGAATGCATATTTATAAATTCAATATGTTGAACACTAATACCTCTTAATAACAATTAAGGTTTTATATCGACTCGAGTATGTGTGTGTCTACGTTAAAATCAAAGTTCGGTCTATACGTACAAATATGCAGTATTTATACGTCTTCCACGTTTGCACTTCAGCCTCCGATTGACTATTTTTTTACGTGTACAAAATTATTACGTAGGAAGGTACGTAGGTAGTAGGGGTCTTCGTTGTACATACTTAAATTATTATTAATTCCTTTAAAATAGTTATAATTATCACATGCACTTGACAAATAAGTATAAAACATATATATATTTATATATAAATGTGTGCGTACTGGTTTGTATATACACTGCATACACGTAGCGAGTAAAGGGAGGCGGCAAATACTGTGATCTCGTGTTCAAAGCGAATCTCATTAACGAGTAAACGGAAATGCCAATCAAACCAATTTTCCTTTCTATATAACCGTTTTTGATACTGCATAAAGTCATATGTAACATATAAAATATAATTTTTGTGCTTTATTTAAGTATGATTTGGTCAAAGTCGAATTCATCTAATGAGGTACCTACGTCATTACACGTATTTACGACTTACCGAGGAGACCAGGACCCCCTACCGAGGAGACCAGGACCAGGACCGAAGGCTCGTGAGGCGAATAACATCTGCGCCGAATAATTCATAATAATTCATGGCGACCACGACCGCTCTGACAAAAGTGTCACGACGAAGAAGAAGAAGAAGAATTTAAGTATGATATTTAGTCGTTTTATAATATTAATTAGAAACTAGCACCGACTCACATAATAAAATAGCCGACAAGAAACTCAATAGTTACTATTCTTAGACTGACCATATTTACATGCATTAATTAATCGGCCGAAATTAATGGTCGAAATACGACTGCAATTCATTGCTTATAAATAAAAATGAGACTTGACATTCATATGAGTGTGTATATTATTTTTCGAGTCATTTAAAAAAATACGAAAGCTAGGAAAAATTTAATTAAACTACGCAAAACCTAGTCAATATTGCCATAAAAAAACGCAAGGAAATATTAAAAAAAGACATTTGACCTTTTAGTTTGGACAAAACTCTTTATAATATTCCATATTAACAGTACGAGTAAAAATACTAACATCTTACTTATAAACGTTGCTCAATATACAATTCTATTTAAATTTCTGCATAAACTTTTACTATTTCATTGCTTAAACTCCTTCCCATGCTCAATATATTTAAAAAGGGGTATAATTTTTTATTTTTACATATTTATGTATAATATTTTTTTTTAAATATATAAGCTAGCGCTCGACTGTTATCACACCTGATGGTAAATGATAATACAGTCCAAGATGGAGCGCGCTTGCCTACATGTATATATATATATATATATATATATATATATATATATATATATATATGTGTGTGTGTATATATATATATATGTATATTTTTCTAATCATCTATTTACTTTTGTATATAAAATGCCGTTTATGAGTCATATGGTTACTAACCTACAGTCCGACACGTCTGAATGAATACTAAAACCGGTTACATCATTGAAGTTCGGAGCTATAAAACTAGCTTATTTCATATAAATATTCATTAAATCATTTAATATTTTTAAAACCAACCTGTTTAAAAATTAATGTCGACATTAGCATAGGATGTACATATTTACGAGGGATCGAATAGCGAATAGCAAATGTTAAATGTGAAGTCTGGATTAAATATATTCTAGGAATGTTCTAGAGAAGTAAATAATATGAACTTTAAAAACGTGAAGCAATAGTTGTTTCTCTCGGAACCACGCATGATTAAATTAAATGTCTACTATCTGTTCGGCTCACTGTCTCTTCAACCGAGTGGTTGCAACATGTCATTCTATCCTTAATAAACAACCAACGAATTCTATACTAAATAACTTTCTATAAAAAATTTAAAGACATTATTGCAATTTTTTTACGATGTTATTTGAATGTTAAATATTGTATTGTTATTATTAAATAATTATAATGATTTGGGAGACAAAATTCTTAAAACGCTTACTGGTAAATAAATAAATTAATAATTAATTTAAAAAAATGGTTCATTTATTTTCATACAGCATACAGAAATTTTATTGTATATGATTTATGAAGAGTAACTAATAAGTTTCTTGTCGGCTCTTAGTAGAATCAACATAACGAGCCGATGATAGGTAACATTTAATCTTATAAAATGATATTATTGAAAGGTGTTTGAATAAAGTAATTTTGACTTTGAACAGCGTATATTTAGATTATTTTATTAATATTTTTTTTTAAAAAGCTCTCCATAACGACACATCCTTTTATAAGAAGAAGTATTGGTATTTTTTTAATTATTTTAGTGCACAAAAAGTAAAACGTCGTAGTTAAGTATTTAGTAAGCTAAGTACGAACGGACAAGCGAATAGATATATATACATATATCATTATACCCTGAAATCACTATTGCGAAATGGGGGCGGGTAACTTTATATAATGATATATAAATATACACAGCGATGTTAGCCGCTGAATCAATGGCCCGCAGCGGATCCACAGCGCTTAATCCTTCAGTGTCGACGTTTGATGGATCGTTCCATTCGCAATATTAACTGTACACCGGGGTCCGCTTGTATATAGAATAGTAATGGAACCATAGAAGTTTACGTGTAGCTTATAAACGGTTAAATGATCAAACGTTTCAGTAAAATTGTTCAATATTGTATTTTAACCTTACTAATAAAGGTTGCATAGGCGGATTACAGTTAAAACTGTTCTCTTTTTCTATCAACAGCAATTTAACATGCTAAAGAAGAAGTCAAACATCGTGTATAACATTATAACATTTATAAAAAAGGAAATTCGTAAATAACATGCGTAGGTATTTTGTTATATTTCGTTGAATCTCGCAATTCAGTTCTTTTCTTAACGAGCAAAAGCTTTTTTTAAAGAGTTATTAACATTTTCTTTTATTATTAGATACGAAAGTAGCTCATCAGCCACGGATCGAAAACGAGCCTTCAACCTTTACCTTGCCACTCTTACACGCCCACACAAGCTTAACTTTTAGTTTGAAGGGGAAAAAAAAGATATATTTATTAGTAATACGTAAAAATTACTACAATTGTTACCACTATTGTAAATACGTACTTTGTCATTGCAAAATATAGATAAGAATAGATCCTTTAAATCCCCTGTAGGTAGTGGACCTTAAGGGGACAACAACTGTTTGTATAAACGTATAATTGACTGCCTAATAATCCGGATCCGGATGTTCTGGGTAAGATTCGAATAATTGCGTTCTCTCTAAACAACGTTCACTGGTGGTAGGGCTTTGTGCAAGCTCGTCTGGGTAGGTACCACCCACTCATCAGATATTCTACCGCGAAACAGCAGTACTTGATATTGTTGTGTTCCGGTTTGAAGGGTGAGTGAGCCAGTGTAATTACAGGCACAAGGGATATAAAATCTTAGTTCCCAAGGTTGGTGGCGCATTGGATATGTAAGCGATGGTTGACATTTCTTACAATGCCAATGTCTAAGGGCGTTGGTGAACACTTACTACCAGGTGGTCCATATGCTCGTCCGCTTTCCTGTTCTATAAAAAAAAAACTCAGTATGTTATATAATTAAATCTAGCTAAGTGGGTGAGGTATCTTACTCGTGCCGTATTGATCTCATCGCATGCAAGATTTAAGAATGTGGACATATTTCTTTTTAATAATATCTCCTGCACAAATGGCTAGACTATGTGGTTAGTTGTCCTGACCAAAATTCAAGGTCAGATATACATTATATTAAAACTCGTATATTATAAGTTATAACATAATGATGTAATTTCAGTTATGTTGTATCATTATCATAAGTAAAATAAATTTGTCTCTATGAAACGAGTTTGTTTTCATTACATTTAATATTTTATTTATATTCTAGTAGTAGGATACTGTTGAGTATGCCATTTATCCATCACGGCCATCTGATCCCAAACTAAGCAGAACTCGTACTATGGAAACCAGACAACTGATATACTACATATACTACTTTTGTTTTGTAAATACATACTTATATAGATAATTACACCCAGACTCAGGACAATCAGACATGTTCATGCACACAAACGTCTGTCCTGGGTGGGAATCGAACCAGCCTTCGGCGTGAAAGGCAAATATACTACCAACCACGCCAACCGGCTCGTCTTGTTTTGTAGTTCTATTATAACATTATTCATTCGCCTGGCTTCACTGTAAAATTAATTAAGTATAAAATGTATATTTTCAAACTACGATATCACTGAAATTGTACGTCCAAATAAAGTATTTTTTTTTCATATGAAAATTTGTTTATATAAAAAGAGAACATCGAGTAAATTATTTTAGTAGATATTTATTTTGATAAGTACACAAAACAGTGTTGGAAATAATTCAAGCTAATTAACTTAAACATAGTATGGTTACTATGATTAGTGTATACTTAAATCGTTATAAATGCAGTTAATGACTTTTTTGTAACTATTTTAAGATCTAAAAACGTATACAGATGTTTTTTGTTTAACTAGCTTTCACCGCGAAAGAACCATAATATTTTTTTATTCTGACATTGGCCTAATTAAATATATATCCTTATTTAACATATATAATTTAACATATATAAGTTTTCGAATTATAATCGTGAATTCAAAGAAAAATGCAAATTCATCCGGAAAAACGTATAAGAAAACAAAATGAAATATAAACAATATAGAAACAAAACTTTAAAAATAAAAATACATACACAGTTCCGAATTAACACAATTGAAGCTAAATAAAATCATTTAAAAAAAATACTAAGATAATAAAATAATATTTTACAAGTGGAATAAAAAAATCTTCTGTTCCTAATAAACGTATTTGGGTTTAACTATAAAACTTGCCTTTTTCAGAATACACATCTGATAACAAAAGCATGCCCAGCCCATTAAGAATTTACAATAAATAGTTAACGACAGGGGTCCATCAAGAATAGCTTATATAGAACCAGGTGTTTCGAAGGCAGGTGAACTGACGCCCCACAATTTACACCCATTGTTCGAAATATCAGAACGTAAATTCGTATTGAGATAGGTTTTAATTATACAAGCGTATCGAATTATTATCGTTTAGAACATTTGCCTACTAGTAATTATATCAATTATTTCCTTTGGTAGTTTTTAATTGTTATCTATATTAATATTATAAAGCTCAGGTGTTTATTTGTTTGAACGCGTTAATTAAAGTATCAACCAGTTCGATTTAAAAAAAAATGTATTTGATAGTCAAACAATTGAGATATGATATCCACCTTATTAAAGGTTTACATATTTCTTTTATAAATTAACGAAATCAAATATTCCCTATTCTACAAAGTCAATGTGTTATTATTTAAATACTTAATTACTTTTATGCTAGTACTTAAGGCAACATTTTAATAACATTTCTTTGATTAAATTATCTCCGAGGATAAATACATTTCATTAAAGAAATTATTTAGTAATTAGACTTGATAATGTTGAAACTAGATTAATTATCTCGTTCCGACAGAACACGATTACATTTCACGATAAGAGTCTTTTGAAGCCCCTCCTGTATTCAAATCATCCCGCTTTGATGTGGCTAAGATGATATTTAAATATTTTCAATGAAATATTTATTTAATTAATCAAATAGATTCATTTATATGAATTGCAAAATGTATATTTTGAATAATTCAATTCGTATTAAACATCTTTGATATTAAAAATTAAAGTCCTCGAATAGGGGCACCTACTTGGAAACCTTGGAACCTACCGAGACCTTTCGGGTTAGGTAACGTGCGACCTGAACTTTGGAATCGTGATTTGACAGGATTATATTAAAATAAAGCCAACGGAATGGAGATTCTTTCCAGGAGAACCGCCAAGATGCTCAGTTGTTAATATTTTCCACCTAAATAGTTTTTTTTTAATAATAATAAAAATCTTTATTGAAATCGTTTTTATACATCCATTCGTAAATACCCTGGGACCCTAAACTAGAAAGACCCGTGTCTTAATAAAATACAATTTAATTTTGATGAAAATAAACAGACTATCTAAAAGATCTATCACTGCGATTTTTTGTCACTTATCTGTATGATCTATTATCGACTAATGCCTTATTTATTAATGATTTCTAACAAACCGGCACAAATCTAATGTAAAATTATAAACTGACAAGTTTAAATTACTTTAAAAGATTAATAGATATTATTTTTCTCTGATCAAGGCTATCGTGGTATTTTTAGAGACAGTATATTATGTCTCAAGGAAACTCAGAAACATTGACATGTAATGGAATAACTCAAATGAAAGACGAACGATGTAACACGAGAACTTTCATTTGCTCATCATTTTCAGAATTATTGAATCAATATGATAAGTCGATGAATTATGTGCCTAGCGCGAGTTTTTTTTTTTTACAAATTCGATAGCGTCGATGTCAACTGCGATTACGATTACTGTCACCAGACTGTGCATTTTTAATTCCATACAAATCGCAGTTGGCGTAAAAGCTCGCACTCGGCACACAATTGTGAATGTATCGTACATCATCAACGTATTATTAAGCTCATGTAAAATACGCATATTTTTTATTTTCGTATACATACATGCTTGTTTTAAGTATTAATAAACCGTTTTTCTATTAAATCTTTTAATTTTCTTTTGCACACTTACAAACGTTCTTTAGAGCACTTCCTAAGATTGTCTGGTAGAGAATGATTTTAGTATAAAGCCCGCCTTTTGTACGATAGCCGAGATGCCCCAATGGTCTAACACATGAATCAAACCCGGGCATTTAAAGAACCACTGGATTCTCATGTGTCCAATTTGTGTTTATAATTCATCTCGTGCTTGACGGTGAAGGAAAACATCTATAGTACATCTGCATGTGTCTACTTTCACTGAAATTTTGCCACATATGTATTCCACCAACCCGTCTAGGAGTAGCGTAGTGGAATAAGCTCCAAACTTTCTCCTTAAAAAATAGGAGAGAAGGCCGTAATCCAGCAGTGGGATATTCACGGGATGTTACTATTATATTTTACAACAGTACAGACTGTTGTACAATATATAATTTTACTTGTACTGTTATGCAATAAAGTATTTAATAAATAATAGCGATTAATACTCGAAGAAATTCGTTCATCGCATTCCTATTTATTATTTACAGCGTCAAATATTATTGAAATACAACTTTTTTCTTTTTTTTATGCGCCGGGATGGCAAATGACTCTACTCCACCTGTTGGTAAGTGGTAGTAGAGTCCAAACGCGACGACGGCCAGTACAGTCGGGAAGAATGTTCTGTACTAGCCGTCCCCGCCTTGCCGGCCCGCAAGATGCCTCATTCGGAAACAACTGTTGTTTCCGAATCATACCCGAACAGATGATCCGATAATATGAAAAATGAACGCTGACAGGAAAGCATCAACTTAACGAAGTTTAATATATAACAAAAAACTTCACGAATAAAAACTATTATTTTGAAACCCCACAAAACATAAAAACTCTTACTTAAAGGCTCTTTCTTTAAATTCGATTCGTACGTTCTATACAAAATTATTTGATACATTTATTCGGCACGGCACCACGGCCGTCTCCGGTAAGTGGTTAATGCCATCCCCGGCTGCGCAAATATTGGCTCAGCGAACGGGACGGCGCTGTCATGTGTAAACAGTCTAGAATATTTCAGACAACACTTACGTTACTATCTGGGGATACGATGTTGTTTCATAAAGTTTCTGCTGTAGAATTTGTTCAATATAAGCATGAAAAAAGTAAAGAAACCATACATTTATACATATGTAAAATGTAATGTTTTGGCTAATCGTAAGTTATTGTCGTCATCAATGCAAAGCTCAAGGTTTAAGGCTTTAAGGTTAACATTTTGGGTGAGATCTTCGTTTCGTTCTTTAGAAATCAAATTATACTTTATTCTGAACTAATTATACACTGATTGCTGGTAAAATAATTAATTACTCGTATACTACATAGAATAGTCATGAGCACCTATTACATTTTAGCTCAATCGGTTTAATTGTCAAATTCTAACCCCACACCTTTAAGAATGAAATAAAAATACAAGCATAAATAATAAAGGTATAAAGATTATAATAATATATAAAGATTGACAAATTATATCAAAATGAGGCAAAAGTCAGGTCGCGTACGAAGCAGCTCGCTAAGAATACATCGACACTTCTCTGTCGTAATAGGACCTATATAGGTACGACAAACGTGCGTGAATCATGACTGTTAACGTTTCGTTAATCTTTACCACATAATTCAGATTGTCTAATCGTAATGCTAATTACCTGTAAAAAAGGATGAGGAAGTACGCAAATTGATTAAATATCGATTGATATTCATATCAAAATAGGTTCTCCAGCGCGGATTCACCCGCGATAAACGTCTTATAATCTTTCTAAATAAATGAACGTGAACATATATTTTCAAAAAAAAAAAAAAGCCGAGATGGCCCTGTGGTAAGAACGCGTGAATCTTAACCGATGATCGTGGGTTCAAACCCGGGCAAGCACCACTGAATTTTCATGTGCTTAATTTGTGATTATAATTCATCTCGTGCTTTACGGTGAAGGAAAACATCGTGAGGAAACCTGCATGTGTCTAATTTCACTGAAATTCTGCCACATGTGAATTCTACCAACCCGCATTGGAGCAGCGTGGTGGAATAAGCTCCAAACCTTCTCATCAAAAAGAGGAGAGGAGGCCTTTAGCCCAGCAGTGGGACATTCACAGGCTGTTACGGTTACGGAACATATATTTTCAAAGGTTGTGAGATTAATAAAAAAGCAACACATCAGCTTAATAATATTAATATAAAATTTTATACAATTTTAAGCGCGCGTAACTCAGTTTTACTCAATCCGACGTCCAAATTAATCCTCCCTCTCCCCATCGCACCCAAAGAAAACCTCAAACACTTACAAGCCCGACTTAATATAATATTAACAGATCGAAAAACAACATAAAAAATTATATTTTAAATAATGTTTACAATCATATGAAAATCGATTATAGGTGGAATTCTTGAAATACAATTTTAATAAATAAATTTATGACACAATTATTTACATTAAAGCCTTAGGATACCTACAATTACAAAAAGCTACCATACAAATTGTGACCGCGTGGAATGGTGACAAGAATGCTAGCGGCATTTCCTCTATGAATCGCAATCGTGATCAATGAACCAGCCCTGTCACCAGTAGAGGCAATAAGACAAGGTGTTATATTTTGCCAAGCCGTTATTATGTAGACAGTAATTTAATTAGCTACGAACCGTTTAAATACCAATCAGCGGTTCCTTAACTATGAACCCATGGATCACTGAATATTTTTATTTGGCATTTCTATTTAAGCTAAATGAAGAAATAAAATGCTCAGTATTTTGAGATGAAAGTAAAAGACTTGGATTAATTAACTCTCGTAAATATTAAAATGCATTTTCGAGGAAGTTATCTGGTCATATATCGCATTTCATTCGATAATTTGACATCATAAATAAAAAAAATTATTGGGCATTAGCACGATGAATAATACTGACTTTCCAATGGAACACTAGGGTTAGTAGTAGGGTTCCAATAACGCTGCCCTAAATGGATATTAACTGAGAACCGATTCGGCAATAGATAACATTACACATAGCCAAAATGACGAAAATGGATAAAACATGGCAATCATCTTAACATTGCAGTTTCCAATAATAGACAAGCATTTAACCTTTTTAATAATATAAGTTCAACTTAAAATTTCCCAATAGCTTGTGATGATATAGAACTTTACGTACTAAATAGCAAATCATTGCAAATTTTTTAACAATTACCATCTGCTTTCGGTTATAATCTCATTGAAAATATTAAGTGTAGCATTTGTTTATAGTAAACGATTCTTCTAATAGTATTGTGTTCTTACGCCCTATTAACTTTTCATTTGGCGTTCTTAAGCCTGTTTTTTACATGTAATGCTGTCATCTATCATATTCATATGTTTACCCTTATATACGGTATTCGTATTCGTCTGAAACGTAAGTATCAAGCCAATGTTATTTTCTGTATTACGCCTCGTAGACAACGAACTTTAGGTAATAGTTTTTAATTCAAAGTTAGACTATTTTCGTATAGAACATAAAAACTTTTTAACCATTATTAACGATTAACTACTAATTTTCCATTCGTCTAACACCTATGTAACTTTACTTAGACCGCAGCGTTCGTTTTACTGGTGGTAGAGCTTTGTGCAAGCTCGTCTGGGTAGGTACTACCCACTCATCAGATATTCTACCGCAAAACAGCAGTACTTGGTATTGTTGTATTCCGGTTTGAAGGGTGAGTGAGCCAGTGTAATTACAGGCACAAGGGACATAACATCTTAGTTCCCAAGGTTGGTGGCGCATTGGTTATGTAAGCGATGGTTAACATTTCTTACAATGCCAATGTCTAAGGGCGTTTGGTGACCACTTAGCATCAGGTGGCCCATATGCTCGTCCGCCTTCCTATTCTATAAAAAAAAAATCTGTATTGCATTTAGTAAATCGTATTACTTAAACCTCGTTATTTACACGTCTTTGCAATTTAGTCAAATATTTCGGCAAAACTGACGCTGTTTGAAATATAAATTAAATATAAGTACAATGTTTACTTAATGAATACCAAACACGGGTTAGTTGCTTGCAATTAAGTATTATTTATTCTAAGTAAATTTTGTGTCGTTGACATTACTTAGCAAAATTTAAATATGATTATTTTATTTGTTTTTAAATTGTTAACATTTTTATATGAGTGTAATATTTATTATGTACATATAAAGGTTAAATCAAAGACGTTATTCAACTGCTGGTCATAACTCTGATTCTGAATTGAAGAATATCAAGCATAATTAATAAAATATACTCATATTTAATTAAATAATACATTTAGAAACATTTGTTTGTTACAGTGAGAAGTAATTGCATTGTCAAAAGTGTATTTGACGAATAACTTCGGTTAGGTTAGAATTATATGTAATTTCTGCATCCAAAAGATGACTGACTAGAGCACCTCCTAAACAGGAAAGACTGAAGAACATAATCTGCAACTAATCGTACCATGATAAGTATTACTGAGCTTCGTGGAGGCAAACAAGCAATTTAAACTCGGAAACAATACAACACAGTAAGTACGTCTTCTAGCATATAATAAATTATTCAAACTCGAGTTAATTCTGTAAAATAAGGCCGTACAAGTGACACAAAAGCCGTGTGTAATGTTTACAAACATTTAATATTCAGAGAAGGATCTCAATCACTCGAAGAGTGGCTAATGGATTGGATTTCTGTTTTATCAACATGTCGTGACTCAGATGACAACAGCTACCAATTGACTTAATACTAGATACTTAAACCCTAGGGCTGTCGGAGAACGAACACAATGCTAAAACATTTTTATTTTCTTTGATCTTTTAATCTATATTGCTGCAACAATTTAAGTAAAAAGCTATTAACACAACAAATTAAATTATATACGATTCTTATAATAAGTATGCTTTACTTTTACGTTGTTGCCAGGAGTTTGGTAGTTGACTGTATTAATGTTCTCGCTCCCGTGCCTCAGAAAACATTATCATCGGTCCTGTGCATGAATTATCTACGGTCGAATCGAATTGCCGTGCCTTCGGATTATAAAAGTGCCCTTGGATTTGCGGACACACTTGTGCACTATGTATTTTTATAACATAGGTTAAGCGGAGCGGTAAATGGTCGCCGCCGTCCAAAAACATTGGTGTTGAAAGAAATACTAATCATCCCTTACATCGCCAATGAGCCACCAACTTTGTGTACCGTATGTTACGTCCGTTGTGTCGGTAGTTACATTCGCTCAATCGCCCTTTAAACCAGAATACAACAATACCAAGAATTGCTATTTAGCGGTGAAATATGTGATGGCGTGTCGTACCTGACCAGACGGGCTTGCACAAAGTCTTACCATTAAGTAGTATTATACTGTTGCTGGTCTGTTTCGAATGAACTCGGTGACTAAATCGGTCAGGAGGACATTATCTTTCGTTCTTTGGCTATGTTTTTATTTGCCTATTCGTGTGAAATGGTTTTTAGATATTACTTAAAAAATGAACTGGACATCTACAAACAAATTGATGCCACATCTTAATATCTACCATTTCGAGTATGATGCTCGCACAGATATAGATCGAGCTACAATATTATTTATAAATGTTGATCTAGATTTTTTAATTTATTTAACATGTAATTACGTCATATTGTACAGAGATAGCCTAGTGGTTAGAACGCGTGAATCTTAACCGATGATCGTGGGTTCAAGCCCGGGCAAGCACCACTGATTTTTGCTTATAATTCATCTAGTGCTTAACGGGAACGAAAACATCGTGAGAAAACCTGTGTGTCTAATTTCATTGAAATTCTCCCACACGCTTTGAAGCAGCGTGGTGGAATAAGCTCCAAACCTTCTCCTCAAAAAGGAGAGGAGGCCTTAGCCCAGCACTGGGACATTAACATGCTGTTACTGTACATATTTTCCTTTAAAAATATAAGAATAATAAAAAAATAATAAAAAAAGTATACTTTATTTAATTCTATAAAGACTGATAAGTAGGTCGAACAAAAAAGTAATTGTAACCATAAAAAGTTCCTAAAAATTACTCAAGAACTTTCTCTTCATGTTTCTGATTTTTGAATAAACTGTATAATAAAAAAAACAACATCATACCAGGTCCTCATAATTAACGAATCGATCTTTGTTTTACAAGCAGCGAAATATTAGTATTTTCTATAAATTTTCACGCCATATATGTAACATGCGACATCGAGATTTCATCGTGAGTTCGATCTATTTCTTAAACATAGTAACCAGACACATAAAAGAGTCATAGTGCAGTTTTATAATGATACGAATCAAATTGATAGAGTGAAAATTATTGAATGAAATTGTTAAGTGTAAGATAAGGATTATTATTATATAATATAAATTTATATTGTACACATATATTATAAAGGCTCTTCACATGGATATTAAATAAGCGTATCTAAATCATTCAAACAATGCGGCAAATTATTATCAACTTAGTATCTGAAACTATAATGCATAAATACATTTACAACGTAAATTTCATATGAATTAAGAAAAAAAAGGAATGAAGAAATATTTACGTATGTTATATTTTTACCTTAATATATTACAGTTTACACTAAATCTTGAAAACTGATTTTTATTTTTACATACTCTATGCTTTCGCATATCGTTCATCTGATTGAATTAAAAGTTACTGGAGTATTAACAAAATAAAAAAAGTCACGCGATCGCCGAAAAAAAACAAAAATAATAATTCAATAAGGGCTTTAGCTTTTCCTTATCTATAACAAATATCATGACAATCTAATCAGATATCTGAGCATCCTTGAATGAAAATTGATCAGCTTACTTTCACATTTAATAATAAATAAATGTCATAAAAAATGTAGGCAGTAAGCGGTTGTGTAAGATACATTACCAAAACATAATTATTTATATGCCTGTGCAGACAAATTTATAATTACCTTTTCAAGTATGACATATTTAGTTTAATATATTCATTGGTTACATAATGTGTACTATTAAAGTTTTAAATTAACTTGTAAGCTACCTTGAAAACTTGAAACAAATTTTAACTTTGAAAGATTAATAAAAAAATATGTTTATTATAATTCAATGATAAGTAAATTGATCGATAAATCATAGTGGCACAGATAATAAATATATTTTTATTTTAGATCACTAGTTACTTTCTATCAGATATTATGATTAGGTTTATATATTTAAAGACATAATTTACAATGACTTGAAAATCTCTCACTTTCTTGGAAATACTTGTTATTGAAAGCATTAAAAAAAATTACAGTTACATTGATATACTTGAATTGATAATCTCTGGACACATCGATATTCAGAATATTTCATGAAATAGGAAAAGCGAGAATGAACTTATTTGCATAATTTTAGTTTACATCAACAATAAAAATTGGTGTTGTCAATAAAATCAACTTTGCAAACATATTAAATATTATAGGCATATATAATAAATCTGATTCAAAGTTGTTTTTTTCGGGTTAGAGAACACATATAGAAAAGTTTTAAAAATATATACCATAATATATACGGAGACAGTGCATTTGCATTTGACAAGAGTGAAACCATATGGAGTAGATGGTAAACACTTTACGGTAATACAGCAGTATTTTCAAGGATATATTAAGAAGTTTTTAGAAGAAAAACTCAAGGTAACTGCAAATATTTTCTCTTATGTAAAAAAATTATTTATAAATTTCAAATAAATACTAAATTCTGCAAATTAATAAATAATCATAAGAAGTTAATTATATAAATTTATCTTATATAAAAAATTAAAAAACCTTGTTTTTATTGTATTATTTGTATTCATATATCATTAAACCAAGTTGAAATTTTGTTTAGTTATCGTTGGCAATTGTGTAAAAGTTAATATATGTGCAGCCAGAGTCCTATCACCTACTTGTTTCCACAAAAATTTTAAGAAGCATTGCTATGCATGCTAAGGTTTAGATTTTAATAAAAATAAGTTCACCAAGAAACAGACATTTCCATGGCAAGTGATCAACTTTGTTATTATAACAATCATTATTGTCAATTACAGAATATTGTAATGAAAATTTAAACTTTAAATATAAGTCTTTAACTTATCTCTTTCTACTTCATGTTTGTACTATTTTAATGTTTAATTTAATACTCTTAGTATTTTATACAGACAAAACCTGTTTATTTTCTATTTCATTTTTATAATACACCTACCATTTTCATTGAACTATACATAAATAAGATACTGACATGCCTTGTGCATATCTAAGAGTGTACTGGTATCTTATCTAAATAGTATTTATTTAAAGTCTTAAGAATACAATAAAATTTTACTAAGAATATATAGCATATTGAAAAAGTTAAGTTTAACGTTAAGAATCACTTTTTTACTTATTTGTATTAAATAATTCTATTATGAAACTTCATGATATTTATTAAAATAGAAATAAATTAAGTACTTTACACTTTTACATTTTTTTTTTATTTTACTGTTCTACAATAAACTTTAAATATTAGATTTATGTGCTTATAGTATAAGTATAATTTTAGTTTTGCTTTTTATGTTTTAATCTATTTTAATAAAATGCGTGTAGTTTTCTAAATTCAGGCTAGCTAATTAATACATATATTTGTTGTTGCTAAAAGCTAAGCTAAAGAATAAGTATTTCTGAAACTTAAGAAAAGAGTTGTTGGGATAGATATAGGTATTAAATGCGATGTGATAGGTTTCGGTTCATGTATAAAAAATAAAAACAGACTAATTCTTTAACTTTTTGATTAAAATTATACCGAGCGGCTAATAGATACAAGCTTCGTTCGAGGTTTCGATAAGGTTTTTTTTAACAAAGGGACGCTGGTTTACGAAGTTGTATAGGGGTTACGACGTCCTACTCGGGTCATATCATAAAAACTCGATTGTTGGCAACGTGTGAACCCAACAGCTGTGAGACACGCACGGCCGGCTAGCCGGCGCCAGTTAAGCCACGCCACGAATGATTACCTGATATAGTCAATTAGGTTACCAGCCTAATAAAAGTAAAGGCTTTAGCTATTGTAAAGAATCATTCAAAAATTACTTACATGACAGTAACACCGGTATCATCCAATAACAAGCATAACTACAGCCGAAAAACGACTCACACAGCTTAAATAATAATCACAATTTAACACTGAACATTTTATCTGCCTTCCAACGCAATATTGCACATACGATTTTATTATCATCGATAACTCATAACAAATACCACGAAAACACATACACAAAATAATGTAATATTCGTAGCGTTATTATCACAATATAAACGGGATTAAACCTAACAAGCGCATAACACTTTTCTACTCGTCCTTGCATTCACATAAATTGGCAGCCATCTTGCGTTCATGCGAATTTGTAGATGTTGCCATGTAAAGCCAAAAAAAAATCCCTTCGAGACATAAAAAATATTAAACTTTTTATTCGAAGTTTCTGTAAATTTGGAATAAATAAATACATTTATAAGTTGCAATAAAACACTAAATACTAAAAGTGGATTTTGTGTAAGCTTTTATCATTAAATAAGAGAGAAACTATTTATTTTGAAACTTATGATTGTACAAATTTCCTAAAATTTACTCATTTTTGTACAATGGTAGCCCACAACTATCAAAGACAATTTTGTTTACAATTACAGATTGTATATTACATATGGTTTAAACTATAGTATGCACAGATTACATCAAGATACCAAAGATACAAATATTTATTTATTAAAATAAGTACAATAATTAATTTTTTTTTGTTTTTTTTGCTATGTTGGATAAATTTTACTTTAAATTGAACCTAGACGTTCCAAATAATAAGCTGCTTGTCAGAACGCCGTCATAAAAAGTCAAAGTAGCTGTCAGTGATGACATAACTAATGTTGGCACAGGTGACACTACAGCTGGTATTTAAAATAAAAAGTTAGTACCTATCGTAGACAGAGAAACAAATAGACGCAATTCTCTCATCATCATTAAACGATTCAAAATTTGAAACCGAATAATCTCATATCATATGTGTCATCTATTTTATACGTAACATTGACAGAATATTTTGCGTTCAAATAACATAGATACACGCCAGAAAAAGAAAAGCAAAAAAAATATTCGCAATGATAACTATCATTCTCACTTAAACAAGAAAGAGAGAGTTTTATCAAGCTCGGCTACTCAAGTAGCCAAACAAACTTGACAGTTAATGCATTCATTGTGTTTATTATTCGAATTTTACTTACTTTTATGTTGGAAAACGATTCTAATTCAGTGAAAAGGCAGAGAAACAATCTTTATATCATATCGAAGATTATACCATAGTGCATTGTCGTATTATTTCATGTTAAAGCAATAACAAGAAGAGAATTGTAAGTACGACGGTTGTGTTCCTAAATATAGTTTCTCAGTGATGATTATTTATGCCATAGCATGACGGAACCTTGTGTCGCATTTAAATCATGAAGATAATAGGATTTTTTATCATTCATAACCTATAATTATTTAAGTGCTACCAGCGTCAGCTAAAAAAATGTCCCGTATTTCTATAAAAATTATTGACTTGTCTACGATGTAAGCAAAGTGCTTCGTTATCATGAATATGTTATTTTAATTTATTCTTTCTCCAATTTGTAATTTCCTAATGACAACATTATTTAACATTCTTCTCTAATTTATAATATTATGCATACCGAGTCAAGAGGTTAATATATGTGGCAACTATCTTTATTAATAATTTAAGTGTAAGTTTAAGATTTCAACATCTGAGGGGAATGCTAATCCAGTACCGTCAACATCTAAGTGTCAATTTTTAAGATAACGTAAACATAAAAACCACCAGAAAAAATGCAATTCAATTGCCTGAAAAGGAAGATATGCTAAAAAAGAAAAACCTAAAATAAGGCTTTTATAAATTAAAAAAAAAATGCACACTGTCACGTATTTTTAAGGCAATTAAATAGGCGCCTAATAAAACGAAATACTAAATTATCAGATATTATTCCAGAACTTAATAAAATCCTTGATATCATATAAAGATGCTAAAGCATTATTGATAACGGAAACAAAAACAAACAAGGCAACGGTTTTGGTGTAGTTGGAAAACAAAAAAATATTTTAGTTAAAAAATGTATAATAAATATTAAAAGGAAAATTTTTAAAACCTCGTTTTGTTTTAATCAAATCCTGAAAAATATTTATCTCCCAAAACAGGGAATGCAGCTATGGCAACATGATCGCATATACATTGACAAACTATCTGTCTCAATTGCGGTTTCACGGTTCCTTGGTCTATTAGTTTCTCTGTCTACGATTAGAAGATTTTTTAATGAGATCTTTTTCTTATTTTTGTATTTTCTGTAGTTCCCTTTTAATCAATTACATATTTTGATCGAAGCTATAAAACTTTGTTCCTTTTTAAAAAATGAAATTAGTTATCTCCATGTCTTATTAATATATTTATATAAATTTTTATATTTAATAACAATTTTAATTAGTAATATACGTTTGCCTCTTTATAAAGCAACTATGAAAACTGCCAACAATACTTCGCACCAAGGAAGATGGAGATGGATTGAAGCAACATGAGATTTGGACAGTACCTCAAACACTGCAATATATTTGTTTTAATGGCCAGTTTCAATTTCAAGTTGTATACTCTAATAATGACGCTTAGATGTGTTTTGACCTTCTGGGGGGCGGTTACTTGTCATCACTGGTATATGTATAATAAATGCGGCTTTCCCTGTGTCAAGATATTGTAACACTATGTAAAAAAACGTTATCGTGAAACTGCAGTTCTTTTTTTATATTTACTGAAAGACTACGCCACCCAATGATAGGTGGTAGTAGAGTCCAAACGCGACGACGGTCAGTACAAGAATGTTCTGCACTAGCCACCCCCGCCTTGCCGGCGCAAGACGCTCCTTCACGCCTCGTTTGAAGGTAGGAAACAGGTGAAGTGGAAGAAGGGTTGTAAGAGGAGGGGAACATGTGAGCCGGTAAAGAATTCCATGTTTTGGAAGTGCGACAAAGAACGGAGTTCCCAGTTGTTTACGCTTCAATCGAAGAGTTTACGCATGATTACCACAAGTAATCAACATTTAAGTGCTTCATAATTTCAACTGTACCAGTTATGGTGTTCCGCATACTGACCATATGTGACCATATGTGCACTTCTCTGATAAGGCACTTTTTGTTTGCCTGGGTTTGTACGAAGTATAACGTGTTTCCTTATTTTTTGGGTATGTGTGCACGGGTAGGATCGAATAGCATGAAATATACTTCATAACTTTCTAGAATGACACTATTTGAGCTTTTAGTTTACAAGCTTTCTGTCGGTCAGAGTACTAATTTAGTTAGTTTTATTTGTTGACAAACATGTTTTGGCGCGCCAATAGGTTAATAGCTACTCATATTTCATAACGACAAACGGCATAACGTTTGTTGCCGTTATGGATTGCTTCCGCCGCCGCTCTCTTCTCTCTTGGGTGTTGTCTAATCTTTTTGCTTTTGTATTTAAAGTTAAAAATAAAAAAGCAAATTTGGCAGTATTCTAAATTTTAATTTTTTCATATTTTTATTGCATTTTACAGTAATAACTTACAGACCACAGGTCTTACGATTACTTTAACTTAGATATTTAAAAGTGACATTTATAGCAAATTATCAATACGCAATATTGTAAGAAAATGCAATTTCCACTTAAATAAATACATATTTGGTAAAATTTATTCTATCTTTTTATTTAAAATGAAGACGCTTGTGGCAGAGATAGAATGTTAATGTTATCACAAGTATTTTTCTAAGTTAGATAGATATATATTGCCTTCTAAAACGAAGGAAAGTTCACTTAGCAATATGTAAGTATTAAGACATTTTTGTTAATTTTTATATTATAATCGATAAACTCCACTTATTCTTAAATGCTAAGAAGTAAGTACGGATAACTGAATACAATTTTGGAATGTGATCAAACTTCTCAGTCGAACGACATTCCAGTAAAGTGTTATAGTTAAAAATGCACATTTAACACGTCAAAAGATCTGACTAGACAATCACACACACACTTTATAATTTTATTGTCCAATAAGGCAGTTGGATCACAATCTTGCGCGCACATTCCGTCAATGTCAAGTTTATTGTCAACTTTCGCGCCAACTGGGCTGACACGTCAAAAGAAATTTTCGTTCGAAAATTTTGACGTTTCTGCAGCAATCACGTTCCATTTCGTTACAGCGAAGCGCCGCGTCGAGCGATTACTATTTTATTATCACACCAGGACTCTTCTGATATTCCACTGGTAGGAAAATGTGCATTAGTTTCTCTATTTCGCCGCGGCATAAGGGACAGCGTTCACATCTGTAAAAAATACATGATTCTTTATAATTATTGTTGTTCTGAGGAATCTTTGTGGCAATAGAGTACTTTAAGAAGTTTTTAAACTATTCACTCAACAACAATATAACTAATTAAAAATGTACAATGGTTTTATTTTTGTTTTAATAACCGAAATAATCTGTCTTTTTGGTATTACTAAAAGCCATTGAGCAAAGGATTTACTTAATTGATTCTTGTTAACTATGGAATATGCCTCATTGGGCCATCGAAATGTGAGTGATGGTCGGCAACTGTGTTGCTTAGCTGATCAGGTTAAGTTTGGGATACACACCTCGGCGCACATTCGTTGCAACAGACGACGTGTCGGCACGGCAGGAACAGCGTGTCGATGGCGGCGTCCATACACACGCGACACGCGAACACGTCGCTGCCGCTGCGCGAGCGGGAGCGCAGGCGGGACTCCTGCGATAATAACAAACTCGTTTAGTTAAATATAAATACGAACAAATACCAATGGACTGGCACTATAAATAGTTTTTATTAGTTTGTTTTGATAAAATCAGGTTTAACATGTCGGCAGTGCTCACCTCGGGTACAGGCCCGGCGCGCCGGCGCGGCTCGGCGGGCGCGCGCGCGTGCGCGTCTCGTCGCGCGCGGTCGTGCACTTCGCGACACGTGCGGCGGATGTCGAACACGTAGCGGCGGCCCAGGGTCGACGAGTCGTTGAATATCGACGCGATCGTACCCTGGAATAGAAGGTTCTCGTTAAAACGTATTCACAATTATAACTCTTCTTATTCATAATTAAAAATTAATACCATAATATAATTCGAGTAAAAATGTTTTTAGGGCTATATTACATTTGCAGCGATAGAATATTACTCAGTTACTACGCTCTAAACACGGTGTACAATGACGAATGTGGAATGAATATTGTGAAGAACAATTTATTGTGCCGATATTTATTTTATTTACATTCTTTTATAACCTAGCGAGCAGTACCTACACTCACATAATTGAAATTAAATTAATTTGTAGAAATCAATTGTAATATTTAACTACTCTGTGATGTTCAATCTCTATTATGAATAAAGATATATTATTATTATTTGAATAACACATATTTATCGATAAGTAACATTATATTATATACAAATACAATATTGGCGGTAGGGTTTCATGCTAGCCCGTTTGGGTACGATGGTGACGCTGTCGAGGCCATTTGGGCCAACATCAATAAGTCAATTCGAAAAAAAAACCTACCCAAGGTTCCACCTCTTCATCGCATATTCTACCGCCAAACAGCGAAGTTCGTGGCACATTGGAGATATAAGGTATGGTTAAAATTTTTAAAAAAGTCAATGTCTATGGGCTTTGGTGACTATTTAGGATCAGGTGGCTCACTTGCCTACAATTATAAACAACACGATCATTAAAATTAAAAAAAAATGTTTCAATTTTAATATTAATATACATTTAGTTTTCGATATATGTAAATGTAATGACGTGTATGTAAAATTATTTAAATACATATCAAAATAGTTTACGAATAACATGGCACTCAATTGTATATGTACTTTTATATTCACACTGGTTTGTAATTTTGAAAGACGCAGATATTACTACGTCGGAATTGAAGATACGGTAACAGCCTGTTAACGACCCACAGCTGGGCTTAGGCCTCCTCCCCCTTTTTGAGGTGAAGGTTTGGAGCTTATTCTGCCACGCTGCTCCAATGTGCGTTGGTAGAATACACATGTGGCAGAATTTCAATGAAATTAGACACATGCAGGTTACCTCACGATGGTTTCCTTTACCGTCAAGCACGAGATGAATTATAAACATAAGCACATGAAAATTCAGTGGTGCTTGCCCGGGTTTGAACCTACGATCATCGGTTAAGATTCACGCGGTCTAACCACAAGGCCATCTCGGCTATTCAAGATAATGAACGAGAATAAATTAGGTTTAGGTTGCAAACGGTTCGCTTTTCAACCAACAATCAAGTCGTCGCCAATAAAAATATAACTTAACCTGACACACCCCCGCCATGAATAGATAATGACTTTGCCTATTAATTAGTTACGGAAACAAAGTCCATTTTGTTTTTGTATACATTATTTATGTAATAATTATTAAATACTACGGTATATTTGTAAATCTTGTATATATTTAAAACATTATTGTTTTAGAGAAAAAAAATATTTTTAAAATATGAATCTGTGTTTTTTGCTTAAAAAATGAGTAGTTCAAATTGCTATTTAAATATTTTATTTGATTATAAGACATTTTGAAACAAAAAGAGTTCATATAAATAATGTATTTCTTAAATTAAATTTTAAACAAAGGATAATATTTATTAAGGTTGGTTTATTATGTATCTGGTATATCGCGTTGAATTAAGTTAAGAATTTTTAAATGTAAACTATTAATGTTAGTATGAAATGCATCTCATTTTAAAATGTCCATGATTTTTGAGGGTAAAGCAATTATCACTATCTTTTCACCTAAGTTTTGTACATAACTCCATACGACATAAGTAATGTATATCAGTGCAATACCCTACAGTTATATTATTTGACGGTTGTAATCGAGAATCATCGCCGCCATTTTATATTTAAAAATATATTAAGTAAATCATGCAGTGAAAAGCATTTATCATGATATGTATATATAATAAACATTGTCTTCTGGACACTATATATCAATGTAGTGATTAAGAAACAACCTTAGAAGTTGTTTAGTTTATAGTGTTTATGTCATCAAAAACTAAAATAGTGGTCAGTCGCCGCCATATTGGTTTTATATATTTGTCAGTTTTGTGTTCATTTATGAAAAAAATAATATCCCTAATCGATTCCTACCTTTAAATCTCTAATAAACTGCTCAGTGACATCAGTTCTAACAGTTTCGCAGCAGTAAAATGCGTGTTTCTCAGTGACAGCGCGGTAAAGGGCGGCAGCTTGTCCAGAAGTCGCCATTTTGAATTGCATCGTCGCCTCATGACCCTTTCCTGTCACGAACGCCAGTTGGAAGATACGGCGAAGAGGCTGAGCCCGGTGTATTGCGGTGTAAGGAATACTGGAATAAGAAATAAAAGGTTGTAGATATGTTTTTTTCAGACCTGTTATTAAATATAAAAATTTACAAGTGTATAAGTTGTCTATATTTTAAATATAATTTGAGTATCTCTTATTTTTTTTTATAGAATGGGAATTCGGACGAGTATATGGGCCACCTGATGGTAAGTGGTCACCAACGCCCATAGACATTGGCATTGTAAGAAATGTTAACCATCGCTTACATCACCAATGCGCCACCAACCTTAGGAACTAAGACGTTATGTCCCTTGTGCCTGTAATTACACTGGCTCACTCACCCTTCAAACCGGAACACAACAATACCAAGTACTGCTGTTTTGCGGTAGAATATCTGATGAGTGGGTGGTACCTACCCAGACGAGCATGCACAAAGCCCTACCACGAGTATCTTATATAGTTTTTGTTTCAATATAAGTAACAAGTAAATACATGTAGGTAAAATATTAAAACCATTTTAACAAACAGAAAACAGACAATTAAATATATTTTTTACATAAATGTCCGTTAATACTCTACCGATGTTTAAATTATTTGTTTTTTTTTTTAATTTCGATATTTTTTAAATACACTTATACAATACAATAGCAACATTCATTCAATTTAAGGAATTAGTTTTTTCTATTTTTTAAACACATTACGTATCAGATCAATATAACGTTGCCAGAGGTATTCTAGATTTTAAATAAAAACAGTACAGATAATTAATTGATAAGAGTGTATGTTTATGATAACAATGATTTCAGCTGCGTAAGCTCAAAAAATAATAAAGTAAGTTCTACAAGCGTTTTTTATCAAAATAGGTTTTTAAATATTTGCATCCGTACTTGAACGCATTTTGTTTACATAAAATATGAAACATTAACTTTTGTGAATTGAATTACTCGTTTGGAACGGTTTAAACGAGCAATTAAATTAAGTCATTAATTTTTTTTCTTTGTATTGAAAAAAATGTATGAAATAAAGGACACGCACTCGAAAAAACACAGCGTTAATAATTGTTAATTTATTTGAAATATTTTTTTGAATTAAAATTATTGTCAAAGGCTACACAATTGCGCACATATTTAAAAGAATATTTTCAAAATATATTTGAGGTTAACGTATTCATAACAAATCTATTTTTATGTGTGATAACAGACATGAGATAATGTCGGATCATCTTTGCTATATCTTTTGGGAACAATTGCGATAATATTGTTTTTCATTCATATTGTATTTTATCTTTTAGATTTTAAGTATATTGTTATTTGCTGATTGATTTATTTTTAAATTTTATCTGGAAGGTAGGTAGCCACCGCCCATAGACATTCGCACTAAAAGAAACATTTTACTATTACTCTAAATCTAAGCAGTCAATGCGCTGGCAACCATGGAAACAAAAATGTTATGGTCCCGGTGCGTCACAGAGGATATGTATTTTTTTTTAAATAAAAAAGTCTTATATGCTAATATCCTATCAACCCTCCTCAAAAAACCGTTTCAGCTAAAAGTTAGAAAGAAACATTCTAAAATTGTACATTACTTATAAACGCCAAGCATATTTTTTAAGCAATTCGATTTGCATGTTTAAGAATCATTATGAAATTTTGCCGATTTTGTATTTTATTTTCACTTGTAAACCGAAACTGCAAACATTATTATTTCTATGCTTTCGTGTCATGTGATATTTTTCGTAGCTAGCAACAATGTAACGTCATCGACTTAAATCAATTATCTACTAAACAAAGTCGATTATCCCTATTAATTTGTCACAAGCAATTCTGTATGATTAATTACAAAAAAATAAAATGTAATATGTATAGTTATCTTTAAAAAACAATTAAATGTTCGATGAACGGATGTGATATTTGTGCTAAAAATGTGCAACTTTAGATTTAAAGTTCGTTTACTGGTAAACTGAGATAATATTATTTATAATATAATATAAATTATAATATAATATAAACTTTTTATTAAAATCAAATTTGTGTGTGTAAGTAAAGGTTTAGAAATGTCAATTCACCTTTGTTTCTCCACACCGATTTCATGTTCACCATTGCAGGCGGGTCTGTACACGACGATGCCATGAGGCCCGACACCCACACATGTACTCAGTCTACATCCACAACCCCCTCCATTTTGTCCCGTCGCCAAGCAACCGACCGTCGCACCTCCATCTATCTCCTGCTCATCTCTCGCTCTAGGTTCCTCAGCCTGTTGTCTGTGGTACAAGAGATGGCTGTACAAGTTGTAAGCGTTATTGCTTTGTGTCACTGGCTTGCAGAAGAACAGCTCCTCCCCAAAAGACTCCAACTTCGATATTTCTTTCAACAGCCTATATTCAGCTTGAGACGCCCTCATACCAGAGATCTCACAATGGTATTCTATAATTTTCGCCATATGATCATCTGGCTTCTCACCCTGCGGGCCAATTTTGTGGCACTCCGCGTACACATGTGTGGGTACATCGGGATCGCAGTCACCGGTCTCTGCTTGAGCAATATAAGCGATAATGCGTCGTGCGACTTCCTGGTCAGCCACAACCAACCTACCCTCAATAAGGTCTAATTTCGCGTGTAGGTAGAACTGATGTCTTGTGGGTTCATTTATAAGGAGATGAGGAGGGACCCAAAATTTAACGCGTAGGTCGAGTCGCCTGCTCGGTATGCGGTGGGGGTCTAAATGATTGCGTAGATTCAGCCACCTTCCCGGACCGGACCCTGAGCAAACTCGTAGGCCGAAGTAGTCAGCTTCTGCACCGATTTCGAGTTTTTCGCACACCTGAAATATACAAAGGATAAATTATAATAACCAGATTGGTTATATTTAATCGACTTATTAAAATAATAATCTCTGTAAAGCCAACAACTGTGTATAATAATATAGCAGTTGTGTTTGCATGAAATAACAATGAATTAGTTTCGTAATCGGTGCAAAATTTTTGCCAACAAACATTCTAATTATGGCACACAAGCTATACATATAATGCCTTCGAAGAAATATCAAAACATACTCAAATAAGTTCGTGGGATTTTACATTAAATCATTTTTTGCACAATTAAAATGTGACGAGGTTGTGACAATGAAATTAGATCGTACCGCAAGTATGGGTTATACCGTATAATTACATCTGCGTTGATAGATAGCTGCCAGGCAACATCATATACGAATAGATTAATAAGTAGCATTTATTTAGTGAAAGTGGATTAAGTATACGTATTAAAAATATTTGGTAACGGATTTCTCTAAAATTAATGCCATATATTTTTCAGCTCTATTAAGGAATTAGCAGTTGAGTGTTGGCTTATGTAATTGTTATTTATTACACTATTGGTTGAGATTTATATATACGTGATACGCTGTTACATAAGTAGTATTATGTTGAAGGTTTTTTGAGGCTTATTTTACCGCGCTTGAGCATACAATAATTCTAATACAATTAGTGCCTGACACGACATCTGACCGATTTCGGACACAGCGGCCATTCTCAACAGACTGCGCAGGAGTTATTATGCACCATCATTTTTTAAAATAGCAACTGAAAAGTTTGCAATAAAAATATTGCAATTATTTATTTTCGACATTTTAAAACAAGTTATTGGGGTTTTGAAAATTGCATTGGAGGATGAGATTATCTGCCTCATTCCTCCTCGAATAATAATAATATTTCTATAAAGTATGATAAAAATGTTAAAGACGGCATTAAAATATACAGGGTCAGTGCCAGCGACGCCATATTCAAGACACTGGATGATGAAGTTTTTAGGGCAAAGTTAACGATCTGCTAGCCAATTTGCACGAATGCGATCAAAGAATAAATAAAAAAAACTGTCTGTAAGACGAAGTTACACGCAGATCTCATCGTTTACTATATTGTTATCCGACACGTACGGATACAATGTCAATGGGCGGCGGGAGGTATTCAGCTGTTGCGTAGTATATTAATAAGTCTTTATTATTACATATACACTGGCCGCCAAAAAAATCGACCCACCCGTATTTTTTTACTTACAAAGTTGTTATCTTAACTATGCGACGACCTAGGTGGATTGTTTTACTTATGGGACATACATTTAACATTTTATTACCCACTTGATATTGATTTCGAGGAGTTGTAAGTGTTATTGAGGATATTTGGAATATTTTTAAAGTATTGATAAGAAAACGTTACTTTGTGCGCAAAGTGCATGGTTAGTTTATTTCCAGTTCTTAACGCGGAGTCATCTCGGTTCGATGTTTATTATTGATTAAGTGTATGAAACTTTGTTGAAACAATAATTTTAATAAGTTTAAACATAAAAAATGGATACTACTGAAGCAGAAGCTGTTCAAGTCGTAGCTCTTATTCATGAGGGGTTAAGTCAGCGAAATGTGGCTAGAACACTAAAATTAAGTTGTTCAGCGGTGCGAAGAGTGTACAAACGCTACTTGGAGACTGGGGAGTATCGCCGGAGACCAGGATCTGGCAGGGGGCGTGTCACGAACCCGACCGATGACCGTTTTATTGGTTTGACGTCTTTAAGAAACCGACATCTTTCGGCTGTTGACGTTCAAGGTAGACTCCGAGAAAGTCGTGGAGTGTCTGTGAGTGAAAATACTGTAAGAAGAAGACTTCGAGAGCAAAACTTAACCCCTCACAAGCCAGCAACAGGACCAAAACTCACAGCATCCCATCGACAAGCAAGACTACAATTTGCTAGGCAGCACGTCGATTGGACACTGGACCAATGGGAGACAGTATTGTTCAGTGATGAAAGCCGAATGTCTCTAGTAGGCTCTGATGGACGATGTAACGTCATGCGAAGGCCAGGAGAACGCTACTCTCAGTGTTGCACTCGAGAAACAGTCCGATTTGGTGGAGGCTCTACAACGTTTTGGGGAGGTATTTCTTTGACGGGACGCACAGAGCTGGTTTTTTTCCGTAATCGTGCTGTTAATGCTGAATCTTACATAACGGACATTCTGGAGCCTCATGTGATGCCTTACGCTGGATATATTGGGGATAATTTCCAACTTATGCACGACAACGCACGACCTCACGTGGCTAGAATTGTTAAAGACTATCTCAGAGAAGTCGAAATTCCAGTTATGCAGTGGCCAGCCAATAGTCCGGACTTAAACCCGATAGAGCACCTCTGGGACCAGCTAAAACGTACGGTTCGAGCACGAAATCCAATTCCAGAAACCCTGAATCAACTGGAAGCTGCCCTAACTGAAGAATGGCAACGGACCCCACAGGAAGACATTAAAAAGCTAATCAGGTCACTTAATAGGCGTATGCAGGCAGTGATTAGGTCAAGAGAAGGAAACACTCCCTATTAAAGTAAGATTTAGGCACCCAAATTTAAAAACAAACGGCATAATCGTTTTGTACACAAAAAAATAAAATTGCGTAAAATTTTGTGTTTTCGTGTTTTGTCACATATTTACCTAAAAACCTATTTTTTGCGCACTATTTCTGTTTTTGTACAATCCTACAATTGCATTTTTTCATTATCAATCTTAAAAATATAAATATGTGGTAGTTTAAAACCATACGATAGCTTTTTTACAAAAAATGTAGGTGGGTCGATTTTTTTGGAGGCCAGTGTAGTTGCATTCATAAAATTTAATATGCGAACTTTGTTTTAGACACGCGTCATTTGTTTACATTTAGATAAGAAAACAATTACAAAATTGTATGTGAATAATTCTTTTATATAAGCGTATAATAATGGTTAGTTTGCATGTGTTAAATTGAAAATTAAAAAAAAAATAACATGATTTTTAAATGCGTAACCATTTGTATCGACCATGTGTTTAGTAATTAATAAAAAAATAGTAAATTTATCGGTTTAAATATAAATTGTACACATGCTTCGATTAATTTAAACATATTTCAATGTAATGGGTTAAATATGAACATAAGCTAATATATAAATAACAAGATTATAATATGTAAGATTGCAAGCCAATATTACGATATCCTCACAGTTAAGCTTTGGTTGGAAATGAGTACAAAAATCTAAGGGGTCAGGATCGAACCTGCTACTTTCACTTCGACGGCCTTACACCGTGTTGGATAATGTAATAACCGTACATAATTACATACCTATGTAGCATTTAACTATAATATTATTCAAAAACTTAATAACTTAATTCGTAACAATATTAACTGAAACTTTTAAGTATTTTTTAATAAATATCAAAGATATTTACAAAAAAATCCAAATAACTATAATCAATATAAAGTAAATATTAAATATTATAAAAATTTAAATGACTATTACTACTATTTTGATGACAATGTAATATAATATTTATATAACTACGTGGGTCTTTTAACCGGTCAATGTTTAACTGACAACATTGTCAAAAGCGTGTCACCTGGGAACATGACCGTTTGGTCCGTTCACAGAGTGAGATAGTACATACATGTACATTGTACAGCATAGTAGGTTGCTTGCTCACTGAAATATAAGTAATCTCATCTATATGCTTGTAGTCAAAAGCATTTTTAACTAATATTTTCGGTTGCATACCGTTACCTATTTTTTTTTGTAACTTCACCTGTTTTTTGTGTGCGGTTCTAACAATGCAACTGAATTTTAAATTAGATGCATTCAACAAATTCGATTAACTCTTTCGATCTCGTCTTCTTCATCTTGTAAACATATTCATGTAAATATCTATCAAATTTAGCTGTATTTGTTACTCAATAACACTCGAATGACTGGACGGATTCTAATTATAATTGGTCAGTATACAATTGGGCGAAATAAAATATGTGCTTTTCTATTTTAAGCCTTATAACCATAAACATAAGGTCGAGTCGAGCCGAGTCGCAAGAGATCACTTGCAAATGTCTTATATCTGGAGAATAGAAGTGAAGAAATATTACATTTAAAGTTAATTTACACGGCGAACAATCGCACAGAAATACTTTATAGACGCACTAAAACGTATCTCAAATGCAAATAAACAATATTTAGTTGTATTTTCAACTCTAATCTTATTTGCTGAGGGTTTAAATTGGATTTATACGAAAATAACACGCTACCATCTCATGTTATAAGAGCAAGGACACACTTGCGTTCTGAATTAGCGATTTATATAGCAGACAGTTTTCTAAAATTTTGAACGATGAATGTTTATTGTTCCAATTACATACATATATCATTGTGTGATCATGTTCTCTCTGTATGCAAGTGACGTATTTTCCTCATAATCGCAAATAACAGTGACGGTGGTACAATTAATCATTTTTATCTTAGAATTAAAGAGAAAATGGTTTAGAAGTTGCGAGATGTTGGAATTTCCTTGTTCATATAATATCACAGTTATGTTTCAGTTTTATTAAGGTAAAAGGTAGTATATGATTTGGTTCCGTAAATAACTTCCGAGGTCTGTGTCTCGAGACAATATTACGCAGAACCAAACTTTAATGTAACCGTAATTCTATAGAAAAAATTCTTGCTTATTCGCTTTACGGTACTTTGGTGTCTACTGCGATTTTTTAAAAGCAATTTGTGTACAGAAAATGAAATCATAAACAAGAAGTGCATAAAGTAAAGTAAATTTATTTCAATATCTACTATGACGGATAGATATTGTTAGACTAAGAGAGTTCAACAATATTTAGACAAAGATCTTATTTTACGATCCAATAAAATGTTCGTATAAAACCTACTTTCTGAATGCTATTATTGCAAAATCTTTTTTAATCTTTTGTACACAGATCCTAAGACTTATTTATAATACAAGGTGGAAACGTCAGTGCTGTTAGGAGCACGCGGTGCCGTCGTGAATGAATTATATATAAATAAATCGCGTGTATGTTCGTGTAAACGATGTTACAAAACGTTATACTAATATATTATATAAATATTTGCTAGAATAATTTTATGTGTTTAAGCAGATCTTTATGAGATAATAAAAAAATATATTATCTTGCTAAAGTAATAAATCATCAATTAAAATAAACTAAAAGCTTACATTGTCATCCTTTAACAGATTAATCCAACATTTGCCAACGATCAACGAGAAGAAGCGGCAAGAAACTCTGGTAATCGTTCGGATTTATACGGATTATAATAAATACAGATTCATAATTCAATTCAATTTTATATATTCTGCTCTCTCAACGAATACTAAGTGTGCGACTTTCTGTGTTTAATACTTGAATATAGAAAATTGTACATGCATAAATTTCTTTAGTACCTACTCATTATTATTAGAGGAAATTTGATTATATCCTCGGTTCCGTGTTATATAAAAACATATACAGACTTAGCGCATATTTGCTATTATATTTATTAAACAAACGTATGTTTTTTATATAAAATAAAATTTAACTAATTCGAGGCGACCCTACGTCTTCCTCACATTCGTTTGCTAGCAAGTCTTTGTTTGTAAGGAATTTGACTATATCAACCTCCATAAAGGAAAAATGGTTAATACAACAAGCGATACCAGTCTATAAAATCTAATATACGTACGTCTTGTATTATAATTAGTCTATAAATTATCAAATCCATAAAAGGAAAGCTAAAAATGACTTTTCTACTATCGCTTAATAAATTTATCAAATGCCACTTTTATCAACACGTCTTAAACGAACAAACGTATATACGAACAAAGGTTCGCCTGTTTGTTTCTCCCAATTTACAGAGGTCAAACACCGCGAGATAAAAAATTATTCGCATCCTGTTCTGTTGAATGTTTTTATTGGGAGCAGAGACGAGCAAAGGGGCCCGATGCTACGCGACCACTATTCATATATATCGTTACTTTAATGACGCGGCGTTAATGACTTGTTTTCTTTAGGTATCGTATGATTGACTGAGGTTCCGCTTCTGTTTCACAGACTATCTTATTTATATTACAGGTCTAAAAATATTGTTATCTTTTTCTGATATTTGTGGTTAAAAAGGATAAGTTAGTGCCTGCCTCATTGGTCCAGTGGCTAGTTAATAAGGCTGTAGACCCCAAGGTGTGTTCAAATCCGGCTGGCGCCACGGCGGCCAATCTCAGGCGTGACTAGACCCCGCAAGATATTTTGCGCACAAGTAACATAAGTACACTCTCTATTCATTCGCTCTTATAATCCGATGGGACGGCAATCCGACCCGACCGGAAAGAGTTCAGACGGGACCAAAGGTTTAACGTGCTTAAGGACCTGTACTAGGCAGACGAGTGTCATCAAAGTTTATAGAAATATATATTCCAATATATCTTTTTATGGCGAGACGGTGGTAAGAACGCGTAAATCTTAACCGATGATCGTGACAAACCTATATTTGTATTATACTATAATTTCACTAAAATTCTGCCACATGTGTATTCCACCAACCCGCACTTGAGCAGCGTGGTGGAATAAGCTCAAAACTTCTCCTCAAAAAGGCTCACCCTTTTTGAGGCCTTCAGCCCAGCAGTGGGACATTCACAGGCTGTTATAGATATCTTTTAATTGTGAGATCCATAATCAAATAATTACTGTATAAAAATTCATCAGACTTAATAGTTGCTATAAATAATTATAATTAAAATACACGTATAAGAAAAAATATATTTTAAAACCATCCAAAAATAAGTTGAGTCGTTAATTAAACAGTGTTTCCGACAATTATTTTTAACGGTTACCGTAGTTTTATATATAAAATATTTTGTTTAAGTATTTTCTTTTATTTTTAAATTGATATTAATCATAAGTACCTATTCGTTTAATGAGAGTTGATGAATAAATTTTTTGTCAGTTTTTAATGTTGTAAATGGAATGGTGTTCTGTTTTAAAAATTATGGTTATTAGATAGGGTTTTTAATTTTACAGGTGCATCTATATTCGGGCACAAACTTAATGATATTATTATTATTTATTAATTTGTCTATACAAATTATACTATAATTGCTATATTTATAATTATAATTATACTATAATTACTATAATTGCAGTAAGTTTGCTTGCTGAGCTATCTTAGCAAGCAAACTTACTGCCCTCCCAGATTTCGTACGGCTGAATTATGTTTTTTTTTTATAATAAAAATTTGGAACCCGGATAGCAGCGCAATCCTCTGGTTTCAATGTAAATCATTCGGGGACTCATTCAAACACACACAAAGAAACAAGATACCAGTATCATCGTTAGGATGTAATGCAGAGCGCCTAACTCAATTTATTTATAAAAAAAAATTTACATGATATAATCATAATTTTTTCACACATGTTATTATAATCAATTAAAGATTATATTAGTACAAAAAAAAATATTAATTAATTTACATAAAGGTGCGGATTCCAAATACAGTATTGAAAGTAAACATATGCAAACGAACTACTATTTTACTAAAGTAAGCAAACATTACAACATAATGCGCAAGGCACTCATACAAACTACATTTAAAAACACTCTAAGCGACATATTACAAAGAAAGTTATTCGGGAGCTGATTCAAAAGATAATTTAGAATATTTTTTTCGTAATATTTTCAGTTTTCTTACGCTTTATCTTATCTTCTATCTGTGGATATGAAAGATTTGAGCAACAATCATCGTTATCATATAGTAAGGATGTGATAATTGTTGAACTTCGGACGCACCTTTTATTATTCACGATTGGTAAAAAAATTCTTGTAAAATCTTAAAGTTAAACCATTAAAATAGGAATTCAACTAGGGATAATAAAAGTATAGCATAAATAAAAAGTATCGATATGGAAGCGCAACGGTTTACGTCCCGCCTAGTGAAGAATAAGTCGCAGATTCGATCCTTACCTTGGACTAATGTCCTAACACAAGCTGTATAATTCGAAGGGTAAATAGTAATATAAGTAATCCCTTAAAAATTCACTATGCTCTTTAATCTATTCTCTTTAATGTTAAAATACATTCTACGTCACACAAATAAACCCACAACTATCAGTTTATTATAGGTAATAAGTGTTGTTTTCAACGACATATATGTAAGCTCATACGCATAACATATAAAAGAATATATATAAGTGGATATATGTGTATGATATTGTGAAGGCATTGCACGCACATCCTCAAAGCAAGTTCAACAACCTGTCTATGTGGCTAAGCCGCATTGTGTAAAACTTAGATGAGTTTAAATGAAGTCGTGTATCATCCGACTGTTATACGTACCTTGGTAATTGTATTTATTTTAATCATTAATAATATAATACATGAGGATTGCACGTTAAATAACTTAAGTAAACCTGTCTACGCTATTACGACTAATCGTAAGCCACTAAACCGATTTTGATAAAATTTGTTATAAAACAAGCTTGAACCCCGAGGAAGGACGTAGGCACCTGGCACAAAAAATGCGGGCGAAGCCTCGGGTGCAAATAAGTTATTTACATATTTAATATACATACTTTAACTGATAGGTTTCCAAAGAAATAGACACACAAAATACGGTAAACCTAAGTCTTTAGGTAAGTTTTGAACATAAATCATCACTTAATTTTTTGGGGCTATTCATGGAGCGTTAAGAACTATGCCCTTATTAGTACCTGTAAACATATTTTACGTAACAAAAAAATGTAGATTAATTATGTATGTCATTAGAATAATAGAGCTATAATTATAATACTTCTATGATAAAATACTTGATCGTTTCCATATAGACTTAACAGACATGAAGTGTTCCGAATTTCGCATAGTATGTATTTAAATCTTACATTTAAATTATTACAAAAAATCTATAAAAAATGATGAGCGATACAATTAGAATATATTTAACAAACAATTAAAAGCTAATCCCTCCAAAGTCTTTCATTTGCATCATTAAATAAACGACGGATATTTTTTATGGAATTTTAAAATGGAAATTTACAATAAATCTATAAAATATTATATAAAATATTTATGAAATTATAGTACTTATTTTTCTTGCTTTGCAATTTGAAGAGTAACATAGGTTACTTTTTATCCCGGAAATTTTATATTTACCCGAACATTAATCGGGAGCGAAAGCGCGCGATAATTTGTTTTATTTAGGATTATATAATTATAAAATTTGGTTATCGATATATCCTGGGACATTTTTCACACACGGCCATCTGATCCCAAATTAAGCTTGTACAGAGCTTACTATGGAATACTATGGAAACCAGACAACCAGAATACTTATATAGATAATTACAACCAGACTCAGGACAAACAGACGTGTTCATGCATAAAAATATCTGTCCTGGGTGGGAATGGAACCCACAACCTTCGGCGTGAAAGGCAAGCATCCACCAACCAGACCAACCGGCTCGTCGAAAAATGAATTTAGAAGACTGAATATTAAATCTATTTAAAGCGTTTACAATAAAAACCGTATGATAGCATTATCAACAAATATTCTCCAGTAGAAAAAAAGCCTAAACATAATAAACGTCGCCACGTAAAGCGCTTCAAGCACAGCGAGAGTTCATTTTTTAACATTAAACAAAATTTGATGTATTATTATAGATACGTGTGAAACGAAACTATTTTAATAATCTCTTTTGTTTTTCCTAGTCTTTGTATGTACATTATATTGAATTGGTTTGGAGAAATCTTGGAACATAAATGAGTTTTAGATTGCATTATAATGTACTACTGTCTAGTTTCTTGTAGGATTACTCGCAGTCGAGAACTCTTCGTCATCATCATCGACTTGGTGGTTTTTATTCTTGACGTTTGCTTTTTATAGACTAGTTTTCGCGTATTAGATGTTAGGTATAAAAAGTAGACTATATCCCTCCTTGAGGTTCGAGCTTACTTATCAGATTCAGTGTAATTACATCAAAATCGGTTCAGTGGTTTAGCCGTGAAAGCGTAACAGATAGACAGAGTTACTTTCGCATTTGAAATATAAGTATACATTATTTAAACTTTTCTTCTAACGGACTTATTTGTGAAGTCATTCAACTTTAGACAAAGATCTGAAATGTGATACTATGAAAAAAACTAAACGCTAATGACTAAATACATTAGAAAGTAATCTATCAAAAACGATACGAAATACCGACGGATACAACAAAAGAAGCGAAAATAGTCACAAATACAAAAAAGCAAGAGAAAACGTTAAATCAGAAGAGGCAAAACGTCCTTCCACTCCAGATGTTTTCTTCACGTCCCTCTCTAACGCATTTCGCTATCTCTTTTACACCTGATCACGTTCTCGACATGCGCACGATGCATGATCCAAAACACACGACCAGTCGACCAACTAATCGCAATAAACCATGTAACGAAGCGAAGATTTCACTCAGTTGCTCTACAAGTTTGGAGATCGTGGGATTAATATTAATATGGCTGCCAAATATATTTGAGTGTGTTTCTTGGCATCAGTTGCTGGTTTAGTAAGACGTCGACTTACAAGGCAAGGTTGGAGACGATATTACATCTTAGTCCCTTCGAATAGAAAAGGTTTTAACTCTCTCGTTAATAAATGTATCGATTCGTTTTATCGTTAATCGATTTGGAGTTAAGTTAATTATAAAGTACGTGCAAAGGCATGTCAGTCCTTTGTAAGTGAAGTATTAGTTTCTGACTTAATAAGTTCCTAGTTGTGTAGTAATTACTTTTTGTTATAAACAACGATCAATGAACATCATTATATTTTCATTTTCGACTCACGTTGTGAATATGTAGTTAGTAATATAAACTTATTAGTTAGTTAGGTTAGTGAGTCTTTTTTTATGAGACGTTGTATACGCTTTTACAACAGGATCCCAGAAAACGTTCAAAAATATTCAGTTGCAAAATTTAAAAGAATCGTTAAGGAACGCTTGTATGCTTAAAGGATATTACACAACCAATGACTTTAAATGATTGCACACCTTGGGAATGAAACGATCGCCTTCAGGTTATTTAAAATTAAAAATAAAATGTATATATAATTCGGCTTATGTTGTATATTACTTATTGTAGAGGATGAGATATAAAAAAAAACCGCTGAGTTTCTTTCACCAGTTCTTCTCAGGTCTGAGGTGTTTATTTCCGAACCGGTGGTAGATTTATGACAATCAATAAGTAAGTGTAGGCACTTCTATATTGAACAAAGATTTTTGACTTTGAAAATAAAATATATATATATAAACTATAAATAACCGTAATGCTAGCTATTATCATATAACATCTTCCGACATACGCAAGAATCTTTGAGAATATACTTGGGTCTTGGAGCCATGGAGTGCTAATCATTTCGGTAAGCATTTTAGTTTCCATTAATGGAAATTGAAAGAACATACAAGTCAATTATTGTTTTGGCAGCAGTTGCGTTGCGTTAGCAAAACAATCACTAGTTCGTGAAAATAAAGTGACCAAAAACGTTTCGATACTGAGATTCTTTCGCCGGTTTCTGCTCGGGTCCGAATATTTTCTTTTCGAAACCGGTAGTTTTTTACTTTGACTATCAAAAAACAAGAGTGAATTTAAGTTTGACAAGGACAAACTAGATGGATAGGTTTCGAATATTATTTCAAAGAAAAACTTGGAATTAATTCGACATTTTGAAATCATAAGTCAATGACATTGCAGCAAAAAATTGTATCAACGAATTTCAATTTAACAAGTCTGCTTTGGAATACGGTGTACCTATTTAACGTACATCTACTGTTGGTGTCAATTCTATGTGTCATGTAGGTACAGTTGTTATCCTTTTCATTTGTATATGCGGTAAAGGGGGATAGCAATACTTTTTAGTTTAGTCGTATAAGAGAATCGGTGGTATTGTTTTAGTTTGCAAGTGTGGTTTCATTATAACTATTAATACAATGTTAAATTTACTTTGAACTTTTGTCAAATCGATTTATCATTGTTTTGCGTTATCTCTCGTGTCGCCTTGCCTCTGCATTTCCCGGTCTTTTATGGACCTTAATGCTTTCATTTATAGGTTATTTTTGAACAGTCGAATGAGGACGCTTATCTGGTTCTTTGAGGTGAATGCACTTACAAAATAATATACGAGTCCTACTTTCTCTATACACAAATAAACGCCTTATGAAAATCTATGTTTAATGACACATGTATATAAAACTATTTAATAAAGATCATTATTTTTAATAGCAACATATACGTATATGATAAACAAATAACGAATTATTAAAAAATATTTTAAAAATGAATAATATTTAGTCTAAAATATACAATAAAATTATTAGAAACAAAGACTTTTAATCAAAAACAAAAATCATAATACAAATGAAACACGGAAGAGTTATAACGGTAACAGGTCAAGGATAACAATAAATTGAGAATTTTTTATTAATTACATTTAAATGGAAGGTAAACGATGCTATTTATTAAGGATACGCGGATAAATACTAGTATTCATCTAGTAAATTAGGGAGAGGGTTTTGGGTATAAAAGCCTATGCGCTTGAGGTTCAAGCTTGCTTGCTAACCTTGAAAGCGTAACAGACGGACAGATTTCCTTTCGCATTTAAAATATTAATTGATTTGCAATATATATATTGCATATATATAACAAATGTACGAAAACGTTACATTGTATTGAAGTAGATGAAGATAGATCAACGCCCTAATTCCTGTACATCTGAAGCTAATAATAAAAATTAAGCCCAGACAAATAGCTACTACAGACAAGATGCCGTCACGTCTGTTTTCATGCCAATTTCGAAAACATATGAAACAATTTTAAAGTTCTGCAGTGCCTATCAGGATCTGACTATCAGAAGCGTCTGTTTTCCAGATTTCATTTATTCATAAGACGATTTCTGAGAAAGACTTAATGATACTTATCTAAGTTAAACAAGCTGTGACGAACAAAGAACGAAGTTCGAGACGACCTAACATTCGGTATTCAAGACGCTGGTTGAAAAGTAAAATAGGTCGATTAGGTTTATTTTAATATTGAATTAAAGTATTATAAAATGTTAATAGCAATTTAAAGATTCTATCGTTCACAAAAATAATAAATTTGCGATGTAATTCTTAAATTTTGCTTGACAACCGAGTCAAAATAGCTTTTATCAGCAATCTGGCTAAATGTTTGAAACAATATTTGCTTATTTTTTAGCAGATCATAGCACGTTATTATTAAGTAAATTATAAACGTGATTTGAAGATAGATTTGGTGGCTATTTCAGACATGCCAAAATACTAAAAATGTTTTAAGGCTCAAAATCTTGTGTATTGATTGATGTATATAATTATATTACATGATCAATATTTTTAACAATATAATGTATACGTATATAGTAATACAATATATTCTAAATGTGCCAATAACTTTTTATACTTTATATGAAATAAAACAATATGAAAGTGTTCATTATATATTTGTATGAGTTATTGTCAGTAAGCAAAATTCAGTATAATTTATGTTTATTCCAAACAGTTTATATACATAGTTGTTAGTAATACAATTTTACATACTTTCATTGTAAATAACTTTAAAATATTTTAGTTGTAACTATTCGTTTAATTAATTCATTAAAACATTTAAACACACAGAGAAATTAATGTTCTACTAGTAATATTAACTCATATACCCTTCGTATAAATGTATTTATAAATAATATGTTAATTTTTTAATCAGCCTAAGCTAATTAACATAAACAAATGCATAGCAATTTTATTACCTGATGTTGGAAAACTGCGTAGTTGTGCGATATCTACAAATATCAATATTATTGAATTGAAAACAATCGTTAATAACAAAACAACTTGTTTTTAACCTTGGATTCAACACACATTGATTAAATGTTTTTTTAGCAGAAGCAATGCTTTTTAGCTCATATTTCGCAGCTTGTAATTCCTAACCTAAAATACCCAATGCATACATGCATGCAAGCTATTTTATATTTGCGTTAGTCGTAACTAGTAGGTAAATGAAAATCTCTACTTTTCATGCTTTATATTTTGTTATGTGACGAACGTAACCCAAAAAATCTTTAAATATATATTTTTTGGTAATGTACAATTTCGGCTAAAATACTTTACTACCCATCACCGATATTATATGAAGTCTTACGCAAAAACATATATAATAATAAAGAGTTGATATTAGTATAGTCGTAAAAACGTCCATGGATCGGGGCCGGTAGCTAAAGTAGCCTTTTATATGCGTCGACGGCACTTCGCCTCACGCATAGAATGTAAATGAAATGAACGCGTTCGTTGGATAAAAACAATATTCATTTGTAAGATGATTATATTGTATCTGTTGAATTTATGTACATTTTATTACATAAACTAATAATCTTAGATTCTAAAACATAAATCACATCTAAATGATAAAAAATTATGAACATAAATTTAATACGACCATTTAATGGTGTCACGACATTTATGTATTAAAAATATATAATATATTTCCATAAATCGTCCTTGAAAGCGATTCAATCGCAGTAACCTATTCAAATTGCGCACAAGTTTTGCTAGTTTTCACGCGGAAACCGGACCACCATTTTGTTTTGCGTACTAAGTTCATTTTGGATTTAGATATGTTATCCTTAAGATAATTTGATAGTTATCAATTGTAGGTCAAATTTATTTATTTTTATTCAGTTTAAAAGGCGTAATTGATTTAAATATACAAAGGGTTTATTGCGTCTTCAAATTGAAACGAAGTGACACTACAACTTGTGACCATCGTTTTGAATTCAAAACAACTATGGTGGATTCAACTTTAATTAAAGAATTGAATGTAACTTTAATTTAAACTTTGTTTTATGTAAGAAATTCATCAACATCATCATCGTCGTATTTTATTTAAAAAAAAAAAAAGTAAGTATATTAATTGAAGCCGAGATGGCCTAGTGGTAAGAACGCGTGAATTTTAACCGATGATCGTGGGCTCAAACCCGGGCAAGCACCACTGAATTTTCATGTGCTTAATTTGTGTTTATAATTCATTTCGTGCTTGGCGGTGAAGGAAAACGTCGTGAGGAAACCTGCATGTGTCTAATTTCATTGAAATTCTGCCACATGTGTATTCTAACAACCCGCATCGGAGCAGCGTGGTGGAATAAACTCTAAACCTTCTCCTTAAAAAGGCAGAGGAGGCCTTAGCCCAGCATTGGGACATTAACAGGCTGTTACTGTACTGTATTAATTTATGTGGGTATATAAAATGTTATTAAAATAAATATTATGAACCACCTAACGAGGTTATCAACTTCCATGACAACAAGAGACGTTAGTGTTAAGATATCATCATTGGTGATAATAACAAATGTAAATGTTTACTAAAAGTTATCAGTGCGAGCGAAGAAGATTATTGATCTTGTAATTTTTACATAAACATGTCACATCGTTATTTATTCGACTTTTATGTTCACCTTTTTAAGTTACCAAGCGCGTAAACTGTTCATTATTTCATTGATTTTGCATAAATACATAAGTCGTATAAGTCCTTGGTACATATTATCAGAGTAATACGAAGTAACCTCGTTCTCAAAAATCAATTTATTTGCATTATTTCCTTTGTTGGACAGGACAATAATATAATTACTCGAAGGATTTTAATATCTACTGTTGTTTATATTTATATAAACGGCCACAACAATATATGGTTTATGGTTAAATATATTTTATATACTCTAAAGGTAAGCATTTTTTTATTCTAAAAACCATCTGAATTCGACTTTGCCGTTTATGTGTGAAGCTTACAAGCATGGCTAAGGCGTTTTTATATTCGAGAGCAAGTTTTTGTTGTACATGACGTCATATCGACACATGACATGACAACCTTGGAACTAACACAAAGGTACTTAGGCGCCGAGAAACAAGGAAATAAAGAAAAGACTGAATTGAATTAATATCGCCATTCCGAAGTTAATATATTATAATATAATTAAAATATTTATTTGTGCTATTGTTAAACAAACGATTAATATATTCTAAAGTTGGTATTAGTGGTCATGATTGTTTTTGTACAAATAAAGTATTAAAGCATCATTATAAAAATAAGAAAAATGTAAAGAAAAAACGAACAATGGTTAATATGTTAACTAAGTATATAGAAATATATTTTATAAATGTTCAATAAGGTGTGGTTACCATTGAAGTAATTATAGCAAGTCGCCAACCAAGTCCATGTCTAGAATATTGACGTTTGTAAATGTTATGTAAGGTGAAATGCTCATGGATACAGTTGCATATATAAACATTTCTAAAATATAAGTTTCAGAACAACTCAGAATGGCGATAGTAACAACTGATACTATATAAGTGGTTATTAATAATATTATATAAATTTGCAATTCGTATAAAAATTACGCCATGTGGTTATTTGGAATTATAGCGAAACTGGCACAGCCATCCGTTTTGAAAATAAGGTATTGTTTTCCAAATATAAATATTACATTCGTAAATGCGCTTCAAAATTAAAGAGGCGACTTAAATTATATTTGGATAATTTTTTGAAAAATTCTCGTTATGTGAGATAAATTACATATAAGTTCACAATTGTATACATGATAATTCAAATTAGGTTTCACAGTAAAATTATAATCGTGCATATTTCCATAGGATGAAAATAAGGAAAATGAAAACGACTAAGATAGTTGGTCATTGACATTACTTTGAATGCTTGGAAATTGTCCAAACCAGCGTGGTTAGCAGGCGTAAGACACGTGAGCATTCCATGTTCAAGATATTTGTTTTAAAGAATAGTAACTTCACACGTTGAACGTCGAAAAAATTATTAACACCTGAGTCACAAACTATTAATGATTATTTTTTGCAGTATGCTTAATATATCGTTTGACGGGCCGGTTGGCGTTGTTGGTAGATACTTGACTTTCTAGTTGAAGGTTGTGAATTCGATTCCCACCCAGGATAGAATTTTTTTTGCATAAACATATCTGTTTGTCCTGAGTGTGGGTGTAATTATCTATATAAGTAATTTTAGTTATGCTAAAATATTGCACACCTCTAAAACTAAGCGGCTTTGTAGTGATATATTGTCAGTGTATTTTTTATATTGAATGTACACAAAAACGAATATAATATTTTTCTCGTAAACGACTTTAACATCGAAACAATTTCATAAATTAGTATTGTATGATTATACGTGTCTACTTGTTAATTATATGTAATTTTTTCCCCTTTGAACGCTGAAAGAAATCTCTTCAAGGGATACGCATGCCTTTTACACCGAGTTCTCGTTTGGTATCGTTTTTTTTTCTCGTACGTATAATATTTGTTAAATAAATAAATCGTAAATCTGCTTAAATTGCATAAGACTTCTGATGAGCTTTAAGCCTTCATTTTTATTATGATAATATACATATTCAATATAATCGTATAAATAAGTTGTCGATGTGTTTTTTTTTCGATTCCAAATGGTAATCCATTAAATTAACATTGAACAAGCTTTCACATTGTTTTAGTTTTATGGTTTGTAAAGGATGTTCGCGCTCTGTGATTGAACCAGACTCTAAATAAATTTTCTTTTTAAGTTTGTTTACAAAACTTTATCTAATTAAATATTGAGATAAAACCTTATTCGTACGAATTATCGAAGCAGGAAACTAATTACATACAACAAGTAAATAATTTTAAGATAGTAAAAAAGTTTAATTTACATTATTTTTAAACTAACGATAAGACTTTCTAAATAATATCAAAGCGTTTGATAGACGTAATCATTTTTTATTAATAAAAGAAAACGTGATGCAAGAGAGGTATCCTTAATTTTGTATACTTATTTCACTTCAATTATCACACACGTGAAGTTGAGAGAGGGGATGGCTTACGTGACTACTGCAGCGTTCGACTCCACCTTTAGTGTTCCACAAGGCTGTAGTAAGACAACTTTTATAACATTTCCGTTACATGTTCCCTTTGAATATTCTATTGGCCCTTTTACTAATCAGTTATGATGAGAAAACAAAACTATAGAAATCGCTTTATTGTTTTTATTTTTAGTGCACTAAAATTTAAATAATAAACATTTCGTTTCACAGATTTTAATGGACGTTTTGGCCTATATTGCACGTAAATAATCGAAATGGTGATTGAACAGCAAATGCCGCCGACATTTAAACAATAATAATACGTGGTCTATATTTGGGTCGTAAAAATACCATTAAATCGTGTTGTATGTACCGAACATTCAGTTGAATCTTCAATCAATTTGTTACATTTAAAAAGTTTATTATCATCACATGATGATTTTTTTCTTAATCATCATGACGGTTATTATAAGTAACTGTCGGATAATACGTGTGACTAATATAAATGAACAGTAATTTGCACACAAGAAACATGTTTCAGATAACTGTGACGGCCTTACTGGGAAGTACATGGACTTGGGACTGTCGGGAATGCCAAGCGAACTTAGCACCTAAACGTGTTTGACTAGATTTTCCGTTTTCGTAGCAGATAGCATATATACCCATATCAGTTGATCATGTAACATTTTATAATTATATAACCTTGATTAAAAGCACTTAAAGCAAGTACCATTTAATTGTCGGTTTGCAAAGCTAGCGGGTGTCCAAGGCGCCGAGTGCGCCCCGAACATCGGAATACCCACTAAAATACCAGCGGTACCCTTTCCGTCTTAACGAGGAGTGCCACGGGATCGCTTTCGCATGCTACCGTGACAACTTGCAATGATCCCTAATAAATGGGAAAAAGGCAAGCGAATAATGTGAAATCTGTACATGCATGTAATTTGTCAATTGTTTGTTAAATGTTTCCTTCAAATTTCACACATATTACAAAATACATTTTTAAACGCAGACGCATTGTTCTAAAATGTTTTATTTAATAAAATTTGGATTACAGATTATACTACAATTTTAACATGATAGTTAAAAATATATTTTTTTATACGCCATTAGTATATTAACAATAGAATATAAGGAAGTCATCATTTAAGCGCGTCACACAGAAACAATGGATTCTTCAAACAACTACGTCTATTAGACCCTAATCTCGAACAAATAGAACAGGTATAGCTTGCGGATGTTGCAGAGATTTTCCAACTACACTATAAACTATACTTCTTGACTCGGTAACTTTATTTGTATAAATTATGTTTCCAATCAATATTTTAATCCAAAGATTTTTTTTATATATAATAGGAAGACGGACGAGCATATGGGCCACCTGATGATAAGTGGTCACCAACGCCCATAAACATTGGCATTGTAAGAAATGTTAACCACAGCTTTCATCACCAATGTACCACCAATCTTGGGAACTAAGATGTTATGTCCCTTGTGCCTGTAATTACACTGCCTATTTCTTTTGTATCTTAGTAAATGTTTTCAAATTATGAAAATAACCGTCATATTCCAACACATTATTAGTTGACGATGAGACGTCTTAAACCGCACCGAAGATCAATCACTTTAGCATTAAGGATCGATAATACATCGTTGAACATAAATACTAAATAAACAGGAATTAAATACAATAAAACGATAAATAATTCCGTGTTTGTGTCTCAGTAGACTATCTTAATGATGAATTAATGTCGTACTCGTGTTTATGAAATCAATAAAATCAGAGGATAGTAATAAAGATATTGCTAACATTGAAATGAAAGAAACAATTATTCAATTTGTATGTTGATAAGGGTGCGCCGGCGCAATCAGCCTCGTTGGCCATTAGCGATATCAGTTTAATTTAATTATTCACATTTATAACACTATAATATTGTTTATTAAATTTCTTTGTTTAAATTTCGATAAAAGAATACAATTATTTTTAAAGTAACAGCGTGTAATTATCTCATTTTCGGGCTAAGGTCTCTACTGCCTTAGAAGATAAGATTCGGAGCTTATTTTTTATATTTAATCTGTTTATTTTATGCTTACAGAATTATTATTATCAAAATCAAAACATACATATATAAAATCAGAATATAAAAAAGAAATTTTGAATCAACACTGCCTAAAATACTACGATAATTGCCCTAAAATATATTATCATATAACGTTCAGTGTTTAATGTTATTATTTATAAAACAATAACGCATAGTGACAGATAACAGGTCGTGTCATTGATAAAAGGGCAACACGGTCATGGCAAGAGGCATATCGGGAAAAATAATTAGAAATAATTACATTATTAATAGTCATAATGTGTAGTTTGACTATAAGATGGACAATAGAGAGATTAGAAAAATTGCATATTATACTTCATTTGATAATATATAAAAAAACAAATATCCAAGGTCCAAGGTTCAAATACAAGCTCGGGTCGATAAATTTCATCGGATTATAATAGTAAATGTGCATTTGTGTTTGCACAATCAATTGCCTTTCAGAGTATTTATTACGATAAAGACGTCAAATTATTCTATGTTTTATTGGTCAGGTTTGTGCAAATAGAAATAGCAAGCAGACAAATATGCAATAATTATACATTTAAATAACTGGGATTTCGTTTCGTAAATACAACTTGTATTAACATTTATCTTATCGCTTATTTGATATCGGATTGATAGCAGATCCCTGAACCGGATCTACATATTTGATGAATCGTACGAAATCACCCGCCCCCAACGAATGAAGGTCGAAATGGCTGGATAACATTGGCAGACCTATCCGTATCTGTCATTGGTGTATTGCTATTTTATGCATCGTCTAAAGCGGATTTTGACGGCCGTTTCAATGACAATTATTTTTAAATATTTAAAATCATATTACGATCATTTTCATTTAATTCAGCGTAAGAAACTAAGTAGAAAACATTTGATTAAGGCTTCGTCATAATTCTAAAGATTTTCCTATTTCTTTTTGGTTAAATGAAACTAATACAATCCACTACAAAATACGACAATGCAAAATTGATATTTTTAGATATCAAAAATGTATCCCAGGTAAAATGGTTTAAGATTGTTTCTATCGCATATTATGTAATAACCCAGGACATAAATTGAATTCTGATAACAATGACAACGCTAGTCGGTACCTGACAATATATATATAATTAATTATTTATTTATCAAGACTTATTTTCCCTTGTATGTACTAGTTAACAATTTTAACATACATTCAGTGTACTTTAAACGTTACATTAGTACTGACCCCCTGAATCGACTGAAATGAGATGAGATTTGTATTATTTTAAGCAAAATCCTAGACCGAGGTGAGAGATCGAGTAAAGTAAGCCAAGGTTCGGCGAATCATGCTCCTAGTCACGTATTATCTTAGACACAAATATAAATAAACTAAACCTACCAACGAATAAAACCAGGAAGAAATTGTGGACATTAATGGTTCATTATATTAGTAGGACGTTAACACCGCCATTACTATTTGTTTAGTGTTGCCTTAAGAAAATTAATAATGCAAACATTTTAACTGGTAAAGTCTGATACGTAGTTATTATAGTAACGTACTTTATATATATATATATATATATATATGTTTTATTTCCAGGCCATTACCAAAATTGGTTTGCTAAGTTTATTTTGATCAATGTATTGTTTCGAAGAGGACATAATGCATTGTCAGTAATGTTGCTCATAATTATTATCGTTTTTATATTGCATCTGCAGACAAGACTGTGTAACTATTTTATTTGTATATATATGAATAACACTCCTGCGATGTTTCCGGCTTTGACCAGTGATATTTCGTGTCGAGAGAAAGTAAGAGGCCCGATATGTTTCTCCGCTCAAAATTAAAAAAGTACATTGTGTAAGCATGGCAACATTCAAAAAAATGTAAGGATGAATATTATTATTCCTCATCGATATTTTGCATATTGACATGAGTTCAGGCTTAAGCATACCGAATTTCATCGTAATCAGCTCAGTGATTTAGCAGTGAAAGCGTAAAAGACACACACAGTAAAATTCACAGCATTTATAATATTAGTATAAATTACTTAAGATTCAAATATATTGATTTTAAGTGTTTTTATAAGCATTTTTTACCTACTCATAGCTTACTCTGTAAGCTTATACATAAAGTGAGTTTCCAAATTAAATTAATTTGTAAGTAGTCAATTCGTGTTCTGCGTTAAAGGAAAACATCGCTAAGAAACACGTTCGGTAAGAATTACTCAGAAATATTTACCCACAAAATATGTCATTGCAAATTATATAGACTTTTTGATATTCTATATAATGTTTGTGAACGGTAATAGCAGATTATAATCATGTATCCATTAAAATACTTCGAACAGGGTATAATAGACCGGCACGGTGTGTTATGACGTCACAGTACAAAGTCCACGCATCTAATTGGAGAGTACAATGGTTCGGGCGATGATAGTCTATCAAAATAAATACATTTGAACTTAGAACTATTGATGAAAAAAAAAATTGCTAATAGAAAATATTTCAACATAATAAATACATGAGTACATAACCTAACATTATAATTTACCTTAAAATATATAAAAATACGATGATTTTTTACGTACGTTTCTTGAAATAAGCTAAATTGTTTATTGCTAAATTTCATTGTTAAAGTATGTTGCAATAGTTATATTTATTTTAATGCAGATGTAATTGCAATTTTTGCTTATGTTATCGAAACTTGAGACTAAATTATGATTTTTATTATACTTAAAATTTTATAAAACTGTCATTTCGCAATAAATTTTAGGTAGGTAATATTTTATATTGTTTGTACAACGTAGATAAAAGTTGTATAAGACAAAATGCAGTAATAAAACAAGCCCGCAATTTAAATAAATGCTTATATGATTTATTTAATGGGGACATTTAAAAAATGCACATCGTACTGTAATGGAGTCTTACATATTATTACATGAAGATTTGAATAAAATATACATTACACTAAAGTTCCTTTGTATTTTAAGATAATGTTATTGAATGTCAAAGAAGGTTAGGTTAAAACTGTATCGAATTAGCAACACGACCTGAATATACATCGTAATTCACATTGTTAGAATAAAGTTATAATACGAGATTATTTTAAAATTAATAAGGATATTAATATCTAAATTATACTCGTCTGCTCGCCAGCGAACTTTATTTAGACGTCGTGAGATCTCCGAAGGTGTCGCAATTGTTAAAAGCGATTGCTTTTTACGAAAAAACCATGCAATTACTTTTAATTTTTAGTAAGAGGTTTTTAACATGCTAATTTTTATTGCGAATAAAACCTACTTGCATATAAAACATAATCTGCGCTATGATTATAACATATGTACCGTCGAGTTCTCTAAAGAAATTTTAAAGAACTAAAATGAATATATATCAACGTTTTTATATATGTTATAGTGAAGTCCACTTTCTTTCGACAAGAGAACTGTACATCTAATAAACTATCACAAACTACCCCAAGCCTAATTTATCTCATGTCTATGAAATAGATTATGTAGTGGGAAAAGATTTTTAATAAAATATAATACACCAAGTAATGCTTGAATGATCCTTGTTTTAAAAATTAAGCCGATTATTTTTTTATTGAAATTATTGTATCATTAGTGATTATAATGGGATGATTATTCAAAATGGTGGAACATAACACATTTTATGTATATTTCAGTCCTAATAATCATTATTTTGTAAGACCTAATTTACCAAACAATAATCAATTACATAAAACCTGTTTGGTACCTAATCTGTGCTAAAACAAACAAGTCTGAATTCGTACGCGAATGATGGTGACCTCACAATTAAATTGAGTTCTTCGGAGTTTGGACTCTCGTCTGTTCGCATTAAGGCCGCGTGTTAGCTACCCAGGTGATGCAATGACAATTTAATACTTACATGTTTTATTTTTAACATTTATGAGAGTTAAACATGATGTTATAATCTGTTTTGAATGATTAATGTTTCGGCTACCTGAGTTTGTCATTTCTTCGATTGTTTTTTCGTTTGTAATGAGACATTTGATTCAGTCATAAGTGTTTTTGATGTAATTTTTTTGTTTATTGTTAACAATGTTGTTAACTTTATTTACAAACCATCTTAGAATGCCAAATTAAATCGTAGAGAAAGCAAAATGTTGTTTTTTTTTTTATTTAAAAATATATTTTTCGATAAAGCAGTTTTCGTCTAACTAAGAAAGCTGAATAGGTATATGCGTTACTAGTTGAAATTAAAAAACAAAAAAAAACGTACATTCGTAGTTCGTACCGATCACGTAGCGAGCACGTGTTTATAGAGAGTCACAGCTGCTTGGCCGGTTTGGACTTTGGACTTGCGTTACAATCACCGGTCGCGGTGTTACGAACGCGAGAACGCCTTGCCTTGATTCCGTACCGAAGATAATCATTCACGCTTTGTTACTTGGCGCTAAATTTTATTTTTAATAATTAACTTATTGATATTTGTTGTTTATTTATGATTGCGATTCTGTATGCGAAGAGGTATTTTCGTGTTATTTAAAAAAAAAACATACAAATATCACCTATAAAAAGATATATGAATGATAATGTACTAACGTACAGTCAATTATTATTCAATGATGATTGTATATAGAAAGCGATACTTATATTACATTTTATAAGTCTAAGTATGAATCGATTTAATAACTATTATCGTGGTATTTTATACTTTAATAGCCACAATACGATTAAGACGACGAGTGTATTATTGTCGGCCGGTGACTTGTCATTTAAAAAATTTAATAAGGCTTAACTACTAATAAGATACTTTTTCGGTTTTACGCAACTATCATAAGATCGGCATTCAAACATATACATAGTTACCTATATACATATATAACCACTGTGTAGTTACCTAGTACACCTACATAACGAGGTAACTAAACTAACAGTTAAATTAACGAATGTATGAATTGATTTACATACATACATTGCTTTAACAAAAACAAACGTAGCGTAGGTACGAAATCTATATTTAACAAATTATAACATTACTATAATTACTATGGTGCTCCACTTTTCGACAATAAATGCTTAATTTCCTTGAACCGTAAAAATAGTCATATGAAATAAGAAACATTGTTAGATTGTCCTAAATTTAAATTATTATATCACATTGGAACAACGCCAAACATTTTAAAAGTTTAAGCGCCAAACACGAATATGCATTTTATTGCTAATTTATTACAATTAAATTATAAACTTCCTTTTTTAAGACACTTTAATTTTAAACCGGATATTGATAAATTAGGTGAGCCAGGTACTTTTTAGTGAAGGTGAGATATGACAATAGGAGGTACAAAGTCCACAAGGTAAAACTCTAGACGTCATAATATTGTAGAGAACGTGTCAATCGCTTTCTTAACAATACCGAATACTGTAATAATACATTATACAAATAATATGACATGTAATTTTATAATGTACCAATTACAAATTACAATTTCGTGTTCACGAGGATTTGTTTTGAAGTATTGTTTTAGTTTATGTTCAAGTTGCTTATTTATAAAGGCGAAGGCCGAATTAAAAATATATATATATTGCGAAATGGAATGATATCGAACCTATTTGAACCTCTTCACAATACGTTATTTTAAAATAAAAGTTTTTAAAAAATATTAATAAAAGTTTTTTTTTTAAATATTATTGTTAAATAAAGTGCTACTTACTTTTTCCAGACATTGCTGTCCAATCGAGTTAGGTTCCACCTTGACTTCCAAAATCACAGAGTTAGGTTGGCTGACTAACCACATTTTGAGTTTTATAAAACGAGAAATTTGCAAAATTTATTAAAAATTTAGGTCGAAATTACTCTCTGTTCTATATTCCAAACAAACACTCAGGTTTAATTTTTATCTCACACGCGTAAAAAATTTATTTAAGAATGTCTTTCGTAATTCGCTCTGTGAAATATTTATCGCGTATTCTTTGTGGAAGTAAAACTGTGAATACTTCCAAACGACGGCCATACTACGTTAAGTTTGCCACCGAAATGATAAAGAAACAGTGACGTGCTCAGTTACCGACTACTGGATTTGCTTGAAAAACCTAACGGGGTATCGATTATATTTGATAACATTTAATGCATTGCTCGTTTTATCTAAGCATGTACAGATATAGTGATCAACAAAAACTTCGATGTAGATTGCCAACGTCACATAAACAAATACGATATCGAGTTATGGGGCGAACGCTCGCTGTTGCATCTATTGGACGTCTCGTTTATCCGGCTTATATTAGACAAGGACAAAACGGGTAATGACGTATTACATATGTCATAACATTTAAATAGTAACCTAGAGCATTACTATATGGACATTATTATTGTATCCAAGCAGAATATTTAATTTTTATATAATTTGTATTTATAATAAAATTTTATTATTTGTTAATTGTATCTGTAAAAATAAAATATTCGTAATTTCAAATTTGCCACCTATGTTCTTGACATTTAGTGTGACCAGATTTTTTCATCAAAAGAGTAGTCACTTAATTTTAATACAGTATTCAATTTACATTTAGTGTATAAAAAATCAGAAATAACATGCATTATAACAAATTAATTAATAATTAAAAAAACTTTTTGTTTTTCAATAAAAACAATTGTATTGCTATTTTTAAAAATAATTAAAAATAGAATTAAATATGGTAGCAACATTTTGTCACTTTCTTTACAATTGTTCGTTCCACAAAATAAGTTTTATATACTTATTTATTTCTTTTAATTAGATAATACGCACTGTCATTATGGTTAAATTTATTGTCTATACATGTTTTTTATTTAATATTTTTTTTTTGTTTATAACAGTTTGAATAGTAAAACTAATGAAAAAAATATATTATACAACGTTCCGTTGCAAGCATATTCAACGAAGCACGAGCCGATGACAGCGCCAGTCGTGACAACATAATGGAACTAAAATAATCATATGACTACTTTTCGTCACGTCTGGCTTTGCTATTGATTTGTGTCTTGGTCTCGATTCTCTCCGGATAGTTTTTGTGTGTAACATTAGAAATGGCGAGTCAGACACAAGGAATCCAGCAACTTTTGGCTGCTGAGAAACGCGCCGCAGAAAAGGTTTCAGAGGCTAGAAAGCGTAAGTCAATTAAATGCGTTCTTAACAAATCATACGGTCAATCAAGAACATTTTTACACACCTTCTTTATATGCGTATATGCATATTTTTTCTCAATGGTGGTAATTTCACTGGATAAATGATTATATTGTTAGTACATTATCTTCTGTAATCATTCTGTGTTGAACGTTTCTTTTTTAATTATTTTCTCCGTAATATCTTAGTCGTTCGCTCTTATCACATGATTTCGATTTTTGTGATTGAAGCAACGCCTTGAAAATATATGTTCAATAGGTCTGCTATTATAATAAAATTTAAAATTATCATGTAATTTGTATAGATTAAAAAAAAAAACTCGTATATGTGTAATAAAAACTGATGGGAGCAAACTCTTGTTTTTTTAAGGATTCAATTACTTTTAAATAAACAGTAAATAGGTTCCAAAATATGTATCTAATTAACTATAAAAATGTAATTGCTATTTGGCATATACATATATTAACAGAAGGAAAAGCAATTACCAGGTGAAACTTATTTTAATAAAATTTTAATTGAATATTATTTGGTCAAGCCTTACTGTATTACAAGTATGCTTTACACAGTTCAATTTGGTTGGCGAATGAATCAAAAATAATTTTGAATCTACCTAAAACTAACCATTTTTAAGAGGTGATCACTTATTATATATTAGAAGGCAGATTTGTACCACTGTTTTACCACATTCGTGCCACATTCAGTTACAAGGTAAATGATACCAGTATTTTTATTCACCAGGGAAAGCAAAACGCCTAAAGCAAGCCAAGGAAGAGGCTCAAGATGAGGTTGAAAAGTACAGACAGGAACGTGAGCGACAGTTCAAAGAGTTTGAGGCCAAGGTAAGTCCTTTTGCACTCTCACAATAAAATAATTATATCAATGTAAAGAAGCAGCATATGAAGGTTCTAATGTTGGGCTAAAAAGCTTTCCTGTAAATTTAAACTACCTTTTTTTACCTTTAAAACTTATTTCATTATGTTGCTTAAGTTGGGTTGGTAGATAGATATACAGGTAGTAAAATTTCATTGAGTTCATAAAGGTTTCCTTAAGGTGTTTTCATTCATTTTCTGAACATGTGATGAATTATAAACTCAAATTAGGCATATGATAACTCAATGGTGCTTGCCCATATTTGAACCAGTGCTCATTGAATATGATCCACACTTTCTATCCACTGGCTCTTATTTCCTGTTAAATTGATTATAGGTTGAGCACAGTCATCACCAATGTTACATCACATCACAATTTAAGTTACAGTTTTTTTTCAACAAGCTTTATTAATTTGTGTTATTCCTTCCCCTTTTATATGCATATATATAAAGCAAATCGTCATTGATTTACCCTCAAATTTGTTGATTTAAATTAAGCTAAAGTTACAATAGTGTGGAATCTATTAGGAGAGTTGGAAATGTTACTGCAGATTTGTACATTGCAAGCATAAGCAAATTGTTGAATATCCAAATTGGTGATTTATATATTTTGTACGATAAGTCTTTGTATTGTGTTAATTTTTTTTATCATTTTTGATTTAAAAATCTACCAGTAACTTTAATTAAATGTTTTTAGTATAATATTTTGTGCTATTAGAAATATATGTTAATACTAGGAGTTTTTTGAATGATTACTTTTTCTAGATACATGATTTTATTTGTGTTCATATATATTTCAACAGCACATGGGCACAAGGGAAGGTGTTGCTGCTAAAATCGACGCAGAGACCAAGGTTAAGATCGAAGAAATGAACAAAATGGTTCTGGCACAGCAGGAAGCGGTAAGTCCACCACAACGATATCATGCTCAAATTTTATTTAGCTTATTAACACTTCTATTAAATTACTATTTTACCAAATTATATAAACTTTATTAAGGGAATATTATATAAAGGAAAACAAGAAACTTAGGACTGACTGCCTATTTTATGTAAATAATATTTTTCTCATTATTTTTGAAGAAGTCATTAAATAATCTTAAAAATATTTTAATTAACTGTTCCATTAAAATATTAGACCATATGATGATTTTTTTTAATATTTCAGGTGATCAATGACATCCTCAACTTGGTCTATGACATCAAACCTGAGCTGCACATCAATTATCGCATCTAAGTCAATGTTACGCATAACTTATTAACTTTTTCGCGTATTTAATCTGCGAACAACCGATTATAGTTCTTATTGTTATTATTATTCTGTTTATAATCTGTAGCCACTAGGGATGCGTGCAAATGTCTTAAATGACAACTATGTGCGGTGAGAAAAACGCGGGAAAACAAGATGGTTGCCATTTGCTGTAAATACATGAAATAGCTTGTATTGCCAATTATAATAATTAATCATTGAATATATTTAACCCTTAAATTACAATCAGCTCGATATCATTCCATTAATGTCGAAGGATCCGCTTGAGAACACGAAAAAAAAAATTCTATTTTAAAAATTGTATGTTATTCAATGTTGTATGTTGAATAGAAATATATGGAGTTTTAAAAATAATGTTGTTTTTAATTTATCTTGTTATGGTAGTCTCGATGTCTGTACAGTATTAGAAAATATATTGGTGATGTAAAATTGGTCTTGTTTTATTCCCTTTTGTCGTTCCAATCGGGGTTCTTTATTGCTGTATTTCTGCAAAAAATAAAAATTATGTAATATCATCTTGTGTAGAGAAAGCGTAGTTTTTGTTTTATCAAGACTATTATGAGGCCTTCGAAATTTTAATCTTATCAATAAACAATGAGATTTCTCTAATAAAAGATATCGATTCTTAAATAATATTTAGGATATTTTCGTCTTTGTCACTAGGTAATATTAATGGTATGAATTTTTCAAATATTTGTTTTATATGGGAATCGCTGAGGTAGTTTCTCTGCCTACGAGGCTGATTGTTGATAATGTTCTTAAACGATACTGGCAGGGTGGCCCTGTGTACCTAACGCAACCTTATTATATTCTTTCCTCAAAGGTGTTCCAATGTTTAAAGTTTATTTTAGTTTGGTATAAATTAACTATATATCGCAAAGTCTGATATGATGTTAATATAACTATGTATAAAGAAAAAAAATTCATAGACAAGCCAAAATAACAAAATGATGGTAGAAAATCATTACATAAGACTTATCTTCTTCTCTGATAGAGTCTCAAGCCAGTCTGCAATTTGCCCAACGGTGGAGAATACTGCGGGTTGGTCTGGCTTATCGCAGCGCTTCGATGAGAACGAGAGGATCCCAACGAGTAATCCATCCATTATCGCAGGGCCACCTGCGTCATGCTGTAATAATTAATTTATTAAACAATTCATTTAAAAAAAATCTATTGTAATAATATTAGCTTTGATTGTTCTTAAAAATAAATATTTTAATTCGTTTTATACTAGCTAACCGTCCCGGCTTCGCAGGAGCAGAAAAAGGGGCAACATGAACGCTTATATCGTAATACTTAATATAGTACCTTATGGCTAATGGTTCACTAAAGCTCCCAGTCCTATGTTTGTATGTGGTAGATATTTTTAATATACTTCTTTTACTTTTATCTTTTTTTTTTATATAGAATAGGAAGGTGGACGAGCATATGGGCCACCTGATGGTAAGTGGTCACCAAACGCCCTTAGACATTGGCATTGTAAGAAATGTCAACCATCGCTTATAGCCAATGCGCCACCAACCTTGGGAACTAAGATTTTATGTCCCTTGTGCCTGTAATTACACTGGTTCACTCACCCTTCAAACCGGAACACAACAATATCAAGTATTGCTGTTTTGCGGTTGAATATCTGATGAGTGGGTGGTACCTACCCAGACGAGCTTGCACAAAGCCCTACCACCAGTAAAACTATCTATTAGTAATCTACTATATAAACTATAGTATACGTAAACTATAGTATCTATTAGTAACTCAACAAAAACAGATTATATGCTGACACTTAATAATGGTGTTCGCGGAGATGACTTACATTACAAACGTTTTTCGCTAAAGTTATGTATCCTGCGCAGAAATTACTCCGCGTGACAAGGTCACTGAAAAAACGGTTAAAACTTTTAAATTTTATACAGCTGGGCTAAGGCCTCATCTCCTTTTGAGGAGAAGGTTCGAAGCCATACATTGCTCCAATGCGAGCGATATATATATTTTAATACTGTTATCATATTTAATCACCGTCCGTATACTTCTTGGCAGTCGGCTAGGTCGTAAATAGGTAAGACTAGTTTCTGAAGCAGCACTTGACCGCCCAAGCCACCTGTGCTCTAAAAGGACAAAATAATAATTGATTAAACGTTACATTGTTACACTTTGTAACCGCGGATCCTGAGGTCCGGGGTTCAAAGACCGGGTCAGAGCAATAAAAAAACTAATTGATGTTTTCCGTTCAAAAAATTGGCAGTAGCAGTCCTGACCTGCCTCGTAACGTATACTAACGTGCCTCGAAGAGCATATTAGCTGTTAGTTCTACACCGTAAAAGCGTAACGGGCAGACAGAGCTACTTTCGCATATTGGTATAGACGATACATGTAAGTATAAATGAAGCATTGAAACGCATGCCGGGCATTGCTTATTTTTATACATTAAACAGCTCTTTTATTCTTTGTAGAGAATTTAGGTAAACTTACCAAGACTGAACCCCATCCCAAAAATGTAATATTGCTATCAGTGGGCACAATTCTATCAGTCGAATAATCGATCTTCGCAACTTTATTATCTTGTCCATCAAAGGAAATATTCTTATGCAGTTTCAAGACAGCAAAATTGAATTCCAATGTATTGGGCTTGTAGTTTGGATGGAAGAAGATTTCAATGACACGGTATATATCGCCACCGGATGTTGCGTTTGAAGAACCGACTCGAACTGTGAGCATCTTCACATATTCACGGAAGAAACGGTTGTTGTACTGTCTGGGGAAAATACATGTGGAGAAAGAGATACATATAGTAAAAATCTAACAAGGAGATGGGCGGTGATTGCTAATCGATTTGTTTTGTTCACTGTTAAGTACCCACGGCAAATACTGAAATTAAATCAACGCCCTAAATTTAGGGTTTGGATGGAATTATTAAAAATAATAAACTTAGAGTTTTCTAATAATAAACGATTTCAAGTTATCATTATTTTGAGCAGCTCAATTTGGAGATGTATTTTATGATTGAAAATCATTAATTCTATATTCGGGAAAAAAACCGTACAAAATTACAAACCAATAATTAATACTACTACAGAAACTAATCAAGTTTCTACTAATAACTAGAACTAAATAATTAAAACCATAATTTGTAACAATTACTAAATATAATGTGTATAAATAGTCGAATATACAGTTTTTATACGAACTAGTTTAGGTTTACTTTTGTGTTTGTGTCTAATATACGTATATGATATATGTCATTACCACCCGGGGGTACTAATGTCCCATTCTTAACATGTAATTATTATTATTCTATCGCTAAAAATGGTGTCGATGAGTTTCGTTTTGAATTTGAATGATCCAGTGTAATTGCACAAGGGATATAACATCTTAGGAATCGTTGGAAGTGGTATTTATCATCCCATACTACTTATTAGGTGTCCTATTAGCTCTTAAAATAAATTGAAGGTAATCCAATAAACGTAAAATATTGTAGCGCCAATATTAATGTCTTACAATTGTAAACAGTGCGCTGCCGTCAGTATCCTATCAGAGTCGATAATAGCAGCTCCACACCATAGTTGCTTGTTCACCAGCAGCGCAGCAAGAAATGGGTAATCTTCTATGTATGTGGTCTCATCGGCGTTGTAAATGCGACGGTATCGTCGATCCAGTCCTGGGTCGGCTGTCGGTTTTTCTGCTTTGGGTTATATATATTCAATAATCATACATAGGAAATAACTACTCCAGTTTTACCAGTTTTGAAATGAAGCGCCAATGTCACTTAATTTTAAATAACGAATGGCCAGTGTATTGTGAATATGTGAATCATAACCAAATTTTGGGTTATTTTTTTTTTATAGAATAGGAAGGTGGACGAGCATATGGGCCACCTGATGGTAAGTGGTCACCAAACGCCCTTAGACATTGGCATTGGCATTGAATAAGAAATGTCAACCATCGCTTATAGCCAATGCGCCACCAACCTTGGGAACTAAGATTTTATGTCGCTTGTGCCTGTAATCACACCGTTCAAACCGGAACACGACAATATCAAGTACTGCTGTTTTGCGGTAGAATATCTGATGGGTGGGTGGTACCTACCCAGACGAGCTTGCACAAAGCCCTACCACCAGTAAGTAAGGTTAATTTGCATGTGTAACTTATCTCGTATTCATCGATAAAGAAAGCGATCATAAAGGTCGTGGATTTTGGTTCACCAGTTCAGGAGCGGCACAGGGCAACGTAGTGAAATAAGTTCAAAACATTATTCTTAATAGGTGAATGAGCCTTTAGCCAGTCATGCGTCATTCATAGGTTATTAATATTTTCCCACGTAGAAACATAAATCGTAATAGGGATACCTGATCATATTTACTTAAAACTTTGTGTTTAAATGTAGGGGTTAATTAGTTAAATATTAGCTTAACTAAATACCAATAATATTAGCTTAAATAAATAATATTCCTTATAAGTTCCATTAATCTGTATCGTTAACATAAATTACTGGTCGACTTTATCCGACAATTTTGATTTAATTCTCTTAAAATATATATTAAGGTTTTTAAAAGGATCTATACCAAATTTAAAATTGACAGATCATTTCTTTTTATACTTACTAGAATTGTTTTTCTGAACATTATAAGTCCTTCTGAGAGGTAATTCAATGGTCATTCCTTCGTATTGCCACTCATTATCGTCATTGTTCCTGCGGACGATGTTTTCACGTTCCACTAGTAATTGATTTGAGAAATACAGTTTTAGAAATTATCAATATATATATTATAATTTTTTAGTGAGATTACATTTTTATTGGAGTTTATCTAAACGTTTTATTGTACGTTTAAGTTCTCGCCTTCCTCGTCTTTACCGGTTTTGTCTTCAAATTTTTTTTTCTGAGATTATTTTAACAATATTAGGGTTAAAAAGACAAGAAGAGATGCATTAAAACTTTACAGTAGACTTATCTTCCAATGTAGATTACCTATCAATATAGGACTAAAATAAATGCTGTCTTACTTGTGTCGGAAAGGATATCAAGAGTTCTTGTCACATTAGTTAAAATTAGTTTTAAATCATTTTCAATTAAACTTATTTTAAAATAAAACGCACTTAGCGAGTCTGACCCACGTGGGGTTACGTTTTCCGTAGAAATTTAATTTATACGCTATATTCTTTATTTCTTCAAAATGTTAGGGTAAAGTTTATATATTAGAGGTTATATGCTTGAATGCGATTGTTTTTTTAAACATCTTATTTGTCCCGCAAATTGATTCATCAAAATGAGATTGCTGCTATGGTTTTGTTTTTTTTTCTTATTCAGAATCATTTCCAATAAACTTACTGTCGTCTGAAGAAGTTTTATCAAAATCTTTGTGTTCTATGTGGGCCGCAGATATCGTGATCAATATCAGACCCGATAGTATCTTAACAGTAACCGCCATTTTAAATGAAACTTCTGTTTTCTTTTTTCATCTACTATTTACTGTATTAACTGTAAAAAATATAGTGTAGTATAGGAATAGTTTACGAAATAAAATATATTAAATCATAAAATAAATCAAAGAACTCAGTCATAAACATTTTATTGGTAAAATGAAATTACAAGGCGCTGTAAGTCGATAGAAAGAATTTCAACCTTATAATTTAGTGTAAGCCATATCCCAATCCGCCCCAATAGGGTTTGATGATGGGTGTAATGATTTGGGTCTTAATGATGGGCTCTATGATGGGCTTAATAGGGGTCAGGATGATGGGCTTGATGATAGGGGTTACACGTGGGAGGGTCACTCCGTGGTTGATAACGCTGGATCTATATTCTACGGCGGATGGCAACAGCAGATGTGAATAGGCTGTGGAAGAAAGTCAACCTTCAAATTGCGCAACAACGGTGACCACAAACGCGTTAGTCTCGTGTTATCCTAAGCCTCTACGAGCGCTGAGCAAACCGCCTCAGTCGTATTCTCTTCACGCTTCCCTTCACTGCAAAGGGAAGGTTTACGTCAGTTTGTCAGGTCTTTTATTGTAGACAAAATGACTTCATATTCAAGATTAAGTTTCATGGTATGAGATTATTGTAGGAACTACACGTAATATTTTTAATACCTACTTAATAATAATACCTTATATATGTATAATTATATATAATTAAGTATAAATTATAATGCGTCAACCTGATTAGAGGTTAAATATCAGTCTGTTTTCACTAAAAAAAATTAAGAAAAAAAGGTTATTTGTTGTTAATAATAAATGATATTAATGAATAAATAATTGGAAATGTAATTGGTATTGATCAATATATAATAATAGTAATAATAATTTATATTACCTAAACCACCCAAACCGGATGGAGCTGGGTGAGCGAGAGACATGCCGATGAGAGCGAGAACGATAGCTACCTGAAATAATTTTTCACTTTCATTTCATGATTTCACAAAAAGGTCATAAATATCAGTGATATTCTGTAAGAATTAATTTTGGAGTCTTTTAAATGTTTTAATTATAACAATCGATGTCGCATATCACTTTCTGACATTTCACGATCGTATCCTTTTGGACAGATTCTTACTTAGCATTTTAATAGTAAAAAAAAACAATATTATATTAATATTCTAGAAAAATTGCGCACTTAAAATTTAATGGACTCGCTGAAGATCGCAAGTCGTAAATGACCACCTGATGTTAAGTGGTCACTTAGTCACATGGTGTCACATTTGCTTCGTTCGCTTACCTATAACATAGCAATAAAAATGAAAATGTACTTACAGCGCACTTCATTTTTTTTCTTTAGAGGATCAATCAAGTGAAATTAACGAATACGTCTGAATTTCACAAAATTCTTACACCTTTATATAGACTGCGTTAGTTGGTTCACGCATGGATGAACGGACATCCTGGCAAAATTGCATTAGTGTAAGCATTCTGGTGCTATGTTAGAATTAGGACCTGTAAAGGTATGGACACATGAAACTATACACGTAACAAACATTAATTGCAGGCGTAATTTGTCTACCACTCAGGGCTGTCGAGTTTTGAAGCGGCAAAAAATTACCACAACGATAAATATATGTATTTCTTTTTAATTAAAGACTTTATTCATTTATTTATTTAATAAGCATACTAACCATATACATATTATACAATAACTCACAAAACATACACATATACATAATTTCTGATATGTAATTATCAATTATAAGTGTACATAACATTCATTGATTATTACAGAAACATGATTTATATTAAGTAGAATATTTTAAATATTAGTTAAGTTTTGTTGAAAGTATTGAAACTGTCATGTCAATGCCTTGTATAAATTTTTTGCCAATTCATTATGTTTAGCACATATACCAGTGATTCTTAACTTTTTCTTTTATTGCGGCACACATTTAACGATTTCAAAATTTGGCGGCACACAAAGAAAAATATAAGCTTAAATATTATTTACTTACCTACACACACTGCGTAAAATAGATTACGAACCCAATCAAATTCAGTTAAAAGGATTTTTCTATTAAAATCATATTATTTTATAATATTAACATAATTATGTCTACAATTTAGCAGCACACTTTTAGAATTTCGCGGCAGACAAAAGTGTCGCGGCACAGTGGTTGAGGATAACATAACTCTATTGTAAGGGTGCAAAATTTTTAACTCAATTGCAAATTTGAGTCGTTAAATTTTGAAGATTCATACAGCGAGTTAACTTCAGGGAGACGCTGATATATTCTGTCAAGTCAATATTAACATATTTATGACTATACGTAAAAGTTTTATACATTTTTTCTTTTATACATAATATTATTATATCTAATTAATCATATAATCTGTTTACCTAGTTCAGCTTTCTATTTTTATATTTAATATTATTTAAATGTTGAAGGTAAATATTATAATGATAAAATATATTCTATTTTAATAGACCAACTTTTTATATTGATTGGGTATTTATGTTTTATATACCTGCGAAGGCAAATCACAAAGTACCTACAATAAGATGAAATATATTTTACAAGTGTTAGTGATGAGTCGAATATTTTACTTAAAATAAGTAAAAAAATATAAATAATATGTTGTTCAAGATATTTTGGTTGGTATGAAGAAGAAAAAGAATGTTCTAAGTTTGTAACACATTTTGAGTCGACAGCGAAAAACTATTAAACTAATATACCGGGAAACAACAATATTTTCTACGATATAGAATAATGTTATTAAATGTAAGTTATTTTAAAAACTATTCTTGTTTTATTTGTAATCGATAAAATGTGGTCATGCCTTTAACTTAGAAACGGTTACTAATATTTAAGCACGAAATCTAAGTCATTGATACATGTGCAAAATAAATAATAACGTGAATCATCACATACAGTTGAAGTTTTAGAGAAATATAGAACGCGAGTACAAACACTCAAAAACAGTCAAATTGTAATTGCATAGCATGTTCAAATAATTTTGATTATAAGTGCATTGAATCTACGACCTTTGACGCAGAAAATTACTAAATGTGTCAAGACTTCCTCCCAGAATTATTGCTACAGAGGCCAATCTCGAAGATTGCCTAACAAATATTATGTCTCCCGAAAACACGAGGAAAGGCAAGTGTACTCTGCAAATTACTCCGTACACTATAAGCAAGATTTTTAACAGTGTACAATAAGCATGATGACTGATTTTCAAATAACCTTCTATAATGTAGGTACACGTCTACTATTACTGAAAATAATTTTATTTCAGTAATAAACTAACTGTTTACGCAAATAATTGCATTTTCATTTACCTATTTTGAAATTCGCTCGAAAACACCCGCAGGTGTCATGGCGCCTGCACGTGACGTCACGCCACAGTAAACGAAAGTAAACGTTGTATTGTGTCTATACTCAACGAAGAAAATCAGAAAGTATTGCGTATTTCCTGAGGTTAAAATGAATTCCAAAGTTAACAAGTGGTGTGCGGTCCCTCTGTGTAAAAATACATCAATATCAACATCTAACAAATTGTTTGTGTATGTTCCTAACAAGAAAATTGTGAGAAATAAGTGGCTAGCGCAAGATGGTTCTTCGCTTCTGCGATGGACCCACATAAGGAGTGCTATAGCATGCTTGCAGCCTCCTTGAGCAGCAACATAATCGTGGCATTCAATGGATGTTACTTTTTCCTCATCTTCATCAACTGTCAATGTGACTGCATACAACTTGGCATGGACTTTGTGTTCTGGGCAAATTTTGCATTTAACAGTGCAAATTTTCTCTTAGCGTTTAAGTTGCACTTAGCTAATATCATCATCCCCATATGACGGTCGTGAGGATCTAAAATAAACAAAATTGATGATTGAGATTAATATACGAATACAGAAGGTGGCAATGGACAGGGTTTAGTAATTAGCTTAAAATAATCACCTGACATTAGATGTTTCATTTAAATATATAGAGGCAGAGATTCATAAAGATTTATTATATATTTATGATATATTTAGATTTATAGAAGTATTCGTAAATAGGTAAAATCACAAATTCAGTACTAGTGGAGCTAAATGAAATATTGTCTTAAAAATTCTTACTGGTAACAATATAAGGGCTCTTCATCTGCGAGTATTACTATATAGCTAACAGAAAAACTATACCGCAATGTTTGAAGACGAAAGTCTTCAACCAATGCGTCTTACCTGCCATGACATACGGTGCCGAAACGTGGACCACTAACTGCGGGACTAGTCCACAAATTCAAAGTCGCTCAGCGTGCTATGGAGCGAGCTATGCTCGGAGTATCTTTGAAGGATAAGATCAGAAATGAGATTATCCGGAAAAAAACCGGAGTCACCGACATAGCTTGCAAAATTAGCAGGCTGAAGTGGCAGTGGGCTGGTCACGTATGTCGTAGGACCGATGGCCGTTGGAGCAGACGAGTCCTAGAGTGGAGACCGCGAATCGGCAAGCGCAGCGTAGGGCGCCCTCCAGCCAGGTGGACCGACGACCTTAAGAAGGAGGCGGGCATCAACTGGATGCGGAAGGCGGAGGACAGGGAGCTTTGGCGCACCTTGGGAGAGGCCTATGTTCAGCAGTGGACAAAGATTGGCTGTTGATTGATTGATTGATAACAGAAAAAAACCTATGATAACACTAAAGATAAATAAAAATGTAATAACAAGGAAGTTTTCACATTTCGAAATTCATATGAACAAAAGTCTTTATTTGATGAAAGAAACTCCTAACATCAACAAATCCATCCTGGGCAAATTAGAGGAATTTGCCTTAACAAAACCTTGTTCCATCATTGCCGGATCTTGGATGTTTTATTTTCTTCACAAAACCCCGAATAACCAACGACTCAACTGATTAAATGATGCAAAATTAATTTTGAAACGCGTAAACACAACAACTGTTCAAGAGAAAGGGTTAAAGATACTGATGCGTGACGTCATTCGCTCCGATTGGTGTTTCAAATAAAATGGCCGATTAGAGAATTTTATACTTTTGTTTTATTAAAAATCTTATTAGTCTGAATATGTATATTAAAATGAGATCACTTTTTAGAATCCATTTAAAATAGTTTCTTCCCTAAAATCATTTATTTTTTAATTTTTTAATACTGTCATCATGCCTATAATACATACCCCTCATGCTTAAATTACTTACAAAAACTGTTTCTACGAGTTTTTTTTAAAATGTTTGTTTGTTGGCTTAGATTAGGTCGATACGGAATTGAAAATTTTCATGTTTGACAGTTCCGATGACAATGCATGATATACCAGCAAAAGTTCAAAGACTTTAAAACAATTATATGAAGTGTTGAAATGTTTCGTGAATTGGCCATACAATATATTGATGAAATTTTTCATAAGTAGTTTAAAATAAAGTAATGATTGTATTAATTAAAATGCAATTTTATTTGTTATAATGAAAATAATTTATAATAAATTAAATAAAACACTTTATTCTTCACCAATAAATAAATGGTAACTTTAAAGAACATTATTCAGTAGAAAAATTAAATATCTCCACATACCGCATTACTGGAAAAGAAAAAACCAGTTATAGCGCGTTCAGAATTATATACTAATACTATTATAATATTAGTTACTAATATTATATTTGATGAAATTTGGTATGAAGTAAGCTTGAACCAAAAAGAAGGGCAGAGGTCACCTTTGTTTACAAAATACCTACCCCCTGCCCCTAACAAGCGGGTGATGCCGCTTGCGAAGTTAAGTTCATTATAATTACGATGATTTACCATATTTTTAAAACTGGAGGAGCGGTTAGTTTTCGATCTATATCCCGAGATGTGCAAACACGTGTGTAAAAGGTACCTTTTATTATTATTTATTATACACTTACTGAGTTTATGGACGGAAAGTACACCTTGGAAATGAAACGATCGCCTCCTGGCTATTTCTATTTATACAATCAATAAGTAAGTGAAATGTTTCTATATTAACTAAACAATTTTGTGGCATTATATACTAGCCGTGTTTACTAGATGCTTACAATTAAAATAAATATGGCATAGGATAGATTTATTAGCAAGCATAAAGGGTTATGTATGGACATTATAGACTATAGTGAGGTTTATTTTTACCTTCCATCGATCGTTGTCATAGTCCCACAAAGAGGAGATACCGTCTATAGGGTTCACACGTAGCTCCAGCATCCTACGTAGCTGGGCTTTTTGTGACGCCTTAGAGAACGAGCTGGGTAGTGGCTCGTATACTAAATCAAGAAAACATTATTAAATATTTTAATGATGATGACGATTAGCCCACTGTGCGGTACATATTACAGTGCACAAGTGTGTGCGCAGTACAGATGCACTCTCCAGTCCCTCACTCTCATAATCCGACGAGACAGCAATCCGACAATACGATTGGAAAGAGTTCAGGTGCAGCACCAACGGCTTTATGTGTTTTCCGAGGCATGGGAGTGTACCTACTTCCAAATTTAGACTCTAAGATGCAAACTGAGACTCTTGGACGAAAAAACACAATAACTTTTTATTGGCCCGACCTGGGTTTTGTAACCGGGACCTCTGGATCTGCAGCTTTATATGTATTTAATAGTCCAACGAGGCAAGCATGTAAATATTTAAATAATATTCTCCGTAATGAATCATCTCAAATAGGACTTTTTTTCTATATATACATAACGCATTAAATCGATGATCGGGACAGACGATTATGACAAAATAAGGCAAAACAGCCAAAATATAAATATATATATATATGTATACATATGTGTATTTTTTATTAAATTATATATTGCCAGTAAATACATAAATAAAGATATGAATACCATAGTAATGGCAGAACATAGAAGCCCAGAAAGCAAAGGAAGTGCATATAAAGACCCAGCCCATAATAAATTTCCACTGTCCAGTCGGGGCTTTGAATTCTGCGAAGGTCTGGCAGAAGGAGGCACGGTACAATTCTTTCTTCTCTTCACAACATAGCAGTCGCCAGTCACCTCTCTCTTTTTCTCTTAGGGCCTAACAAAGAGATAAAGTTCTTGATCGTGTGAGTCAAAAGTAATTATGTGATATTCATTTAGGTCAAATAAATATATATATTACTAACTTCATTGTGTTTTCTAAATATATTCTCTTAATAGAAGAATCTAATTAACTTACACAAATCTCTCTTGTATTTTCTTTAAATCGGATCGCTGGAAATGGAAACAGGGCATCGTCTTTGTAGTTCGCAGAACCATTGATGCCGTGCCCCACGACATCCCTGCAGCCGATTCTCCAGTAACCATAAACAGTTCTGATGAATTGCGACCTTGGTTTAAAGGTCAAAGGAGATTTAACTAATGGAAACATTTTTAATATTTTCAGTGGTTCAATGGAAGTTACAAGACGTTTATTGACAATATGTGATTTTAATTTACATATAAAAACTGACATTATATCGACATCAAAGGAGGTTATATAAATGTTATGTTATTCAGTTAATACTGTACACATATTTGTTTATGGTATGATAAGAAATATTATTTAAATAATTGGTAGATAGGCGGGTAATTCTGAGCACATGAAAATTCAGTGGTGCTTGCCCAGATTCGAACCCACGATCATCGGTTAATATTCAAGCGTTCTAACAACTAGCCCAACTCGTCATTTCATCTCGTCATCTCGTCGTTCGATATTTATCAACAGTTATTAGAAAAAATAAAAACGCCAAAATATATTGCTTTATTTGCATTAGCAATCCTATATATTCGAGTATCGGAACTATGTAGCAGTTTCGCTTTTACAACCGATCTGGATTCACTTTCAAATTTGCTTAATTTTAAAAAGCAAAAAATAATAAAAAAAAACAAATATAATATTGGCTACTGTATTTGTCAATATGTTTATTTGTTGTGTAACGTTATTTATTTTGCAGCAATTGTATCGTTCTGTTTTATATAACAATTATATTGCATCACATCTTTGTAATCATTAATTTGTTCTCTTATCTAAAAAATCATCTACAGTAAGATCGTTAATTTTACGAAGAAATTTATCAAAGAATGCTGAACCAGAATAACTTGCATTTTGTATTTCGAAAGAAGCTTTTATATTTTCTTCTATTATTTTAACCGGATTCTTTTTCAATTTAGGCGAAGTCATAGTTATCATTTGGGATAAATTTGTGTGACTGACTATTTCGTTTACGTTAGCTAGTTTATTTTGTAAATCATTTTCTATGGTTGCATTAATATTTTCAAAAAAGTTTCTCTGTTGAGTATATAATTCACTTTCATTAATAGGAAATTTAATTGAATCAATCATTTTAATTATTAGATCAGAATATTCTGTTTCTTCGTTCATCTCTTTACACAGTTCTGTTGCCATTTTATGTATTTGTTTATTTATGCCGAAAATCTTATTTAATTTATAAAATTCAGCCAGCATGTCTCGAATGTAATCGGAATTTTGATAAATGCTCCTTAGTCCTAAACTTGAGAATAGCTTGTTAGTTATTATCTGAATATTTTCGTTTGTTACATCACAACGAAAATCTTTCTTCAAAATATAGCCTTTAATAATTCCAAATAAAATGAATGTAGTTGCACCTTCTAGAAATCTTTGATACATTTATGCTTGCTTATATTATGTGGCGTGCTTTTATTTCTTATTGCTTTGTTTTATTCTTACTATTCAATAAAGTTAACAATAAAATGTAAACGTTGAACACCATTTACGACTTTCACTTACGTATTTAAAATTGATTTGGAAAAAAAATACGAATTCAATAACGATATTTTAATACTAGAAGTAATAACATTGTACATATGTAAAAACTAAAATAGAACATCTTCAAAAAACGGAATAGATTGATTCATATGGTTTCTGTTAATTTTATCATCTTCAGGTACATAGTCTTAGTATTACCTGGTTTGTATCATAGCCTTGAAGAACTACCACCAGGGGAAAATCACAAGGAAGTTGTTACTGAAACCATTATTCATCATACGATCAACAATCTTTTTAGAACTCTTAAACTAAATAAAGACAGTAAACAGGCAAGTTTTAACGAGTATAATACTTTACACCAATATTTCACAAAATTGACGTTACAAGATTATGAAAACCTAAACGAAATAATAAGACTTACAAGAGTAAATAGTAAAGGTGAAGAAGATAGTTTAATTGCAATCATAAATAATGTGCTTGAAGAAGACAATTCGAAGACTGTACAAAATGAAATAGAAATTAGTAAAGGGCCTAAATTCATAGAATTATTTTTAAACAACCTTCAACAATTGAAACGTGAATTTAACGTTGATAACGAATACGCGAACATAAATGAAAATGTTCTAGAACTTTTGCGAGGTCCAAATTTAAAATTAAAATCAGTGAATGTATCAGATATAGAATCTAGACTGCATAAGTCTGAAGAGAATGATGTTATTTCTGATAATGAGTTCTGGGGTAAACTAAGGATATTTAATTTAATGTTCTTTTAAATAACATCTCTAATGACTAACTTAATTTCATTCTCTAGAACCGAGTGGACGTAGAATATTTAAAGGTGAAAGGACAAAGATAAAACACTATCCTTTCATGGCCACGATTCAGCTTTTCAATAACTTTCACTGTGCAGGATCTATAATTAAATCTGATCTTATTATAACCGCTGCTTCGTGTTTACAACTGTAAGTTTATTGTAAATTGTAGTTAGTAATATTTAATTGCATTTTTATTTGCCATGAATGTTTCTGCGTAAAAGGTTGTATGTAGTCAACGCTCACTAAGAGACTTTATATTAGGATACTACGTTATAAATTGATTCCATTCCTGTAACATACGGTCTATGCATTTACTTATGTCATAATTGTTTTTATTTTAGAGCTTGGAACAATCGTTTCTTCCGAGAAAATCCTGCTTTTCTCTCAGCTCGTGTTGGCAGCAGTTTTTACAATGGAGGCGGAGAGGTTATACCCATTCTAGAAGTCTACTTTTATCCTGGATATAACCCTAAAAACTTGAAAGACAATTTATGCTTACTGCGACTTACCAGGCATTTGAAATTTAAACGACGCCAAAAAAATATCAAGAAAATCGACTTTGATAGAAATGAGTTCAAGCTTCCTTTGAATACTCCCGGAATTACAGTTGTTGGTTGGGGTGCGAGAGAGGTTTGCTACAAATATAATACTTGATGAAAAATATATGTATAAATACCTTACATAATATTTTGTTAATTTTAGCACAGCTCAATTATTGGTAACCCTTGGAAAAATAAATTGTCCGAAGCTGTTCTTGATTTTTATCCACTGAGAGAATGCCAGGAGGTTTATTCCAGGTTTGTTTATAAATAAATTACTAAAGTAAAAATCGCCGTTTGTTAAAATAAATATAAATATTTTCTATTTATATTGCAGACAATACGTCTCAAAGAAGAATTTCTGTGCTGGCTTCTTTTCACGAGGTGGAGGAGCTTGTAATGTTTGTGTCCATTTTTCCATTCCTTTAAAGATTCAATATCTTTATATGCATTAAATTATGGTTTAATTCATTTGCATCATATTTATTTCTACATAAAATAAAAATAATTATTTTTAATATTCATTGAATGATGATTAATTAATTGATTCTAAACTTTCATGTCAATATATTCACTAATGTATACACCTTCGATCAACAATACTATATACACAGATGCTTTTATTATTTTATACAAGAAATAACATTTATTTATGTTTTTTAAAAATAAGTTTGGAATACGAAATTGACACAGCATAAGCCAAAACCAAAAATATTTATTTTATTTTATAGAACAGGTAGGCGGACGAGCATATGACGGCCACTTGATGGTAAGTGGTCTCCAACGCCCATAGACATTGGTATTGTAAGAAATGTTAACCATCGCTTACATCGCCAAGGCGCCATCAACCATGAAAACTAAGATGTTATGTCCCTTGTTATACAGGCAGTATTTACACTGGCTCACTCACCCTTCAAACCGGAACACAACAATACCTACAATTATTGCTGTTTTGCGGCAGAATATCTAATGAGTGTTTGGGTAGGTATGACGAGTAAAGTAGAAGTAAATTTGAATTTGATTGCTTATGTTACGTTTGGTTATTTAAATGCAAAGCTATAAATAACTATTTAACACTTTGTTTCAATATTAGCGAGATGTTGGAGGTCCAGGTATATTATATGGAAAATTACTTGGTGTGATAAGCTTCGGTTCACCAGTTTGTGGCATGCCTGATGCTCCAACCGTCTTCACAAAACTGGGCTACTATAGTGATTGGATTGAGGATATAATGGAGCAGGTAAAAATCAATTCAATTGAATATGTCCTAATTATTCATAGTATTATTTTAAAATCACATATCAACCACTAAATTAAAAATATATATGTTTTTGTTAACAGTACGTTCCAGTGTCAAAGAAGCGAACAACTCTTAAGCCCTCATATGAACCTCACACAGCTCCTTTTAGATACGCACCACCGAAACCGACCACCTTCAAAATAGGACCGATAACTGGAAAAATAATGACTCCTATACCAATCTCTCAAATCGATTCTCAACTCAGAATAATTGATGAAAATGTTTTCAAAGATTTCCTCGCTACCATGTTTAATAGTAAAGAAATAAACGAATATAAAGATATTTTAAAAGATGACGATGACGATAATGCTATAATCGATTTTGTCGCTAATGATACAGATATCGAGGAAACAGTTTCGCATACAACTATTCCGGTCACTGAACCTCGGAATATAGTCGATCCACATACATCGCTGCTAGATGGATCAGTAGATTACGAAAGCGGTAAAAAATATATTGACACAGCGTATACAGTTATGGATCCAGAAAATAATCTTTACGAAGAAGATTTTAGCAAAAAAATATCCAAAATAATGGATAATGTAGACTTTGAGCAAATCGTAAAAGAAGAAGTTATGGTTCCATTAAAAATAGAAAAAAATACAAATCATATAATCAAAGAAGCTGATGAATTAGTAACGTCCGATGAAAAACGTATCAATATTAAAATGATTTCTGGCGATAAAACAAACCAAAAAAAAGATGTAGGTATGAGTATTCCAGGTAATATTTTTGAAGATTTAACAAGGGCTAAAGAGGATGTGAATGATGTTTTACCAGAAAGTGTTTTGTACGAATTATTATCTGATGTTATAAGAGATGAAGTTGGAAATACAAATTAACTCGTATATGTGTTTTATTACTACAATGAATTATTATTAGAAAACAAATGTTACTAGTGAAATAATCACTAAACGAAACAACGTATGATTGCATGACATTAAAACGTTTGTTTATTGATACAATTAATAATAATTAATTATAATTTCACAAATATTTATTTACATTACGTACATGTCGATTCAAAAATGCTTTTATGCTTTTATTTTAATAAAGATTATTTTAGATTTAAAATATTTATTTCTTCTACATTAAAAAAGTAAAGATTTTAATAAAAAAACTAATGGATTTGATATGTTTTTTGTATCACAAATAACGTCCGTTTTTTAAATTTTCTTATTCAGTTCTAAGGGACATTTTGTAAAATAAGTAATTGATACTCAAAGCATGAGCTAAACGCAATTTTCATACTTTATCTATGCGCATTGCGCAAATTCTATGTTGTGTAGTTATTGACTTTTTTCACTAGAGGTCGCCGTTTTTTTACAGTGTAGACTGTAGGGTGGTGTTACGACAATATAAGGTAAATATTATTTTAGAGAAAAGTCATGAAATAAGTAGTATTTCAATCAAACTATTGTTGTGTTGAGATTTTCCTGTATTCAGTACTACTAAAATAATTTCGACATAAGCGGTAAGTAAAAAAAGTTATTATATGAACATGTCATCGCGATTCTAAATTCAAAATAAACCCATTAAGAACCTATTTTGTTTTAATCTTATTAGGTTATATTTCACAAATAAATAGTTAGTTCCCATAGAAAGTATTTTCGTAAAAATAATTTACGTTAAGCAAAAATTTTCTCGTTATGTAACTGAAGATCGATAGACATAACCTATGAATGTTATCAATATTTTATCATTGCACCTACATTCTTGTAACCACCTGAACCTTGTGTAGAAAATTATTTAAAATAATGAACTAGTGGATAAAAATAGTAACGAGAAAATAAATACACATTTATATTCATAAGAATATAAACATAATATATAGCCCTTCATACACTTTTAAACATATATAAATAAATTTTACAACTAATACATTGTAACCAATATCTATATTATATTGTAGGTAGTATCAAGTATGTATTGTAAACTCATTTGTTTATAAAATTCCAAATATTAATTTCAATTATTGTTTAATGTAATAAGTTGTATATCGTATTCAAAAAAATAATTTCAGATAATTGTGTAAATACAAGAAATGAAATTTATTCATAAACAATACAAAATTTATACTTTAACATACACACACTTAATCTGCACATGATAGTTGTCTTGTCTCCTAAATTGAAGTACAATATGATTTTTTTATTGTTAGGAACATTCTCTATATGAAATAATTATAAATATAATTTATGTAAGGTTAGATAATTTAAACACTTGGTTATACCCTACTCCCTTAGGAGGTGTGGACAATATTATATAAAAGTTGTATAATAGTACAAATAACTTCATGTCTTCTTATAATAGATTAGTTTTGTGTAATTTCCAAAGTAAAGGGACCATCTAAAAACCAGTGCTGTGTTTTAACTCAGTTATACTAAGCTGGTTCCTTTTGCCAAACAAAATTATATGTGAAATTTAAATTAATATTTGTTTAACAGTTATAAAGTTTTTTATCCAATTTGAACTGATATATAAAAATAATTTCGTCTGCTTTTTTTATTTTATATAAACTGGCAAGCCAACTGAGAGTGGTAACCACCACTCTAGATATTACCACTGCAAGTAATAACCATCACTTACATTGCCAATGAATCAACTAGTTATGTCCCATGTGTATGTGTTACATTGACTAACTCATCCTTCAAACTGAAAAACAACAATCCTATGTATTAATGTTTGATGGTAAATTATTTAACGAGTGGGTGGTACCTACCCAAACAGGCTTGCACAAAGCCCTACCACCAAGCAATGGTGCTTAGTTCTAATATTGCACCGCACAGACAGTTATTTTAAATAAAATGAATATGAATAATAAACATTTACATCAAGACTGCTACTATGAGACAAAGTAATCTTAATCTAAGTATCTATTGTGTGAGCATAGTTACACAATACCTCATAACATATCTCTTTAATCTTATAATATAAAATGCTTAAGTTATGCTGATTGTGACTTTGGATCATATTCTAGTACTGTTAATTTTAATCAACTACAGTTGCAATTGAAAATAATGAACTATTAGGAATTACTACCCAATAAAAGTTTTTTTTTTTATAGAATAGGCGGACGAACATATGAGCCACCTGATGGTAAGTGGTCACCAACGCCCTTAGACATTGGCATTATAAGAAATGTCAACTATCGCTTACATAGCCAATGCGTCACCAACCTTGGGAACTAAGATGTTATGTCCCTTGCGCCTGTAATTACACTGATTTACTCACCCTTCAAACCGGAACACAACAATATAAAGTACTGCTGTTTTGCAGTAGAATATCTGATGAGTGGGTGATACCTACCCTGACGAGCATGCACAAAGCCCTACCACCAGTAAAAGTGTATTTGTTGCAGAATTATGGCAAATTTCCTGTTGCGTCGTGCGCTGTTAGATGCAGTCCGTGTACCCATTGGTGCCCGAGCTTCCAGTGAACTTGCCAAGGCAAGTCAGACTTTTAGTGCTATTTTTTAAAGCTATTATCTCTTACACCGCTTCAATAAAAACTATGATGAAAATGTTAGAATTAAAGTCAAATTTACGTAACATTCATGAGCTGAGATGGCCCAGTGGTATGGATGAGTAAATCTTAACAAAAGAATGCAGGTTCAATCCTAGGCAGACACCACTGATTCAGGCTGTTATTTTACTTGTAATATACAAAATATACTTCACTTAATTGTCCATATAAATAAGTTCATTCTTACAGGAGCTTCATATAAGCATAATAACTTTCTTTGCTTTAGTTGTCAGATTTTACTGAGAAGAACCACCAAGAAACTTGTTTTTGTCAATTGAAATGACATAACCTACAATATACAATAAAAATTTTAAGTGCTATATTAGAATGTAACCGTAACCGTAACATGTGAGCCTGTGAATTTCCCACTGCTGGGCTAAGGCCTCTTCTCCTCTTTTTGAGGAGAAGGTTTGGAGCTTATTCCACCACGCTGCTCCAATGCAGGTGGGTAGAATTCACATGTGGCAGAATTTCAGTGAAATTAGACACATGCAGGTTTCCTCACGATGTTTTCCTTCACCGTAAAGCACGAGATGAATTATAATCACAAATTAAGCACATGAAAATTCAGTGGTGCTTGCCCGCGTTTGAACCAACAATCATCGGTTAAGATTCACGCATTCTTACCACTGGGCCATCTCGGCTTATATTAGAATGTAATGTAATTATATATATATATATATATAGTATTATATTATATTATTTATATATATAGTATTATATTAGAATGTTCTTACCACTGGGCCATCTCGGCTTATATTAGAATGTAATGTAATTATATTTTTCTAGGTTGGCAGTCGGGAGTGGGTAGGCTACGGTTTCAATGGTCAGCCCAATTATGTAGACAGGCCTGACTTCCCCCTTCCCGCCGTCAGGTTCCGTCCCGACACACCCGACATCAAGGTAATATATTTAAAAAAAATTTTGTACTAAAATAAAATATCATCATCATCATTATCATCACCACCCTTTTCACGTCCACTGCTGGACATAGGTCTCTCCAATGGCTCGCCACTGAGCTCGATTTTCAGCTCTTAATATCCAACCGCTGCCAGCCACCCTGCGTATATCGTCACTCCACCTAGCTGGAGGGCGTCCTACGCTACGTTTGCCAAGGCGTGGTCTCCACTCTTGAACGCGTCTACTCCAACGGTCGTCGGTTCTGCGACATATGTGTCCAGCCCACTGCCACTTCAGCTTACTAATCCTGTCGATAACCTTGGTTCTCTGTCGGATCACCACATTTGGGATTCGATCCTTAAAATAAAATATACATTATATAAATATATATGCTATGAATTTATGTCAATATATAGAACAATATTAATAACTATATATGAACAAATCGTGGGGTGTAGTGGAGGGAATGATTCGATTATACAGTGTAAAATGAACCCACGTCTCAGATTGTTCAAGATTCAAATTCCTTTTTTTTAAATTTCTTAAATTGATAATATATCAATGACTATACGAGAGGGTCTCACCAGACAAGACCCTTTGTGTTTTATCACATACGGCTGTACTATACATCCTGGCTTTCAGATAGGCTATTGAGACTGAAATTCAGCTTATGATATTAATATAAATATTTTAAAATGTCCGCAGGCACTCCGTGAAAAGGAAAAGGGTGATTGGCGTAAGCTGACCCTGGAAGAGAAGAAAGCCCTCTACCGCGCTTCCTTCTGCCAGACCTTCGCTGAGTTCCAGGCTCCCACTGGTGAATGGAAAGGAGCTCTCGGCTGGGCACTTTGCATCGCTTCCCTCTCAGTCTGGATTTACATGGGCATGAAGTTGTTTGGTAAATAAATACTATCACTTTTAAGCCCATTGACATTGGTAGCTATAGTTAAAATATTTTTCGAGAGGGTTCGGTTATTGTATTCTTGCTATTCAAACCTTTTAACCGCAAGCCTTTTAAAACACACTCAGAAGGGTTTCTTTTTTTGTTTTGGAAAGATAATGAAAAAAAGCATTATTATCGTTTATTTGCCATACTAATAATAATTATATATAAAACAAATCATGCCAAGGTGTTATCGTGGCAATAAGATGGGGTGTTATATGTTTCAGATATGTAGTGTTCTTGTAATGTATGTACTTCCCATATTACATGTTGATATCATATACCTATTCGGACATTATTAAGTTCTTATATTAAAAATTGATACCAACTTAATTATGTTATGTAAAATGTATACAAGAAATAGATGTTGTATTCACAATATTAATAGGTATTACGATTTGGTGCTGAGATGGCCCAGTGTTAATTTGTTTTTAATATTCATCTTGTACTCAAAGGGAATGGTAAACATTGTAAAGAAACTGCAGGTGTTAGATGACAATCCACATATATCTATGCATCATCATAATGGAATAATTTACAAATTTTCTTTTCAAAATAACAGGAGGTCTGTGTCCAGCCGTGGCACATTTATAGGCTTTATTTATTTATATTGCTTACTATAATAATCTGTGTTGTAGCTATGATTATTATTATTTCCAGTATACAGTCCTCTGCCTGACTCCTTCGATGATGAGCACCAGAAGGCTCAGCTGAAGCGTATGTTGGACTTGAAGGTGAACCCCGTCGACGGATTATCCTCCAAGTGGGACTATGAGAACAACCGCTGGAAGTAAACTGAGTAAGTTATTTATTTTATTCTGAGAAAAAACCACTCGGTGATATTAAAAAATAAATAACCAATAACGCTTAAACAAGGATTAGCTACTGTGTGCACCAGATATTAAAAAGTGTAATTATGTCATGTGTGCACATTCAACTCCCTAACTACAAGATGTAGAGTGATGATTTTTTTCATGATGAACAAAAAAATCAGACACAAATCATGACCACTTCGGGGCTATTCTAACTATGGAATGACTATAACTGATTTAAGGTGTTCATCACATTCATTGAGTTTTGTCAAGTTAATTACTTTGATTTAATTTTGCATTTAAAATGAAAAAGAGTAATCTAACGAATTTATTTAATATTGTAAATGCAAAATTATGTTTATTAAGCTTTTACTTCTTAATTACTGAACTGTCATCATCATAAAATATATTTTACCCAACATCTCTCACAGAGGCCAAAAACTAGTTTAATATGAATTATGATACAAATGTGGTTGTTTTAAGCCTTCAATAAAGTATGGTATATTTTGATTTTGTCTTCCACCTTTCGGCTATGTATAAATATTTCATTCTGCACAGACTTTTGTATATTTATAATTAATATTGTCCACAGGTATAACCGTTTGGTGCTTGACGAATGGCTAGCGGTAGAGTAGACAATGTTATATAAGCGAATAAATCTGTAAGATATAAAAATAAATTGTGATTCCAAACAATTGTACTGTTTTACTTATACATGCATTTCTTTATATAACTGTATTCATTTTAAATAATTAAAATATAAAGTTTATTTCTTCTTTATAATTAAATTATAAAAGTTTTTTTTCTTTTAAAGCATTTTAAAATTAAAAATAATAAAATATACTAAAAGCTAGTTGATATTCTCTAAGAATTCAAACACAAGACCATTTAATAAGATTAGCTTTATTATAATTTAATGAACGCCTACAGCAAACTATAAATATCAACGGCTTAACTTATAAACAATGATTAGTTCAACAATATCGTGTCTTCTCTTTCGAATGTCAAATCAATAATGACCGAATGGGAGGAATCCGTATTTAACTAAACAGTTGCTAACCAACGTTTATTAGTCAGCCTTTGAAAAGTTCACTCAATGGTCATTGAATTACTAGTCTTTGAATAATGAATGTTCTTTGAATTTGAACATCACAAAGACAAGTTAAGTGTTCATTGGTTAATTTCACTATCGGCAGTGTCGTAAAATCTCTTGATAAAGCATTAGGTATACTCAACATATACATCAAATTGTTTATACTTAATTGTGGAAAATTTAACTTGGAATGTTTTTTATGGTAATTGGTAATGACAATTCCTTTTTTTACTGTTACTTTCTGCGTAAAGACAACAATTGCGGTCTTTCCTCTTATAGCACGTATACTACCAAATGTAAATGTCAAATGAAAGAAACGTCAAGTGACATGATTAATATGATTTACTTTCATTGTCATTAAGTGCAACGCTGAGTAAGCTTCATTTAATTAGTCCTAATGAGTAGTAATTATTCCTATTTGAATTTTCATTTTAGTAAGCGAAAATAATTTAATATAGAAATTTTGCGCCATAATTACCAGTTTGCAAACTCTCATGAGATTACCGAAAATCATTTATTATTTTAATAACAATATAAGTTGGAGTATATCATATAATAGATCTGGTTAAATTATTTATACAGGATAAATAAAACAAAATGTTGGAACAATTTTTTATAAAATAACATTTTAACATAAATAAACGACATATTCATCCACTGAGCATTTAAAAATACATATTTTATATGTAACTATATAATGAATTAATATATTATACAATACTTTACCTTCATAAAGTTTACTGTCACATTTTAAATTTAATTTAGACATTCATATGATAAATAAATTAAAATATTTCCTTATCATGCCAATTAGAAATTAGGAGCTGTTGTCCGTTTTTAAAAAAAAAAAACGAGTTCATGATATTTGAAAATGGAACATAGCATAACAGTCTGCCCCTAAATATTTTAATCGAATTAATAATGTCTAGATTTTTTAATAAGTTTCATTATCATTCTAACTTCAAATACGTGCGTAATATTTGAATTTCATTTATATTTTTTTAATGCATGATATGGATTAGTTTTTAATTTTTATATTTGACCTGAGACTAAAAATAAATGTATTATATCAGTTTTTTTTACTAATGAAAATGTTTCGGTGTATGGTATTTGCGGACTTAATACATTTAATTTTAAATTATTTGTTTACGTTAACTGCCATTAAAACAAGTGTTTTAATAGCAGTTATATTATTATTTTTCAAAAAAAAAAAACTATCGAATAGGTTCTAAATGGTTTCATAGTATTGGTGAAATAAGTTTTTAATGACTGATTGCAAATTAACTATATATAATTTATAAAAACTAAATATAACTATTTCCTCTAAAAGGAGAGGTGACTAGAGTTTTGGGTAAGACATTAATATCACAAAAAATATTCGTATAATTATGGTAATTCAAGAAAGATGACTGTCGTTGATGTTGTTGTTGTAAATTTTTATTGTACACAAATTATATTACAAACGGTAAATTTAAATATACAAAAACAAAATTTACAAAGGCCGACTTATCCCAAAAAGGGATAGCTAGGATAGATTCCAGCTAGCCTTTGAAATATTTACTGAGAGAAAAATGAATGAATTTATACAATTTATCTGTCAAAATTATCTAAAAAAATCTTTCAAATTAATAATACATAAACACTTTGAGATATGGCAACACAAGAAAATAGGCAAGAAAGCTATGAACAGTGAACTTCTTTCAACTTTTCTATTTCTTTCATTAATATCTATCTGTCTTAACATGAATACTAGTAACATTGATATTTCAAAAATTAGTTTTTCTTACGATTTATTTACACTAGCAACATTTAATGTTTTTATTTATTGTTCTATGAAATATATTTTAATATGTATATTCGGCTTCAAATAAATTTGTACAAAGAGAAAACTGCGACTGGAAAAGTCACTAATAACGACGGGACATGCTAAAACAACTTACAATATTTTTAGTATTTTATATTTGAAAATTAACCGTACCTTGGGACACTCACTAATTAGTAAAAGATAAATGTATCTATGTGGGTATTTAAATACCGTTATTAATAACTAGATGGTAACATTATGATTTAACGTCATTGGTTAGTTAGATCTATATCCAAGCAGAACTTATGTCCAAATTATCTAGTTACCTTTTTTAGAATTTTGTGTTTCTATAATACTTGAATATTTTTATCTGATCCATGTTTTGATATTTACTCATTTGGCCCACTCGTTCTCTACTTTTTGATTACTTCCGTTATACTGCAATCGTGATTGACGATTACATTCATATGATTACATTATGCCCAAGTCTGTATCTGAGAGTTATTAAGAGAGAAATGAAGTGCTACTTAATTCAGAGAATAGGTACATTCATTGCTGAGATAAGCTTTAAGCATTTTCGATATCAATGAATACCTCTGTTAGAATTCGTAAGATTTAGCTGTATATAAAAATACAACACATAAATAAATAATTGTTAATACAAATCTTATTTAAAACTTACTGGAATTGTATTTTTAATTTTGTCGGGACGTGAAAGGTAATTTCAACGTCGAATTTCAATTTAACATTTCTTTTAAAAAGAGTTACACTTCTCTCGTTCTCTTGCAAGGATTCTATTTCATTCAAATTGAGTTTTACAAGAATTTGCATTACAGAAATCTTGTAACGATCGAATAAAATATCCTAATGTGAATGTTAATAAATGAAAAGATATTATTAAACTATCGATTAAGACAATTATAAAAAGCAACTCCTTTTATCCATCCACCCGTCTTTATTTACATGCACATTGATGCTTTTTGGTAAAGTGCTACAAACTATCTAGATCAGCGGCGGATAAAGAAGAACGACGCCATTTTGAAATGTAAATACCATCTGTCATTCACCGATTAATTCTAAAAGGATTAAGTTTTTTGCCACTAATTTGAAGATAAATTATGCCTATAAAAGTTTTATTTGACAAGAATTCCAAATGCTATGCGCAGTGTTTACTATATCTATTGCGAATAATACTTATAACAACAATAAATTGCTGCTCACTCTTGACAGCGACGCCAGTGGTGATATTCTGTAAGAACTCTCTTCATAACTCACATGTGAAATGTTGAAAACCGACTTCTTTTCATATATTCTGATGCCTATATTCATTTCACGACCGTTTTCTGCAGTGAGTTGCGAGTTCTTACAGAATAGTCATACAGATAAGTTTGTGGCCTTTAATTACTCTCATTTATATTCGTATTAATATTTTATGGAAGATCCCACGTGAAACTAATATGTTACACATATGTATACATTACAATTTTAATTTCAATCATCTTTCGTACAAATTTCATTGAAACTGATTACATAAATATTCTGACTATTAACATTTACGCCTTTGGGACAACAATATCTAATTATACATAATAATATATTAAAGCTACATATCTTTTACGATGACATTGAAAGCGACATAGAAATATAAAGATAAAGGTGATTGTTACTTTAACACTAAAATATAATATTCCTTATAATATAATCATAAGAAAATTTCACTGGAGATAAACCCCGTTTTATAGTTTGTGAACAATTTTCTATTGCAATAAAATAATTACGTATAGGACGTATGTTGCCCTAATTAAAGTTATTTTATTTAAAAAAAAAAAACAAAATCTTTTACATTTTTATATATTGCAAGTTTTTTTTATATAGATTATATATATGGATAAACTTTAAAAAATAAATATGACCTCACGAGAAACTGATCTAACATCATTTGTTACCCATACAATACTGTTGGTAGCACTTGGTTTAAAAAAGGCGAAATTGTTCACACTCTATTCCCAAATACATTTATTATTCTAATAATACATCAAGGTTTTTAAAAAGTGACACATTTTGTATTTATATCTTTTTGTCTAATTTCAACTACCTAGAAAAATGTATTTAGGCTAAAATATCGAATTCTTTTATTGAATTCTTTCAAAAATGCACCATTATATCAATTTAAATAATCTACATCTTCTTTATGGAATATATTTGGTAAACTTGGTACGATAATCTGTACTGTTTATTTTTTTATTATATTTAATTTTATGAACGTAATTTTTTCAAAGTTACCGCACGACAAAATTACGAAATAAAAAGTTTGATACTTCCGTAATGGCAGTATAAATCGATGTAAGCTTAATTTTTAAATATCCATCGATAATTAATGTTATCTAATAAATTAGTTTAATGGTCTTTTCTAATATTAATTCTGTTAACAGGTAAAATGTTATGATATTGTTATTATTGTTATATATTAATTGATGTCTAATAAAACTTGATAAAGAATTAATATATAGATAAACGGATAACAATAAGTACACGTTCGTTCTAACACATAAATCAACTAATTGTGGATTTAGTTTATATTATTATGTATGTTTATAATTAGTGGTTATATATATTCCATCACAATGATAACATATAACCTAATTTTGATATTTATAATTATTTATTTCGAACCATTTAGAAATTTTCTTGTAATTTTTTTAAATTTCAAATATCGACTCACATAAGCTTTAATTTACAATTCCAATTCTAATCGATTAATTTTCAATTGCGTAATATAGCAACACCGTTATTTTTATAAACAGTTTTATTTTGTTATTAAAGTAGTGTGTAGTTTTATTTGTTGAAAGCATTTCGATATAAATGTTTGATGTCTATTTAGATTTATTAAGTGCAACGTGTAGGTTAAGTGCAATGTTGCTTTATTTAACGTTTCCAAACGTTTCTGGCGCGAAAAGGTTTTATTGCTGTCACTTGAACTAAGTTACATTTTTAAATTTTTTCAGTTTTTTTTTTTTATATTTGGATATTCTAATTTCAAACAGTTTATTAAAATATGATAAGCACTTTCGAGTTTTATTAGTTCCTAAGTATTTTTTTTTACGCCGGTGACCGCTTTTATGTGTCAATCTATGTTCTTCAAGGGGTTTCTCTACCCCTCCTCATTCCACTAGTCACGGAAAGGGAAGAGTCCTCCCACTCCACCCGCGTCCCAGTCCGCCACCTCTACTGGTCCGAAGCATTCGTCGAAGAATTGTTCCATTGTTTTATGAACGTGGAGTAAAGATCGCTCGAAATTGTGGCCCTCGTCAGGATAGACCTTAAACACGTCATTAGTTTAATGAACTAACTATTAAAGAAGGACATTATATCCATAACTAAAGTAAATATTCTATCAAATAGCACCAATGAACAGTCTTTACAGAGACATACCGAGATAAAAGATTATATAAACGAAAAGTTACAGGTTTCAAACCTGTAACTATCAATGGTCAGAATCGATCGAATATTCGAAATCCGAAAAAATGACGGAATTGCAATTACATTAAATATTAAATTTTGATAAAGTGCAGATTTTGATACGCATATATTTAACGATCGTAACGAAAGTATTTATAAATTCGGGATCCAATCGCGCACCAAGACTATTAAAATATCCGGACCCGGGTCCGTTTATATAAAGCGAGTGCGTGTCACCTGGTGCGTGTAGAGCGCCTGCGCGCGGATGAGCGCGCGCGCGAGCGCGAGCGCGTGCGGCGGCGGCGCGCGCAGGTCGGCCGTGGCGTGCGCCAGCAGCACGCGGCGCGGCGGCAGGTTGCCCGCGCGCCGCCACACCGCCAGCGCCGCGCCGCCGCCGCCCGCGCCGCTGTACCGCTCCGTCCAGTACGAGTCTGCGAGGGACGGGACGTCGTTACCGTATTGCGAGCCATCGTTAACACTTACAATTAGGATACACCCACCTAATACCGTGCCTGTCTTTTATTTATCTAACAAATAGATGCTCCCCAAAGTGGTGACCCTCACGTGTATTGCGTACGCAATCACCTAAATACTTAGGCAAGGTGTTGGTTTTTTATTGAAGGAAAAGCATGTCCCGGCACGTTCGTGTGCCCCAGGTGGACAGATGTCTCTCTCCGGAGAAACTTTCGTACTTCCTCCCCCACGTGTCTCGACTGCCGGGTCGGTGGATATACATGTGGCAGATCTTTAATTATGCACGTCATGTAAATTCATGCTTGGCCGGATTTGCGACCGTTATCACTAATTACGAACGTCCTACCCTCTAGGCTGTTTCTGCTCAATCGTAGATGGCTCAAGGCGACTCACTATGATGTCGCAGGTCGGCGAGCGGCGCCAGCAGTGCCAGACAGCGCGTGAGGTTGCGCGCGTCGCCGGCCGCCAGCGCCAGCACGGCGCCCGCGCCCAGCCCGCGGCCCCACGCGCCCACGCGGGCGCCGTCCACCATTTTCAAATTGTCTCGGAGATACCTTTATAGAATTCAGAATATTATATAATTTAAGATTAGACAAATTAATAAAAAGTCTGAAAAGTGAAGTTGAGAAGAATTCGTTTAAGTTCTAGCACACTCACGACAAAACTGCTATTTGGTCTTCGACATCAACCGACAGTAATCTCTGGTATATTTCTGTTCTGAGCTCTTCGCCCTGAAACAATTATTCTATATTATTCCATATGGTGATGATGTAATACAAGGATATAAGAAACAAATACTTTTATCTAATCTAGTCTAATTCGTTGTGAAAGCAAATAGGCTGCGACGGACAGACATGGGAGTTAGCACAGAGTTCTATCACAAATAGTTACCTGCCCCCCAGATCCTCTTGCATCAATTTCAGCAACTATGAAATTCCTAGCTGTAGCTAAGTACCAGCCCCAGTCTGGGCGCCATCGTTCAGTCACAAGCTGTCCGCCTGGTTCTGCTGATCTAAATGTATAAATTGATGATTTTGAATATTGCTATATATTTAGTATGTCAATTGTATATTGCTATGTAGTATGATGATTTTCTTTAGTTACAGTTTTTTTTTTAATTATTTATTTTATTTTTCTGGGAAAAACAGTACATCAACATAGAATTAATAAATAACAATAAAATAACACCTAAACCAATCAAGTTTCCACTAATAACTAGTACAACTAATATTACGTATTGATTGATTACTGATTGTTGAATATATCAGCCGTCTGGGTGTCATGGCACCAGAGAAATTTCTACAAATTTACCCATTCATTTGTTTAGTTCTTCGATTTTATTTTATTTATGAAACTAATGGCCTTCCTTATAAACTTTCCTTTTTATTTAGAGGGTGATATTTAAATAACGGTGTGTCTTCTTCTTTCAAATGTCCAATCAACGATGACAGAAAGAGCGAAATCAGTGTTCAATTAAATAGTCGCTAAGCAACGTTTATAAGTAAGGTCGGAATTGTTTAACATTTAAAAGACAGATTGTTTAACATTTAAAAGACCCGTCAACATCGACCATTGAAAAGAGACAATCGACTGATTTCGGCTTCGTAGAGCGTTGTCTCTGTCGCACGAAACACTAACAGTCCATCTTTAAGTTGTTAAAACAATTATGACTTTTTTTTTTTTTTATAGAATAGGAAGGCGGACGAGCATATGGGCCACCTGATGGTAAGTGGTCACCAACGCTCTGAGACATTGGCATTGTAAGAAATGTCAACCATCGCTTACATATCCAATGCGCCACCAACCTTGGGAACTAAGATTTTATGTCCCTTGTGCCTGTAATTACACTGGCTCACTCACCCTTCAAACCGGAACACAACAATATCAAGTATTGCTATTTTGCGGTAGAATATCTGATGAGTGGGTGGTACCTACCCAGACGAGCTTGCACAAAGCCCTACCACCAGAGCACAAAGCCCTACCACCAGTTTTTCTGGGTTAGAGTTTCTGCGTAATTGAATAAAATACACCAATTTTCTCTATAAGCCTAGCCTATATATAAGATTATAGAAAAATAAAATAGAAAGATCATTTTTGTATCATGTTGATCTCTTCAAAGGTCGATGTGCAATATTTATTGACGGGGACTATACGTATATAACGTTTCCATTACTATGTATACTTGTTAATACATGTTTTCAATATTAAAGCCAGATCTTAACCTTAAATGTCGTTTTTTGAAAACAACAAATAAAAAACGCTCTGAAATGATGCACCTTTATGTATATGAAAAAAATCTATGGAGTTTTTAATCCGAAGTCGATCATTACTTTTGTTCCAACATAATGTCAAAAACGTTTTAAAACTTTTTTAACATAGAAAACTATGTTCGCGTATAACGTACGATTTGTTCATTTTCTATCGACAAATACATTTGTTTTTTATAAATAAATTCTACGAATTTTTAACATATCTATATTTAAATGATTATTATGTTTTTGTTTTGTGTAACATAATTGCTTACACTCACACGTGTAAAACTAATGGCAGCGGCAGGTCGTCAGTCTCCTTCAGTCCGGGCGGCAGTAAGAGACGGACGCGAGCCTCTCTGTGCGCTTGCACCTGTGTGTGTTAAGATTAAAATTATTTTACAATACAAGATCATTCAAGATTATATAATCTTTGAACTACAATATTATCAGAAGATTAACGGATTATTTTTAATTTTTAGGATGACAGTATGTAGTATTTAAAAGAGGATAGCTTTGCTTCTTTTTTTAGAATTCATGTATGCAGCATACAATATACAGATTGAAATAAAACTTCCAAATAAACATAACTTCTAAAGTAAAAGGATCGAGGTAAAAACTCCCAGACGAAAATAAATATCTTTGTATTATTTTTTTATGCTAAAAATAATCGTAAGCGAGCCTTAAGCGCTCTCAGCATGAACAATTTACAGGGATCTTAAAATTAAATATACATATATACACCATAAACAACTAGATATCAAGAAACCAAAAAGCTTATTTACATATTGTATTAGAAATTGTCGATTACCTCGACTCTGAAGACCTTGGACTGCGGCGCGGCGAGCGCGGCGAACTGACTGCGCAGCGGCGCGCCGTCCCACAGCACCGCGCGCCGCGCGCCGCCCGCCGCGCACACGAACGTGGCCGGCGCGCCCGGGCCCAGGCACTCCTGTAGCATGTCCGGTAGTGTAGAGACAGTGCCGCGCTTATCGGTAGTCGGTTGTATGGTTGTCACTTTTTTATTTCGAGTGAGCATATTTATTACCTGAACAAAATACGAGAAATTCTTGCTGAACATGACGCGATTGTACAGACATACTGTCGGTAAGGAATCATTCTCATCAGCGACATGCGGCAGCACCGTCGACGTCGGCCACGCGGGCAACGCAGATGTCGCGTTGTCGTACTCCTGAAAATAGTATAAGATATTATTACACAATTTTTCCTTGACCTTATATTTCTTTCAATATCTTTAAAAAATAAATTGCACGCGATTGATATGTTTGCCATTACTTTCCGTTTTCGGTTGCAAATTGTATAAAAAAGTAAAATATCTGATCATTATTTAAAATTAATTTGGAACTATACACTGACCAGTTCTTCTGTGCTAGGTTCGACGGTGCTATCTGGTACGTTGCCGGGGCAAGTGAGACAGAATGGTGGTGGTGGCCAGCCGTCCACGGGCACCGACACTCGGTACACGTGTCTCTCACCAGCTTTTTCTGGAGCTGTTCCGATTACGTACCTAAACAATGATATATGTAGAACTTCTAATACAAGTTTATTGCAACCTTTTCTTTCGGTATGCAGACGAGCAAAAACCTTCGAAGCTTATACACTAGCAATGTAAGAAGTATAAGACACTGCTTTCAACCTTAACTATGATAAGCACTGTGAAGTATTCGTATTTAGACCCTTACGGGTGGTACAAACTATACAAAGGCCGCTAGTAAAAATGCCGATATAAGAACGGGTCTAAAACCTCGCCGGGATAACTTTTAATCCAGAAAATAATTGAAATAATAAAAATCTCTCTATCTTTTTCTTAAGTTTAAATTTTTTTCTGCGAATAAACAAAAAAAAAAAACAATGTCATGTGGCTCAAGAATTAAGTAGATTTTTAACATAGAAGGGTCCGAATTATGAAATTAAAATAAAAATTTCTTTACTTACAGTAGCCTTCTTCTCTCGTCCCAACCAACTAATTGTGTGATTTCGAAGCTCCCTTGAGTGATAGTGGTCCGCGTATCCTGGGTTAGATGAACAGCGTGCCTCCAAATACCACCTTGATCAGTTATAGGGGCAGTTGTGAATACTCCACTCTTTCCGCCTACTAGAGCGCCTCCCCCACACCACCCGCAGTCTTCTTCAACTGGATCAGATCCTAAACCTGACCAGCGCGTGCCGTCTGATTCATCTCGGTAGATCTAGAAAAGTAGATTGTAATACATGGTTAATATTTAACACTTGCTACCGTCAAAAGTGATCAGACCGAAAAGATAAGTTTTAATATTTTCATTTGATTGGAAAGCCTTTGTCGTAAGACTGTTTCGTTCGTCCCCTAGTGAGCTAAGCAAGCTTATAAGATATCTCAGTTCGGGTAAAAAAGTTATGACAGGCCGGTTAGCGTGGTTGGTAGATTTAGGCTTACCTTTCAAGCCGAAGGTTGTGGGTTCGATTTCCACTCAGGAAAGACATTTGTGTGCATGAACATGTCAGTTTGTCCTGAGTCTGGGTGTAATTATTTATATAATGAATGTATTTACAAAAGAAAAGTAGTATATGTAGTATATTAGTTGTCTGGTTTCCATAGTACAAGCTCTGCTTAGTTTGGGATCAGATGGCCTTGGGTGAATAATATCCTAGGATATTATTTTTTATTATCATTATCGTTTGTTTCTTTCAAGAATTTGTGTCCAAAATCGGCCAACAGGACATCATTTTGCGGCAAGAACTTGTCTAATGTGTTCAGAATTGCTAAAAAACTATTATAGTATAGTAACAGCCTGTAAATGTCCCACTGCTGGGCTAAGGCCTCCTCTCCCTATTTGTGGAGAAGGTTTGGAGCTTATTCCACCACGCTGCTCCAATGCGGGTTGGTGGAATACACATGTGGCAGAATTTCGATGAAATTAGACACATGCAGGTTTCCTCACGATGTTTTCCTTCACCGAAAAGCACGAGATGAATTATAAACAGAAATTAAGCACATGAAAATTCAGAGGTGCTTGCCCGGGTTTGAACCCACGTTCATCGGTTAAGATTCACGCGTTCTTACCACTGGGCCATCTCGACTATTAAAACTATTAGCTGATACAAATTCTCCGAAAATATTAGAGCAAAATGTAAATTTTTAATATTTTCCTATTTATTTCTTATCGTAAAGATCAATCTATAAACATGAAAATAACGATATTCTACAATATATCTCTTAAGGCAAACATTTTGCTATATTGTAATAAAAGTTTATTCGTGATTAAACAATAATGTTTTAAAAGTTTATTTATAATACGAGTACCGAGCATTACTTAAGTAGATAAAACAAGGAACCTGAAGGGAAATTTGCCATCTAGTGAAGTGGAAAATAAAACAAGACGACTACGACCTCGCGACCGCTTCATTTGATTTATTTCCGCGACGTCGAGAAGATTCATTAATTTTATCTTAAGTTTTTGTTTATTTTATTAAAAGAAAATGTAATTTTATTTAACAAAGAAGTTCGAATTTGAATAAATGAAGATATATATGACAAATAGAGACAGTAACAGAGTTACTCACTCAAGAAGTTATATACACTGATATGGGTAAAAGCGTAAAGTAAAAATGAACTTTGGTGGTAGTTTATTTAGTGGCGTTGCCGAATTTTATCTCACGACTCAACACGCAGGTTTCCTCACGATATTTTCCTTCACCAGATATTTTATAAACACAAATAAGATGGAAACTCAGTGATTTTTATCCGGATTTGAACTTGAAATCTTCTGTTAAGATTCACGTGTTCTAATCACTAAAATGTTAAATTGATTGATTGATTGATTGATTGATTGGAAGACAATGCTCATATTCAAGTGGTCGTTACTTACATCTTGGCAATTATATTGAACTGCGTTACAAATGCTGATGATCGAAACGTTCTGCGGTCGATTGAGTAGCAGGACGGCTATCTGGCGCTCCGATATCCAGCTCGACCAGCGCACGTACCAACCTGGAACAGAATTGCGATGTAAGATAAAGTGAGATATAAAAGACTAGATGCTCCGTGTGTTTGGAAAAAAAATTATTGCAAGAAAAAAAATATAATTAATATTATAAAATAATAATACAATAGATGTATAAAAATATAAAAAAAACGCGTGCAATTCAGTACATGGGATACAAGGTGAAACTTTTGCATCAGAAACTTTACATGCCTCACCCTCATACGTTACATGTTTACGCTGCACACAAATTAGACCTTGATTCAGAAATGAGATTTGTAAATAAGATACCAATCCAAAAAGTACATACTGCTGTCAACTGGTGAGTTAAACTGTATGGCGTGCGGGAATAGAAATTTTGGCGTTTTGATGCTGACGACGTACAGGGTCACTACCGGATTGTTTGTGTTCATCTGAAAAATTAATATACAGTAAATTAATAATGATCCATTAAATAGATCGGAGTGTTTAATTTATTGATGAATAAATGGTGTTGGAATGGAATTGATGAATAAATGGAACTCCTTGGGGGAGCCCTTTGTCCAGCAGTGGACGTCTTTCGGCTGATATGATGATGATGATGAAATGGTGACTTGCAAAAAAAGCCCATCAATGTCCAGCTGGCCAAGGCTCCTCTTAAGAAGGTTTGGGACGTATTCCATCACGCCGCTCCATCGATGCGTTTCTCAAAATGTTTCGTTCCGTTGAGCACGAGATGTACAATAGACACAATATCTTATGAAATGTATGCTTACCTAGATTTAAATCCAGAATATTCGGTGAAGATTTACGAATTCTTTTCAAGGAGATGAATAGACTAGCGAAAGAAAAATATAATCTAAGAGATAAGCCTATCATGTACAAACCATCTACCTTCGTAAAGAACAAAAAAAACGTCCTCCAGAACCTCATATCATTCTAGTTCATCCTTAATACATTCGACTCACGTTTCGCCCCGATAACAGAACATTTTCGTTTGAGTAATAAACGAATAAGTCATCCTGGTGGAAACGTCAGGCGACTCGGTATCGCTCTATTTTTTGTATAAGTAAATTGAATAGTTGTAGAATTATTATATTTTTCGGCTTCGGGATTAGTAGATACACATGTTTTCCTTCACCGCCGAGAACGTGATGGTGTTTTTATTAAAGATCTTTGGTGTTTGCCAGGATTAGAATTTGTGAGTTTCGACTAAAATGGAAATATACATCCTTTTTAGTGAAAGTACGCTTTACTTACTTTATTTACTTTTATCTCGGAATCGGTCAAAATTACTCCAGTTTTGATAGTTTCTTTTTAAATGTCAGTAATTAAAAATACGCTCTAGATATAATAAAAAATATATTTATAAATCAAAAAATCCAAAAAGTTTTGGACAAAAATTAAATCAAATAAATAATGAAATACATTTCAAAAATGCATGTATTAAATAAAATGATTAAAAGTTTACACACATATATAAACAAAAATCTTTTTATTACCTTTGGATATCTCAAGGTCCTGATAGTTGGGTAAGCTGGCGGTTCTTGCTGGTCCAACCCATACCAGGGGTATTTGTGCTGCTGTACGAGACTGTCGTTGTACGTAACATACATTAGGGTTTGGCCGTCTGGGCTGAACCAAAGCGCTCGATCCAGTCTTAACACTTCTGATTCATATAAGAAATCCGGTACACCGTTGAAGATCACTCCGGGGATGCCTGGAAATTATTTTAATTTTATTTCAAATCTTATATTTATCTGTACAAATAGTATTATGCTGAAGAGTATTTAGTTTATCAGTTTGAGTGCGCTAATTTCACGATTTACCAGTTCAATTTTTAAATATATTTTTACGTCATATATTGAGAAATGTTAAATAACATATAACATCACGCAACGATCCACAGGAGCCGAGTAGTAACGTTTAAAGCAGGTAAAACCTTGCGTATAATATAGTATTCATACTAAATATTTGGTAAGAACGCGTGAATCTTAACCGATGATCGTGGGTTCAAATCCGGGCAAGCACCACTGAATATTCATATGCTTAATTTGTGATTATACTTCATCTCGTGCTTGACGGTGAAGGAAAACATCGTAAGGAAACCTGCATGTGTCTAATTTCATTGAAATTCTGCCACATGTGTATTCTACCAACCCGCATTGGAGCAGCGTGGTGGAATAAGGTTTAAACCTTCTCCTCAAAAAGGGAGAGGAGGCCTTAGCCCAGTAGTGGGAGATTAACAGGCTGTTACTGTACTGTACTGTACATAGTGTTGTTATAGTGGCAAGGATTATCAGCACTATTAAGATAAGAGTTTTTGTCAATTTCCTGAAAGTCAATTTCAAAGAAAAAAGGGTATCCTATAACGTGACTCAGGACTCGATCTAACGCTGTCACGTGATTAAGATAAAAGGAAGATGTTTTTTGTGGCTATCTTCTCTCTCTATCACCACTTTTTGTTATAAGACAATATTTATAGTTCAATACAGTTCCGATAAAATGTTACGGTATTATTTATATACTTAGCTAAGTGGGTGATTGGTTAAGCAATGCTGTTTCTTTTTCTTTCGAATATCAAATCAATAATGGTAGAAAGAGAGAAATGAATGTTTAACTAAGAACCTAAAAGTATATATATATAGCGCTATAGCGCTATCAATGTCCCGTTAAATTTTATAAATAAAATGTTCATGTATTGATTAACTATTTGTGTATTTACGGTCACTGTTAACGTTTTTTTATTACAAGGATGTTAACATTCGCCTTTTAGTATGTGTGAATAAGTAATGCAACTTAATTGAAATATTAATTGACGCAAACGCAACTGGCTTTGCTTGACATAAATAAAAAAAAGTTTATATTTAAATGTTTTCTCAATTATACAAGCTTTTAATTTACTTTAATTGTTAGTTACTGCTGGTGACAGTACTGTTGACAGTGCTGCTGACAGTACGATAAAATATAAATTTTAAGCAAACTTTATTTGTTTTCGTTTACGACTTTCAAAAAAGTCATTATTTTCTTCACTATAAAGAACAATTTTAAGCAATCCTTATATATTCTCAAACCCAAGCTACCTTTAGAAATTTTCATGTTATACCTTAGAATTGGAACCTCGACGTAATCAGATATGGACCTCTTTCCAACGTCCCCCATTGTTGGAACACAAAGTTTAGAAAGATAAACGCGTTACATATATTGGCTGCTGATTTAACGCAAGATTGCCTTTGTGACGCACGGGGGTGAAATGTAAACAGCTGGCTGAACGAACACTCAATAATATAAAGGTATTATATATAACGCTGCTGTTAAAATAAATAACATATTATTATATATTTTATTTATATACCGAAACCCGAAACAGATAAAAATCTAAATAGATGTACATAATGCTAATCTCAGTTTTGTCAGTATAGATGCCATTTGTCTGGTTGGAAAACTCGCCGGTTCAGATAATACGTTTTGTAATCTGTATATTCATTTTAAAGGGGTTAGTTTAAGATTTAGTGTCTCGAAAAATGGAAATTGCTACAAAACATGCCTGAAAATCTAGTTAATTGATCAGCAGTGATATTCTATAAAAACTCACTTCATTACTCACCCTTCAAATATTGACAACCGATTTACAATGATATACTAATTTCATGTGTGTATTCTTGAAATGTTACGATTATTATGGTCAATGTCATTTTCTGACATTTCACGACCGTTTCCTGCGCTGAGTTTCGAGTTTGTTCTTACAGAATAGCCATACTAGCATTTCGGAATCAATAAAGACAAGAAATGTTCTCTCTTCTCAATATTTTCGTTCACCGCTCGAGACGATAACTCAGGATTAATGTAATAATAATAATAAATTTATTTATTCTTTTTATTACCTCGTAAATTCTATTAACTCGTAAATATCGCTTCATATTCACGCATATTAGCCACTGAGCCATCTTGACTAATTAGAACGTTAGGTATATACACAGAAACAATATATACAGTGTCCAATGTCGCTAACGATTATTTGAAGCCGAAAATTACATTTAATATTCATAAAGGTTAAGTTTACAAAATTCAATTTCAAATTAACGGATCAAAAGAGCTAAAGCTATTCAGTGAAATATCAAGTTGAGAATAGAATTATCCGTCTTCTAAGAATTTTCTCATCTGTAATTTTTCGTATTTTTTATCCAACCTTTAAGATTAATTAAAGGGCTTTCAGTTGTAATTTCTCGTTAAAAATGCGAAGCGAATTTCCTTATTGATTTCCGAGAAAGCGTCAGCTATCATCAAAATTCGAATTTCGTTAGATTATATCATTTTTCACCCGTCAAATTATTGTTTATGAAGCCGTCTGATTTTCATTTATCTGATTTTAATGAAATTAAAAATTAAAATTGCGATGTGAAGGTTGTAGGTAGGTCTATTAACATCACATCATAAATCTTTTTAAATATAAGCACCAAAACCTTCTCCTCAAAAAGGGAGAGGAGGCCTTAGCCCAGCAGTGAGACATTCACAGGCTGTTACTGGTATTGGTATGGATTATTATTTTTTTGTTATCACGAGATAGATAACTCAAATCCTTTTATAAGTAAATAATATGTCTTCTGGGCCGATTTTGGCCACAGTGACCAATCTTATGAGAGATTTATCGCCCGGCGCGTCATAGACAGTACCACAAGTGTGTGTGCAAACTCTAGTGCTCTCTATTCCCTCATTCTCATAATCCGATGGCACGGAGATTAGACAAGACCAGAAAAGTTAGTGGCAAGCCAACGGCTTCTCGTGTTTTCCACGGCACGGGAGCTTAAACATCGCGAGATTCCGGGTTGCTACTGAGGTTTTATCGACAGAAAAACTATAACTTTATTATTGACCCGACCTGGGAACCCAGGACCTCGAGACCTTTTAAACTAGCCACTATTTTCAAGGATTTTAGTTTGTTTATAATTTTGTTAATTGCATTAGCTTTTATGTCAAGTGTAAATCTTAATTAAACGAAATGGAGGATCAAATTTAAACTTCCTATCTGACGTTTGCACAATATAATTATAATAATATTACGAGAGTAACTTTGTGTAATCTATCCTAGAATGTTTCGTACTGACAATATTATTAATGTGACGAAATTTAGTTAACTAGCTAAATCCGCGCCTTCGCTCACGTGGAATTTAATTTGCGATAAAAACCCTTCACAACCTGTCTTCATAAATGTTCATCAAAATTACGTTATACGTTTTGGTATAAATGTATTTAATAAAATTATAAAAAAATTAAATGACGATCGATGATATAGAAGAGCGTCTTGCTGTTTGCCGTCACGGCATACGAGTCGGATCTCCAAGGATCTGTTGTAAAATTGATCACATATTGCAATCACGTAAATATTTTAATTCCATGTATTAAGCTTCGTAAAATAACTTTAATAACATTTACTTTGATCTACTCACCATTACTAGTGATCCTGCAGACAAGAGTCTTCAGCACCTTTGGCTTGTAGTAGATATCGTTGTCGTACACGAAGACCAGACCTGAGCCAGTTGGCGCCCACTCCGCGTACTGCAGCAACGGCGCTGTTCTGTCCTCTTCGACTGGAGATATCGGGATTTTGTTCCTAAAGAATGAAATAATAACAACACTGATAAACAGTTACAAGACCTTACACTGAAAATGATCTGATGATGATAAATAAATTATTGTGTTAATACAACATTACTATTTAATTTGGAATGAATAGTTAGAATACTTATTTTAACTTAATTAATAATAATCATATATATATTTAAACACTTATCTAGCTTAGCATAGCACAAGGGATCAGGATTGAACTTCCGATACATTGCTAGGCTATTCATACCGTTGTGTTATTTAAGTGTAAAAATTTTGAATTTTAATATATATATATATATATATTAAAATAACACATATTATTTACTTATAAAAGGATTTGAGTTATCTATCTCGTGATAACAAAAAAATAATAATCCATACCAATACCAGTAACAGCCTGTGAATGTCCCACTGCTGGGCTAAGGCCTCCTCTCCCTTTTTGAGGAGAAGGTTTTGGTGCTTATATATAAATATATATATATATATATATATATATATATATATATATATATTTATAAATGTTACATTTTATTTTTATATAAAATTTTTAACAAGATTTAAATTTTTGCATTCACTTTTAAATTCTTTTGGAACAAATATTAATTAGCTTGCGAATCAATTTCTAATGTCTGTGCTCAAGGCTTTGAATGCCTTTGGAATTTAACGGAATAATAACTTTTAAGAGCAATTGCCACTACTGGTAAGATGTTCACCTGAACTTGATTCAGCTCTAAAGCTTGCGGTTACAATTCGAATTTCAATCAATAGTTGTATCTATAGACTGCCGGTATGTCTATTTATGTGTATGAACATGTTTCCAAGCGCGTTACTTTTCATTAATTAGTGATTTTGTTTGTATATATTTTGTCTGTTTATTTCTTTTTACACTACTCACTTTTTTGATATTATTGTAAATATAATTTTGTTAGTTTTTACTATTATATAGTTATACTTGTGTGTGCTAAGTTAAACTGTTATTAACTATGCTTTCAGCAAAATAATGTTATTCGTTTATTAAAATCATAAAGATTGTCTATCGATGAATTTGCAAAGATAGTGAATTATATGTTATTGAAAATCTTGGTAATATTTATTTTGTATGGAACATAGAACAGTTAAATTATGCTTTGTTTTTTCAGTCCAATATAAATAGGGCAAAAGGTTAGTACTAAATCGATAAATAAATATTTTAAAACCATTGATAATCTATTTTATATATATAATAAAGCTGTAGAAATCGTGTCTGTATATTGAATAAATTTATTAAGGTATAGGCGATTAAACAAAAGTAAAAGAAATACGAAATTCATCATTTTTAAATATATCGTAATGATAACGTTTTACATGACTGTTACTGCGATTCTTGCCGGTTCTTCTCGGTTTCTACCTTTACTTTCCCGGGTTTAGATATAATTTCATCTTATTTTCAATTAAAATTACCAAAAAAACGACTTGAAAAATTGATAATCGGGTTGTATCCACCCAAACAAACGAGCACAAAGCAAACCCTTGACAATATACTTCCTAACCAAATCGAACATTCAACACAGACAAAACTCGAAAACCACACTATCAAATTATCTTGTTACTTTAACTCCGTCTAAGATTACAAGAACTAATTACATTCCAACGGTTGCCATGGCAACGGACAAAGGCGGCCTCAAAATAAAGTAGTTGAAGTTTAATCTCGCTGACGGCGTATTTGCACTAATCGATACGATATCGGGGGACAAATTACATTCGTCAATTGTCGAAGCAATTTCGAACTTCGCTTTCGTCTAATTATTCAATTCAACGTCGATTGTTGATTACGTGATAAATCGAATTTTTTTACTGGTGGTAGGGCTTTGTGCAAGCTTGTCTGGGTAGGTACCACACAATCATCAGACATTCTACCAAAACAGCAGTATCTGGTATTGTTGTGTTTGAAGGGTGAGTGAGCCAGTGTAATTACAGGCACAAGGGACGTAACATCTAAGTTCCCAAGGTTGGTGGCGCATTGGAGATGTAAGCGACGGTTAACATATCTTACAATGCCAATGTCTATGGGCGTTGGTGACCACTTACCATTAGGTGGCCCATATGCTCGTCCACCTTCTTATTCTATAAAAAAAATCGGTATACATAATTTGCATACATTTTTATAAACGAACTCGACAATCTCTTTGTGATTTTGTCTAGGTCGTTAATGAATTCAGATAAACAGTGCTAGGCAATGGTGATATTGATACACGTTTCCTGATTATTCGGATACGAACTTTGTCTGTTTTTGAATACCGTTCGATCAAATCACAATATAAAAAAGCATATAGTAGTTTTAGTGATGTTACATAATGAATCAACGATGCGAACGAATGATAACGTACGATAAGGATGCTGATTTTAATGGTGTAGTGAACGTTACTGTCCGGTCTTTTGATTTATATACCTCACATTAATCCTTTCGATTTGTCTATTTACATTTTGAACTATATGGCTACGATGTTATTTATTTATTAAAAACTTAATTGCACGACACAATATATCTTGGCGGTAGAACTTGTGCCTGTCTTGGTAGATACCATTAACTCATTACATAACCAACCGCCCAACTACTTCCATAACATACTTAGTGTTGTTGTGTTCCAGTTTAAGGGGTTTGGTTAGCTATAGACTTAGAGCCCTAAAATCTTACATTTGTCTTTACGAATAATTTACATTCAACTAAATATATACTATATATAATCACCCCCTGGGCGAAAAAAAACCAGCCGCCATTCTTGGGGTTCTGTTTTCTTAACTTTTATATAAAAAGTTACTCTTCAGTTGTTATCTATGCGTTCAGGCATCCATCCAGTTGAAACAGTATAAATGTTGTGACAGTCACTGACTTACCTTCAAGCTTCTACTAGAGTAGTATTGGCTACTAAAATAGCTTTTTGTGATAAGCGATTCAAAGCAAAACCCCAGAGGCCCCAACTAGATGGTCAGACCGGCTGAGTTGCTTGTCAAGTGATTTCTGTATTCTAGCTAGGATGGCCACTTAGAGAAACCGGTGTAAGCCTATGTATGTCCCACTGCTGGACTAAGGCCTCCTCTCCCTTTTTGAGGAGAAGATTTTTGGAGCTTATTCCACCACGCTGCTCCAATGCGGGTTGGTGGAGTTATGCCACATGTGTAGCATAATTTCAGTGAAATTAGACACATGCAGGTTTCCTCACGATGTTTTCCTTCACCATCAAGCACGAAATGCATTATTATAACAAATTAAGCAGCTGAAAATTCAGTGGTGCTTTCCCGGGTTTGAAACCACGATCATCGGTTAAGATTCACGCGTTCTTACCACTGGGCCATCTCTATATCTTCTCACTGAGAGAAACCGGTGGAAACAAATTATTCATATGAGTCACCAGTGAGTACACCACCAGGAACACGATCTCTAGGAATGAAGGAACGTCTAGAGAGGTAGAGAGCAGTCTTGGCTTGTATTGAAATGGTTACTTAGGTTTTATATATCTTTACTAACGTTATAAGTGCGAAAGTAACTCTGTTTGTCTGTTATGCTTTCACGACTAAACTACAGAACCGATTTTGTTGGAATTTGGTATGAAGCTTGAATCCTAAGGACTTCCAAGAACTACTTACAAGCGAAACTGTGGGCGAAAACTAGTAACTAATATAAAAGGTAGGCGTCGAACTGATGTCGTATCGTACATTCAAACGGTCTTTTCTAGAACTTGACAATTTGAGGGGATTTTGAACACTGTCAGTTATTGTGTTAATACAATTAATATCAACATCGCGTTCCAGGGAATTGTCTATTAGGAACACGTGTTGCTTATTATATCGGTATTAATATATCAAAGAAACGGGCTAAGTTCGCGTCTCGAAAATTAACTGAACTTGTGTTGCGATATATAAAGTACTAGTTTTATTTGAAATTCGAATGATATATTCTCATTGATAGTATTCTTGGAATGAAAACTATATCTCCTTGAGCGCATCCTAAAATAAATCTGTGGGAATTGAGCCTCGTGTTGAGGTAAAACTTCGAGAGTACCATTTGAGTGGTACAACTGACATTGATTACTTTAATAAACATGTGTTTTTATCTTTCGAATGTCAAATCAACAATGACAATCAATAATAACAGTGATTAGTTTTATTATCTTTCAACCCCTATTTTACCCTCTTAGGGGGTAAATTTTCAAAAACGCTGAAACATACATTTATTTATTTCTAACTAGAAGCTTGTTTATGAAATTTCATGTCTCTAACTTTAAAAAGGACGGGTTACCCATGTAATCTTTCATTCCTTATTTTAACCCTTTAGGGGTGTAATTTCCAGAAATCCTTTCTTAGTGGGTGTTTACATCATAAAATGCATCAACTGCTAAAATTTCAAGTTTCTAAGCTCTGTGGTTTAGTGGTTGTAGGCTTGTGGCTTTGCGTTGATGAATCAATCAGCACAAGTCATTATGTATGTGTATAGAGAACAACAGAAATACGTATTATAACTTTTGATAGACACAACCGATTTCGATGAAATAAAGATTTAACGGAACCTTGAAATGCTTCTTATAATAATTCAGTTATTTCAATTTGTAATCTTTAGCTGTTTCTGGAAGAACAGACAGGCACAAAAATTAAAAAAGCTTGTTCTGATTTTGGTAAGTCGGAAATAGCCATATAAACATAAAAAGAGGCAGTTATTTTGAAATTACACCATCATAAATTACATCAATTTATGTGTATATATATTCCACCAACCCGCATTGGAGCAGCGTGGTGGAATAAGCTCCAAACCTTCTCCTCAAAAAGAGGAGAGGAGGCCTTTAGCCCAGCAGTGGGACATTCACAGGCTGTTACGGATACGGATACGGATGTGTATATATATTTAATACCTTGTGATGACATCATAAACGTGATATCTCGCGAGTCGAGCATGTCTCCATCCCGGTCTCACGTCTGAGATGAGTAAGACGAACTTCAAATCCGCAGACACCTTAAAGTCGACCGCGTTCAGCTCCCTCTGAAACAATACCAGTGACATACGTTTAAAAATATAATTTTATAGGCAATTTGAATAGAATCTCGGAGCATTACAGCGTTTTGTATTATAACCATTCTATAAATTACTAAATTATTAGTTTGTACATATCAATATACTATATTGAGCTTATAAGTATAAATGAATTAGCTATAATTGAACATTCTTGCTTTCTACATAAAGACATGTAGAGAGCAAGAAACAAGCAAGCAAAAAAAAGTCGAGAAGACGAGACGAAAAAAGGCCCAGTGGTAAGAACGCTTGAATCTTAACCGATGATCATGGGCTCAAACCCGGGCAAGCACCACTGAATTTTCATGTGCTTAATTTGTAATTATAATTCATCTCGTGCTTTACGTGATTGAGCATTCTTGCTCACTACATACAGACATACAGTTGAAATCACTGATCGTTCGACTAATTACCGCTCAAATATTATTTCGCTGAAATGAAATGAAAACCGCAGACACCATTGACAGTCGATAACGTTTGATAGATATAACTATGACAGATGTATACATTAGTTCAGATTGGACTTTGATAAATGGCTTAGGATTTTTGGGTATTATTAAAAACTTTATTTGATAAATAAAGCAATAATAATAATAATAATAAACTTCATTCCATATTTTATTAAAGTCGTATATAAATATCGTAAAACACTGACAGAGTTACTTTCGCATTTATAATATTAGTTTCAGAGGTCTCATGCCGGAGTTTCGAATCATCGCTTACAAGCGACTAGTCTGGTTAAGTACACTTGGTTCACTTACTTTGAAGAAATACACTTTGTTATAAATTTAAGCGGGCTGGCAAAAGGCTACTCGTTGGTAGCTGGTCGCCACCGCCCACCGTCATTGGCGCTGTAAGAATTATTTACGATCCTTCATATCGTCAATGCGACCGACCTTGGCCCTTGTGTCAAACGTGCTTGCACAAAGTAATACTGACAAGCAAAATATATGGCGCGGATTCTAATGGATTGCCATTTTAATGGCCGCCATTGTCGTCCGATATGTTGATTTTATTAAATCAGTCAGTGCGTACGTCCGGCGCTGGCGCTGTCCTGAGAGCAAGAGAACAAGAGACCAAGGGGGTCGCTCGACAAACGATCATACGCGCTACTGAGAGATACACCATTATATTTTATATTTACATCAGCCAGCTGCATAATTTGACGAGCCGTTTGGCGTGGTTGGTAGGTACTTGCCTTTCACGCCGAAGGTTGTGGGTTCGATTCCCACCCAGGACAGACATTTGTGTGCATGAACATGTCTGTTTGTCCTGAGTCTGGGTGTAATTATCTATATAAGTATGTATTTACAAAAGAAAAGTAGTATATGTAATATATCAGTTGTCTGGTTTCCATGGCACAAGCTCTGCTTAATTTGGAATCAGATGGCCGTGTGTGAAAAAAGTCCCAGGATGTTATTATTATTATTATAATAAAATACCCGTCTTATATTTTCACAACTTGACGTCTGACAACCGACCAACCTACATGACATATATCACGTTGTGTGGTGTTGCTGTTCTAATAAGTGAAGTCGTATACCCGCTTAAATTTATTATCTCTGACATATATATTTGCAGTTGACTAGTCAGGCGCTCATTCTACTAATCTATTAGGATTACGATACGTTCCCAATGCAATTTCAATCCAACTTGGAACAATCTATGTTATGATATAATGTTAATATATGCCGTTATGTCAAAACCAAATTCAACTGTTAACTTTTATATCAATAGTCGATAATTAAATTAAAGAATAGGAAAACGAATAAACGGCAACGATTACGCTTCAAATCGATTGCGATAAAGTGACAATTTGTTAGTAGAATTATCTCGGTACTTCGGAGTCGAGGCCAATTCCTGGGCTCAAACTCCGGGACGAATCAATAAAAATTTATCCTGTTTTTTCGTTAAGGAACTTTGAACAAAATTGTCGACACATAATCGGATTCTAAGCTGAAATTCAGGATCCATACAGTTGTTTGATTCCCTCGAGCGTGATTGAGTAAAAAAATATCTATTTATAATATTACCAATATTTACAATATGTTTCTTAAAACATTTTTTCATTTATCTTTTGCAAGTTACGCCTTATATTATGTTTTTAATGATTGAGGCAATTTGGTATTAGGAGTTTTATTAATTTGTGAATGCATTCGTTGCATTTATTTGACATCCGAGATCCACGAATTGATAAGCGAGAACAATAATCTATCGCAAATGACGTCATAACAGTGATAAGTATTTACGTATGTACGAATTGATGGTGAAATTAGATACGTCTGTTAAATGTCAAACTAAGTTTTTGTGACGACAAAGTTATTTGTGGCCTTTGTGAGCTTTAAAGAGCGTTTATTCCAATTCTCGCAATTTCTGTCATTTATAAGCTTGTGTGTGCGTGACTGCGTATGCGTGTGTGCGCGCGAGTTTTATTGTAGCTGCCCGGAGTCTGGAATTTGAAGAGTGTACTCTCCCGTGGCTCGTCGTGGCCGTGTAGGCTCGTAAGGCGAATAACATTTGCGTCGAACAATTCGTAAAACTACATTGCGGCCACGACCGCTGTGACAAGAGTGTCACGACGAAGAAGAAGAAGAACAATGTCCCGTGCCTCGGAAAGAAAGTAAAACCGTTGGTCTTGCTCCCAAACTCTTTCTATCGTGTCGGTTTGCCAACTCATCTGATTATGAGTGGGAGGGAATAGAGTGCATCTATGTTTGCGCACACACTTGCGCACTATAATATGTCCTACACAGTTGGCTAATATCTCTTGAGATTGGCCGCCGTGGCCGATATCGGAAACCATAACTACGTTAGTCTAGCCAATCAAAATAAAACATCTTGATCCTAATTAATTTTTATTACGTATATATTATTATTGGGTTTTATTTTCACTTCTATATAAAATCATCATAAATTTCTATACATATACTTTATATAAATTGACTGTCCATATTAACCATAAATTTTCAATGCTTACGATTTCAAGTAACATGCATACTGCAATAACAGTCTCAACTTTTATTGAGTCAACCGCTATCTTAAATTTTTTCAGATATTTAGAGCATAAAAGCAGTTATTTTTTATTATTAAAAGACTGCTAGCAATTAATATTGAAGAGAAATTTCTACGTTTTTCATTGTCTTAAACGTTAATAGCCGAGATGGCACAGTGGTTAGAACACGTGAATTTTAATCAAAGGTGTCGCATTCATACCCGCGCAAGCAACATTGAGTTTTAATGTTAAGCAAAATATAATTATTGTTTAATTATTAATCTCGCGTTTGGTGGTGAAATAAAACACGTATATGTGTCAGATAAATTTCAGCCAAATGTGCTTAATCCGCCAATCCACATTTCAGCAGCATGGTGGCAAGGCAAGGAAGCTTTTATCCAGCCGTGGGACATTTACAGAGGTTTTTAAGCGTAAAACATGAGCAGGACCGTATCTGCGACTTTCACATCGCCAGACCGTATACCTCTAAACTATGAAAAAGAGAGAGCCCAACAGTGGGACATTCACGGGCTGTTACTTAACTTTTTTTAAATTCTATTGACCAATATAATGATTATAATAATTATAAAAAAATGACAATAACAAAACAAATAAATTAAATTTTCGAATAGAGAATGTTCTCTAAATGGAGTTTCATTTAAATCGGATTGTCAAAACAATACGTACATACAATTTGTTTTTTATTTGTCGCGTTTGTTCTGGATTCGATGAATACTAGGATTAGTGAAAGTTGCCGGGTCGGCTCGGTGTGTGTACTGCGTTGCAATATAGTAACCGCGTTAATAGGATAAGTTACAACGTTGCGGTTCAAATGATTGGAATACTCAGATATTTGAATTGATTGAAGGTCGCCTTTAACTTTGCTTATAATTAATTCAATTTTAATTTTAGGAAAACATTAATAAAGGCTTATTAGACATACAAGAATATATGATAAGAAAGCACGCGTATATCTGATTTCCGTACATGTCATAGAAATAGTTTTTATTTAAGTATTTCATTTGAGAAAAATAGTAACTACTGATTTCGGATGAAGTTGAAACGGTAATAACTTTATATTAATATAATATAATATCCTGGGACATTAATCACACACGGCCATCTGATCCCAAATTAAGCAGAGCTTGTGCTATGGAAACCAGACAACTGATATACTACATATACTACTTTTCTTTTGTAAATACGTATTTATGTAGATAATTACACCCAGACGCAGGACAAACAGTTTATATTATAAATGTCTGTCCTGGGTGGGAATCGAATCCACGACCTGCGGCGCGAAAGGCAAGCATCCACCAACCACGCCTACCGGCTCGTCAAAATTAAAAAAAACCCTAACATAATGATTGCTTGTAAGTAAATATTATTTTATTTGTAAATAATTATATAAAGGTGATGATTTTTGGAAGTTTAAGCCTTAAAAAAACGTGAAGGACGTTTGAAATTTTTAGAAAATGCCTTTATGTGTGTTATCATGTAAAATTTGTTAATGTTACTTTGCTTTAACATGTATGGCCATAAATGATGATGTCGACTCGCAAACTAATTCGGCGCATAAGTGCATAATTATCTATTAATTGTATGTAAGTGTAGATTAAACTGAATTATAAAAGCGTGATGGCGAAGTTGTTACAGTAAGTTAATCGAAACAGTATGTTATCATTGAAAATTGTGAGGTAGGTTGCATGTGTCGGATGATAACCTTTACTGATAGTAGGGCTTTGTGCAAGCTCGTCTGGGTAGGTACCACCCACTCATCAGATATTCTACCGTAAAACAGCAGTACTTGGTATTATTGTGTTCCGGTTTGAAGGGTGAGTGAGCCAGTGTAACTACAGGTACAAGGGACATAACATCTTCGTTCCCAAGGTTGGTAGTGCATTGGCAATGTAAGGAATGGTTAATACTTCTTCCATCACCAATGTTTATTTGAAGTGATGACCACTTACCATCAGGTGGCCCATATGCTCGTTCGCCTAACTATTTTGTAAAAAAAATACGTGTATCCACCATGTAGATCTACATTGAAGCCGCATGGTGTAATAAGCTGCAACCCCTCTGCTACTAAGAAGAGAAGGGTAAGTTCAGCTTGGGACATTTTTTTCTTTTAATATTTGCCGGGAGGGCAAATGACTACTCCACCTGATGGTAAGTGGTAGTAGAGTCCAAACGCGACGACGACCCGCAAGATGCCTCATCACGCGTCGTTTGAAGGAACCCGGTTTATAAGAGGAGGGGAACACGTGAGCTGGTAAGGAATTCCATTTTTTGGAAGTGCGACAAAGAAAGAAGTTGCCAAATTTCTTTGTGCGCGATGGAATTGATGTCACAGTTAGGCGGTGACACCGAGAGCCAGAACGCGTAGACTTATGAAGGAAGGGGGAAGCATTATATCTAAAGTAAAATTAATAGCTTAAAGCAAACTACACATTAATTTAATGAATATTTTTCGTAAGGTAAAAAGTGTAGTTCAAGGTTGTCAGTCTAATATTATATTCAAAATATTTATGTTACTGATATTATTATTTTTAATCTCGCTAAAAGGGTTTGCACGAAGCTATTAGCTTGTAAAGATAGATGACAATACATTTCAAGGCTGAATATTTCGTTTCTGTTTCACAAATGTGAATTAAAAAAATGAGTATTAAACAAAAGAAATTCAACATTTTCTTTCTACGCGTGTAAAAACTTTATAAACAGAATTTCTCTTCGTATTCAATCCCCATACAAAACGTCCCTAAGAATTTGAATAAATTGTGCCGATATATTTACGTCAGCTAACATTGACGTTGAGTTATTACTCTTTTTTGAATGTGCTACCAATTTTATATACAGCGCTGGTATCAATCGTTGGTGCCAATATTTGTCCAATAAATTGCTTACCATAATTTGACCTCCTATATGAGACTTTTAATTTTTTTTATGTAAATTGGTAAATACCTACAAATTTTGATACAGGAAATTTCATCAATCATCATCACACATCAATTTCAAGTCACTTATGTGCGTGTGGCCAAAAATGGGCCAAGATTATAAATGTCGATTCAAAATCAAACTCAAATTTAAACAGCTTACTTGAATTAAGTTTATATATTTAGTTAAAATTATTTGAAACTTTTTGTCGAAATAAAATTCGGTCCGCAGTTTTTCATTTTGAATATTGTCACGGAAGATTTGTTCCAACTTTGGACCAAATAGCCGAAACAACTGGTATTAATTGAAAATTGCTTTTATATCGTAGTCGAGTTCAGATATCTATATATATAATAAACTTTTAGCTGAAACGTGCTTGACATGAAATTTTGTTTGAAAATAAAATTGTATTGTAGTATAGACCTTATTTTTAAAAGAATAAGTTTTAAAGTATTATTGGCAATAGAATAGTATTATAATATTAATGTATAAAGTCACAGGAACTGATAAGATGGGGAGACTTATAAAAGTTATAAGAACGAAGCGAAAAGTTTTAGTAGGCACGGCCTGCTTGGGTTCAGGTGCAGAGATAACTTGGCTCTATATACAATATATATATATTGTCTTATAATGCATTAATGTATTATAAGACAATATATATATTACTTCGTAGTCGGGCTTTGTGAGCCGGCCTGTGTAGGTACCACCCACTCATTGCATCTTCTTCCGCCAAGTAGCAATATTTAATATTATAGTGTTAAGGTTTGAAGAGTGAGTGTACCATTAACTACAGGCATAACGGACATAACATCTTATTTCCGAAGGTTGGTGGCGCGTTGACGATGTACGTGTAAATGGTTAATATTTCGTACATCGCCAGTGTCTATGGGCGATGGCGACCACGTACCAACAAGTGGCCTATTTGCCCTAAAACAATAAAAAAAAATAATAATATATATATCGCAATATTTAACAAATAAACCAAACTAAACCCGCGTCAAATGTTTCTGCTACACCTTGAAAATACTAGTGTGATATTGATCGATGGTCTAATGGTTAGATATAAGGCCGCAGAACCCGAGGCCAAGAGGCCAGTTCAAGTCCCATATCGGGCCGATAAAATGTTATTGGGGTTTTCTGTTGAATAATTAGGAGTAGCAGGTTGGAGTCTGGATGTGGGAAGTTTGTACACTTCCGTACCTTGGAAATCACTTAAAGCCGTTGGTCCAACGCCTAAACTCTTTCCGATCGTGTCGGATTGCTGTTCCATCGGATTATGACTGTGAGGGAATAGAGAGTGAACCTGTGTTTGCATAAACACTTTTGCAATATATGTCCTGCATAGTTGGCTAGGCTCATCACTATCCGCCAGATAACATTATATAGTCAATTCCCATTTTAATAAATGCTCTATCTAACACAAAAATCGGACAGTCAGATAAGGGCGTTTAAACAAACTAAGCCAATGAAGTACTACTACTAACTTCCACTTTACATACATCAGCTCTAGCAAAATTTATGGAGATAGCTACGTTATCAGTTGTAACACGTTCCATTACTAACATAACCGGCAGCTAAAATCAAGCAATTACTGAAAGCAAATTTGGTTACAAACACGCGTCCACAATCCAAACGAATAATCTAAAATTGCTTCGCAATTAACATTCTGTACAATGCACGGCGAGTCCGCGTTGATCATTACAACGCACACGTGCCAGAGTCGACAGGTCATCTGTAATTATCAACCACACGACTCTAGATATACGAATACGACGCTGGAACCAGTTAAGTTGGTAGGCGTGTAACGAAACCTTTGTTTAATGTCTATTATAGATAGAAGAGGTTGAAATTAGTATTCGTTGATTTTCATACGGGTCACGTAATAATTGTATATTAATAATACGTGTGTACGATTGAGAAAGAGAAGTTATTCCTGTGCCGGCCAGTTTCATTTGATTGTTTTGTCAGTTCTCGGTAGAATCTATATTCCGAATAGTGCTACGTGCATACATATTATTCACGGATACACAAGTGGGAGCGGCGGCGAGAAGCGGAGGATGACAACACAAGAGAACATCGTGCCGTTTGCCGTCCCGGCATTCAACTCGATCTTACCCTCAAGGTTAATGAATGTTTTACGTAAAAAACGTGATCTCATATCTGGTTGTTTTTATATTCAAACTAAATAGTTTTCAATTATTTAGGAGTCTATAGTGCCAGGTGTTAGATATAAAAAGTAGCCTATGTTTTTCCTTAGGGTTCAAGCTTGCTTATGGCAAATTTCGTGTAAAACGGTTCAGTCCGACATACAGACAGAGTTACTTTCGCATTTATAATATTAGAATTATTATAGATTATAAAACTAAACGCGCTGTATTTTCTGATGTAAGTTTTACGAATATTAGTGCAGTAGTTTTAGTATTTAGTCATTGCAAATACAAAAACCTACTCATTTATATGTACACAAAGCAGGTAACATTAAGATTTTAGTGAAACTCATTTTGACTCATTTAATCATATTCTGTATAATCCTACAAACATTTTTTATTCCGGAAATATTTAGGTTAACAATAATCAATATGTATTCTGTTTAACCCTCACAAAAAAAGAGTGTGTCGTGTGTTATTTGAAACTGGATGTCATGCCGGAAATAATCTTTTTGATATGAGGATTAATTTGACTTGCTTTGTTTGTATGTGTGCAACATTTATGTAATAATGTTTGATATATAAACGAAATATTGGTATATGCAATCAGTATAGGTGGAAACCTTAACCCCTTTGGTTGCGAGTTTAAGCCTGAAGCACAAATTCAAATTTCAATGTGAAGTTATAAAAAAAAACATTTGAAATTTGATATTCAATTTAAGCTCGGATTCCAATGCAGGACTGATCAGTAGCAATAATTGTAAAAACTAAAAAAAGACCAACTATGCAAGTTTCTTAAGAAATACATTTGAATTGATATGTGTTCGTGTAGAAGGGTCTGCGCGTCTGTGTTTGTTTGTTTGTGTGTTGCGTAGTATCGTATAGGAAGTTTATGTGGGAAACACAAATAATACTCAAACCATTTTTTTAAATTATAATCTATGATCAAAGTTATGTATCGATTTATTTTTTTCTAAAACTACCAACAGAAATCCAATAACGATAATTCCTTAAAAAAGAAAAAGTCTATATTTGAAAATAATGTGATGAAAATAATATCACTAGATTTATCTCGAGAAATTCAGAGACATTCAACAGGATTCATTACGCGAACTCGTTATAGCGTAAAGAGAAGGTAACAATATGTCTATACGTGCAATTCTCAATAGTATATTTGACTGTGTACGAAGGTCGGTATGAAGGCTACCTGTTACACCGTATAAAAAGCAAATAACAGCTTGTAAATGTCTCACTGCTGGACTAAGGCATGGATACGTGTGGCAACCTATCATTCGACGTATGCAGGCTTCCTCACGATGTTTCCCTTCACCGCCGAGCACGAAATAAATTATAAACAGAAATTAAGTACATGAAAGTCTGTAGTGCTTGATTTTAAGCCCAGAATTATTGGTATCAATATATCGAAATAATAAACGTTATAATAAATATCCTTATTTATTTATTAGATCTTAAAATAAATGTATAAAAATACTTATAAGCATATTTGGATTTTAATGGAATACATTCAAAACGTCCGTTATCCGTGTAGTGACGGAGAAAGTATACATTTCACTGCCCCTCTCGTTCCCATGGGTGTCGTAAGAGGCGACTAAGGGATATCTGAGCGACCATCTGCTCATCTGGTGGTAGGATGTTAAACATCCGCCTGGCTTGTTACCACCGTACGCATGGTGAAAAACTCGTGAAGTGGCTTGCAGCCGCGTTTCGAGGTCAGCCAGCGTACAGCCAGAGCCCGAGCGAGTATTGCCGCGATGGGTATTGGTCCAATGGAGACGGCTGTTGAACCAATGCCGGGGGAAACTGTATTGACCTGCCGGACAGGGAGACCCGAAGAAACGGCTGTTCCGCTGGCCGCCCGTGGCATAGTACAGGGGCCCGAGCGTGCCTAACCAGCTCGTGAGGCTGCCCCACCAGGCCACGCATAATCTCGGGGTGGACCGTCGTACCGGTTGGTAACCGGTAGGTGGGGTTCCGGCGGCCACTTCCGGGGGGTTCGGGGGCCCTTCCGTCCGGCGGGTCTGTGTATTTTTCCTTTTGGCAACCACTTGGGGAAACACGCCTCCACACTTTGCCCATCCCTATCGTGGCAATACATCGCTCGCATCACGTCTCTTTTCCATTTTATTTTTCCCAAATGGCGCAACAATTCAGAAATAACGGTCGTACAGCGGTGCACACCCCCACCATACCCTCACTGTTTGAGGTCGAGTTCTCTAACATCCGTGGACTCCACACTAACCTCAACGCTGTCCACCACCATCTCGAGACAGCACGGCCAGCAATGTTGTTTCTCACGGAGACACAAATACCGTCCTGCCGATACCAGCTACCTTAATTATCCCGGCTACACGCTTGAAGAATCCTTCAAAGCGAAAGCCGGAGTATGCTTGTTCGTCAGGACGGATGTTTGCTGTCACCGACTGCGCTGCTTGGAGAACCCCTCCTTCTCCATGTTGGTGGTACGTGTGGACCTGGTTCGTCAGAGCCGAGTCTACGTGTGCCTCTACAGATCCCACAATGGTGACTTGGAGACAAGCCGATTATTTGACCATCTTAGTCGGGTGGCAGATGCTGCGCAAGAGCAATTTCCTAACGCGGAATTGGTGTTTTTGGGGGATTTTAACAATCACCACGAATCATGGTTGAAATCCCTCAAAACTGACCATGCTGGAAGGACTGCTCATGCTTTTGCTCTCACACATGACTTGACTCAACTGGTTGATCAGCCCACCAGGATCCCAGACATTGATGGGCAAGCACCTTCTCTACTGGACCTATTGCTGACTTCTTACCCGGTGGAATATCAGGTTGTGGTTCAGGCTCCTCTTGGCTCTTCCGATCACAGCCTTATATCTACCAGAGTGCCACAGGCCAAGCTGCCGCCACTAGCGGTATGTAAACGTCGCGTTTGGCACTATAAGTCGGCGGATTGGGACGGTATGCGCGATTACTATGCGTCGGTCCCTTGGAAGGAACGTTGCTTAAGTGGGAATGACCCGACAGCTAGTGCCGCTGCTGTTGCTGACGAGATCATGTTGGGAATGGAATACAACATTCCTAGCTCAGATCTCGTCAGTAGGAGTACGCGTAACCGTTGGTTCACTCGTGAATGTGCCGATGCTGTATCATCTAAGCAGGCGGCATATCGCAAGTGGATCAACGGCTGCATTAGCGGGGCATCTAACATAGACTCACTGAAAGCAAACTATAATAAAAATTCCAAGTCCTGTAGAAAGGCATACACGAGAGCGGATGCACAGCGCATTGTACAGATTGGTCATGACCTTGTTTCGCATCCTAGGGGCTCCCGTAGCTTCTGGCGTCTGACCAAGTCTGTGCAAAACAATTTCTGCTAACCTTCGCTGCCACCGCTCAGAAATCCGGACGGATCGCTAGCTCACAGTCCGCAAGAGCAAGCTGATCTCCTGGCAAAACTCTTTGCCGACAATTCCGTCATCGATGATTATAGTGCGCTGCCACCTACAATACCTTCATGTGGCCATACGATGCCTGACATTAAAATCAGGCAACGTGATGTGCGTGCGGAGCTGCAATCACTTGATGTACGGAAAGCTAGCGGTCCCGATGGAATACCAGCCATAGTGCTGAAGAAGTGCGCAGCGGAGCTGTCTCCTGTGTTAACGCGCCTGTTCCAACTTTCTCTCTCTTCGGGATGTGTGCCGGAGGCTTGGAGAAAAGCTAATGTGCAAGCGGTTCCCAAAAAAGGGGATCGGTCTGACCCGGCAAATTATCGGCCAATAGCTATCACCTCAGTACTTTGTAAGGTGATGGAACGGATTTTAAACAACCAACTGATCCATTACCTAGAAGATCACTGTTTAATTAATGATCGTCAGTACGGGTTTCGACCAAAACGGTCCACAGGTGATCTTCTAGCGTACGTAATACACCTCTGGGGTGAAGCCATCGACAAGCATGGAGAATCGTTGGCTGTCAGCCTCGATATCTCCAAGGCTTTCGACAGGGTCTGGCACAGAAGTCTTCTCTCCAAGCTGCTGGCATATGGTCTGCCTGCTCAGCTATGCACCTGGATTGCCAGCTTCCTACACAAACGTAGCCTTCGTGTTTTAGTTGATGGTTGCGCTTCACAATTCTATGTAGTGAATGCTGGGATCTGTGCTATCTCCCACACTCTTTCTTTTGTATATCAATGATATGCTCTCTCTTGGGAACATACATTGTTATGCAGACGATAGTACAGTGCATGGTGAATACCACGGACGCGCAGTGGCTGGGCGAGCGGAAATTGAGGAGAGGCGGAATGATCTTGTCATTGAACTCGATAGGACGTTAGAGCTCATCGCGAAATGGGGTCTGATAATCTTGTTGAGTTTAATGCCAAGAAAACACAGGCATGCGCTCTCACGGCGAAAAAGTCAACATTTTCCCCTCTTCCCTCCCTCTGTGGTACTCCGCTGGCGATGCAAAGCAAAATCGCCATGCTGGGGATTGACGTTCGCTGCGACCTTAGTCCAAGGGATTACATAGAGGCTGTTATAAAAACAGCTTCACGGAAACTCGGAATTCTGAACAAGGTGCGGCGCTTTTTCACGCCACAACAACTGTGCCTGCTGTACAAAACACAGGTATGGTCTTGCGTGGAATATTGCTCGCACCTGTGGGATGGCTCCGCTAAGTACCTACTGGAGGTCTTGGACCGGTTGCAGCGACGTGCAGTACGCATTATTGGCGACGTAAAGGTCACAAACACCCTTGAACCTTTACAATTGCGTCGTGAGATAGCAGCACTGAGCGCTTTCTATCGACTGTATCACGGCGAGTGCTCTGAGGAATTATTCTCTCTAATTCCTGCTTCTCCCTTCCTTCTTAAGTCCACGCGAGCTGGTTCTCGATGTCACCGCCTAACTGTGACATCAATTCCATCGCGAACAAAGAAATTTGGCAACTCCTTTCTTTGTCGCACTTCCAAAAAATGGAATTCCTTACCAGCTCACGTGTTCCCCTCCTCTTACAACCCAGGTTCCTTCAAACGAGGCGTGAAGAGGCATCTTGCGGGCCAGCAAGGCGAAGGCGGCTAGTGCAGAACGTTTTTCCCGTCTGTACTGGCCGTCGTCACGTTTGGAGTCTACTACCACTTACCATCAGGTGGAGTAGAGTCATTCGCCCTCCCGGCGAATATAAAAAAAACGTAGTATTTTTACAAATATTGTGTCAGATTCGAGTTTTCTTTTGAGTGTGTATAGCGCGAGATTTTTCCTAATTATAGCGTTGACTAACTGTAATATATATGGCATAAAAACAGCGCCCTCTAGTGACAATAATCACAGCAAACGTTAACTCTATCGAATAAGTAAAAAAAATCGCACCAGGCACAAAGGTCATCGGTCAATCGGTGACATGCATATAAAACTATTACACTATAAACCGAATTGAAAGAAATTATGATAGAAGTACGGACAACACGTCAGTGGAGACTACGAGACAACATAATAAAAGTAGTCTTACTATGTCTGCCTCTCTTTCCTTTCCTTCTATCGATAAAAAACCTGCATCTTTTTGTAATGAAATGTGTTTTTTTTATGAATCCGAAATTATATTTACTACAACTTCCATGAAATAGACATAATAATAATGTCCTCCAGATCGATTTCGGCCACGGTGACCAATCTCAAGAGAGATTATCAAACCACGCAGGAGATATTATAGTGCAAAAGTGTGTGCGCAAACACAAGTGCACTCTCTATTCCCTAACTCTCATAATCCGATTGGACGGCAATCCGACCGGAAAGAGTTCAGACCAACGGTTTTACGTGCTTTCCGAGGCACGGAAGTGTACATACTTCCAACTTCCAGACTCCGGGCTACTACTGAGAATTTTCTGACAGAAAAACCCAATAACTTTTTCTTGGCCCGACCTGGGAATTGAACCCAGGCCCTCCGGATCTGGGGCCTTACATCAAGCCACTAGACCAACGAGGCAGTCATAGACAGATCAGATGCTATTAATTTGTATCTTAGGCATTAAATTTTACGGTGTGATAGGCGTACTGTTGCGTAATCATTTTTAATATCCATTTGTTTTTTATTCTCTCGAGCGCACACGAGTTAACAATGGAAACGTTCTTATTGTACCGTAGATAAGTGATTGGTGGAAATGGTATCGAAAATCTACTCGAAACTAAGTATATAAATGATCCATATGTACAATGCATATTTAAATAGTATTTTTATGTCTCCATACTATCATACCAGAAATTAAATAGGTTTTTTTTGTCTCAGAATAGACTCAATCAAACGTTATATATAAATGTTGTACTCAAATTCGATTTTACTCTTCATTTTCAAGTACAATTACTAAATAAATACATTTTTACATAACGATAGTTCATAGTCAATATTTGAAACATAGAAAACTATATTTAACTTGATTCATACAATAATTAAATTCCGTTGAACTTTTCACGTTTATCTTTAACTAAATTTAAAAATATTTAAAATACCGTAAAGTTTTATCATATCGTAAAAAATTATCAATACATAAATATATATATTGTATATGATTATTACATTATTTACAGTATAATTTTTGTTAAGAAATAACTATTATATAAGTTGAATTGAGGTTCAACCTTTTAAATGTGGGAATAAATACATCTAATATAAAAAATATTAGCCGATTTGGCTCAACCTCAAACTGCCACCGCTATAAAATATGCAAACTTTACGCCAAAATCTAAGATGAAATCCAATAAGAGGCTGGCAAACAATTTTCCTTATAGCGAAGGTTAAAATATTTACAAGTAAGAAAATTCCTTAAAAGGGCTCGATCCTTTTGAATGTTGTTTATTTATGGAACAAGAGGATGAGCTAGTTGATGAATGTAAATTATATAGGTATTATATATAATGTTTTCGCTCGCGGCTTTGCTCGCGTTTAGGGGGCCAGATGTTAGGAGTTGCCTAGGTACCTTCTTCGGTTTGAAGGTTTCTTCATATCAAATTCTATCGTATCTATGAGTGGTGGCGATCATTTACCTCAGGTGGGCCATTTGCCTGTAGTCTGTCTACCTCATTTAAATAATAACGTACGTTACTCATACGAAAAAGTAACACGGGCTTTCGTTGATTTTTAATTTTCATTATTTTCTGTTGATATTTGTTGACTGCCATATATTATATAGATATATTTAATCAAGATAACGATTAACCTGACATTTTGTGTATTTAATTTAAAGTTCAGGTTTATGGTTGATATGAATTAAAATAAGTTATGTACTGTAAAATGATAATTAAAATTAATATAATTGTTTCGTAGTTAATTTTTATGAAATATTATAATTGTTATTTTAACAAAATAATAACTATTTTATGGTTACTATCGTTTACTTTACATATCCAGTTGTTATGTTTATTAAGTGCTGTATGATTTTCTTATGACAGAGAGAGATCTCGAAACCGATTGTAGCTTGCTCAGAAATAACCGTAATAAAGAGGTTTTTTTTTATTTTTATCTAAAAGTGGATTTATTGTATTTTTTAAACTAGAATTATAATATATATAATACTTACAAAAGTAGAATTATTCATAAGTAATCTGGTCGTGAAGTTCTTCACGTTGAACAACGTCAGGCCCCCCCATCGGTCTCGAAATACCAGCTCCTCATCTGCAACAAGAAAATATACATATAAATATACAGATATTTTATTATTGGGCCATGTTGCTCGATATCGCCGATTGTGAATTTTCCTTTACGAGCTCTATTGATATTTTTTTTATTCTAATTCAATAAATTCTTTAAGGCTGATTCCATTTCAGATGAAGATAAAAAAGGAGAATTAGAGGAGTCGCTTGATTGTCTAAGCGGTACTTTATGGCAGCCTTAGAAAGGAAGGAAGTTAGTTGAATATGTATGAAGACCTTTGTGGTCTCGATTTTTTATATACAAATAATATAAGTGTATTTTAACTATTTTTTTTAAATTAAGGTGTATTAATATTTTGTACTGTGTTAGCGACATACTGTGTATTTTAATGAATAAAAAGGGATAGAATTATTATTTGGAGTGCCAACAGATGTGGAAAATGGACAAATATATTTGACAGTTTCAAGTTTTCACTTCTATCAACAGATCAACCCCTTTGACTGCCTGTTTTTTTAATTATTTACCATTTATGTTCTTGGATGTATTTATAAATACTATATTTTTAAATTATATATTTATTTTAATAAAGCATTAGTTAACAAAAATTTATGTCAAAATTACTAAAAAGTTTTTGATATTTTTAGTCTTGTGTTTAAAGCTATGATGTTAGTATTTTTTTATGATATAAATACAATTACCAAAAGGATCTTGCAAACTGACAAACCAGTTTTAATGTATGAGATATTTGAAAAGGGATAATAACTATAATTACAGGCACAAGGGACAGAAATACAGAACCGTTCGCAGAGTAACGATAATGTTAGGAATAGCTAATGATTTCATCGCTAATGTTCTTGGACAGAAGTGAATAATTATTATAAAACGCCTCATTTCTTTGTTCGCGATGGAATTGATGTCACAGTTAGGCGGTGACATCGAGAACCAGCTCGCGTGGACTTAAGAAGGAAGGGGGAAGCAGGAATTAGAGAGAATAATTCCTCAGAGCACTCGCCGTGATACAGTCGATAGAAAGCGCTCAGTGCTGCTATCTCACGACGCAATTGTAAAGGTTCAAGGGTGTTTGAGATCTTTACGTCGCCAATAATGCGTACGGCACGTCGCTGCAACCGGTCCAAGGCCTCAAGTAGGTACTTAGCGGAGCCATCCCAAAGGTGCGAGCAATATTCCACGCAAGACCGTACCTGTGTTTTGTACAGCAGGCACAGTTGTTGTGGCGTGAAAAAGCGCCGCACCTTGTTCAGAACTCCGAGTTTCCGTGAAGCTGTTTTTATAACAGCCTCGATGTAATCCCTTGGACTAAGGTCGCAGCGAACGTCAATCCCCAGCATGGCGATTTTGCTTTGCATCACCAGCGGAGTACCACAGAGGGAGGGAAGAGGGGAAAATGTTGACTTTTTCGCCGTGAGAGCGCATACCTGTGTTTTCTTGGCATTAAACTCAACAAGATTGTCAGAGCCCCATTTGGCGATGAGATCTAACGTCCTATCGAGTTCAATGACAAGATTCTCCCGCCTCTCCTCAGTTTCCGCCCGCCCAGCCACTGCGCGTCCGTGGTATCCACCATGCACTGTACTATCATCTGCATAGCAATGTATGTTCCCAAGGGAGAGCATATCATTGATATGCAAAAGAAAGAGTGTGGGAGATAGCACAGATCCCTGGGGGACCCCAGCATTCACTACATAGAATTGTGAAGCGCAACCATCTACTAAAACACGAAGGCTACGCTTGTGTAGGAAGCTGGCAATCCAGGTGCATAGCTGAGCAGGCAGACCATATGCCGGTAGCTTGGAGAGAAGACTTCTGTGCCAGACCCTGTCGAAAGCCTTGGAGATATCAAGGCTGACAGCCAACGATTCTCCATGCTTGTCGATAGCTTCACCCCAGAGGTGTGTTACGTACGCTAGAAGATCACCTGTGGACCGTTTTGGTCGAAACCCGTACTGACGATCATTAATTAGACAGTGATCTTCTAGGTAATGGATCAGTTGGTTGTTTAAAATCCGTTCCATCACCTTACAAAGTACTGAGGTGATAGCTATTGGCCGATAATTTGCCGGGTCAGACCGATCCCCTTTTTTGGGAACCGCTTGCACATTAGCTCTTCTCCAAGCCTCCGGCACACTTCCCGAAGAGAGAGAAAGTTGGAACAGTCGCGTTAACACAGGAGACAGCTCCGCTGCGCACTTCTTCAGCACTATGGCTGGTATTCCATCGGGACCGCTAGCTTTCCGTACATCAAGTGATTGCAGCTCCGCACGCACATCACGTTGCCTGATTTTAATGTCAGGCATCGTATGGCCACATGCAGGTATTGTAGGTGGCAGTGCACTACAATCATCGATGACGGAATTGTCGGCAAAGAGTTTAGCCAGGAGATCAGCTTGCTCTTGCGGACTGTGAGCTAGCGATCCGTCCGGATTTCTGAGCGGTGGCAGCGAAGGTTGGCAGAAATTGTTTTGCACAGACTTGGTCAGACGCCAGAAGCTACGGGAGCCCCTAGGATGCGAAACAAGGTCATGACCAATCTGTACAATGCGCTGTGCATCCGCTCTCGTGTATGCCTTTCTACAGGACTTGGAATTTTTATTATAGTTTGCTTTCAGTGAGTCAATGTTAGATGCCCCGCTAATGCAGCCGTTGATCCACTTGCGATATGCCGCCTGCTTAGCTGATACAGCATCGGCACATTCACGAGTGAACCAACGGTTACGCGTACTCCTACTGACGAGATCTGAGCTAGGAATGTAGTATTCCATTCCCAGCATGATCTCGCCAGCAACAGCAGCGGCACTAGCTGTCGGGTCATTCCCACTGAAGCAACGTTCCTTCCAAGGGACCGACGCATAGTAATCGCGCATACCGTCCCAATCCGCCGACTTATAGTGCCAAACGCGACGTTTGCATACCGCTAGTGGCGGCAGCTTGGCCTGTGGCACTCTGGTAGAAATAAGGCTGTGATCCGAAGAGCCAAGAGGAGCCTGAACCACAACCTGATATTCCACCGGGTGAGAAGTCAGCAGAAGGTCCAGTAGAGAAGGTGCTTGCCCATCAATGTCTGGGATCCTGGTGGGCTGATCAACCAGTTGGGTCAAGTCATGTGTGAGAGCAAAAGCATGAGCAGTCTTTCCAGCATGGTCAGTTTTGAGGGATTTCAACCAGGATTCGTGGTGAGCATTAAAGTCCCCCAAAAACACCAATTCCGCGTTAGGAAATTGCTCTTGCGCAGCATCTGCCACCCGACTAAGATGGTCAAATAGTCGGCTTGTCTCCAAGTCACCATTGTGGGATCTGTAAAGGCACACGTAGACTCGGCTCTGACGAACCAGGTCCACACGTACCACCAACATGGAGAAGGAGGGGTCCTCCAAGCAGCGCAGTCGGTGACAGCAAACATCCGTCCTGACGAACAAGCATACTCCGGCTTTCGCTTTGAAGGATTCTTCAAGCGTGTAGCCGGGATAATTAAGGTAGCTGGTATCGGCAGGACGGAGTATTTGTGTCTCCGTGAGAAACAACATTGCTGGCCGTGCTGTCTCGAGATGGTGGTGGACAGACACTGACCCGCCGGACGGAAGGGCCCCCGAACCCCCCCGGAAGTGGCCGCCGGGACCCCACCTACCGGTCACCAACCGGCACGACGGTCCACCCCGAGATTATGCGTGGCCTGGTGGGGCAGCCTCACGAGCTGGTTAGGCACGCTCGGGCCTCTGCACTATGCCACGGGCGGCCAGCGGAACAGCCGTTTCTTCGGGTCTCCCTGACCGGCAGGTCAATACAGTTTCCCCCGGCATTGGTTCAACAGCCGTCTCCAACCGGACCAACACCCATCGCGGCAATTCTCGCTCGGGCTCTGGCTGTACGCTGGCTGACCTCGAAACGCGGCTGCAAGCCACTTCACGAGTTTTTCACCATGCGTACGGTGGTAACAAGCCAGGCGGATGTTAGCATCCTACCACCAGATGAGCAGATGGTCGCTCAGATATCCCTTAGTCGCCTCTTACGACACCCATGGGAAAGAGAGGGGCAGTGAAATGTATTCTTTCTCCGTCAATGCACGGAGAAGCAGTTTGTCTTCCAAACCTTAATGGTTTGCATACAGCAATATTTACTAATACTATAAATGCGAAAATAAATCAGTCAACTATCACGACTACAAAATTAAACCCATTTTGATGTAATTTGGTACGAAGCAAGCTCGAACCCCAAGGAAGGACATAGGCTAGGCTTGTTATAACAATCCCTTCCCCAGATACCAAGATTAATATGCGGGCAAAGCCGCGAGCGAGCACTAGTATATGATATATTGAGGTTGGAATTTCTTTATTTATTTAGCAACGCAATTTTCTATTTTTGAGTTTAGGTTTGAGGGGTCAGCGAATTATAGGCACAATGTACATAATATTAGTTCCCAAAGCTTTTGGTACATTGACGAAGATTTTTTATGTTGCTTATGGGCTTTGATGCCCAGTTACCATCAGTTTTCCCATTTGCCAGACTACATACCTATACCAATTAAAAAAAATCTGATTGAAATTGAATTGTACAAATCTATTTCGTATTATTACTATGCTTATTATATTTATTTACTTATTATTTTTATATGAGCACATAAAAGCAAGCAGGATATATTTACAGCTCATTTACAAAAAGTAATAAATAAGACATATTTTATTATGTTAGAAATACTTATTTATGTACATCACTTAATGTATTTAATAATTAGATATTTCTATATTGTATTTGATTTAATAAAAAAATAATCGGTTTCAGGACGTCATTGGTATTGTTTGGTAAAAAATTTAAAAAAATAGTTTTCCCGCGCATATATAAAAAGGGAGAACTGAACGATTGTCATCGAATTAACAATATATGTCAAAGCCGAGAAGGTCTAGTGGTTAGAACGCGTGAATCTTAACCGACGATCGTGGGTTCAAACCCGGGCAAGCACCAGTGAATTTTCATGTGCTTAATTTGTGATTGTAATTCATCTCGTGCATTACGGTGAGTGAAAACATCGTGAGGAAACCTGCCTGTGTCTAATTTCATTGAAATTATGCCACATGTGTATTTTACCAACCCGCATTGGTGGCAGGCAACAGCGTGGTGGAATAATCTCCAAACCTTCTCCTCAAAAGGTAGAGGAGGCCTTAGCCCAGAAGTGGGACATTAACAGGCTGTTACTGTTATTATACTGAAGATATTAAAATTAACAAATAATAAAATTTATTACTTCTACTGCTGTATTTATTAATTATTATTTTGTCTTGAAGTCACAATAGACGTGTTTTATGTTATTTTGGTAATTTAAAATTAATTATTTTGGTGTATCTTTCTTTCGGTTAATCAAAGTTTGGTAGTTTTTTGTGCTTGCATGTTTTAATTTTTTTTTGTTTCATGTCATTTGTCTTCCTAGTTGTTGTCAGTTGATCTTAGTGGGGTTATGGATTTTTACGTGTTCGGCTAGCCTGTCTATGATGGGTTCATCTCTATTATGGATCGATGTCCCTATTCCCGAGTTTGTTGTTTGTTTGTTATACGAGACTATGTTGTTAGTGATTGTAATGTCATCTGTCAAATGTAGCTGTCTAGTTTCAATTTAGATATAGCCTCCTTCTTGCACGATGTCTCGCTACGACGACACAGGTATCGTATTGCTCTGCATCTCGCTAAACAAAGCCGCTATTTTCTTAATAAAATTCGTCTGAATAACGCACGTTTTTTAACAATTGACTGTGTTTATTTATAAATTGGACTAAGGTGAAAATACGTTATTATTCGGCCGTCATTATGTTGGACCATATTAATAAGCTGATAACTTGACTCACGCACTGCATTCGCGTTTGAAAAATAACTGATTGTTTTTTAATGTGGCTCGCCTGGTATTTTTTTTTACAATATATAAGTTAGCGCTTGACTGTTATCACACCTGATGGAAAATGATGAGCCTATTCACAGCACACTTGAAGGTATCCATATTGTAGGTGGTGGGGAAAACGGAGGGTATTCCAGACCTTGGCGGTGCGTATCAGAAACGAGGAAGCAAATCGTTTCGTACGTCTCTTAGATACGTCAACTACGTACGGGGGCAGATCTTTACGATGCCTCGCGGTTCTGTGGTGAAAAGGTAAAAAGGTATACTATGTATAGTTAATACTTACTTAGTATAATTTCTTACAGCATTATACTTTTGGGTAATGGAGAGGTCTTTCCGGCCAATTTATATCTTGGGCCTTAAAGCTTCACTATGCAGTATTTTAAGTAAATAAAAATAACTCTCATGTATGTTCCTAAAAACAGTTTTCTTAGTAATTGAGATATATACTATTAATATACGTAACCAAATTGAAAAAATTCAAACAATTTTAATGCTAAAATAAAAAAAAAAACATTAAGAAACGTTTATCTGCTTATCTCCACTGCACGCGATTGTGAAAAATAACTAATATGCGACATTAGCTATAATAATAATTACATTTAAAGTATACACGGATCAAAATCATTTAACGTCGTAACACATTTATGTTCATTTCGCGAGTGAGATACAAAATGTGTTGTTACAAAATAGAACTGCTGTCGATTTAAGAAGAAATAGTTTCAGCCCACGGCTTCGCCTGCGTGGGAAAGGGTTAGGTTATCACTTGTACTTAATACTTTTCTATACTTTTGGTAACTTGTATGTAACATTCCATGATAATCGGTTGAGTACTTCAGACTTGATAGCGTAACAAATACACAAACAAATTTTCGCTTTTATTGGGATATCGTGTCGAAAATTCAGAAGTGCTTGATTAAAATATGTTTTTCAAATTGACTTGAAAGATCTAACAGAAAATTTACTTCAAAGCGTTCGTTCTCTTCGTATATTCTTTGTATCATACTCAACTTCAGAGACACGGGTTTAATAATGAAAAAGTTTTGGAAGATGTATTTGTACCGCGGGTTGGGTCGTGTAATCAATCACTCCCTACACGAGTCGGCTTTTACACAGGGTCGTGTGACACATGGCGCGAAAGTTAGATGAACGTTTATGGATGAAAATATATTTAAAGCGAGTGTGGGCTGAATCTATCTATTCGTTTAACTGGTGTGAGACGAAAGAGGGTAGTCTAGTATCTCATTGTATCTGTTTGTGTATATAACACCTAATTGGTTTAGCGGCTAATGGAGGCAGCAGATTCGGAGTTCATGAGTTTAAATCTCTTAAGATTCTTGTTAGAAATTAAACTGTTCTGAATAGTTATTAGGTTTTTTTGATAAGCAGTGCGGAGTTTTGTAGTGTTTACAATCCCGTGCCTCGAAAAGAACGTGAAGCCATTAGTCCTGCGCCTGAACTCTTAACATTCATGTCGAAAATATCATGCCTCTTTCCGTTCGTGCCATCCAATAAATTATTATACAGGGCAATTGTGATTTGATTAATATTTTAATAAATCATCGATTTCTGTCATTGTTTTCGTTAGATAATAAATATAAATAGCCTAATGCCACCAGCCATGTGTTAAAGTGTTCTCATTATATATCGTAATACACTTAAAAAATATTAATGTGTTTCATGTATGATATAAAAAAGGTAACGAATAGTTCGTTATTAACCCAGAAACGTATATTTTGTTTGATTTTATATTAAACTTTTAATCAAACGGATTTTAAAAGGTTACCAAGGCCATCTTTCATGAGAAAATCGTGTACACACAATACAGACTTTGTATACAAACTGTAACATTATATCTCAAAACACTGGTTAGACAAAACTGTACAGCACCTGAGTCAGTTCAAAGCTTACTGTCAATTCCAAAAGATTAACATTGGTCGTGAAATAGCTACTCTAAAACCGAGTGCACAGGACAATGTACTGCATGCAGGTACAACATATGTAAGACGTAGTGTCGAATTAGTAGTTATGTATATGCTAACTCCCGAAATTATCGGAAGGACCCAATGATGAACGAAACAATAACTATATTTCACTGTTCACACTAATTTATTAAATTTGATCAATTATGTTTTTTTTTCGGATTGTGCATTGCTTTTTGACCTAGTGGCTTTTACATCGTCACCGGGCGAGATGGGCGAGTTGAACTCAAGCCAACTCTCAACTCAAGTTGGGAGCCACATAAGGGGCTCAAGAGAAACGGACCTCCTAAGAGTGCCTCCTGTGAGGCCGAACCTACGTACTATTACAAAAAAAACTTAGACAGCGTGATTCAGGAATATGAACAAATGAATCAATGCGATCTAGTGTCAAATAGTAATAAACATGTTTTAATGTTAATATTATACATTGTAACAAATTTGTTACATAGGAAGAAAATAACATACGGTCTTGGCCTGGTTAAGACGTTAGTGATCATCGAACAATGTGTTACATTTGTTTATATTATTAGATACGATTACAACAATGTTGTGTTTCTACATTTGCAAATAAAAAATATTATTTTTATTATTATATTAAGTGGTACCGTCGATAGTGGCACTGTTAGAAATATTACCATCACTTACATTGTCAATGCGCTATCAACATTGGGAACTAAGATGAGAAGCTAAATAAAAATTTAACGCATTCGGTTTGCAGTAGCGACTGGTCAGATGTTTGCTCAGCATGACAGCTGTGATAAAACTGTGACTGTTCGTATTTTAAACGAATGGAAATCCACAGACATCTCGCTGATTCTGCGTTTAAATTTAGTGTTAGTAAAATGAGCGATATTCGTTTGAACGTAGCCTTACCGACTTGGTCACGTATGTCGTAAATAGGAGTGCTGAACTTGATGGGTATTGGTGTTGTTAGTTGCTGAACAAGAAATGCTGCATTTAGGTTTAATGAAAACTTGCAAACATGGATCCAAGAGTGATCTCTCGTGAGCTTAAGGTGACTTTATATTTGTTGTTTAATACGGAATTCATAAGTTTATTTATTTGTAAAAGTACACTTATAACATACATATAAAGCATTTACAATGAATTTATAAAACAATAATAGTATATATAATATGCATATCAATTACAAGTGTACATAGCACTTCCAGGTTCATAAATTAAAAGTAACAAATTCATAAGAAAATTTAAAAAAAAAGTTAAAATTAAATTATAAATTACCGTCATTGTTATAATAGAAATCATTTAGGGATATCATAATCGTAATTGAGATTAGAAAATATTAATTAAAAGTAATGCATTGCAAATGCATTTTATAATAAATAAATAACTTATTTCTAAAGATTGAGGAGTTTATGGTAATATATGCAGCAGGTCTTATACGACATTATACAGGAACTCACGATGTTTTCCTTAACCGCTAAGCACGATGAATTATAAACACGAATTAAGCGTATGAAAATTTTCTGATGCTTCCCCGGGTTTGAAACTGTAATCTTTTGTTAAGATTGTCATATAATGTATTCCACTTGTTTATTAATAAATAATAATTATTACCACTGCACCATCTCGATTTTCATTTTAAGCTAAATGCTTCATTTGTGATGATGTCATGAAAAACCCATTTTAGCTTTTATTTTTCAAAATATTTCAAGGAAAATAATGAAAATGAAGAATGCAACGGAAAAAAGATCAAAACGTATAATACATAAAAGAAAACTCACTAACGGGCGGAAAAGACTGTCGTGAATAAAAATATATTTAAAAAAAGAACATAAAAACATTATTATTTGAGAGATATAATTAATCAGGTTAATTGCTTTATTCTAAAGCTTATTATGTAATTCTAGGAGTAACACTCCGGTGCTCCAATAATGGGGAAAGGTTTCGTTTCTAGGAAATGACGGAACTTGATTTGACATTGAAGCCAATGAATTTCATTATTTCCCATACGATGTTTGAACAGCTGCAAATTAATTGTTAAACCATTTATTGTACCAACAAACCGTAACCAAAGCGACGCAACAATTAGATCTATTCCAATCGCGAAATAATAAGCAAACCATAGATTTACATATTTCATGCGCTCTGCTTATATATTTGTTATATTACAACTACAAACAGTTATTGATAAAAATATATTTATTATTAATACAACACTCCACTCCACTGAACGACTTATATCCACTCTAATTTTACTTTCAATAAACTCTCCGATATTCAAAGCTCCATTTTTCAAGAATATTATAAATTTAATACGATAAATTTTTCAAGATCTTGCACAATGATATCGTATTATTCAATTTCGAGGTTGTTTATCTGTTCTCTCCTTACTTCTCCTGTGTGTGGAAAAGGATATAAGATAAGAATGACTCTAGATGGTAGGGCTTTGTGCAAGCCCGTCTGGGTAGGCACCATCCACTCATCAGATATTCTACCGCCAAACCTAAATACTTAGTATTGTTTCGTTCTGGTATGAAGGATGAGTGAGACAGTGTAATTACAGGCACAAGGGACATAATATCTTAGTTCCCAAGGTTGGTGGCGCATTGACGATGTAAGCGATGGTTAACATTTCTTACATCCCCAATGTCGATTTGCGGTGGTGACCATTTAACATCAGGTGGCCCATTTGCCTGTCCGCCTACCTATAACAAAAAAAATTAAATTATATTCCTTATGTTTGTAACTATTGGTTCACTTACCATTGATAACTAAATATTCCTTAACGTTAGACACATAAAAATCAAATCCCATTACAAATTATGTACGTAGTTTTGTCTTCCCGTGTGTCCGTAATTCAGAAGCGATGGAGTGACGCGAAAGTCTGATGGAGTCTTAATTAAGATTTAACAAACTTTCGATCGGGTTCTAATGAAAAAACATCGCCGGACCAAATACCATCGAGAATCGATGTTTCGTTTTTGCAAAGAGACGATCAATCTTTAAGAGCAGTTAATGTAATTGACCTTAGATTGATCGGTTTTATAATTTATACTCTAATATAAGAGTCAGCATACTAGTTAGCGTTGATAGATCTGGATAAGCCAAGGTTTGAATTTAGAAAATCATTTATGTGATTGTACAAACTATTTAAGTACACTGTTAAGCCTACAATCGTTCATGAATCGCGATTGCGAACTTCAAACGCGATTTGCGCGTGGTCTCCACTTGCAATATTAACAGTAGAATAGTACTCAGCGAGAACACTTTTTCATGGGACAAAAACCGACACCGACTGGGGAACGCGAAGTGTTAAATCATCAACACTTGTGTTTCACGGCTCATGTACAGCGAGAATTAGTAGTGTCTGGTCAAATCTGAAATCTAAAATTAAAACCAGTTTAATCCAAACGATTTTGCTGATATTTTGTGCACTCTTTTGTTGGAGACAACAATAGAATCTTTTATACTACATTATATTACTTTAAATAAAAGATTATTTGAACAAAAGGATTTTTTTTTAATTTTATTTGAGAATGCAAACCGATTTTTGAGGTGAATAAAAAGTATAGGGTAGAATTTGGTATTAACCAACCCATAAAAGAGGAACGGTATGTATTTTATATGTCCTTAACGTTAAAGGCTTATGCAAATTAGTTGGATGTTTATTGGTATTAATGTGCGACAATGTTCGCAGCACATTTAAGAAATAATTGTTGATAATGTAAACTATTTTAATTCAATCCAAATAAGGGTAAAAAACGGGTAAGTAATATACTTAGTAATATAATGAAACTTCAACGCATTTAGCGAACACAACATTTTTATTTGACATTATTTCGCTTCAGGCGCTTTTGATATCAGTCTTACTTATTCGACAATAATTTCGCAGCGCTACAACGTGATAAATAAAAAAAAATACATGTATAAAAGTAATTACATATCTCTCTGTGATACGATTGAATATAGCTGGAAAAAAATGGTATCTCCCAACATTGATCACACGGTCAAATTGACATCCGGTATACTCGTCCGCTGTCCGGAAACACCGCCGTAAGCATCAGTAATCCCGGTCTCTCTTACTACTCTAACGTAACAGAGAACGACCATTACGATTATTTATACATATTTTATAACAAACATCGTTCGACTGATATTATTTTAAATGAAACATTTTGGGGATTAATTATTATGGCGATGGCCATGTTTAGAGCACGAGGATGTATAGGCAGATCTTAGGTGCATATCAATCATTACTTATTTATATTATTAACATTCATTGGCTGCTTCGTTGGTCTAGTGGCTAGATATAAGGCCGCAGACCCCAGGTCGCAGGTCCAGGTTCAAATCCAAGATCGGGCCAATAAAAGGTGGGTTTTTCTGTAGAATGTTCTCAATAACAGCCTGGAGTTTGGAAGTTGGAAATGTTTACCCGTCCCTCGGAAAGCACGTAAAGCCGTTGGTCCTGCGCCTGAACTCTAATCGGTCGCTTCGGATTGCCGCGTTTGCGCACACGCTTGTGCACTATAATATGTCCTGCGCAGTTGGCTAGTCTCTCTTGAGATTGGCCGCCTTGGCAGACATGGTCAGGAGGACATTATTATTAAATATTTATATTACAAGAATATGAAATTCAAATTTGTCACGTCAATAGTTTAAATTTAAAGCAGGTGAAACTGCGAAGCGCACCTACTTATATGATAATATTATATACTAAACCTTCTCCGAAACGCGTTGCATTCTCTGGTATAAGTTTTATATATTTATTTATTTAAAAATTTATTGCACAACTTATAAATAAAAGATAACATAAGCGTAACAGAAAACAATAAATCAAACAACAAATGGTGCGCAAATGATTTTAACTTATAGCGATTTCTCACAGACAATCATTGGTGTAAGAAGTTTTGAAAAAGAAATAAGAACAATTAAATTAAAGTATATTAATAAGCTACACATATCTAAATTCCGATAATACACATATATAATTATAGAAGAAAAATTATAATTTCATACATACATACATTTTATGTATATTGGATTACTTGTTTTTTCAATTAGGTTTTAGACAAAAAATATATCTCTTAATATATAACTATACATTTTGCGTTTATAATTCATTTTCTGCTCGGTATTGGAATAAAATACTGTTTGTAAAGGTTGTATGTGATGGAAAAAAAAATGTTACACGTATATCTTCGAACCCGCATTAGAGCAATGGTAGAACAAACGAGTTAACTTCGAATGAGGGCGATATTTACCGGCTCTTATTTATATGAACTGGTTTTCTAAGTTTTTTGCTACATTTTTCACATCATCATTAAACCGAAAATAAAATCAATTAATCAAATCGTCGCAGAAATATCGTTTAAACATGTCGAAAAATCCTCGATAACTAACGTAAGAAAATATTAATTGTATACGAGTATTATATTTTAAATTTTCGTAACAGCCTGTGAATGTCCCACTGCTGGGCTAAAGGCCTCCTCTCCTCTTTTTGAGGAGAAGGTTTGGAGCTTATTCCACCACGCTGCTCCAATGCGGGTTGGTAGAATTCACATGTGGCAGAATTTCAGTGAAATTAGACACATGCAGGTTTCCTCACGATGTTTTCCTTCACCGTAAAGCACGAGATGAATTATAATCACAAATTAAGCACATGAAAATTCAGTGGTGCTTGCCCGGGTTTGAACCCACGATCATCGGTTAAGATTCACGCGTTCTTACCACAGGGCCATCTCGGCTTTTTTATATTTTAAATATGTAAAGTTAATATAATATTAATACAATAATATTTGTTGCTAATAAAAGAGGAGAATTATTAAAATACTTTACTATAATTGGTGCACACGTGTAGCTCAGACGTATGTTCAGGAGTAGTAGATATTGTTTGGTTTTGTAGTGAAATTCAATTACCAGACCACAATAGGACTTTTTCGACGGACGCTTCCGTTGGCTCGCGTTCAACCTGGATTTTTGTAAACATTATTTTCAAGGATTATTTTTAACTGCACAAATATATTCCATTTTCATTTATTTTTATAAAGGCCTGAGTAAACCGGTCTGAGGATGGTATGTGGTCATTAGCGCCATTAGACATTGGCAATATACGATTTGTATTAACTATTACTAACTCTCCAATCTAATTTAGACAATAAAGTTAAATTCAAATATAAAACCAGAAACATTTTTTTTATTACAACATTACACTTACGTATTGATGCACACCCTTTTCTTTATGGTTCGATGAGAAGGTATCCTGACTTCCATTGTGGTAAGAACACGTGAATCCGGGCAAGCACCACTGAATTTTCATGTGCTTAATTTGTGATTATAATTCATCTCGTGCGTGACGGTGAAGGAAAACATCGTGAGGAAACCTGCATGTTTCTTTCACTGAAATTCTGCCACATGTGTATTTCGCATTAGTGCAGCGTGGTGGAATAAGCCCTAAACATTCTTCTAAAAAAGGAAAAGGAGGCCTTAACCCAGCAGTGAGACATTCGCAACCCAGGATTAGACCTAATTTCTTCGTGATCTGCAGCCGTACAAGTTAGCCATTATAATAAAGAGGCTGCCGAGGGTAATAAAACAGAAAACCATTGCAGTCGCAAATGTAGCGTCGGTTAACCAAGTAATAAAATAAATAATGCAGAAAATAAAGTCTCATTACGCTATGATAGCGGATTTGGAATTAATTACATTTCTTGGAAGAATTACGTGTAATTATTCTGTAGTAATTTTTGTATTTTTTGTATAAGTATTGCTGTTTGCCTGTAGAATATGTGGTGAGAGGGTACCTATCCAGATGGGCTTGCGTAAAGTCCTTCCGCCAAGTTTAAACATATGAGGTCCCAAGGCAATGCTTTTCTTATGTAGATATCTAGGTATATAAATATCATTAATATATGAATAATATGATATAGCATTTTTGTAAATGGTTTTATCTATTAATTGTTCACTGAATATTTAGAATATGTATGGTTATATATCACACATTATATCTTTTTAAGGTTTGTGCCAACGAGGTTTTGTCCGTAATCACCACGTTAGGCAGGCGGGTTAACGATCGCAGGGCGTAGCTCCTCGCACCTTACCCATATTTCAACCCGTGATCATAGTTTGCAATAGCATTGTGACTCGTATTAATACTATACGATATCACACTGTACAGTACAGTAACAGCCTGTGAATGTCCCACTGTTGGGCTAAGGCCGCCTCTCCCTTTTCAAGAAGAAGGTTTTGGATCTTATTCCACCACACTGCTCCAATGCGGGTTGGTGGAATACAAATGTGGCAGAATTCCAGTGAAAGACACATGCAGGTTTTTTCACGATGTTTTCCTTCAAGCACGAGATGAATTATAATCACAAATTAAGCACATGAAAATTCAGTGGTGCTTGCTCGGGTTTGAACCCACGATCATCGGTTAAGATTCACGGGTTTTTACCACTGGGTCATCTCAGCTATATATCATATCAGATTATTTAAAGTACATGGACTTATGCAAAGGTCGTTGACAACGCACTAAACAAATCAAAATATTTATTTAGTACTTTAAATTGCAATGAATCTTTAAGTTTTGTGAGCATTTAACTGATTTAGTGCTATCCATTCTACATTGTTGCCAGAAAATTTAATACAAGTAAAATGTCTGTATATAGATTTAACTCAATGTTAATGAAGCGTTAACGCATAAAACGAACAAATAAAGGTTTACAAATTATTAATTGTGACATTCGTACTGACGTACCTGATAGCAGTTATATATTTATAAAACCATATTTTTATTCAACATAACGCAGTATTCGCTGTTTTTGTTGTTCTTCTTCATATATTTACGTATTTTTGTATTTTTGCTTATTTGGTAAAGAAAATCCTAAGCCTTGTAAAACAGCGAGTTCAAGAACAAGTGGGTCTTTTGTCGACGTATCGTCTTTCAGCTTTAAAGGGATGGTTGGCTTATTATCAGATGTTTGAATTTTTTTAATATTAAATCTTTTAGTAACATCGCGAAAATGTTGCTTAGTTTCAGATTCTGTAAGATAAACATATAGGAAAATTTTGACATGGCGGTTAAATGAGCCACCTGGTGGTAAGTGGCAGTCACCAATAGACAATAGTGCTGTTACACTGGCTCACTCATTCATAGACCGAAATGTTCTCTTTGGCAGAAGAATATCTGTTGAGTGGAAGGTTCCTATTGAGACGGGCTTGCACATAGCCCTACCACCAAATATTTTTTTAATTGGTGTAGCTATCATCAATGAATAATGAAATTCGTCTATGCGAACTTTCATGGTTCCGATTACCATGAAAATTGTCATATACCTATTTCAAACGGTGTCGAAGTATATTAACCTCAAATATATATACCAACATTTCTATATATAAGCTTATAATGCTATGATTACTATGAAGGTATTATTATATAAGGCATATGTATATATTTATATAAGACGTACGTTACCTACAAAAAGTGTATCATAAGGAGATTTGATACATCTTAAATATTATGTGTATTTGTATTCCGTGCTCGTGTTCTTTAAGCAGAAAATGTTCGTATTTTTTGATGACGGTAAGAAGTTGGTACCATATTTACGATATGAAATCACAATAAAAGTTCTCAAAGGAATTCTTCGCGCTATGTATGGTATAGATCAGGGCTTTTTGGGTAACTGGATGTAATCTTGGATGAAAATCCACAACACGAACTAACATAACGTTTACGAAGGTAATTATAAAAACTTATAAAATGTTGACAATTCAATTGTATAGCTATTTTATACATATATAGTTATATATAGCAATTACCATTAATTAATTGAACATTATTAAATTTGACTTAAAATCAAATATTGAATCAGGCTAACGCTCTAGGCCTTTCTGTTATGTGTTGTGTTCTGGCTGTAGGATTTATGAAGCTGAGTTCATCTTTATTATATTTATTTTCTTTCAATTTCTGTTGAATATAAGATACAAATTTTGTGTATTTACTTACATTTACTTTACTTACATCTCAATAACTTTTCAGCAATCGGGAGTCAAACAAATCCTTTCCAGTATTTTAATAAAATTCGAAGGCACCCGTTAACTCGTCCACAATAAATCAGGCCACCCGTTAAACCACAAATTTTCTCGCCCTTCATATTCTGAATTTTCAAATCTCCGGTTAGAGCACGATTATCAGGCAGGTTAAGCCAGTCCCCATTTTGCGCCATCAATTTTAGTTGGGCTCGTTTTCCCGGCTATAAATCGCCGGGTCAGGTCGGGTTGGGGCAAAAACGTGAATTTCTCAAAGTTTATGTAAACGTGATGAAATAGAATAATTGATATTTTTATTATAAATGGTGTTATAAAATTATTTATATATTTAGTTAGTTAAACGCTCATTGGCATATAGTTGTAACGTGGTAGTCGCTCGTTGGATCCTGATTCATTGAAATTTTGGTCATACCTCTTGTGTCTTCCTGTTCCACTCCTATCGCAAGCCTTACGTTTAATTAGACGCCGTCGCCCTTCTATGAGATATACAAATTCATTCTGTTTTTAAACTTGTTATTCCATTTAGTCAATATTGAAATGCTACGTGTACTTATATACAACTAAAAAATTATTACAAGTTCGGAGATAAAAACACTCGCACTCGAGAAAGGCGGTGAACGAAATTCAATCACAATTTTTACATAACATGGGTATATAAAATCTTAGCTAAAACTATAAATCGTAATTTGTTCAAGATTTCCGCCGAAAAATCTTTATTTTGACATTTTATACTAATTTAATAATATGTAAAATAATTTGAAGCTGATCGTTAAACTCATAATAATATATATTTTTTTTTTGTAATTTTTAGTTTTAAGTTTGGGTGCAATAAAGTGTCAATAAATAAATAAATAAATAAAATAATAATAATAATATCCTGGGACATTATTCATACACGGCTATCGGATCCCAAACTAAGCAGAGCTTGTGCTATGGAAACCAGACAACTGATATACTACATATACCACTTTTCTTTTGTAAATACAAACTTATATAGATAAATACACCCAGACTTAGGACAAACAGACATGTTCTTGCACACAAATGTCTGTCCTTGGTGGGAATCAAAGCCACAACCTTCCGCGTAAAAGGCCGTATCTACCAACCACGCCAACCGGCCCGTCAAACTCGTACTTATATTTATTTATATAATGTATAGTTGTTTGTTCAGTGCTGATGTCTATGGCATAGTACATATATATTGTGAATTGATGTGGTAGGAGTACAAACAGAACGGTATTTGTCGAGAGTAAATTAAGAATCGCTTGGTATACTCACCAGCCACTTATAAGGCTATTAATTATACTCGACCTGCTTCCCCTTCCGGGTATAAATTGACGATCCTTGTGTAATAGGAAGTAGGTTTCCTTCGGTTGTATTTATTAGGGTAAGCTTTTAGCAATTGCCAGTTAAACGCTGCTTGTAAAATTATAGCGGGTAGTTATTTATAGTTCCTGTATGGGCGTAGTTAAACGCAGGAGATATAAAGATACACAATTAGTGTGTGCAAGCTGCTGTACTTATTCCTCACTTTTATAATCTCATATCTTACGATGGGAGAGAGATCAGGAACAGGATAAGTATAGCTTTTCTACTTACTTTCCGAGGCATAGAATTTATTCTTCGAATTCTTGACGAAGAAAACACGTTGGGTTTTTCCTTTCATATATCTTCTATCATATTCGCTAACGACAAGATAAAAAAACATTAAGAATCATCGCAATCATCATCGCTGTGAGACCATAATCATTGCAATCATCATCATCAATTATTCTACGCTTATATAATTAATTAACCTATATTGTTGTATTTCAGTTTTGTCCAGAGGTTGACCCAGGGTTGACACATTGGCGGCGTCAGGAGTGGTTTAATTTACTAGCACTAACAATGTCTCCAGTTGAAGAATACTTATTGCTGGGCATTTCTATCATTATGTTCTGAATTAATTCTAGTTATTGTGATTGCACTTAAATCAAATCTAATGTCTACCACATTAAAGTTTAAATGTGTATTTCAATTCAATATGCATGGTTAGAGCTAGCAAACAATAGTTTGAATGCACACCTGACATAAATTTTATATGGAATCGTTATATAAATAGTGATGTGATATGTTTATCGATAAATCACTTGGAGCGTAGGTACTATACGTGCTTAGAACCGACATAAAGAAACACTTTGACGTAAATACGTAAGACGATAGTTTATATCGGAAGATTTACTTTAAGACGACAAATGGAAATAAATAAAGTATTTTTATAATATATGTTTTGTTTCCGACTCAATAAAAACAATACATTCTGGGCAGAACAACCTGAACAATCTTTTTTTTAAATTAATGACAAATAACGCCAAAGGCATGGCACAAAATTGTGGTGGTACTTTTCTTTAAGAAAGGTGATAAAACCCTTCTGAAGAATTACAGGCTCGTCTCACTTCTGAGCCATGTTTACAAGTTGTTTTCGAGAGTCATTACGAATCGTCTCGAGCAAAGGCTTGACGACTTTCAGCCACCAGAACAAGCCGGATTCCGGAAAGGCTTTAGCACCATAGACCACATACATACGCTGCGGCAAGTTATACAGAAGACTGAGCAGTATAACCAGCCACTTTGCTTAGCGCTTGTGGACTATGAGAAAGCCTTTGATTCGATCGAAACCTGGGCCGTGCTGAATTCTCTTCAAAGGTGCCAAATTGATTATCTATTATTATTATATTATATATTATTATATCAGGGTGTTAAAGTTCTTGTACGAGAACGCCACCATGTCGATCCGACTCCAGGATCAGAATTTAAAACTGCAGAGAGGTGTAAGACAGGGAGACTTGATATCTCCGAAACTGTTTACCGCTGCATTGGAAGATATTTTCAAGCTTCTGGACTGGAACAGACTTGGCATCAATATCAACGGCGAGAACATCATTCATCTTCGATTTGCCGATGACATTGTAATTATGGCTGAGTCCTTGGAAGACCTCGGCACTATGCTCGATGTCCTCAGCAGGGTTTCCCAACAAGTGGGTCTAAAAATGAACATGGACAAGACGAAAATCAATCAAGTCGAACATCCATGTTGCACCCACTCAAGTCAAGGTTGGAAATTCTGCACTCGAAGTTGTACACAACTATGTCTACCTAGGTCAGACCATCCAACTAGGTAGGTCCAACTTCGAGAAAGAGGTCAATCGTCGAATTCAACTCGGCTGGGCAGCGTTCGGGAAGCTACATGATATCTTCTCATCCCAAATACCGCAGTGTCTCAAGTCGAAAGTCTTCGACCAGTGTGATTTGCCAGTGATGACTTATGGATCAGAGACGTGATCGTTCACAATGGGCCTCATAAGAAGGCTCAAGGTCACTCAAAGGGCAATGGAGAGGGCTATGCTCGGCGTTTCTCTGCGAGATCGAATCAGAAATGATGAAATCGGCAGGCGAACCAAAGTAACCGACATAGCCCGAAGAAATGCTAAATTGAAGTGGCAGTGGGCGGGGCATATTGCTCGCAGAAACGAAGGCTGCTTGGGCAAAAAGGTTCTCGAGTGGCGACCACGAACCGGAAGACGCAGCGTGGGCAGGCCCCCTACAAGGTGGACCGACGACTTAGAACGAGTCGCGGGAAGCCGTTGGATGCGAGCAGCGCAAGACCGGCTAACGTGGAAATCCTTGGGGGAAGCCTTTGTCCAGCAGTGGACGTCTTTCGGCTGATATGATGATTGATGATGATGACAAATAAAAAATGGCTGACAAATTAAGAATGATTGAATAAAGTCCATATATATATTTAATTTAAATATATGAGTTTGTCATTAATTATACATTATTTTTATTATATGTATATTTGTATTCCATCATAACTTTTCAATATACATAGATTAGGATGCAAGGGTTTTTGTTAGAATTCTTGCTTGCTTACCTTGAGTTTTAATGAGCTTAATTTCTAGTTTGAAATTTTATGAGGTAACATGCATGTGTCGGATGATATTCTGCCCCATGTGTATCCAGCTTCTATTTAGTTGAAGAAATCTCTACCCAGCAGTAGCACATTAGTTTACTTTTATTTTTAGGTAGTTACCTCTAGCAATATAGTCTGGGTTGAATAAGTGTTGCAGGTCTGGACCCATTATATAAATTACAATATTGCTTGAAATAGCGAGTCAATCCTAACCGCAACCACATCGGTGGTTTAAATTGAACTGACGTAATGGACTTGTAATTTGAAGATTCAAAGGTGCTTTTGTATTTAATGTTATAAAATTTGGTTCCGAACCGAAATACCGGAAACCGTTGAAATAAAATGTTTAAAAATTATCTTAAATTGATGTTTCATCATTATTATTATTATTTTTAATCCCAACAATGTTTAAACTTGCAATGCGAGGTTTTCGATTCCATTAAACAGCTGTGCCATTTTTCGTCACGTCATTTTTTTCTCACCAACTTCCCCTCAACCATTTAACAACATTGAAGACTACGTTTTTAATTTTTTAAAGACAATGTACAAATATATATGCATATATAAAGGAAGACGTTTCCTCGATATTTTATAATTATTTAAATTAAGCGATTTAGTTTCTGAGAGCCGGTATAGCCTAATGAAGAGCCGAAATGGCCGTGTGTTTAGAATATATGAATCTTAACCGAATACTAGGAACTCAAATCCAAGCAAGCCCCACTGTATTTTCATGTGCTTAGTTTGTGTTTAATAATTCATATCGTGCTCGATAGTGAAGGAAAACTTCGTGAGGTAACCTGCATTTAAACAGTGTGTCTGATTAAGCTCCAAGCCTTTCAAAGCTTTCAAAGAAAGGAGCCCAGCAGTGGGACATTAAGAAAATGTTACTTTATAAGTTTATGGCTGGATCTTTATCGCTAAAATAACAAGTATATTCAAAATTATATGCAATAGCCAGTTTAAATGAACGAGATTTTTACATAAAAAAATGTTATGTTCATATCTATAGAATATCGATAGCATAAATCGCATCACTATAGAGCTTTGCATATGCAATCATTTTAATGAGTTCAATTCACCGCAGTTACGTTACCGATAATGCATTGATAGCTGACGTATAAATCGTTGAGTGGTCCGGATGTGTGTTAACAAACATCCTCTACGTGTTATTGTAAAAGGCCTCGTTATGTTTCGGAATTACTAAAATATCAATTATTTTAACTGTACACTTAATATTGATTGATTGATACAGTAAATATAGTAACAGTAACAGCCTGTGAATGTCCCACTGTTGGTCTAAAGCCTCCTCTCCCTTTTTGAGGAGAAGGCTTGGAGCTTTTTTCACCACGCTGCTCCAATGCGGGTAGGTAGAATACACATGTGGCAGAATTTCAATGAAATTAGACACATGTAGGCTGTCACGATGTTTAACTTCACCGTCAAGCACGAGATGAATTATAATCACAAATTAAGCACATGAAAATTCTGTGGTGCTTGTCCGGGCTTGAACGATCATCGGTGAATATTCACGCGTTCTTATCACTGGGCTACTTGATAACATTCTAATAACTATATTAATAATTATAATGTTAATAATTTTGACTAGCTGGTTGGCGTAGTTGGTAGATACTTGCCTTTCACGCCGAAGGTTGTGGGTTCGATTCCCACCCAGGACAGACATTTGTGTGCATGAATATGTCTGTTTGTCCTGAGTCTGGGTGTAATTATCTATATAAGTATGTATTTACAAAAGAAAAGTAGTATATGTAGTATATCAGTTGTCTGGTTTCCATAGCACAAGCTTTGTATAAGCTTAATTTTGGATCAGATGGCCGTGTGTGAAAAATGTCCCAGGATATTATTATTATTATTATTAATGACAATATAAAAATAAACTGTTTTGTATTGTCATTATAATTACAATCATCATCATCTTGAAATATATTATCAATGACATCAACATCATCGTTATCGTCGTATCATTCATTATGATCATCAAAATATCAAAAAATAGCGTTCGCGCAGTGTTTTATTTGTTACCAATTCGTTTTTGTCTTTAATCCTATCATTAGATATCCTAACTAACACAAATCGAAATCCGTTATCCAAATGCCCATGAAGGATAGTGAGTTCCAGTCACCGAATAAATTAAAGCTAAACCAAAATTTTAATATTATGCCTTAGTACATAAGCTTAACAGTTTGTAATCCATATGTCAACTTATGTGTTATGTTTGTGTTTAAATAAATTATATACTGTTTAATTATGTACTGTTATCTTGATCAATAAATTGTAAATAATAAATACCTATCTATCCATCCTTGAAGATGTTATCCAGTATATACCGTTCCACTACCATCCACTAAAATTCGACTATTTCGTAATAAAATCATGTACATATGTGGAGTCAGGTCATGAAGCGGGTATTGTGTATGTTGATCAGGTTGAAATCGGTGTATGTTTTTCGCATGTAACTCTGTCGGCTTAAATGTAAACGTTATGAAAATTTATCCGATAAAGGTTTTATTAACACAAATCCTGTAATTTCACATTGTTTAAAAGATTAAATATTTGGCTTAAAACTCAGTAATACTTATTTTATGATATTTATACTGCTATTTATTTTGTATGACAAACATTATTTTGAGACATTATAAATATATATATATATATATATATATACACTTAATAGGCCAACGTTTGACCGTCGACTTGCCTGATGTTAAGTATCGCACGCTTGCCTAGAAGAAACCTGTTCACTCTGGATTTCAAGACACCAACGTTGTACCGTTCGGGAAATACAGACTCAGGCAAAGCATTCCCCAGTTTCACAAGCGCTTCGTACGTAGGCGTGGAATTTCCAGTGTGTGCTTAAGGCGTTTTGGTCGCGACCAAAATTATATAGTATAATCTTAATTTAAATCACAATATATTTTGTTTCCATAGGCTTTTACAAGCACTTTTGAATAGTCATTTTACAAGACAATATTAAATCTAGCTACCGGTTTCGGATGTAAATTCTACGGAGTAGAATCGACAAGTAATTCAGTAGTTACTATGTATAATAATTTATTAACATAACACAAATAAAGCACATGAAAATTAAGCACATGATATTACTGGTGGTAGGGTTTTGTGTAAGCTCGTCTGGGTAGGTACCACCCACTCATCAGATATTCTACCGCAAAACAGCAATACTTGATATTGTTGTGTTCCGGTTTGAAGGGTGAGTGAGCCAGTATAATTACAGGCACAAGGGACATAAAATCTTAGTTCCCAAGGTTGGTGGCGCATTGGCTATAAGCGATGGTTGACATTTCTTACAATGCCAATGTCTAAGGGCATTTGGTGACCACTTACCATCAGGTGGCCCATATGCTCGTCCACCTTCCTATACTATAAAAAAAAAAAAGTGGTGCTTGCCCGGGTTTGAACCAACGATCGTCGGTTAAGATTTACGCGTTCTAACCACTAGGCCATTTTGGCTTATTTATTTGTATTTATAATTCATCTCGTGCTTGACGGTGTAGGAAAACATCGCGAGGAAACTTGCATGTATCTAATTTCATTGAAATTATGCCACATGTGTATTGTACCAACCCGCATTAGAGCAGCGTGGTGGTAAAAGCTGCAAATCTTCTCATGGTCATATTTCTTAATTCTTGAAGTAAAAAGTTATATACTTTATTTTTCGCCAAGAGAGGCTTACAAACTGTATGGGGAATATACTTTTGCAGTAAATATCTAAATAAAAATGAACAAACTATTTTTTATTTCTGCAATCAACAAAAAATGCAATTAATAACATCCTCTTCAACTACAAAACGTTTATAAACGATGATAACATCCTCTTCAACTACAAAACGTTTATAAACGATGACAAAGACTCTTCTGCGAAATAAAAAACGAAAACAAAAATTAAAGGCGTGGCATCACCACGCCCGCTTAATGTTGTCTGTATGTAAACGTTGGGATTTACCGCTCCACCTGGAAGGGCTTTATGTTGATTTATTATAGCGCTGTCATATAAATCTATATATATATATATATATATATATATATATATATATATCTATATATATATATATATATAGATTATATATATATATATATATATATATAGATTATTTTATTATAATAAATATATACGTAGGTGGATTGGCATATGGGCTATGATGAAAGGTGTTCATCGTAGCTGTTAGACAATGGAGCTGTTAGAAATATTAATTCTTACATGGGAACAATTGGGAGTTGGGAACTAAGGTGTTATATACCTTGTGCCTGTAATTACACTGGTTCACTCCCCCTTTAAACAGGAGCACAACAATACAAATTATTGCTCTTCAGCGGTAGAAAAGGTGATATGTACCTGGTCAATGCGAAGCCATTGAGAACCGCAAAAATAAAATGTCTTTTTCATAATATAGTTCTACCTTAGAATTGTTTACGTATTATTACGTAAATAAACGCTAATTGGTACATTATGCCCTGGGCATAATCCGTTATGGTGCGGCGCTTTCCTTGTTGTGTAATATTATTATAAGTATATATTTTTTAATATTTTACATTTTATTATTAACATTTTTAAGTATTTAAATAAAATAAACGTGTATTTTTTATTAAACAAGATAAAAATATTAAATATGTTCTTATAACCGAAGGAAAACCATCTGACGGATGTTCGAGTAAGCGCGCATCCGTGCAAAACCGTTATCAACGAGGACGCCGCGCAAATCAGCGCGCACGTTTGCGTACATGCGTTCCTTTGTTGGCCTTTGGGTACTTTTGTTCGCCGTTCTGGCCGTTCAGTATATTTACTTTGAATTGTATTAATGCATGCAGTGTTGTTAATTGATTGTCAGTAAGTAATCCTCTTAACAGTGCTTCGTTAGGTGTGATTCAAGCCATTGAATTTTAGCCGCTTTTGAAACGTCACCCTAGGTAATATCGCAATTAGTGCGTTTGATTAACTGACAAGCGACGATAATATAAAACAAAGTGATTATATTTTATATAAAAATAAGCAAAAGCAAATCAATTTAGTAGTTCCTCTTATATTTGTTTATTCATTTTACTCGAACAATTAACAGTAGACACAATATTACATCAAAAACAAATTACATTTCGAAATCATCTTAGAAAATGCTCACCTACAGGCTCTCAGCGTACTCTACCGTAACCGTAACAGCCTGTGAATGTCCCACTGCTGGGCTAAAGGCCTCCTCTCCTCTTTTTGAGGAGAAGGTTTGGAGCTTATTCCACCACGCTGCTCCAATGCGGGTTGGTAGAATTCACATGTGGCAGAATTTCAGTGAAATTAGACACATGCAGGTTTCCTCACGATGTTTTCCTTCACCGTAAAGCACGAGATGAATTATAATCACAAATTAACACACACGCGTACTCTATCACGTTTATATTTAGTGCTATCAATAGAAACATTTTGAAAATAAGACCAATTCTTCTCGATAACATTTCAAACGGGAGGTAAATTAACGCAAAACCGACAATGTATATAGTAATATGTAATTAGTTTGTGTATACGTACATTATATAAACTGTACGCTAATGTGTATAGTTTATATAATGTGTGGTATCTTTGACGCCTCGTTGAATCTCTTTCATGTTAAACGGCTTTGACATCAAAACGTAATATAATTAATGAAAGTTAAAAATAAAATTCAAAGGAAATCTTGTTATACAAATTACATTATCAAGGTTTTTCAACACAGACGTATGTGGGACATAAATCTAATTTATTAATTAAATAAAATAAAAACTCATTAATGCCCTAATGCTGGGAAAAGCCCTAATCCTAACTAATATTATAAATGCGAAAGTATCCTTACTTTGTTATAATCCTTTATTTTGGTAAGCCAGATAAGTTTTTATGTAAGAGGGGTGAAACCTTCTACCGCTCATGAACACCTGCAACACTGGAGGGCTTAGGTGCGTTTCCGGCATTTAAGGAATGAGTAGAGTATTTTATTGAAGGTTACTATATCATATCGGTTCGCAAAAGTCGCCGGCGACAACTGGTTCTACCAAGAGGTGGCGCAAGGAAGAAATGACTTAAAAATCGCACTGTTGTGAATTTCCAGTTAAACATATTTGCAGAATTGTATTATATAAATTAATATTTTACCTCAGGAAGTGAGTTAGAAACTTGGTGTTAAAAGTTTGCTTTTTTATGTTCATGCACGAAAAAGCACGGCACTGATTCTGATAAAATGGTCATTATTGTGTTATTGTAAATATATATAATTTTTTTTTATGGTAGGTAGGCAGACGAGCATGCGCTTACATCGCCAATGCGTCACCAACCTTGGGAACTAAGATGTTATGTTCCTTGTGCCTGTAATTACACTGGCTCATTCACCCTTCAAACCGGAACACAACAATGCCACAATACCCAGTACTACTGTTTTGCGGTAGAATATCCGATGAGTGGGTGGTACCTACCCAGACGACCTTGCACAAAGCCCTATTACCAGTAAAACAGTAGTTAGACCAAACAGGGAATTAAGTTATTATGTCCTTGTATCTACAAAAACACTGGGTCATTTACGATTCATGGCGGTACACAGTAATACACAGCTTAGCTTTTTGATGGTAAAATCGCTGGTAAGAAAGTAAGTAGCTGTATCGAAAACCCATACTGGTAATATGGCTGGTAAAGTAAATACATTAAGAAAACTAGCGAACCTTTAGTTGAACTGTAGTAGCCTTACTTTTCATTAAAGAGAGAGAGAGGCCTTTTCCCAGAGGAGGTATAATTATTATGGGATGTTTCTTGATTACTTTTTAAATTGCCTTTTAAGGCCTTTTGGGAATTATACGCGATTTAACAAATAATTAGTAATATGATGATGAGAAATATTTATAATGGTCATAAATAAAACAAAGAAATATATTTTTTTATACATAATTTATAAATTATTAAGTAAATTTAGAAGCCGAGATGGCCTAGTGGTAAGAACGCGTGAATCTTAACCGATGATCGTGGGTTCAAACCCGGGCAAGCACCACTGAATTTTCATGTGCTTAATTTGTGTTTATAATTCATCTCGTGCTTAACGGTGAAGGAAAACATCGTGAGGAAACCTGCATGTGTCTAATTTCATTGAAATTCTGCCACATGTGTATTCTACCAACCCGCATTGGAGCAGCGTGGTGGAATAAGCTCCAAACCTTCTCCTCAAAAGGGAGAGGAGGCCTTAGCCCAGCAGTGGGACATTAACAGGCTGTTACTATAAGTAAATTTAAAGAAATCATGGCATGGAGCTATGATTTCTTAGAGTTTAAATACAGTAATGTTTATCTGGCTGGGAGTTACGTCGCAATACCACATACGTACTGGAAATACAATATATATGAATTTCAAAAAATATATCTGTTGAACTGCCTCATATTTCCTCATGGGTTTTCATGGGGTTTCTTCCGAATAGATAAGCGGATTGGCAAATGGACCACCTGATTGCCATCAGGTAATGACTTACTCATAGACGTTGGCACTGTTAAAAATAATATCCATATCTTAGGTCACCTTGCGCCATTAAATATGGAAACAAAGATGATATGTCCCTTGTGCCTTGGTTACACTGACTCACTCACTTTTGTGGTGTGTTGTGGTATAATACATAATTACTAGTTGATATCTACCCAGATGGGTTTGCACAAAGTCACCAAGTGAGGGCGCTTCTGTTGGCGTACACACGAGCACATAATATTATCAGCGCAGTTGGGTAGTCTCTGTCGGTAGTGACCAAAATTGGTGTGGACAATATAATGTAAGAAATATTTGCGTGACATATGAATAAACTCCGACAGAATTGTCGCAAGTCTATGTGAACACATTACACTAATAAGATTGTGACTCTGCATTGCAACGTGTAAGATTAGAAAACATCGCACCCCATTTCTGGTGGAGGTTGAGATTTAATCCCATCTAACGGTAATCTTCTATTATATCTCGAAAACCTTGATACATGAATACGTTTGTATTATTATAAAGGAAAAGTACACTTTTGGTGTTTTGGAATGTTTTTTTTTTGTCTTATATTGTTATTTTTTTTTATAAAATAGTCAGCCTGGCAGATGGGTCACCTGATGGTAAATGGTCACTATAGCACATAGACATTGGCGCTGTAAGAAACGTACTACTCAAATTTTGTGTGCTTAATTTGTATTTATTGTTTATTTTATGCTTGGCGGTGATGAAAAGCATAATGAGGAAACGTGTTGGGAATAAGTTACACTAAAACGCTTAGGAATAAGATCTAAACTTTCGCATAAACAATCAATGGAACATTTAGAGGCTTTTACTTTAATATTGTTAAGAGTATTTATTATTAATAAAGGTCTATTGGCGTCAATTGACGAGCCTGTTGACGTAGTTGGTGGATGCGTGGCTTTCACGCCGAAGGTTGTGGGTTCGATTCCCACCCAGGACAGATATTTGTGTGCATGAACATGTCTGTTAGTCCTGAGTGTAATTATCTGTATAAGTATGTATTTACAAAAGAAAAGTAGTACATGTAGTGTATCAGTTGTTTGGTTTCCATAGCACAAGCTCTGTACAAGCTTAATTTGGGACCAGATGGCCGTGTGTGAAAATGTCCCAGTATATTATTATTATTAATTATGTATCGACCTGGTTAGTTATTTTTGTAATTAATAAACATGTATGCTCCATATGCCTATCCTGAGTTTTAATTGGACTCTTAACATGTGACCTTCCCGTTCAATTATGCAGTTAAGATTACTGGCCTATTGACAACGGGCTATCAACATAGAAATATCTAAAATATATTGTCATATTTAATAAAGTTTTGTGAACAATGGCAAATATGGCTTCTTGTTTTAATAATAATTTGGTACCAGCTTACTGGTGGTAGGGCTTTGTGCAAGCTCGTCTGGGTAGGTAACACCCACTCATCCGATATTCTACCGCTAAACAGCAGTACTTGGTATTGTGGTGTTCCGGTTTGAAGGGTGAGTGAGCCAGTGTAATTACAGGCACAAGGGACATAAAATATATAAAAAGAGTCAAAAGAATTCATTATTATATTATTATTATTTCATTTCAGTTTCACTAAGATTATTTATCTTTTATGATACATAAAGCTTAGCAACGTAAGTACCTTCACATCTTCGTGATGATTGGAAACGTACTCGTAGCCTTCCCAACTTTCTCCTTGAGAAGTCTCAAGGATTCCTCGATAAATAACGTTAGTGAAACTGGATATATCAATAATAATTTTTCCATCTATTGTTGCTATAATTGTACATTTATGAATAATAAAAGATGAAAAATAACTTTTCCTAATAAATGCTAAAGAAAGCCTTTGGATCTGTATAAACATTATTCGATATAAAATCATTAAAATAATTTTACTTAATGATAATGTTCTTTAATATTAACGTGGATGGTACTCGTGTTGCCTGGAATTACTTTTATAGCAGGCTTTGTAGAGGAATTAAGATGAAGAAATTTTCTGCTGACATAGAGCATAAAGTCTTCTAGATATGGCATTAAGTTCTTCTTATTATACATAACTTATACTTCTTCTTAATATACAGAGCAGTAAAATATGCCAAATAACATCACTTAAAGTTAAATTTGTTATAGTATTTAATAAAAAAAATTATTCCAAAAATTGAGCTGATTGGTTGGGTGTAACTTTAAACATCTGACTCACTAATACTAGCAAAGTTAAATAAAAACTTTTTAAACAATACATTACAGTACAGTAACAGCCGGTAAATGTCCCACTCACATGACACTGTTTTAAGGTCTCCTCTCCCTTTTGAGAAGAAGGTTTGGAGCTTCTTCCACCACGCTTCTCCAATGCGGGTTGGAAGAATACACATGTGGCAGAATTTCAATGAAATTCGACAGATGCAGGTTTCCTCACGATGTTTTCCTTCACCGTCAAGTAAGAGATGAATTAAAAACACAAATTAAGCACATGAAAATGGTGACATGACAGTGGTGCTTACCTGGGTGTGAACCTACGATCATCGTATAAGATTCACGCGTTCTAACCACTAGGCAATCTCGGTTTGTTTTAATAATGTCTTCGGAAATTATGATCGCGTGGAATGTTAACCAGAATTCTAACAGCATTTTCCGTTGTATCGCAATTCCGCTTCTCAGAGCGCAAAAGCAATCAGTAATTAATTTAATTAATAATTTTATAGAACCATTGCATTGTTGTTGTGCTCGTTAGGTCACTAAACTGACATTATAAAATATTAATTGACACTATAATATTATATTATGTACTGAGAGATAGAAAAACAGCAGACGAGGCCATCACATGACAACTAATTAAGTGATTTAATAAATAAATATGAATTCATTAAGTGACAATTAAAAAAATAAATGTTACTTACAGTTAGACAAAGTATAATGTTATAAGGACGTTATAATTCTGTAAATAAAAATAATTTGACCATCGCTTCTTATACCACATACCATTTTCACAGTAATCTTCATTCTTTGGTCGCTAATGATGATATCGTATGTGATGTGCCATATTACGGCTAATGGTGTCAAGATAATTTTTTGATTAAATTCCAACAATGGTAAAATCCTTTTATAGTATATAATAATATTATATACTAGTCTCTTTTGTTATTATTAATCCTTTAAGTATCTAGCTTAGTTTATTTTTAAAAGCTCTGTATTTAAGTAATAAAATCAATGAGCAAATATAATCAAAATATTCTTTATTCAAGTAGACTTAGCACTTTTGAATTGTCATATTATATTATTGAATTAAATGTAAGTATTTCGTTTCGGAATGTAGATACACCGATTTTAATATATTTAATTAATATATAATTAAATTTCATTATGTTTCATTATAGGCTGTTATACATTACTGGGTAATAAGGAAAAACGATATGTTTTGCGATATTTTAATCATATCTAATGTAATAAATTTACAGTGTTATTATGTTTACGTGTAAAATTGATATTTGGTTATAGCTATTATATAGCAAGGGTAAATAAGAATTTATATATATATAATTAATAATTAATTTATATATACATATAAATTTAAAATAATATAAAAACTAATATATATATACATATATATTTTGAAAATATTGTAAATTTTAATATTTCAACATTTACGAAGTGAAACCTCATTAAAATTCAACAAACTTTGACGAACTTTCACAACAGATGTTTGCGTTCTTGTCGAGGTGACGTTTGTGTTTTTGGTAAAACATTTATATTATCACTAGCTTGTCGTCCCGGCTTCGCACGGGTAATGAGATAAATGTATTTTTGATAGGGTTTGCGTAAAATCCGTTTTTAGTGAGCGTCTACATCAGGGAAGGAGTAACTGTGACAAATTTCAAGTCAATCGGATGAATAATTTAGGAGCACCCGTGATGATTGCTATTTCACTTATTATAGACTTAAAAACGTTTTTTTCTTTATTATTAATTCTCTTATTGAGTAATAATAACACGAAACTCACGTTTGTCACGGCTTTGTTTTTACAGTAATTGTTTATACTACTATATATCTCTTAACCCAGATCGACTTGTATAGACATGCATATAACTAGATATATATTTATAAAATACCGAATTGAGCTTCGAACGTTCTGACGTGAAGTTGGGGCTCGGCTGGGATTAATTTACCATTAGTATAGAGGCTCCGCTTGAAACGTAACAGGATGTTTTAATGGATTTTACTTTACGGTTTTCTCAGAGTAAAAGGCGTACGAAATCATAAACAGGCCGTATTCGTATTTATCTTCACTAATATTGTAAATGTCAAGTGAGTTTGTTTGTTACGCTTCCTCGTATTATATAGCCAACCGTTTTTTTATATTTTTTATTAGTGCACACTATTAAAATTTTAATTTATTCATTTATTTTTAATCTATGTACAGTCATAGATAAATTAATATAAATCATAAATTCGTTTTCATTATTTCATCATCATGAAATTTTGTGTACACGTTGTGAGGGGCACAGAAAAGGATAGCAAACACCTGACCCATACGCTTCACACACGACCGAAGTTGCGAGCGGATTCAATAAGCCTATTTATATGTGTGTTTTGTTTTATTTGCATGTGTTAATGTCAAATATATTCGCTCTATTTCTTTATGTAATTTGAACATTTATTTTAATGCGTTTACAACTTTTATTAAACAACCACAATAAAACTAATTTTAATAGTTAAAATAAATAACAAAATAAAAATATACTTTGCTTAGGTAAGCTTTAACAGGCATTTATATGTTTGTAGGGCTTTGTGCAATCCCGCCTGGGTAAATACCAGTCACTCAGCGTATATTCTATTGCCCAACAGCAATGTTTAGTGTTGCTATGTTTCGGTTGAAAGGGTTAGAGTGGGCTAGTGTACCAAGGTCGGTGGCGCATTGTCGATGAAAGGTAGTAACGATTATTTATCATCTATATTTTGAATTGAGTGATACATTTTATTCATTTATATTTCGTTTCTATACGTATTTATATGAGGAAAACGGTTAAATTAGTAGTAAATTTCATGATATCATAATGATTGATTGTAAATAGTAACCGTAGATAGCGGGTTCATGCCCAGATAAAATTCAGACACTTGTATGTCTGTATGTATTTATGCCGTATTGGTGAAATAATAGAGATGAGCCGAGATGACCCAGTGGTAAGAACATGTGAATCTTAACCGATGATCGTGGGTTCAAACCCGGGCAAGCACCACTGAATTTTCATGTGCTTAATTTGTGATTATAATTCATCTCGTGCTTTACGTTCAAGGAAAACATCGTGAGGAAACCTGCATGTGTCTAATTTCACTGAAATTCTGCCACATGTGTATTCCACCAACCCACATTGGAACAGCGTGGTGGAATAAGCTCCACACATTCTCCTCAAAAAGAGGAGAAGAGGTCTTTAGCCCAGCAGTGTGACATTCACAGGCTGTTACGGTACTGTGAAATAATCCAGAAACTTTATCTACCAGAAGAGTTCTTAAACCAGCATTGAGACACACATAGGTTTTTATGGTATTTACTTCTTTGTAATAAAGTAATTTACTCTAATTTTGTATAAATATTTTATTTATAGTTTTGATGTAATTTAAAAAGTCCATACATTTATATTGTTAAAAGTATATATCTTGTTAAAACGGTTTTAACTTGAAATCTATTTGGAGGCTTAGTTAGCCGAGTAAACCCGCAAAGCTTTAAACGATAATGAGAAAACGCGGTAATACCTTCCACTTGTTTTAGGAGAGTGGTTAACAAAACTAGGGAAACACGACTAATTAATATACCGTTTTTAATCAGAGGGCAGAGTGACTTGCAATATGTGTGGTAAGGCACCATAGAAATTTGTAGCATAATTGCTCTATATTTGTATCTATATTCTAAGTTAATTGATAGATGAATTACTGTAACGATTTTGATAATGTGGCGAGTGCACAATGCGTCTAAACGCAGCACAAACATCACCTGATCAACTACGTCATGGATCAGGTGATGTTGCAGTGGTCTGATGTATGTCGTCACACGTATGGATACGCCCCTTCGGCAATATGGTCGCATGCGCATCTATTGTCCTCGCAGCGACGTCACACGCTTGACCACACCCCCAGCAAGATGGCCGCATGCATCGCTTTTGTTTTCGCCTAGGAGGAGGTCCCAAAAGTGGCAAGCACGCGTGGTGGTCATCGTGAGAGGGGAATGCCTATATAAGCGCTGTTGTTGTTGTTTATTTTTAATAAATTAATTATTTCAACTACTTTTACTGTGCGCTCTAATGTAAACATTGTTGACTTGTCACAATAAATAACTCTTAAAGTCTGCCGGAGTTTTTAATTGGTGGTTAAGCTGCGATCCTCTTCACTGGTGACCCCGACGTTTGAAGAACGAACAAGAAGAAGACCTTTCAAGATGTCAATGCCGGACGCTCCATTATCACGTGACGCCACAGCTGTTACCGCCCTTCCGGCCACTGGAGAAACGATGCGAGTTGGAGTGAGAGTACCTGTATTCAACCCAGATGATCCAGAATTATGGTTCGCACAGCTCGAAGACCAATTCACCCTGTCCGGCATCCGAGAAGACTCCACGAAGTTCTATTACGTACTAGCGCAACTAGAACCACAGCACACGGCGGAAATAAGGGACCTGGTCGTAGCTCCACCTTCCACCGGCAGGTACGACAAATTAAAAGCCGAATTAATACGGAGGCTGTCAGCTTCACAAGAGCGTAAAATAAAACAACTGCTAATGCACGAGGAACTCGGTGATAGAAAGCCCACACAATTTTTACGGCATCTACAACACCTAGCTGGGCCAACTGTTCCAACCGATTTTATCCGTACCATCTGGTCAAGTCGACTCCCAACGCATTTGCAGACGTGTATAGCAGCGCAGCATACGAAGATGAGCCTTGAAGACATGGCAGAGCTTGCCGACCGTATCAACGAAATCGTTCCAGCAACATTGCAAGTGTCCGAGCAAGTAGCCGTGCCAGTAGCCGGTCGAGTAGCCGGGCAAGTAGCCAGTGCATCTAGTTCCACTCTAGGAGTACCAAGTACTAGTTTCGAAAGCCTGAATCAGACCGTAGCTGAGCTGAGCAAGCAGATGGAGATACTTAGCATGCAACTTAACCGAAGACAGCCACGATCCCGCTCACGATTCGCCATAGACAGATCGCGACGACATTCCCGCGCACGTTCCCGCTCACAAACAAATAACTACCCATACTGTTAGTACCATTATAGATTCGGCGAGCGCGCACGCAAATGTATTCAACCGTGTAGCTACAAGAAGATGGGAAACTCTCAAGGCAGCCAGTAGTGGCGGTAGACGACTGCCTTACAATTTCGGGCCGCCTGTTCATCACGGATCGCAAGACCAAAGTGCAATATTTAGTTGACACCGGTTCAGACCTCTGTGTCTTTCCAAGATCCGCTGTTCGGGAACCTAGAAACAAAATGGGATACGAATTGTTCGCTGCAAATGGGACTATCATTTACACATATGGCTTCCTCCCCTTAACGCTGGATCTAGGACTTAGGCGCGCTTTCACGACTGTCGCAACCAGCGCCTCGTTGACGGTGTTACCACACTTGCTGTTGCACTCCCGAAACAACGTTCTACGGAAACAATTTCCTCAGTCCGTACGACTTTAGAGGATACATCTTATCATCGCCTGCTTAGAGAATTCCCAGAAATCACTCGTCCTGCTGGAAAGCCGCACATCACCAAACACTCTACGGTGCACCATATCCGTACCACCGATGGACCACCGGTATCTAGCCGCCCGCGACGGTTAGACCCGGAAAGACTAAAAATTGCTAAGCAAGAGTTCGATGAGATGTTACAGAGTGGCACAGCAAGAAGATCTGACAGCCCATGGTCATCACCGTTACATTTAACTAAGAAGAAAAACGACGGGTGGCGACCGTGCGGCGATTACAGAGCCCTAAACGCCCGTACAATTCCCGATAAGTACCCTATCAGGCACTTGCATGATTTTACGTGCCAGTTGACAGGCAGTACGGTCTTTTCAACCATAGACCTGGTTAAAGCTTATCATCAGATACCAGTATACGAAGACGACATTCCGAAAACCGCTATCGCCACTCCTTTCGGGCTTTACGAATTCCCGTTCATGACGTTCGGTCTTCGTAACGCCGCACAGACCTTTCAAAGATTCATGGACGAGGTACTGCGGGGCTTAGATTTTTGTTATGGGTACCTGGATGACATTCTAGTCTTCAGCAGCAGCAGTACCCTTCATCAAGAGCATCTCAAGTTGTTGTTCCAAAGACTAGCAGAATATGGAGTTCTAATAAATACCAACAAATGTACTTTCGGCAAAACGCAAGTCCAGTTCCTGGGCCACAACGTGTCACCAGCAGGAATACAGCCGTTAGAATCGAAGGTTGAAGCCATTCAGAACTTCCCGGTACCCAAGACGCTAAAAGAATTACGAAGATTTTTAGGTATGATCAATTTTTATCGCCGTTTTATACCTAATGCTGCAAAAGTTCAGGCACCGCTCAACTAACTCCTCGTTGGGCCTAAAACAAAGGGATCGCAGCCTATTAACATGACGCCTGCCCTATTAGAGTCTTTCGAACTGTCTAAAAAGCAACTTTCAGAAGCTACGCTTTTGGTCCACCCAGATCCTCAAGCAGAACTGTCCATACAGACGGACGCTTCAGATACAGCAATAGGTGCTGTGCTGCAACAGTTCAAGAACAATGAATGGCAACCCTTAGCATTCTTTTCGAGGAAGCTAAGTCCATCACAGAAAAAGTACAGCCCATATGACCGAGAGTTATTGGCAGTGTATGACGCAATTAGACATTTCAGATTTATGGTGGAAGCTCGGACATTTTGTATCATCACGGACCATAAACCACTTACGTTTGTCTTTGCTAATCACCGAGAGAACAGTTCGCCACGCCAGTTTCGCTACTTGGACTTTATAAGCCAATTCACCACAGACTTCAGATATGTAGCTGGTAAAGAAAATATTGTTGCAGATGCCCTTTCGCGTATCGAGGCAGTTTCTATACCCTTAGATTACCACTCCCTGGTCAAAGCACAAGAGGCGGACAGCGAGCTACAGGACCTGCTGAAAAATGGGTCTGCGCTTAGGTTGAAGAAAATATGATTAGAGTCAGAGCCAGCTCTTCTGGTATACTGCGATGTCTCTCAAAGTAATCCTCGACCATTCATCACACCTTCATATCGCAAGCAGGTATTCGATTCGCTCCACAATTTAAGCCATCCAGGAGCCAAGCCTACGGTCAAGTTAGTTACAGAGCGCTACATTTGGCCTGGTATCCGCAAAGACTGTCGACAATGGGTAAAGGAGTGTCAACAATGTCAGCAAAGCAAAGTGACCAGACACACTCAAGCTCCGCTACAAGCCTTCGAAAGCCCTTCCGCACGTTTTCGACACATCCACTTGGATTTGATAGGTCCTTTACCTTTATGTTTAGGTTACAGGTACTGCCTAACCATCGTGGACCGCTACACAAGGTGGCCAGAAGTCTACCCACTACAAGACATCACCGCCGAAAGCTGCATTGCTGCCCTTTCCAGTGGTTGGATATCACGGTTCGGGTGCCCCGAACACATCACCACTGACCGTGGCCGGCAGTTTGAGTCGGGCGCTTTCAAAGAACTGGTCAAGCTCATCGGTGCCAACCATCATACCACAACGGCATATCATCCGACAGCTAATGGTATGGTAGAAAGACTACACCGTCAATTAAAAGCCGCAATTGCCTGTCATTCTACTCCGAACTGGGTAGAAGTGTTACCTTGGGTATTACTAGGTATACGCAGCGCATTCAAGGATGACATTAAAGCTTCAACGGCCGAACTTGTCTACGGGGAACCACTGCGGTTACCTGGACAGTTCTTCTCATCAGCACCCCCAACCATCGAGGACATCACCGAATTCATTGGTAGAATCCGAACACATGTCAATAAATTAAGGCCACAACCATCATCTTGGCACACAAGTTCTAATCAAACTTTTTACATACCAAAAGACCTTAGGCTTACCTCGCACGTATTTATCCGGCAGGGTCCCCATCGGAAACCCCTTCAAGCACCTTATTCAGGTCCATACAGGGTGCTGCGACGCGAGGAGAAAACCTTTGACATCGACGTACTAGGCAAAACGCAGCGAATCAGCATAGACAGACTGAATCTACAGATAGGTAGAGTGGTCAGATTCCCAAACTACTATCGCCCGTAGTCACGGTCTCGGCGGGGGAGTAGTGTGGCGAGTGCACAATGCGTCTAAACGCAGCACAAACATCACCTGATCAACTACGTCATGGATCAGGTGATGTTGCAGTGGTCTGATGTATGTCGTCACACGTATGGATACGCCCCTTCGGCAATATGGTCGCATGCGCATCTATTGTCCTCGCAGCGACGTCACACGCTTGACCACACCCCCAGCAAGATGGCCGCATGCATCGCTTTTGTTTTCGCCTAGGAGGAGGTCCCAAAAGTGGCAAGCACGCGTGGTGGTCATCGTGAGAGGGGAATGCCTATATAAGCGCTGTTGTTGTTGTTTATTTTTAATAAATTAATTATTTCAACTACTTTTACTGTGCGCTCTAATGTAAACATTGTTGACTTGTCACAATAAATAACTCTTAAAGTCTGCCGGAGTTTTTAATTGGTGGTTAAGCTGCGATCCTCTTCAATAAAGATTAGAAGAGAATTAAATTAAAGAATTTAGATATAAATAGGGGTTCTGGATCTGACAATATTCCGCCTAATTTTATTATAAACTGTGCCCAAAGTCTTGCTGTACCACTAACAATTATTTTTAACAAAGCATTAGTCACCGGAATATTTCCTTCTAAGTGGAAAACTGCGAAAGTAGTCCCTATTTTCAAAAGTGGAGAAAAAAATTATGTAAAAAACTATAGGCCTATTTCAATCCTTTCTATCTTTGGTAAGGTGTTGGAGTCTCTAATATATCCATATATTTACAGTCATGTTAAATGTTTTCTTAGTACCCACCAGCATGGCTTCATAGCCGGTAGATCTACATGCACAAATCTAGTAAACTACTCCGAAATCTTATTTGAATCTGTTGATAGGAACAAGAGAGTGGATGTTATCTACACAGACTTAAGTAAAGCATTTGACCTGGTTCCATGTTCAGTACTAGTCTTGAAGTTGTCCAATTATGGTATTGTCGGATCTTTACTGAGATTTCTAGCATCATATCTTACAGAAAGACATTTTTATGTTGTTGCCGGCGGTTATGAATCGGTTGAATGCGATGTAAAATCTGGAGTCCCACAAGGGTCACACCTGGGTCCGCTGCTCTTCAATATATTCATAAACGATCTGCCTAATTGTTTTAAATATTCTACACCATTTCTGTATGCTGACGATGTCAAACTTCTTAAAATGATTGAAGAACCAAATGACACTATTCTTTTACAAGATGATCTGACAAGATTATACCATTGGTGTAATGATAACGGCATGAGACTTAATTCAGTAAAATGTTCATGGATATCATTCACTAGGAGTTTAAAAGAATTTCAAACGAATTATTACATAGCTGGTGCCCCTATTAAATCTGTGGACAGAATTTCAGACCTGGGAGTAATCTTCGACAAAAAACTAACTTTCATACCTCATATTGATGGTGTAATTAGCCGTGCCTCGAAAATGTTAGGTTTTGTAATAAGAAATGGAAGATTATTTCGAAATCCTAGAACAAAAATTATTTTATTTAATAGCTTAGTCAGGAGTATACTGGAATACGGAAGCCTTGTTTGGAGGCCACATTATGCAACACACTGCCTAAGACTTGAGAGGATACAGAAATGTTTTCTTTATCATCTTACTTTCTCGTTAGGTAAAGGGAAAATACTTCCTTCTTACAAAAAAAGATTGGAATTTTTCAAAATTCTTTCACTAAGTGATCGGAGGGATTTGTTGGATTTAAAATTTCTTTATAAAACACTTAACAACAACTATGATAACTCGTTTCTGATATCAAAAATTAAATTGAATGTTCCCATTAGATATCCACGTAAACCAATAAACCAATAACACCATTAGTAAGACCTTTCCGCAAAACTGTTTTAGGAAGCAATTCACCTGTATCTCGCATATGTGGAATTTTGAATGAGCACAGTGCTGTTTTAGACCCTTTTGGAGACTCATCAAACAAGTTTCACAAAAAAATATTGTCAAAATTGTCAGCTAACTAATTTATTTTGTTTATATTTGTATTTTATTATTTTACTATTATTGTTAATTCTTGTCATTTTTAACCTTGATTTACTAACAATTAATTATTTATAAGTTTGTCATCTCCAACTTTATCTTTGCAAGTGGTATTCACCTTAATAGGTAATGCATTTAGTTTTAAGTTGTATTAAAATTGTATACCTTTGTACGTGTTGATGTATTTACCACTGGTGAATCTTAAATAAATAAATAAAATAAAAAAATAAAATAATATTTTCACCAATAGATAGCTACTATAATCTACTTATCCAGAACATAACATAGGTATTTCATTGATAATTATATCTCAATCTGATATAATGGTATTTCTAATGTAAGTCAGAAGAAAAAGCGTTACCCAATTACTTGACCGTATGTTTGTACATATGTACTCTTAGTATCTATTACTTCTGTACATAAGTATCTACGTCACAGACTGGATTCTAAGCAGGCGAAATCGTGGTCACGACTAGTTTAACGGTAATAATGAAGATTTCAGATAATAAAGTTTGCGATCTGGAATAGCTGGAGCAAGTTTGCTAGGGAAAGAAGTTTTATACAAAAATAATAATAAAAAATACAAATACAAACTAAAGTACGGAAAAAGTCTCGCTCTGAAAATTACCAAACAAGAAAATATTCATGTCCGAGTTTCTTGTTTACTATTATCTTTTAAATAGATAACTTATATTTTTCAATTTAAAATATATATAGTGCCCTTCAGAGGAGTTATGGTCGCATGATATAGAGAAATCGAAATATATACCAATAGTACTCAATGATTACTCCCACGCATTGTATTCAGTCCGATTTATGCCATTCACACGTCCGTCCATTAAACCTTAGTAAAAAATTACGGCAGAATGCAAAAAAAAAAACATTTATATTAAAATAAAAAATACACCAATTAAAATAAAAAATTTGACCGTCACGGGACGTCGGATATGTAATTGAAATTATTGGTTATTGTAATTATAATCTAATTATAAAAGGTTAAAGTGAATCAATAAAGACCTATAGAGCAAAATAAATAAAAAAAAGAGTTTTCCTTGTAAGTATATTTTTCTTATCAATAGCGAAAAGTATATGTATGCTAATCATGCCCAAAGGTTTCATAGCGTACTAGTGGTAGGGTTTATGCAAGCTCTCTCTCAAGTCTGGGTAGGTTATACTACTCATCAAATATTCTACCGGAAAACAGCAGTACTTGTTATAGTTGGGTTTCGTTTTGAAGGGTGAGTGAGGCAGTGTAATTACAAGCACAAGGGACATGACATCTTAGTTCACAATATTCCCTCAAATATTTTACTCTAGAAAAGGAATACTTATATTTTAAGTTGTTCATTGGCTGTATAAAGTTAAAAGTCGTCTGTAATTGATAGTGCTCATAGTGGTAAGCGTTTCGTGTTTCATCTCTTTAAAACATTTTATAACGCAATTTAGTATTTAATACATCCATGAAGCTATCTGAAACTTTACGAAACTAAACAAAGTTTTAACTCTGTTATGAAACATGCGCGCGCATATTATTCGAGATATTCCAACTATGGAAACGTTAATTTGTTAAAAGTTTGATGGAAACTATATTATATATACGGTTAGGATGTGAAATAAAAAATTTAATATCGGTTACAATTTTCTTCTATTTCCATTTAACAGCAGACGAGAAAAATGAATGAGCGTCCAAGAAGATTTACAATGGTATTTATAATATTCGTTTACGTTCAATTTCAGACTGACGTCACTAGAGTCACTCAACTATTTTAAGAAAAGTAAACTACAAAGCCATCTATTAGCAATACATTGAATAAATAAAATTGTAATGTATGGGGTAGTTTTATAATATTACTTTTAACTGTGGGTAATTGTAAACCTATGTATGGTGGTCTCTCGCAATTAAACGCTTAACCGAACGGACGTCTTTTATTGTGCTCAGTAATTATCCTCAAATAATTATCAAAAATATTATATATTATTCACATACTCAACAAAAATAAATACGATACTGAGAGGTTGAGTGGAAGTCATGACTTACAGCGCCACCTGTTAAAAATAATGGCCAACAATAAATATATACGTAACGAGCTGCCTGTGCATTAAATATATTATATTTTTTATGGTATTAAGTATGTATTTTTGAATAATTGACTCTTGTATGGGTATTCATGAAATTATTCGATTATTTATAGACCTATATGTATATATATATATATATATATATATGTATATATATATAACAGCCCGTTAATGTGCCACTGCTGGGCTAAGGCATCCTATCCCTTTTGAGGAGAAGGTTTGGAGCTTATTCCACCACGCTCCAATGCGGGTTGGTAGAATACACATGTGGCATAATTTCAATGAAATTAGACACATGCAGGTTTCCTCACGATGTTTTCCTTCACCGTAAAGCACGAGATGATTTATAAACCCAAATTAAGCACATTACATATATATATATATATATATATATATATATATATATATATATATATATATATATATATATACATAATTGCCTGTCTCGTTGATTTAGTAGCTAGATATAAGACCGCAGAACTTGAGATCCTGGGATCAAATCTTAGGTAGGGGCAATAGGTTTAAAGATTATTTATTCCCATAAAGACAATTACATCACTTACATGAGAACATAATTGAAGAAAAAATACAAACAATTACTTTTAGGCCGAAACCCGTACTGCCGGTCAAAAAAGAAATTTATAGAGTTTAAGTAGTTCAGTAACCGTGTATGTAGAACTTTTTCGAATATTTTGATAATATTGGCAATACAGAGATCGGTCTATAATTTCCGGGGTCTGTTCTTGTTCCCGATTTGTAAATAGGTGTAACTTTAGCTATTTTGAGTGAGTCTGGAAACGATCCTTCCTGTAAAAGTTTGTTAAAGCTAAGTTAATTTGTTAATCGATTTTTTATTAATTCCTTAACACATTTGATTACTTTTGTATTGACACCGTCCACACCGACACTACTATTTGAATCAAGGTTGTTAATGATGTTAAGGATTTCCCTTTCGGTACATGGTTCGAAGTCATTCATCCGTGAGTATTGTAAAGTTGGTTCTGGTAATGCGTGAATATAATTATTATGGTAATTTGTAGGAATTTCATTCGTTAAACATGTCCCTATGGTAGCAAAAAAGTTATTAAATATCTTACATATTTCATTAGAATCAGTAACTTCTTCTGAATTAACAATAAGTTTTGAAGGAGCGCACCTCTGCTTTGATTCATTATTCGCCAAGGCATTCAGCATGTTCCACAGTTTTTTAGGAGTTCCACTATGTTTTTCAAATTCTTTCTCATAATATGACTTTTTTGTTTCTCGGATCAGTTTGATTACTTGTTTTCATTTGGTGTCAAACTCTTCTTTTAGGTATTCGTCGTCTGGGTTCTTCTTTAGTTCTGTCCACATTTGGTTTCTTTTATTGATTTCTGCTATTATATTCCCGTCTATCCATTCCTTTTGCGGTTCATTCAAAATTTTAGTCTTTATAACTTTGTGCTCTATTGTTAGTTTTTTAATTAGTTTCTCCAATTTTGTAAAATCATCGTTTAACTCCCGTATCCCAGATCTCTCCATCGATTCAAAAAGTTCCTTGTAATTGATTGCTTTGTATTGATAATGTTCCCTGGGAGGTGGTTTTATTTTCTTAATTTCCACGTATAGCTGTTTGTGATCAGATATAGATGAGTTGATGGTCATCACATGAAAGTTATCTTTCTTTAAGTTAGTGCTTATATGGTCTAAGAGGGATTTTTTAGTTGATCCTTTCCTAGTGCAGTACTTTTTGGTAATTTTATTGATAATCGTGTGTCCTGAGTCATTCAATAGTTGATTGTACTGATTAGTTTTTGAATTCTTTGTAAGTAAATCAATATTAAAGTCACCGAAAACTATTGCTCTTCTTCTTTCTTGTAGTTGCGATTCATATATTTCGAGAATTTTTTTGAAATTAATATGTCCTGGACTATAAACGATACCCACTTCGAGTGCATATTTCTCTAATTGTATACACAAATAATTATTACCTCCAACATACACTGACTCTGATAAACTGTGCTTCAGATTATTATGAACGTATGCGGATACACCACCTCCCGTAATATCGGTTCTATAGTTGTAGTAATGAGTGTAGTTCGGTAGTTGAAATATTACGTAGCTCAAAGTATTACGGCTTTCGTTAAAGATATTGATTATTGTGTTAACAGTGCGTAGTTTTTTGTTATTTTTATGATTGATGGTGTTCCATTAACGAATTTGATTGTAAGATCAGTCTCACCTTTTTCTTGACGTCGCTTCAGTTCTTCTCTCAGGTTTTTTATATACTTTTGTTGAGTCGGTGTTTGGTCTGAAAATATTTTTAAGCCATCTTGTAATTTATTTCTCTTGCAGAGTAGTTCTTTAGCAGGTTCTTTTGCTTCGAAGCACACCTTGATACTACGGCTTTTGAATAAGAACAATATTAAGTCTGGAAGTTGGAAGTGTCACGAAATCACTTGTGAATACCATAAATATAAATACTGGATTCAAAAGGATACACGATTAAGTATGAAAGTATTATACGCTATAAAATAATATTTTCAATCTCAGAAGTTGTTAAAGCGAGATCGACGCCGCTTTCCAATTAAGGACCAACTTTCCGGGACGTGAGCGAAATCGCTGATTTAACGAACTGTCGCCATATATTATACGAGCTATCCACTTCGACTTCGCACATCATAAGGGTGTCCATAGAATATCCAAGGATGTCAAATAGGATTTCTGTTTGGAAATTTTACATAATTATAATCTTTATAAATGTTGAAATCAATTAGTGAAATTTTAAGTAATTTATATTTAAAAATAAATAAATGGTGCGAGTGTCAAAGTAATCACGAGAATATTGTGTAAGTATGTGAGCTCTCAGTTTCATTTAGCCTTTACCACGTACCGATTTCACGCACACATTAACGCACTTACAATAACAAATTTTACGCTGACGCTTGAAATCGCTTACGTCGTCTGACGTTCAAAATCTTACGTTTAATCATCTGACGCTTGAAATCTTACTTTTACTCATCTGACGTTCCAAGTTCCACGATCAGTTAGCTCCTACCGTGTACCGAGAGATGTTTAAATTAAAAATCACGACCATTTTGACTCATTATTTAGTTGCAATGCCCGCTGAACTAAAATATATATAATAAGCAGTTTTTTGATCATGAAAACATTTTCATTTCCCAGGATAGAAATTAATATTATATTTGTTGCCCCAAAGCATTATCCATCACCGTGTTGAACTTTAAACTTTACAACGAATTAACATTTTTGTATGAACGGGAAATATTCGTGTAACGTTAAAGTTGTGTTTTTTTTTATTTTTTACTGTAATCAACTTTTATTATTAAGGAAATAAAAGTTTTTTGCACACTTCGTCGTAAGCGTAATGTTCTATATATTAAATTAATTAAAGTGAACGATTTATTTTTAATACATTTTTATACATTTTAAAATTTCAATGTAAAATCCCTAATATTATTAATACATTGTATTAAAAAGGCGGCCGGGACGATCGTGAAACGTACTTAATAGTGAGGAGTGCGGGGAGTAAGCTCCATTTCACCTCGGATAGAGCACTGCCTTGCTCGTGCAAGGTACAGTAGACTCGCTTTACCCCTGGTTCACGTATTTTTTAAAGATTGTCACTACGTCTCAAAAAAGGGGTAGCTTAGAAGGCTGTCTTGTAGAATGTAGATTTCTAAAAGAGGTTCAATCTTACAAATAAATATTTCTCATTAGCAGCCCGAGTTGTGAAATTAGCAGCTTGACTTTCGATTGTGCTACTAACTGAAAAACTTACCACTTAACCACTTTACTGGTGGTAAGGCTTTGTGCAATCTCGTCTGGGTAGGTACCACCCACTCATCAGATATTCTACCGCAAAACAGCAATACTTGATATTGTTGTGTTCCGGTTTGAAGGGTGAGTGAGCCAGTGTAATTACAGGCACAAGGGACATAAAATCTTAGTTCCCAAGGTTGGTGGCGCTTTGGCTATAAGCGATGGTTGACATTTCTTACAATGCCAATGTCTAAGGGCGTTTGGTGACCACTTACCATCAGGTGGCCCAAATGCTCGTTCACCTTCCTATTCTATAAAAAAAAACTCAATAATTGTCATTTTATTATTATTATTACTACCCAAGAGCAATAAAAACGTAAATATATGCCATTTCAAAAAGTGGTTGTCTATTAATGGGCGGGCATTCAACACGTGCAGGTTTCCTTTACCATATTTTCTGTCACCCTTACAACGAAATGAATTATAGACACAAATTAAACACGTGTAAATTAGAGGTGCTTGCCCGGATTCGAACTAGGAATTTTTGATTAAGACCTGGCGTTCTATCGACTGGACCAATTCGGCGGCTATTATAATAATTGTCTCATAGCGGTATCTAATATCGATATTTAATCTATAAGGCTTTATGTAATTGGGAAATAAAACTTGGCCAGTTTTGATTCGTGAGTGAAATTTGATTTGCTGTAAAATCTTCAACATGCAATTGGATTATGAAAGTTCATGGCCAATCAATCATAGCTCTTATCAGAATAGCCAATCAAATCAACAATATTCACAACCTCTGTTTCGGACAGGTCACTCCGGACTTATGTCTGGCGTTTTGCCAAAACTGCAGAGAAGTTTTCAACTACTAAGCTCTGTGAGAATTCGCCTGATTTTATTACCCGACTATGGCTCGGGAAATGGTAATGCATTTATGTCTTAATGCTTCGATCACTTTAGACAAAAGAGATCGTTAAATTCGTAGAAATGGGGTTGGAATGGTTGTGACATCACTAGACATCCAATATGGCGGAATGTAAAGGAGACATTGTTAAATAATTGAAATTCGATTTTCTATATTTAAACAAGAGAATCAAAAGAAATGCGATGTTCTGCTAGTGGACTTTGCAGTTTTAAAGTAATTGCTTATAAAATTTTCTTACATTTTATCTACTATATACTTAATTTATTTATTCAAATACCATGAATATAGACTAAATATATATTCTATTCTAATATCCCATCAAAAACGTAAATGCGAAAAGAGAGCCAAGTTAAATATATGATATATGCCTTGGTTGTTGACTTCAAAGACAAAATAAGTACTCTAAATGGGTGCTAAGTTCAATGGTCAGTCCTAAAATGTATTTATAACAACATAAAATATTTTATAACAACTTAAAATATCAGTTCTTCTTATAACTTAGGATAATATATTGAAGGTCTGACTTGGCTAGTTCTCATATACAAATTATTATATATATTAAGTACCTACTTAAACAGTCATGGCAGAGCCCTATAATCGATGGCTAGTTTCTACAAAGCCAAATTCGAAAGAATAAAATAACAGCTTCAGCTTTAGAACTTGTGAAGGCTATAATATAATATAATAAAAATGTATACTAAAACTAGCTTAAAAAATAAGCTTGGATTAAAAAAAAAAAGGGTGGTATTTCACTCCACGTGAAGATTCTTACATTACAGGCACTATAAGAAAGTGTTCCTAATAAAATCAATTAATTGAAAAATTATAATAAAATGATAAACATTTACTAGTTTCTGATTTATTCCTTTATATTCCCCACCTAACTGCTTATCTGGATGCCAAATTTGAATTTTTTAGGTCATTTCGAACTAGGTTAATGTTTTGATCGATAGGTCAGTCAGTGGTAAAAATGAGGATTTTTGGACGTTAATATCTAAATAACCATTTGAGGTATTTTTATGAAATTAAGAACACATATGTATCTTACAGGTCTCAATATATGAGAAAATTTGACATGTTTATGTGAAATATTTTTTGAGTTACGAGGGGATAAAAAGTGGCTCCAAATGGTTCGTGTAATATTACTCACGGTGCTCGCCAGTTCTGTTAGCTTGAACTTGGCTTGACACGCTACCGCGTGTGTTGATTATGAATTTATTGTATTGTATAGATTATAAGTACATAAAAACAGTTATATGTTTGATGATAGGTGCTAAGTACGTGAAAAAATGTTTTTTTTCAGAACTAATAAGATTATTTAAAATCGAATTACTAGAATATTTTGATCCAATTCGAAAGAAAAGCTTACTCGAATCACCACACATTATCAACAAAATATAAATTTGATAAAATAAATTAAAAATTAAAAGGAAAACAGTATTACTAAATAACAAATTTTATATCATTTGTGTTGTCTAAATTCATAAAAGCGTTAAATGCTTCTATCTCGAAACTCGCTTATTTTTTCACTGTCAAAGAAATTCCAAAAGGTATTGGAGTTTTTGGAGATATCATTGAGTTTGAACATTGTGTTTATATATTTATAATCTGTATTAAAACGCTTATAGCAGTGCTTACAGAGTATTTTAAATTCAAATTTATCTTAAAAGTTTCCGTATTTACAGAATTCAACACGAATTCTAACGTTTACGAAGGTTAATTATTTGAAGAAGGTTTCGTTTGAACCATATGTGATACTTCCTTGTCTGTTCTGTGGCTACACTATATACTACATATCGTTGCAATATACTTATTATATTTATTTAATTATTTAACTAACGTAAATGACCTGACGTAACCATCAATTTAGATATTGCACATCTGCCGGGCGTTATGTCACATATTTATTTTCGTACATGATGCTAAATTTCAAATATCTTAATCCAACTACACGTCACAAAGTTAAAGATTCTTATCAAATTATTAGGTTTAGAGGATTATTATATTTTTATTATTCATGCTTGATTATTTTTACCTTTGCGAATAAAAAATCCCATCCAAGTAAAACGATACGATATCCGAAGAAATATCTAGAACCTTATTGTTCGATGTTAAATGTTCAGATAAATAAATGGGTTTTTGTGGGTCATAAATTCCAAAACGACTTGAGATTAACTAGTCTAGTAGTCTTGTTGAAATTCAAAAAAGCTGAAATGGAAGCATCATTGTACCTTACACTGCGTAACCTAATAAGTACAGGACGTGGTTTAGCACTTGTATTTAGGTTGGCAACTCGAGTCACGTATGGATTGTCGTCCGCGGGGATTGGCTTTTTGACAATTCAACCTGGCTGGCTTACAGTTGTGGCTAAATTTTCCACTTAATGTTTAGGAGTTCCATTTAATTAATTATTATTATTACATTCTGACATATGCATTTTGAAATAATTAAGCGTTTTATCGAGGTATATGAATGAGTGTTTTTTTCTTCGATAAACAATAAAGAAACACTACGTATGGTGATAACACTATATACGTTCATTTTATTTATTTCGCTTGGTCATATTGTTGTAAGCGTAGCTTTGCAATTGCAAATCATATACACACACACTTACATATAGATATATGTTCATATATATACATATCAGTATAACCGTGTCCAAGATTATTAATTTAAAAAACACCAATACCGTAACCGTACCGTAACAGCCTGTGAATGTCCCACTGCTGGGCTAAAGGCCTCCTCTCCTCTTTTTGAGGAGAAGGTTTGGAGCTTATTCCACCACGCTGCTCCAATGCGGGTTGGTAGAATTCACATGTGGCAGAATTTCAGTGAAATTAGACACATGCAGGTTTCCTCACGATGTTTTCCTCTACGTAAAGCACGAGATGAATTATAATCACAAATTAAGCACATGAAAATTCAGTAGTGCTTGCCCGGGTTTGAACCCACAATCATCGGTTAAGATTCACGCGTTCTTACCACAGGGCCATCTCGGCTTTCGGCAGGCCAAAAAACACCAATATCCATTTCTAATACTAACTTCCACCTGCGACTACCGCCTATGAGGGAAGGGGTGTAGCCTATGTGTTTAGTAACCCTGATTAAACGCGTAGGCCCTAAATGATATCCAAATCTCTTGAGTAGTTTTTGCGTGAAAGAGTATCGAAGATCCTCACAAGCTTTCGCGTCAATAATATTAGTAGGATATATACATATACTATAATATAAAATGATAAACATAAAAACGTATGGTCGCCGTAAGTACCCGAATAAAATAGTTAAAATCCGAATACAAATCAAAGGTCGATTTCATATGGACAAGTGCCGTTGAGGTTTTTATTTGCTTTTTATCTGTGGTTCGCTATTCAGAGATGAAAAACATCGCGAGTTAGCCTGCACGAGTCTCATCAACTCGTATGTACACTTGTATATATTGTATGTCCACCTACATAGCAAAAGTGTTTTATATTAACTTAAAATATTGAAATAAAAACTCAAAGCTACTTTAACAAGAGTGGTTTTTTAGCTTTGGAAAATTTTCAAGGTTTTTTAATCGATTTCCTCAAAGGCTTGGGCTGGGTGCCAACATTCCAGTTTTACTTTTTTTTTCATTTGATTTAGTTAAGCACATCGGCAAATGAGCCATCTATGGACATGTGGTCACCATTGATATTGGCTCTGTTAGGAATATTACCCATACCTTACATCACCAATTTGCCTTGAACCTGTTGTTACGCTGGGACACGCACGCTTCAAACCGGAACAAACTAATACTATGTCTTGCTTGGTGGTAGGACATATAATGAGTAGGTGATAGGTACCGACGGGCTTTCGACGAGACCTAGTACAGTAAATAAGATGAATTTTGCAGGAACAATTTTAAGCACGCGCTCATATAACACTAGTTCTTGTGACATAAATAAGTATACAAATCAAAACTAAAAATAACCACAATTGATCGCGGTGTAATGGTGTTCCTTGGTTTTATAAATTGGTCACCCAAAGAATCGAAATTACATGTCAACGGGAAAATATTGCTAGCGTTCTATTCATCCTCTCCCTACGGTCATGAATTGTTCTGTAGCGAGTTTTAAATTTGATTTATATTTACTTGTTTAAGGCTACATGGTGAAGTTTTGTTAAAAACATTTCGAAATTCAATCAAAAGTTATATTAGGTTCGGTTTAGATTATTGATAACCCGAATGACGGATTGATTCATAAATCTCGTAGTTCCGTAGTCTCGTGAGTTATGTTTTAAAAGTATGTGAATTGTTTGACAGTAAAAGAATAACAATAATATATTCATTTTATGACTACCCATCCCGAATTTACGAATCGAAAAAGATTTACATTAAGCTTTTATATCATAGTACATATAACTTTATTAGATTACGTGGCGCACCTTAGTAAAGCTCCGAATTGGCGTTATTTTTTCAGACTTTAACAATTTTCGTCACATTCACATAAAACTTCAAAGAATCTACACCTATAAATTCCTCATGGATCACTCTGTCCATTGGTGGAAATTATTTGATAATTCATTCGGTACTTTTTGAGTTCTCGTTCAGGCAGACAGACGGCCGGCGGGGAATATTAATTTATAATATGTAGTATCTATGTAGTACCAAACCGCATTGGAGCAGCGTGGTAGAATAATTTCCAAACCTTCTCCTCAAAAGGGAGAGGAGGCCTTAGCCCAGCAGTGGGACATTAACAGGCTGTTACTGTTATGTAGTAATAATATCTAGAATATATAAAAGGATGTCTTTCAAAATCTATTATAAAGTTTAAATGTACAAACTCACAGGCAGAATTCATTGTAGATAGACTTGTAAGAACCATTACAGTTATAATATTGGTAGCACATGACTTACTGATAATAAATAACTGTGAGGCACTACATCGCGCTGTGTCCCCGCCGGCAGTTGGACGAGGTAAAACGTCAGAATCGGGAAACAAAACGACCGAAGCGAAGTACATATATGATAGGTTCCGTACAGTGAATAAATAGCATATATTTTTAGACCTTCTGCAATGTGTCGCGTAATCATCGCAATTAATGACTTATATATAAACGCTGTATTAATAAAGTTTATTTTATTTTTACAAAATCAAAATCAATCAAAATCGAAATATTTTTTATTCAAATACACTTTTACAAGTACTTTTGAATCGTCAAGCGTTACCAGTTCGGAATGTGGATTCTACCGAGAAGAATCGGCAAGAAACTAAGTAGTTACTTGTTTTTTTTTTTACAAAAAATGTTATTTAAGGAGCACCGAGATAGTTTTTGGATGAAAGACGTGAATCTTTACCGAAGATATAGGTACAATCCCGGGCATACATCACTGAATTTTAATATCCTTAATTAGCGCTTTGTGTCTCGACACTCAAACCGAAGTAAAGAGATAATAGATAGCCTTAATGCAGCAGTTTTATATTCACAGAATCCCTGTATATTAAGTAATTACTGTATATATACTCGTAGTGTATGACTCACCGCTTAACACACATTATACGATCCGCTGGCTGGTTGGGCAGTCGAAGTATCGACGCCGAGGGTAGCGAGCGGAACTTTGTTGTTTAATTATATTGTAACAGTTGTATCAACCTCACTGGATATTCTCTAAAATATTTGATGTAGGTTTTGGTTTCTTTTATCAATAAATTATTTGTATTCATTTTAATTACGGAAGTACGAGAAAGAATAGTGCAAATGTCGCTACGTTAAGCAATAATGGTGCTTCTTCTATAACAGTAGACTATAGCTTATTCGTTTTAGTAGTTCATATTTTTTAAATATTTAATGAATTGGACTAACAGCAAATATTTTTAAGAGTCAATTATCATGAAATTTGTTTGACGCGAAGTTATCACCGTTGTGAAAAGTGGATTATATCGTAGCGGTCTGTCAAATTAGCAGATACACATTTTAAATTATTAAATAACATACATCGCCTCTCTGATGATGGGACTGGTTCAGTTTTTGTCCAATGAATCGTGATTGCGATGTAACGGAAAAAAACTTCATGCTTCCCTTCCCTCGCCGTAATTTTATTGTAGCTCCATTTTAATTAGTTAATAATTCGATCTGTATATATATTTTAATAATTACATACATCTATCTTGAAAGATATACATATATATAGGATACGAGTAAATACAGTGTAAATAGTCACATATTCAACCGCTAAACAACATTACATAGTATTGTTGTGTTCTAGTTTGGAGGATGAGTAGCCAGTGTAACTACAGGTACGAAAAATATAACTTCTTAGTTCCTAAGGTGGGTGGCAGTTTGTCGACGTAAAGAATGGTTATTATTTCTTACAGCACCTATGTTGGTAGTGGCCGCTTAAAATCATTTGGCCCATTTACTAGTCCACCTACTTATTATAATAAAAAAAGTAAAAAAAAAACAGTCTTTTGGCTGAGGTGTTTTTTTATGAATTGACATATCATTTAAATATTTTATTAAGCAAAAAAAACCTTACATAAAGGCAAACGCGACCAAAGCACCGTAGGTGCACAGTGGAAATTCCCCGCCTACGTACGAAGTGCTTTGAATCTACATTCATCATTCGCACTGCGAAATTATGGAATGCTTTGCCTGAGTCCGTATTTCCTGACATATAGCAATGTTGGTGTCTTCAAATCCAGAGTAAACAGGTTTCTTATAGGCAAGCGTGCTACATCCTAGACCGTGTCGATGCTTAACATCAGGCAAGTCAACGGTCAAACGCTTGCCTATTAATTGTAAAAAATATATATATAAATCTTTGTATCAGTAGACGGACTTACAAATGCATAATAAAGTTTCACCGGGATTTTTATCTTACGTTACCGAACCCTAAAGTAGTCGCTCGCCGTAAAAGTACCTCATAATGTCATCGTTAACGACAAGTAATCGAAATTTTATGCAAAAAGTATATTTGTATTCCGTTCCACGATAAGCTGGCACGATTTGTGGAATATCAAAACGGATCCGTTGAGAACAGTTTGTATATTTGTTTGTCATAAAGACGTTAATGATAAATGAATTTACTATTTTGATCAAACAATTGTGTTATATAGTTTGAACTTATTATAGCATACAAAGCGTATACGTGTATACTAACACAGGACATACTAACTTCAATACTATATGCAGTTTAAAGTGGCACCTCTAGAAGCATGAAGCGTTGCGACGAGATCTATATGTAACGTTATTGAGGAGTAATTAAGTTACTTAAAGGTTGTATTATCCGTAACAGTCTGAGTGTCCCACTGCTGGGCTAAAGAACTCCTCTCCCTTTTTTGAGGAAGGTTTGGAGCTTATTCCACCACGCTGCTCCAGTGCGGTGTTTTCCTTCACCGTAAAGCACGAGATGAAATATAAACACAAATTAAGCACATGAAAATTCAGTGATGCTTGCTTGGCTTTGATTCCACGATCATCGGTTAAGATTAACGCGCTCTACCACAGGGCCATCTCGGTTGTATTATAGCTCGTAATTTTTTATTGCAATGATATTGTGCTCAGGAGTCCAGATTCCTTGTTAAAGTAATTGTCATATAAAACACTAGGATATTATTATATAGTTAGATTGTTAAAACTTTAGAAGTTTTCATAAAATTTTTTTTATTATTTTACGAAAACAACATTTTTCTCTTCAATTAAAGTCATTATTTTTGTAAGTTTTTACATATTCAGCTTTTGTAATATGACTATCACACATATCTACTACTATCAAGCAGTGATATTTTAAGATACTTTTTATGTGTTCATTCGAAAAGTGGACCGAATTAAGAAGAAAATAAGACACATTTTTCATTAGTACTATCTTCATTTGATACCATTAGAAAACTCACAATGATTGTCCTGAAACTTAGAGATACCAGAGCACTTGGGGTTGCTTCGCAGAACCTGCAACAATTTAGAAGAAGAAGAAAGCACTGAGAAGGAAGACAAAGTGAAACTTGAATTTCAACTCTAGTTTCAACAAAAAATCCATACTACTATTACTTCGCTACTTCGATCGAAAAGAAAAAAAGCCCTAAATTTCATTTTAAAATTTACAAGTTGAAAGTACCTCAACTAGACTTGAACCATTAGTCTAGTGGCTACTTATAAGACCGGAAACCCCGAGGTCCTGGGTTCAGGTTTATCCAATGTAACTACTGAGTGTCAATACTGAGTTGCCGGTTCTAGTATTTATTTTTCCCAGTATAGATTTTGAAACGCTTGTAGCTTTACATTTAATGTAATCTTACAGGAATATATTATCAATAATAATACAATATGATCTAATTGAATAAAATATGTTTAACGATATCACTTTCGCGTTCTCTTTTTCATTTTATATTTTATATTCGAGCTTAAACCGCCATCGTACTTTTATTTTTGTTATTCTCTTTTTACTATTTTGCCCGACGACGGACGGTGCACCTGTTGTGGTCAACGACATCGACCGATTTTTGCCCATTGCAGAGGTAGCTGACTTTGCACAATGTTTTATAAGTTTATATTTCAATTCTATATATAATATGATAGCTTTTATCCATGTATTTTCCTAATATATGGACAATTTAACACAAAAAGTATTTTTTCAAATAAAACTAGTAGAACCCTTTTTCATCTCGCCGTTTATGTGGGACTCACCGACACCAGGGCTATCCACTCCGTCTCAATGGGGGGTACAATCACTTGCATGTGCTACTATGACGACCCGATGATAAGCCTATCGGGCTACCTACATCTAGACAGCTTATGGAGTACAGTAAACTCCGCGAGTTTAGAGTATTTAGAGTACTTTATTATTTACAATAAAAACCTGGAAAATTGAATTATTTAATATTTAATGCTTGCAATATTGCTTATTTAATAATTAAAACACAAAGGATAGAAGCCACCAACAAAATAAAGGTAATTTTTATTTGACAACTAAAATAATCGATCGATAATCGGTACATACATACCAATTAAAGTATCAATAATCGAATCGATAATCAAAATTGTATCACTACACTCACTAGTTCCAGCTGTCAAAAAGCGAATAACCATATGGACAGAGTAAATAAGTCTTAAGAATATTAGTTACGTATAAGTATAACATTAATAATATCTGTATCTTTTAAGAAAGAAGAAAACTATTTAAATAGCTTTTTCATTGTATTAAAAGTTTCATTTAAAACGGTCAAATATGCAAAAATCTTAGCGAGATCTTCGTTCCGTTCATTCGTAGTAATCGAATATTCATGTCACGACTAACAGCTCTTCAAATTAAAATATTCCGCTTCTTACTTAAACTTTCAAGTCTTTAAAGCTATACTAGTTCATTACTTACTGAAGTTAGTGCTTAAAAGATCATGAGGCGTTTGTTCAGAGAACTTTTTACTTGGTAGGGTTTTGTGCAAGCTCGTCTGGGTGTGCACAACCCACTCATCACATACAGCAATACTTAGGTTGTCGTATTAATTCCAAGGGTGAGCAAGCCAGTGTAACGACCGGCACAAGGCACACATCTCAGTACTCAAGGTTGGTGGCGTATTGACGGTGTAAGGGATGGTTAATATTTCTCGCAATAAAGTATAAAGCAAAATTGCTAATATTATTTAATAATATGCGACTTTATTTTGCACGAGTAAATGAAGTTCAAGATTAAAAATAAAATATTGTATGTATAATAATTATGTACATATATATATAACTAACGAAATCACGAAATTCCCACATATTATATATATTTTTTCATGTTTATACTCTGAATGCTATATATTATTAAAATAAAAACTGGATTAATAATTATATAATTATTCATAATCTATGGCTGACATTAGGGATTTGTAAATCACTTTTGTTTTATTTTTATAACAATAAAACATTTTCATCGTTCACTATTAATTCACGCTTACTCCTTTCGTTTCGATTAAATATTTTAGTGTTTCTTTTTCCTGCATGACGTCTTTTTTCTTTTTTCTTCACTTATACTGAATAGCAGCGGATTTGCTATTTAATTTTAATTAACTGTTGTCAAAAATATCCCAAGTATAATAACAACTGCGAACAGATGGTTTTAAGTTTCTTATACTTAGTCGGTAACATCTTGGTTCAGTCTAAATTAAAATTTTAATTTTATTTACAGGTATCTAGATTATGTTGGGAAATATTTAACTTCATCCTTGATTTAACTTGATGTATTTGTTGTAGCATTTTTGATTGAATATATCTTACAATTCAACATTTTCGAAATAATTATTATGATAAAAATTTCCATCTGGATTTAAAGCCGATAAGAATAATTTAACTTAGCATTTACATTAAGCTAACAATGCTAGTTTTATCAAGTAAGTATTTAAATGATGTCTGTGAGTGAAATATCTTTAATATTTAGATTGCCCTAGATTTGAAGTGCCTTGAAATATCCGTCCATTTTTATTATGAGACTTAATATAAATTAACTATTGTTTTCAGATTACTTGGATTACAATTTTTGATATTTTTCTTTTATACAAATTAAAGAAATGGCTTGCATTTTTACTCCTCTTTTTGAGGAGAAGGTTTGGAGCTTATTCCACCACGCTGCTCCAATGCGGGTTGGTGGAATACACATGTTGTGGAATTTCAGTGAAATTAGACAGATGCAGATTTCCTCACGATGTTTTCCTTCACCATCAAGCACGAGATGAATTATAAACACAAATTAAGCACATGAAAATGGTGACATGACAGTGGTGCTTACCTGGGTGTGAACCCACGATCATCGTATAAGATTCACGCATTCTAACCACTAGGCAATCTCGGTTTGTTTTAATAATGTCTTCGGAAATTATGATCGCGTGGAATGTTAACCAGAATTCTAACGTAAAGCACGAGATGAATTATAATCACATATTAAGCACATGAAGTTTCAGTGGCGCTTGCCCGGGTTTGATCTTCGCTTCTCGGCCTTTTGGCTAAGATCAAAGTGTAGTATTTGCATTTTTAAAATAAACTTAAAATAATAAAGTTTATTTAAAAAATGTAAGTGACTTCTTACGCCGTCAATGCGCCAACTATCTTAGCTTAAGATCTCTAAGGGATTTAAAGTGTTACCGTCTTGTGTGTTTATTTACATTATAATAAGTCAAAGACCTCCTCACAGACAAGACAGAGAAATTGCTAGACGCACTAAAAACCCTTTTAGAGCTATTGAGCAAATATAGATCTTATGAAGATCATATCCCGCTATCCCTTAAGAGAATACTCATGAACGTATTCGTATCAGTCCTTTTATCCTAAAGGCACTTTCCGTACGTTTAGAGAATCGATTTTCAATCGGTAATTCAACCTCCTTTTTTTAATACTGGCTGGTTACTTATTCTATTGAACTGTCACTTGTCACTTCATTCATGTTTTAGAGATTTACCATTATGTTTTTTTGATTGTGACTTAACTTCGATAAGTTCGTTTGATCGTATATTATATTTTATATTAGCTTCATTATTATATTAGCTTCATTGGAAGATACAACTGACCAGGTAAATGTTCAGAGATTGTTATTATAGAATTATGTTTTCATATGTAATATGAATCGTATTTTTATCAAGAAATAAAAAGTTGTAAAAGATAATTTTTAGAATTAACTTTCCACCATCTATACCAATATTATAATTAGGAAAGTAAGTTTGTCTGACTGTTACGTATTCACAGCGAAATCCCTGAACCGATTTCCAGCTGCCTGTCATCATTTTTCATGACTAAGCCACGGAAGAAATCTAGTCCTTACTAATGTTTTAAATGTGAAAATGATTTTGTTTGTTTTTTTTTATTATTATTAGTTTGGTACGCTGTCACGTCTTAACCATTCAACCGATTATAATTAAATTTGCATACATTTTATTAGGAGTTCAGAAAAAGCCATAAGAATCTATTTATTACAACTACACACACTCTTATTAATTTAAATACTACTAATATTTACTGGACATTATAAAACAAATATCCCGTTATTCATAACATTTTAAGGTAGCGTCGTAATCGGATAACAATTATATAAGTTAAAATTTACGATAATGCTCGATTAAAACTTCTAATTGCTAGGCTGCGTAGGCTTTGTTCGTAATGAGCCAAGTTTCAAAGAATATTGTTACGGTAATTAAACTTTGTGTAAAACTATCTGAGGTATTATTATCCTGAAAGAATATTTACTGGGTAGTTTTCTGCGCAAGCCCGTCTCCCGCCCACTCATCAGATATTCTACCACAAAACAGCAGTACTTGGTATTATTGCGTTCCGGTTTGAATGGTGAGTGAGCCAGTGTTACTACAGGCATTTGGACAATGGTACACCAGTTGGTAGATAATTGCCTTTCACGCCGAAGGTTGTGGGTTCGATTTCCACCCAGGACAGACATTTGTGTGCATGAACATGTCTGTTTGTCCTGAATTTGGGTGTAATTATCTATGTAAGTATGTATTTACAAAAGGAAAGTAGTAATGTAGTATATCAGTTGTCTGGTTTCAGAGTACACGCTCTGCTTAGTTTGGGATCAGATGGCCGTGTGTGAATATGTCCCTGGATATTATATATTACTATTTTTATTATTTCTATGAGCGGTGGTGACTGCTTAAAATCAGGTGGCCCATTTGCCCGTCCGCCTACCTATAATTTAATTTTTAATTTTAATTTATTATAATATCAACACCAACAAGAAGTAAACTAATAAATACAATTGAGTCTTTAAACATGACGTTATACAAATCAAGTGTCTCCTAAATTATAGGTGTTACAAAATATGTCAACATTTCGAGTTAACAAAAAAATAAAAATTTTAAAAATCAAAATATTTATAACAAATAGAAAAGACATTAACAATTAAATTATTATAAAATTATCACTTGATTGGTATAAAATAAAATAAAATATAAATATCTGAGAACATTTAAAATTTTTGAATCTTAATTATTGATTAAAAGCAAACAAAACTAAGAGGTGCATTTATACATAAAGAAAAAGACGTTAAAAACAAAAATTTATGCATTTTTTTTGTACATTATTATTGAGAAAAAAAAAGATATTTTTTTACGAAACTGATTCAAATCATCATTAAAAATATCAATTATATGAGCTTTGTTTGACACTTTCTTATTGTTAATCATATTATTGAGCGTTTTGTAGATATTATTAAAATCGATGATTAGTCGTAGATTAGATAGATAGATTAGATTAGGGGCGCTACTCTCCAATGAACAGGTTCATTGGAGAGTAGCGCCCCTGTCGGGAGTGAGTAAGTTTTTCAACAAAGGGAGTATGCACAGATGGTCCAGTGGCCTTTTTAGGAGCACGAATCATAATTTTAGAAAGGACGTAACTACAGTCGATTGTTTCGTTCAATAACTTATATAGAAAAATGTTATCGAGGACGCGTCTACGATCGTAAAGAGAAAGAAGCTGAAAATGTGAGCGTCTATCTTCGTAACTTGGCAGCTTTTTAGCTAAATTTTGCCTAAGATAAATGCCATAAGAAACTTTTTTGTACACTTTCAAGTCTATTCTTGCAAATATCGTAATGAGGATTCCATACAATGCTACCGTATTCTAAAATACTGCGAACTAAAGCAGTGTATAAAGTAATTTTAGTCTGAGATTTAATCTGACAAAATCCAAAGCCTTGAAAGCCTTAGTTACTATAGTGTCCACATGAAGATGAAATCGCAGTTTAGAGTCTAAAATTATGCCTAACTCACCCTCATTGTCCACCTCTGCAAGCAAATGTCCGTTGATGGTGTACGACCTAACGAGAGTGGTTTTTTTCCTACTGAACCGTATAACAAAACATTTTTCTGTGTTTAAGCTCATGTCGTTGACGTGACACCATGAGACCAAACTATTTAAATCTCTTTGCAGAAGTATGGCAACTGAAACAGTGGATACAGGTCTAAACAACTTGAGATCGTCAGCAAATAAATAGCATTTAGTATATACTATATAGTGAGCCATAACATATAATATATATATATATATGTTATGGCTCACTCAATACACTGGGAACAAATAACAATGCAATAGGAAGTATAAGTGTTGGTGGGTAGATATAGTGAAACTTTTAAAAAGGTGAAAAAATATGATAAAATGGGTTGTTCATGATTCAGCTATGTAGTTACTTACACTAAGCTAAGCACATTTGAAGTTTTATCTAAATATTATTAATGATTTTTTTTCAACTTTGTTCGTATTTAGTTCCGAGGGAAAAGTTAAGCGTTGTGTAACTTTTAGTGCTTATTATGAATTTACGGCTGGATTATGGCACTGAGTAAAACTCAGATTTTTTAGGTTCAGATTCTAGAAACAAAAGAACAGAATTTTTATATAGTAATAAAATAGTATGTTTTATTGTATCATTGGTTTTAAGGATCATTTTTCTAATTTAAACTCATCTAGCGACTAGAAAAAATGAGAAGTACGATTAGCCAAATATTAATTAGTTATATATTTTATTTAATAACATTAATTTCTTTATTATTTTATATAAGTATATAAATTATGAATATAATATGGTCCAAGTCATTCAGAATGAAAATGAAATGAAATGACATCGCGATATTCGGGTTTATCAATCTTGTCCAATACTCTCTGTGTTTGGTCAAATAATAAACCTTTATTATACCCCTGTGAGGTCCGGACATCACTATAGATAGACTATACAACAACAACGAGCGTTTCTTATCAAACGGACACTCTTTGGATATGAGCCAAGGGCAGTGTGACCTTCAGTTTTATTATTCTGAGGTCTATTGGTGTGTCTCTTTCGTCATTGCGAGCTATGTTCAGAACTGTGGTGGGGAATTTGATTCGCTTGGGTACCCATTTACTTTCTGGAATAAAAGCGACCTCTTTGGATACAATATGGTTTATCCAATAAACCATAGACCGAGTTAATCTCAGTTCAATATTAAAATTTGAACAAGCATTAGATCTTTTTAAATAAATCAGTATTTATAATTAATTTGAAATTGAAATAAATTATAAGACGATTATTACACAATATAAAAATGATATAAAATGCACAGTCGTATAGTACATAGCAGACTATATACAACATCATACGAACACGACTATCTACTACGCGATATAGATACATATATATTATTTTTAACTAACTAGTGATAGGGCTTTGTGCAAGCTCGTCTGGGTAGGTACCACCCACTCATCAGATATCTTACCGCAAAACAGCAGTACTTAATATTGTTGTGTTCCGGTTTGAAGGGTGAGTGAGCAAGTGTAATTGCAGGGACAAGGGACGTAACATCACAGTTCCCAATGTTGGTGGCGCATTGGCGATGTAAGCGATGGTTAACATTTCTTACAATGTCGATATCTATTGGAATTGGTGAGCACTTACTCTCAAAACACTCGCCCATCTAACTATTCTATAAAAAAAATATATGGAAGACAGCTCCTGTCTTGAAGGTTCCAATGTTATATTGATTCGGAAAAAATATACTTTATTTAGTGTAGGGCTTTGTGCAAGCACATCTTGGTCCGACTTATCAGATATTCTACCTCCACACTGCAGTGCTTTCAACTGTTGTGTTCCAATTTCAAGGGTGAGTGAGCCAGTGTAACCACAAGTCCAAGAGGCGATGTAAAGAAAGGTTAATATTCCATTTATCTATTTTATATATTATTTTGATGTATATAAAATGCATATATTTTTATTCTTAATTAGTATATTTTGGTATATTTAAACACGAGAGCAATACAATTGTAATATTTAACTTTGATTTCATTATTTTGAATCTTTTGTTGGAATAGAAGTTTATATTAGCAAACTTTTGTAGTTCTTCCTTTAATTAGTTCCATCGAACCATTGTTACAAGGTCTTTGTTGCTTTGAAGTTCTGAGATGAAACGATAACGTGGTTTTGAAATGATTCTATAATTCTTTTATTAAGAAACTTCAGTAGAAATCAGTTATGAGATTTGTTATTTGGATATTTAAAGGATGTTTTTTTGGTTCATAATATCATCATCATTATCAACATTCACAGAATTCTTTAACCCAACGCCGGGTATAGACCTCTCTCGGTCCAATCTAAATATTATATAACAGTAACAGTACAGTAACAGCCTTTTAATGTCCCACTGCTGGGCTAAGGCCTCCTCTCCCTTTTGAGGAGAAGGTTTGGAGCTTATTCTACCACGCTGCTCCATTGCGGGTTGGTAGAGTACACATGTGACAGAATTTCAATGAAATTAGACACATGCAGGTTTCCTCACGATGTTTTCCTTCACCGTCAAGCACGAGATAAATTATAAACACAAATTAAGCACATGAAAATTCAGTGGTGCTTGCCCGGGTTTGAACCCACGATCATCGGTTAAGATTCACGCGTTCTAACCACTAGGCCATCTCGACTTATATAAATGGGACCAGAATACAAGGTTCCATACATCCAAAAGGAAAGCCTAGCGTTTGGATATCTAACATTTTTTTCTAAAAAATGTACCTGAACAGTTCTATTACCCTACGGGTAAAAAGCCCATGAAAAGCAGCAGTTGAACGATCTATGTATTCTTTATAATATATTTATACAATATATAATGTATGTTTAGTTGACTGAATTTAAATATACTTGTACATATATTTAAATTCAGACAAAGCTGGAGCACATAACTATAGTGCTCATACAAGTAATCAACTTTGTCTTTGATGTTCAAACGCATTCTTGCAACGACATGCCTTATTGAAACGTTGAGAACTTCACAAGACAGTTTATATTTAATATTCCCGCTCAAATATTTACAAGAGTTTTGTAAAGTTAAAGTGATAATACAAGCTGTAGTTAAATTATACAGTAAAAGAAAATGTAACGGGTGGGACACGTAAGTTCTAACGATATAAGCGGAATGAAATACCGATTCGCGCAAAACACGAGAGTCACTAAATCGTAAATAATAAATTCTTTCTTCAATTCTAAATTCATTTGTGCGGCGCCTAAAGGCAGAAAAAAAAAAACAGATTTCACCCGTACGTCCCTTATAAGCCTCTCCTGTGCCCGATAAATTTTCTATGCTTTTTCGATTTAAAATGACCGGCAATATTGTATTTATATAATTTTTCATGTTACACATGTTTTACAAATCATTCTGAAGAATATAAGATAGTTATTTTAAAAATATGATTAATACAATATTAATAAAAAGCGCTGTAAATTTTTTTGCGTAGTCGTCTCGTCTCAACAGCTAGGTAGTGACTGACTTAACAATAAATATTTATATTAGGTATGGTCGGGATTTCGCGGAAATAAAATGAAGTAAGAGCCGAGAGTTTTGTATTGTTACAAAAATAAAACGAAAAGATTACAAAGAAATCACTAAAGGCAGCCCATTATTATCTATATTAATTATTCAATACGTGCATATGTAAAAAATTAAACAATAGATGATATTATTGATGTTTTTTTACTTATAATAAAATACAACCCTTGAAAATGCTTAACATGTAGCTACAGGTATCAGTAACAGCCTGTTAATGTCCCACTGCTGGGCTAAGGCCTCCTCTCCCTTTTTGGGGAGAAGGTTTGGAGCTTATTCCACCAAGCTGCTCCAATGCGGGTTGGTAGAATACACATGTGGCAGAATTTAAATGAAATTAGACACATGCAGGTTTCCTCACGATGTTTTCCTTCACCGTCAAGCACAAGATGAATTATGAACACTAATTAAGCACATGAAAATTTGCCCGGTTTTGAACCCACAATCATCGGATAAGATTCACGCATTCTAACCACTAAGCCATCTCGGCTTTACTTAGGCTTTAGATATACTGTTAACATTAACACGTTGATGATTTTCTCCTATCAAAAATAGCTCAACGTCGTCAAGGAGTTTAGCCTGTTATCCAGTTAACCCTAATTAGCTTCTCTTAGATAACAAATGTTTATGTTTTTCCATTTATATAAGACTTGTTTTCTTCGTTCCTTTGATATATCAACTATACTTGAACTAATTCGATTAATTAATTGCTCATTGAATAACGTTTTAGGCTATTCATATATTATAACGCAAGTTCATCAAGATCCAACAAAATGAGAAGTTTTTAGTCAATATTTTTAATAAAAATCTTTGTGTTATTTAAAAACGAACCATTCAATACATATTGTAGATGCCCTATTCTTAAGTTAGCAATACACTTTATACCACTGACATACTCAAGTTATTATGTCGAAACGTTGCTTTTTGATGGTGTTATAAATGATGCATGGGTTGTTCTCATTAATGGTAATCATAGCATAATAAATAGGGAAATTATCAATGGATATTTTAGCTATAATTATATTATTTAATGTCGAATGCAAATATTGTTTTTTAACTCATTTCAATTCATTTATGTTTTTCAATGAATTTTTTATCATTTGCCTATTGCCAACATCGATAATAATAATTTGTATTCGTAAATAAACCTTAATTTCAGAGATTTTAATGCAAAAGCAATAAGGGTGATATTACTTTGTCTGTTACGTATTTCAAATTACAACGGGTCGAGTTGAAGTAAGTTTCAACAAGTTCTGGAGCGATCATTTCTCTTTTTCTGCTGAATATTCACGTCTCTTTGATTTGAATTCGGTTTTTCTCTTTATTGGGGGATATTTCAAAATACATTCGTTGTACAAAGTGCGACCGGCGTTTATTGATTAAAAAGATATGAAAGTATATGTATATAAGCTATCATATTTTCTTCTGACCGGTGATTGGCCCACTGCGCAGGAGATATTATTGAGAACAAGAGTGTGTGCAAATATAGTACATTTTTTTTAACTTTATATACAATGTTTTTTTTTATCTCTTTTTGCCTAACACCAAAATACGTAATATAAAATTAAGTTTTCTTAGTGGTCTTTTAGTTTCCTTTTCAGTTTTTTTTTTGGATGTCTATAAGGCAAGGACGAGGATTTGCGGTAGAATATCTACCGCTAATCTATGAGTGGGTGGTACCTACCCAGGCGAGCTTGCGCAAAGCTCTACCACCAGTACCACTTGGAGATGTAATAGATGATAATTATGATGCCAATGTCTATGAGCGGTGGTGATACCTTGCCACTAGGTGGTACATTTGCAGGTTCGCCTACCTATGATACTTTAAAAAATATTGACGAATTGATGATCAGTACATAAACAACATACGTCTGTTGATGGTCATTGTATCATACATACATAACAGTAATAGCATATTAATGTCTTACTGCTGGCCTAAGGCTTTCTCTCCCTTTTGAGGAGAAGGTTTGAAGCTTATTCCATCACTCTGCTCCAATGCGGGTTGGTGGAATACACATGTGACAGAATTTCAGTGAAATTAGACACATGCAGGTTTCCTTACGAAGTTTTCCATCACCGTCAAGCAGGAGATGAATTATGAACACAGATTAAGCACATGAAAATTCAATGGTGATTGTCCGTGTTTGAACACACGATCATCGGTTAAGATTCACGCGTTCTACCCACTAGGCCGTCTCGGCTATCGATATAAATACATACTTAAATCATTTTCTCATACAGTCAATGGTATTTCCGTTGCCAATAATAAGCCAGTATAATAATTAGAGAATCAAGGTGGTATTGTATGTATGTGTCATCTCATTCAAAGGCGAAACTCAAAGGCATTTGTCAAAATTAATTAAAATTAACGCATTCAATACTCACGTAGTTATATTCCAATTATATTGTAAGGAGATATTTACTTCTCACACAAATGGGTAGTGTGGTAAGTGTCTTAATGCAGGGTTGTCTAAAAAAGATCATTACTTGAGTGATAAGACCGTCCCTTGCATGCATCATATTACAGTCCGCAATTATGTTTATATAGCATGACTATTCTTAAGCTTTTGTTTTTTTTTATTTGCATTTGTATTTTTTTTCCTTGTTCATCATCATATCAGCCGAAAGACGTCCACTGCTGGACAAAGGCCTCCCTCAAGGATTTCCACGTTGGCCGATCTTGCGCTGCCCGCATCCAACGGCTTCCCGCGACTCGTTCGAAGTCGTCGGTCCACCTTGTAGGGCAGGCCCCACGCTGCGTCTTCCGGTTCGTGGTCGCCACTCGAGAATCTTTCTGCCCCAGCGGCCGTCGGTTCTGCGAGCAATGTGCCCCGCCCACTGCCACTTAAATTTAGCAATTCTTCGGGCCATGTCGGTTACTTTGGTTCGCCTGCGGATTTCATCATTTCTGATTCGATCTCGCAGAAAAACTCCGAGCATAGCCCTCTCCATTGCCCTTTGAGTGAACTTGAGCCTTCTTATGAGGCCCATTGTGAGCGACCACGTCACGTTTTTTTTTCCTTGTTAGTGTGCAATAAAGTTATTTAATAATAATGATGGGTTTTCGTAATGCGGTTTCCCTGTAAATAAATGTTACCGCATATTTTTGGTAAACTACATGGACTTTGTAGAAGTCACCTCGACAATTAAATATGAAAAGATACATTTTAAAACCAATTAAAATCACAAACGGCTATCGACTTATTCTCCTTCGAAGGGGACATTAGACTGAGGGGAGATTTTTACGTTATTTGTAAGCATTTAGGACAGCTATAAATAATTTTTGGCTACATTTGTTTCCTCTCCCGGCTTAACGGATAGGTTTGCGGTTTTACTAATTTGGGTCTTTTAGAGGATCGAGTTCAATGTATTGTGCTTCGTATTCTCTACGATTTTTCTTTGAATATTTTTTTTTATATCAGAATTGTTTTTCATTATGTAAAAGGACTTTTCTAAAAAGTGAAATCATGTTATGATTATCTTGGTTATTGGTATTGAAGGTTTCAGTGAGCTTTAGAAAGGGTATGATGTCGTAATTTCCCACTGTTGGGCCAATATATTCTCTCTTACAACAATTTTGTTTTTATATTTAGGTTTACTTGGTGGTACGGTTTTGTGTACGCGTCTGGGTAGGTACCATCCACCGGATATTCTATCACCAAACCGCAGTACTCAGTACTATTGTGTTTCGGTAGGAAGGGTAAGTGACGAAGTTTAATTACAGGCAAAAATGACATAATATCTTTGTTTCCAACATTGGCGCTTTGGCGTTATAATAATGTTTAATATTTCTGACAGCGCCAATGTCTATGGGCCGTCAACTTACCATCAGGACTTATTTCATCATATTGTTGAATTTCGATTATATATGTAGCCGGATTCCATCCGATAGAAGCAGGTTATCTAATTACTCCTGTTATTTTATTTCTGCATCATAACTGTTAACGATAAAGCATGTAACTCCAGGGAGTAAATTTATTAACAATGCGGTTTTCTTTTATGATAAAAATAAAAGATAATACTTTTTTTCCTCAAAGCGAAACTGAATTTAATTTAATAGAGTACTCCTTTTGAGAATTTCTCGTCGATATTAATAATTGCAAGAAAATTTCTTTCATCTCGACTAGTGCGCTACAGGAGGGTTGTCGTTTGTAGCAAAGACTGTCCATTGACATATAATAGACAAATAAGAAGATATGAAAAATTCCAAAAGTATTTCAAAACAATGTACGTGTCGCGTCGCATGTAGTTTTCATCTAAAACCGACACAGCACCGTAAACCTCATTTAGTTGCTTTGCACCTAGCGAATGCCTTACATATAATTGTAAAATATTATAAATTCCGAATTGTTCAAAATGTTTTTTTTTTAATAGAACAATCAATAATAATAATAATGTCCTCCAGACCGATTTCGGCCACTGCGGCCAATCTCAATAGAGATTAGTCAACTACGCAGGAGATATTATAGTGCACAAGTGTGTGCGCAAACACCACCTATATTTCCACGCTCTATTCCCTAACTCTCATAATCCGATGGGACACCTATCCGACACGACCGGAAAGAGTTCAGGCGCAGGACCAAACGGCTTTACGCACTTTCCGAGGCATGGGAGTGTACACATTTCCGACTTCCAGACTCCAGGCTACTACTGAAAATTTTCTGACAGAACAACCCAATAACTTTATACTGGCCCGACCTGGGAATTAAATCGAGGACCTCCGGGTTTGCGGCTTTACGTCAAGCCACTAGACCAACGAGGCAGCCAAGAACAAAAGAACAATCAATGTACATACTAACACAAATGTCGTTTTTTATCGCCAGTTAATAAGGAATTTAAACTACCGTTCCGTTTTAAAAAAAAAAAAAATATTTTATTTTACTTACTGAAGCGTATCGGTATATTCTTAAAGTCACTAGTTATTTCCCGCATTGGAGCAGCGTGGTGGAATAAGCTCCAAACCTTCTCCTCAAAAAGAGGAGAGGAGGCCTTTAGCCCAGCAGTGGGACATTCACAGGCTGTTACGGTTACGGTCATTACCATCCCAATCTAATCATTTTTATCTACTAACACTCATAACAAAACTTATAAAATTAATTTAATATTATAATTAAATTATACATTTAAGTATAATTTAATTGTAATACACATTTAATTAATTGTTATTATATAAAATTAATTATTTATTGATCTGAAGCACGGAACAGTCCAATAATATTTATTGGCTGGAGCTGGATTTGTGCGTAAGACATCTATCAAGATGTCTGCGACTATAAAAAAAATCCTTAACTTGATCAACGAGGTAGGTAGTCAATATTTGATCGGCCTGTGTAAGACCTTGTATAATATTTGAAGAAAATACAAATTATAATTTATTTAGGTGTGTTTGTATAGTAGGTTATTATTATATATGACTAAAAGAAATTAACACAAATAAGTTAATTTACGTAAATATAAAATCCACTAAATAATAAATATTATTAGTGTATGTAGATTTTATAGGCAATTTTGAAGTATTTCCTTAAGAACTACGACTAATGAACACCGTAATATTATAAACAGCAAATATCAATTTAAGTTATTAAGCGCGAGTGAGTCGCAGTTACGAGATATTGCATCTATGACAAAGTTAACTAGACGTAATGAGATTTTAAGTACAGGCAAAACATTGTTGTAAAAATAAAAACAAAAAGCGTAAAATTATGTATTTCTTACGGTAACCTTTTTAAAACTTTATAATTTTCAAAAGTTCAATCTAAAGCTTTCAAAAATCTTTTTGCCTTAAAATTCATCAAGTATGCGTCCAATAGCTTTCGAGAATATTGTTCGTGGTTTGGCATCTAAATTAGTATGTAGGTACATAGTTTAAGTCCTCTGGAATCAGTCGTGACGATACACCTGAGATAGACTGACATCGATTCTCTGGAGACCGGTTCTATTGTGGCTCGTTATATCCATTGATATATGGTTCCGTCTCATAACAGGGAAATAATCTCAAGAGTTGGAGCCGCATTGGAAAATGCTGAAGTATAGAAACCGCGCATTGTTATTTGTATTTATCTAAGTTTTTAATGTAAAAAAAAATCTTTGTTAATAAACATTTTCAACTGGAACTAATATAGTACTGGAAAAACTACTTAGGTCTTTGAATTCGATTATATAAGTATCTTAATTCGGAACTATTTAGCGCAGGTAAGGTGTCAATAAGCCGATCATCCCAGGAATCGTTGACGGTGTTATTGATGACTGATCGATCACGTAATGTATGGATTAATTGAAGAGCTGACAAATGGGCTTCGACGATTATTTCATCAATTCAATCGATGACTACGGACGTGATAAATGGATTGACGGCAATACTGGTGCTATTGGTATCAATCATAGACTTCAGTTTATTTAATAAACGTAGTAGTTTATTCCTTAGAGAAGAAATAAAAATAGTACGCTTCGAACAAATAATGAAAATACTTTTAGAGTAAAAAGAAAATTGATGTGAAAAGCAAATGATAATTGAAATAAAAGACGCAAAAGGAAACGAAGATCCCGGAAGTTTCAGAGTAATGGAACGTGTTTTGATACCGTTTTAAAGTTGTTTCATTTGAAAGAAAAAGCATTATGACTCAATGAGCCGTAAAAAATGGCTTAGAGAAAGTATGATCGCAAACTGTAAGCACAATGTCACAAGATAAAAATTTCTATTGTCTTAGTAGTCAATCCTCGATCGTATATGTTCGAAAAGAGGATCTGCGTGTCCGCCTGTCCACGCATCATACAATTCATTATAATATTAGTTTATATTGTAGTTTAAACATAACATATAATTCTGACGGGCCGGTTGGCGTGGTTGGTAGATACTTACCTTTCACGCCGAAGGTTGTGGGTTCGATTCCCACTCAGAACAGACATTTGTGTCCATGAACATGTCTGATTGTCCTGAGTCTGGGTGTAATTATCTATATAAGTATGTATTTACAAAAGAAAAGTAATATATGTAGTATATCAGTTGTCTGGTTTCCACAGTATAAGCTCTGCTTAGTTTGGGATCAGATGGCTGTGTGTGAATAATGTCCCACCATATTATTATTATTTATTATTATTTTATTAAGGGCCTTTCTTATAAATGTTACTTAGCCGCTGTGTAGTTACACATATAACACTTTACCTGACATTATATATTTGACATTCTAAAACAAAAACACAGCTTTGTTTAAATAATCACTCGCTGAACAAAGTTTATAAATAATAATAGGTGTTTTGTGAAAAAAAACACTGTCACCTGAAAGAGATTTAGCCTAAGAAGTAATATTTAACCATATAAAATATAAGAAATTGGAATATGACTTAATATTAATTTAATAATATTGTTATTATTCAATTGGTTTTGTAAATACAGTTATATTAATAACATGATATTATGTTCTATGTATATACTTTTAATTTTTTGTACTCCGTCTCGCTCACCCATGAGCAGCAAGATGCTCATCTCAGTAAATGAGTTCACTCATTTTATAGATTACGTGTTAACTTCCTCATACCGAGTGAGATGAACGACGAGTAAGCGGAATGCAATAAATATCGTTTCAATTCCCTATATGTTTTCTTCATGCTTGTTATTTGTCACTTACATGTACAGTAACTACGTCAGGTATAAGGTAATAAGTAGTTCTTACCTGATAGCCATGTACCATTAAATGGCTTATAATGGTCAGTCAGAACGTCAGCGAGAGTTGGCCTTCTACCACGTCCTCTGCCATCGTCACCAGCTGGAGTCAACAGTGCTATGCTGAATACTATCAATCCCAGCACAGCTGCGATCACCAGTAGTGCTATGAGAATCCCGCGCCAGTTTCGCTGTGTTGGTGTTGCAGCAGCTAGCTCCTGGTGACAAGTAAGATTAAAATTAGTATGATTTTGCTATAATATGTAAAGCTTATTAGCAGCGTTTGGTAGTTTATTTTATAAGTTATTTGATTGCTAAGTTTAGCCAAGGTTCTGTTCCTGGCAGACTGTTCCAGGCAGTGTAATAACAAGTACATTAAGAAAGGCCCTAGAATCTTACTATAACAATATTTATGAGCAAAATGTGGCAGCATACATCAAAACTTAAGCAATGATTTATTTATCTAAACATTAATTAATTTTATCAAATGCTAAGAAGTTAAAATATATAAACATTTATTGTACGTGTTTTTAATTTTTCACTGATACTTTGAATTAATTCCGGTATTTCATAGAAAGTGATATTTTTTTATATTAAACACTAATTATTTATAATGTACTAGTTTCGCCCGAAGTTTTGCTAAAAGTATAAAAAAGTAGACTAAGTCCCCCTTAGAGATTCAAGCTTGCTTCATATCAAACTTCATCAAAATCAGTTCAGTGTTTTAGTCATGAAGTGTAATAGACAGTAACTCGTATTTATAATATTATTGTATGTATAATTATACATAAAAAACTCGTGTAATTTAAAAATTTTAATTTTGCTGAAATAAGTCTGTGATAAAACAACTACATAACATAAACATTGAGTCAAATATCAAAGTTGCGGAGTGCAGTATAATACAACTTTTTGCACCGTCAGCTGCTAGCGACGGAACATGAGACTTGTTTTATTACAATTTCGTATTTTATTCTGAAACATGATGATTTCGCTATTTACTTTTTTTCATAATACGACCAATAATATTGAGTGATTTTTTTGACTTAAATGGATCATACAGCTCAATGGATGTTCAATTGTATAAGCAGTGAAAGTTATGCTCGAAATTTCGTTTGTATATTGTTCAGGTTACCTAAGTATCGAACACGTGCTGTTTTTTATATATCTTCCGAGAAGGCAAATGACTCTACTCCAACTGATGGTAAGTGATAGTACATTCCAAACGCGACGACAGCTAGTACAGTCGGGAAGAATGTTCTGCACTAGCCACCCCCGCCGGCCCGCAAGATGCCTTACGCCTGTTTCACGCCATGAGCACTTAGGGCTTAGAAACCGCCTGTAAGTGTTGGGACATTGCCGCTGGGCACAGGCTGTTCTTGAGGAGGGGGCTTGGAGCAATGAAATTTAGTGATACAGCGAGCTTAAATATTTAATCTTCGCCTAAGATTCGCGAGCTACCAATGGGCGGCATTGTTTTTCAAGTTTATTTTTTAAGCTTTCAAATACGCGTATTTCCATTTTGCCAAGGAGTGCATCGTCACGTCCATAACGGAAGCGCGTATTTCTTTGTCCATATTCGTTGAGCGTATGTATTAAATTGAACTGAAGCTAACGATTGCGTGTGTGGAAGGACAACTAACTTCACGAGTGTGAATTTATACCGGTTTTATCCGAGTCCGGAGCTCGCTTAATGTATCTTTAAATGGTATAAATCAAAGTCATTCTTCACTTCAGTCCATTTATGCGCTTATTTTTTCAATCGAGCGATGGATTTTCATGCATTTGCACGAGGATTTGGTAACTAGTGGCAGAAGGGCTTAAGAGGAAAAACAGATAAGACAATTAAATTATTTATAGTTGTATTAAATTAAATGCTGTAGAAGAAACGTGTTGATGTCTTAAGATAAGGGATAGTTAACATTTATATGATTAAAAATCATTATATATAAACCATAGACTTAGTTTAATTTTTCACTCAGTATTATTCTTTAACACTTGGTGGTAGTTTCGTGTATGCCCGTCTGAGTAAGTACGATCCACTCATTACATATTTTACCACCAAACATAGAATTGTTTATTTCTGATTGGAAGGGTGAGCCAATGTAACTACAGGCACAAGGTACATAACATCTTAGTTCCGAACGTTGGCGGCGCATGGATGCATCAATGTCAGGTGGACGTGCGGTTTGCCATGGCTGTTTAACTGTTTATTAAAACATAACTTTAAAATGAAAACATAATAATAAACTTTACGAATAATTGTTGCACGAGCTATATTTTTATAACATTCTAATAATAAAATGTCTGTTTAAGAGCCGTTAAGTGAGAACGACCCTGGAAAGGGTGTGGACGAGAAAAGGTTGGGTTTGTTATTTTGTCTTCATTAAAGTACACTTACGGGTTCGCACAAAACTGTTCTGTTTATAATATAAACTAGAGATACAAGTGGCTTCGTCTGCGTGGAATTTTGTGACGGAAATTCTTCAAAATCTTCCATTTAAACGAACATAATGCCTATTTGAATTATACATAAAATAAGAATATATATTTGAATTATACATAGAAAAAGAAAAGAAATACATACAAAATATTTAAATTATTAAATAAAAGCGGTTTTGGTAACTCGCAAATATTCATATTAAATAAAAAAGAGTATATATAATTAAATTAAATTCAATTCATTCGGACAATTTAAATCTTTTCTTAACACATAATCGTTGAGCTTGTATTTTTGTAATATCGTTTTTCAACTATCTTCTAAAACGGTCATTGTAACGTTATATATAAATAGGTATATAACAAAGAGAAACAATAGCAGATATAATAGAATTTGTTTTATATAGAAAAAAAAATGCTGAAAGTACAAATCTTCCGAGCGCACAATTAAGGTAAGACAGTTGAATGTCTCAAGTATCTTTTCCTGGTACTTGTGACGTTTAAGACATGCTGAATAGTCATCGTTAGGAGTTTCTTAACTGCGCTGTCATTTTCAGAAGTCGCACCTTCTGAAAAATAAGTGCGAGTTCTTAAAAAACATTCATCATTCATGATTGTGGCTTGAATTGTACGGTTGATAAAATACAAGAATAACATTTTATCAGTTTCATTCTAAGCAAATCCAAATATAAATTTTATTGTTGTTGTTGTTTTAAGTTGTAGTCTACACATGAAGTGGTAAGTAAATGCGGTAATACATAGTATGATGATACGGTGTCGAGTTAATTGACTCTTTGGTCACGGTATCGAGGTGAGCTCTACAGAAACCTAATAGAACCTTATCACGGGCAAGCATATGAGTTATATCGAAATGATCCAGCCACTCCGATCTGAATTCAAGACGGTCATCGCTGGTGTTTGAGTGCGTAAGAAATTCATATAACCTGGTCCCTCCACGATCCGAGTACCTTTCAGATTTTTTTTTACAATTAATAGGCCAGTGTTTGATCGTTGACTTGCCTGATGTTAAGCATCGACACGGTCTAAGATGTAGCACGCTTGCCTATAAGAAACCTGTTTACTCTGGATTTGAAGAAACCAACATTGTACCTATCAGGAAATACGGACTCAGGCAAAGCATTCCATAGTTTCGCAGTGCGAATGATGAATGAAGATTCAAAGCGCTTCGTACGTAGGCGGGGATTTTCCACTGTGTACTTATGGTGCTTTGGTCGCTAGTGCTTTGGTTTGGCGGTTTGCCTGGCCATTCGATAGTAATGCCTGGTCGTTCGATTGTAAAAATAACAGAATAGTCAATATGTCTTACAGTGTCAATGTTCAAGTGCGTGGTCATACCACGCGCATGGTTTCTTGTTCAACAACAATCTTATTTTAAGTTTTCGATAAACAGAAGTGAAAAAATGATTGCCGAATTAAATACAACATTTATGAGCTTAACTAATTAAAACCTTAAACTCCTCAATTCCTTTATTCAATGTAGAAGCTTCTTACATGCTTATTAATAAAAAAAACTGCAGAAAAGAAAACATTTTTATCTGAGAAGAACCAACGGAAGAAAGCCAACGGATTTTCCTATGTCTAATTTCGTAATTTCCTACAATTTTCTCTATTATAAACAAATCGTATTCTAAACATTTTTGATATATCAAAAATTTAAACGAAAAAAAATCGTACAACCACATAGTTCGTGAAATATTAATCAATTAACAAAAATAAAGGCAATACGAATTCGCGACATACATTTTCGTCGAGTTATAATTGTCAAAGGCATTTGAAAACTGAATCGTGTGCAAAATATCGATCATGTTCGCAAGGGATAGAATTGAATTGGACACGGTATCTGTTATTTTTAAGCCGATTATCGGTAGCTGTTGTGATTGCGGTCGTATTTACATATATATACTTAATCCGCATGCAGTGGGTAGTTGAACAGTTTAAAAACATACTTTAACTGGTGGTAGGGCTGTTTGCAAGCTCTGAGTAGGTACCACTCCTTGTGTTCCGGTTCGAAGGATGAGTGAGACTGTGAAATTACAGACACAAGAATCATAACATCTTAGTTCCCTAGGTTGGTGGCGCATTGGCGATGTAAGCGATGGTTAACATTTCTTTCAATGACAATGGCTATGGGCGGTAGTGACCACTTACCATCAGGTGGAACATCTGCTCGTCCGTTTACCAATTATATAAAAAAACACTTTCAGATATTATAATTTTGAATTTAGTACCAATAGTTTATTAAACGGTTCTTATAAAATAATAAATTAAAAAGGGTTTCTATAAGGATATAAAAACGGATGAACTTAAAAAGTAGCATCGTAGTACTTAGTATTATTACAATACTAATATATATAATTTATAAATAATTAACAGCCAATTAAATTTGACGAGCCGGTTGGTGTGGTTGGTGGATGCTTGCCTTTCACGAAGGTTGTGGGTTCGATTCCCACCCAGGACAGATGAACATGTCTGTTTGTCCTGAGTCTGGGTGTAATTATCTATATAAGTATGCATTTATAAAATAAAAGTATTATATGTAGTATATCAGTTGTCTGGTTTCCATAGCACAAGCTTAGTACAAGCTTAATTTGGGATCAGACGGCCGTGTGTGAGAAATGTCCCAGGATACAATTAACAGTAGTTTTATTTGTCCTTTAAAGATAACAATAAAAAAAAACATTGAAATCGTTGTAGATATTCCAAATATAAAATTATTTATATACTTGAAGTATCTTTATCTTGTAAGATGACAAATGACGAGGCTTGTAAACTGTCTTGTCATGTTACGGGATTCAATAAAACGTAAAGCTATATTTACTTGGTGATATGGCTTCGCAATACTTGGGAATCAGTATTATTGACCAGCGCGCCCCTCTTATGCGCCATTACTCCGAGGAGCTCCCGGTCGTTGACCAAGGAGAGATTAGGGCGGCTCTAGAACAGCTTAAAAACAACAAATCTCCGGGAGATGACGGAATCACAACAGAGTTGCTTAAGGCAGGCGGGACTCCGGTCCTGAAAGAGCTAGCAAGCCTCTTTAATTCCGTCATCCAACATGGCAAGACCCCGGAAACGTGGAGCGGGAGTGAGGTGGTACTGTTTTTTCAAGAAAGGTGATAAAACCCTCTTGAAAAACTACAGACCAATCTCCCTCCTGAGTCACGTGTATAAGCTGTTCTCAAGAGTCGTCACGAACCGTCTCGCCAGACGACTTGACGAGTTCCAGCCCCCAGAGCAAGCCGGCTTTCGATCAGGCTACAGCACCGTGGACCACATCCATACTGTTCGGCAGATTGTGCAGAAGACCGAAGAGTACAATCAGCCGCTGTGTATGGCATTTGTGGACTACGAGAAAGCCTTCGACTCCATCGAAACCTGGGCAGTGCTCGACTCATTGCAGAGATGTCATATCGATTGGAGATATATCGAGGTACTGAGATGTCTGTACAACGCCGCTACAATGACTGTCCACATCCAGGACTGTAAGACGAAGGCGATCCAATTGCGCAGAGGGGTGAGACAGGGGGATGTAATATCCCCGTAACTGTTCACCAACGCGTTGGAAGACGTTTTCAAAACGCTGGATTGGACTAGGTATGGAGTTAATGTAAACGGCGAGTACGTCTCACACCTTCGATTTGCCGACGATATCGTCATCATAGCAGAGTCGCTGGAACAACTCACCGAAATGCTGCGTAGCCTAGACGAGTCTTCCCGGTGTGTTGGTCTCGGCATGAACTTGGACAAGACCAAGGTCATGTTCAATAGGCATGTCGTGCCGGGACCGATATACGTCGAGGGGAAACCTCTCGAAGTTGTTAGTGAATATACCTACCTAGGACAGATTATACAAATCGGTAGGAACAACTTCGAGAAGGAAGCCGATCGAAGAATTCGCTTGGGATGGGCAGCATTTGGCAACCTTCGTCAAGTCCTCAAGTCGTCTATACCGCAATGTTTGAAGACGAAAGTTTTCAACCAATGCGTCTTACCTGCCATGACATACGGTGCCGAAACGTGGACACTAACTGCGGGACTAGTCCACAAATTCAAAGTCGCTCAGCGTGCTATGGAGCGAGCTATGCTCGGAGTATCTTTGAAGGATAAGATCAGAAATGAGATTATCCGGAAAAGAACCGGAGTCACCGACATAGCTTGCAAAATTAGCAGGCTGAAGTGGCAGTGGGCTGGTCACGTATGTCGTAGGACCGATGGCCGTTGGAGCATACGAGTCCTAGAGTGGAGACCGCGAATCGGCAAGCGCAGCGTAGGGCGCCCTCCAGCCAGGTGGACCGACGACCTTAAGAAGGTGGCGGGCACCAACTGGATGCGGAAGGCGGTGAACAGGGAGCTTTGGCGCACCTTGGGAGAGGCCTATGTTCAGCAGTGGACAACGATTGGCTGTTGATTGATTGATTGATTGATGGCTTCGCAAGGCTGTCTTACTGTCTTACGTCTAGATAAGTACCAATCACTCATCACAATATTCTCTCGGTTTGAAGGGCGATTCAATGAAACTAAAGGCACAAGGGATTTTAGTTACCAAGATTGGTGGCACACTGGTGATCCACTAGTTTTATAACCTATTCCAAGCTTACGGTAAGACGTTGTTTACTCTCGAGGTAAAATATATTAAAAAAATATCAAAATCCATCAAGATCGACTATTGTTAATTTAAATATTGTTCTTTTATTATACAGGCAATAAGTGAAAAGTTTTTTGCGTCTATTACGTTCTTTTAAAATACTTTTTAATACTTTTTGTTTTTTAATTAAAACGGGACCACCCTCGATATATAACTTATTCAATAAAAAAAGAATTTTAAGTCGGCTTCAGAGAATATATGAAGGATTCCGTAATTTGGAGTTAGTGTATAATTTGAGGTTCGCAGGCGGCATTTAAGTTTCTTTATTCAATTATTTTGCCAATTAATTAAATAAACGCTGAGTCGACTTTGCCGTTCAACGTAGCAGACATATGATAATTGACACAGAGGAATGTTTTCTTTATTATTATATTAGGTAGGTGGATTGGCATAATGAGTGGTCACCATCGCGCTGACGTTACATTACGCGCAAACATTAGCACTGTAAAAAAAATACTAGCCAGCCATGTTTACAGCTAACTATTAGTGTCAATGATATTATTATTTTCTTTTCCTGTTTCCCTTTTCACATTTATCAAAGAATGCTCGACATGTTTAGAGAAGACTATAAACTCTTATCATCATAAAGCGGAGGCGACAAAATCATATGGACGTCAGCCATTATACATGACGTAAGCGAAACCAGATTAAATAATAATACTAAGCGGTGTCGTTGCCATGTTGTATATAATAAATAAAATATTTTTTATATAAATATAAATGTATATAATTCAATAAGGCCTTGTTGGTCTGGCGGCTAGCTCAATAGGTTAGGCCCATAAGAGATTTTTTTCTTAAAAAAAATTCAGTAGCAGTTCGGAGTAAGGACGATCATTGTTACACTCACGTGCCTTATGTGTATATGTAGTATATTATGCCTTTGGTTCTCTCCGTATAATCAGATATATCGAAATATATAGAAAATGGGAATAGAATACAATAGAACAAAGAGAAACAACCCACTTATATACACGACAATATCTTTTGTGTTATGTCATTCAATATGTAGTAAAATGTCATTAAATGGTATGCGATATTGACTCTTTTAATAATTTTTACATTTAAAGGACATATACATCTAAAAAGCGTTACTGTTAGTCGGATTTCATTACGAGTGAGATACGAAGTGAGTTCTAATAGGACTGCACGGATTTTATGCTACGAGTGTGACAATACAAAAGAAAAAAAATGAACGTATTAATATTTCTCGAACGTCTCAGACAGTTAAATCCCTTAATCCTATTATTTCTTAAAATCTGCTATCTCATGTTAAATCTTGTACAATATTCGTAATGTTTGTTGGAAAAGTAAATGACAATTTTATTTTTAAAGTTATAATCCTCATTTTTAATAAGATATAAGTTTGAGAACCGACGTTGAAAAAAATCGTATTTTGAAGTAGAAGATGTTCTTGTTTTAAAATTCTTATGTACCTCTTATTCAAATATTTATGAACACATATATATATATTCCAATTTTAGACAAATAATAGCGAGTCTGGAGAATAGCCATGGTCAAATGCGACTACTCTGATCATCACCATCCTGTTCTTTTCTATTGTTAGACATAGGCCACTACAATGGCAAGCCACTGAACTCGATCTAAATTCTTAATTTCCATCCGCTGCCCACCACTTTGCGTATATTATCACTCCACCTAATTGCTGGGCATCCTATGCTTGACTAGACGTGGTCACTTCAGAACACGGCTACTCCAACGGCTGTCGGTTCTGCGACATATGTGACCAGCCCATGCCACTTCATCTTTTTAACCCTTTGATTATGTCAATAATTTTAGTTCTCCGTCGGATCACCACATTTGGGATTTCATCCTTAAAAGAAACTCCTAGCATGGCCTTCTCCATAGCTTGTCCGGCTGGCCTTTAGATGGAGCTTCTAACCATACCTCATGTTGTTAAATTTCATAATATTATAAGGTTTATAAGATATGTGGGGACAGATATACATAATCTGCTGAAATCCTAACTCTTACGTTTTCTTCATTGGAGTCGGGTAAAAATAGTTTGCTCTAAGCTTTTAATGTAATTTGTATGATAAGTCTGAAACCGTCTCGTCTTTAATAAAACTTAAGGCATCCTAATATATCGGTCAACGAACTTGTTTGTTAGGAATTTCTTACTTCATAAATTCTTATTATTAGTCTGAAGTCTTATGTAGTATTTCGTACAAAACCGTTATTTTTTTGGTTTAGCGTTGTATGGAATCGTAAATAATCCTAATCTCCGATTAAGTCTGCTTGCTTTAGAGCTTTTTAGAGAAATAATATATAAATATATTAAGCTATAATGTGCTTTAGAAAATAGAATTCGTTTTGATATTAATATTAAATTTATTGTAGCGTTCGATTTTAAAATATTAGCTATTAATATATATAGATATATATGCGTTGCTTATAACATTTTTTTTTATGGAACAGGAAGGCAGACGAGCATATGGGCCACCTGATGGTAAGTGGTCATTAAACGCCCTTAGACATTGGCATTGTAAGAAATGTCAACCATCGCTTACATAGCCATGCGCCACCAACCTTGGGAACTAAGTTTTTATGTCCCTTGTGCCTGTAATTACACTGGCTCACTCACCCTTCAAACCGGAACACAACAATACAAAGTACTGCTGTTTTACGGTAAGATATCTGATGAGTGGGTGGTACCTATCTGATGAGTGAATTTAAAAAAGGAATATGAAGTTTTATCAGATACGTCACGGGATATTCTCCGATTTTTATTATGTTTTTCTGTAAATAAGCTTAACTTCAAGGTTGGTTTAAGTTTAAAGACTATGTGTCCTACGTTATGTTTGCTATTATTTATAAGATGGGATGAGAAAACGATGTAGTCAAATGCAAAGATCACTCTTAGTAAGGTCATTAAAATGAAGAAAATTATAACATTTTTTTTCACAAACGTTCTTATAAAAATCTTTTGAAAATGTATACCGAAATGACTTTCAAATTCACACATTTAATTCATCTAAGGACTGACGTTCTAGGAATTCATAATAAGGGGGAAAATAATGTTTTGGTCTGACTACTAGTCCAGTGCGAGAAAACATAAGAATTATTGTATCTTTGAGAGAAATTAAAAAAAAAATGTATTAGAATTATTTTACCTATTGCGTTTACGACATTAGGGAATTTCAAGTTATTAGATATACTATGGACATAATTATACAGGATTTTATATTATACAATCTATTAGTAAAAGTAGATAACGCGTTTAGACAATTACGAGATAAACGACACACGTGTCAATTCAATCATCAATGTAATCTTGATTTGCATATTTGAGTGTCAGTGTTGACAAATTAGACAATATGCTTAAAAAAATCGAGGAAAACAATAATAATTGTTATTATTATTATTCCTTTAATTACAGAATCATTCAAAGATAAAATAACTAAAAACAGTCTAGTACTGTAAACTGTAAACATTCTAGTATTGATTCGGTTTTTACAAACGCTTTCTTGTTGTTGTGTCCTATTTAAATCTTGCCATAGTATCGCTTTCACACATGTAGCAATATCTTAATCTTCTCAAAACTCCAAAATAAGAAGGGAAGTCTGACGTCATTCACGAAATCCTTCGTTATGAATATTTGAAATCTATTTTTCGAGCATAAAAGACTCATTCATCTTAAGAATCCTTAATGAGTCGCTAAGTGCACCCCGGTGGAAAATATTGTTTTACAAGTCACCGGTTTTAAAATCACCTGTATTTTATTATGATAATATTTTAGCTGTATAATGTGACACGAGTCAAATACAGTGAGAGGCGTAGTTTGAACTAGTTTTAAAATTGCAGTAAAGATCTTGGTCTTGATTTTTTATGGATATATCATCGACATTTTGTTTTTGACTATTGCAAAAAGTTTATTTTATTAGTCACTATTCAGTCACGTTATTCATATAATTATTTAAAATTAACTTTATGGATGTTGTTTTTCTTGTAATGAATTTGTTAACAAATAAGCTATAATAAAGTTTTCATCTTGAAACGAATGTCTGCCCCACACAGTAGTAACAGCTGTGCTCAGTTCAGATGAACCAAGTTTGATTCGCATTCGAAAAGTTGATTGGATGTTTTTCACAAGTTCAATAAAAGTAAAATTAATCTCGCTTAATCTAAAAATAACTTTTAATTTTTTTTTTCCATTGTTAGTTTTGGTACAGTAGCGAGAAGAGGTATCGTGTTTACAAAAGCTGTTTTATCCCTAAGTAATCAGTGTGGTACTAGTGGTAGAGCTTTGTACAAGCTCGTCTGGGTAGGTACTACCCATTCATCAGATATTCAACCGCAAAACAGCAGTACTTGGTATTGTTGTATTCCGGTTTGAAGGGAGAGTGAGCCAGTGTAATTATAGACACAAGGGACATAACATCTTAGTTCAGTGTGCGAGTAATTGTTATATTGCTTGGACGTGTTTCATTGTTTTTATTATATTGTGAGTATCGCTTATCAGTTCTCGGAATTGTTTGCTAACGGCCGGTTCTAGTGGACTGGACCGGTTAGTGATATTTAGACCTTATCGCAATGAGTGTGGATCCAATCTTGAGTGAAGTGGGAGAAGTATGCCAGGAAGAAATAATAGTACCCTCACCAATTATTGAATACGGCGAAAAAAGACTAGCTAAAAGAAGCAGGGAAGATGAAGGGGATGAGGAATGGGTTGAAATCAGAAATAGAAAAGCAAGGCGAAGGGTAGTGAGGGGTTATTATAAATATTTGCATTTCCTCAACAAATATTTTACCCAAACAATTTGCTTTAGCCAAAATATTCAGGGATCAGGGAATTACCGACATAAGCCGCGTTAAATATATAAACCCATATAAAATAATCGTGGAGGTAACTAACGTGTGCAGTATGGAGAAATTAACTTCCTGCGAATACCTTCTCGGGTTGGGATGGAGATTTCAACGACCGATGGAAGTTGCTCTTTCCTATGGCGTTATCAAACATATAGAGATGAATTTGTCTGAAGAAGAATTGCTAGATGCGATCACTAGCGTATATGAGGTAGCTAGTTTGAAAAGACTTAAGCGTCGGGCTGAAGTAGAGGGAGGTTGGACAGACAGTGAAGCAGTCAGGCTTGGATTTAAAGGGCCGTCTTTGCCTGCCTACATACACATTTATAGCATGCAAGTGAAAGTTGAGCCCTATATGTTTCCAGTGACGCAATGCTCTAGATGCTGGCGGTTCGGGCATACTATTAAGATGTGTCCTACGAAAACAGTATTTTGTCCAAAGTGTGGTGGGAAACATGATAACTGCCCAACGACAGTGTATAAGTGCATTAACTGCTCTAAAGACCACATGGCGTTAGATCGTAGCTGCCCGGAATATCGTAGGGAAAAAAAGATACGGGAAATAATGGCCGAGTTTAATGTCTCATACCGAAAAGCTATTACAATGTATGTTCCGCCGCAACTTAATGCAAAGTAGGCTACGCTCCCAGCGAACCAAAGTTATCCTGATCCTCGTGCCCCAACGCCGGCACCTACAAATCATCAATCCCCGGCGAAATCTACCACAGAAGCCCTGACGTATGCACAAGTTGCATCAACTCGTGCGAGGAAGACAGAAATTACTAATAAAGTAAAGAATAGAAACACAAGTGACGCTAAAAAGAAGAACAAAGAAAAGGAAAAAAAACAAGAACTGGAAGCAAACAGCGATGAAGAAAATATGATGGTTACAGACTCCGAGGAAAGTGTGTCTTATTATTCGAAAAGGGAAAAGAGTAGGCAAAAGGGAAAGAGACTATCAAGAGATATACCGTTTACTTGTCTAGTTAAAGAATTTATTAATATTTTTTGTAACAGCAATATTTCAATAAATGATAAAATAGAAAAGTTAGCAAAATTATGTGTCGAGTGGATTACGAGATATTGCATTGGGGTTCTCCTGGAATGTTACCAATGAATGTCTAGGCAGCGACCACCTCATCATAAAATTATCAACATCTTCTAACTATAACCCTATATTTAACAAAAAACAGAATTACAAATTAGCAGATTGGGAAAAATATAGGAAATCGATAGAAAATGACCTAGTACAAATAAGTTTGCCAGTTGAACCCCAAAAAGCTTACGATGTTTTTGTTAACATAATTAATAAAGCAGCAAATTTATGCATTCCATATACTAAGGTATGTGTCAACCCTAGTCCTAAATTTGTCACAAAAACCTACTGGAAACCGGAACTTTCTAAAGCCGTAGCGGAAAGGAGACTGGCATTATCAGAGTTTCGGAAAAACCCAACACCTATTAAATTAGAAGAACTGAAAGCCAAAATATCTGACGTTCAAAGGCTCATTAGAAAAGCAAAGAATAAGGAATGGTGGGACTTTTGCTCTTCAATAAATGAGGAAACTTCTGTTAATCAAATGTGGATGCGAATGAGATGGATAAAAGGACACAAATTTGCTAAGCGAATGGTGGGCAAAACTGTAGCCGAAACGATGTTAAATAACCTCACACCCGATTTTGTTACTCCATGCCACCCTCGCTGTACATCTCGAAACTTAAAATTAGAATCCATCATTTCGACACATGAATTAGAAAAATGTTTAAAATCTAAGGACACGGCACCAGGTTTAGACGATGTCTCATATTCAATGATTTTTAATTTACCTACTATAGGAAAGACTACGTTACTAAAAATTTATAATATGTTCCTCAATAGTAATATTTCCTAATCTATGGCGATACATTCGCATACTTCTCATTCCTAAGCCTGGCCGGGACTGTATCCAAGTATCATCTCTTAGGCCAATATCCCTGATGTCATGTATATGCAAAATTTTTCATGCTATCTTAAAGAATAGAATCGAATGGTATCTTGAAAAAAATCATATATTTTCCGAACAAACAAAAGGGTTTAGAAAAACCCGCTCTTGCTTAGATAATCTAACAGACTTCGTATCTAGTGTACAAATTGGATTTAGTAAAAATCTAATGACAGTGGGGTGTTTTATAGACGTAGAAAATGCTTATAACAATGTTGATGTTACATATCTTATTTGTAAATTAGATCAATTAGGTGTAGGCAGTATGCTTTGTAATTATTTGTGGGATTTTTTACATAAACGATGTCTGATTATTGAAGGCCAAGACTTTAAAATTGTAAGATGTACGGGAGTAGGCCTTGCACAGGGAGATCCTATATCTCCATTACTATTTAATGTTGCAACAATTGATATATGTGATACTATTAATTCGATGGATTATATTAGCTTTTCGCAATATGCCGATGACTTTGTAATATGGTCACTGGTGGTAGAGCTTTGTGCAAGCTCGTCTGGGTAGGTACCACCCACTCATCAGATATTTTACCGCAAAACAGCAATACTTGATATTGTTGTGTTCCGGTTTGAAGGGTGAGTGAGCCAGTGTAATTACAGGCACAAGGGACAAAATCTTAGTTCCCAAGGTTGGTGGCGCATTGGATATGTAAGCGATGGTTGACATTTCTTACAATGCCAATCTCTTTGGACTCTACTACCACTTACCATCAGGTGGCCCATATGCTCGTCCGCCTTCCTATTCTATAAAAAAAAAAAAACTTCTTCTGATAATTTAGTTTTTTTATTTTTTATTTTTTTATTTTTTATATCGCCGGGAGGGCAAATGACTCTACTCCACCTGATGGTAAGTGGTAGTAGAGTCCAAACGCGACGACGGCCAGTACAGACGGGAAAAACGTTCTGCACTAGCCGCCTTCGCCTTGCCGGCCCGCAAGATGCCTCTTCACGCCTCGTTTGAAGGAACCCGGGTTGTAAGAGGAGGGGAATACGTGAGCTGGTAAGGAATTCCATTTTTTGGAAGTGCGAAAAAGAAAGGAGTTGCCAAATTTCTTTGTTCGCGATGGAATTGATGTCACAGTTAGGCGGTGACATCGAGAACCAGCTCGCGTGGACTTAAGAAGGAAGGGGGAAGCAGGAATTAGAGAGAATAATTCCTCAGAGCACTCGCCGTGATACAGTCGATAGAAAGCGCTCAGTGCTGCTATCTCACGACGCAATTGTAAAGGTTCAAGGGTGTTTGTGACCTTTACGTCGCCAATAATGCGTACGGCACGTCGCTGCAACCGGTCCAAGGCCTCAAGTAGGTACTTAGCGGAGCCATCCCAAAGGTGCGAGCAATATTCCACGCAAGACCGTACCTGTGTTTTGTACAGCAGGTACAGTTGTTGTGGCGTGAAAAAGCGCCGCACCTTGTTCAGAACTCCGAGTTTCCGTGAAGCTGTTTTTATAACAGCCTCGATGTAATCCCTTGGACTAAGGTCGCAGCGAACGTCAATCCCCAGCATGGCGATTTTGCTTTGCATCACCAGCGAAGTACCACAGAGGGAGGGAAGAGGGGAAAATGTTGACTTTTTCGCCGTGAGAGCGCATACCTGTGTTTTCTTGGCATTAAACTCAACAAGATTATCAGAGCCCCATTTGGCGATGAGATCTAACGTCCTATCGAGTTCAATGACAAGATTCTCCCGCCTCTCCTCAGTTTCCGCCCGCCCAGCCACTGCGCGTCCGTGGTATCCACCATGCACTGTACTATCATCTGCATAGCAATGTATGTTCCCAAGGGAGAGCATATCATTGATATGATAGCTGAGCAGGCAGACCATATGCCGGTAGCTTGGAGAGAAGACTTCTGTGCCAGACCCTGTCGAAAGACTTGGAGATATCGAGGCTGACAGCCAACGATTCTCCATGCTTGTCGATAGCTTCACCCCAGAGGTGTGTTACGTACGCTAGAAGATCACCTGTGGACCGTTTTGGTCGAAACCCGTACTGACGATCATTAATTAGACAGTGATCTTCTAGGTAATGGATCAGTTGGTTGTTTAGAATCCGTTCCATCACCTTACAAAGTACTGAGGTGATAGCTATTGGCCGATAATTTGCCGGGTCAGACCGATCCCCTTTTTTGGGAACCGCTTGCACATTAGCTCTTCTCCAAGCCTCCGGCACACTTCCCGAAGAGAGAGAAAGTTGGAACAGGCGCGTTAACACAGGAGACAGCTCCGCTGCGCACTTCTTCAGCACTATGGCTGGTATTCCACCGGGACCGCTAGCTTTCCGTACATCAAGTGATTGCAGCTCCGCACGCACATCACGTTGCCTGATTTTAATGTCAGGCATCGTATGGCCACATGCAGGTATTGTAGGTGGCAGTGCACTACAATCATCGATGACGGAATTGTCGGCAAAGAGTTTAGCCAGGAGATCAGCTTGCTCTTGCGGACTGTGAGCTAGCGATCCGTCCGGATTTCTGAGCGGTGGCAGCGAAGGTTGGCAGAAATTGTTTTGCACAGACTTGGTCAGACGCCAGAAGCTACGGGAGCCCCTAGGATGCGAAACAAGGTCATGACCAATCTGTACAATGCGCTGTGCATCCGCTCTCGTGTATGCCTTTCTACAGGACTTGGAATTTTTATTATAGTTTGCTTTCAGTGAGTCAATGTTAGATGCCCCGCTAATGCAGCCGTTGATCCACTTGCGATATGCCGCCTGCTTAGCTGATACAGCATCGGCACATTCACGAGTGAACCAACGGTTACGCGTACTCCTACTGACGAGATCTGAGCTAGGAATGTAGTATTCCATTCCCAGCATGATCTCGCCAGCAACAGCAGCGGCACTAGCTGTCGGGTCATTCCCACTGAAGCAACGTTCCTTCCAAGGGACCGACGCATAGTAATCGCGCATACCGTCCCAATCCGCCGACTTATAGTGCCAAACGCGACGTTTGCATACCGCTAGTGGCGGCAGCTTGGCCTGTGGCACTCTGGTAGAAATAAGGCTGTGATCCGAAGAGCCAAGAGGAGCCTGAACCACAATCTGATATTCCACCGGGTGAGAAGTCAGCAGAAGGTCCAGTAGAGAAGGTGCTTGCCCATCAATGTCTGGGATCCTGGTGGGCTGATCAACCAGTTGGGTCAAGTCATGTGTGAGAGCAAAAGCATGAGCAGTCCTTCCAGCATGGACAGTTTTGAGGGATTTCAACCAGGATTCGTGGTGAGCATTAAAGTCCCCCAAAAACATCAATTCCGCGTTAGGAAATTGCTCTTGCGCAGCATCTGCCACCCGACTAAGATGGTCAAATAATCGGCTTGTCTCCAAGTCACCATTGTGGGATCTGTAGAGGCACACGTAGACTCGGCTCTGACGAACCAGGTCCACACGTACCACCAACATGGAGAAGGAGGGGTCCTCCAAGCCGTGCAGTCGGTGACAGCAAACATCCGTCCTGACGAACAAGCATACTCCGGCTTTCGCTTTGAAGGATTCTTCAAGCGTGTAGCCGGGATAATTAAGGTAGCTGGTATCGGCAGGACGGAGTATTTGTGTCTCCGTGAGAAACAACATTGCTGGCCGTGCTGTCTCGAGATGGTGGTGGACAGCGTTGAGGTTAGTGTGGAGTCCTCGGATGTTAGAGAACTCGACCTCAAACAGCGAGGGTATGGTGGGGGTGAGCACCGCTGTACGACCGTTATTTCTTTTTTGTTGCGCCATTTGGGAGAAATTAAATGGAAAAGAGACGTGAAGCGAGCGATGTATTGCCACGATAGGGATGGGCAAAGTGTGGAGGCGTGTTTCCCCAAGTGGTTGCCAAAAGGAAAAATACACTGACCCGCCGGACGGAAGGGCCCCCGAACCCCCCCGGAAGTGGCCGCCGGGACCCCACCTACCGGTCACCAACCGGCACGACGGTCCACCCCGAGATTATGCGTGACCTGGTGGGGCAGCCTCACGAGCTGGTTAGGCACGCTCGGGCCCCTGTACTATGCAAATTGACATTGACATTGAAGTTGACATTCAAAGCCGATTACAAACTGCTTTTGATTGTATAGCCAAAAAATTCCATGATATTAATTTAGAAATTTCATCAACAAAAAGCAAAATATGTATTTTTTCAAGAGGGCACAAATTGCGCAATATTACTATTACTCTAAATGATGTAGTTTTGGAAGTCGTGGATAATGTTAAGTACCTGGGGATGTGGCTGGATCGCGGTCTTAGATGGACTAAACATATTAAAGAGATTGTGTCTAGGGTGTCTAAGTTTTTAAATATATTTAAGATGTTAACAGGATCAGGTTGGAGAGTCCATCCAAAACATATTCGTAAGCTGTATATAACGTTACTTAGAAGTAGATTAGATTATGGTTCATTTTTGTATGACAACTGTTGTAAAACCAATTTATCGAAATTGGACAAAATTCAAAATCAAGCAATGCGAAACATTGGAGGGTTTATAAGGACCACTCCCATACATGTGATGGAGAGTGAACTTTGTTTACCTCCTTTGTATTTAAGAAGATTATATTTGGCAGATTGGAGAGAAAAGCCGAGATGGCCTAGTGGTTAGAACGCGTGAATCTTAACTGACGATCGTGGGTTCAAACCCGGGCAAGCACCACTGAATTTTCATGTGCTTAATTTGTGATTATAATTCATCTCGTGCTTGACGGTGAAGGAAAACATCGTGAGGAAACCTGCATGTGTCTAATTTCATTGAAATTATGCCACATGTGTATTCTACCAACCCGCATTGGAGCAGCGTGGTGGAATAAGCTCCAAACCTTCTCCACAAAAGGGAGAGGAGGCCTTAGCCCAGCAGTGGGACATTAACAGGCTGTTACTGTTACTGTTACTGTTATATTTGGCAGGAAAATTTTGGCTTAAAAACAGATCACTCTATAATAATACTTATTTTTCATTAATTAATCAATTAACAGATCTGACACATAACAGATTCTGGACTAACAAGAAAAAACCTCTACTTACACAAATTTCCGAGATGTACAAATCTCAACCATGCAACTCTTTCTCAAGTTTAGGCATGTTTTCATTAGATCAATGGGTAACTAGTATTGATATGTCAAGCATTCTAAAAACAAATATCGAAGGATTTACCGGTTCTAAGCGAGAGTATCATCAAATTAGTTTGCGAAATACTTGTATAAAATACATAAATTCGAATTTTGATTTCAATTTGAACATTTATTCTAAATTCCAAATTAAAATAGAGGTATCTATAATGGAAGCTGAGCTTGTGGCTATTTTAGAGGCTTTAGGCTATATTGAGTGTACAAGCTACAGTAAAGTAGTTATCTTGTCAGACTCCAAAAGCGCGCTTCAACACCTATCTCGGTGTACCTCGATCTGTCGAGGGTTACCTGTAGCTTACGCGATTCTAAAGCTTCTATCTAAGTTACAATCAGATGACAAAGTAATTTTCTTTCAATGGATACCATCTCACGTAGGCATAGAAGGGAATGAACAAGTAGATGTACTAGCCAAAGAAGCTATATCTGACGGTGTTGAAGTCCTCTTTACACCTTCATTTGAAAGTTACTTGCCAAATCTAAAAGTGCATTGCTATGATTTATGGAAAGAGTACTTTGACGAAAGAGCTAAGGAGAAAGGTATATGGTACCGTACGATCCAGCCTCATCCATGCAGATATCCTTGGATTGAGAATAGTAACATGAATTTTAATGAAACGAAATTAATTCTGCGGCTTCGGTCTGGGCACATCCCATGCAATAAGTTTGCATTTCTGATGCGGAAATCAACTTCTCCAAACTGCTCAACTTGTAATGTACCTGATGATCTTTTGCACGTATTGATGGAATGTGCTCAGAACGAATCTCTTAGAACTAGACTTAATTTGGATATAAAGTCTGTTGGACAATGCAATGTCATTCTGTCAGATCCGACGTCAAATCTCGCAAAAATGTTGTCCAAATTAAGTCTTAGATCTGTGATTAATTAAGGTATTTTTAAGTTTAATATATTATATTTTGTACCCTCCTAAGAATTCTCAACCAGGGCGGCATGTTCGCTTATGCGAAAAAGCCCTTTTTTTTTAGAATAAAAAAAAAAAAAATAACATCTTAGTTCCCGAGGTTGGTGGCGCATTGGCGATGTAAGCGATGGTTAACATTTCTAACAATGGCACTGTCTGTGCTCACCAATTACCATCAGGTGGCTAATATGCTCGTCCTATTCAATAAAAAAAAGTATGAATCAATAAAATACTACTTTTAATTATCAATTAAGTATATATCTTTGCTAAATATATAATAAAATGTTATAATCAACAGTTTTTTTTAGGTAAAAATCATCAGGATTAGGAAACCAGCGATTCAGTATTTTTTTCTCAATCAGATTATTGAAATATCGTCAATCATAATCGAATCATCTTAGTTTAAACTGTAAATATTTTTTTTGTAGGCAACAAAATTATGACGGTAAAAATAAGAAGTAATTTATTTAATTATTAATTTACCAAACCACTTAGTAGTTTTCTTGTTCTTCGGTTCATAGAGATGTATTCACTATTGCTTCCGAAAGTAAGCTGATAACATCATCGTGGAATTCGCTTTTTATATAAGGCTATTAAATTACATCGGAAACATTCTTGAAATATGTAGAGACATAAAGTACATAAAAATAAATAACTATAAGTAATACCGATTTACTTCGAGTTCGAAATATAAACCTTTATAAACAACTCAACACAACAAACTTAACTCAAATTTCAGGTTTATTTTATTTAGCATTTATATAATGGTCATCGAATTTTCTAGAATTACAAGAACATTTGAGCTAGATTCTAGATTTTTGTTTATGGATATATATGTATTATTACATGACTTATTATATTATATTTCACTGCCTCGTTGGTCTAGTGGCTTGATGAAAGGCTGCAGACCCGGAGGTCCTGGGTTCAATTCCCAGGTCAGGCGAATAAAAAGTCATTGGGTTTTTTTGTCAGAAAATTCTAAATAGCAGCCCGAAGTCTGAAAGTTTAAAGTTCACTCCTGTACCTCGGAAAACACGTAAAGCCGTTGCCTGCGCCTGAACTCTTGCCGGTCGTGTCGGATTGCCGTCCCATCGGATTATGAGAGTTAGGGAATAGAGAGTGCACCTGTGTTTGCGCACACACTTGTGCACTATAATATCTCCTGCGTAGTTGGCTAATCTCCCTTGAGATTGGCCGCCATGGCCGAAATCGGTCTGGACATCATGTATTACCAAATGCATATTGAGTGCATTCATCAGAGTTTACATTTGGTAAGTTATTGCATTCTTAGCTATGTGTATTATCTATACAAATCCAAATAATTAAAATTACTGTGACTTCACAATAACTGCAAGTTACCAAAATCAAGACATGGTTTTTATGTTTTGTTTCATTTTAATTTTTGTCCATCTTAGAGGTATTTCAATATCTATCGAGGGTTAGTCTTTATTTCATCAAAATCGGTTTAGTATTAAAAGTTATAATATCTTAAAGCTTACATACATATTTGTTTAACGCTATTTTTATTAGACTTATAAGTATTATAAACACTAAAAATATTTTTCAGGATATTAAAAATTTCCTCAGGATGAATAGCTTTATGCTTATATAAATACAAAGGCGGGATGGGCCAGTGGTAGAACGCGTGAATCTTAACCGATGATTGTGGGTTCAAACCTGGGAATGCACTATTGACTTACTATGTGCTTAATTTGTGTTTATAATTCATCTCCTGCTGGATGATGAAGGAAAACATCGTGAGGAAACCCGTATTGGAGAAGCGGGTGGAATAAGCTCCATACCTTCTTCACAAAAAAGGAGAGGAGGCCTTAGCCCAGCAGTGGGAAATTCATTGGCTGTTACTGTTACATAAATAAATTACGTTTAACGTGGAAAAGCGCGCAGTAAAGCTAGTGAGGATTGTAAGTATAAGGAATATTGAAAAGTACAAACATTTCTTGAAAGCTTTTGAGAACATTCAAGGCTGGCGAAAAGCTTTACCTGTCTCACCATGTCACCTCATGTATTGGTAACGTATTGCTGGATACACGTCAGTAAGGGTTATATTTTTGAAGTTTTATTTTTAAAAGCCTTCAACAGAAGTAAATATAACAGGAAATTATGAACGGTGGAGCTATTTTAGTAAGAAATATTTAAAGATTCAAAGCAGACCTGTTTTTAATCGAAATTAATTAAATATACTTATCAAGTGGGATTTCGCACTTTCAAATCGTCATTTTACAAGATTATAATAAACGTAAAGCTATCACCTGTTTGGAATGTAGATTTTAACGAGAAGAACAGGCAAGAAACTCGGTAGTTACTCTTTTACAGCATATCAATTCCAAAGTTATGTCAACCCTACCTAAAAGTCAACAAATAATAAATCCACGCTTTGTAATAATTATTTATAATCTTGTGTCGAATATGCCTGTATTAATGATTTTTTTTTAACTAATAATTTAAATTTATGAATTAGCAATGTTGTAAATAATTATAACATTCAAAGTATAAGCGCATTAAAAATATTCATCTTTATGTAATCGAAAGGAATACGAGCTCAATTGATGAATAAAAGATCAGCAAGCAGTCACCACATACTCTTAGAATATTTCATGACTTTTAGAGAAAATGTTCACCAGAAACAAAAATGTTGCCTGCATGATCGTACAAATCAATTATCGCTTTCTATTGGTATTGGCTTCTCGAAAGCACATATTACAATAATAAGAGAAAAATCATTAAACATTGAAAAGTAAAACTACGATTCGATAAGAAGTTGTAAAGGTTCTATAAAAGTCAGAATAAAACAACAAAAGCCCAATTTAAATATCACAGACTGACACCAACACAAAAAGTTCATAACAGCAAAAAAATATTCATTTATGACACAACTCTGTACTTACTATACTTGTTTATTCATTCATCATTTTTTTTTATTCCGTAACCGTAACAGCCTGTGAATGTCCCACTGCTGGGCTAAAGGCCTCCTCTCCTCTTTTTGAGGAGAAGGTTTTGGAGCTTATTCCACCACGCTGCTCCAATGCGGGTTGGTGGAATACACATGTGGCAGAATTTCAGTGAAATTAGACACATGCAGGTTTCCTCACGATGTTTTCCTTCACCGTAAAGCACGAGATGAATTATAATCACAAATTAAGCACATGAAAATTCAGTGGTGCTTGCCCGGGTTTGAACCCACGATCATCGGTTAAGATTCACATGTTCTTACCACTGGGCCATCTCGGCTTTTTTTATTCATTCAATAAATATACCCACACGAAACACTTCTTAAAAACTTTTGACAAAAAGCTCATATCACCCCAGACACAAAATCAACATATATTTACCGAAACCCAGAACATAGTATAATAAAAATAATATAAGGTTTGAGGGAGCTAAACTCATAGTTTATTAATGCGTGAGAAAAGTGCAGGTAATCTCAACATAATTAAGAAAAATTGAAATACCTACGTTCAACAGATTTGTGTTACTTAGTAATGATTGATATAATAAAGAATACTATTTAACAAAAAACAGTAAGATTAATAACGTAAATAATAAATATATGTTATAATATACATAAGTTTATATAATATATACATAGATAAGGTTACTATATACATACATTTGAAGGTGTTTTCCGATGGTTTGGTTTTTTCTTATGTCATATCTATATTGACAAAGTGAACGCATAATGTTCTCTAAGTAAGTAAAACAGTAACAGCCTGTTAATGTCCCACTGCTGAGCTAAGGCCTCCCTCTCCCTTTTGAGGAGAAGGTTTGGAGCTTATTCCACCACGCTGCTCCAATGCGGGTTGGTAGAATACACATGTGGCAGGATTTCAATGAAATTAGACATGCAGGTTTCCTCACGATGTTTTCCTTTACCGTCAAGCACGAGATGAATTATAAACACAAATTAAGCACATGAAACTTCAGTGGTGCTTGCCCGGGTTTGAACCCACGATCATCGGTTAAGATTCACGCGTTCGAACCACTGGGCCATCTCGGCTTTTACCACTGGGCCATCTCGGCTTTTGTTCTCTAAGAGAAAAATAAATATTCTTAAACCTGAAACTGACTGACTTCTGAAAGCACGTAAGCCGTTGGTCATGCATCTGTCTGGGCTTTCAGTTACATCCATCAGTTATGAGAGTGCACTTTCATCTACACACTTATGCACCGTAACATGTCCAGTCCAAGCCAGAAGGCCAACTGGACATCATCTATTTCATTGCTTAACGTAAAAACTAATACTAATAATTTTCTAATAAATTTGTCTGATAAATCCGTCGTTAAAATTGTGTTTGCAGATTTGATATTTCCGAAGCTACAAAATGATTAGTTCTAGATCTATTTAAAAGCGTTATATCGATCGCATTGGGTTTGCCAAAAATAAAACCTTCTCCGGTATACACTTAGATGAATCCGACCTTACGTCTGGTTTTAAATTTGCTCTAATAATATCACTTGTGAGATTAATTACATATATACTTCTAATAAACGCAAAAAATGTGAGCATGTATTTATGGATCTTTGTGACTTTTTCACACAAAAACTACTTACTAGATTTGGATGAAATTTGGAGTAGAGACAGATTATACCTTGGCTTAACACATAGGTGAACACGTGAGCAATGCTGCGGCTGAAAGCTAGTAATTCATATAATTCAAAATAGGCTACGGTGACGACTTACCATCAGGTGGACCTCGTTTGCTCCCTTTAAATATATAACACAATTCCACCTCTTGTGCACTTCAAAATAATATAGTCTGCCTCTGAAGCCGATAAGATTGGATTGGATTTACGGAAATCAGTGAGAGCCATCTGCACTTTATGATCAGATCGTAAAATGCGATCATAAGCCTCCCTTGAGATTAGATAAATGTTTTTTAATAAGTATTTTGATTGGGGAAAAAGAGTATTACTTTTCATGCTGGCCCTACGTGGTAGAATCTTAATTATGAACCGTTTGTTGTTTTAGATTTAATATAATCTTTGAAAATGACAACTCAAAAATGCTTTTGATTTTTATTTTATAACTTTTTCGAAATACATATCCGAGTATTGTATCAGCCAGCAAGGCAAATATATATAAAGCTAGTTTATTTGTGTATTTGTTATAAATTTATAATATTTATATATTATTATTTCTTATTTATTTTTTAATTGAAATGATTATAGAAAATACAGTATTTTACTTGTTAATTATCTTTGGTTATATAATACAGACTGTCTCCAGCAAAAGTTTGGGTTCTGCATGGATGATGGGATTCTAACAATAAAATTTAGTTTTGTAAATGCCAGTCACTATTGTATGAGTAGTGTTTTTAATGTAAGTAATTATAATAATGATGGAATACACATGTGGCAGAATTTCAGTGAAATTATACACATGCAGGTTTCACGATGTTTTCCTTCACCGTAAAGCACGAGATGAATTATAATCACAAATTAAGCACATAAAAATTCAGCGGTGATTGCCCGGTTAGAACCCACGATCGTCGGTTAAGATTTACGCGTCCTTACCACTGGGCCATGTCGGCATTCTAATCTTACCCCAGTTTTGAATTATTAGTCTTTCACAAACACCTAACCATCAACTTTTATATGTCTAAATGTTAGGGAGCAAAGGCGAGATCCAATTTGCTAGTTGCCGAATTTTCACACATATTTCATTCCGCTGCTGCCGCCGCACGTTCGAGAAGTTTCTTCAAGATGGTGTGAAACTATTGTCATCGTTGATTGGTCGAACGACATCCCAACAGTGATAACGGAGGAAGACAAATATATATATATATATATTGTTATAAATTGGAAAGAGTTAAGGTGTATTCTTTGTATAATAACTAGTGTTGTATTATAAATTGAACAGTTATATTTTTATTCATAATATTTTTATATCAATAAATTAAATAATATTTTAACCCATAACTTGAGATAATAAGGGAAGTTTTACACACCTATATACATAGGTTATTTTCGCACATCCTGGTTTGCTCGAATTTTATACTTTATATTTTTTGTGTGGTGCAATAATGTTTTAAATAAATAAGGGCTTGATTTTAAGCAGCCGAAACCACATGGCTAAAAATAAAGAAAAATTAGTGGTTCTTCGAAATCGGACATTTAGAAACTTTTAGATTTTTAAACAGTTCCGTCCGTGACTAGAAACTTGGTGTTTCCGGCGCTACGTCAAGACGGCGGGATGACGGGTGACGTACGATTAATGGAACGTTCAGTTTGATGGCTATCAAAGTTAGTTTTAAAATTTGTGGAAGTTTAAAATTATGTATTTTTATCCAAGGCCACAGATACAATATTCAAGAAAATACATTAAAGAACAATACATATTCACCAACTATGTTAGTACTATATCAGAGTTTACGATTAACGTTTTACTTCCACTGAGCCCACTCGGCTCAGTGGAAGTAAAACGTTAATCGTAACCGAAGATCACGGGTTCAATTCTGGCATTAATTTGTATATTAAATTTTTTTCGTGGTCGGCGGTGAAGGAAAACATCATTGGCAAACTTTCATGTGTCAGATGAATCTTGTATCCACCAACCCGCAATGAAGCAGCGTGGTGGAATACGCTTCAAACTATCACGTTAAGATGATAGACGGCCTTTAGCAAAGTTCCTCTAGCAGTGTTAAATGAACGGGCGGTTAATATACTAATAAAAATATTCACAAAATTTAAGTAAAAAGCAAAAAATATGAATTAAAATAAATCAAAAATAAAATAGTCCAACACTCTTTTGAATCATGCTCATCTGCACACTTCAAATACTTTGCAAATTAACCACGTCAGTAAATTGCTAACGTTTTAAAAATATTGCATACTTTCCTAGCGACTAAATCAGTATTTGTGAATCAAAACTAATAACAATAGAACATTTAAATTATTAAGACATGCTCCAGAAAATATTTAGTGCCTTAAAACGTCCTTTATCTAGGTTCTAAAATTAAAGCTAAGTGACAAAATAAAATCATAGGACGAAATTTAAATTGACAAAAAGGGAACCGAAGATACGATATTGAAAAAAGTGAGCAGAACATATCTTATGTTCTGCTCACATTTTTAACATTGAACAGTTCGAATCACATCGAAATTACTGGCGTTAAAGAATCGACGGTAAAGCTACATCCACACATGCGAAGTATTACACTTTTTCTAATGAATTAGAAGGCAAGTTGAGTAAGACAATCGTAATTACCACAGTCTTAGTCTTCATTTCTTAAAACACCAATAGACTGTCAACTCTGAACAAAGTTGTTGGAACCATAATGGTTCGTAATTACATGTCAACTGTTGAAGTTTGATAAATTAAGCTTCGGCTCCTTAACAAGAGAGGCTTTAGACTAATGGGACTTATGAATGAAAGCTTTTTCTTATTATTGTAATTTATTTTACTAACGGTGCAATGAGTGCAATGACATCTTCATTAGATTGTCTAGATAAAGTACGATTGTGGTGAATTTGGTATATCTATTCCTATACTGTACTGGTGGTAGGGTTTTGGGCAAGCTCGTCTGGGTAGGTACCACCCACTCATCAGATATTCTACTGCAAAACAGTAGGACTTTGAAGGGTGAGTGAGTCAGTATTATTATAGGCACAAGGGACATAACACGTTGGAAAGATTGGTGGTGCATTGGCAATGTACGTGATGGTTAACATTTCTTACAATGCCAATGTCTATGGCCTTTGCTGACCATCAGGTTGTCCAAATGCTCGTCCGCCTACCTATTCTAAATAAAAAAAATGTATTCGATTTATCACGTGATCAACAATTAACTTATTAATTGAATAATTAGATGAATTCGAAGTTAGAAATCGTTCGACATTTATTTTCGACTGCACTTAGTTTAACTGTAGGTCTTTTAGCGTCATGATAAAACCGGAGCACAGGATATATGATATATACATACAACGTATGAATTATAGATATATGATGATAAAGAAGGACAGAATCTACATTCTGATATATTTTAGATAAATGTAAAATATATTAATATATAATCCTGTAAAAAGAAGATTCATAAGTGCTTCAAAAATCTGTATATATATATATATACAGCCTCTTAATGTCCCACTGCTGGGCTAAGGCCTCCTCTCCCTTTTGAGAAGAAGGTTTGGAGCTTTTTCCACCACGCTGCTCCAATGCGGGTTGGTAGAATACACATGTGGGAGAATTTCAATAATAATATATATATTAATCTGACCCGTAATAATGTCTGGTGTGATATTTACGGCACGGGAACGGCATAGCGTCAGCTGCGAAAAATATGTACAATTTAAATAATGTATTTTTTTTCATAATTACTCTATTAGCCAAATGTTCTGCTTAAAAACAAGCGCTTTATACAAATGGCTTTTGAATCACGGCTTATTAAAACAAACTATTATATTATGTAAATTTTTATGACATAACAGTTGAATTATAATTATTTATTAGTAAATATTACTCGATAATAAAATAAAGATTTTTTTTTATATTAGCGTTACTTATTTCTTTCCAGTTGTTTTTTTTTTTTTTAAATAATTTATTAAAATATTTAAGTAATTCTCGATCAATCATTTACAACATATTGAAACAGACTAACAGAACTAGAAATGTCGTGCGGGATGAGAATTCTCATAAAGAATGATCTCAAGTCTAAGGGATAACTTTATCCTTGCTTTGTGAGTTTTATTTCGGAAAGTACTTGGGAATTGAATGGAGAATAATAAACGGTATAGATCCTTTTTTGGGTTTAACTATTATTAAGTTAGAGGCTTAATATAGTAATGAACTTTGCCGATAGTTTTTTTTTAATTTTTAATACTACTTTATTTGTAATACTGGTGGTAGGGCTTTGTGCAAGCTCGTCTGGGTAGGTACCATCCACTCATCAGATATTCTACCGCAAAACAGCAGTACTTGTTATTGTTGTGTTCCGGTTTGAAGGGTGAGCGAGCCAGTGTAATTACAGGCACAAGGGATATAACATCTTTTTTCCAAGGTTGGTGGCGCATTGGCTATGTAAGCGATGGTTGACATTTCTTACAATGCCATTGTCTAAGGGCGTTTGGTGACCACTTACCATCAGGTGGCCCATATGCTCGTGCGCCTTCCTATTCTATAAAAAAAACACACTGAATTACTACAAACATTAATGCCAATTAATAAACGATGAATTAGTTAGTGGTAAATAAATTAAAATAATTACAAAAGTTACAATATCATTCCAATAAGCTCTAAACCTTCTCTAAAAAAAAAGGAAAGGAGCTCTTAGCCCAGCAGTAAGACATTCACAGGCTGTTACGGCTACAATATCATTTAGATAAATGAGTTTGTAACAAACACTTATACATAATATATCACAGTATATAAAATGTCATAAGATGGACAATGCCACTGAGCTCAATGTCAGAGAATATTAAGAATTATTCGCGAAGAATAACAGTCAATTAAAAACACTTGTGATTTCAAAACAATACATTCAATTCACACGCAATATGAATATATAATATGCACAAAAATAATTAAATGGTAATCTTTTCTTTGTAAAATTACTTATTTATGTATTTAATATATTACTATCTTTTCTATTACTTATGTACTCATATATACAATAACTTTTATTTGTATCAATCAATCAATCAATCAATCAACAGCCAATCGTTGTCCACTGCTGAACATAGGCCTCTCCCAAGGTGCGCCAAAGCTCCCTGTCCTCCGCCTTCCACATCCAGTTGGTGCCCGCCACCTTCTTAAGGTCGTCGGTCCAACTGGCTGGAGGGCGCCCTACGCTGCGCTTGCCGATTCGCGGTCTCCACTCTAGGACTCGTCTGCTCCAACGGCCATCGGTCCTACGACATACGTGACCAGCCCACTGCCACTTCAGCCTGCTAATTTTGCAAGCTATGTCGGTGACTCCGGTTCTTTTCCGGATAATCTCATTTCTGATCTTATCCTTCAAAGATACTCCGAGCATAGCTCGCTCCATAGCACGCTGAGCGACTTTGAATTTGTGGACTAGTCCCGCAGTTAGTGTCCACGTTTCGGCACCGTATGTCATGGCAGGTAAGACGCATTGGTTGAAGACTTTCGTCTTCAAACATTGCGGTATAGACGACTTGAGGACTTGACGAAGGTTGCCAAATGCTGCCCATACCAAGCGAATTCTTCGATCGGCTTCCTTCTCGAAGTTGTTCCTACCGACTTGTATTATCTGTCCTAGGTAGGTATATTCACTGACAACTTCGAGAGGTTTGCCCTCGACGTATATCGGTCCCGGCACGACATGCCTATTGAACATGACCTTGGTCTTGTCCAAGTTCATGCCGAGACCGACACACCGGGAAGACTCGCCTAGGCTACGCAGCATTTCGGTGAGTTGTTCCAGCGACTCTGCTATGATGACGATATCGTCGGCAAATCGAAGGTGTGAGATGTACTCGCCGTTTACATTGACTCCATACCTAGTCCAATCCAGCGTTTTGAAAACGTCTTCCAACGCGTTGGTGAACAGTTTCGGGGATATTACATCCCCCTGTCTCACCCCTCTGCGCAATTGGATCGCCTTCGTCTTACAGTCCTGGATGTGGACAGTCATTGTAGCGGCGTTGTACAGACATCTCAGTACCTCGATATATCTCCAATCGATATGACATCTCTGCAATGAGTCGAGCACTGCCCAGGTTTCGATGGAGTCGAAGGCTTTCTCGTAGTCCACAAATGCCATACACAGCGGCTGATTGTACTCTTCGGTCTTCTGCACAATCTGCCGAACAGTATGGATGTGGTCCACGGTGCTGTAGCCTGATCGAAAGCCGGCTTGCTCTGGGGGCTGGAACTCGTCAAGTCTTCTGGCGAGACGGTTCGTGACGACTCTTGAGAACAGCTTATACACGTGACTCAGGAGGGAGATTGGTCTGTAGTTTTTCAAGAGGGTTTTATCACCTTTCTTGAAAAACAGTACCACCTCACTCCCGCTCCACGTTTCCGGGGTCTTGCCATGTTGGATGACGGAATTAAAGAGGCTTGCTAGCTCTTTCAGGACCGGAGTCCCGCCTGCCTTAAGCAACTCTGTTGTGATTCCGTCATCTCCCGGAGCTTTGTTGTTTTTAAGCTGTTCTAGAGCCGCCCTAATCTCTCCTTGGTCAACGACCGGGAGCTCCTCGGAGTAATGGCGCATAAGAGGGGCGCGCTGGTCATCAATACTGATTCCCACGGGTTTATCCGATCTTGAAGAGAACAACTGCCCATAAAACCTCTCTACTTCTCCGACAATCTCAGGCCTAGAGGTAACGACCCCACCATTTTCAGTTTTAAGTTTTGTCAGACGCGGCCTCCCAAACTTGCGAGCGAACACTTTCGATCCCCGATTTTGCTCAATCGTAGCCTTGATGGCACGGGTATTGGAGCGTCGGAGATCGCGTCGCGTCAGCATTTTTATTGTTCGGTTTAAGGCCTTATCTGACAAAAATGATGGTAGTTCTCGTCGTTTTCTCATGAGCTCGAGTGTCTCAGCAGAGAGTTTTGGTGCGTTGTCTCTTCTCTGTGGCGGAAAACACTTGCGGGATGTGTTTTGCAGTATTTTGACCAGCGTGTCGGTTCTCTCATCGATGCTGCTTATGGTTTCCAACGCGGTGAATTGATTTTGAAGTTCCATTTGGATTTTTTCGGAGCCTTGAGCAGCTTGGAGCATGGTAGGTCGGAGAGTAGACCTCATCATTCTCGATCTTTCGGCTTTGAAGTTGATATTTAGAGTGCCTCGAACCAAGCGGTGATCACTTCCGGTATTAAACCTGTTGATCACTGAAACATCTCTAAATATGTGCCTTTTATTCGAAATGATAAAGTCTATCTCGTTCCTTGTCACGTTATCGGGGCTTCGCCAGGTCCACCTCCTCTGAGGCTTCTTTTGAAAGAAAGAATTCATCAAAAAAAGCCCCTGCGCTTCGAGAAAGTTTACCAGCATTTGCCCCCTGTGATTTCTGCAGCCTAAGCCGTAAGGTCCGACTTTCGATTCACCGCTATCTTGTACTCCCACTTTAGCATTAAAGTCTCTCATAACAATATTGTAGTGGGCCTTCGAGGTGTCGTTGAGGGCCTTTGCGATGTCCTCGTACTTCGCTTCGACCACATCATCAGATTATGTCGAAGTTGGCGCATATACCTGTACGACCTTCAGGGAGTACCTGTCGGAAAGTTTTAGTACAAGGTACGCTACCCGGTTCGACACACTACTGATTTCCACAATGCTGCTAATGAGATCCTTTTTGACTAGAAAACCGACACCACCCTGGGAGAGGTTATCACCTTCGCGGAAGTAGAGTAAGTTACCGGACTCTAGAGTTATCGTGTCCTCCCCCTGTCTTCGGACTTCAGATAACCCCAGTATATGCCAGTTTATATGACTTAACTCTACTTCTAATTCGGCGAGGTGATGGTCCAGCCTCATCGAGCGTCCATTATACGTTGCCATGTTCAGTCGTTTTATACGGTAGCCTGCCGTGAACCGGTGATTCTTAGCACCCCCTGCCCTGCCGATACCGCGACCGCTACCTTGGTCGGGCCTAGCGGGCTTGCCGGTAACTGGGGGCCTTTTTTTGGGCTCATCTGCCATTAAGGGAGGGGTTTGCCCATACTCGCCGCGCTGGGCAGGCGTGTTGGCGAGCGCAGTAGGGGGGTAAGATGTTTATGGGAGGGGGGACGCTGCTGCCCATCCCCCCTTTTCCCCGTCCCTCAGTCGCCTCTTACGACACCCACGGGATGAGATTGGGGGAGTACTATTCTAAGCCGGTACTCCACGGCAACTTTTATTTGTAAAAGCGCTGAATTATTGAATTACACTTAAACCAGCCTCGTTTACACTTCGTCCATTGTTAAAAACCGTATGAAAATCTGTTTAGTAGTATTTGAGTGTATCGCGTTCAGACAGACAGATAGACAGACGAACTTTATTATATTTATTGTAATAAGAAGTGATATTTGTTGGTTAACTTTTATTTGAATAAATGAGCTGTAACTTAAGTAACGGTTAAATTCAAAGTAGATGTGGAACATAAATATATAAACAATACTCAGTCCTATTAATAATGTACCAGGCGAGCAGAAGCTTTGAGGCGTTTCATTCAGTAATCAAAGCGATACCACTATTTGGCCCTTTGCCGCGACGTCCTTTGGAACGGTCTTTAATAAAATATACTGGGAATAAGGCTGGTTCTCCATTCTTTATAGCATAGCATCGTTAGAAACATTTGTTACTTACTTTTATAGTTAGTTGCATAGTTTAATGTTTAGAATTCAGGCTAGAACTAGACTTTGGAGTTGTAAGTTAATACTGTAAAGTAGTAGCTGTTTGATATGCTTGGTTTTATGTCGTCTACATATTCTTGAGATTGATAACGTACATAAATTTCGTCTTTAAATTTTCAAACCGGACTATAATAAGATATTATACTGCACGCATCTTAAAAAAATATCCCCCTGAAATTTAAATAATATCCACACACGGCCACTTGATCCCAAATTAAGCAGAGCTTGTACTATGGAAACAAGACAATTGATATACTACATATACTACTTTTCTTTTTGTAATTATATACTTATATAGGCAATTACACCCAGACTCAGGACAAACAGACATGTTCATGCACACAAATATCCGTCGTGAGTGGGAATCGAACCCATAATCTTCAGCGTGAAAGACAAATATCTACCAACTAGGCCAACCGGCCCGTCAACATTCGATTGAGATACTGACTGGAAATAAAACATGCACGCATATTAAAAATAAATACAATTACTAAATCAAGAGAAAAAGGTTCGCAGCTTACTCCACATACTTTACTCTTAGCTCTAATGCGGTTTAGTGGATATAAATATAGCGGAATAATAACGTTCACCAGCGATCACGAAGTGAAAATTAAGTGCTCTGGATTGTAGTAATCCGGAGTACTTACATTGTAATCTTCATTCAATATTCACGCGTTCTATTCATAATGGACTATGGCTAAAACAATGCAATACAGAAACATATTAACATAGTATATTAGTGTTTACTTAGAAGTAAATTCTGATTCGTCACTGAACAATAAAGCTCAAAGCTTTGTCAGCGCACAGCCTTATAACTGATGCATATTTAATATCCTTATGGCAGAGGTCTGAATTGACCTGAAAGATTTTCGATCTAAAATGGCCGTATGTCTTCGTTAGATTGATATATTACACTAGTTTTATTCAGCTTCGATTGCTATATTTTGACATTTCCAAAAGTACTAACATTATCAAATATTTAATTCATGCAAGACTCAGTGTAATACGATGTTTTGGACTAGATCATCTTAGTTTTAAATGTTGATTTATAAAAAAAAAAACAATTGTCTATGCTCTTGGTGGTAGGGATTCGTGCAATCTCGTCTGGGTAGATACCACCCACTTATCAGATATTCAACCGCAAAACAGCAGTACTTTGTATTATTGTGTTCCGCTTTGAACGGTGAGCGAGCAAGCGTTATTACAAGCACAACAGTTTCCAAGGTGGCTAGTGCATGGTGATGTAAGCAATGGTTAACATTTCTTACAATTCCAATGTCTATGGGCGTAACCACTTACCATCAAGTGGTCCATATGCTCGTCCAGCTACGAACATTATAAAAGAAAATGTTCATCCTCTAATTAAAAAAAATTGAGATGGCGAGATTCCAGCAGCTAGTCACAACAGTTTAAATACTTGATAGATGCCTAGTAGAGTTTAAAGACACTTATGTTACGATACGTTACTTCAGTAACTCTTTATCAATATATGGCATTAAGATTTTTTTTTAATTTCAAGATTACCCCCCATTGACATAGGCACTATAAGAAATAGTAAGCATCCCTTACAACGTCAATGACTCACCTACCTTGGGACCTAAAATGTTATATCCCTTGTGCTTGTAGTTAGGCTGGTTAACTCAAAAGGAAACACAACATTACTAAGTCAATACTTAGTAATGTTACCGACAAACGGCAATCCGTTTGTCGGTAGAACATATAAAAGTTCGTGGTACTTATTGAGACGGGTTTGCACAAAGCTCTACAAAATAGAAATGTTCAGTAGAGAATATCATCCCTTTTTTAATTTTTAATATTTTTATTGAACCTATGTTAATATTTTATTTAATTACCAATGGAATGGCCGTAAGAATGCTGGAATGATTTGTAAAACAGCTGTTTTATTTTGATTTGTATACTTCTTTAAGTCATCGATGTAAATAATTCTAATGTGAATAAAACAAACCATATAATTCTATTTACCATTTTATTAATTGAACATTCTAATCAAACCAGCACTGACGGAATGAGACGCCATTGTGTCTACAAAATTCAATTTCCAGTTCGCGTTATCAGCGCCCATTATTCGACCGACTAATGCAGAGAAGCCGTTATTCCTTAATCATTTAAGTATTCAACTATTACGAATACAAAAATTGAACTTTAATTTTACGTGCTGCATTTATTGGTGTGGTCTTTGTATATAGAAATTCAGTTATTATCCCGAGACTTTGTCCGTATAAAACTGTGTTTTTTAAAATGTTGAATGTATTTACACATAATTAATATAACAAGCCGAGATGGCCCAGTGTTTAGAACGCGTGAATCTTAACCGATGATCGTGGGTTCAAGCCCGGGCAAGCACCACTGAATTTTCATGTGCTTAATTTGTGATTATAATTCATCTCGTGCTTAACGGTGAAGGAAAACATCGTGAGGAAACCTGCATGTGTCTAATTTCATTGAAATTCTGCCACATGTGTATTCTACCAACCCGCATTCGAGCAGCGTGGTGGAATAAGGTCCAAAACCTTCTCCTCAAAAGGGAGAGGAGGCCTTAGCCCAGCAGTGGGACATTAACAAGCTGTTACTGTATAATATAACATAAATTATAAAACGCAATTTTATATTCTACCGCCAAATAACAATACTTAGTTATGTTGTGTTCCGGTTTGATGTGTGGACGAATAAATGCAACTACAGATACAAATAACGTGACATTTTAGTTCCCTAAATTGATGGTGTTTGACGAAGGGATAGTCAGTTATGACTACATATAATCAGGCCTTAGCAACTATTATTTATGTGTCGATTTCAAAGATTGTAATGTTTTTTTTTAATATATGAGAATGGCAAACCTGAATATAAGATACTTGGTCACAAGGTCACCTTCGTCAATATACACTTTTTATGCTATGATTGGTTTTACGCCTCTTGAGCTTTTAAATACACTTACTCACCCTTCAAACCAGAAAACAACAGTATAAAGTACTTAATTACTCTTTGGTGTTTTAATCATTTGTAAATTTATTTAATTTTAACCAGATGAGACAGAAAAAAAAACTGTTTTGTTTTTAAGGAAAAAATCTTTTCCTGAATCTTTTTTCTAATTTTACAAACATCTATACAATCTTTCAACACTGATATTCTCACACAAAGCGTATAATTTCAAAAATACGCAGCTCCGTAAGTCATAAAAAAACGATTTCTGTAAATTGCATGTTTTTAGCTTCAGCGATTTCAGCTCCACGATGACTTTTCGGGTTTTTAAGCATGATCTCATTTCATCGTTTCTAGACTGTTTGTAACCGCAAGGTATGATTTATCCAGCTAGAAATATTAATGTACCGATAAATTGGTCTTTATAAGCATGCTATTAATGCAATTAGTTAAGTAATTTATTTTTCTCTCACTTTGTTCCTTATATGACACATTACATGCATTTGGATAATAATACTTAATAAAAGGGAGATTAAGATTTATGTCCTAACAGAAACGAACTAAACTGTTCAATACCTTTAAAGAAGGTTTAGAGATGTGTAAAAATGTTCTAAGTAACAAGTAAGTAAATATTGCAAATACACTAATATGGATTTGTATGTATTTAAACATACACAAAACAAAGCATCGTAAAGCTTTAGTCTAAAAAGATGTTTACAGCGACCGTCTAAGTATTAAAGCGCTGTAGCAAGCAATAGACTGTAAAAGGCCTCCTCTCCTCTTGAGGTTTTGGAGCTTATTTTAAAACGCTGGCGGCTAGTCTACAGTGCGAGATATTTTCTTTCACCATCGAACACGTGATTAAAAATACGGATTAAACACTGTCCGGGTTTGAATCTATTATGACTTTGATTTGATATTACAAAATTTCTGAAAAATTAATCTATTATTTCACCTTTGTCAAACCCATTTGTATTTTATAAAAAGTAAGTGAACAAACAGAGAGATACGAAAAGGCAATTACTTTTATACAATTTAAAGATAACGATAAAATAGATAAATGACATCACTTACGAAGCTGTGGTTGAGCAATCAGCGAAAATCACCATCCACCATACATTCGTATTGATCAAATTGATTTGATAATACAATAGCGAACTTCACGACATTTAGAGCGAATTTTCATTATTAACGATCGAATTTGTGGTGGAAATTGGCATTGTTAGGGGCGTGCCTTACATCGCCAATGTGGTGTGGTTGAAAACTGGATTCCAGTTATACTGCAAATGTGGATAGATTGGTATCCAGCAACTCTGCATTGATCTCTTCAACTCTAAATTAATGTAGTTTTCTATTTGTAATTATATGAGATCAACAAAAGCTAAAAATACATTTATACAGAGTTAGTAAAAAGTATGGTTTTTTTTACATTTCCTGAAATATTCGCTATGCAAAAAAATAATATACTTATTTATAACTAAGAGAACATTAAATTAAAAACAGTTTTTTGTTATAAACTGTTATACATCGTATACATACATACCTATACATTTTATTTCAACATTTTGTTATCTGTTCGATTTGATAGATATTGATATTAATAATATTGATAGATAGCATGTTGTACGACGTCGTCCCTTTGATCAGTGAGAAGGCGCCGGTCGCTAAGCGACGCATAACAGTTTTAAAACGATTAAACATAATTTAATTTGTAAGAATATTCATTGAATATCGCAGAATATTGGCATTGAATATATTGTTTGTTCATTTCGTATATTATACAATCTCATGTAATGGACCCTCCGTTACCTACTTTATAATACTTATTTAAGAGATTCGGGTTATAAACCGTAAGTAAAACACATTGTATTCGTTTAGTCGAGGCATATTTATTGTTATTCGAGTTGTATTTAATCGATTCTTCGTTCAATTCCAGTCTTTGTATCAAAACCGTGCCACGTGCAATGTAAGTCATACATTTTCTAATTTCGATTTATTTAAATACTCTTGAGGTGAGTTGATGCATTAATTACATTCAATAATCAATATCCTACGTGGTTAAACATTTATTTTAATTAATTTATTCAAAAACTAAACATAAATTTTCTCAAGGTACCTAGATCGAATCTTAATGCTATTTAAATTTTCAAGCTTTATTTCATTAATTTAAATATATTTCTAGCTTTCCAATACTATTTTATTGCTAATTAAGCAATAATTTTCCATATTTTGACACTTTAATAACCTAACAAGTTAACTTTAATAACCTCAATTATTAAGTACTTAATAATTGAGGTTATTAAATTTTAATAACTAATTCTTGTTGTACCTGTACCAAGGGCATTCTTAGGACCTTCTTAGTGTTTATGCTGATGAGTAATAAGTTGTTTTGTTCACAGGGAGAGTTTTTTATTTTATTTTAAATATATACTTTGTATATTATATTTCAAAGTAATATAATATTGTTCGGTGGACTCAACCGAAGAATTGTTGCCGAGTTGGCGCTGTTGGAGGCTCTGCTGTTTTGTGGAGGAAAGACTTCTTGTCCAGTTACCTGCTGTTGCTGATACTGTTGTTTGCTGTTTTGCACTACTTCTATTTTTGCAATGAAATAAAGGTTTCAATTTATTTTGACGCTGCATTCAGTTGCACTTTCTTGCTTATTTGTTCAAACTATATTCTTTATTTAAGCCCACTTAATTTTAACCGAAGCCAAATCACTTAAAAATCACTAATAATATTTCTTAATTTGATAATTTAACTTCACTTTTAACGATAAAGTGTATAGAGGCTTTAGTTATATATCCTTACACGACCAGATACTGTCAACGGCCCACACCCTGATTTTGTTTTGTTGATTATAAAAATAATTAAAATTTTAAAACAAAATCTCCCATTTATGTACCGCCGTGATAATATAATTACATAGTTTTTTATTCCTAAGAAACACAGTGTAATCGGCCAGTTGCGTTTTCTTGATAACGAAAGTCATTCTTTTGTTTGTGTATTCCTTAAATGTTGCACGAAATAAAATTTCGAATGAGGTACCAGATGGGAGCGGTTAGATTTTATATATTTTTTATTTATTTATTGTCGTTAAAGCGTTATATAAACAAAAAAAAAAAAATTACAAACAGATTAGTACTGTTAGTAAGAAAATTCAGAAGTTATGGAAGTAGGCGAAAAATCTTGTGTCTCGTCACTTAAGCGAATTTTAACTTGCGACCTAAATTTTATAATTTCATTTATGTCTATTGCGTAAAAAATCTCAACAGGGCATCCATTTTTTAAGGAAAAAAGGAGAGCATATGATGTTCAATGCTGATTAAAACAAGCATATGTCTACATATTAGAATTTTATTCAACACCTCCAAGTTACATCTCAAGTTAATATATTCGCGTTTTGCTTCAAAGAATCTGAGATAAATAGTAAGACAAATTAAGCACATGAAAGCTCAGTGTTGATCCACAAATATCCACTTCTACTATTCGCTGAGCAATCACGACTGTAAATGTTATTGCAAAATAAACTCACATTGAACATGTGCTCAAATATTTAACTTTGAAAATAAACTATTTGAAATTGTTAGCTACAATGCGCTTTGCCAAACTTAAAGATATTTTTGGCAAGCACGAACAATGCGAAATATTTCCAATGGAAAAAACGTAGGATCAATTATATGCAGTGTAGTTAATAAATATTTATTCGAGTATTACTTTGATTCTAATAAGTATTATAAAATATTATTATGTTCAATTTGATTTTGTGCAAGCCTGGTACCATTCATTAGTTCCCAAGGTTGTTGGCGTATTGACTAGTGGTTAGTATTCTTGTGCGAATATCTATGGGCAGTGGTGACCACTTACCATCAAGTGATCATGCTAGTCCGCCAACTTATTATAAATAAAAGATATAAATAAGTTAGTTATTTGTCAAGTAATTAAATCAGTCTTCATACTTTTTGTCCTTTTAAGTAGCTTTGGTTTTGATTGAATATCCGAAAAAATAAAAATCATAGGTATTCGGATATAATGCAGCTTAGTTTTTTTAAGCCTGTATCTAGTGACTTCAAGAAAAAGCTACTAAGCTGCATAATTATAGCATAGCTCGTAGGGTTGCGCCAATATATACAAGTTACGTGGGTAAGTGTTGTGGGTTCAGCTTGTGGTGACTGTGGAATTACACTCTCTTCTTAACTATGGAACCGAATCATGAAAATTTGTATTGACTTTGTCACGGGTGTACAACGAGAAATACGGGCTGGGAAATCTGACCAAAACTCCATCTTCGCGTTTGAGGGGAATCCGCTGGCGGAAAATAATAATACATAAAACGCGAAACGCTATATTGAACAAAAATAACTTGCTACAAGACTATTGGTTCACTAACAATGTACGAGATAAACAAACATTTACATTTTATTTACGAGGGTTCAAGTAATTGACCCTTGAAAAAATATCACCTAATAAGGGAACCCCTGTACGTAACTAATAGTTAGGGTCAACGACTTGGAAGTATATTTAAACGTAATTGTCTGCACTGTTTAGAAGAAAATTAGTTTCTTTATCACAAATTAGAGGAACGACATTAAGGTCTAGCGAATAGAACTTGTAGGTTGTAATTACAATAAAGGTCGTGGGTTCCTATATTTTGGACAAAATTTTCTCTAACTGGGAGATATATTTCTACAATTGTTTCTCATTTAAAATGCGTTTATATCTGAAATATTTTCCGTGCGTGAGCGTGTTTGCACATGTATAGCTAACCAACAGATTTCATTTATTGTATTATAAATGAGAGAGTTATTATCTTCTGTTATTTAGTAATTAAAATATTAGTAAATCACACTAAAACTAAACATTCAATGTTTTTTTTATTTATTTGTACACTTACAACATACATAATATAAAGCACTGAAAAAAATTAATTAGTTTGTGATCTTAACGTTTCTTATGTTTTCCTGTACTGATTGAATCAAAATAAATGAACACCTAAAATCTATTAACTATAATATATCTTCTGTTGTGTGTCTTCTTTTTTCGTATGTCATATATATTGTGATAGAAAGAGAAAAATCAGTGTTTAACTAAATAGCAATAAGCCATGACTATAATTAAGACCATTAGTTAACAGTAACAGCCTGTTAATGTCCCACTGCTGGGCTAAGGCCTCCTCTCCATTTTGAGGAGAAGGTTTGGAGCTTAATCCACCACGCTACGGAAACCACAATCCTACCACAGTAGGTTTCCTCACGATATTTTCCTTCACCATCAAGCACGAGATGAATTATAAATACAAATTAAACACATGAATATTCAGTGGTGCTTGCCCGGCTTGAACCCGCGATCATAGGTTAAGATTCACGCGTTCTAACTACTAGGCTATCTCGGCGTATATTAGTTAAATTAAATGAAATGTTTGAATATGATAGATTCATATAAATTATAATGGAAAATTATAATTGATCTATACTAAAAAAATCCTTTATCGTAACCGACTATCGCATTGGAACATATGTTTATTTTATAAAATAAACGTCCGCTAAGGAACTATTTTTATAATTTTTATCTTTAATTGTATTGTTACATGCCTTAAGTTTATAAGATTTTCTAAACTGAAATTTTCCATTCTATTTTGGTTGAATGTTGACAATAAAGCCCTTAAAACATTTCTACAAAATACAACCTTCAACTTGTTGAAAATGATCTTAGAAATTTACAGAATAAAATATTATGTTGGTTTGTAAATTCGAAACTTTGAAGTAGTACTCTAAAGTTTAATGTTTAAGCATTTGTATTTACAAAGTGCACAGTCCCTGTGGGCTGTGAGATAAAGCCTTACTATGACAAACTCAAATCCACGCTGAAGGGAAGTTACTTTTATTAAAAAAGGCGTATTTTTAAGGGTAAGACAGAAAAACCACTAATTTTCAGTTTTATAAAAGTCTAGATGAATGTTTGAGTAGAGTCTTCGAACAAACACAACGTGTATGTATACTTGCGCGTTTTAATAAGTCAAATGAAAGCAAAATATAAAACGACGAGCCGGTTGGCGTGGTTGGTGGATGCTTGCCTTTCACGCTGAAGGTTGTGGGTTCGATTTCCACCCAGGACAGATAGATATTTGTGTGCATGGACATGTCTGTTTATCCTGAGTATGGGTGTAATTATCTATATAAGTATATATTTACAAAAAGAAAAATAGTATATGTAGTATATCAGTTGTTCGGTTTTCATAGTACAAGCTCTGTACAAGCTTAATTTCGGATCAGATGGCTATGTGAGAAAAATGTGCCAGGATATTATTATTATTATTAAAAATATACTCTATTCAAAGGAGAAGTTCATTTTACGCAAGTGTAATTGTAGCTGCAAGTGTAAATTTTTAAATGAAAATACGTCTGTGTTGATACAATACTTTGATTGATTTTAGTCAGAAGACAAACCGACAAAATAATAATAGTCAATAAATACAGTTCAGTGTTTATCTTTTCCGATACACAATGGCAGTGTTCTGTGATTTAACATTTACATAGGCGTGGAACTATTGACGATCTCGTTGGTTAAGTTTATAAGACTGCTGATTGCTTTCTCTAGCTTCAAGTCCCTGGTTGGACAAATAAAAAGCCTATATAGCAGCCAGAAGTTTGGAAGTTGGCATATACATTTCTAGCAGCGCTTTCTTAGGTGTGTTGTCAGGTGTTAGTTAAACGATGTCCTTTTATGTACCCCTTACAACGTATGTTCAAACCTGTAACCTGTGTACTTCACAAGATCTGGTACTAAGCCGTCCAAAAATTATACATTTTTTAAAAAAATATTTCATGTAAAGTATAATCTTAGAAAAATACACCTAATTAGGAAATCTATTCCGGACGAAGTTGATCGTCCATTATTCTATCGTTTTGTTTTAAGAATCACTTTTAATTTTCAAAATTTTGCGGTATTGTGTTTCATAATAACTTGGTGATTCTTATTTGGAATTTTCAATTTCATCATTGATTTGATATTACAACGCAATAGTTCTCAAAATATTTTATTAAAAATACATAAAAAGAAAAGCAGAGTATCCATTTATATAAAGAATATTGGCAATATTTCTTTAAGTGACATTTGATCTTATGCCATTATTGGCCGGTCAATTAAGCAGCAAATATATACTCACTTTCTGTTACAGTTTCTCATATGCTTTCATCCTTTACCGAAGAAATGAAATAAAATAATAATCACACCAAGAAAAACTGGTCTTTTTTATTTTCGTTGCAATAAAAAGCTAATATCTTTCATTTTTTTATTCTACTCTTGTACCTTACACGCTTATGAAATATGCATTACGCCTGCATGTGGCTTGAGAAAGTCTACACATAGCCACATTGTTCCTTTCCTGGCGAGGCAGTTTTCTTTCATTCTTTGCTCCAAAAACTTTAATATGCCTTTCAAGTCTTGGCTCTTGTTGGTCGCGTTCATTTATAATTCTTAACACGTTAGCTATAAAGTATATAGTTGTATGTACGTCCGACGCGACAATACAAGCAGGCTTAACTCGCCCGTCGAGGTTAATAACGGCACTTGAAACGTTAAAATTAACAGCTATTATTTCTCGCAACGTTGTTGGGATATTTACGTTAAAATGTTGCGTAGGAATGCGTTTAAAATTTTATTTATTATTGTTCGCTGTGTATAATATTTGAATACTAATAAAAAATAACTTATTTCTGAAGTGTTGTTTGAACTTTATAAACAATAATGGAATATTAACATTATGTTATATATATTATATTATATATATTTAATATGTAATAAAGTTTTTAAAAAACAATTGTTTATGTAAATAATTCATTTTTTGTATTTGTTGTTGTATAGTATTTGTCATGGAGCTGGCCGCGATATGCGTGAGAGTCTATCTAATATAATACTAATTATAAATAATAAATAAGAGAAAATCTACTTCCATTTAGAAAGAAAAAGAAAGTGGCGCCCAACGTGGGCGTCTTACAACCGTTTCATTTTACTATTATTTGTTTCAATAAATAATAACATTAATATGTCATAACTTGTCTTCTATTGCTAAATTAACAAACAACTAAAACTATAATATAAAATATAATAATATATTTATAAAATAATCAGAAATTACTTCATAATATATTCCTCAAGAGCGAGAAGATTTAACCAAACCAAATTCGAGTACACTATTAGTTGGCTGAGCGTGGATTCGATAACAACAATTGTATTGCCAAAAGTTCGCGTTTATTATCAACTGCTTATGATAATAAGTTGGAGAGGCCTTTATGTGTTCTCTGAGGAACAATGTGAGTATTCTAATAATTTGGTCTGTGAAATAAAGTTACACAAAGCGAAACTAACCACAACTTTCTATGTTGAAGATCTTTTGCTAATATCGAATTAAGTTATTTTTTCGTCTGTTATAAGTTGACATAATGTTTATGACATTTGACCTTTTGGTGACCAATCTTAAAGAAATTTAACTGCCCAGGAAAGATTATAGTGACAGGTGAACTTTCTATACCACCACTCTCCAAATCTGATAAGACGACAATCCGGACTGGAGTGTAATACTGCCAATTTTATAACTTCAATAATTTTTTTATAAAAAAATCCGGGATCGTAACCTATGACCTCATAATGTGCAGCCTTATAAACTAAACAGTAAACTAACGAGGCAGTCAAATTGAATATATTAATAAAATTATTATAAGTCCATATAAATTGCTATTTATTCTTTCTACTAAATATTTAGGTACTTATCTTTTACTCGATATAAAAATAGAATTTCACAAGGTAGCAGATGCTATATAAAACTGTCTTGATAAAGAGGCTCAGCTTGGCAGACGTACAAAGACTGACCTCGGCCAGACAGGAAGAATTACATACATTGTTTTATTCAAACAAATCATCTCTTGGTCTATTCAGGTTAAGGTTTAAATTGAATATAAATTTCACTCTAGTCTTAAAATACAGGGTAGAAGAATGTTAGTTAAAATAAATGCTTTTACTTATCTAGGCCAAATGTAACGCGTTTTGAGACTACTTATTGTTTAAGTCGCGAATACGCATAGAAAATATTGTAATACCTACTAAATTAAATTTAACACCAAAAGGAAGAATATATAAGTATTCAGATAAGAATATTTTGCCAAATCATAATGTTACTCAATACAAGATGATATATGAGGATATGATATGATGATAGTATGAATAATTAAGTTTAATTAGAGTTTAATACGTACATGGCGTCAGAAAAATCGTCTAACGCTTTCATCCAGCCCCTGTTCCAAGTCATTAGTGTTAAGTTTCCAGTGCGTTGATGACATTTGTTGATTTATAGCGAACTGCTGTCTGAATGTAATTTATTTAACATCGCATAAGTAAATTTGAAATTATTTTGCAGTTTGACGTTTAAAATTAAGTGTTTTTAAGCAAAAAAAAAGGATATTAATGTTATTCCTGACATTGGTAGATTACAATTGTATCTGGTTTAAGCGATATTTTGTATGGATGGTACTGATTTTTATGTTAATTTATTAAATCACACGCGCGCAACAACACACAAACACACATTTAAACAAACATAAAGACAACAATACCATTCATATAGTCTAAGCGATACAATGTGCTTAAATTCCTATTGTTTTTTTTCAAATTTATTTTTTCGTTTAAAACTACTACTCTTATTTAGTTCGCTCCATGTTTTTAATGTTAAAGTACATTGTTGCCTTGTGTGAGACTTATTTTGTTGTCAAGTGTTTATGTAATGTGTGTATTTCCTAGTAAATGCATAAAAAAATAAAATTAAGAAAATAAATGAGTAAGTGATTATGAAAAAGTTAGGCTTTCTCTGTGACTTCTCGAAGTTAGATCAATATAACTTTGCATTTTTTTGGAACAAAAAGTTTAAGCTACAATGGCCACTTTTACAAAAACTCGTTATTAGCGAAGAAAGGGAATATTTTTGGCGCGGCAGAAATGTACAAAGCAAAACTTTGACTTTCTAAATGAATTATTTCATTGGAACTGACATTTTTGGTATAAATGGAAAAATTTTGAAGCATCAACAACAGATTTTTGTATGATGCTCGTTTCACATGAACTAGTCTTGAAGTCTTTATCAAAAAGTAGACGAAACTTCAGAAATATGAAATTATTATTTCATGGCGTTACAAAAAACTTAAATAATTCAAATTGCTTAATTCTAATACCTGGTCATCCCGGTGTCCCATAAGGAATTTTTAGTGGATTCCCTGAGCTTGGCTGAATCTAGCGACTGAATTATTCTTGATCATGTCGAATTCTTTGCCGTCTTATTAGATAATGAGATTTAAGAAAAAGACAGTTCACTTGTGTTGCTCACCCACGTGTACAATAATATCTTTTGAGGAGTTGACTATGCGCTCTTGTTCTCAAGGCCATGACAATTCATATTTCCAGCTAAAAATATATACTATATATGTTAATATTTATAAAATAGATAAAATAATAACGAGATAAATCGTTCAGATATATCGTTAAGTGGGATTTATGGATTTCGGTAACATTAAGCGGCCTCGGTGAGTTGCCTCACTCTATAGACGTACAGTCTTTGAGTTGTAGGTCATGAAATCAATTCGTTACTTTTAATATACATAGGAATTGGAAATCATTAACTCCACCGTGAGTTTAAGTATTTAGCAGACAGACTTGTTTTAGGATTTACTACCAGTAAAATTGTTCATATCAAATTAAAATTATTTATATTATTATTGGTTCAATATAAAATAAAATACAATATTTCGTTAATGAAATATGAATATTAACAGTGCTCAAACAACGCTGAGTTTCATCAAACAAAATATATATACACATATATGTGCATAATTTCACTGATCCACTTAGCAATCTTTATATTCTTTTATCTCAAGTTATATACTTTTTATATTCACTTACCCTAATAAATTCATATCGGAAAACATCAGATCAGCGAAATGTGTTATTGAACAATACTTTTATGGAAATAAATTTGGACGGGTTACTAGGAAAGTTCTCGCTGATTTTTCTTTGTAATATCCATATGCCGAACTACTGGAACTGACATTAAATCTTGAAATGACAATTGAAAAGTGCTTATAGCGCGATATGAATGAAATATATTTAGAAACCCTTTTCGCTTCGAAGTTTATATTGTATGGGTATATATTAGTAAAATGTTTGTCAATTTATCGAAAATTTCTTATTTCTCTGGATAAAGTATAAATTCATTTAATAAATGTTGCCTATCGATTTGAAAGTTGCAGGTTTGATACTCCCTTGGAATTGGAATTTTACTTCGCGGTAGGGCTATATATAAATAGAATGTACTTTATTATATACCACAGGATTTAAAAAATAACATAACACATCTATACACTCTAATTAGCATACAACTTTGGGCCTTATATAGCGGTCTCTTCAGGCAACCAACCTGTGCAAGCCCTAGATACCCTTATTCATAGCATATTCTACTGCCAAACAGTAATACTTAGTATAGTTGTGTTCTGCTTGAAGGGTGAGTAACCGGAAAAACATCTTGGTAATGTAGGGGATGGTAAAAATTTCTTACACAACTAATGTCTGTTGGCTTGTCAATTGGTCACCATCGGGTGGCATATTTTTCAGTCTGCCTAACTTTTTGAAATAAATAAAGGAATAATATTGATATAAAAAGAAATCACCCGGAATGTCGTCACTTGTAAGTTCTGTCGGCAAAGTTTCCCAGAATGCTAGCTTAGTTCGCGGACTACGAACTACTAAACTCGATAGTTTAAGAGAACGATACACATTGTGTGTTTCGTTTCAGTAATTTAGTACCCATCGCCGGCTCTATTTGAGACCACTTCAATATAAAGAAAATTGCTTGAAATTATTTAAATAAATATATCCATATAATTACTTGAACATTGTCAAATATTTAGTTTAATGCATAAAGATTAATCGGATGATTTTGTCAATAAAGTGGTCAAAAAAAAATTGCTATTATGAAAAAACATCGTAACCACTTTTTGTCTTTGTATTCATCACATGAAATATACAGTGGTTTTTTTATGTTATATGGCAAATATTTCTGACCGATTTTGGTCACGACGACTATTATAAGCGGAGAACATCAAACTTTACAGGCTGCTTAATGTGAGCGCAAACAGAGCACTCTCTATTTCACACTCATGACCCGATGAGACAGTAATCTGACAGGGCCGGAGTTCAGGCGCAGGCCAAGTTCGAAAGGCATATAAAGGCTTTACAGACACAGACACGGAAGTGTTAACACTCTCAACTACAACTTTAGACTGCTACTAAGAGTTCCTTTTCAAAAGCTTACTAATTACTTTTCATTGAGCTAACTGGGACTTTGATACCAGGATGTCGAGGTCGGTAGACGCATGAGTTAGGTAGTAAAAAAACTGCAGCCTGTAGCTAATTTTAGGCCTCTTTTTTTTTAAAGAAACAGCTAGTATTTTTTTAGTGGGAACGATAATAGGCCAAGCGTTCAGGATAGAATCTGCTACGTATATTTGAAATTACATGAAATTATATACATTAAATATCATACTTATAAAACAAAGTAATTTCAAGGTATATCTTACGAGCATAAATATTATCACAGCCTTACTTATTTACAAAGCACACGAAATTAACCTTGATTATCGGTTGACCGATGCGACCGCGACGCTATATCGTAAATTATGTAAATACCGTAAATTCTGTAAAGTCGAACCCGATACTGCTTGGTCATAAATAAGGCTGACATACGACCGTTTATTGAATAAGCGAAATATTTACAGCGACGTAATAAATATGTCGGATTTTCTTAACACGTCATTAAAATTATGGGCGAGCTATCACCGAGCGCCGGCGTGTCAGGGTAGCATTATCAGGCAGGTAACCTTTGTAAGTTATAAAAAATAACTTTATTTGGTTTTACAATGTTTTTTTTTTATATAAAAATGCTTGAAAGTTCACTCTGCAGACTGATATATCACTTTAAGAAGTAAAGAATCATTTGACTTGTGAATAAACACTGGCTCGCTTTTCGCCTTTATATAGATGTTAAGCGATATAATTTGGTGAGTTTTCCCTAAGTCCTAGTATAAGTAAAAGAAGGTTTCAGTTAAAATTTTGCTTCGTATCGCCTTAAAAATGCTACGTACATACATACGTATCTTGTCTAACGGAAATTTCTAAACATATTCACGCTATAAGGATTAATATATCAAATCTTTTGCAATATCTATCTGATGCTGATCTCGGTCATTGACACCAAATTTATAGCTTAATAGGAATTTCTGCAACGTAAAGATGTTCATAAATTATTATGGCCCAGATTGTCCTGACGCAAACTTATCATAGTTTTTATATGAATATATTATATGTGTTTGCTATTAAGTTCGAATATAAACCGAGACATAACTTTTATGAAAGTACCGTAGATGTTTTTATAATCTTCTAACATGAAATTTGGAATTCTTGTATATAAATTTATTTCGTTTATTTTGGAAACTGATCTAACGATTTGGCTCGAATTGTGTATTTAGATAAGGTTTTGTTTTTTGAGCTTTTATATATAGGCGACTTTCCTAAAAAATGCTATTTTTAGAAAAAAAAAAACATTTTATTACAACTATTATAGCCGAGTAGGTCGCTAAGGTACTGTTATTAAAATCAATGATAGCCATTTTTGTACAGATTTCAAACCAGTATCATAAAAGCTATTGTGAAATAACAAAATGGAAACTCATTGCAGAACACTATCGTCTAAATAATGCAAGATAATGATGATTGATTATTATGTGAAATTCACTTATCTGTCTATAAACGATAAATGCATCGATGTAGCGTGATACCTTAGGTCTATTTTCATAGTGAGTCACTAGTGATTTCTTACGGAATACCTACGGAATTTTTTATATTTTGCATTTTTTTGTATTGTAAACTTGACGGTAGCTAGATTTTATTTTTAGAATGTATATAGGTCTCGTCTGACTTTTATTACGGCTTATAATATACGAGCATGATTGGTAATTGATACTATGATTTAATGTTGGTAAAATTATGTTTTTGAAGTAATAACAATATTTAATATATATTTTTACACTGCTTTCTTAGGTAAGCAATATAATGTCTGTGTTTATAGGTAACAGCCGACTATTCTACATATTCACATATATAATATAATTTTAAATAAATATGTAAATACATAATACATACTTTTATATATAATCCTTGGACTCGGGGCAAGGAGATCGGGCTGGTCACAAAATATAAGAACATATCTTAACTTACAAAAAATGCTGAAACATTCGTTGATTCCGTGTCTTTTTAACTTACCTGAAAAAAAATGAAACATTAATTAATATTTATTTTATAATAATCATAATTAAAATGAAATTCTGCCACATGTGTATTCCACCAACCCGCATTGTGGAGCTGCATGGTGGAATAAGCTCCAAACCTTCTCGTCAAAAAGGGAAAAAGCCTTAGCCCAGTAGTGGGACATTCGCGTGCGGTTACGATAAAATAAATAATTAAAAAACATATATAATAATGATTAATTTTGCTGGAACGCTTTATTTAGACAGAGTATACTAGTAAGTATAAAACATCATATAGTCTTATTGACAATGTTTAATTGCGTATGTTGGATAATATTACATTCCTGAATCGCGGAGGCGAGATATTCGCTACTGGGTAAATAGACTAAAACGAAGTAATAATATATGACCGACTGAAAGCACTTCCTTGTCTCATTCACCATTTGATTACTCAAAAATACATCGGGCGGAACATACTAAGAATGCAAATGTACAGATAGATCCTCTAGATTTACTCTCAAATAATTAAAAACTAATGTAACTTTTTTGTAAAATTCTGATTACATACCAAGGCTTAAGAAAAATTAGGCTTGATGTGACAAGTGTTAAGCTTCGCTCATGGATTTAAATCTATTTTGTTTTATAGAATAGTAAGGCGGTACAGCATGTGGGCCACCTGATGGTAAATGGTCACCTACGCCCATAGACATTGGCATTGGAAGAAATGTTGACCATCGCTTACATCACCAATGTGCCACCAACCTTGGGAACTAAGATGTTATGTCCTTTGTGCCTGTAATTACACTGGCTCACTCACCCTTCAAACTGGAACACAACAATAGTAAGTACTCCTGTTTTGCGGTAGAATATCTGATGAGTGGGTGGTACCTACCCAGTCGAGCTTGTACAAAACTCTACCACCAGTTAATTAACCACTGCTTACAATATTAATCCGTCACTGACAACATGGTCGATGATATGTCTGCCAAATAGTTCCAAATAAACGTATTTTATGTTACCTCTTTTATATTACCTAAGCCAAGTCATAATATCATAGAAATCCTTATTAATGTGTCTAGATTCACTTTATGGTTCTTTGTTATTGTCTTAAGATTATTAAAACCTTTCGTAGATTTCTTGTAACAAAAATCGTCAACTAAACCGTGTGTATTGATTAATTATATATTACCTATGTATGGAATGTAGGTTGAATAGGTTAAAATAAGTTAAAATTGAAATATGAAAAGATTAAGAATCATTTATTATATAAAAAATAGAGTCGGTTTTGGTTAAGCGCATCGCAGAGTATTATTAAATATGACTTACGCGTGTTAATTCTTAACTTTGCCTATTAATAAATTTAAGTTTTAAGTCAAAAATAAGCGATATATAGGTAAAAAGAGATAGCATTGTGAACACGTGATTATACAAATGATAAAATAGTATGGAGTTTAGTATTTGTTAATTTAATAAATTTAATTGTATTTGATCGACTGCAATTAATAGGATGAGTAAGAAAGAGCAAGGACTGAGTTTTTGCCGGTGATGGCTTTGCATTTAATTCAATACTGTAACATGACAACTCACAAGTGCCCTTATCAGCTTTTTTGAATTGAAAATAATTTTTCTATTTATTTATGTGCATTTGAAAGTATATATACATATATTAAACGATATTATTTATCTCTCAGATCTAATCATAATCGCGACTACAGCTGGTCTGTGACCAGAAACGTTGAGGTGCACTTCAGCTATGTTTTTGAGTGGTATCCCAATTTGTGTCACATCTCTTTACTGGAGTGTTGTTATTTTTTTGTATTAAATTTTGTTTGTAACAACTCTCTTATTTTATTTAATATTTCATCACATAATACAAATTATATATATTGTACTAAAAGCGATCTTTGGGACTATATCAGCCACTCTTACGAAGCACAAAAGAAAAAATGTCAGAAACAAGTTTAAAAAAGATAATTTAAAAGACAGTATAAACCAATCTTACAGATAATTTGGCATCTTCGCCAAATAATTTTAAGAATATTTAAGTCATTCTGTTTCCCTTGCTCGCTTTCGGGCGCCTTGCCGAAAATTCAATTGTGCAAAGTAATATATTTGTCGTATTAGAATAAGATAATGTTGAAAATCTGAATAGTATTTGGTAATCTGTTTAAATGTTTTGATTTTTGAAAAAGTATGAAATATTGCAGATTTTTAAATTTAGAATGCATCGTAAAAATACCCCGGAGGTAACAACAAACATATAAATAACGTAAAAGTCCGTTAATATACATACCACTGTAGGGCCGCGACCTCCTCTATGAACGACATACTAAAGAGATCGTGTGTTCCGATTCGGACAAACATCACTAAAATTTTAATTGCTTATTTTATCAATATTCAAACAGGCTACTTTAAATTTGTTGTTTTACAATAAACAAAGATAGTCAAACAATAAAAAGTGATGAACCGAAAATCCCTAACGGAAATACGAACGTGCTTTCTCGAGGCACAGGAGTATAAGCCATTACAACTTTCAGACTCCATTCTACAACTAATAATTTCTCGACGGCGAAGCAGTCAAAGTATTCCGATGTTTGCTAGATAGATAAACACATAGTATAGTTTCACAATTTCTAGCATATCTAGATATGCTAGAAATCGTAGCAACTTCCTGATACAATTGGCACGAAAAAGCTTAATACCCTCTAATGGTTCTAACAATGCCAATCAATAATGATCCTTATTCTGTTAAACGAGTGAAGCAAGGCCGTATCACTAAAATACAGATAAAATAAAATATATAGTTTTCTAAGAGCTCACAAAATCAATTTCACATGGTGTCCCCGCGGCGCACCCTGGGGGAAATCAAAAGGTCAATGTACTATCTCGAAGATAAAGCAAACGATTTGGAACATTTAAAGACTTGAACTGATTTAAAAAGGTTACTATTAAGTTCAGACGTGTAAACTGTTTATATGACCTTATCTCCTATCAAATGACTTTTAACCTTTCATAAGATTTAAGGTTCACTGGGGGTGGTTTAAATTTGTTTTTATTATACTCGATGTGATTTAAAACGATTTATACAAAAACATAACACGTTCAGCAGATAAAACATGTGATTTAAACTCTTAGATTTTGAATGAGAAATGTGGTTAATTTTCGAAGAACACTTTGTAAGATGCATTTGTGTGGTGTAATAGTATTGGGCATATACCATGTGTATCGTGCAATAGGGAATTGAGCCTAAGCATCTACAGCACTAACTAGCTTACGTCTTCCATAGGCTACCAGTTCCTAAATGCACCGGGGAGTGTCGTCCACACTTATATGTATGATGATAGAACTCACAAAGAACACAAATTACAGTTTTTATGAAAGCGCACTGTGAAAATATCGAGGGTAGATCAACGCATATGGCGGTGTAGTCGCGCGTCTATACAATAGGAACGTTTCCATTCGGTTTCCTCTATTTTGAATAAAGAAAGAACTCATTTACATATACACCAAAAATGATCTTAAAAAACACTATATAATATTCTAAAAATTTTGTTGTCTTATAAATAAAAATAAAAATCAATAATTACATTTGTATTATATTATTAAAGCACTCTAATATTTTCTTTATTCTTCTTTAAATATTACGTATAAGAAAAGGAATTACATATAGCGTCGAAATGACTGTATCAGACTAGACTTTATAAAAGTGCTTATTGAAGCCGGGAGAATATTTACAGCTAAACGTAGAATCAGAATTAAAAAACTAGTAATTAATTTCAAAAAGGTCACGGATGCTCTTAGTTGGAGAAATAGTAAGTATTAGTATATTTAGTATTTTAATAAAGAAATATATGAAAGTAAATACCATGAAGTCCTAATCGAGTTACAAAATCTTTTTTTTTTATAGAATAGAAGGCGGACGAGCATATGGGCCACCTCATGGTAAGTGGTCACCAAACGCCCTTAGACATTGGCATTGTAAGAAATGTCAACCATCGCTTACATAGCCTAAGCGCCACCAACCTTGGGAACTAAGATTTTATGTCCCTTGTGCTTGTAATTACACTGGCTCACTCACACTTCAAACCGGAACACAACAATATCAAGCATTACTGTTTTACGGTAGAATATCTGACGAGTGGGTGGTACCTACCCAGGCGAGCTTGCACAAAGCCCTACCACCAGTACAATAGCAAGTATTGCTGTTTTGCAGTAGAATATCTGATGAGTGGGTGGTACCTACCCAGGCGAGCTTGCACAAAGCCCTACCACCAGTGCACCAAATCAAATAAGTATCAAATAAGTATTTCCAAAAAAACAATTGTCATATTAATGACATGATATCTTCGACTTAGTAGAATGAAGACAGCTCGCAAATTGATACTGAATATATTTCATCTGGGATTTATTGCTTGATACATTAATATATCATGACAATAGATCTTAGTGACACTGGCTACTGTCTTCATAACTCAGGAATGTATTTCGGGCCGATAAGAGCTGGTATAGTTACAATATTGTGATGGAATTCAAATGGAATTAATTATACTGGCGACAAGTTTCTTAGGCTTTGATGAAGGTTGGGCAGCAGGTGATAGACAAAATCAATCTATAATAATATATTAGAGCCCAGTGATTAATTTGTGTTTATAATTAATTTTGCGCTCGGTGAAATTAAATGTCGTGACAAAAAACGGTATATTTCGGACGAATGTGTATCCACTTTAAATCAGCGTAGCCACTTTGAACCAGCGTGGCGGAATGAGCTCCAAAACTTCTCTTGAAACTGCAGTAAGATATTAAATGGCTGTTATTTTAAATAACTATATTAATTCTTCGTTTACTCGTATGTTTTTTTTTTGGATTTTTTATGGGATTGCTCGACCTTATGACAAGTGATTATCGCTGCCCATGATCATTAGCAGAACCAGAGAAACTACCAACGCGCTGCCGGCCTTGGAGGTATACATTTATTTGCCATTACACACATTATCATAAAAATCTTAATTAAACAGTTTTCTAAGAACTAGGCCCTGAGTTACAAAATTACAGAGTATTTATATTTTGAAGATCCTCCACGATGAAACGAACTTAAGAATAGGAGTCGCGAATAAAATAATCTTGGCATAGAGAATAATACCAAAATTTGCGATGCAGCAGAATGTGAACTCGATGCACTGGGTCACTGCCAATTTAACTGTTACCGAATATCTATTATTGTGATTTAATACTTAAGACCTTGGCTTTAGTATTTTTATGTTAATTTTATTATATAACTTATAAGAAATGGTAATTTGAGTTATTGTTTTCCAATTGACCAAAATCAAAATTAAATGAGTTTTTATTTACTTAAGCATGAATCTAGAGATTCATGCTGACATTCACAGGCTGTTCCGTTACTTCAAAAAGTACAACCACTTTCGAATCGTTCAACAGCACAACCGGTTCTAATCAAGTGAGAACAGCCGACAAGAAGTACAGTAGTAACCCTTTTCCACTGACTTAATAAAAGACTTACAGTACAGTACAGTAACAGCCTGTTAATGTCCCACTGCTGGGCTAAGGCCTCCTCTCCCTTTTGAGGAGAAGGTTTGGAGCTTATTCCACCACGCTGCTCCAATGCGGATTGGTAGAATACACATGTGGCAGAATTTCAATTAAATTAGAAACATGGTTGCCTCACGATGTTTTCCTTTACCGTTAAGCACGAGATGAATTATAAACACAAATTAAGCACATAAACATTTAGTGGTGCTTGCCCGGGTTTGAACCTACGATCATCGGTTAAGATTCTCACCACTAGGCCATCTCGGCTTCATAAAAGACATAGGTTAATAAAATATTAATATTTATTCCGTCTGCGTAGGGAACGCCCAATCATCACATATTCTACCGTTAAATAGCAGTTTTGATCTGCGTGTGTATATAATATATAAAGTAAGTAGCTCTGACTGTTTGTTTGACTCTCTGTCTGATACGCTTTCACGTATTTTTGTGTTTTCACTTGAAGGCCCTACCACCAACTGTACAATTTGAATAAGTGTACCATATTATTATAAAATTATAAAGGTTACATGAGAATGGTGGCAGGGCTTTGTGCAAGCTCGTCTGGGTAGGTACCACCCACTCATCAGATATTCTACCGCAAAACAGCAATACTTGTTATTGCTCTGTTCCGGTTCGAAGGGTGAGTGAGCCAGTGTAATTACAGGCACAAGGGACATAAAATCTTAGTTCCCAAGGTTGGTGGTGCATTGGCTAAGTAAGAAATTTTCAACCATCGGGTTGAATGAACATTTCTTACAATGTCAGTGTCTAAGGGCGTTTGGTGACCACTTCCACCATCAGATTGCCCATATGCTCGTCCGCCGTCCTATTCTATAAAGAATGTTAAATAACATTTTTTTATGTACATAGAAAAACATGACGTCCTCAAAGAGTAGCCGGTCTCCATCCGGATGATGGAAAGGATTTTAACAATACATACATCCAAAAATGTTCAGGAATTTAAAAGTTATGTTGTAATAAAGAAACTGACATACATAAATACGATTACATACATGAACCGTTAAAATATTACACTCCTTTTTAGACAGAGGTGTAAAGATTAGAATTCTTTATTAAAGTTTTAACGGTATTCGCCCTATGGGTTATGCCATATTAACTTCACTTCACTCCACTTAGAAACTGTATATGTGTGCCTAAGTGCGTGTAATGTCACTATAATTCACTTGTGTATAACGCTGAGTGGTTCCAAGGGAATAGTCTCATTAGGAACTTGTTACGCTTGTTAATCTTTCGTCATATATTATTAATATAACAGAGGACATTGCAATCCTTACTGTTAATATGAAAGTGACGTTGTTTAATTGTTTCGAGTCGTAACTACTTAAACATTCATCATGAAATGTTGCATTCAGGAGTACAGAAAAGGACATAGGATACTCAACTCTTAGGCGAAGTCGCGGGCAAAAACTCGTAGTATTTAACTGTCGAACAGTGAAAAAACTCACTGCGTATCTTTATCGTAAAATTTTGAACAACGAATTACTGCGATACGTGATTTCGATGCGTTTATTTATCGGTATTAATATTGTAAATGCGAAAATAGCTCTGACTGATTCTTTGTCTGTCCGTCTGTTTTGCTTTCATGTATAAACTGCTGAACCGATTTTGATGAAATTCGGTATGAAGCAACTTTTAACCCCAAGGAAGGAAATAGATTACGTTTTTATACCTAAAACGTAACCCAGCGGGTAATATATTATATAAATACACATTACACTGAAACTCGATTTACGATTCGAGTCTGACTAGTAAACGTCGAAGCTTTCAAAAAGCAATAACATATTCATGAAACCGTATACAATACATTATAATATTTCAAGAATTCATGTAGTCAATACGTAAAACGTATTTTATTTACCAGGACAGTTTCTTTGGTCGATTTTACGATGCAATAAATGTTACCGCAGGTGCGTTGTATTGCTTTGATGGCGATTTTACTGCCGGGAATCGAACTGGTGAACAAATAAACATAGCACTTTTATATTCTGTTTATAAAAGTCGATCTTTTTTGTTTAAATTGCGAGCGTTAGTCGGAGGATCGTATGTAATAAAACTATTTTTTTTTCCGTTCCGTATTTTTTTTATATAACTTTATTCATCAAACTCATAATTAACCATTTTAGACGCTTATGAAACTCATTGTTAACGTCTTGTGACGAAAGTTATATATTTTTGAAACGATTTATTCGTAACTTCGTTTTGATAGGTTCTGTTCCATTCAATATCCAATATGGCGGTTTACTGTCAATATGTTAATTTCCGTGACGTCATATATCTCGCATCGCTTTTACGGGTAAGATGAATCTAATAACTCATTTGTTAAGTAAATATGCTGTAGAACGTGCTAAAGAACATAACCTTTCTTTAACGCAGTCGAGAAATTTTTCTGTCTGTTATGATTTCATGGCTAAACACTGAACCAATTTTAATGAAATTTGGTATCAAGTTGGCCTAAGCCCTAAGGAAGGTAAAGACTACTTTTTATAGCTAACATCTGACAACCTGACAATATCCCTTGACAATTACTAGACATATGAATTAGAAAAGCGACACATTTATTCCAATAAATATAGAACGGTATAGATTCTAATTCTCAACAAAATATATACACAACACATTATGATTACGACACGGTCGCTTAAGACCAAATGCATCACACCAATTTTACCTCACACTCGGGTACACAGCGTAATTGGCAAAGCATCTTATGAAACTCCCGAGTTTCAAGTCCTGAGATTTCGTTATTTTTAATTTGATACTTTCATATCGTGTTTTGAAACGTGAATTAATTAGTAATAAATTGATGCTTAGAGCTAAGGGTTCATAAGGATACATAGGGACATTTCGAATTTATATTGACGCCTATTTCCAACACTCGGCCTTTAGCTTTGTCATATTCAATATCTTTTCATTTTCTCATTCGAACTTAAGCCGTATAGTATAATTTATTAAATTAAGAAGAACTAATATGTGCATACGAATTATTTCCGCGTGGAATGGCGGCAAAATGGTAGCAGCATTTTCCCGCTGAATCGCAATTCCGATTCTCTGGGCGAAAAATAAACCAGCCTTCCTATAAGGCAATAAGGGATGTTATAAGTTTCAAAAATATTTTTACCTACGAGCCATGTTTTCCAACTACACATATATATAGTATATTCTGCACAAATTGCTACCGAAGCTTCACTATAATTATAATAAAAATTTCAAAAACTGGTATCAAAATATCTAAATTAAGCAGTAAATAATATTAGGCTCTTTATTTATTTTTGCGCAATACATTTTGAATAGCGTCATGGCTTAAAGTGACGAAGGTTTTGTGACGCTCTGATCGCTTGTTCCGCTCGACTGAACATGAACCCGCTTTTACACGATAAAATTATATATAAAAAAGAAATAATTATCCTTATATTCATATTATAAATAGCTCGTGAGTTATTTTTGGATAAACAAGATTTTGGACCCTTTGACGGTACGTGACATAAAATAATCTAATGGTAAATGGCAGTATGAGAACGGTAAACCACTTCTTACATCGTCTATGCTTTTTTAATAAGACCTACCATCTATCTGGACGGCCGCCTGATGGTGAGTGTCAGTATCGTCAGTGCGGTACCAATCTTGGGAACTAAGATGTTATGTTCGCGCCTGTAGCTACAATTATTTATTCGCCTTGCAAACCGGAACATAACAATACTAAGTATTGCTGTTTAACAGTTGAATATGGGAATACGTGGTAAGCATACTGATTTAGTAACGTTAAAAGTTTAAAGTTTACTTCCAATAAAAATCTTTTCAATCAATCATTCATCAAAATTCACTCGTGGCTTTGTGCAAGCTCGTCTGGATAGGATATTCTACCGCAAAACAGCAGTACTTGGTATTGTTGTGTTCCGGTTTGAAGGGTGAGTGAGCCAGTGTAATTAAAGGAACATGGATATAACATCTTAGTTCCCAAGGTTGGTGGCACATTAATGATGTAAGCAATGGTTAACATTTCTTACAATGCCAATGTCTATGGGCTTTGGTGACCACTTACAATTAAATGATTTGTTTGATTCTAGACTTAACATTTTTATAAGATATTCAAATAGCACATCGTGTTAACGGTGTTGCTAAGAGGGCCCACCGGTCCAGTAATCATAAACCGAACCGCTTATCATATTTATTCTCTTTTCATGAGTGTTTCGCTCATATCGACTAACCGACCGTAAAGCCTCGCTATGTAAATATATTACACACTTGCTAAATATATAACAGAGTTGAGACATAGAATTGAATCGATTAGAAGTGGCGTTAAGGTCTTTTTAAAACGAAAATATATTTAATAATCCGAAATAATATTATAAGTTCGAAAGTTACTTTCGAACTTATAATATTATTTCTTGCTTTCACGTCTTAACTTCTCAACCGATCAACATTAAATTTTGTACACACATTGTTACGGGTAACAAAACAATATACGTGGTGCTTAACACCATCAAAACAGGACCAGCAAAGCCAGGGCTGACAAATAGGCTACTTGATGGTAAGTGGTCACCAATCCCCATAGAAGATAGTAACGTAAGAAATATAAACCATTCGTTCAATCACCAATGCGCCACTAACCTTGAGAACTTATCATTTTCATACCATGAAAATCATAAAAAAACTAATTGCATACCAATGTTTGCGGTTTGAAATTGCAATTATTTTTTTATACGATTTCTTATACTTGAAGCGATGTGGTATTTCCAACTTCCACTATTCTAAGTTCCAGCCATAAAGATATTTCGACGAAATGTTTTACGACAAACAGTAAAGAGTGAAAATTACACAATGTACAATACTTGAAATATATTTGTAACAATAGATACATTATATACTTTATAGACTAACGCCAGTTATCACATTTTCAGTTGACCGAGTTTAAGGCTGACGGGAGTATTCCGTTTGTATGAAAGTTAGTATTGCTAGCACCGCCGTTTCATCCTCTGGCTTGGTCGTTGCGTAACTCAGAATTTTTGTAATTATTTAGATTGAAACATTGCCGCATTTTAGGATTTTCTATATAACAACAAAAAGCAAGCAGTTTAGGATTTTCCATATAACTCTCAGCTATAAGCTTTTTAAATCTTAATTCGTAATTTAGTTCAATGTGAAATATCTTTTAGTGCACCTTGGTGGTATGTAATAAATTATTTAAAAAATATAAATTATTTTACTCCGCAATTATTCATAGGTTTTCTTTGATTATAACTCAATGTTGATCTTACTGGCCTTTATACCGTCACAGCGCGAGAGGTCGAATACTAGACTCCGCCTTAATTACTATCCATAGTCAGCGAGTTACGGTTTATCGCACGCGTACACATTATAACGCAATCTAGGAATACGATAAGCGCCATCTATCTTATGGAACGGAACTACATATTTATTAAAACTACCAATAATACTCATACTACTCAATACCAATTGAAATATACGTCTGAAACATATACTCGTATCGAAATAGTCATTTTGTTTTTATTGCATACCTGTTTACATATGAAAAAAGCACAATTCTAAGTGTTGATTTTGCTTTAATAAATAATACGAAAATGTATTCGTTTCAAAAAACAATGTGGAAATCAAATTCTAACATCAACTAAACCTAAACAAACATTCGTAAGGCCATTATAAATATCAGTCACAAAGTTTCTTGACCCTAGCGACAAATATAAACCAAACTCCTAGAAAAATAAATCAAATTACAGCCCAAGAAACCCCAACTGCTTAGCAAACTTACCCTCGACTTAGGGATAAGTTTTTTTTAAGCCGTATCGTACATAAGTTTTATTTAAATTAATTAATCATAAGCTTAAACAAAAGTATAAAAATTTCTTCAGGACCTTAATGAGATTTACGAAAGGCAGCAAATGTCCAAAATATAACTTAATTTTGACGAGCCGGTTGGCGTGGTTGGTAAATACTTGCCTTTCACACCGAAGGTTGTGGGTTCGATTCCCACCCAGGGCAGACATGCACACGCATGAACATGTCTGTTTGTCCTGAGTCTGGGTGTAATTATCTATATAAGTATGTATTTACAAATGAAAATTAGTATATGTAGTATATCAGTTGTCTGGTTTTCATAGCACAAGCTTTGTACAAGCTTAATTTGGTATCAGATGGCCGTGTGTGAAAAGTGTCCCAAGATATTATTATTATTATAATTCACTATTGTTTTTCATCGTGTTTATGCCCGTCCCAGTAATGATAATTTTGTTTTAAACAAACGAATAATTGGATAATTTCCTTGACTTCTTAGGAAAGATTGGTTGCTCCTGCTATCCCCCTAGGAATGGATCCCGGAAAGGTTGGCCAACCCTCGGGACGTCACAGTAGTATAAGCAAGCGATCCCGTACCGCACCACGAAGAGACGCAACGGGCACTGGAATTTAGTGGGTATTGCGGTATACTTGGCATCGGAGAGTCCCATATACCCCCAGATTATATGGAGGAAACGCGTAAAAAAAGGGTTTAGTTGTAAGCAGAAATATCACTTGACAAACTCACTTTACGTAGATCTGTAAACATTCAACCGAGCCATATCAGCTGTGCTACAAACGACGCTAATATAAATATGCACGAGAATATAAGCATGTTTTGTTGTAGGAACGTTACGTTACTTTTTCTTGTCTTCATATAAAAGTAATGGAACTATTGCGTGCTCGCTCGAGTCATGAAAATGTGTCACGATATTTCTTTCCAATATAACCTTATATCTTACACATGTTGTGTCCTCGACGTTGTCTTTGTAATTTAATTTGTGAAGATAAAGTTCTTATAACTTTTACCAAAATCTCAAAAATATTTTAATGGTATTAATACTATATATATATATATATATATATATATATATATATATATATATATATATATATATATATATATATATATCAGCCGAGACACCATACATATTCACATATATTCTAACGCCAAACAGCAAAATAGTATTGTGTTTCGTGAGCCAGTGTAACTTATGGTACAAGGGATATAAAATCTTAGTTCCTAAGGTTGGCGGCGTATTGGCAATGTAACGAATGGTTAGTGTTTCTTATAGTGCCAATGTCTATGGTTGGTAGGGGCCACTTACTATCAGGTGGACCGTTACGTAACAATAAAAAAATGACAGGGAAATCCCGAAATTTGTTACTTATGCTCATGTTTTTACTTTATAAATATAATATATTGTTTCCGTATTCAATACAAATAATGACGTCATATTATTTATGATTTAAAAAATCCAACCAAAACCAAAATGCGCCATTTCTATAAACTGACAGACTTATGGTATAAATTCTCATACAAAAATAATCATCACAAAAACAGTACGTATATAATACAAAACAAATGGCCTCTTAATAAAAATACTAATATCGCGAATGTGAGTAAAATGATGTTCGTTATAAATCATTTGCGACGCATGTGTCGTGTCCTTCGACTAATACTCGGGTTTTAGCGGGCTTTATAACATCGGCGACAAACAGTACACTTTTTATATGAAGTTAGTCAGGTAAATGGCCTAATGTTAAGTGGTTTTATAACCCAGAATGTTGATTTTAAGTCCTGACCAATTTGCCTGTTCGCCTAACTATTTTAAATAAGAAAAAAAAAAACCAGGCGGGCGTTAGCTCTTTATGGAATACGAGTAAATTAAATTGACTAAGATTTATTTTAAATTTAGAACACCTTTGCAATAACTTCCTTAAATTTAAAACTTTGCCAATTGTAATGTACTGTTTCTGATAAGTTTACTGATTGAATTGATAAATTCTTATTAAAGAGCGTTTTTGTACCTGCGAGTTCATCTATGTGTACATTGTGGTTGCTGCGTAGTTGCGGCGAATCAGTAAATAGCCCATAAGTATCTTAATATCAATATTAATGTCATTGCCTATCTCGTTGTTCTAGCTCTTAGTTTAAAGCCGCGGGCTATAAAATTTATTGTGTTTTAAGTTAAGAAATACTCAGTAGCAGCTGGTTAGAGAGCTGATAGTTTTTACGCTGCCTTGCCTCGGTAAGCAATTAAAACCATTGGTTCCACACCTGAACTTTATCCTGTCGGATTCCCATCGGATTATAAGAGTAACAGAGAATATTGTACCCCTGTGTTTGCGCTTACAATTGCACACTATAATAGTTGCGCTGTTTACCCATCTTCAATTGATATTGCCGTAACCTAAATCGTTCAAGAGGATATCAATATCATAAACTTAATCTTTAAAAACATTTATGTATAGACATAACATAGTCATTATATAAATATATATATTGTAATAATTTTGTCAGTATCATACAAGCTATAAACATTATTGCTATTAATAAGCACCCTATCAAATAACCTTATTAATGCGTTAGAATTATGATCAGAAAATAAATACGTGCGACCAAAAAGATGTTTATGGATAATTAATAATTTATAGCCGCTTAAAGCGCTGTCTCACATGAAGATGTATGTTCTTAAATCGAACGCTTATATCCATTTTGTACGCTCTACATGATTTCCAGGAACACGATTATACTGAATTGTTTACGATTCATCTTTGTAGCTATGTGTATGTGTGCAGTATCTTGGATTATTACCGCAGTCCCATATTCGAGTAGACAGCGCTTTACGGAGTCTGAGCACGTAAGCCCTTAACAAACCGCGGCACACTGTTGGGCATAAACTGACTTGAGTGCATGTATTACTAATAAAGACTGAAAATATGCGCCAGATGTTATTTTTTTATTTATTATCTATAATAATATGATTGACTCGTTGTTCTTGTAGCTTGAAAGGCTGTTGTCCCTGAAGTTTTGAGACCATGAACTGATTCGGGCTAATAAAGATTAATGGGTTTTTGATAATGTATTTTCAGCTCACTTTCACTGGTGTCTGGTGGTCTGGCTAGGTACCACCCACTCAGATATTCTACCGCAAAACAGAAGTACTTGGTATTGTTGCGTTCCGGTTTGAAGGTTGAGTGAGCCAGTGTAATTACAGGCATAAGGGACATAACATCTTAGTTCCCAAGGTTGGTGGCGCATTGGCGATGTGTGACCACTTACCATAAGGTGGCCCATATGCTCGTCCACCTACCTATACTATACTATAAAAAAGCTGTTAAGTGTAAGTCCTGTTAATATCCCACTGCCTGGCTAAGGCTTCATCTCCCTTGAAGGAGAATGTTTGGAGTTTATTCCAACACGCAGCTCTAATGTAGGTTAGTGGTTACATATGTGACAAAATTTCAGTGAAAATAGACACATGCAGGTTTCCTAGCTAGCTTTTCCTTCACCATCGTGTACGAGATGAATTATAAACACAAATTATGCACATGAAAATATATTGGTGCTTGTCGGGGTTTGAACCTATAATCGTCGTTTAAAATTTACGCATTCTAACACCTAAACCATCTCGGCTTTTCAAATAAAATCTTTAATTATACGAACAGACAGTTACTTAAGTTTATGTAGACGCTTAGTTTAATTAGTCTTTGAAATCGAAAGTTTTTAATCCTGGTCTATTGCTTCTAGATACGCTTTTTCAATTTACATTCATATTTATGGTTTTAGTTCAGTATTTTCTATTCAGCTTTCTATTGGTGCTATTAAATTCTGGTTGCGTAACCAGAAATAGTCTTATTAATGAACTGAAGGCATATTTTTTAAACCATTTACGTTAAACGGATAATACCAAATTTAGTTGCGTTTGCGTATATATATATATATATATAAATATTTCCCACATTTGGGTACAGTTCCACTCCTTGCTATAGAAGTGTGAGGTTATATAGACTGTTTATATAATTCAATAAATGGACTACATAATAATAATAAGTTAATAATTTAATATATATTTTTATTTTAAAAATTTATTATTTAAATATTTTCTATGACCTCATTTTGATATCTTTCATAAGAAATATTTACGAGCCGGTTGGCGTGGTTGGTAGATACTTGCCTTTCACGCCGAAGGTTGTACGTTCGATTCCCACCCAGGACATACATTTGTGTGCATGAACATGTCTGTTAGTCCTGAGTGTAATTATCTGTATTAGTATGTATTTACAAAAGTAGTATATGTAGTGTATCAGTTGTCTGGTTTCCATAGTACAAGCTCTGCTTAGTTTGGAATCAGATGGCCGAGTGTGAATAATGTCCCAGGATGTCTCAGGATATTTTTGAGAGTCCGCCTCAAGGCCGCGTTTTAGCAAGGTGTATATACAAAGACTAAAAACAAATAATAAAAATAATACAAAATGTAAATTGTGTGTTCGTTTAAGATATTCATATTCAAACCATTATCTTTCTTTTATTATATAAGTGCATACGTTTTATATTTGGAAGCATAGATCGTTATCATAAAGACATTTCTCTAACATTAGATTGTATTTTTATAGCAATTCAACAAAAGTTTACGGGAATTTTATAACCATGTCATAATCATTAAGTTCCTATCTATGCAGATGGCTGTACACTTTTACGCCACGCGAGTCTTTTAACGTCTTCACATAATGCGATGTGTTGTGGAGAGCTACTTATCTTAAATTTAACTTTGGTTTATATGGCTAAAACACCTGCTGTATCGTCTTTATTTAACTACTTCGTTGGTCTAGTGGCTAGATATAAGGCTGCAGATCTCGAAGTCCTAGTTTCAAATCCCAGGTCGGGCCGATAAAAAGTTATTATTAAGTTTATTTAAGATATTTGTCAGCCGAAGATTCTTAGAAGCAGCTCTGAGTTTGGAAGTAGGAACTGTGTACACTCCCATTTCTCGGAAAGCACATAAAAACCGTTGGTCCAACACCTGTACTCACTCCGGTCGTGTCGGATTGCTGTCCCATCGGATTATGAGTGTGAGGAAATAAAGAGTACATCTATGTTTGTGCAAAACAGCGACAGCATAAATCTTTTATAGATTCACTCAATTCACAGAATAAAATTCATATTTTACATTTACGAAGTCGTATGGGCACACAGTAACTAAAATTAAATTAAATTCAATACATTTGGAAGCAATATGTAAATTATTACGTAATGAAATTACGCTCACCGTTTCAATTAATATATTAATTAAAATAATTATGAATTATACGCAAATGCAAAGAATGCTACTAATATCATTTTTATTTTATTTTTTATTTTGTTACCTTGTTTGTAACCGATTCAAAAAATTATCTTATCTTATGGTAATATACTATTTGGATGCGTGTATTCTTCAAAAGTTATAATTATTATGGTCAAAAATTCACGACCGTTTTCTGCAATGTGTTTCGAGTTTGCTCTTACAGCTATTAAGGTGTTTAGTTTCGAACCGATGCTAGATTTTTGACAATCAATAAGCAAGTGCAATGCTCCTATTTGATGTTTTTTTATAGAATAGGAAAGCGGACGAGCATATGGGCCACCTGATGGTAAGTTGTCACCAACGCCCATAGACATGGGTATTGTAAGAAACGTTAACCATCGCTTACATCACCAATGCGGCACCAACCTTGGGAACTAAGATGTTATGTCCCTTGTGCCTGTAATTACACTGGCTCACTCACCCTTCAAACCGAAACACAACAATACTATGTACTGCTGTTTTGCGGTAGAATATCTGATGAGTGGGTGGTACCTATATAAGTATATATATAAGTAACAGTTAGGGTGCATTTAAACAAGGCTAATAACCGACCCATACCAATATTGGCTAAATATCGACAATCCACTACATTGTATGGCTTTAAAGTGATTGATCAAAGCCAATCCAATGAAATAGAACGATTTCTAGCACAAAAAAGAAGAAAACCTCATATATAGGCTTACGTGTAAATTACATTACATTTTTCATTCGACTGGCTTAATGTTTTGGCTTCGAGAATTGTCCCGGATATTTCTTTCGTGTAAATCGTGGAGTTTGATACTTAGAAAATGAATTATGTCATAATATGTAAAAAAATTTTTGCATTTATTATTTTGATTTTAATAAATAACAGAAATAATAAATTAATACATGTTTATTTTTATAAATTAAATCTAATTATAACTGATTCAACGATATTGCTAGTATTATTAAAATGGTTTATCTGCGCAGACCTCCCATCTGTGCCTATTTGAATTTTATTTTCGTTGCACTATATCTATTTACATGTAAATTTTATGTATGTAATTAATTACTCACAGTAATTATATATATTCTAATTTACATTACGCCAGTGTTAAACAATCGTGTATCCCGCACCATTAAAGTTTAGCGAAACTAGTCAATATGTATTTTATATCTTAAACCAATAAGGCAAGTGTTTATAACCATAAAAAATATGTCACAGAGAAAAATCCCCTTAAATATTGCACGTCGATAAAATATTTGCTGCGTTGTATCCCAGTTTTATAAACGCCTTTTTTTGTTGACTATGAGTTGCGTTTGTGTTAAAACGAGGATTAGACCTGCGTATATCGTTTTATACAAAATGTTGGGTATGAGTACCTCAGTAGTGTGAGTGTACACTCACTATACTATGTAAAAGTAAAACACACATATATACCACCTGCATCACCAATAAAATTTAACCAAAATCCTCTGATCAATATAGAAACATTACACTTACTTATTATTTGACAAATTAGAAACTATCACTGATTCGGAAATACCATAAATTTTCCACTGTTGGGCTAAGACTCTCACGTTCTAAGGTTTATAGGTTATTCCACTATGCTTCTCCAATGCAGGCTGGTGGCTATACAAGTTGTAATGCTTATTCATCACCACACAATATGAATAATTACAAATGAAGAACATGGAAATTTATTAGTGCTTGTCCGAGTTTGAACCCGCAATGAACGGTTAAGATCTACGTATTCTCGCCACTGGATAAGCTCGGCTTGGATAAGAATACAATAAGCGTCATAGTGCATACTATAGGGTTACCTCTGTCTGATGTCATTATTGATTTCATTAAATGTATGTGAAAGCTAACATATGTTTAGTAGTACTTGATAAGGTTTTTAACGGTTAAAGACTTAATAAAAGTAACAAAAATTTTAAAAGTGCACTTTTTAGATGTTATATGCCGAACTCAAATAAAAGCTTTACGTTGAAATGCGGGATTCTCGTCCGCCATATTGTATTTCTCGTTACGTCATATGCTCGGAGCACTAACTATACGTCATTAAATAAAAATCAGGTATCTTAAAAATTTTGTTACAAAGCTAAGCTTAAGTACATATACTTAAATAATCGTATCGGAAATATGTTCACAAAGTAGGCACTTATTTATTTAAACTTTATAATAAGATATACTTTATCAAAATGCACTAGTTTTATTTCAGAGACGAAATAACTGAGCGCACGTATCGTACATGAAAGTCGGGAGTTGAAATCTGGAAAAGCATTACTGACTTTGAAGACATCAACTCACTCAAAGATACGTATGTATCAAAAAGGGTGTCTTTCAGGGATCAAATATAGGTCCTTTCTTACTTCTCGTCTACATAAATGATCTGCCAATGTATTGTTTGGTGAAAATTCATCATTGTATTTTAAAGTTGACAGCAAGCATTAATGACGATGTACATAATGTATTATATCTGATATAGTGTTAGTATATAATAAATAAACTGGATAAGTAGCAGTAGTATTAAGCGCCAAAAAGTTTAAGCGTGTTGCGTTTATTTTATCTAAAGTAAGATGACAAAATGTTTAGCTGTTATTACACTTTTATTACAGAATAGGTAGACAAGCATATGGCCAACCTGATGGTAAGTGGTTACCAACGTCCATAGACATTGGCATTGTAATAAATTTTAACCATCGCACATTTTTACATCGCCAATGTACCACCAACCTTGGGAACTAAGATGTTATGTCCCTTGTGCCTTTAATTACACTGGCTCACTCATACTTCAAACTGGAACACAACAATACCAAGTACTGCTGTTTGCGGTAGAATATCTGATGAGTGGGTGGTACCTAACCAGACGAGCTTGCACAAAGCCCTACCACCAGTAAAATTATTATGCTACAGTATATTTTTACGAATTATTATAAATTATATTATTCAACATTTGTCATGTCATCACAGGTAGACTCCGCTAATTCTTATATATTTATATATTCTTCTTATATCTAATTAGTATATATTTCGGTTATTTTCATAAACTGTCTTATAGTATATATATTTTAGGGTTATACTTCAGATATAAAAACTGCACCATTCATTTTATTCTTAAAATGTTTTAAACAATGTAATAATAATTACGGTAGCTTTAAAATATTTCTGATGTAATAGAATCTACAATACTCGTATCATTTTAAATTTAACAATGAATTAATTTAAATTGAAGCGCATGTTAAACAACTATTAATATTGAAAACATGTTATTTTGTAAATGATATTTAATACATTTGTTATTATTCGATGATTTTTATGTTGTATGTACAAATTTGATTGATGAAAATGTAGTAAGTAACAGCCTGTTAATGTCCTACTGCTGGGCTAAGGCCTCCTCTCCCTTTTAAGGAGAAGGGTTGGTAGAATACACGTGGCAGAATTTCAATGTAATTAGATACATGCAGGTTTTCTCACGATGGTTTCACCGTCAAGCACGAGATGAATTATAAACACAAATTAAGCACATGAAAATTCAGTTGTGCTTGCCTGGGTTTGAACCCACCATCATCGGTTAAGATTCACGCGTTCTAACCACTAGGCCATCTCGGCCTATGAAAATGACTAAATAACTTCATATTTTTCTGCCGGTTCTTTTTGTTTGAATCTACATTTTGAGCCGTTGTTAGTTTTAAATTTATTATAATTTGTAAACAGTTTTTTATTAAGTTTTAAATTTATTAAAATTGTAAATTTAAAATAATTTTGTAAAATGGTGATTAATAATAATTTCTTGTGAAGAATGTAAAGACTTACAAATACTTATAAGTGTTTTTGTTTAACATTTCAATATTTTTATTAAGACTGTCCACATACATCCTTATAAAACAAGTTAAGAACTGTTAGTAATCATCTCATTATGAAATGCTCTGAAATAATCGAAATGTTTGCGGACATCGTCCCCTACGCTCGTTACATAATCATACCATGTGACCATAGTGCCGAAATATGCCGATATATGCCGAGCATTCAGTCTATAAATAACATAAATTATGATCTATTTGCTTATAATATAATGTTACATAAATAGAATATGACGTACAATGAAGCGTATTATAATATAGGAGCTATGTATGTAAATCAGATTCATTATACTAACCGAAGATTGAAGGTTCAAAGCCAGGTAAACGACATGGAACATATTTCAACCCATTCTATTCCAAGTAAGTGAAAGTTGAAGACACGTCGATAAATACAAGTCTTTTATTCCTTTTATCTTTCAGGACTTTTAATTTGATACATATATCTTTTTCATTAGTATTATTGTACCTATTCCAAAAGGTTATTCAACCGAAATTAAGTTGATTTTCGACTCAAAAAATCTAATAAACTATTTAAATGGTATCTAATAAACTAAATAAATGGTAGGAATTAAAAATTTTACTGACCTTTTTTTTTCAACATCACCAAGATTGATTGAAGCATTGTTGAAGTTAGGGGGTAGAGTGAAATGGTATTTCAAAGTTTGTTGGAATAATCAATAAGTAGTTATGCGGCAAAATAAATTTAATATATATTGCCGAGTTTATACGGCTGCAGATCTCAAGGTCCCGGATTTGAATCTCAGGTCGGGTCAGCAAAAATATATTTGTTTTTCTGCCAAAAAAATCTGTGTAAAGCAGCACGAATTAACGTTAGTATGTTATGTTTTTATGATACTCATATAGCAAACAAAACAGTTGTATCTTTAATCTTGCAGATTGCTGTTCCATTCTACGATTTTTTTATGTATAAGTGACAAACGGACAAGGTGCTCATCTGATGGAAGATGGTAAGGAATGAGATTAGGATGCCCCTCTATTTGCACATGTGTGCACTGTTATATCTCCAGTGCAGTGGCTACTCCTTGACATTGAATGCTGTGACGACGTGAAATTCGTTTAGGTAATTATAAATATATACATCAAAAGTTATCAAGCTTGTATATTAAACAAAAATAAGCTACAGTCATATGTTAATGTACCAAGCTTCATGAATCAGAGGGACCGTTTAATAAATGATTATCCAAGCCGACCCAAGAAGCACTGTTTTTCGCATCTTGCCTGCAGGAGAACTGCCATGGATGGCAGTTGCCTTTTTAGAGGTATATCCAGCAGTAAGACATTTTATTATTATTATTATTAATTCTCCACAGACTAATCGTTCATACTCTTATTTTATCTTAATTTTTACATTTTTTATATATATTATTATTTGTATATTTATGTATACTAATACATTAACTAATTCAGTAGAAAATTGATGAACTATTTTGTTCTTACTGTTACTAGTCAAATGACTTTTTATTTTTTTATTTAAAATAGGTTGTCAAATTGGCAAATTGGTCACCTGATGGTAAGTGGTCACCTCCACACATAGACATATGATGCACTGCAAAAACTATTATCCATCTCTTACTTCGTTAATGCGCCACTAAACTTGGTAACCAATATATTATGACGCTTGTGCCTGCCACTGGGACTCGGACTCTTTAAAAGGTATTTGTGAGTAGGTTCGGTCCACAACAACATAAGTATTTCTATTTAGCGGTAGAATATATGGTGAGTAATAGGAATCTACCTAGACGGGCTTGCACAGATAGGTAGCACCAAGTAACGTATTATATTGATAACTCTTTTACCCATTAAAGAGTAGTTACGAACTTTAAATGGTAGTTTAAAAGTAATGATTTGTTCTATCTCACATTGTTCGATTTCCGTAATTTTTCCACTGATTATTATGCAGAGCTGATAATAGTCTCGAGTTTACGTAAAAAGTATCCTATCGCCATACGCCATAAAGGTTTTTTTCATGATATACGTATATTTCAATGATATAAGTTTCTCATTGTTACTCATAGTGGTAAATATCTAACGCTACTAAGTATAAAATTTTTATCTTTTCAGAAGACAGATAAAATAAAGTAAAAAATAAGTTATATTAAATTACCAAAAGTTTTCTTGATACAATTAGTATCATGCAAACAGAAACTTTATATTTTACATCATAATGGTGACTGCACCTCCTGAATAATCTCCGGCAACCTCTCAAGATATGCACAAGTATATGGGTAAACACAGTTGCACTCTACATTCTCTCACTCTCATAATCTGATGGGACGTCAATCAAAAAGAACCGCAAAGACTTGGCCGTCTTCTATTATAAAACAGAGCTGGTAGCTGTTGATTCTCTCTCTGTAAATTGATCCAAATATTGGTAAATACCAACAAACTGACGATTTTATATTAGCCTTGGTTTGTGTTAGGTTGACGTTGGCACAAAACACAACACAAAAGTTTATATTCAAGGAACCACATGACTATTTTATATTTATTGGATACTATGGAATGGATCCTTTGTTTGCGTAAAAGAAAATAGGTCTATTCCAATTTGCTGTTTAGAAATTCTTTTGTAAGCCAACTGTGCGTAAAATTGAATGAAAAGTTGAACATAATGAGATTTGCTTAGAAATAACGCGTGACCAACTCTGAATAGGGATTTCATTATAATTAGCTAATATTTCTAAAATATTTTGAATTCAAGAAGTTAATTTGGAGAAATTAACTTATTTAAGAAATTAACTTATTTGCATAAGTTATAACTAATATAATAAATGCGAAAGTGAGTTTGTTTATTTGTTGGTTTGTTACGTTGACACGCTGTAACTACTCAACCAATAATCATGATATTTTGCAGGAAAGGACAAAGGATAGTTAACACCTACACAAAACTGCCCCCCCCCCCGCTATCGCCGAGGGCAGAAACTATTCATCCAATATGTTTAGCTGTGTCCCGTACCCGTAACGCTTTCCATTAGGAATATACACGCCCGTTTCATACGTTTATAGTTACTTCATTTCTGAAGGTCGTGGCGTGGCATTATATAGCCTATAAAATTCTTCAATAAAAGTGCTGTATAACGCCAAAAAGAATTTATCAAATTGGACTGGTAAATAGTTGTCTTCTGTTTTGTAATATAATTATGGATATTATTTTTGAGTGGTACTCAATTCGTTTAGGATGTTGTTTTGATAAATATTGAAACTGATGTTAAAGTATTACACTAATATTAAAGACTTTATAATAATGATACGAGAATTAGTAAAATTGAAGACAACAATACAACACAACTACATACAATACAACTGTGTCATGTAATTCGTTTTAAATGCCTGGCTTACAAAGCGCTAGTTGCTAGAAAGTTGACAGCTCCTAGCATTGAGTACTCGTATGTCAGTAGTTCGGCTTGCCTCGACTATTTATATGACGATGGTATGCAAGTTGTGCGCTTGAAAAGTACTGGGATCCCTTCGTGACTGACTGACTTCGTGATTTTCTGCCAAACGCGTTCGAACGAGTGACGTACGATTAACTGTCTCGCAGATCACGATCCGAATGGTGAAAAAGACGAGATAAACAAAAATTTTGAAGTTATGGAATGTCAAATACTTGGTACGGGTAACTCATATAATAAGTGCACAGGGAAGTTGCTGCATTGTAGCTACTGCGTAGAACGACTCGTATGCTGGCTCGCACTGTGTAAACCAAGCATTACATTCGAAAACCTTGGGATCAAATTCAGGCCAGAACCATTAAATTTAAGTGTCAAGATATGTATTTATAACTCATCTCGTACTACAGGTATCGGAGTTCCAGAAGGCCTCTTTAAACAGATGTTTTGGCCAAGCAATGGGGTATTTATGGTACAGCAATCGACGGGTTATAACTATTACAAATCCGGGTTGTAAGACCATATCTAACGTTGATAGCTTGACAGATTTAAGATATGAATTGTTAGACAACAATTCTTCTCTTTGTATGTAATCTCAATTATCTTTTATATCACACAATAATATCACTATTTGATGGTTAAAATGTTGGTGATGCTGTTTTATGGGAAGCAGTAACTCTCTTAGTATTGGTCTTTTCAAATTGACTGTGTTTTACTTTTACTCCAATGCTTTGAAAAGCAAGTAAAGCGTTCGTCTTACATCTCATCTTATTACGGTTGAGTTGGTGTTGCTTTGAGTAAGGAAATAGAGAATATACCTGTATATGTTCTGAGCACTTAATCTCTCATGAGGATGCTGTAACCAGAAACTATTCGGAGAACTTTAATCACAATCAATCTGCATTTGATATTGAATTGATTTGCGATATAAAATATCGGTTTACTAAAAATATTATAATTACACAAGCGTATGACTACGGCAAACGAGACGAATTAAAGTCGAAGCTTCATGAATTTCAGTTAGGTGAATCGATTTCACGGCTGTCTGCCCGCCTCAGGTTTGTGGGGTTCCGGGACATGTTCAGGAATGTGTTACGTTGTTTCTAATACAATTATTTATTATATGTGTTTAGGAATAAATATTGTATATTTTAGAATGAAATCTGATATTAAAGATTGTTCACAGCATTTTTATAACACTACCTAATAAGTTACCTAATAACTAGTAAGTTTTTTGCTGGTTTTTCTTGATAAAATCTACATTACGAACCAGTAGTAGCTTGAAATTTAATATAATCCTGTATAATAATATGATGATGATGAATCCTTGTACATAAAGTATATTTTGATTTAGGATTTCTGGCATACCTCGCATTATATCATTATTTTTGTCGCCAATAAGGTTTTACCTATTTGACGTTGAACCTTCAATGCGATTTCACAATATCCAGTAACTATGTATTTTTATGTAGATTTATCGTGATCGCTTTAGTATATAAACAACCTATTGAACTGTCCACTCCGACAAAATGATGAAGCGTTAGACATATGGAATAATGTGCAATGTCATGTGTTGTGGTTTTGCTATTATTTCGTAGTCATTGGTCGCCATACTTAAAAAGAATACAACCATGTCAATAATAAAAAAAACTATTTAATAGTATGTCGATATTATTCATTCCAATACTTAGCAATATCAATATAACCGCAAGTAGCGGGCTAATTAATATGTTTTCTTCTATTTCAATAAAAAACTCAATAAAGTTAAAGTTTTTATTATTATTATTAAAGTAAGCGAAGAATGAAGTACTCAGTGTTGGCTAAGGAAACTATTTTACCCGTATTATAATCAAAGTGCTATTATTATAGCAATTTAAGTAGGCGTATTGGTTCAGTGTATTGTTTTCGCAAGTGTATAATGCTGTCTTATTTCTTTTAGTGCCATAAACGTGTTTTCTTTTTTTATGTTTAATGTCTTAAAACTATCTTGTTATATCACTTAAAGTTTAGCTATACATGATGGATAAGTATAAAACCAGTACGATTCGTTTATTTTAATAAAATCCGATCGGATCGTATATCGTGTTTACCTTTTTTTTCTTATATTGTCTGCATCTGATGATTCTTTTTGCGTTGGGCTTAGTATATGCCGTTATCTTAATTTTATTGATATTTGTTGTCTTTACTTTCTTAAGTTTTCATTTGAAACATCGCACGGTAATTATCCATTAATATTTATAAGAAACTACTTAAATTAATATAATGAAAGGTGTTCAGGTTTTAGGTAACATTTCTGTTAAGTCATAGTATAAGCGAACTCAATTCAAAAACGAATCAAATCTTATTCAAATCCGTTCAGTACTTTTTTCCACACACTTTTCTCAAAAAGTTTACCGTTTATAATTTTAGTTAGATTTAATTTACATAATATACCAAAAATATTAGTAATGTTACAAATATAAAAGATACGGTTCAATGCAAGCACCTGTGTAAACCAGGATTGTAGGTTCTAACCCGTAAGCAACACTGAGTTTTCATTTGGTTGTTTTTTATATGTAATGTATCTCATTGTTGGAGAAAGAAGAAAATATTACCTTTATGTGTAGAATGAAATTCTGACACATCATTGTATTCACCGACCAACACAGTAACAGCACATTGGAATAAATTCCAAGCTAAAGAAAACGTGACCTTTGCATCGAGTGGAACATTTTGGGCTCTTTACTAAGCAGTTTTTATTGTCTCCTGTAAATTCATGTTATCTGCGAGAGCAAAGTTTTCCCTGCAGAGCCACGATATAGGGGCCCGGAAGTAAACAGATTAGCACATTACAAACACAATAAAATAAACATCTATTTTGATACATATATAATTCTATGTTCCTACATATTCTTAGCTATGTAATATAACGATACGGGTAGTCAAATAACAGTAACAGCCTGTGAATGTCCCAATGCTGGACAAAGGCCTCCTCTCCCTTTTTTAGGATAAGGTTTGGAGCTTATTCCACCACGCTGCTCCAATGTGGGTTGGTGGAATACACATGTGGCAAGTACGAGGTGAATTATAGTCATAAAGTAAGCACATGAAAATTCAGTGGTGCTTGCCGAGTTTGAACCCACGATCATAAGTTAAGATTCACGCGTTCTTACCACTGGACCATCTCGGCTTACCTCAAATAACTATTATAATTATTATATCTAGTTGTGAGGTAGAACACTTGAAAAGGCTGCTGTGATTTGATTTGGGGCTCTTTAGTTTTGTGAATTGGGTTTGAAAACAACTAAAAGTGTTGAAATTAATGTAACGTTTATTATTCTATTACGTTAATACTTTATTTTGATGATAAATAATGTTGTGGTTTGTAAAATTAAATATGCCTATGAATCAAACGTGGGGCATGATTCAACTATTCTCAAGACTCTCACTCACTAATAACCCTTATAAATATTAATTATTTTATTAAATAATTATAGATACTGTTCCTATCGCGTGAAATAGTTTTTAATGATTTTGATGTTCTTCGTTACAAAATTATATATTAGTATAATATATTGCCTATATAATATTGTAATGCTTTTGCTGTTCGTATTCTATTCGTAATATTATAGTGAACCTACCTCTGGATTTATTGTTGGAGGCATCACGATTTTCTTCTGAGGCGGAGATCGCAACACCACATTTTCATCTCGTATGATGATCTGTGGTTCCATAGCCAGTAATTTCTTCTTGCACTCTTGCATTTGCAAGCACTCCTTGTCTTTTTTTGACAGAACCGATTCAGATGATGCATGTTTTGATGTATTTTTACTCGATAATTTTAAACTGTCTATCGACGCTGTTATTTTTCCACTCTCCTTACCGTTTGATGACGCCATGATTGATTTGAACTTTGGGGTCTCACAGGGTTCAAGTTTATGTCATGTTTTATTACATAATTATATTAATGAATTGTTTTAATTGAAATGTCAGTCATCGTTCTAAATAGTTAACACAATGTTAGCTCAAGAGGAATTTAAAATTTCAAAAGTATTGTGTTTTTTAAATGTAATCTTAGGTAAAGAATTGCTTATTATATTTGTCTGTGTTTGCGTTAACAGAGGTGAAACTAATTTCATTAAAGATCGAACATTAAACAGTTTCTCGGCACGAACTTAATTATTCAATAAATCAACAATATCGGCACCTAGCATTCCTCGATCGCTAACAAAAGTTTAATTTATTGGAGAAATGATTTACCATTGCCTTGTGCTGCTACATATTATAATCAAAAATTGATTTATTCAATTACGAAATCATATATAATATAAACATGGCAACTCACGCTGAAATAGTTACGATAGAATTGTAGCGAAATTTTCATTGATATTATATGTGCGAATGTTCCAATAATTATGACATATTAAATGATTTGTTTATCAAAACATCTTCAATATTAAAAATGTGTCTACAAAAATAAAAAAAGATTTATCGAGATTCACCTTTTTCTTGTGAACGTTTATACTCAACTTTTGATGTAAGAATGAAAATAAATATTTATTTTAGTTTGAGTCTAGTTATTTTTTATCTTATATATTTTACCGGACATGTTAGAACGTAAACAATTATTACACTATCCATCGGTGAGTATTGAGTGGCCTTGATAATATGAAAACATTATAAGCAGAAGCGAATCTTTAATGACCTTCTTCAGATTATACTTTTTCTAATTTTTATTTTAAAAAGCTGTGATAAAAGTAAAATAAAAATACTTTGTTATAACAGTACGCAGTATGTTTCTGCTGGCTAAACGCATCTTATCTTGTTTAAGAAAAGATTATAATATATTCTATTTCAATGAAAGTTGTTTTCATTTTGTTTTTGCAAACATAAAGAATAATATCTTTTATTTTATAATTTTTTTAGTAGGCAGTTTTTGGTTTCATTTTTTTGAAAAATTTAAGAATTGTTTTTCAACGAAAGTCTATCGCTCACCGAAATTCTCGAATTCATTTAGCTAAATAACAATAGGACAGCGACCGAATCTTACCGTTTGTTATTTTATTTATACACTAAAATAATAAAGAAACACTGAAATCCACTAAATTATTTCTCTGATAAATATTCGTACATAACAAAATTTAAATATTATATTTTTAAAATAAATCCATACGGCGTGTATATACGTAAATGATATTCTTAATAAGGACACGGGTGACCTGTTCGGCGGTCGGCGACAGACTGACGGCGTGTTCAACCCCGGGAGACGCCCTGGGGTGGTAAAATCCTGAATTATTTTACTATATACGAAAAGAACAAGCGAATTATTCGTTTTCGTTGTGGTTGGACGATATTGTTGTTTGTTAGATATCTGTTTTCTATAGACTTTAGGGATTTTATGACAGATCAAAGAAGGGGTTCGTAAGTATTAAATATCGCTGTTTGCTATCATTTTATTGTTGTTTATTTTTTTAAATATTTTGTAAACATTATATTTAACGATCATTTTAATTTCTATATTATTAAAAAGACTTCGATTAAATAACTAATTTAATAGTTGAGAATGAAACCCCTGAAAAAATTTGCGGGTAATTTTATATGTATAGTTTTTGTGTATAATTTAAGATAAATCGATTATAATGGTCAAAAATAGTTTGGGGTGTCTGTACAAACTGTTAAAGGTGATATTTCACACAGAGCTCGTACATAAGCTGCTAATCATCAACGAAGAGCAATTTAATACAATTAATGTTATTTGTAAATTTGATAATTTCTAGCCACACGTCACAATTATTTTGTCCTTGTCTAACCGCTTCAATCAATGTATTTTATTTATTTATTTCACTCTCATCTTAAAAGTTTCATCGAAAAAAATCATAGAGAATTAATAATATTATTTTTAAAAGGCATTTATCTAAGCGATCCTTTTCATTTTGATAACTTAGCATGTAAAAGATCTTAAGTGTTATAACGATAACGAAACTTGAAATTCTGAGCCGTAATCAGTTGATTACAATTTTTTATATTATATTCTACTTTTAATTACACTTAAATATATATATACGTAAGCGATAGAAAAAACGTTTGATTATGTATTATAAGATATATAAGACATAAATTTTAATTTTAATATGCATAGGCAGTATACGTGTTAGGACAAATAATATAAAAAATAATGGATATTGTATTTTAATTTACCTTGCTTCAAGCTTATTTTAAAAATTATTTTAACTTATATAGACATTTAAAAGTTGACACTAAAACTAGATTTTTAAAAAGAGCTCACTAAAAAACAATCGATTCCATTTTACATAATTAATTCCATTTTTCATAATCTGCGTCCAAATATATTTGGGAAACATGTAATGTTTGTCAGATTATTATTATCTTATTAAAATGTTAAAAATAAAAATAAGAATATCTTCAATTTTCTAATTTAATTTTAAATGTCTAAATAATACACGGATTTCTCCAACGAGGGTATGATATAAAATATAATATGATTGAAGTTGAATCTTGTCACGTACTAACCATAAAGTGAGAAACGAAGAAATGAGTCAAGGTAATTGAATTTCAGATTTTTAAGTATTGTATTAATGATTTTTAAGTGTTAATCAATTTTATCTGATAATTAAATAAGATTTCTTTGAGAGTCGATCTCAATGGGGATGGACAGTGAGTAATTAAATGATAATAATCTTAAATGGAGATAACGAATTATTTTGTGATTTTTTTCATTCCTATTTCGAATTAAATGATGTCTCGAGCTATCAGCCAATGTCTCTTGAAATGCTAATTCATGATGATTTTTTCCAGTTAAGTGCTATACGCGGTCTTCTAGATTTCATTAAATATTAAAATTAAATATTTTTTAATTCGCGTTATTAATTCCGCGAGTGTGAATAAAATAGTGATATCATTTGCATGATCATATAAAATTATATTTTATGAATAGCGATATAAAATGTCGATGGCCGTCAATTTATCTCATATCGTATTGAAATGTATGAATAGGCTTTGAGATGCGGAGGCTTTTCTCATTCAGAACTTTTCTTCCAATAGATGATAACTATAGATATTCTCTTAATGGACTTTGAAATTGGCTTTTTCATAAGATTTTATAAATATTATTTATTCGTAGTCGTGTAAATAAATTAGGGTTTAGCTGTTTCCTCGCTTACTATTTTTCGCCCGCGGCTTCGCCTGCGTGTCAAAAGGTGTATGTGTTAGATTAGATTAAGATTACACCTTTTTGTAACCCTGATAACGTGTATGACTCTACTCCACCTGATGGTAAGTGGTGGTAGAGTCCAAACGCGACGACGGCCAGTACAGTCGGGAAGAATGTTCTACTAAGAATGTTAATGTTCTGTTGTTAATGTTTATTTAATCTAAAGAATACAAACAGTTATGACGTATACGAAAATTATTATCACATTAACAACAATCATATACCAATCGAGTCTTCACAAATAATTAAATCAAAAATATATAGCAGTATAATAACAAATAAAAATTAAAATGAAAAATTAGCTAAAATTTTACGGAGTATGACCAAATTAATAAATAATTTTGTACAAAATAATAAATATAGAAATTCTATTCAAGGTGACAATTTATTTAACATTTTATTTTCTTATTATTACGGTTTATACATGATCTTTAAAGGAAGCTGTTGCGTACGTACTTAGATTTAGAAACATCGAACAGAAATTTATTTCGTGTTTGCATGCGAGGACCTCTGATGAATGTATTACTTATTATTTATAATATAAGGTTGAAATTAAATTGAATTGTGTTGATTTAATTAAAATATTATTTCGATTTAATTATTGTAATTTAATATTTAATTTCGAATTAATGAATCTAGTAATTTATAATATGTAAAATCTGTAAAATTGTATTATTGTAATTTTTGTCTTTTTACTATTTATTGTTTTGTATTTATGATCCCTGTTTGGTCGAAATAAATGATTTTATTATTATTATTACTTAATGTGTTGTATTTTTAAGCGAGGGCCATTGAATTGACATTTACTTTTTATAAATGCGTCTAGTATCGTTATAGGACGTTGGGTATGACCTCATATTTATATAATTCGAGTTACATACATGGTTTTTCGCAATTTTTCATTAATTTCATAAGTTTCAATCATGTCATTACGTAGTGAGGTACCTGCGCTGCTCATTGTAGTAACTTAAATACTCTTAATACATAAAGTTGCGGGATTAGAAGTCTTAAACTTTCCATGTGGCCCATTTGCCTTTCCTTCCTTTTAAGTAAAAAGACAGAAGTCTTTATTCCTAAAAGGGAGAAAGTGAAATGGGCCACCTGGTGATAATCTGTTACGTCCACCCCAAAGACTTACTGTTAAATGTATAAAAAAAGTCCTTCTACCAGGTGTACTCTGCTGACATAAGGATTTTAGATTATAAGTCGTTTGTGTCTGTACGTTGTGATATAATGACATGATGTAGACACAAGGGTTCAAACACAATTTTCACTAAAACACAATTAGATATTTAAAGTATGAGATGCTTGTTCTGCGTTCTTATAGCCAAGATGGCCAAGTGGTTAGAACGCACGAATCTTAACTAATGATCGTGGGTTCAAGCCCGGGCAAGCACCACTGAAATTTCGTGTGCTGAATTTGTGCTTATAATTCATCTCGTGCTTGACGGTGAAGGAAAACATCGTGAGAAAACCTGCATGCGTCTGATTTCATTGAAATTCCGCCACATGTGTATTCTACCAACCCGCATTGAAGCAGCTTGGAATAAGTTTTAAGCCTTCTCCTCAAAAGAAAGAGGAGGTCTTAGCCTAGCAGTGGGACATTCACAGGCTGTTACTGTACTGTACTCTCAGCGGGCTAGGTAATGGTGACTAGGTAATGAGAGTAAGCGTTCGTATTAAGAAAGTTTTCTACTAACTTTGAATATAACAAAATGTAATTCATTAAATTAATAATATTCCTTTTTATCTCCCGTTATAAGAAAATCTAAATACTGCAGATATAGTCGGAAGTAATTCATTGATGGGGCAATTTGTAACCGTCCCGAGTGTTGTAATTTCATTGATATGCCTTCCAAGATATTGTGAACTCTAATCAAACGCATTTACAGGGTCCGATGTTATTACGAATTTGCATATTTTTTATATTTTAAGAATACTGGTTTCATCATAAAATAAACGTAAAAGTAAAGTAGTAGCTTCAATTTGTCCCACTGCTGGACTAAGGCCTCCTCCCGTTTGAGGTGAAGGTTTGAGGTTATTACACCACCAATATAGGTTTATGGATACATCACATATGTATATAGAAATTCAGGGAAATTAGATACATGCAGGTTTCCTCACGATGTTTTCCTTCAACCAGCACGAGATGATTTATAAACACGAATTAAGTTCTACAAACTGTGCTTTGCGTTAATAACTATTAAGATGGTAAATCGTAACAAAAAAGAAAAATTATCGTGTAAAACTGAAAGTTGATAAGGAATACTATTTTACATTTAGCAAAACATTACGACGTTTTATTAATTACGCCCAAAAAAAAACCAATAAGACATACATTGAAATATCAAGTAATAAATGTAAAGCTGCTTTGACATGAATAAAAGGATGTCAAGATACATTTTTAAGCATATGCAAGGACTGGATGAAATAGTACACAATGATATCAAAACCAAAAATCCCCTTGACATTGCACAAATATTTAATAAAGTATTCATACAAATAAATCCAAATTGATAAATAATAACAGAATGACCTTAAAAGTAAGCAATACTTTATTTTTGAACCTTGTACCATTAAAGAAATAAAATCAATGGTAACTCTCTCAAAAATATTAATGCGGTTGGTGTAGATTCTATTAATACTAAAGCGTTAAAAGCTGCCGTCGAAGAAATTTCGCCAGCGCTGTGCGATTTAATAAATTTGTCTTTCACCAATGGTACATTTCCTTCAAATCTCATAACGTCAGTAGTAAAACCGCTTCATAAAAGAGGTTGTTTATCCGATGTTAACAATTACCACCCAATTTCACTTGTATCAGTTCTCTCTAAAATATTTGAAAGGGCAATGTATAAGCGAATAGACAGTTTCCTTAGAAAACATAACATTAATGAACAAAATGGTTTTCAAAAGAATAAATCAACTTTACTGGCGGCCTTCGAATTGATGAGGCATATAATAAATATAATTGACAAAGGAAATCCTGCATGTGCTATTTTCTGTGACATGACTAAGGTATTTGTCTACGTTTTTCATGACTTATTATAAAAAAATGTGAACTTTATGGATTACGTGGACTCTGTTATACATGGTTAGAAAGTTATTTAAAAGATATTAAGATTTAAGAAAAATTAAATGACTTGGGTGGTTGAAAAATGTTTTTACGCGGTAAAAGAATTCCAGCAATAAATATTTGACATTTATGTATCAGTTTCATAAATATTATTTAAATGAAGAATTATAATGTAATGAATTTTTTTGTAATTAAGTTGAAATAATTTTAATGTATAATTTAAGTTATAATATTTGCATGTCATAAATATAGTGACTAAACATGTACATTATGTTTAAAGCAAATAAATGGAATTGAATTGGATTGAGCACATGAATATTAAGTGGTGCTTGCTTGGGCTTGAAACCGCGATCATTGGTTAAGAGTCACGAGTTCTAACCGATGATATCTCGGTTTAATAATAATAGTCACACAAAACTACAAATGCATTAATATGAACTAGCAGTACTTGGTATTGCTGTGTTCCGGTTTGAATGGTGAGTGAGCCAGTGTAATTACAGGCGCAAGGGACATAACATCTTAGTTCCCAAGGTTGGTGGCGCATTGGTGATGTAAGCGATGGTTAACATTTCTTACAATGCCAATGTCTATGGGCATTGGTGACCACTTACCATCAGGTGGCCCATATGCTCGTCCGCCTTCCTATTCTATAAAAAAAAAAAATAACTACCCACTATCTCATTTTGCTCGCATATTCTTTTGGATAATTTCTTTGTGATGTACGTAGATACGTCCGTTATTAAATACCATATATTACTTTTCAGGAGCATATAAATATATAAAGAACATTAAATATTTCACAATTATAAAATTAAAAAAAAAGAAAATATTAAATTAAAACATATTATATTAAAGACAAAAAAAGACGAAAAAAGATGAAAGACGTAAAACTCATAGGAAAATTACTTTATTAACCTGAATAATACATCTTATAAAAAATATATTTGTTTTGATATTTATAAAGTAATATATGAAAGTGATATTTACAATCGTATATACAATTTGATTTGGTGGTTCCGTATCAACGTCCAGTCCTCGTGTCACATAGTTGTCGCATGTCAGGACGAGTTAGTTCTCCTCATCTATCTAAACCAGCCGGATTAATTAGACGCGTTACATAACGACCAATGTACATAACATACTAATTTATAGTAACGGTTGTGATTGTAAATTGAATGCTCGCGTTGTATATACCGGACATAACGGTAAGCAACACCGCTTTCAATTGATGTTACGCGATAGAAATCTTAGTGTAACTGATAATACAGTTTTTTAATGCTTTTTTTATAGAATAGGATGGCGGGCGAGCATATGGGCCACCTCATGGTAAGTGGTCACCAAATGCCCTTAGACATTGGCATTGTAAGAAATGTCAACCATCGCTTACATAGCCAGCCAATGCGCCACCAACCTTGGGAACTAAAATTTTATGCCCCTTGTGCCTGTAATTACACTGGCTCACTCACCCTTCAAACCGGAACACAACAATATCAAGTACTGCTGTTTTGCGGTAGAATATCTGATGAGTGGGTGGTACCTACCCAGACAAGCTTGCACAAAGCCCTACCACAAGTATAGTTACTTTATATTAAAACGTCCAGTGAGATTTTTATTTGCCATCCCTTTGTAGGTGCGATACACACGCGGCGAGGAAATTAGAGAGGTAACTGATATTGATAATGTATGTCCTCTCCCTTTTTGAGGAGAAGGTTTATAGCTTATTTCCACCACGCTGCTCCTATGCGGGTTGGTGGAATACACATGTGGCAGAAATTCAGATACTATCATATTCAATGATATATTACGCTGGCCAGGACATGATACAAACTGAACACTGCATAGACGCTGTATTAACTCATCACAAAAGAGCTGTTATTTACAATCTCGGAGCTGGAGACTCCCTTTGGGATATTTTTAACAAAGTTGGTATTCTTACGGCTACACAGCTTACGACAATTTTAAGTATATCTATAATAAGTAGATTTATTCGAAGAAACAGTAACAAACATTGTATAAATACGTAAAATATGGCTTATTGAATGAAGCATTATGATAAGCATAGATTGTAATAAAGTTGTAGAGTTAGCATTCGTTGATTTAAAAGCAGGAAATATTAAATCAATTGCATTTAATTATCCATGTAACTTGGCGGTTGAAAACTCAAACAACTAACTGAGTTACTTGCCGATTCTTTGCGATAGAATCTACATTCTAAGCCGGTGGTAGCTTTTAACTTAATTTAATCTTGTAAAATGATGATTCAAAAGTGTATGCAAGAGCCTAATTGGAAAAAATGTATATTGATTTGTAAGATTTATTTATTATTAGTAATAAGCTTTATTTTCCATTACAAACAAACATTATTTATTAGACATATCTTCTCCTCTCCAGCTAACTTCAATCTGAGAGAGATTTAAATACATAATCTGGGTAGGACTTTATTAAATAAGAAATAAAATCCAAGAGCTGGCGCTTATTTAGCTCAAAGGCTGATTCTAGCGGTGCAGAGAGGCAATAGTACCAGCGTCTTGGGTACAATACCACAGGACAATCTTTTAGCCGGCGTGTTTTTGCTTTAAATTTGTAATGTGTATTTTGTTCTTTTTTTTATTTTGTATTTTATAAAAAAAGTTCATATTTATATTATTTGGGTAGGTATGAATATGTTTTCACCAAGTCATAAACTTATATACCAATATCTATAACCTGATAATTTAATATAAATAAAAAAAAGTATATACATGTTTATATATTAATATTATAAATATGTCTAAATTATTATTCAGGTAATATATTAGGATTTTTTTTGTAATATATAAAGCGATTTGGTTTGTGTAATGTTTACTAGACGAGCATTCGATAATCTTATACATTTAAAGGTTGATTAAATCAATTAGTTCATTGCACAGACATTTTGAGCATGAACGTTAATTTGAATAAGGACGTGTGGGTCCCTTTTCTTATATCATAGGTATGCGGACGAGCATATGGGTCACAAGATGGTAAGTGGTCACCAACGCCCATAGACATTGGCATTGTAAGAAATGTCAATGCGCAACCAACCTTGAGATATGAGATGTTATGTCCCTTGTTCCTGTAATTACACTGGCGCACTCACCCTTCAAACCGGAACACAACAATACCAAGTACTGCTGTTACTCCATATGTCGTGCCATATTATTTATTTGCACACAAAAGCCTTCCGGTTAGAAAGTAAAATAAAATTACAAATAATGTTTATTCAGCTATAGAATAAGTTTAAAATAAAATAAAACAATACCGAGTTGCTCTTCTGGAGTTTGTAAAAATACTCCATGAAGACAGCGCTTATATTTTATTTCAAAGAATTCAGGAAGCCTTTGAGATTGTTTAGATTTATTTATTTTTATTTGTGTTTGTAACTTGCAAAGCTATTTAATAAATTTGTCAGCTGTAATATTTATATATAACGAAATTAAATACTTTTTAAGAATGTAAAATTATATTTTTCTATATATAAGATCATCAATTATCATTTAAATCAAGGTTATGATTGCATTAAGCCAAATGTAGATATATAAGGATGTTCGTTTTTTAATTAAATTAATTTGATCCACAAATTATTAACGGTAGCACGAATCTTATATCACTTATATATAAATAAAAAAAAAACAAACAGGAAAAGAAGGTGTTGACCTTTTTCTCCTGTTTGTCAAACGATTCTTTTTTTTGTATATATTGACGAACATTAAAGTTATCATTAAAAAATAAGAATAAAAGTAGAATATTCAAAACATACATATGAATAGAACGTATGTATGTCAATATTATATATATACTATGATTTTAATCGATGTTAGGTATGTATTATTGATAGACCGATCCTCAATCTGCATTTCAATTCCGAAATTGAACTGTCTCACCATTATTGTCAATTCTGTTTCACTCAAACGCCCTCAAACTTCCTTTGTTATTATGTGATCCTAGTATGTAGTATTATTATGTGATTCTACTCTAATATAAAAAAAAATTATATTAAGAATCTTAAGCTGCTTAGAAATATTATAATTTCTGGAGGATTAGAAGTTTCCTATGCTCTATTGCGTCATATATCCACTGTGATTTGTGAAATAAAAACTTTGTTTGTCGCGCAACCCAAATGACAACAAGGGATGTACTTTGAGTCGTTTTGATGTATGTTGAGTACTAAGTTCGAAGTTTCGAATACTTTAGAACTAAAACACACTAGGCTTAGATTGATAAAGTTTCCACGAGTTAAGTTGCGTGTGAGTTTTGTAAATATTTTACTTAATTATTTTACTTAGAACTTAATGAACAAAATGGTTTCGTAATAATGATATTGCGGAATCAAATTAAGCGAATAAATACATTTGTAATAGACTAAAATTAATATTTTTTTTTCGAATTCCGTGACCACCCGCCCCATCGAAATAAGAGAGTCAATCAGGGTAAGATATTTTTAATTAGGACTCCATTGGGATCAAGTTTTGGGCCATTTTTTTTTCTACAACAATTTTTTTTCAACAGTCTATAAATTAGCCGTTAAAGCGTAGGCAAAGCTAAAAATGTTTGCGGAATTTCATTGAAGAAGGCAACATCATGCTGAAGCAAGGATAAATTTTAAATAGCTCAAATTGTTCTTTTTTGACGAATGAATACATTTTTATATATAAAAGTAAGTGATAAGTATGTAAAAACTATAAACGTGGTAGAATTTTCCGTGACACGAAATGTAGGATTGTAATGATGTTTTATAATGACACTAAATTTACTACTAAAAAACCAATGTATTTTACTTTATTATGCAGGCAAACTGGCAAATTGTCACCCATGTATATTGACATTGTAAGAAATATTAAGTGTCTCTTACATCGCCAATGCACCACCATCACAACAACACTAAGCATTGTTGCTTGACGGTAGAATATATGGGATGTGTGATACCTACCTAGACGGGCTTGCACAAAGCCCTACCACCAAGTATAATGGTGCTTGTTTGGATCTCAACCCGCGAGTTTCAGTTAAAAGTTTTTTTTATTCACAGGCGTATATAACCACTTTGGCTGTACTGTAATTAATTTTAGTTTAACTGAAATATCTCAAAATAATTTTAAGCCATATTAGAACTTGGCCAAAACTTGTGCATTTCGTAAATTCAACTTTGTCGCAGTCTGCGTCGATTGCACTTTTAAAGTAAGGCAATTTATCACTATAATTAAGGCTGACGAAATTTTTCCTTTAGTTCGAAAGGGTTCTTAAGTTTCACAGCCATTTTTCTTCGGTAATACGATCTCTTAAGTTTAAAGTTTTAAAATTTCTTAAAGTTTCCTGAAGTTAATCTTTAAATTTTTAAGAGATTTGTTTATCTACTATTTTTTGTGTGGATCTTTTTATCATACTTAGGTCATTAGTGGATACTAACTGTAATAAAAAAATACAACGTATAAACTTAAATTATGTAATTTACTGCTTAATAAAATACAACAATAAAAAAACTACTTATATATTTTTAATAATTAACAATTATTCTAGGAATAAAACATATAACAATAAATATAATTTTAGAATGTCACCTGTATATTATGTACTGCGTTTTAGAGCGCCATCTATTTAAAGATTATTACATGATGCCGAACTTAATTATTCTTCTACTTGAATTCCGCTTCAGGCCGTTTATATTTCTTTTGTTTCATGAACGAACCACAACGTTATCAGCTATTCACCGCTAGATGACGAACAGCGCTACAGACGAAATGAAACGATATGAACTTTGACCAAGTAGCATCACTCTTTGGCACTAGATGGCGTTTACATAGCGAAGAGTTTGTCAAATTAAATAGATGGCGCTACGAATAGCTAAGTATTAGCTTATTTTTTAGAAAAGAATCACCATCGGGTGCTCAATTTGTTTTTATAATTCATCTCGGGGTCGGCGGTGAAGAAAAATATCGTGATACCTGTTAGGTCTAATTTTAATGAAATTCTCCTACATGTGTATTCACAAAACCGCATTGGTGCAGCGTGTCGTTGACCAAGGCGAGATTAGGGCGGCTCTAGAACAGCTTAAAAACAACAAAGCTCCGGGAGATGACGGAATCACAACAGAGTTGCTTAAGGCAGACGGGGCTCCGGTCCTGAAAGAGCTAGCAAGCCTCTTTAATTCCGTCATCCAACATAGCAAGACCCCGGAAACGTGGAGCGGGAGTGAAATGGTACTGTTTTACAAGAAAGGTGATAAAACCCTCTTGAAAAACTACAGACCAATCTCCCTCCTGAGTCACGTGTATAAGCTGTTCTCAAGAGTCGTCACGGACCATCTCGCCAGACGACTTGACGAGTTCCAGCCCCCGGAGCAAGCCGGCCCAGCTTTCGATCAGGCTAGCACCATGGACCACATCCATACTGTTCGGCAGATTGTGCAGAAGACCGAAGAGTACAATCAGCCGCTGTGTATGGCATTTGTGGACTACGAGAAAGCCTTCGACTCCATCGAAACCTGGGCAGTGCTCGACTCATTGCAGAAATGTCATATCGACTGGAGATATATCAAAGTACTGAGATGTCTGTACAACGCCGCTACAATGACTGTCCACATCCAGGACTGTAAGACGAAGGCGATCCAACTGCGCAGAGGGGTGAGACAGGGGGATGTAATATCCCCGGAACTGTTCACCAACGCGTTGGAAGACGTTTTCAAGACGCTGGATTGGAATGGGTATGTAGTCAATCTAAACAGCGAGTACATCTCACACCTTCGATTTGCCGATGCAGATATCGTCATCATAGCAGAGTCGCTGGAACAACTCACCGAAATTCTGCGTAGCCTAGGCGAGTCTTCCCGGTGTGTCGGTCTTGGTATGAACTTGGACAAGACCAAGGTCATGTTCAATAGGCATGTCATGCTAGGACCGATATACGTCGAGGGGAAACCTCTTGAAGTTGTCAGTGAATATACCTACCTAGGACAGATAATACAAGTCGGTAGGAACAACTTCGAGAAGGAAGCCGATCGAAGAATTCGCTTGGGATGGGCAGCATTTGGCAACCTTCGTCAAGTCCTCAAGTAGTCTATACCGCAATGAGTCTATACAGAAATGAGATTATCCGGAAAAGAACCGGAGTCACCGACATAGATTGCAAAATTAGCAGGCTGAAGTGGCAGTGGGCTGGTCACGTATGTCGTAGGATCAATGGCCATTGGAGCAGGCGAGTCCTAGAGTTCAGACCACGAATCGGCAAGCGCAGCGTAGGGCGCCCTCCAGCCAGGTGGACCGATGACCTTAAGAAGGTGGCGGGCACCAACTGGATGCGGAAGGCGGAGGACAGGGAGCTTTGGCGCACCTTGGGAGAGGCCTATGTTCAGAGCAGTGGGCAATGATTGGCTGTTGATGATGATGATGATGAAAAATGCGAAAACATATTACGCATTTTGATTCTAGACGAAACGTTCTGAGAGCGTGAGCTTAGTTTTTAAGCCATTGATGAACCGTAGCTTTGAGACCTATACTCCGGAAGGTAGATGATGAATATTAGGTAATAGAGTCGGTTGCATTAATTAAATGCGCATGAGATAATCAGAGATCGTTGTTCGTGAATAGATTTTTTTAAATATTCAAAGTGACGTAATTATCAGTCGAAATAAATAATGAAGTATTCATAAAACTATAATTAGAATATGAAATTAATAAATATCTTCATCATATTAAATCTTGATGTTCAATGTATGTTTAAAGTCGCTACCAATGATTAGTTTATGTATTATTTGACATACTAGGTAAATATACTATCGTTATTATTTCTTAATACTCTTTTTATATGTATATGTATATTAAAGTAAAATCAAAAACACATTTGAATTAGCTTTCACTTTTAAGTGCTTTTTATATTTTTCGTATAGTTTCTATTAAACTTTTAATATTCGTCTAAAAACAGTTAACAGTTAGAAAAGTATGAATCTGAGGAAAACCTTAAAATGAAAGTTTTATTTAGATCTAAAATATTCATTTAAAAATATTCACACCTCTTTTTCTTCTCTACATACAACTTAGTGTCATAACGTCGTATCCTTGCAATAGCTACGTTGAGCTACGACGTGCTACGAAAATGAATGAAAAATATTATTCTATTCTATAGTAGAAAAATAATATTTATTCTCTTGAAATATTAAAATTATGATAATAAGAAACGAACATATGTTCGAAATATTTGATTTATGAAATATTAAATAGAAAAATCGTGCAAAAATATTCTCGCTGAATAAAATGAAGGATTTGATTTAAATATTATATTGTATTATTTTATAATAATATCGTCCTTAGACGGTAGTAGGACAAAGCTCTTGATCTGGTATCTATTCTTTGTGTTATAAAATTATTAGCTACTCATTATCTTGCTAATTAGCCAACAATGGAATCCGAGTTGTTAAGTATATCCTTAACAGATTTAATTACATCGGTCCCTCTAATTAATAATAATTATCTTTCATGCCTGAATATAGCAATAAGTAGTATAGCTACTGATCGGTATTATTTTCAGTTAGTAGTTCTAAGCGAGATTGCTACTGGCCTGCGCTGGGTGTTAATTCTTACTATTTATATAATAAGGATTACTATTTATATAATAAGCCGAGATGGCCCTGTGGTAAGAACGCGTGAATCTTAACCGATGATCGTGGGTTCAAACCCGGGCAAGCACCACTGAATTTTCATGTGCTTAATTTGTGATTATAATTTATCTCGTGCTTTACGGTGAAGGAAAACATCGTGAGGAAACCTGCATGTGTCTAATTTCACTGAAATTCTGCCACATGTGAATTCTACCAACCCGCATTGGAGCAGCGTGGTGGAATAAGCTCCAAACCTTCTCCTCAAAAAGAGGAGAGGAGGCCTTTAGCCCAGCAGTGGGACATTCACAGGCTGTTACGGTTACGGTATATAATAAGGAAACATAATTCAATCTGATGTTAAGTGATTACCATTCTTTACATTCTTTTATTATATGATGAATGATACTATGAAAAAGAACTAAGAGTGAATGATCTTAGACCAATGTCCCTTGTACGTGTAGTTGCTCTAGTAGACGACCATATTACATTTGATGAAAGATAAATTTATAGCCTATATTCAAATATAAATATATATATAAACTTTATAAGACGGTCAAACTATGGAATGATTATTCGTTGATTGATCCAAACAGCACACATAAATTTATTGTATATTATTATTATTACATTCTAATGAAGAACTACTAACTACTTACTTTCTTACAGTTTTTTGGTAGAATTTACGTTCCGAATCTGTGTATATTGTTTTGTAAAATTACAATAATTGCCTATAAAAGATTTTTGATTTTGAATTACACACTTCAAACTGAAGTAGTAAGTATGGTATTGTAGAATATATAATGATTTTTTGATATCTACCTGTTGAGTAATCAATAAATAAATAAAAAATAGATATAAAAATAATAATAAATTAAATAATATAAATATTAAATAATATTTTACTGGTGGTAGAGCTTTGTGCAAGCTCGTCTGGGTAGGTATCACCCATTCATCAGATATTCTACCGCAAAACAACAGTACTTGGTATTGTTGTTTTGTGGTACAGGCACAAGGGACATAAAATTTTAGTTCCCAAGGTTGGTGGCGCATTGGTGATGTAAGCGATGTTTAAAATTTCTTACAATGCCAATGTCTATGGGCGTTGGTGACCATTTACCAACAGGTGGCTCATATGCTCATCCACCTTCCTATTCTATAAAAAAAAATGTTTGTAAAGCGGACATACAAACATAATTTGTTAATGGAGAGTTGATGGATCGGCCGCAGCCCGTTCCCATTGTCTTCGGAACGTCTACGTGACGGAGGGGCGGCGCTCGGCGATGCACCGGCCGACCGTCAGTCAGCTGTTCGCCCCGCGCTAAACGACTTTGCTTCTGTTCTGTCATAATCTCGTTATCAACAACTAAAGTTAACATCATAATTAAGCAAGCATCTACAACTAGTGTCTTTAAGTAAATCTGTGTTGTGTCTTTAAATAAAGAGCTTCTGTCCGTTAAAGCGTCCGTATAAGCTCTTTTCGTCACATCTAACTCACTAAACTCTCCTTCTGCTATAACTAACCACTATACACCCATATAGACTTGCACAGAATTCATTCACCAAAATTCAGTATTATATTATTGAGGAAGCGATTGCCTGAAAAAACTAAGGTGGGTTTCATATTAGTATAAAAAAAATTCCCATTCTATATAAAAATTGGCCAAGTGTAAGTTATAATGCACCACTACCGTAATAAGAAGTATTTTTTTTTTTCTAAGTAACGTATTGTTTATCTCCTGTATAGCTTACATTTTTGTCTCGATCTGACGCTGCCACCCCTGATTTATTAAGAAACAAAAAGGTCTTCTAAATATTTTTTCTAGATTTTTAACAACATATAAGAAATAGACAAGTTTACGGGAGCAAGACAGACTTTTTAAAAAAGATATAATATTTAAATTTTAAAATATTTAATTATAATTAAGTGACACGACTGAACAGCGGTTTATGCTCTAGTCGAATGTTCTTTTCCTTCTAACAAATCGTTTCCCAGGACATACGATCCCAAAGCATGGAATGACACAATGACTAACATTCCGCTGATTAAGCATTCACTTCTATAGTCTTCATGTCTTGGGCTAACATAACTAAATACACAACAAAAACTCAAGTTGTTTAGATTCTAAAGGAAATAGTCTGTCTATATGTAAAGAACAGGGAATAAGCCTTCTCCATGAAAATCAATATCTATATTTATATGATTCAATAAAGGAGGAGGACCTTGATGACCAGAAACAAATTAAGTTATACATGGAAATACTAATGATTGATTAATCAAGTTTCACTTTAATAAAGGCTTAATTTCTTACGGAACCCTAAAAATATAAAACGTTGAATTTGGAATAATAATTTTATTAACGTTTGGATAGACAGCTATCCGTTTTGTTCATGTGGACGGAAATATGGAGACAGACTTTTATTATTCCGCGGGAATATGCTTTGATCATTCTCAATAAACTTTAAGTATATAAAAGTAAAGTTAGATATGAAACTTAACTAAATATATCTCATTGCTGGGTAAAGACAACATCACAACAATCCCACAGGATTAGAAGCTTACGGATATTCTACAGATCCATTGATGGCGAATAAATATAATTACAATTTTTTTTTCAGAAACAGTATTCCTCAAAATATTTTAATATAATACCGAGATAAGTCATATATAAATACAATGAACTAACAAGTACAAACTTTCATTTTAAATTAATGCTCATGTACTCCTTCCTTCCGATCCTAGTCTTAGCTCAAAAAGTATTATGAATATTTTGTTAATATGTTGTTGTTGGAAAACATCATTAATTTTTTACTTGTTAATTTGTATTTATATTTCACTAGCGCAAAACTCGTGCTCAGCAGATGAAACACCTGCATCGGACTATCGTCCGGAGTCATATATTTGTATCCACAAAACAGCATAGCGACATAAGCTCCAAGACATTTAGCTAAAAAAGAATGAAAGCCCAGTCGAGAGACATTTACAGTATTACTTTAGATGATATAATATTTCTGGTTTAAATTGCCGAAATGAATATTGGTCAATAATACACAATAAATTCGCAAACATAATTTAAAATGGAAAATGGATGTCTCGTTTCCCTCTGACTCGCATTATTGATGATTGTTAATGATTGTTGAATGACAATTCATCAATTACCTTCATCAATCAAATAACAGGACACGGAACGGATTGAGTCATAAACATATATGTTATGTGTATGTGAAGTATATAAACAAAATATACTTTACGCCTTTATAAAAAATTTAAAAACGTTTTATAAATTCATTCGTTTATTCACATATTTTACTATTTTCTTTGATTTCAAATCAAATAAAATACGACATGCAAAGTAAATCATTATAAAATATAATTGTTCTAGACTTTTATGTTATGTTCGCTCGTCTTCTTGACTAGAAGATAATGATTAAGTTCTTACTCAGAGGTAAATCACGTGAAAACTATTTATTATTTATTCATTTGAGAATCGTTAGTCTGCATAACAAATAAAACATACAAAAAAATAAAAATATTCTGTTTATGTAAAAAGCAGAAATAAAAGACGTGATTTGAGATAAACGACTATAAATTAATTTTCAGCGGATTTTTCTATTTTATTTTTAAAAAGAAATAATAATTGTTTATAATAAATGTGACAGGAGTCGAACTTTTTTACTATATTTATACTGGCAGTAGCAAAAACATGCTTTCTTTCTTATGATTATATATATAAGAATTAATAATGTGCAGCCATATATAGCTTGCATTTTAGTAATATGACTTCATTTGCATGTGATTACATTCTGTGAATTTTTTTTGCTGTGCCAAGGGGCTTGAAATTATCATTGTTATTGAATTTTAAAAACTGTTTTATTGTTTCGAATCTATTAAACGTCATATCTTCGTAAACCTGTGCCTGCCCGACGTGTTTTGACCAATACATCGTTGTTGTTCGCAATTTCACACACGACATAAAAATAACGATGCCAATAAATTGCTCTATTTCTTCATTTGTAGTACTTACTGGCTTATAGTTATTTTCCTGCACAGATTTAAACTGACAAATTGGACTGCTCACCAATCAATCCAATCATATCGTGTAAACAAAAACTTAAAAAAATCAGCCGGTGATTCTATTTGTTGCATTGTGTCATGTAAATCTGCATTTACTTTGTTTAATTTAATAGTTTTAAGTTATTTTTATCGTATATTTTATAATTTTTCCATTTAATCAGCGCTTCTTTAGACTATTTACAGCTCCTTTTTACAGCGTGCATGTCTTGTAAAGGCGTATTATCATCGGAGTTGTCAAATACAGACTCAATTATATATGCTTTTTTAGGTATACGGGTAGAGGACTTCTCCTATTCCAGATCCGAATTGGAAACAGGCTCATCATCACTCAGGAAGCCATCACCTGCCATAAAAGCGAAAACGATCCATTTCTGTAAAATCAGAATGAAAAACTTTAGTGCATACGATTCCTTATACGACTGACAGTGACGCAGCTGGAACGCCTTTGAAGCCATACGATGCATTTAATTAATTTAAGTATTTACAAAAAACGGGCCAAAAACCAAACGAATACCAAAAAACACAAACATAACTAACAATAATATAGATCAAGGAGTACATGATATATTTAAGATGAAGATTTCACTTACCGTTTTGTATTTTTTTTTCATAAGTAAATGTTGTACCAAATTCGTCGGAATTTTTTGGGTGGCAGTTCTTTTTTTTTATATTCGCCGGGAGGGCAAATGACTCTACTCCACTTGATGGTAAGGGGTAGTAGAGTCCAAACGTGACGACGGCCAGTACAGACGGGAAAAACGCTCTGCACTAGCCGCCTTCGCCTTGCCGGCCCGCAAGATGCCTCTTCACGCCTCGTTTGAAGGAACCCGGGTTGTAAGAGGAGGGGAATACGTGAGCTGGTAAGGAATTCCATTTTTTGGAAGTGCGACAAAGAAAGGAGTTGCCAAATTTCTTTGTTCGCGATGGAATTGATGTCACAGTTAGGCGGTGACATCGAAAACGAGCTCGCGTGGACTTAAGAAGGAAGGGGGAAGCAGGAATTAAAGAGAATAATTCCTCAGAGCACTCGACGTGATACAGTCGATAGAATAAAACCGTAGATTTAGAACAAAAAAAAACACGCTTTTATACGATGTACATATTAATACGATACAATTTTATTATTGAAATGAACTCTAAAAAAAATAAAAACCATGAGCTATATGTGAGTTCGTATGGAGCAAGGGAAAGACTGCATTTGAACGATGTAGAACACCTTTACTGTATCAAATTAAATTAAATTATTATTAAATAGTATGTATCATTCGATCCACAATCACTTCGATGCTGGGGGTGTAAATAATTCGATTAGGAAGAGAGATTTATGTCCATCAGTAAAACGCAGTAATTTCAAGTGTATATAGTTTTGATATCTACACGTGGCGATGACCATATTATACGCATACGCACTTAATTTATTACGCCATTAGGTATAGTGATAGTTTATTCCTAAAGCAAATCCTAAAATGGTAAGATTTACTGTTCAAATTTTTCAAATTTTTTGATTCAATTATTTGATTTGACATATAAATATTATTTGAATAGAATAATAATATATTATTTTGTTTAAGTGAAATTAAAAAAAAACAACGTGCTTGCAACTTCGTTGCAAACAGAAGTTATCAAGCGTTTCAATACCCACTATAGGTCATTACTTATATTTCTATTTAACCCTCCCTTTGATTAAGCGTACAGCTTCTGTTAGGAGTGGGGACGATAATTAATATACAACGACTCAAGATCGAATTTGCGACGTTTACATCGCTAGGCAATCCGTAAGGCATTGCGCTAATGACGCTTTAAAAGCCATTGCGCCCAACGAAGATTCACTTCAAAAAGACTTCGTAAATATCATCAGAAATCGTATCATTTGTATCCACACGACAGATGGAAGAACGTTGCGATAAATCGTCTGACAGCATCCCATTTCTCACCGATAGTATCATGTTACACTGTGATTCCTCGTAAGGAAAATTTAGGCTTTTTTACATAACAATTTCTTTCCTCCGTTATATAATATATTCTCGTCAAACAAAATTACACATTTCTTTACATTACAATGTAATGAAACAGAATTTACATGTTCAATTATTAATTAAATATTTAAACATCATAATTAAAAATCGTGTCAAGAATGTAAGTACAAGTCAGGGTCGCGTACTAAGGTTTCGTTCCACCGTTGGTTTTGCTATTGTCTATAAATTGTATACCCCACTCGTAACAAAGATCAGAGAAGTCTATATATAATTAAAATAATTTACCAATATAGCAAACGTTTATGTAACTGTTTCTTTTCGATTTAGTGGCTAGTTCATATCTCGAGGTCCTGGGTTCAAGCTCCGGGTCGAGCCAACAAAATGTGATTAGATTATTCTGTCAGGCTATATTTAGTAACAGCCTGAAATTTTACCAAATTGATGTGTTAACAATCCCGTGACTCAGAAAGAAATGAACTCTGTACGGTCTTGTCGGATTTCCATCCCATCCGATTATAATAGAATGATGGATTGCGATGGAAAATAGTTTTTGTGCCACATTCTAGCACTATGATATATATTCTGTATAGTTGGATATCCTTCTTTGAGATATGCCGCCATGAAATAAGTCAGAGGACATTTTTCATCATCATCATCGATTTAAAAGGTCTTTAATAAAAATCGCAATCGACTTATTTTCGCATTTCAGTGCCTTTTCTGTTGTTACTGGAGTAAGATATTTTTTCTTTGAACTACTTGTACAATTGTCGACAATTATATATTATTTATTTTATTTTTAAGAATAATATATATATATATAAGGTAAAATATTATTTCGAATATAATATAACATTCTGTTTAAGCGGTTTTAATGAACAAAGTCTACGTTGATGAATCTATGTCGTTGATGTTTTGTAGAAATTTCAAGGATAGAGAGTTATTGAGATTTATGTGCCCCTGGATTGGAAGTAATGGAAAAACTTTGATCGAGTTTTCAGCTAGTTCTCTGATGTTTGGTATTCGCTGTGGGTACACCTGTGTAGGGTGGAAATCTGCGAAGTGAAAGTACTTCATTTGCATACGCAAAGTTTTTATAAAACGGCATTGTATGGGACGAGGAACCAATACCGACGTGATCTTTAATTAGATGATAGGTTTTATTGTGTTGCAGATAATTTAATTGAAATATATAAATATGAAATGAAATATATATGACAAGGGAACAACTCCGAGGTGATTTATAAAAATAGTGACGTCAGCAATCACAATCACCGTATCCATCAGGTTCGTCGCTCATACTCACAGATAACATAACAATAGTAGTAAAAACTTCAACTGATTAACAATATCCTTTTATTCGTGATATTACACGCGACATCTGTACTCTCCGACAGCTCGAGCAAGAATGAATAGAGTTCTGTCACGCGCCCGTATTAATACCAAACGAAAACTCGTACAAACAATGTTTTAAAACAACGAAATTAGTTGTGTGCTTATTTTTACATTTTATAATTAATAAATCTTGACAAATAATTAATAATTGACGGCTAAATTTAACTGTAGTTGTTTATATTATAAATCAATTTGTTAACTTAAGAGCAATGGCCAAAAAGCCGATATAGCCTTGTGGTTAGAACGCGTGGATCTTAACCGATGATCGTGGGTTCAAATTAGGGCAAGCACCACTGAATATTCATGTGCTTAATTTGTGTTTATAATTCATCTCGTGCTTGACGGTGAAGAAAAACATCGTGAGGAAACCGTGGTGGAATAAGCTCCAAACCTTCTCCTCAAAAGGGAGAGGAGCCGTTAGCCCAGCAGTGGGACAATAACAGGCTGTTACTGTAAGAGCAAATGCCTACATTCTAACCTCCTCATCCTTCTTGCCATCATTCCACGTGGTCATGATTTGAACATTAGCTTTGAATTATGATTTGTATGTACTGGATTCCCACTAGTGAGGAGTTTGAAAGTTACTAGTGTAACGCAACCGTGCCGGACACGCGCATCTGTTGTGTACTTGTTTAATACATGATTGTAGTTGTTGAAACTGTTAGGAAGACATCATTATCATCACCTTTATTATCATATAATCTACAACAATAATTAGTATTGTTGTGTTTCGGTTTGAAATGTGAGTGAGTTATATTAACTACAGATACAAGGGACATAACATCTTAGTTCCCAAGGTTGGTGGCGCATTGGCGATGTAAGTGATGGTTAACATTTCTTACAATGCCCAAGTCTATGGCGATTGGTTACCACTTAACATCTCGTGACCCATATGCTCGTTCGCTTATCTATTCTATAAAAAAAACCATCAACAAAAAATACTCAATATTACTGTATTATAGTATTATGGGGCCGATGTCTATGGGAGATGGTGATCGCGTACCATCAGGTTCTCCATGTGTCGGTCTGCCAACGATTCATATTGTCTATTCGTTTTTTCAAAAACATTGATTATTCTATTGATTGTAATTTTAATCGTTAAAAAGCAATATCATAAGAACTCTTTGTAAAAAAGGCCTGTATTATTTTTTAATTATTAAAAAATCGTTTAAAAAAAGATTGCAGATGGCTGTCGGTACGTGTGGTGTCAGGTTATACGAGTGTCCGAAGTGCAATACAAGTATATATTATATCGACCCGAGAAGCCTTATATAACTTTCAATAGACATTTGAGGGGCTTCTAGCGAGTTATGAAAACCGATCTCAACTTCTCGTTGTTTCCTCAGCGCTATAATATGTCCTTTTATAATCAAGGCCTGGCTTTGTCCTTGGTATTGCTGAAGCTGATGAGCGACAGTGAAAATTTACCATCATGCGGCCTGCTTTCGTCTGCCTCGAAAGACAATAAAAAAAACCGTCTGCACCTTCGTTATCTGACAAACGGTTTATTATTTATTTATTTCATAGGTAGGTAATACATGTATATTAATAAATTGGGGGACATGTGGGGGAGGGGTTAGGTACTCTTTGTCCTTTTTGTACCCCTGATAACGTATAGTTAAGACGTGGAAGCTTACCAAAGGACTAAGCGTAAGCAAATTCACTTTCGAATTTATAATATTGATTACGATTTTTTGAGTCGAGATAGTCCAGTGTTTAGAACTCATTTACGCGTTTCCCCACATAAGGTGAGGTGGTATGTGCGACTCGCCGGCGCTGATGGCCCCGGAATAACTAAGAAACCAGCGGTACCAACACCATCTTTACGGGGGACGACATGGGATCGCTTGCGCATACTACCCATGATGAGTAGGTACAACCCGGGCAAGCACCAATGATTTTTTATGTTCTTATTTGTTGACATCAATTTCAAAACAGAATAAATTTAAAAAATGTTAGTAATCAATCATAAAATTTTAACTCGCATGAAGTAAATGCCATTCGCTGATATGGTACTTCGAAATGGGATTGCATTTTTAATACAAGAAAAAACTCAAGATTCCTCCACGCGCGTCTCTTGGGAAATGTGTTTTAACGGATGCTGTTTCATTAAGGGCATGTGATCTAAGAGAGTGATCTAACCGAGATGTGTTGTATGATGAAGAATGTGTTGCGTTTGTAAAGATTCAAGTGATATTTTTGCGGTAATGGATGAAAATTTGTTCTTTCCGTAATAAGATTAAGGTCTCAATCTTGGATTTGCTGATAATTAATCCGTACAAAGTGTGACTGTGTATTTGATCAAAGTTATTTATAAGTTTCAAAGTAGCTCCCGTTAGAATATTTGAGATGTAACCGATTATCTGTGAATGAACTGGTGATGTAAATATTGTTCGATAGCGGCCATCTTGTCAAAGAATAACTAATTGCCATTCTAATGCATTCCAATTTCAACTTAATAGTGATAATATTCTGGATCAAAATTACAAACAGGCATATTATTATTAAATACTTTTTCGATGTTTTCTATTTCATAGTAATTTAGAATTATTAATTCGTTAAATTGTTTATATTGCATACATTTATTATATTATATTTCTTATTCTATCATCCTTAAAGTAAACGTATAATCGTATTTTATTCTTAACAAAGTGAAATTTACATAATTACAAATAAAAAAATTATCCGTAACAGCCTGTGAATGTCCCACTGCTGGGCTAAAGGCCTCTTCTCCTCTTTTTGAGCAGAAGGTTTTGGAGCTTATTCCACCACGCTGCCCCAATGCGGGTTGGTGGAATGCACATGTGGCACATTTCAGTGAAATTAGACACATGCAGGTTTATTCACGATGTTTTCCTTCATCGTAAAGCACGGGATGAATGATAATCACAAATTAAGCACATGAAAATTCAGTGGTGCTTGCCCGGGCTTGAACCCACGATCATCTGTTAAGATTCACGTGTTCTTACCACTGGGCCATCTCGGCTCTTTTAAAATAGTTATCAATTAACTTTAATTGACAAATATATTTAACGGTAGAAAAGGAAAGTACAGGAGGATAAAGGAAATGAAGACTATAGTTAGAGTTATTAACTAATCGAAAAGAAAAACACATACAACAATGATCTCAAGCATATGAGGATGGAGGATGAGGCCATTTTAAAGAGTCATGAAAAAGCGCAAGATTTTTTATTTTACGCAAGTTTGTATTCAAAGAACAGGTACACTCTATTCCCTCACTCTTATAATTCAATGGGGTGGCAAATTGGTCATATTCTTAGAGGTTTTCTATGATTGACCCGTTGGCACAGTTGGCAGTGACATTGAGGGATTCTTGCTCCGAGTCTGGATGTATTATGTATAAAAGTATGTATTATTTATTAATACCTTTTTAAAATATATATGTATCTATCTGTTCAGATAATTACACCCAGACTCAGGACAAACAGACATGTCCTTGCACACAAATATCAGTCCTGGGTGGAAACGAACCCACAACCTTCGGCGTGAAAGGCAAGCGTCCACCAACCACGCCAACCGGCTTGTCAAATTTTCAAATTATTATGTCTACCATAGTGAAAAACGACCGATTGTGTAAAAAATATATTTAAGTAATAAGAAAGCCAAGAGAAACTAAACTATTTAAAAAAATGCGATTATAAAAATAATTTCGACTATTTTCGAACAATATATCATCTCAAGCTATTATCACGGTAAGCCAGGGTAGACATGTAAAAGCTCATACATATGTAAATGACTCCCTCTGGGTGTGACCCGGACATTCCTACTCGGACATGTTTGGCAGGAAACCTTACAAACAATGTTTGTGTAATTATCATAACCAGAATGCTTTAATTATAGCGATCTCTTCGGTTTTTTTTTTGTTAGAAAATATTGTGTTCAGTGACATCTTGCTTTGTTTTATTAAAATCTTATAAATAATTACCAACTAGCTTTATAATTAAATACTCCTGGTTTTCGATATGACATATTATATATTATTATTCTACACCAAAATTTCCCAGCATCTGTACAGCTGTTCAATAGTTAGGTATTTAATTTTAACGAGTATTAAATATATATGCTTAGAGAAGGCCTTTTTCGGAAGACAAGCTGTAGGAGATTAACGACCGTGAGCCGATATTTTACTTCAAAAGTTTAGGACACATTTAAAAAGGAAATAATAGTGATAATAATATAATTATTTGTATAAATAAGAACAGCAATATAGGCTTTATTTATTTATTTATTTATTTATTCATTTTATATATATCGGCGCAAACACAACAGTACGAAAACACTTCACAGGTACACCGTCATATACATTATTGTCGCAATTAATATTCAAGTTAACATAATATATAAACATCTGGGATTTGTGATTCTGGGATTAGTAGCTTGAAATTTGGAAGGGTATGCTTTACGCCTGTTTTAGAATGTATCAACATCATATAAGGTTCATTTCAACAAAAAATATTATTTGAAAACAGTCACATTTACTTTTAAATAAAATTTTAATTCTTTCAAACGTTATTCTTAACAATACCTAAGAGACAACGAAGATCGCACTTACTACTATTCCGAAGTATTAAGTGTTGCAAATGAGTTATAGAATAGTTTACTTGGTTACTGGAACCGTTTAGGCAGGTACCACCACTTCCTTACAGCTGCCACCTCATAACATTTAATTTTAACCTCAAACAGCTGTACACTATAATAATATAAATATAAGTTATTAGAAAAATGTTGAGAAATCTTGAAATTAGCTTTCGTTGATTTTAATGTGTCATCCAAATAGGTATTTGTTTATTTTCCATTTATATAAGAAATAACGAAAACAATTATATGATTTGTTTATATAACTACTGAGTTGTTTGACGGTTAAAATTTAAATTTGGAAACACTGGCAACAACGTTTTAATTAAATCTAAAATGACGTTTCAGAAGTGCCTGTGAGAGCCCATTTAGATAAAGTTTATTTTGATTGTTGAATGGAATTTGACGGTATACATTAATTACTTTGATTTTTTTAGAATTTAATGGGAGATTTAAATAAATATTTCATTAAATATATTGATCTGGATGATTCAAACATATCATTAATAAAAAAATTATATAGTATGCCTATACTATATAAAAAATTTAAGGCAGACGAGCATATGGACCACCTGATGGTGAGTGGTCACCAACGTCCATAGACATTGGCATTGTAAGAAATGTAAAACATCGCTTACATCACCAACATTGGGAACTAAGATGTTATGTCCCTTGTGCCTGTAATTAAATAGCAAGATATTATATCCCTTCTATCTGTAGTTACACTGGATTACTCACTTTACAAACTAAAACATAACAATACTAAGTGTTTCTTTCTGGCGGTAGAAAGTGTGATAAGTGGATGAACTTACCCAGGCTTGCACAAAGCCCTACCGTCAATTTTAGATAATAGTAACATAAAATATAAATAGAACTTGTTACAACTGCGAATACTAATGTAATCTAATCGTACACATATATACATACAAAAACTTTTCAGTAAAGTCCAGCGAATAAAGATACGGTCGCTGTTGGATTTAAACAAGTATGAAATATTGTAAAATAACAATATGTGTACAGCGCCCGCGTAATCTTGAACATCTTAACGAGTTACGTTTGGAATCCCCTGAGGTGAAACAAAACATATTCCGCCATATTGAATAGCAAACAAACTGACGTTTGTTGTATATTCTAGGTTCTATTTCTTTCTAGAAGTTTCGTGAACGTGTGAGACATTCTTATCATTTGCAATCGGTAACTTAGATTTAAAAATAAATAAATTCATAGTAAATTTCCTATTACTCGGTAGCCCTCCTCTCTCATGGAGAACATTTAGCTTCTACTGTCGTAAGTAATGCAAAGGGAAACTTGAAAAATGTATGAATATTAGCCTTTTCTATCGCTACATATTGTGATTATACTCATTGTACATGACCGTTATTAATTTGTCTCGACGTGTACCCGTAAACATGTATAACAGACATACGTTTTTTTCATAAATTTTTGTGTCTCAGTAATACTTATTGTGGGTAGTGTTTGCGTTAAAAGTGTCCAAGCCGACAATTTTTTTCTCCGATTTTTTATATAATGTGTGTAGATTTTTTGGGATATATATACTTCATGATGTCAATATATGACGCCCACGCATTATATACCTGTGGCTGTCGTAAACGTATAAACTAAAATACATATGATACAGAAGTATCATATCCCAATCCCATTAGGTAAATAGGTAATAATGTCAATAATTTTGGTTATCCGTAACCGATCGAGTGCCTGGTTATTCGCTGCACAAATTCATGAAAAAAAAAACTAAGAATAATTTCAAAATTGCGTGAATATATTTAAAGGGAAATAAGAAAATTTCCCAGAGGAAAAATACTTAGCTCCGTAATGATCACCCACAAAAACAAATGGAGCTCGATGGGTAAGAGCTGCTTTATAACCTAAAAGGTTAACTTTTTATTTAGGTTTCCGTTGTAGTGCAAAGTCCACATAAAGTTGCTTTTTCGTTATATTTCTTAGAATTCAGGACGACTTTTCTCCTTAAATTTTCTATGAATCAAACTTGGTGAAATGATACATATAGCAGCCGCATTGCGACGGACAAGACTTCGAAACGTGCGTACACTTTGTATAAAGTTTTACTCACTTTATATAAAGCTATTTAAAGCGTTTATATGTAAATTCTTTGAAAGTTTTTTTTTTATTAATAAAAAAAAGCAAGATATCCTCGACGAAAACGGAAATACTTATTATAAAAGTTGAGCGTATATTTTTTATTATTATTATTATATCTCTCTACTTTACTCGTTTTTCTAACATTTTGAGAAATTGTTTTTTTTTTAGAGTTGGAGTCAATAAAACCAAGCTACTACAACTTGGATTGATGGCTTCACATGTGGCAGAATTTAATCAGACATATGCAAGTTTCGTAATGATGTTTTAATTCTCCCTCGAGTACGAAATTATAAGCATAAATTGCACATGAAAACTTATTCATGCTCCCTCAGATTTAAAACTAATAAAGATGCTATTTACAATCCTCTACCAATCATTACATTATCTGAGTAAGATTGCTTTATTTGCCAATTGACATTTGCTTGTATTTCAGTCTGTAAGAATAAGGGATATAATATTACAGATCCCTTTATTATCGGTGATTTATCAATTTTAGTTCGTTTAGGTCGTTTATTTTCTGTAATTATAGATGAATATATGAATAGTATAGAAGCTAATTTATTCTTTATCTGAAATTTATAATTTTATAGGAAATATATCTCGAGATTTTATTCAATCTCACTAAGATTAATTGACAAACAGGAAGTACTACTGACACACAAGAAGAAGACACACTAAAAATACAATACTGTACTTTTTTATAGTATAGGTAGGTGGACGAGCATATGGGCCATCTGATGGTAAGTGGTCATCAACGCCCATTGGCATAGACATTGACATTGTAAGAAATGTTAACTATCGCTTACATCACCAATGCGCCACCAACCTTGGGAACTAAGATGTTATGTCCCTTGTGCCTGTAATCACACTGGCTCTCTCGCCCTTCAAACCGAAACACAACAATACCGAGTACTGCTGGTTTGCGGTAGAATATCTGATGAGTGGGTGGTACCTACCCAGACGAGCATGCACAAGGCCCTACTACCAGTGAACTTTAGTACTTTTGATTGTGATGTTACGTGAAAATGTTATTATAGATAAATACATCTTTAAATAAGGTTTTAGTAGCTGTGTACTGCTAGACATAAGATGTAAGTATATTAATCTTTATATAGAATTACATCAATAAAATCCAACATTTAATTATCCTAAAATCCCTTATCTTATAAAACTGCCTACCGTACTACTGTACCCATGCTTATATATGTATAATTGATAGGTAGTAGGGCTTGATGGAAGCCCGTCTGGGTAAGTACCACCCACTCATCACATATTCTACCGCCAAACAGCAATACTTTGAATTGTTGCGTTCCTGGTTATGTCCCCTATGCCTGTGCACAGGAGACATAACATCTTGACATCGTCGGTGACATGGGCCACCTGGTGTTAAGTGGTCACCACCGCTCAAAGACATTGACGATGTAAGAAATTCAATTTCTTAAATAACCAACGCACTACCACCCTTGACAACTACGTTATTACGTCCGTTATGCTTGTAGTTATAATACATTGGCTCATTCACCCTTTAAACCACCACAAAGTACAGCTTTTGGTGATAGAATATGTGTAGAGTGGGTGGTACTTATCTAAACGTGTTGGCACAAAGCCCAAATTATATATAATAAGCCTAATTGGTCCTAGATCTAATAATTTATTCAAAAGCATATTATTGTTATTGTTCATTTTATTGTTACTTATTTTCTTGTTATTTCTTTAAAAAATCCGGTTTCTATGTAAAAAGAAGCGGTGTTATAGTACTCGTTCATTCTAATGCAGGATAAATAGTAATTTGATTATTGTATTTAAAGTAAATATCTTAATTAATTGTCAGGTAGAATATCTAATTAATTTCTTAACGATTCATCTAACTCGTAAATATACATATTTTGAACATGTGGTTACTTTACATTTAATTCATGACATGAGGATCGAAAAGTTCTTGTAACAATCCAATAAAGCATATTTTGATTGATTGATTAATTTAACCAAAATTCCTTTGATAATAGGCATCTTTATTCCACATATATAGTTTTTATTACATATATATTTACTTTAATTCACAGCCTATAAATATCCCACTGCTGGACCAAGGCCTCCGCTCCTTTTTTGAGGATAGGGCTTTGCGCTTACTCCAACACGCTCCACTCTAATTCGGATAGATGCACGTGACAGATTTTCATCCACCACATGATGATCCACGCGATATTGTCCTTCACTATCACGAGACGAATTATAAATACAAATTAAGTCTATGAAAATCCAGTGGTGCTTGCTCGGACTGGAACTCGGAATAATCACTTAAGATTCTCTTTTTCTAATCACTGAGCCATCACGGCACATATACAGTAATATATTAAAAAGTTTAATAATATACAAATACTAGCCTTTGCAAATACTAATATTCCCATTTTTCCTTACAATTAAGCGTGAGGTTTGTGTGAGGAGTGGGGATGATGATAGCCCAAGGGATCAGAGACAAATTAACTACGTTCACATTGCTAGGCAGCCCTCACACACCTCGGGCTTATTGAGTTTTCTAGAGACATCTATATATTACTAGACATGTATTTGTTCACGTAAGCTTAAGTTAAATTACGCAGGCTTCGAAAAGAATAAAAAAAAAATATATTAATAAAACGACCACTACATATCGGCTCCATATTTCGTGATTTTTTGGCTCTAAGCCAACAAGCCATTTTATGAATATGTGAGACAAATTGGACCATAAGTAAATAATTTGTTAATAACATAACTATAGCGTCATACAGGAATATTTACTAGGTGGTAGGGTTTTGTACAAGCCCGCCTGAGTAGGAACCACCCACAAATCACATATTATACCGCAAAACAACATTACTAACTGTAGTGTAGTTTGTAAATGTGATATGTGACATGATGTAGTGTAGATTATAAATGTGACACCGGAAGGTGTGAAGGATCACATTTACAAACACATACACACCCACACTGCATGTAATTATATGTATAAAACTTAATAAAGAAATAATTTATGGATAAAAACAATTATGTAGGTAATTCGAATTTATGTATTTGCAAAAAAATACTCTAAATTTGTAACACAGGAAGAGCGAGGGCTTCTGACACAGGTTTTAATCATTATTCGAAGCTCTATCTTTACTCCGAAGGTTGATGGCGCGTTGGCGATATAAAGGATGGTTAATATTTCTTACAGCGCTGTTGTCTATTAGTGGTGGTGACCAATTATCACTTGGTGGCTCATTTGCCAGTATGCCTATCTATTTTAAATTTAAAAGGAGTATGAACTCAACCAGTCTAGTCGTTTAGGGGTTAATCGACCACGAGCAGGCATACCACAGATTATATATAAAGACTTTAATTGTAACCGATACTAACCGCATTGCGGGTCCGAGAGTCCTTCGGGGATATTACTTTGTAAATGTGTTTGACATAAAACGCTTACGACTTTCGAAGTTGGCTGTAAAATTCTTTGCGTATTTTATGTATATAATTTGATTTTATCAAAGATGTCATTTTTTATGATATGCTCGCTACCGTTATTTTTGTTGTAGTATGCTAATTCTTTAGAAGATGATAGTCACCATAGCCAGTTCCATTTTTCTCTTCCCGGTCTTCCTTGGCGGTGCGGGTCAGCGGAGGCACTCTCGTTACAGTCTCCTTCTGCGATATGATACTCGCTGAATGAGATCATCTCCATCTAGCAACTTTTGCTGCCGTCTCCGCTTATACATCAGTCTATACGTAATACCCTAACCTGTTTCAACCACAAGAGGAATCAAGACAAATTAAAAACTTTGACATCGAATTGATGTGATTTCTTTGGTCGAGATCTTGAATAAACTATGTTCACTATGGATTCGCGAGACAATTTCGATTTGAATGTCACAAGGACGCGGACAAATATACAAACATATTTTTTATTAACATAGATTATCCAGACGGTTGGAGGCGATCGCTATTTTCCCAAAATATATATAATCGTTTAAAAATTTATTACATTTTTTTATATCTTTTCTACTGGTGGTAGGGCTTTGTGCAAGCTCGTCTGGGTAGGTACCACCCACTCATCAGATATTCTACCGCAAAACAGCAATACTTGATATTGTTGTGTTCCGGTTTGAAGGGTGAGTGAGCCAGTGTAATTACAGGCACAAGGGACATAAAATCTTAGTTCCCAAGGTTGGTGGCGCATTGGATATGTAAGCGATGGTTGACATTTCTTACAATGCCAATGTCTAAGAGCGTTGGTGACCACTTACCATCAGGTGGCCCATATGCTCGTCCGCCTTCCTATTCTATAAAAAAAAAAAAAAAAATATCCGTTAGCAAAGTAACCGACCTTAGCGATTCCTTTAAATTTTACAAGTGAATTGTTTGACGTTGTCTGGGAACGTTAAAATTAATTATACAGAATTGAGTATATCTAAATTGTGTACGTATATATTCCGCAAAGTTGGCTAGTCCTTCAGGGGATGACCGTCGTGGCCGAAATTGGCAAACATAACTTACATAACATTAACATATGATCATGAATCATATACACTTTCGGCTATAACAATAATTGTAACTGAGGGCATTAGTTTAACAGTGCTGTGTTTTCTTTTTTCAAATCTTAAATCACTGATGTCAGAGAAAGACAGAACTTAACTGATTTTGCTTAACTAATTGACATTGTTATGTTTATAATTAGTCCGAAAAGCTGTATATATATATATGTAGCATATAGATTTCTATAAATACCTCGAGTTGGTCTTTTTAAAAATAGAACACCAAATCATATAAATTGATGTAAATTACTCACTCAATTACTCGTAAAAATCGAAATAACACAATTGAACATTCAACAAATCACAAGTCCTTTCTCTTCATCAACTAAATATTTAATTATTGAATTAGCGTGCGTTATTTTGTTTTTTTTTTTTTTTTTTTTAACAACGCTGTTGTAAGGAATCTCTTAACTATATAATATATTGTCACGGAATACTTTGCCCTTATACGTTTTCTAATTGTTTTATTTTAAATTGAAACCTATTAAATTTTTTGATACTTTTAAAAATAAAAATAATAATTGTATTCACGTTAAAATCCCTCAGGGAGCGTATTCCTGTGAAAGCATAAAAATACGTGCATTTGAAAACGTGACAAGTTGAGGATTTTAAATAGAATACTTTTGTGAATAATCAAGTTTTACAAGCGAATATAATCCATGTAACATTAAAAATAAGGTTCAATTTTAAAGCACTGTCTAACACTCACATTATGTGTGATGGCTATTTGTAGAGCGTAAGGCGCCCCTATAGACCAAAGCCAGGTATGCGCTCTCACAGCGAAAAAGTCACCATTTTACCCTCATCCCTCCCTCTGTGGCACACCGCTGATGATACAAAGCAAAATCGCCATGCTGGGGATGGACGTTCGCTGTGACCTTAGTCCAAGGGATTACATCGAGGCTATTATAAAAACAGCTTCACGGAAACTCGGAGTTCTGAACAGGGTGCGGCGTTTTTCACTCCACAACAACTGTGCCTGTTATACAAAACACAGGTACGCCGAAAGCCAAAGCCGAGATGGCCCTGTGGTAAGAACGCGTGAATCTTAACCGATGATCGTGGGTTCAAACCCGGGCAAGCACAACTGAATTTTCATGTGCTTAATTTGTGATTATAATTCATCTCGTGCTTTACGGTGAAGGAAAACATCGTGAGGAAACCTGCATGTGTCTAATTTTACTGAAGTTCTGCCACATGGGAATTCTACCAACCCGCATTGGAGCAGCGTGGTGGAATAAGCTCCAAACCTTCTCCTCAAAAAGAGGAGAGGAGGCCTTTAGCCCAGCAGTGGGACATTCACAGGCTGTTACGGTATGGTACGGTAGGTACGGTCTTGCGTTGAATATTGCTCGCACCTTTGGGATGGCTCCGCTAAGTACCTACTGGAGGCCTTGGACCGGTTGCAGCAACGTGCAGTACGCATTATTGGCGACGTAAAGGTCACAAACACCCTTGAACCTTTACAATTGCGTCGCGAGATAGCAGCACTGAGCGCTTTCTATCGACTGTATCACGGTGAGTGCTCTGAGGAATTATTCTCTCTAATTCCTGCTTCCCCCTTCCTTCTTAAGTCGACGCGAGCTGATTCTCGATGTCACCGCCTAACTGTGACATCAATTCCATCGCGCACAAAGAAATTTGGCAACTCCTTTCTATGTCGCACTACCAAAAAATGGAATTCCTTACCAGCTCACGTGTTCCCCTCCTCTTACAACCCGGGTTCCTTCAAACGAGGCGTGAAGAGGCATCTTGCGGGCCGGCAAGGCGGGGACAGCTAGTACAGAACATTCTTCCCGACTGTACTGGCCGTCGTCGCGTTTGGACTCTACTACCACTTACCATCAGGTGGAGTAGAGTCATTTGCCATCCCGGCGCATAAAAAAAAAAAGCCGCCGACCCGCCGGCTTAGCTCGCCGACACAACCCGGTGGCCTATATGTATATAAGCATATCATAGGATAGCTTGCGCACGCAATCGTTTAGTTGTCCTGCGGCTTTCCGACTTGCAATGAGTGAAATCGCCAACTAGCCCGCCGACTAAAAGTTGACGACATAGGCCGGCGAGTCGGTGGCTTTGGTTTGTAGAGCGCCTAATAACATAGTATTTGAATGATGGGGGTGTGGGGATGCAACACGGTGGCATTTATAACCTTCGTTTTCTTGGAAAGTGCTTCGGATATTATGTTTCTACGATCGAAGTACGTCCAGTGTTGACACTGCAGTTTGAAACGCTCATTTGATAAAACAATATACCTAGTTTTATTTAAGAAATGAATAAACATTCCGTTCATAGATATATTTTTCGTTATCATCATGTAACACAAGATCAGTAGTCATCTAGTCTCACATAAGTAGATGAGCAGAGGTTTTATCCGACTTCGCGGACTTAGACTCCTCCGTAGTCTTCTCCGTAGCAAGCGTCTGCTGGGTGGTGTTCCGACCCGAGTGGTCATCTCAGTCTTGGGTCACTTCGGATGTAATATGAAAAATTTTTTACACTCACTTATGCCGTCATTTTTCAAACAATTTGCATATGTTTGTTTTTTATTTATTTGTTTTCTCTAAACTCATTTTTTGTATATATTCAAATCACATTTTAATTTAATGATTTAAAATTTACACACCGTATAAGTTACTATAAAAGTAATACAAAGAAAAGTTAAACTATGCAAAGTAAAAAGATGATAAGTATTTGTATTTTCTTGTAAAGTAAACAATACATACGACGTTTTGCTTTCGAAGTTACGATAATCATCGCATACAACGATATTTTCTAAAGTAAATAAAATTTTGCCTACGTAGTTACTAAAACCCTAACATTTATTTAATGTTAAAAAAAGTACGTGTTTAATAAACCTCATTATACATAAATTTGTTTTACTTTGAATAACATTATTTCGACGATAAAACAACGAATAATAAATTAATGAGATATAATTAATCATTTCATAATGAAAACGACACATTTAATGACATAAAATATCAAATATATATTGTAACGCCACGATAATGCCACGCTACATATCGCCACGCCACATGTCACATGCGAGCCAAGCTAAGCCAAGCCAAGAAAAGCCAAGCCAAGCCAAGCCAACACACACTCAGCGTCACATTCGAGTGACAACAGAACTTAATACCCGATCGGCTCATTTCGGAACGTCATTTGTACAAAAATGTTGCTATGACAACTAAAATAACGGATGAGATGGTGTGACCATGACAACGGGAAAATAACAGTTGTGGATTGGAAAAAGTATTAAGATATAAATATACATTCGATTATTGATATATTGTTATCATTATTACCTTCCCGTTTCAATTATCTTATATATTAACAAATAGATATATATATATATATATATATATATATATATATATATATATATTAACTATTTGTATTTCTTATAAGCTTCTAGAAAAAAATATAATAAATTTGTAAGTGTATGTGTACTTAATTTGCTGTTTATGTATTTTATTATGAACTAAGGACAACCTATCCGTTGGGATAGGATTATATAATAATTTGGGTACTATAAAAAATACAGTCTGACGTATTTCTTTCACCGTGCATGAGCACGAGATGCATTAGTGACATAAATTAAGCACATGAAAACTTATTGGTAGCTTGGGTTTGAACTCCGATTCTTCCATGGATAATGAAGATGGAGAACATGTAATATGTTTTAACAATATCTTATTGCTTTGTGTTATTCGTAAGGCGAGTCGCGACCATTAGCTTGTACTAAATAAAATGTAGGAAAAATTGCAGTTAACGTTATTGTAAAGAGCAAAACTTAACTGTACTTTGGCTGTACGCCAGACGGGATCTGGTTTCATTGTTAATTTATAAAAAAAATTAACTCCCACTCTTGTTTAAAATGTATAGAAAAATTTTCAAGATCCTCTCAAAGGAATAATTGAAACTTTATCGGGATCTCGAGGTAGTTGTGTTGATGTGAAGTTAAATTTGTTTGTTTGATCTTACAAGATTTTTCATAAAGGCGTATGACCATATGATACTGGTGATTAAAAAAGTACAAGTACACTAAATGGGGAAATACCGCATTTTTTTTTAAATCGGCGTCTTAGGTTCTTTAATATCACAAGAGCCCTTTACATTCAATAAAAAAACGACAATATTATAAAAACTTTCTATGGAAGTTAATAAATAAAAGTTTTTTTTATTAATTGTCATAAATTATTTCTTTTTTTAAATGGATTTCAATTTGCGTCAGACGCGTTTTTAAATATCGAATCAGAAAATCGAAAAGATTTTACAAATCTAACGCAGTTTCACTCTGGGTTTAAGAAAGATCCGTTTATAAATCCGCAGTATGCTTAGGGGGGGAAGGCTTACAGAAGTACGTGTATCTTTTAAAATACAAAACCTTATCTTTTATACGCTTCGTTCGACAAATCCTTAGCAATGTCTCAAGGTTCACGTGATTACATTTAAAGTTGAATAAATTTAAATAATTTAATGATATTAAGCAACATATAATAAGTATAAGTATGAGCCATAACGTTGGTTGGTTGGTTGGTTGATGGGTTGGTGAATTGGTGGGTTGGTTTGGTTGGTTGGGTTAACTGGTTGAGTTAGATTAAGTTAGTAAAGAAGGTTTCCGCACAAATGGGAGCAGGCAAGCTTGTGCTGCTAAGGAAAAAAAGAGCGTCCTGTAGACTCACCTGGGGCGTTTCGACCTATTGTTCTTTTCGATGAGGTGGGTAAGCAGTTCGAGCGCGTGCTCGCTACCCGCATCGTTAACCACTTTGCACATTGAGAGGACCAAACCTCAGTGCATGTCAATTTGGATTTCGATGTGGCAGATCTACAATCGATGCAGTGGAGAGGGTAAGAGCTATAGCGGACGAAGCGTTGTCACAGGGCGAAGTGGTATTAGCGGTATTTATAGACATTGCCAATGCATTTAATACTCTTCCCTGGACCACTTTTAAAGAGGCACTGAAGTTCCACGGAATTCCAAGATACCTTTGGCAAATAGTTGCAAACTACCTTTCGGAGAGAACGATCATGTACCCTACGAGGAATGGATGGTAAGATAGCCCTATGACATGTGGCGTTTCTCAAGGTTCCGTTCTTGGTCTACTCCTGTGGAACATTTTCTACGACTGGGTTCTGCGTAGTGCCAATTTCGGAGGGGTTGAACTAATGTGTTAAGCTGACGACACTCTTTTAACAGCCAGTGGACGGATACACAAAGATGCAGCCCTCCTGGCTACTATTGTAGTAGCGGATGTGGTTAGCAGGATTTGGCAGCTAGGACTGGAGGTAGCTCTGCATAAGTCTGAAGCAGTGTGCTTCCACAGCCCTCGCAAAGCGCCACCTCCACGCTCTAGGCTATCGATTGGTGAGATCTCCATTGGCGTCGAGTCGACAATGAAGTACCTAGGGCTTGTCCTTGACAGTCGATGGAACTTTAAAGAGCATTTTAACCGTCTCGCTCCTAAGCTCATCGGAGCAGCCACAGCATTGAACCGACTGCTATCGAATGTAAATGGACCGAATGTTAGTTGTCGCCGTCTGTATGCCGGTGTGATACGATCAATGGCTCTCTATGGAGCACCAATATGGGTCGACGCTCTTACGGCCCAGAATAATCATCCTTACTAATATTATAAATTTGAAAGTGAGTTTATTTGTTTGTTAATTTAAATAATATATCGCTGAACGAACCTCTACACATATAAAGAAATATCCTAGGTTTTAAGATTTATCCTAACTGAATAAAAAGGCAATAACAGGGTTGTCTTCAACCTCATCTTATGCTAAGCACGTCGTGACATGAATAACAAATCCCCAGGTGTGGGGGGAGCTTTACGTGCTATGGATTGAATAAAAGTTTATTAACATTTTTGTTAAAAACACTAATAAAATTGATTTTATACAGATATAGAGTCTTTAATTATTCACCGGAAACATAATACGAATACAGAAAGACTTATGCAGTAAGGCAGTCCTTAGGGTTTGAGTTTTTAAAAGAAAGAAATAGGAAATAAAATGCATACATGCAATGCATTGATAAGCATATAATACATATTATTTATAAAAATTGCATTCCCATAATATAAAAGCGCATCCATATACATATATACATATAGTTACGACGATAGTAACGACGAGCCGGTTGGCGTGGTTGGTGGATGCTTGCCTTTCACGCCGAAGGTTGTGGGTTCGATTCCCACCCAGAACAAATAATTGTGTGCATGAATGCTTGTCCTGAGTCTGGGTGTAATTATCTATATAAGTATGTATTTACAAAGGAAAAATAGTATATGTAGTATATCAGTTGTCTGGTTTCCATAGCACAAGCTCTGTACAAGCTTTATTTGGGATCAGATGGCCGTGTGTGAAAAAAGTCCCAGGATATTATTATTATTATATAGCAGTTTTAAGGTGCTAAGTTGTTCTTAATAGAAAGATATAAAGAGTCGAGGAAATTGTCTAGAACTATTTGAGATAAATAATTTATCCCTCCTTTATTTTCACATCTTACTTTATCCGTTTACGCAACTCGAGACATAAAAGCTCTCGATTAGTCACGAGGAGTCACGATTTATTTAGTTAGTCAACAAATGTCATCAAAATATTCATGAATAGTACGTAAACTTTCCCCGTGAAACTGTCTGTCTTTTGATGAAAATATAATAATGGTCCTGAGATAAGATTAACATATAGAACAAACTGACACATATTTGAATTTAATTTAAAATATTACCATTTTAAAATAAAATCACAGAGAGCTGTCCCTCGTGTTAGTAAAATTAAACTTGAATTAAAAAATGTATAAATAATAATAGTAATCATTGCATTACTGAGAAATGAAAACTATCTTATGAATAAAGTTTTTTTTAATGTTATAGGTAGGCAGACGGATAAAAGGGGCCACCTGATGGTAAGTACCACAGCGATGTGAAAAACATTAACCATTCCTTAAATCACCAATGCGCCACTAATCTTGGGTACTAAGATGTTATTCTATAAAAAAATGTCCCTTGTGCCTGTAGTTACACTGGCTCATTCTTACACTCTTCAAACTGGAACACAACAATACTGAGTATTGTTGTTTAGCATTAGAATATAAAGCTATACCACCTAGTAAACTGTTGTAATGGTGTTTATGAGCTGTTTTATCAACGTATGCTATTATTATAAAATAATAACAGCCAAACTTTATAATGATACTATGACATATTAATAAGGATTTTCATCACAAATTGAATGCACGGCGAAGAAATGGCTTCATCCAGTACTGAGATTCGTAATACCAATCGTAATTTATCAGCAGTAGGAATGTGTAATTGAACTTAAAATGTTCCAATAACACTAATGGCCGTCAGATGCTATGCAAATTTAATTTAAATTTCAAATATGGAATGGAAAAGTCTCGAATGGAAAATCTTCGCCGCATTTTTTTTGTAGATTATCATTGAATCATTCAATGGTTTAACTGCGGGCCAGTTAGCAGTTCGTAAAAAGAACAGTTCGGAATTGAATATAAGAGTGTGGGTGCAGAAAGTGCACCAATGAATTAATTTTTTTTTATAAAGTCTAACGGATTGTTCGTTAAGGATTACCTAAAGAATCAAACTATTTATATAAACGTATCTATATACTTACGTAGCTGAGTATGTACGAGTCGGATAATGCATTAAGCACGTCTGAATGGGAACAGCCTAATCATCACATATTACTGCCAAACAGCAATACTTATTATTGTTATGTTCCGGTTTGAACTGTGAGTGTAGCTGTGTAGCTACAGGCAAAAAGCGGAAATCATTTAAATTTAAGCTAGTTACCTTCTTACTATTATAAATGCGAAAGTGGGTTTGTTTGCTTGTTACGATTTCACGGCTTGGATGCACATACATACTAAACTGATCATTATGAAATACACGTTGTCAGGGGTACAGAAAAGGACACAGACGTCTGCCTTCCCTCACGTACGAGCGAATCCTCGGGAGTTAACTAGTTAATTATAAATAAAATCCATCAAAATTTAACTTCGTAAAGTGCCATATTAACAAAGTTTTCTCAGCTCTCTGAGACAATATTCCCTGACAAAAATGCACTAAGGATGGAATTAAGTTCGTCGGTTTGCAGTGCATTTGTAAAGCAAGCTAAGTGCTAATGTTCAATGTGACAGATACCACTTATTCCTGGCTGCTCGTTTCTCTTGTTCCTTTATGCTTGTAATAAGATCCATGACTGCATAGATGGTTTAGTGACTGAATATAAGGCCGCAGATCCCGGGGTCCGGGGTTCAAAGCCCAAGTCGGGCCAATAAAAAGGTATTGGGCATTTCCTTCGATCTTTTATTTACACTGGCTCACCCTTCAAGTTTTTCTATATAACTCCAGAGACAGAACTTTTAACATGTCTATAACATTATGAAAAAACATAATCTTAAAGATTCAGCTTGACCTGACGCGGGTTGTAATCTTATTTTTAAATAATTTAAATCCAGGAGTGTTTTGAGACACGTGGAAATTGCTCTGTTGTGTATTTTAGTATTTTTGTATTGACAATGTTAATTACGGAAAAATAGGATAAAGATGATGGAAATTATTAGTTGTATAAAATAATCTCTATATACAAGGTTCAGGTTGACCACTATAAAAAGAGATTTGTTCTGAATTGGTATACTGAGTCATAGTATCATTTTGATGATGGTTATAATGTCCTACTGTTCGATTTCAGCCACGGCAGCCAATCTCAAGGGAGACTAGCCTGTATCAGCTATGTCCTCACTATCATAATCCGGTAGGACGACAAATAATTACAATATCCCTTTAATTGGCAAGAGAGATCTCTACGCTCCGAGACCTCGAGCAAGAATGAATCAAGTTCCGTCACTCGCCAATATTAGTACCAAACTGGGAATAATGTTGTTGTAACGTTCCCATACCGATATTAACTGACTCTTGGTATAGTGACTTGATGTAAGGCTGTAGACCCGGAGGTCTTGGGTTCAATTCCCAGGTAGGGCCAATAAATAGTTATTGGGTTTTGCTGTCAGAAATTTTTTAGTAGCATCACGGAGTCTGGAAGTGCCTCGGAAACACGTAAATCCGTTGGTCCTTCGCCTGAACTCTTTCCGGTCGTGTCGGATTGCCGTCCCATCAGATTATGAGAGTAAGGGAAGAGAGGGTGCACCTGTGTTTGCGCACACACTTGTGCACTATAATATCTCTATATATTGACTCTTTTTCATATAACAGTCAGATGATATTTGAAAGAGGTTAAAACTTCGTCGTAAGTTTATACGAGCACAGTTAGCTCTTTCTCACCTTTTCTTCTTCTTTGAAACATCAGGATCCACAACCTTATTCCTAACGAGTTCAAGGAGACTCATACTACGTTGGATACTGGTATTTTCTGCGAGCTGGATCAAACCGCGGCGTTTTTAAAATTGTTTACATTAATATTTATGTACTTACTTACCTTGCATTTAATATGTATGTATGACCTTAAAAGTAATGAAAATAAAATAATAAAAATGTGTATGCTTACATTAACTTTAAAACATTAGATTTAAAAAAATATTGCATTAGTAGCCCACAATATTTGTTTTGAAGCAAATATTGTGCTATAGCTGAACTGCTTCCTACGGTTGATATCCAACGATAATGTCATTCAAATACAACGTCCTTTGTTGTATATTCAATCGGGTATTTTCATTATTTACAATGGTGTATTCCGTTCCATGAGACGCTGATATTCAATATCAGCTTGTATCTTTTGCTTTGTTCGAAACCGAAAATTGTCGAAGATGCAGGAACGTACAAAATATCGCAAGTGATAATTAATTTAGGCTCTGTCAACACTTGGGGCGTCACGCTAGCTTGCGCAAGCGATCTCGTGGCGCCTCCCGACCGTCTGGTCTGTCTAGAGAGGATACCGCTGGTTTTTTAGTGGGTATTCCGGCGCTTACAGCGCCTGTGTGACTCTCACCACTTCACGTGGGGGAAACGCGTTTCGTTTTTTGCGAGAAAAAAAAATCCGTCAAAACAACATTATTTTTTTTAATGTTAAGTAAATGCCCGTAAAAGGTTTCGGTACGATGTTTTCTTGGCAGCAAGCATTAGGTAAATTATTAAAACACTAATAGTGTAGTTATATATATTTATATGTATTCCCTTAAAATGCATTTAAGCTTACAGTCAATAAAAACACGAAAACATTGCTTATTAAATGATTTAGATTGACGTAATATTTTTGATACATAACAAACTGTAACTAGTAATTGAAACGAGATTCATTGATTATTTGAAACAGCGAAGTCGAGTTCTGTTACAACAATAAATTTCGAACAAGTTCTCGTTGTTGTATTGTTGTTCTGTTGTTGTTGAGAATTTAACATAACATCACGCACAGTATCATAATATCTTAGGAATAATGTTTCACGATAAGCTGTTGCACGTGGTGTAGCGTGGTAATTAATTGATTATCCTTTGAATATATAACAAGTATATACAACTGTGCCCATGATTGCATTCATGTCCAAAAAACTTAGCGCACAGTAATTTTAGAAAAAAATTATATTAAAAATCGAGTAGTATCCATTTACTTTTAACATTTTATTCTCTTTCACACATAACTTGTTATGTAATTTAATACTATATTATATCAAATTTTATTTTACAATACTATTACAATTTTCATTGGAATTCCAGGTATCACCCTGACAATCTTTTAAACTATGCTATTCAATATATATATAATATATTTTATTTTCTTATAATGAGCAATTTCATTTTATAATGCTTTTAAAAATATATTGTATTTTATTTTTAATTTTATGCACTTAAATCAGAATTCGTTTATTTACGATATACATCCGTGATATCAGTTACCCAAACTAAAATCCATTTGAGAACCAAATTTCGACTATATTGGTCCAGTACATTCGGAGAAAATAGGCTGTCAGACGGAGAGGCAGACACAAGAGTGATCTTGTGAGGGAATCTGTTTTTAGCCAAATTCAATTAGGAAGTAATCAATTTGATATAGTTTCCTAACAATTTATAAATTGTGCATCGACTTTTTTAATTGGTTAGGTGACATAATATTGGGCAAGTTACATAGGGATTATTTCTAATTAACCGGCCGACGGTCTTTAGTTTTGGATAAAAACTTGCTTGCGTATTCACTGACCTGCATTAAAGCAGCGTGTTGGAATAAGCTCCAAAACCTTAATAATAGTTTAAATATTTCGATCACTTTTCGGTAAATATTAATTGTAAAATAAGTCGAACAATTCTCGATAACTAGCATTAGTGATACAAAACAGCTATCTACGAGTACTATTAGTACTGAGAATTTTTCTGTACTGTAACTTAGTGATGTAGAATTATATTAATTAATTAATAACTGAAGCCAGAACATTTAATGATAATAATATCATCATTCTGTTAAGATTAACTGTAAATATTGTAATTTTGTATATGAAAACTCATTATTAAGCCGAAATGGCACAATGGTAAGAACGCATGAATCTCAACCGATGATCGTGGGTTCAAGCCCGGGCAAGGGTTTTTATGTATTTAATTTGAGATTATAATTGATCTCGTGCTTTACGGTGAAGGAAAATATCGAGGAACTCTGCATGTTTCTAATTTCACTGAAATTCTGCCACACGTGTATTCCACCAACCCGCACTGGAGCAGCGTGGTGGAATAAGTTCCAAACCTTCTCCTCAAAAAGGGATAGCAGGCCTTTAGCCCAGCAGTGGGACATTCACAGGCTGTTACGGAAACACATTATTTTCTATTAAATCTGGTATATAGAAGGTGCCTTAAAGGATAGAAGCTATTTCCAATACTTGTATATAGATTCCTTGTATTTAGGTGTTTATCCAGCGCAGCTGTCTTTTCCTTATACACTGTCACGCTCAATTTCTTTAATCTGTTTGCTGGATATCTTTTCACTTTACATTTAAAATATACACATTGATTATTACATAATATACTAGCTTATGCCCAGCATGCAATATGGTGCCTATTGTAAGTTCATGGTAGCTGCCTCGTTAGTATGTGTAATTGTCTAATATGGAGGGCGTGGGTTTGGTATTAAGAAGAATAATTATTATTTTGGATAAAATATAATTTTTAAACATAACCTCTAATCACTCGCACAGACAGACAAATTACGGTTCTAAACTAGTTCCACGACACGTTCTATGCATCATCAACTCAACCTAAGAATAAAGTTCAGAGTGGATATTCGAAGTTTCGAACAAGTTTTCCTTGAGAAAACTTAGTTCGAGAATTTTAACTAACCAAGTGCTTAGCTTTGAAGTTAGGTTAAGCTATTTCAGAACACCTGTAGCAATCGAGTCAACTGATAGAACAGAAGAAGTAGTGGAGTCGTTTAAATTTATGTAATATTTACTGTATTAACATCTATTGAAGTATTGTATGCCTTTTCCTACCGTGTGTAGGCGTGGCGGGTATTCCTGGGACATTATTCACACACGGCCATCTGACCCCAAATTAAGCAGAGCTTGTACTATGGAAACCAGACAACTGATATACTACATACACTACTTTTCTTTTATAAATACATACTTATATACATAATTACACCCAGACTCAGGACAAACAGACATGTGTATGCACACAAAATCTGTCCTGGGTGGGAATCGAACCCACAACCATCGGCGTAAATAGTAAGTATCTACCAACCACACCAACCGGCCCGTCAATTTATTCTTCGTTTCGTTCATTTTTATAATCATAAGAAAAATATATTTATTTTATTAATGTAACTATATTTCTTATTATTTTACTTGATAATAATTTTGTCATGTAATATTTGTTGCAAGGGCAAGTGGGCCACCTAATGGCATGTCGTCGCCAATGCACCACCAACCGTGAGAACGAAGATGTTATATCCATTGATACTTACTACTAATTAAACTGGATTACTCACCAATCAAACCGGTATGCAACAGTATTATGTACCTGATGAATGAGTGGTACCTACCCAGACCAGCTTGCACAAAGCCCTACCACCAAATAATTCAAGTATTATTGTGAATAATGTCACCGAGGTAATTATTTAAATACTATTATTTGTGTAATTTAGTTGTTTCATTGTACGTAAAATAATAACTGAGATTTAAATTGTCATAATTTTGACATAAAGTCAATTAAGTCACAATATTAATTTGATCATTAATAAGTCTTAACTTTGATTAATCATTTTACAATAGCTTGAATTTGAATTTTATAATACCTTTAGCATATTGTTTAATAAGCACTTGCAAAAGTCTATTCGAATAAAAATATTTTCATTTACACACAAAAAATACGTGCTTAAAATGAGAATATTAATAAAATAAAAACTGCGGATCTTTTAATTTTTTTTTTTAAAATAGTCAATCCCTTTTTAAACAAGCATCGAATATAACAATACAGTAGGTCGTCCCCAACAGATGACATACCTCAACTTATGTCAGTGGGTCAACTCAACACTACTGAGCTGGCTTTATGCCAGCCACAGTGACACATGAGATGATATCGGGGGCCCAGCGAAGTTTCATGCTATGATATAAGAAAAAGTTTTTTTAAATATAATGACTTTATATATTTTTGGTTTTTAAGTGGGGCTATTGAAATCTGGGACCAGGTTATGTAGTAAAATACCTGCTAGAATTCGGCGATAGCTGACCTCGATACTGATCCGAGCGACGGGATTGTTTTGACAAACTCATCAACTGCCAGTCTCATCACCTCTCATGGCTCGATGTTACCTTAGATGTAAGAACGATTTCGCTTCTTCTCCGTGTCTCACGTAGTGCGCCTCTAATTTAAGATAGGTCTCTTTCAAAGCCAGACCCGTTGGTGATATGCTGATTTAATGAGTGTATCCTTAAAATGAAATAATAATTGTAGGTAATACGTACGAGTAACGTCACCGACAGCTTTAAATTGAATTTAACGTCGAGTTTCGAGTATGTATTTACGGAGTTCTACTAAACATTTTGATAGCATTCTAGTATTCAACTTACCTTAGTATTATTAGACAAATAAACATTATTTATATAAATCAAAGTTAATATTCAACTTTCGAACTTATTTATATTATATTTGTTTTATTAATATGTATATTAGTTTAAAGTATATTCGTGAAAGTTTCATTCATTACTCATGAATTATAGTCTAATTTCGAGCACTAGCGAACACTAATACTATACTATAAAAATAAAGCAGTTATTGATCTAAACTTAAACTGCCTTTCTTATAAATATTGTTTAGCGGGTATTTAGTTAAATACTGGTTTCTCTCTTTCTGTCATCAATAATTTTATATAAGAAGGAAAAAAAACTTTGTCCAACTAGTCACACCCCCCTCCCCCCTGAATAATATTATTTTTAAATATCCATCACAGAATCACTGAACAAATAGAGATTTGTTTTTTTATTTTGTATATATAACAACCAACCCGATTACTAAGGTGGTCAAAGTGTGAATAGTCCCAGGCAATATTATGTGTCTAAACAATAAAAATCGATCTAATTTAGCTACTTAATATACTAAGCCATTGAAATTACAAATCATAGAAACTTTTATCGCAACCATGGAATTAAATTGACAGTAAAGTGGAAATCGGAAGGTAGTTCATAAAATTAAAGTGCTGCGAACAACGGATTCCGATTGTGTTAATGTAGTGTGATCGCAGCATTATAGTAGCAATAACCTGCTTTACAGGTTGACAAAAAATCTGAGATGGAGGGATTCAGTCGCATTAACTGTCAAAACTTTAGGCGAGCTGGTTCTCGATGTCACCGCCTAACTGTGACATCAATTCCATCGCGCACAAAGAAATTTGGCAACTCCTTTCTTTGTCGCACTTCTAAAAAATGGGATTCCTTACCAGCTCACGTGTTCCCCTCCTCTTACAACCCAGGTTCCTTCAAACGAGGTATGAAGAGGCATCTTGCGGGCCAGCAAGGCGAGGGCGGCTAGTGCAGAACGTTTTTCCCGTCTGTACTGGCTGTCATCGCGTTTGGACTCTACTACAACTTACCATCAGGTGGAGTAGAGTCATTTGCCCTCCCGGCGAATATAAAACAAAATAAATAATAATAACAAAATGTTATGATCGTTTTAAAAACTGTAAATATAATGTTTCAATGCTCATTCAACTTACTAATTGCTTTAAGAACAAGTGAAGTTGCAGGCATCCTATTTATGTTTCTTATATCGTACAATGATCCTGATTGGTATGTATATAACAATTTAAAGTTCAAAATAATAATATAATTCAATTCATAGTTCATTTTATCCTAAATAACAGTAAAAGTCCAAATGTTGGACAAAAGGTTCTTTCCTTCTCAAAGAGAAGGTTTGTAGTTCATTACTGTTAAGTCATGAAAATTGATGATTACACAAATAGCAGATTTAAACGACACGTGCAGATTTCCTCAGAAAGATTTCCTACCATAGTCGAGCACAAGATGAATTATAAACGAATTTAAGCTCGTGAAAATACAGTGATTTAGTGTAGTACTGAGTCGAGTCTCCTTGATTTTATCGTATCTCATAATATTTGTGTAAAAGTATAATGATGATAATGATGTTCTCCTGACTGATTTCGACCGCAATGGCCAAACACAGGAGGGATTACCCAACTGCGCAGGACATATTATAGTGCACAAGTGTGTGCGCTAACAGAAATGCACTCTCTAGTCCCCCACTCTCATACTTAGACGATAAGACAATCCGATACGACTGAAAAGAGTTCAGACGTAGGACCAACCGCTGTATGACGTTCAGAGGCATAGGAGTGTACACTTTCAGCTTACAGGTTCGTGAATACTACTGAGAATCTTTGACCTGTGGTCTGAACCCAGAACCCCGGAATTTTTGGCCTTACATCTAGCCACTAGACCAAATAGACAGTCGAAATATATACTAAAAATACAAAATTGTATTACGAAAAGGGAACTCCCATTTAAAAGTTGAATTGCATTACAAAATCAATCATATATCATACAAATGCATCTGGCAATTGACATCATCCTTCGCGTTATGTAACTACTTTATATTCAAATAGCAAGAAATTGGTTGACAAAGACTCGTCGTGTACTTTGTGGCTTCAATATCGACTTAAAAAATAACAGCTAACAGCACTGCTACTGACTTTTGTACAGTAAACCCCAATGACTTAATATCCCACCCGACCCTGAATATGAACAGTATCTTGGTATTTTCAGCTATATTCGTTACTAGACTAATGAGGGTTTTTTTATCAGATATGTAAGTTAGTTTTCTTCCGCTTCTGAGTCCACGTTTAAGGGTGGGAGATGTTAGGTGATGAAGCTGGTGGTAGAGCTTTGTGCAAGCTCGTCTGGGTAGGTACCACCCACTCATCAGATATTCTACCGCAAAACAGCAGTACTTATTATTGTTGTGTTCCGGTTTGAAGGGTGAGTGAGCCAGTGTAATTACAGGCACAAGGGACATAAAATCTTAGTTCCTAAGGTTGGTGGCGCATTGGCTATGTAAGCGATGGTTGACATTTCTTACAATGCCAATGTCTAAGGGCGTTTGGTGACCACTTACCATCAGGTGGCCCATATGCTCGTCCGTCTTCCTATTTTATAAAAAAAAAGCGTAACAAACAAATAAACTAAAAAACAGAATCACTTTTATATAAATAATATTGGTAAGGTAGTAATAATATCACTATAGTTGTTAATTTATAATATATTATGTGTATGTGACCTACTCTACCCACCAGATAGTGAATCCTCTTTAAAATTACTTATCACTTGAACTATTTGTCACTTTAAAACTACACAACAACAATGGAATCTATCAAGGAGTCTCTGGCTGCAATGACCGACTTATTCAACAGCCGTATGAATGAATTCCAGCAAGACTTACAGAGGACAACAACACCTGCGACTGTGCCTTCTCTTTCATCGGAGTTCAATTCTTTTAAGTCTTTTGTTCTCACTGCACTAAGTGGACTTCAGCGACAAATTGAGTTTCTCGCCAGGGAAATGGATCGGACTGAAATGCAGAGACGTCGAAAAGTGCTTCTTTTCCATGGTGTTAGCGAAGAGAGATCCGAGGATGCCACTGCTCGCGTTACCAGCCTTGTTGCGGAGCACTTGGCCTTGCCAAATTTTTCTACCAGCAGTATCAAATCTTGTCATCGCTTGGGAAGACCTTTGGACAGCAAGCCCAGACCTATAGTGGTCAAATTTACCGAGACTGCTATTAGGGATAAGGTCTGGTTCGCCAAAACGAAGTTGAAGGGCACCGGTGTCACAGAGTCAGAGTTCCTGACGAAAAGCCGACACAATGTGTTTTTGGAGGCCAGGAAGCGGTTCGGCATCAACAAGTGTTGGACACGAGACGGTTTGATACACATTATCGCCCCAGATGGATCTAGACATCGTGCCGAATGTTTATCTGATCTTGACTCGATTTCATCTTGTAAGTCCCCAGTCCAAAAAATTCCCATCGCAAACACTAGCGATAAAGTTGTATTGCAGAGGTCAAAGCGCGTAGTTAAGAAATAGTTATTTTATATTTATCTTTCTTCTTATTATTGTTTGTTTTTCTATAATTTTAAAATTATTTCTCTGTCTACCTGCTTTCGATTTAATTTTTGTGTTGTGTAAAACTATTTACGAATCTATTTAGTTAAAAGTTAACGTCATTCTGACGTTTGTCAATCAGGCGCCATAGTTTTCTTGCTTTGGATGGTTAGTTTTTTAGTTCTATACTAGACATTTATAAAGATCGTCATCGTCTACTTCATTTTCATATTCGATATAGATAGATAATAGATAAATATAGATATAATATAATAATATTCCTTTTTAGTAAAAATTGTTGTTATGGCAGCCTGATAAATATCTGTTTTTTTTTTTTTTTTGATAATGTTAGTTTTTAATGTTATTATTGTTTCTATTTTGTTATGTTTGTGTTTAAGTGATTATTCCTAGGCAATTGGCGGGTGAGTGTTCATATGAAATTAATTAACGTATAATTATTCATTTACCTATTTTTATTTTGTAATTATACAATTAATATATATTATTATTATCTTACATATATATTTTATATATTTATCTTTATATTTTTACTTATTTTATTTGCTGAATATTTAATTTAAAAATGTCTAGAAACAATGACGATTTGGACGAAACTTTTCTTTCTTTTTCTTCTGATGGATTGAGCAGTAATGACAGCTTTCATAGTATCCCTTCGCTCGGTGAAACTATAAATTCTTTATTCTCAGACTGTCTAAAATATTTTAATGTTATCCATATTAATGCTCAGAGTATTCCTGCACATTATCCTGATATGTTATCATCATTCGATTGCAATAAAATACATGCTATCCTCGTATCTGAGTCCTGGCTTAAACCCTGCTTACCTTCTACTTCCTACTCTCTTCCTGGATTTCATTTGATCCGTAACGACCGTGTAGGTCGGGCAGGTGGTGGAGTGGCGATCTATCTCCGTTCTCACATTCCATTTTCAATTATAAGTCAATCGACACCTCTGTCCGTTGAAGGGGCTGAACACCTTTTTATTGAGGTTATCTTTGGTCATATTAAGATGTTATTAGGTGTTTACTATAGTCCTAACCTCACGGTCGATTACTTTTCATCATTTGAAATCCTTCTAGAGCAATTTAAACCGTTGTATGCCCATACCATTCTTATGGGAGATTTTAATACATGTCTCTTAAAAAATGACCATCGCTCTAGTCTGTTGAAATCTGTACTGAATAGTGCAGATTTACAAATCCTACCCCTATCTGCTACTCATTCCTTCCCTAACTCTATCCCTTCTCTTCTCGACTTAATTTTGGTCTCTTCCGTTGATCATGTTGAAAAGCATGGGCAGTGCTCCGCCCTTGCTTTTTCATATCATGATCTTCTTTATCTTTCCTATAAAATCAAACCACCCAAAGCAAAATCGAGAATTCTTCTGCAGCGTAATTTTGGTGGAATGGATTTGAATAGTCTGCGGGAGGATGCTGCCAACATTGATTGGAGTGTTATTTTAAATGTTGATACAGTCAATGAGCAAGTTACAGTTTTTAATTCCCTATTAACTCAACTGTATGATTTACATGCTCCAATTCGTCCTGTCCGGCTAAAACACCTTCCTGCACCTTGGCTCACCCCAGAAATAAAGAAGCTCCAAGTAAGAAAGAATATTGCCAAGGCTAAGTATAGGTGTAATCCGACTGACACAAATCGCGACAAGTATCTGAAGGTTCGCAATCGCTGCAACATGCTATGTAGAGATAGTCAACGACGCCATATCCATAAATCTATAGCTGAGGAAGAGGAGTCAGCTAGAGTCTGGAAATTTCTCAAGTCCTTAGGAGTTGGAAAATCATCTAAAAATATAAATACTCACAATATTAATTTAAATGAATTAAGTAATCATTTTTCGTCCTCTCTAACTTTCGACACTGCTGTGAAGTCTAATACTTTAAAAGAAATTTCTGCTAAATCAACTTCTGAAAATTCTCCTTTTTTCTTTAGTCAATTTACTGATAGTGATGTTAAGAAGAACATTTTAGCAATAAATTCTGATGCTATTGGTTCGGATTGCATTAGTCGTAAGATGATCCTCCCAATCCTAGATATCATAATTCCTGTAGTCACACATATTTTAAACCAATCCATTATCCTTTGTGAATTCCCTGAATCCTGGAAAGACGCACAAGTCATCCCCCTCCCCAAAAAAACAAATCCTTCATCTTACACTGATTATCGTCCTATATCCATTCTCCCTTTCCTGTCTAAAGTACTTGAGCGCCTTATTCACAATCAATTAAACCAATACCTTTCAAAAAATGTCCTATTGAATCCTTTACAATCTGGCTTTCGTCCTGGTCATAGTACGACTACGGCTCTGATCAAAATAACTGATGACATTAGATTAGGAATGGATAATCAACAGGTTACTGTGTTGACATTATTAGATTTTAGTAATGCTTTCAACACTGTAGACTTTGATATTCTTCTTGCTATTTTGTGTTCTCTTAACATATCTGCTAAAGTAATTGACTGGTTTCATTCTTACTTGTATGGGCGCCGGCAACGGATAAGAGTTCAAGATTCTTTCTCAGAATGGGCTCCTATATCTGCTGGCGTTCCACAAGGTGTCGTGTTGTCTAGAGGGGTCTTGTTTTCGGTCTTTATAAGTACCATTACTTCTCATATATCTTCTCTCTATCACCTGTATGCAGATGATCTTCAGATCTATTCACAAAGTAAAATTGCGAACCTTCCTGAAACTATACATTTAGTTAATAATGATTTATTAAATATTTCTAAGTGGTCTACTGCATTTGGATTACGAGTAAACCCAAATAAAACACAGGTGCTGATTATTGGTAGTTCAAAATTAATTTCTCGTATATCTTTTTCGGATCTCCCGGTTGTACACTTTAACGGTGTTAACATACCGTTCAGTGTTACAGCTAGGAATTTGGGAATTTCCTTTGACCAGCACCTGTCTTGGGAACCACAGATAAGTGAGGTTAGAAAAAAATTTTTGCAGCCTTTGGCTCCCTTCGAAGGTTACGCAACTTTCTACCCATCCCTACCAAAATTATGTTAGCACAGTCACTCCTACTACCAATTCTCGATTATGCTGACGCATGTTATCTTGATCTAAAAGAGGAGCAACTTAATAAACTTGAGCGTCTCCAAAATCTTTGCATCCGATTCATATTTGGTCTTCGTAAATATGATCACGTTTCTGAATTTCGTAAAAAGCTCAAGTGGCTCCCAATCCGGCTTCGCAGGAATACTCACATCCTTCAACTTCTGTACTGTATTCTGTTCAATCCGTCTTCTCCTTCATATCTAAAAGAACGTTTTCAATTTCTTAGTTCTTCACATAGCCATAATCTTCGTTCTGAAGAGAATTTGATTTTAAAAATACCACCTCATACAACATCTTTTTATAGTGACTCATTTACAGTCCATTCAATTCGTCTTTGGAACTCTCTTCCACTAGAAGCAAGACGTGCACCAACTATTACTTCTTTTAAAAAAATGATAAAAGAGCACTATCTTGCTTCATGAAGAAATACTGCAATTAAATATTTTATTTATTATGTAAGTATCTATAGTATGTAAATGTATATATTTATAATGTGTATGTATATTATATTATTATATATTTATGGAATATTTATTTATGTATCGTATATATACATATATATATTGTATCTATTTTTTTTTTATGTATTAAATAATTGTACACCCCTACCATCCTATCTCTCTCCTCTACCAAAGGTTGCCTGGAAGAGATCGCTGTTTTAGCGATAAGGCCGCCTATTGTACATTTTTCTTTTCTTTGTTTTGTTTTACTCCTATTATTTTTGTCTATATTGGTGTGCAATAAAGAGTATATAAATAAAAAAATAAATATAGTTGAAGAGAAACTTGTCGGCATTTTGAAATAAGAACGGGTGGGTAGCTTGTGATAATGTATATCAATGAAACTTATAAAAATACAGAAATGATAACAGTATTTCAAGTTGTATTTTTAAGGTTCTATCACAATAATAGCATTCTTCACGTTTTCTAACACAGTGCACGCCACTGAGTTATACAACCTTATATAATACAAATATTAAACCAGACTTCAGGTTATAAGAATACCTTTCAGTTACATTGTATACTTATGTCGTTTTGGGTTTAAAATGTGGTGTTGCTTAGTGAGTTTTTTCTTCTTTGGTGATATTTTCTCACGACCATAATATTATATATAATACATTTAAATACTTACACTTACACAGTAGCATGCATTATATCAAGTATTTTTATATTATAATTTATCAAATCTATCTACAATTTATACAAACTGGATTAATTATTATACTAACTAAATATTTTACTTATATTAAATGAATCAAATAAAATATATAATATTTTACGCAATATATGAAATTAAATGATGAATGAATGAATGATTTATTTCTCTTAACACAAAGGAAAAATTTACAGGTAATTTAATTAATCAATATAAAAACGCTATATAATTTCACTTTGCTCACGGAACAAAATTTTTAATAGTTACATAAAGCTGACCCATACTTTTTTTAATTAAAAGCAATTGTTCATTTTTTTTAAACAAAACTATATAATGTCTCAGTATGAAATAAATCATTTGTTGTTGCAATTGATTGACAGTTCGCACAGTTATTGTTTTTCTCTTTCGAAATTACTCGTCGGCCGCTGTTAGAAAAACTTAATCCTATTTCAAAAATGCAGATTGAAATCAATTTGATGTTTTCGTAGTTAATCCCTTTATTGTACACAAATAAACATAAGAAATCTACAAACTAAACTATATAACAAGTACTTATGACTATTAATAAAAACTGGTGGTAGTGTAGTGGTACCACCCACTCATCAGATATTCTACCGCAAAACAGCAGTACTTGGTATTGTTATGTTCCGGTTTGAAGGGTGAGTAAGCCAGTGTAATTACAGGCGCAAGGGACATGAGGGCAAAAGGGACATTTTATTTCCCAAGGTTGGTGGCGCATTGGCGATGTAAGCGATGGTTAACATTTCTTACAAATGGCAATATTTATGGGCGTTGGTGACCACTTACAATCAGGTGACCCGTATGCTCGTCCGCCTATCTGTACTATAAAAAAAAGAGTACATTACTTGATTTATTTGTAAAGCAGCGATCTCTTCCAGGCAACATTTTGGTGGACGACTGATTATAAAATACATTGAACGGGGCACGATACATTGTAAATTATAAGTGAAAATATAAATCACACAAAAAGTTATATATTTCATACGTGTATTTATGACGAGCCGGTTGGCGTGGTTGGTAGAACACTTGCCTTTCACGCCGAAGTTTGTGGGTTCGGTTCCCACCCAGGACAGACATTTGTGTGCATGAACATGTCTGTTTGTCCTGAGTCTGGATGTAATTATCTATATAAGTATGTATTTACAAAAGAAAAGTAGTATATGTAGTATATCAGTTGTCTGGTTTCCATAGCACAAGCTTTGTATTTATTGAATTTACATGTGCTTAATTTCTGCTTATAATTCATCTCGTGCTTTTCGGTGAAGGAAAACATCGTGAGGAAACCTGCATGTGTCTAATTTCATCGAAATTCTGCCACATGTGTATTCTACCAACCCGCACTGGAGCAGCGTGGTGGAATAAGCTCCAAACCTTCTCCTCCAAAAAGGGAGAGGAGACCTTAGCCCAGCAGTGGGACATTTACAGGCTGTTACTGTAAGCTTTGTACAAGCTTAATTTGGGATCAGATGGCCGTGTGTGAAAAATGTCCCAGGATATTTATATTTATATTTATGTAAGAGTACTCAGAAAATTACTTGTTATAAACATAGCGTGTGAGTTCAAAGCCTAAGAGACTTATAAACCTCTAGGTTTAACGACAGGACTCTCATAGCCGAGGTTCTTAATGTATATAGTGTAAAGGGTTTCGGTTAAGGGATTAATTTACTTGATATATGTTATTAAATTCTTGTGTGTGGACTTCGAACTTCATCATCTCGTTTCAGCGGTGATTGAATGATACGATCCCTCCCTCTGTGGCACACCGCTGACGATACAAAGCAAAATCGCCATGCTGGGGATGGACGTTCGCTGCGACCTTAGTCCAAGGGATTACATCGAGGCTATTATAAAAACAGTAGTATACTGGTGAAGTGTTTTTGTATGATAGCGCTAATTTTAATCTACCAGTTAGATTTGAAAGGGATTTTTGTATTAGCACATTTATTGAGGAAGGTTATTGACTATTTATTTATTAAGTTAACATTATATACACCATAATCTTATTGCGTGTATAAAAGTAGTGTTACAAAGTATATACCAATTATAGTCTAATTTAACATGAAAATAAAAGTGCTTTCTTACTTAGCTATGCTCTAAATGAAGAAAAGACACTGTAACTTATATGTGTACAATGAAAATTATTTTTTTATTTTATTTATTGAACTTAAAATTTAATTGAATTGAATATGTAAGAATTATTTTTAATTATAAAATCGCACTACAATTACAATATGTTACAAAACAATCTGTTACAATTGGCACTGCAGCATAGCATATATTTATACTCGTAATATAAGTAAAAATAATATTTGCAATCATTCTCATTATCACAATGAAAGCAATAATAAATTAAAATATTAATCTGTGCTTGAAAAGTGATAATATTGGGATTTTAAAGGTTCAGGATGATTCAATGGCTTAAACGAACCACAGATAAATCTTAGCGGAAGGACACGGATTCAAATCCGGACAAGCACCACTGGGTACTCTTAATTTGTGTTTATAATTCATTTCGTGCTCGCTGAGTGAAGACATTGTCAAGAAACCTGCATGTGTCGCATGTTATTCTGCCATACTGTATCTACTGACCCGCAATAGAACAGTGTGCGAGCTCTGAGGAGCCGCCTGCATTAGCACAGAATTTGTATACTTCAAATAGAGCTTTAAAATAAATTATTTTAGAATTAAATCCGATCACGACTTTTCTGACAACTTGTAATTCGCTGACTGTATATTAAAGTTACCAGAACTTTTTGTTGTAGCTACGAACAAAAAAATAACTACAATCAAAAGCGATGACGTAAAGTAGGTCGTATAAAGTTTGTTCACAACTCGCCGAAGTTCGAAATAAGAGGTTTTTGTTTAATTGTCGTGGCCGAAGCCTTTAGGTTGGGGATTCGAAAGTCATTTACATGGCTTATTTTAGCTTCAGCACAAAATATGGTGCGCAAACAGCTTGAAAATATTTCAAGCCAAAAGTTTTCAATTCAAGGATTCTCAAACATAGCTCAGAATTTAAATATTTGTTTTCAATGTGGAACTTTCTAGAACACTTTGTTAACAAGAATAAAATGTAAAATTAAATGTTATGAAAGGTATTTATAAATGTTTCAATACTATATCGATTTTCATAAACTTCTGATTAATAAACTACTGAACATAAATTATGATGATGATGACTTTGTGACCGATTTCGGTCTTGGCAGCTATTCAAGAGAGACCAACCATCTGTGGGGACACATTATAGCGCACAAGTGTGTGTGCGCTGATACAGGTGCGTTGTCTATTCTCTTCATAATCCGATAGGACAGCAAATCCAACATTATCGTAAATAATTAACTCCAGGCTACTACTGATAATTTCTCGAGAGAAAAATTAAAGAATGTACAAAAATTAATTGTGAGAAGGAATGAAAAAAAACCACAATAACACGTGTCGGAAAATATACCAAAACATGATAAATATGAATCACACTATTACAATTTCATAGACAATTTGTAATATAAAATAGTAGATAAGTAATCAAAGCTAGTATGCCGAGATGGCCTAGTGGCTAGAACGCGTGAATCTTAACCGATAATCATGGGTTCAAATCCGGGCAAGCACCACTGAATTTTTATGTGCTTAATTGTGTTTATAATTCATTTCGTGCTTGATGGCGAAGGAAAAAATCGCGAGGAAACCTGCATGTGTCTAATTTCATTGAAATTCTGCCACATTTATATTCTACCAAACTACATTCGAGCAGCGTGGTGGAATAAACTCAAAACCTTTTCCTCAAAAGGGAGATGCCTTAACCCAGCAGTGGTACATTAACAGGTTGTCACTGTATTGTAAACATTGATGACCTTTACAAAAAGCAGGATTCTTAGTCTATAGACTAAATAAGCTAATACGGTTGCATATTTAGAAGTTCCAATCCTGAGTCGAACTACTAAAAGTTATCTATCGAATAGTTTCTATTTAGAATTCGTCGGCGCATGACCTGTGACCGGTCGTGTCGGATTTGCCATTCCGTCCCCGATAACTTTTAAGTATCTACTTGTTATAGTTAAAGCTATGTCATATTTATTCAGACAGACGGAATTGAGACAATATATATATATAGTAATTAAGTTACATTTGTTTTTTTTGTTTTTGTTCATCAACAGCGGTTTGAACCGTGTAGAGGTCATTATAAATAGCTTAATAAACGCATTTCCTTCGAGCTGGATAGAATATTAGAAGAATAAGCACTCAAATATATATTTCATCTTATAAGTATAAACTGTGAAAGAATACAGATTACTTGATAGACGCCTCGCCATGTATTTTAATTATTTAAATAGTATGATCGATCGTATGTGACGAGCTATGAACACTTTGGTAAAGGTTAGACGTTTAGGTTTAACCGTCGTAAAGTTGCCTGTCTGTCGGTTTTCTACAGAATATATTTCGGAGAGTGTGCCCAGGAACTATGTAATTTGGTTCCTCCGTCACCTTTTTACCACAGAACTGCGAGGCATCGTGAAGATCTGCACCCGTACGTAGTTGATGTATCTAAGACACGTACGAAACGATTTGCTTCCTCGTTTCTGATACGCACCGCTAAGATCTGGAATACCCTCCCGACCTCCGTTTTCCCACCACCTACAATATGGGTACCTTCAAGTCTAGAGTGAATAGGCATCTTATAGGCAAGCGCGCTCCATCTTAGACTGTATCATCACTTTCCATCAGGTGTGATAACAGTCAAGCGCTAGCTTATATATTTAAAAAAAAAAGATCCTGGCGCTACTAAGAAGACAAAGCTAAGAAATATATTATTCTACTAACAATGTTTTATATGATCGAAAAAATATTATTTATTCAACGTTATTCATCTGAAATTTTTCTTATGGATTACGACTCATGTTTTATAAATACTCATTTACAAACTTGCTATATAGTATAGCGAAATATTCATTTGGTTGCTAAATTAAGAGAAACTAAAAATGAAAATTGATGTAAATAATGCTTAAATAAATTTTGTGTGTATCTTAATTTTATTTTAATAAGGTAAAATTGAAATTGAAGTAATTATTCTCGTAATTGAATAATAAGAAGATTATCAATTTGGATTTTCTTTGTGTATGTTCTTAGATATCTTAATCAAAGCGAGTTCTTTTTATTTTGATACTACATGGTCTGTGCGGATTCATCTGCGTTAAACGTTACTACTCCACTCCAGTTGTTCATAGTGTAATATATAGTCTTATTAACTAATAATAGGTTTTTTATTAAAAGACCTGGTAGATCTTGTGATTGAAAACAATTTCCTAAGTGTTATATATGTACATACGTAATAGACGAATGCATGAATGAATTAAATGAATAATAAATATTGCATATATATAATTTTCATACGTAATTAGATTTATTGTTTTTAAGTTTTTAGTTCAAATGTACATGCAGATAATTTGAAATTGGTTTTTATCTATTTTCTCTCAATTTATTCAGAAATAGATAAATAATATCAGCTAATAAAACGCACAAAAAATATTTATACGTTCCACGTAAATTAATTTATCTATTAGTTGAAACAGTAAAAATCAACGCTAAATATAAAGTACAGTATTAAATTTTGTCATGTAAATATGTTTAGAAATAAATAATTATTTTACATAAAACAGACGATGAAAGAGACATTTAAAACGAGTACGTCTGTAAGCATTCGCTAATGTTGCAAGAACTCGAAATATCTTCCAGACTTAAAATATATTACCTAAAGCGGTGAAATATGTCTGGCCATTTTGAAACTAATAATGCTTGGAGTAAAAATGCTTTCATTCTTTTGTTAAAATATGTATCTATATTATATCTGAACTTATATTTAATATGTAACTCTTTAATTAATGCTATTTATAATGTCATATCCTAGTACATAAGCCTTTTGTATAGAATAGGTAGGCGGACGAGCATATGGGCCACCTGATGGTGAGTGGTCACAACGCCCATAGACATTGGCATTGTAAGAAATGTTAGCCATCGCTTACATAGCCAATGCGACACCAACCTTGGGAACTAAGATGTTGTCACTTATACCAGTAATTACACTGTTTTGCGATATTGGCTATATTTAATTATATAAAATGTTTACGTGAGTACGTTTAATACTGAACTGTGTACGTTACGTTACGTGTCATCGTAACTTTACTGGTAAGTTAAGCCCAATAATATTAACCAACACCCACCAATAAAATCTTTGCAATTCTCCAGTGATTACTTGTTTGTAATTGCATTAAGCAGTTACTGCAGACATACAGGCGCCATGTACTTTGACAAAATAAAATGTCGTAATTACAACACTAGCCAGCGTCGTACAGACTGGATCGCAGCCAAAACATTCTTCTTTTAATTAAATCGACGCTAATATGGCTGATTGCTACCCGAAGACCGTTTTGTATCCTGCTATCACAGAAACTACGAAATTATTGTAAACTGTATTTTGAGTGGTGTGAAGTTAAGAAACAAATGTCTGTAACTGGTTTTTGTTATAATTTTGTGTGACGACATACATTTTTTAACACAATATTTGCTCCACTTTTATATAAAACGCAAACCAAAAACCGTTATTCAATAAGAACAATAAATTAACGGTTGTCACATCAATTGCCATATTTTCAAAATTCATATTAACTCCATATGAATCAGATTCATACGGTACCATTATTTGGGACCATCGAGCTTATCTGATAACGTAGCCAGGAGGGAGTAATGGAGTTGTACCATTTAGTACCTCTATACTTTTGCATTTGACTTCATTTTTTATTATTATGTAGTATGAAGATATACTTTAGCATTAGGAGTCTCCCCGTTTTAAGGTATAAAGCTAATCACTGCACTGCTCAATTGCGTGTTGGTGTATAGACATGTGACAGAAATTCATCCGATACTTGTAGGTTTCGTCGCGATGTATATTCCCTTAACATTGAGCTGGAGGTTAATTATAAATACTAATCAAGTACATGTGAATTTAGTGGCATATTCAATGATATTATCACACCTTCGATTTGCCGACGATATCGTCATCATAGCAGAGTCGCTGGAACATCTCACCGAAATGCTGCGTAGCCTAGGCGAGTCTTCCCGGTGTGTCGGTCTCGGTATAAACTTGGACAAGACCAAGGTCATGTTCAATAGGCATGTCGTGCCGGGACCGATATACGTTGAGGGGAAACCTCTCGAAGTTGTTAGTGAATATACCTACCTAGAACAGATAATACAAGTCGGTAGGAACAACTTCGAGAAGGAAGCCGATCGAAGAATTCGCTTGGGATGGGCAGCATTTGGCAACCTTCGTCAAGTCCTCAAGTCGTCTATACCGCAATGTTTGAAGACGAAAGTCTTTAACCAATGCGTCTTACCTGCCATGACATACGGTGCCGAAACGTGGACACTAACTGCGGGACTAGTCCACAAATTCAAAGTCGCTCAGCGTGCTATGGAGCGAGCTATGCTCAGAGTATCTTTGAAGGATAAGATCAGAAATGAGATTATCCGGAAAAGAACCGGAGTCACCGACATAGCTTGCAAAATTAGCAGGCTGAAGTGGCAGTGGGCTGGTCACGTATGTCGTAGGACCGATGGCCGTTGGAGCAGACGAGTCCTAGAGTGGAGACCGCGAATCGGCAAGCGCAGCGTGGGGCGCCCTCCAGCCAGGTGGACCGACGACCTTAAGAAGGTGGCGGGCACCAACTGGATGCGGAAGGCGGAGGACAGGGAGCTTTGGCGCACCTTGGGAGAGGCCTATGTTCAGCAGTGGACAACGATTGGCTGTTGATTGATTCAAGGATATACCATGTACATCTAAAATAAATTAAAAGCTATTGTACTAGATTTCCTTTTGATTTCGACAATATCTCAAAGATAACCTTTCGGTAAATCAGCGAGTATTTGCACGTACAGTTTTCCCACGATCTTCTATTTCACTGAAACGCTGGTACAGCGATAATATATCAGGATTTTAGAACGGATATATTCTTTGATTCGACGTAACATGTACGTTTCATTCAACTGCATATCTCGTTGAACGTTCCAGATAAAAGGAAAATTTGTCCGAGAAGAGAAACGTTTATCTCGAAATGCATTGACCGTTTGCAGTATTTTCATTAGAAGGATGTTACCAATACTCCTTTACCATTACGATGACATACTGACTTGTCCACAAGTGGGTCGCTCAGCGTGTCTTTAATGGATAAAATCAGATACGTCGAACAGACACGCCACTAAAACAATGAGGCAGCGTATATTGAATACCGGATATTTCGTCCAATTATTCTGCTGCATTTAGCTCGAATTTGTACAATCGCAGTTTTCGAAATTCACTGTTATTGGTTCAATTGCATAATACAATTACACCATTATTATTTTATAGTTAATCACAGTAACACGTTTATTTGTTTTATTATTTTGTATTGTATCGAATTGTTATTGTTACAGATTGTTTTAATTGAATTTGAAGTATTACGGTTTTAAAAGAAATCGTAGGTTTTCTTTTTTTGAGTATTCGGTATTTTCCCGGGTACAAAATAAAGGGCAAAATAGGTGGAGCAGAAGGCGTCTCAATCCTCGGTCATGAACTTCGCGCTTCACCTCACTGTAGGTCTTTCTGATGCAAAACACTGCTGCCTTTTAAATAATAATTGAATTTTGATGACATTCTTATTACTTGATGATATATTTTTATATTTCTCCAATAAATTAATTAAAATATCACATTAATAAAATAATTATAAATATGGCTCTAAATCAAAATATATAGTGTTTAAGTAGGTTTATAAAAGCACTTTTGAATCGTCAGGTTAACAATATTAGTAGTAAATCTATAACCGGTTCGGAACGTAGATTCCGATGTCCTTACCTTTTATGTCTATAATTTTATAAGTATTTACATGTTAATTTGATAGGTATTTTAGGTAGGTGCTACCTAGTCATCACATATTATACTGGCAAGCAGCAATACTTAATATGGAAGGAAGGTTTGAAGGGTGAATTAGACAGTGTAACTATATGCAAAAGGTACATAGCATCTCAGTTCCCAAAGTTGGAGGCGCATTGGTATTCCAAAAATCTTCTCAAATGAGATAAGGCCTAGCAATGAAATATCTTAAAGTAACAGTAACAGCCTGTGAATGTCCCACTGCTGGGCAAAGGCCTCCTTTCCCTTTTTGAGGAGAAGGTTTCGGAGCTTATTCCACCATGCTGCTCCAATGCGGGTTGGTGGAATATACATGTGTATTTTAGTGAAATTAGACACATGTAGGTTTCCTCACGATGTTTTCCTTCACCGTCAAGCACGAGATGAATTATAATCACAAATTAAGCACATGAAAATTCAGTGGTGCTTGCCCTGGTTTGAACCCACGATCGTCGGTTAAGATTTACGCGCTCTTACAACTGGGAAATATCTTGCTTTTGTATTTCTGAAATGATAAAGAATTTTTCGATAAACGTAAGAGACGATATTACTTTGTCAATGTTTTATTCGGAAATAACATATGTTCCAATATTTGTAATGTAATATACATTAGGTATTACATTTTGGCAAAATATGATTTCGTTGTTTTGTGTCTGGTTAGCGAAAACTTTGTCTTAAGGATACTACTAAACATTATATACATAAGTTAGGGATTTATTGTCGTTGTCTTCTTAGAATTTATTCTTTTTTATTATTATTATTATTGAAAGCTAATGAGCATCTTGTTAGAAGACGTATCTTACGATGATCGTGTGAATCTCCGCAAAGCATTTCCGTGTGCTTGTTTGTGTTTGTATTTAATCTTCTGGTCAGATGCGAAAGAAACATCGCGAGGAAATCTGCATGTGTTGGATGAAAAAGCCAGCAGTGTAACATACAGACTGCTTACATTTTTTCTACATTACATTAAGCCAATACTTGATATAAAAAAAAATGAAGGAAATAAAATTTGTAACATAAAATGAAAACCCCATAAAAAGTTTATGGCGAATTTTGCACCCAAACTACACCCATACAAACATACGTGACGTAACTGATGATCAGAGAAAAAGACGATGGAATTTTTAAAACAAATTATTTTTATATTTATTTTGTTTTTTTTTTCAGCCTTTTGCCGTCCACTGCTGGACGAAAGCCTATTTTGTTTAATAAATTATAATAAAAATAACGTTTGTAGTTTTATTTTTATTCGTGTTTCCAAAGCGCATGATTTTTTGCCCCTTTAGTAAGGCATTAACATATACTATGTTTATATTTTGTTGGCAATATTAACCTGACAAAAGATAATGGTGATTGAAACAAAACTATATGCGAGCAGGAACAATTGCCAACAACTGATTAGATACGTCTGGATTTCTCTTCCTCATGACTGCTAGATTACGTCGTGTGATAGGATGGTTTATTATGTAAGAACTTCTAATTAAAATAAAATTTCAAAGTGCATTCTGTAGACTATATTGCTGTATATAGTATGTTAAATTATTCTAATAGAATAAGGTTTGTATGTATAACAAATGGATAAGCCATTTGTTTTACACAATAAAAAACAAGTAAGAGAGCGTTAATGACCCATAGCTGTGCAAAGGGGCCTCCTTTCCCTTTGATGAGAAGGTTAGTAGCTCATTCCATCACCACTACCACCATGCTCGTGCGGGTCGGTGGATACACATGTGGTAGTTTTTCATCACACCCAATATGCAGGTATCACGACGTTTTGTTTTACCGCTGAACACGAGATAAATTATAAAAACATATTAATCACACGAAAATTAATTAGTGCTTGCACTCGCAATATTCATGTAAGATTCTCCTGTTCAAAGTACTGGACCAACAGGCATACCAACATCTATTTAATGTACAAAATCTAATTGATTTATTCTAATAACTCTTAGTGAAGTGTAATTCTAAATATCTTCTATTATATAATACTGATTCGATGGTTATTAAACTGTCACCTCAAAACATAAACAGGATATAAATATGACAAGTATTTATTCTGTTATATTATAGTTATTATCAAAATTCAGTTATATATTGTGTTAACACATACTGTTATTTAAGTTAAAGATTTGTTTTTTGTTTGTTTTTTGTCAATTAGAGCAACAACTTTTGTTTACATGTTAAGTTAGCCTGTGATTGGTATATACTTTGTAGCACTAAATTTATATACGCATTATGAAAATGTATTTCTTAGTATATAACGTTGGCTTCCTAATGAATAAATAAAGTATAGTCTTAGTTATAAATTATTTCTTGATCCGCTGTAAAGGAAAATATCGTGAGGAAACCTCCATGGATAAAAATCTGCCAAATGATCTATCAACCCGCATTGGAGCAGCGAGTTAGTATAAGCTCTAAGCCAACTCCTCATTATGAGAGGAGGCGTTAGCCAAGCGTGGATGTTTCTAGGTTACTTTATTATTAAGCTGAGTAAGTTTCCGTAAATTATTTTGTTTATTTTTTCATATACTAGGTTGATAGTCTGCAAAAATCTGGTATTAAGAATATTTTTTATGAATTAATCAGAGCAAGCAACATAAAAAAGTTATAACTGTAATGGTAACTATAATATAACATAAAATATTTCATTTCAACTTAATCTAAGTTTTAAGCTTTATGTTAAATACATCACTTTATTTTTCTACAAATTACGAATTATTATGAACCGTATTTGTAACAGCCTGTGAATGTCCTACTACTGGGCTAAAGGCCTCCTCTCCCTTTTGAGGAGAAGGTTTGGAGCTTATTCCACCACGCTGCTCTAGTGCGAGTTGGTGGAATACACATGTGGCAGAATTTCAGTGCAATTAGACACATGCAGGTTTCCTCACGATGTTTTTCTTCACCGTAAAGCACGAGATGAATTATAATGACAAATTAAGCAATTCAGTGGTACTTGCCCGGGTTTGAATCCACGATTATCGATTAAGATTCACGCGTTCTTACCACTGGGCCATTTCGGCTATTAGTAAAATATCAAAATTTTATTTATTACTATACCGCATGTATAATCAAATGCTTTCATTTGAATACACGAACACCGCTGTATAACTTACGTCAAGTAAATGTCAATATCGAGAAATTGCGTCAAATCTTATGTCCCAGTCGAACTATACTCAAGCCAGACCTTGATATATTTTAGCCATAGTGATTCATTTTCCTAGATTCAAAATATTTAATTCTATTGAATCAAACACAATTGTATGTGTATGTAACTGAAGTTTAAAGCCTGAAAAGCCTGAAATTTGTGCCCAATCGATTGGGTTGAAATGTACCAAACTGCTGCATGCTGAGGACGACACAATTAATTATACTAAGCGTTTTTGTACATGAATAAATCGTAATTATACAACTATTTAATGAACGCTTGTTTTTAGATAATTAAATTATAATATTATATAACACATTTGTAAATATTTTATCAAGCTGCCGTACGTATTTCAACTAATAAAATCTAATAAAAATATCTCGAAGTGATTTAGCTGCAACATTACATATCTAGCTACGCACTCGTTTTTCAAGAACAAAAACAGTTTTTATGCCTGAGCGTTACTCCGAAAGATTTACCTTTGAAAATATAAAAAATATACTTAACGAGCAGTATCAAATAGCTGTTTTACTATCCTATCTGTTTGTACCTGTTAAGGAGCGGTCTTGTAAGGGATGACGCATGGGAATTCCTTTGGAATTTTGAATCTAGGTATTCTGTGTCACTCACTCTCATAATCCGATGAGATGGCGATCCGACACGGCTGGAGAGAGTTCAGTCACACGAACATAAAAAAATGACTAGCATATCTTACAGTGCCAACAGCTGCGATCTTTAATATAATCTTTAGTGGAATATTCTATAGTATTTGTATATAAATAATAAATACAGTTTAAGGAAAATATCACTCAATTTCATTAAATCTCACAAAAACACTTTCGAATAATTTTTTATCGGAATAAATATCAGTCTTGTAATCAAAAATAAAGTTTGAGTTCAAAATAAAAATGTAAAAAGCAAATTAGACTCTATACAATTGTAATACGAACCATAGTGATATGCAAATAGCTCGAATGCCGTTTGCCAATAACATGTCAACTTTTAATTGCTTACGTCATATCGTAAAGTTTCATAGAAAACAGATATTTTTATTTCGATTCCTCTAACATTATTGTGTGATTCTGTAAGTATATTGTAGGAATATATCATAGCACTCACTTGGTGGTCGGGCATTGTACAGGTCCATCTTGATAGTTAACACCCACGTGGCATTTACGAGGGGTGGTTAATATTTCTTATAGTGCCTTTTAGTTTATGGGTGATGATAACTACTTCCCATCAAGTAATCCATTTGCCAGTGTGTCTAACTATAAAGCAATGATAAAAAATCAAAATTAATTCGACTGTATGAACGGAATGGAAATAAACATCTTGGAATTGAGTCAAACCGGCGATAGAAAGTCGGCGGAAGAACCGTAATATGACGATTTAAAAGTGATTATGGATTTTTTTTTTGATCTTTACGTATACATAATGTTAATATATTTACGTGTATAAGTATAACTGACTGACTGACTGACTAAAATATCAACACAGCCCAAACTACTGGGAATATCACCATGAAAATTTGCTTCCTTTTACACAGAAAGTTGTGCTAACTTTGGAAGATGAAAGGATTTTTGAAAATTATTAAGATGATAAATGGGAAGAAAGTTTGTATGAAAATCCTTAATTTTTGAAGTAAGAGCTATGAAAATTGGAAATTAGCAATTCTGGATTATGAGCGAGTGAAGCCGCGGCTAAAGCTCTACTGTTACCTAACTATCTAAAGTTTAATTAAATTAACTCTGTATTCTTCTCTTTGATTACTTTACCGTCCGAGTCAAGTTAATTAAGAATGACTCTTATTGGATAACGAAACCGTATTCATTAAGGGCTAGACAGTTCTCTTTTTTTCGAATCTAAAATCAATGTGTCAGAAAGAGAGAAATCTATGACTAACTAAACCCGCTAAGTAACCATTATAAGTGAGGCCATAAATACGTCAGTTATCTCCTTTCTCAAACACACGCAGTCAGTAGCTCTGCCACACGTCAGGATATAAATTAAGGAACTGTCAGGAATCTGCATATTGCAAGGAAAATCTAGCACAGCTTCCAACCGCTGACGTCGCAGTGTTGTTTGTGGTATCAACTCAAAGTAATCCTTTATATAATTTAGTTTAGGTATCCTATTTACTAAAATCTAATATAAACTTTTTTCATTACAAATTATACCACAAAAAGTTCGATTTTTTAAGTAAAGCAAATCACAATAGATAAAAGTAAAATCAATATTTTTCATAAGCTTTTCACTTAGACGTTACTCATTGAAACGTTGATTTAGATTTCGTTTGAATAAAAAATCTTATTTCATAATGTTTGATTATTATTCTATTAGATCATTTCCTTTGTTTATTCAATAGCCTAGAATCGTTGCAAGCATTTGGCGGGTCTCCATTCCGTAAGCCTGACTATGAATGACAATTAAATTATAAAATAATTTATTCATACAGGAATTATTGCGGTCTGCTCGACCGACCCCTGGGAAACGGTATAAAATAAGCCTTCTAGATCATTATTATTGGTATATATTAAAATAAGAAAATATTATTAACGTTTAAATTTTATTATTTTTCTTGTTCAATTTATGCCATTTATTTTTATATGTATCATTTTACTTTAAAGCATGTCTTTTTATACATTTTTTTTACAATTTGAAATAATTTGTGTTGAAACGATAAGCTAAAAGCCAAAGACATGAATACCACAACCCTGGTTCCGCATAATCCCTCGGACGATAAATCAACTATGAGAACCCAAGCTCATATATCAAGATCCTTGTAAAGAAATTAAAATCCCACGCCACTAAGGATTAAATACATCTTATGGGATTAGGATATGAGAAATGAGTGTTTGGAGCAAATTTAATACAATTCGATTCCCGTTACTTCTACCATCAGACAGTAATTACTGGTGGTAGGGACATAAAATCTTAGTTCCCAAGGTTGGTGGCGTATTGGCTATAAGCGATGGTTGACATTTCTTACATTGTCAATGTCTAAGGGCGTTTGGTGACCACTTACCATCAGGTGGCCAATATGCTCGTCCACCTTCCTATTCTATAAAAAAAAAGTAAAAAAAATAGCGTGGATGCCAAGGTACTCATGAGAATTTATGTGTAAACATATCGTCATGTATTGATCTCACGCACACTGTAACGCACTTATAATAACATATCTTACAATGACGTTATCTGACGCTCGAAATCTTACGATGACGTAATCTGACGCTCGAAGTTTCAGTTAGTTACCGAGCGTTAAGATGTTTACACATGAAACTATCGAAATTATAAAACACAGATAATATACCTGTGATCTAATTAAAGTTATAAAATTAGACAATTCCTACCCTTCCTTAGCAAAACGAATCGTTTTTGAATATTGAATAGAACGAAGTCACAAATTAATAACTTTAATTCTCTCTTTTTTTAATAGTGTAAATAATACAGCGATATTACTCAATCTTCAGATTCGTTCGTGAAAACCGATATAATCCAATATCGTGCAGACAACTTAAGCCGCATATAAAATACCATACTAGGAGTTGAATCATAATTTGTAAATTATTACAATTACAACCTATAAATGTCTCATAGCTGAGCTAAGGCTGGAGTCCTTTTGAAGAGAAGGTTTCGCCGCTTATTCCAATGTGGATTCGTGGATAGAAATATGTCTAAATTCCATACGTCTACAAATCTACTGGTGGTAGGGCTTTGTGCAAGCTCGTCTGGGTAGGTACCACCCACTCATCAGATATTCTACCGCAAAACAGCAACTTGATATTGTTGTGTTCCGGTTTGAAGGGTGAGTGAGCCAGTGTAATTACAGGCACAAGGGACATAAAACCTTAGTTCCCAAGGTTGGTGGCGCATTGGATATGTAAGCGATGGTTGACATTTCTTACAATGCCAATGTCTAAGAGCGTTGGTGACCACTTACCATCAGGTGGCCCATATGCTCGTCCGCCTTCCTATTCTATAAAAAAAAAAAAAATACGACATTTTTCAGCATTACGACATTCATGGCCTACTTCGTACTATTCATTTAAAGAAAATATTAAAGGATATGTTGTTTGACGTTTTATTTTAACGTAACATATAAAATCGTTGCATTCAAGCATAACCTTAAAATTGTACTCTCATCGCGTCTATCGCAGTTTAATTTTGAAAATGAACAATTATACACAATTTTTTAACAGAAATGTAACCAGATTAAATCTGAATAGCTGAAATATTTAAATTTCCTCTGTTTCAAATAATGCGTTTTACATAAAAGTAATGTTTTAAAATCACGAGGCGAGGGACAGTTTCGGCCGGTCGACATAATCTTAATAACGCAATAAAAGTTATGGAAGCTTTAAACTGTACTAAAATTTTATTTAGGCAAGTAAAAACGTGGTATGATTTTTATTAAGGTAGGTTAGATTTGAATTAAATATATTTAATTTTCTTATTAATATTTCTATAAAAAAGTATTTGGAGGCTAAATAGTGCTTTTAAAATATTAAGAGCGGGTATAAAGTAAAATTGTTTATCTTACTTTGACTTGATTTTGAAGGGGAAATGCTGTCTGCATTTCCTTTTAAAATGCTAATAAAATAGCATATTATGAGTTGAATTATAATAAAGTATCAACCTGTAGGTGTCCAATTGCTGGGCCAAGGCCACGCCTCCGTTTGAGAAAAAGGCTTGGAGCTTATTCCACCACGTCGCTCCAATACCGGTTGGTGGATACACAAGTGGCAAAATTTCATTGAATTAGCACGACATGAATTATAAACACAAAATAATAATATAAATATAAAATCATTACAATATAAAAGAGCTTGTCTAGATTTGAACACGAAATCATTGGATAATATTCACGCGCTATAACTTGATCAACAGATACTGGTATACAAAGTTTTCCTTCCTTTTTATAAAAAAAGATCCAGTTTATTTATTATAACACTTCTTAATGAAGTATACTTCTAAATCTCTTTGAACAGCATTTATTAAGTTACTTTTTATCTGAGTCAGTGAGTGCTCTTAAATTTGGCAAAGTATCGCTGTAAATTGAATATGCTTGTCCGGAAATTTAACGTTAGCTTTGTAATTTTATATCAGTAATGAATAACTTAAGTGATCGTTGAAAGACGATGAAAGAAGACGTATTTTTAAACTTGACGTGTTATCGCAGTCTATATTGCTGTAAGGTTATAAGTAAACGATAGGACTTTCTTGTTTTAAAATTTAATAAAAAAAACCTTAAAAATGTGGCAGAATTTTAGTGAAATTAACACATGCAGGTTTCTTCACAATGTTTTCACTGTCAAGCACGAGATGAATTATAAACACAAATTAAGCACATAAAAATTCAGTGGTGCATGTCCGGGTTTGAAACCAAGATCATCGGTTAAGATCCCCGTGTTCTAACCTCTGGGCCATCTCGGCCCAAATGTGGTTCGATTACAAATATCAATTAAATATTTAAAAAATATATTCTTGTTTAAGAACAAGTAATATTTGTAATAATACCTCGTTGCTGTTAAACTATTTATAATACCGCATAATTAAATGTCTTCGTAATTTCCTCGAGACATTTGAAATAACCTATATACATATAAATCCACAGAAGTAAAGTTACCGTTTATGTATCTATTTTTAAACGTAAAAATGGTTATTGTTACTTTTTACGACAAATACATAATATGTATGCTGTGGAATTTTTGTAGAGCTTTTGACGTACAAATCAATAACATATAAATTGTATGTATCAAGCAAATGTAAGTATAAGGTCAAATGTCTTGGTTACAAAATATCTAAGCGATCGTAAAACTCGCAAAAATGTTCAATGTGTAGCTTAGAATAAGCAAGCGAAAACTAGCTCAATTAAGACTCGCTTCGTATTTCACTAATGAAATGTTGAAAACCGACTAACGTTGATACGCTATTTTGATACTTGTATGTTTTAAATGTGATAACCATTATAGTTAATGTCGCATATCACTTGTGACATTCTACTATTCTACTGTCAGCTTTGATTATCTTTTTACTATAGCTAATTGTGATCAGAGGTAGATAACTGCTATAAAACTTAGATATGTAGTTTTTGGAGTTTGACATAATTGTATTTATTGTTGTTCTATAATTATAAATTCACTATAATTTATTATTCCCTGTATAACACACAAGATTAATCGTTGAAGTGGGGATTTTGAAATTCAATAAGAAGATTAAATAACTGAATATTATAAACATATTTTGTGTCACAGTAGGCATTCGACTATATAAGATTTGTCAGAATCGCTAGAAGGATGAAGGTTACGTCAGCTTAACTTGAAAGACGTTCTACATAGTCTTGAAATTTGTAACACTTTGTCCTCAAGCATTATCTAGTACTTTTAAAATAGTTTTACTCAAACGTAAATGTAAAGTCTGAAAAAGTTTTATTATATTTAAAGAACATACTACTTACAAAGTAAAACTTACCGACTCTCGTTAACTGGCACCGTTAACCCTTTATTACTTTTACTCGTACTTACCTGAAAAAGAGAAATACAGTTTTTATAAAGCTTAAGTTACATTGATTCTAATTTGACTTATCCCAAGTAGTGATTTTCGAAAATTATAATAGATATCCATTTACATTAATATTGTTTTTAAGTGACATAATGATTAAGTATGTCTTACTATTATATAAATTAATTAAATTGAACATACTTGACGAGTTTGCACAGCAATGTTGGTAAAACACACAATATTTTATTATTTTTATACCAACTTGTAATCAAACAGAAATAATGCAAAGATTGATTGATGATTTCAAAATTTCAAATTGATTATTCCAATCAACTCGAATTTGTACAGATATCATTTTTAAGTTGAACGTAATTATATAAATACCATAAGAATTAGCATCTCAATAACCTATATAGTGATTGCATTTAATATTGCATTGTGATGACATACCTGATGATAACAAAGTAGAACGTTTTTTCCACTATAGGTAGGTGGGTGGGCAAATAGGCCACCGGATGTTAGGTGGTCACCACCACCCATAGATATTGGCGATGTAAGAAATATTACCCATTCCTTACATCGTCAATACGCAAACAAACTTGGGAATGAAGATGTTATGTCCCTTGTGCCTGTAGTTACACTGGTCTCATCCTTCAAATCGGATCGCAACAATACTGTGTATTGCTGTTTGGCGGTAGAATATCTGATGAAATGATAATACCAAGCCATATTTCCTTTGCAAGTTTCATTGAAATTAGTAACATTACAATTTCTATTCTAGATTATAATGCACAAACATTATCCTATACAATTTTGTTATGGAGACGGATATATTGTTATGCTCCAAATAAAGCCGTCCCGGGAGAGTTATGTTTTGAATCGTGATAAGAGTCAGTTTAATCTGCAACAGACTGGTTTAGGCAATTTAAATTAAATTATTGACCTATATTCATAAACTAAAACGTATATAGATGAACTCAATATATAGAAGTATGTAGCTTATCAAAACAGTTATAAAGATCTATTGGTCTAGTGTATGGCTTAGAAGGTTGCGGATCTGTCAAGTCCTGGATTCAAGCCGTTGTTTAAACTAATAAAAAGTTATTGGGACACTCTGCCAAGATTAAATTAATTCCGTAACAGTCTGTGAATGTCCCACTGCTGGGCTAAAGGCCTCCTCTCCTCTTTTTGAGGAAAAGGTTTGGAGCTTATTCCACCACGCTGCTCCAATGCGGGTTGGTAGAATTCACATGTGGCAGAATTTCAGTGAAATTAAACACATGCAGGTTTCCTCACGATGTTTTCCTTCACCGTAAAGCACGAGATGAATTATAATCACAAATTAAGCACATGAAAATTCAGAGGTACTTGCCCGGGTTTGAACCCACGATCATCGGTTAAGATTCACGCGTTCTTACCACTCGGCCATCTCGGCTAATTAAATTAATTATATACTCATAAATACAATGAAATATATATACTAGATCCTGCATATTATCTATATATTCTCGTTTAGTATACATGATTATACAACATTGTTAGCAATTATTTATCTATGGACAATAGGCTCGGATACATATCGTAGCCTTTCAAGGACACCTTTGGTTTTTCCTATTATTTGCATGCAGTTACCATGAGAGTTTTTATTGGTCAGTGTAACATATCAATGTAATCTGTAAGTGATTTTTATCGCATAATTAATATGAATTGTTCCTTTAGTGTCTCGATAAAATGTCCTTAAATTCATTATTTTGTGATTATTTACGTATTTTAAATAATATTTCAGTTCTGTCCAACAAATAACATTATTTTTATAATATAAATTAACATACTAAATTTGGGTATATAACAGTTTACAATTGTATTTTCAAACGATATTATATAGAGCTTGTTAGTTTTATAATTGCTTGAGTTTGGAAGAAAAACATCGTAGCTACGGCAGCTGCAGAAAGTTTATCCACAACTATAATGTAGGAATATCGCTGGTTAATTTCTGAATTCTTATTAATAAAGACAAATACATCACGCTATCTTTGTCTAGCATTTTAATATTGAATTTAATATCAACGGTAATACGCTTTATTGCACACCCAGATATAATATTAATAATGAAAAACATACGACTAGACTAAATCTTTTCCTCTGCCTTAAGATTGCTTGGAACATATGGCCCTATAACATGGCCCTTTAACGATATTCTCCCTTTTGTAACATTTCTTTTTTATTTGTTCTACTGAAACAACTGTTCTGTCTTGGTGTGTAATAAAGTGTGTGAATAAAATAAGTAAATAAATAAATATATATATATACATACTATACTTTGTTCAGGTCAAATTCATACAACGTAAACCCTTTAATTTTTTAATTTAGTTGAACATAATGTTCCAAATTTCAGATAGGATTTGCGTTTAATTCATTCCTAGTGAGTATTTACGTTGCAAAAAACCTAAATATTCTAAATTTTAAGTTAATTGGGCCAATGGTATTTCGCTTGTATGAATTTAATAGATATTATCATAATACCTATATAATTTCAGTCACAATATTATATTTCAATGCGTTTTTATCTCTTTCACTCTTGTTATTATTCGTATTAAAAAAAAAGTGTTACAAGCTCCTTTTTACTTAAAAAAAGCGATTTAAAGAAATTCCACATATTTAAGCTTAAATAAATAACATTCAAATCTTACGCAAAGTTACCACTTAGTAATTTTGAACAGTCTTTTTACAAGATCTAACATGCAGTTTAGTTAATGTTATTCAAACTGTTTTCATTTTACAAAAAAGTATTGTTGGTACTACTTGTAGGTAATCTTTGAGCGCTGCTCGCTTGCGCTCAAAGATTATTCGCGTTGTTTTTCAACAAAGTAACAGTAACAAATGCTCGACTATAAATCTTCTTTTTATTTATTATTTTGTAAAAACAAACTTATAACATACATACAAAGCATTTACAAATGAACTTATAAAACAATAATAATATATCTAATATATATGTACTTAAAAAAACATTTTAAATAAACTTGAATTTATTCTGATTACTTAAACTTTACTAAATTTTATTATCACCTGCACAAAAGCGTGGAAAGGTGTGAGTCATGCAAATCAGCAGGGGAAGTTGACTAAAATCATAAACACACAAATAAAAGCGAATTGATCAAAAATTTTACAAAAAGTAATGAGACGGCGGCTACACGCAAAGACTATTATAAGGCACAGAAGCACAGGAGCTATCCTAGTCCCTCACTTTTATTGTTTAATTCGACACTACGGAAGAAAACTCCAGAACCAATGACTTTGACAAGCCGGTCGGCGTGGTTTGATTTCCACGTAGGACAGATATTTGTGTGCAACATGTCTGTTTATTCTGAGTCTGGGTGTAATTATCTATATGAGTATTTAATTAAAAAAGAAAAAATACTATATTTAGTATATCAGTTGTCTGGTTTCCATAGTACAAGCTCTGTACAAGCTTAATTTGGGATCAGATGGCCGTGTGTTAAAAATGACCCAGGATATTATAATTATTTTTTACATGCTCCCTGAAACTCGCGACCTTCCAAAATCCTGACTGTTATATAAATGTACCGAACTGGTTTTTAACCAAATGACTTCGATACAGTCTAATAATATTCCATTAGATTAACGTGGTATTTAAAGTCAATATTATAGTTCGATCAAAATTACTGACACGGTATTTATGATAACTGAATCGCCTATATATCTGAAACCTAATCGTATCTGGATTAGTTTGCAATACATAATCTTATATGAAAGCTTCCAGGTATGATTAATAATAGGATATCAGTTACATTCGTATTAGTATATCACTGCAGGGCCTTTCATTTTTGAAACGTTTGATTTTTGTATTCAGTAAGGTTGAGAGGTTCTACCAACCCGCATTGGAGCAGCGTGATGGAATAAGCTCCAGACCTTCTCCTTAAACGGGAGAGGAGGCCTTAGCCCTGCAGTGGGACATTAACAGGCTATTACTATAAGGTTGTGAGCCTGTACAATGCTGTCCAATGTAGGTCTGACACAAGTTTCCTTATGATGTTTTTCTTCACCACCGAGCTCAAAATGAAATATAAATACAAATTAAGAGCTCGACTAAATCTAGCTCAGATTTTGTCTTAGTGCGCGCGATCTTATGTGAATGCTGTTTTTGTCTACAACGACAGGTAGTATTGTATTTGATTATTTTCGAAATCCACAACGCCTCAGCGACTGATTTAAGAAACGAATATATGTTTGAAATATGAGTGACAAGCGACAAGAGATGGGATTTTTCGCGAAAAAATATAGTAAAGACCAAAAGCTTTATATCGTTATAATAAACAAAACGAAAGAGTTTAAAAAAATGCCTAGATTATTTGTAAATATAATTAACTATCCTATTTTGTCTCAATAACATATATATTTTGATTTATACTCTTAACGCAAGGGAAAATCAAAGAAATGCAAAGATGACATTTCGTGACAATTTTTGTAAGAAAATATTATTATTGTATTTCTGATTAGAATTTAGAACCTTGAAAATATAATATAGTCCATACAATATTTTAATCATGCAAAATAAAATAAAAGATTACCAATTTTGCAGTTGAAATTTCACCAGGTGCTCTCTCTATACTCCACTATAATATGGCGCATATAAAAAAAAAAACTTCCAAATTTCAATGAGACGAGATCCGTCACAACCGGAGAGAGATCACGCTCAGGATCCACACCTTTCCATCTTTTCTGAAGGGAGTTTATACTACCTTTGTTATCTTTTTTGCTTAAGTTAGCTACTACAACAACGGAAGTCAATTCGCTTAAATGTATAAAATTAAATATATTTGTTATTATCGAATACAAAAAAATAGTAAATGAAAGAGTTATAACGGCTTTCAGTGCGAGCTGCATTGCGTTATTCATAAAGAAATTTTAATTAACGCCCGAACAAAAAACTGAAATTAATTTTTTTAACTCAAACTGTTTTTTTTCGCAAAACATTTTTTCAAATTGAGAAACTTCTTAGCGTTCAAGTACTTTCTAAGTTTGTGTTTATTGATGAAGTTGGAAATTTATTTAATAAGATCCTTCAACTATAGACACTAACACTGTAAGAAATATTTACCTTCCGTCTTTATTTACTACTCTTAATCTTATAAATGAAGATATCAAAGCAAAATATTAAAGCCTAGTATATTATAGCATATAGACCTTCAACCTCCACCGTCTCATGAACGAAGCACAGCACGGAAAGTCTAGTGGATACGTATCGTCAAATTCTACACGTTTTAGTCCTTCAATTCCCTTATAACCTTACAAGAATTATAAATTTTAAGTAATCACACAACAGGGGAGTCATGAGCATTAATGGCGCTGGGACTTCTGCGTCAATCCATAAGCTTCATTTCCGAGGCACGTTCGTGTAATAATAATTTCCTACTTCCAGTTTTCTACTAGGAGAATCATGACAAAAGTATCATTAACTTTTTACGATCCAGGAAATAGCTAAGTTATACACGAGAACAAATAGTCAGATATAACTCTATTGTTGCATTTGATTTTATAATCACTAGTTGTAAAAAGGTATACAATCTGTATTATATTAACAATTCCAATGTAAGTTTATCGCATTCCTTTTATCATAATTGAGGAAACTGTAAGATTACATAAAGCATTTGATCTGTAATTAGATGTACAAGGAAAAATATTAAGTATAATTAAGCCATGGAAAATAAGTTATGCAGAATGTTCTTACGACTGGGCCATCTCGGTACTTTGGAATTCTGATTAATGTCACTAGATGGCGCTGATTTCATTCCATAGAAATCGCGGTTAACGTAACCGTTATTGAATAATTTTAAAAATTCGTACGAGGCTCAAAAATCACAGTAAATCTGACTGCCTTCTAATATGAATACAACAGTTTGACATATGCGTATGAAAAAGACGTTTGACATTAAAATATTATCAGTTCCTACATTAAAAGTTATTATTAATAAAATTCGTCCATTTTATGAAGTCCAAATTATTAAAGTATTTATAAATATACATTGTCTAATGTATATTTTGTACACGCATTAATTTTATTATTAAACAATAATAAATGTATATATTATTTCAAAAAGTATATTTTATATGACGATGTAAACTTTTTTTTTAAATATTTAATTTATACGGAATCGAAAATACGTTTTATTTACTTAATTAAACTTTATATATTATTCTATTTTAAGCATTCGAGACAATTTCGCATTGCAGCGACCGTTCTAATTTAGATTCAACTAAGTATTACTCACAAGCGTGATCATAATGCAAATTATATGTTGTGCATTTATTATTACTTAATAGATAGCAAGTTGTTAAGCGAATTTAAACTTAATTATATATGTGTAAGTTTTAATTTAGCATGAACGAAATCGGTATTTTTTTAATTGTATTTAAAATAATTTATGTAATAAAAAAAGTTAAACTGTTTGTATGGCATCATGTTATATTAAATTTCAACTATTTCGTTGGTTTAATTTATTTAGGACAAATATTGAAAGCTGAATTTGAACCACTTGTAATCCTACTGAATTGTAATATCACAGATAGGTTCAGCTCCGATGATAATGCATTTTTATTTTTAGCATGGCCTGATTCTACACCCAGGTTTGGCTGCAGAGGAAGGAACTCTTCAACGATCAACAGCCGTACACGACATAGGCACAAATTTTTTGTATACACATAAAAGTTTATTTTTAAATAGGGTTTTTACGCAGCCTGTTAATATCCCACTGCTGGGCTAAGGCCTCCTCTCCCTTTTGAGGACAAGCTATGGAGCTTATTCCACCACGCTGCTCCAATGCGGGTAGGTAGAATACACATGTGGCATAATTTTAATAAAATTAGACACATGCAGGTTTCCTCATGATGTTTTCTTTCACCGTCAAGTACGAGATGAATTATAAACACAAATTAAGCACATGAAAATTCAGTGGTGCTTTCCCGGGTATAAAGCCACATCAGCTACACCAGATCATCGGTTAAGACTGACGAGTTCTAACCACTAGGCCATCTCGACTTAGAAAAAGGGTTTTTACTACTAATTCATTTTAGAAAAGTAATTATAATATCCATCCATATCTATTTTTTTTTAAGTATTCTAGTGTATTTGCTTTTAAGAATAAATAAATATGATTTACAAAATCATTAATTAAAGCTACTCTCTCGCTGATTTATTAACATACTGTTAGGATAACATAAACTATGTTTAGCTGTAAATAACTTGGTAGTTAATACATAGAAATGTAAACAACAAAATTGTCAAAGGAATATTTTAAGTCTCATCCTCAACACAAACTCCTTTCCTCAATTTTCTATCTTACAGTTACGGAATTATATACATAAATATATATTTAAACATATATACATTTAGTTTTTTTTAATAAAATTTATTTTTATGAGTAACTAATATGTATGTTATTATAATTATTTATTTACATGAAAATAAGATATCGTATACGTTTGCGTATAAATAAAAAAAAGTTAAATAACAATCTGTTAATGTCTTACTTTTGAGTCGATGTCTCTTCTCTGCTTGGGGAGGAGATTAGGAACCAATTGCACCAACCCTCTAATGCAGAAATAAAATAATAAAGACATATAAGTAACCTGAACCTGAACCAGAAAGTTCAGTTGTTCTTGTCTACGATCGAACCCAAGGTCTTCGGTTAAAATTCAGATGATCTGTACACTGAGTCATCTCGGCTCGCGTATAAATGTTCGGTTATAATTAGTAAATTTAATTAGATAATGTTTTTGTATAAACATAAATTATCAGAAACAGTAGTCTCTAAGATGAAACTTGAAACTCACCGCGGACAACGATCTTGAAATGTCAGAAATTGATATGCGACATTGACCATACAGTAACAGCCTGTTGATGTCCCACTGCTGGGCTAAGGCCTCCTCTCCCTTTTTGAGGAGAAGGTTTAGAGCTTATTCCACCACGCTGATCCAATGCGGATTGGTAGAATACACATGTGACATAATTTCAATGAAATTAGACACATGCAGGTTTCCTGACGATGTTTTTCTTCACCGTAAAGCACGAAATGAATTATAATCACAAATTAACCTTTTCTAACCATTAGGCCATCTCGGCTCTTGACATTGACCATAATAATTATAAAATTATAAGAGCACACTCAACAAAATAGTAAATTACTACAAGTCCGTTGTCAACATTTCACTTATGAGTAATGAAGGGATTTCTTAGAGAATTATTACTAACGTAATTTATTGATATCAATTTTGATTCAGGGTTTGATAATGCGTTGAGACAAATTACAAATAAACACGGTTATTCATAAAAAGATTCATTTATCAAAACTTATAAGAGATTTTTCTCGTTAACCTAGATGTTTTACTTTAATACGAAGAAATATCTCGCTGCAAGAGACCGGATCACTCTTTGTTATGTATAATTAATCTATGTCAACCTTTTGCGTGTTAAATTAATTCTTATTTTCTTATAATTACTCTCCCATTTATTGTCAAAATTGTTTACAAAACCATTTCAATTTCATTTTATTTCCATAAAGTACATGAATCGTGCGATACAAAAAAAGAAAGGTGCAACAAAAGGAATAAAAAAATATATACAAAAGTGATAATTTTAATTATTTCTCGTTCATATTCACAACAATATATTTTCTTAACTTTTGGATTGATATGCGTTAATTTGAATTAATTAATTTACTTATTGCTCCAATAATAATTTGTAACTTATTCCGTTTCAATGCAAATTACTTGGTCAAAGTGAAATCATCTCATGTCGTATATACGCTTTGACACGTATATACGACTTTGCCGTGTGGTGACGGCGACTTTGCCGTGTGGTGACGGCGACGAATATCACCACCCCATCTCATCCCGTGGGGGGCGTAGAAGTCGACCCGAGGGAATATACACCAGAGAACGGGCAGCAGCGTCCCTCTGAGTACTATGACTAACTTACTGCGATCGCCAACCCGTCTGCCAAGCGTGGCGATTATGGCATATCCCCTCATGATTCGCGCAACTAAACCACGGCCCCTAGTCCCCGGCAGCCCTGCTATTCCTAGCCTTGGTAACAGCTGTGGTAACGGCGGGGCAGGGGGTGCTAAGAATCCCCGGCAGATTTCGTGTTACCAACACCGACGACCTCTGGCCCTGGCAACATATAACACGCGTACACTGCGGACCGACGAGAAGATCATCGAACTGGAGGAAGAATTGAGCAGGTTACACTGGGATATCGTCGGATTATCCGAAGTCCGAAGACAGGGGGAGGATACGATGATCCTGAAATCCGGTAACCTTCTCTATTTCCGAGAGGGCGATCAACTGTCTCAAGGTGGTGTCGGGTTCATAGTCCACAAGTACCTCGTTAACAACGTTGTGAAAATCGAGAGCGTGTCGGCTAGGGTGGCGTACCTTATACTCAGAATCACCAAGCGGTATTCTTTGAAGGTCATACAGGTATACGCGCCGACTTCGACACACTCCGACGATGAGGTTGAGGTCATGTATGAGGATTTATCTAAAGCCATACATACCAACAAGACTCATTTCACTGTTGTAATGGGGGACTTCAACGCGAAGCTGGGCAAACGATTCGGTGATGAGTTAAAGGTGGGACCTCATGGAATTGGAGACCGCAACCCTCGGGGCCAGATGTTGGCCGACTTTATGGAGAAGGAGGGACTCTTTATGATGAACTCCTTTTTCAAAAAGCCAGGTCAGCGTAAATGGACCTGGGTGAGCCCTGATGGGAAAACCAAGAATGAGATAGACTTCATCTTGTCGACGAGAAGACAGATATTTAATGACGTCTCCGTGATCAATGCAGTCAAAACTGGGAGCGATCACAGACTCGTAAGAGGCTCGTTAAATATCAATGTTAAACTCCAGAGGTCCCGACTGATGAAGTCTACGCTCCGACCATCACCTCTTCAAATCCGAAATCCCGAAGCCTTTCAGCTCGAACTCCAAAACCGATTCGATTGCCTAGCAGACTGCGAGGAAGTGGACACATACAACGACAGGCTTGTGGAAACTGTCCGTACGGCTGGGTCTAAGACCTTCAAGACCAGCCGTACAAAAGGAACCAAAAAGATCTCTGCCTCTACCCTACGGCTTATGGAGGAAAGACGGAAAATGATTCTGACGTCCCCAGCTGATGCTGCCGGCTATCGGCTGATCAACAGACGGATTTCAAAGTCTCTAACTCGCGACACTCGCCAATTTAATACAATGCGCATTAAAGAGGCCATCGAGCGGAACAAAGGCTCTAAAGTGTTCGCCAGAGATCTGTCTGTTGGTCAGAGTCAACTGACAAGGCTGAAAACTGAGGATGGCAGAATAGTCACGTCAAGATCTGAGCTGTTGGAAGAGGTTGAGAAGTTCTACGGTCAGCTGTACACGACAGCTCAATCACCTGTCAGTAGTCATGCTGCAGATCCCAGAGCAAGACTAACCCGACACTACACTGAAGATTTTCAGGACGTCAGTCTTTTCGAGATTAGAATGGCTCTCGGACAACTCAAAAACAACAAGGCACCTGGTGATGATGGTATTACAGCCGAGCTTCTGAAGGCGGGTGGTACACCGATCCTCAGGGCTCTTCAGAGGCTTTTTAACTCCGTCATTGCCAAAGGTCAAACGCCAAAAGCATGGCACAGAAGTGTGGTGGTACTTTTCTTTAAGAAGGGTGATAAAACCCTTCTGAAGAATTACAGGCCCATCTCACTGCTGAGTCATGTTTACAAGTTGTTTTCGAGAGTCATTACGAATCGTCTCGAGCAAAGGCTTGACGACTTCCAGCCACCCGAACAAGCCGGATTCCGGAAAGGCTTTAGCACCATAGACCACATACATACGCTGCGGCAAGTTATACAGAAGACTGAGGAGTATAACCAGCCACTTTGCTTAGCGTTTGTGGACTATGAGAAAGCCTTTGATTCGATCGAAACCTGGGCCGTGCTGAATTCTCTTCAAAGGTGCCAAATTGATTATCGGTATATCAGGGTGTTAAAGTGCTTGTACGAGAACGCCACCATGTCGATCCGACTCCAGGATCAGAACTCAAAACCTATCCAACTGCAGAGAGGTGTAAGACAGGGAGACGTGATATCTCCGAAACTGTTTACCGCTGCATTGGAAGATGTTTTCAAGCTTCTGGACTGGAACGGACTTGGCATTAATATTAACGGCGAGTACATCACTCATCTTCGATTTGCCGATGACATTGTAATTATGGCTGAGACCTTGGAAGACCTCGGCACTATGCTCGATGACCTCAGCAGGGTTTCCCAACAAGTGGGTCTAAAAATGAACATGGACAAGACGAAAATCATGTCGAACATCCATGTTGCACCCACTCAAGTCAAGGTTGGAAATTCTGCACTCGAAGTTGTAGACAACTATGTCTACCTAGGTCAGACCATCCAACTAGGTAGGTCCAACTTCGAGAAAGAGGTCAATCGTCGAATTCAACTCGGCTGGGCAGCGTTCGGGAAGCTACACGATATCTTCTCATCCCAAATACCGCAGTGTCTCAAGTCGAAAGTCTTCGACCAGTGTGTGTTGCCAGTGATGACTTATGGATCAGAGACGTGGTCGCTCACAATGGGCCTCATAAGAAGGCTCAAGGTCACTCAAAGGGCAATGGAGAGGGCTATGCTCGGAGTTTCTCTGCGAGATCGAATCAGAAATGATGAAATCCGCAGGCGAACCAAAGTAACCGACATAGCCCGAAGAATTGCTAAATTGAAGTGGCAGTGGGCGGGGCACATTGCTCGCAGAACCGACGGCCGCTGGGGCAGAAAGGTTCTCGAGTGGCGACCACGAACCGGAAGACGCAGCGTGGGCAGGCCCCCTACAAGGTGGACCGACGACTTAGAACGAGTCGCGGGAAGCCGTTGGATGCGGGCAGCGCAAGATCGGCCAACGTGGAAATCCTTGGGGGAGGCCTTTGTCCAGCAGTGGACGTCTTTCGGCTGGTGATGATGATGATGATGATGATGCAAATTACTTTTATAAATAATGGACGTAGTTGAACATAAATATTCTTTATAGGCGTTGGATTTGACAAGGGCTTAAAGTGTAAGCGTACGCATAAAACTACAAAATACTAATAGTTTGTATTTTAAAGAAAGCGTTGAAAATATATGGTTTTATAATGAGAAATGCTACTAAAGATTTTTATATTCTCACATATATACATTTATATTGTTCTAATAGGACCTCATCTTGAATATGCTTCACATAATTTAGAACTCCATTAACATGCTATAAATACACGGAGAAAATTGAAAATTTGAAAAACGACTGTTCATACGTTATGTATTCTATAAATGTTTTACTTGTTGGTAGGGTTTTGTCCATCTACGGATTGGTACCACCCACTCATCGCATATTCTACCACCAAATGGTAATACTTAGTATTATTGTGTTCAGTTATGAAGGGTAAAAAGTCGAGATGGCCCAGTGGTAAGAACGCGCGAATCTTAATCGATGAACGTGGGTTCAAACCCGGGCAAGCACCTCTGAATTTTCATGTGCTTAATTTCTGTTTATAATTCATCTCGTGCTTTTCGGTGAAGGAAAACATCGTGAGGAAACCTGCATGTGTCTAATTTCATTCGAAATTCTGCCACGTGTATTCCGCCAACCCGCATTGGAGCAGCGTGGTGGAATAAGCTCCAAACCTTCTCCTCAAAAAAGAGAGAGGAGACCTTAGCCCAGCAGTGGAACATTTACAGGCTGTTACTTGCTAACTACAGACACAAGGGACATAATATCTTAGTTCCCATTGGTGATGTAAGGAATCGTTAATATTTCTTATAAAGCCAATGCGACCAGTTAGCTTTAGGTATTAGCAGAGTTTGTCCTGTACATTTGATTTTATTTATTAATCTTACAAAAAATATTCAAAACAATTGAATAGTAACATGGAATGCAAAAAATGTAAGATATTTGTATAATCCACGACATTGTTCACGTATAAATACTCCACATAATTGCATATTATATTAATTGTCCGTATGTAATAATGTTAATTCAACTGATGCGTAAGCTACTGCTTCTGTTATTATTAGCCGTATATTTAAATGAAAAAAAAAACTTATATTCATAATAATTGAACAATAAGCCGTATTGGCGTACATTTCTGGATTAATTATTATTGAAATGTTAACCAGCAAAACATGATCGAGCATTCTCTCAGAGATTAATTGTCAAATTAAATGTATTCGCTATGTCGTTAAGATTAATGGAATAGACTATTAGTACAAGAAGTAATTTAATAACATACTGATCTATTCTAATATTATAAAGAAGTAAAGTTTGTGAGGTTGTAGAGGGTACACTCTGGATATACTGAACCAATTTTAAAAATTCTTTTACCAATAGAAAGTCACATTATTTGTGAGTGTCATAGGTTATAAATTTGCCCGAAAAATTAAAAGACTTTTTCGTGGTAGTCGGATTTGCAAAGTAAGTCGGAGAAAAAACGTTCGAACGAAAACGTTTCTTACGAACGCTGCCTTAACGATGAGAGATATATGATTGAGTTCTAGATAATAGTTGTAAAGCTTGATATGCCTACAAAAAAGTCAGCGACAGCATATGTCTAACTTATATATTAAGTCACAAAAAGTTGTTTTTTATATTAACAAAAATAATTGAAATCATCAATCAAAAATAATGTAGGTCATGTTTGTTGGTCATATTATTAACAATTATGAAGTATTATCAAAATAAGTAAACTTATCGTCTCAAGTTTTTAAAACAAAAGACTATACTTTTACTGTATATAATTTGAACGAATGGTTAAAGAGATAATACGACAGAGGTATAGAACCGTGACCGTGTCGTAATCTATCGAGTGATATTTCTATTAGACGGTTTTTTCATATACGTCAATCTATTTAAAAATGAATTGCTTTATTACAGTAACAGCCTGTTAATGTCCCACTGCTGGGCTAAGGCCTCCTCTCCCTTTTGAGGAGAAGGTTTGGAGCTTATTCCACCACGCTGCTCCAATGCGGGTTGGTAGAATACACATGTGGCATAATTTCAATGAAATTAGACACATGCAGGTTTCCTCACGATGTTTTCCTTCACCGTCAAGCACGAGATGAATTATAATCACAAATTAAGCACATGAATTGCTTTATTACCAAGGAATTTTATTTAGATAAAATTCATTTTTTACAGTTTATTTTTTGGTGGCATAGTTTAAGAGATAATTTAAAATATCAAATACGCGAGACAATTTTATTAATGTTTGGCCAACGCGACTTTTGGAAGTCAGGAAATAAATCATAGCACTCAGTAATGACTAACCTAACCTAACCCAACCACAATCATAATTTCGTCACAAGTATAAATGTTAACCGTCCAACGAAGTGGCCACGGGTCAGCTAGTCTTCTATACATGCGATTGAAAATACGTTGAAGAAAAAATATTAATAACCATCAATTTCAATATATTTATTATTAAAAAAGTTTTGATAACGCTGCATAAATAGATGTAATAGTTACGAGATATATCTGATGATATATCGGTAGATCCTGAACAGAAGTCATAAACAAAATAGCCACGAAATCAAACGAAAGACCGCAACACACAAATCCCTGACAAGGCACGGCCGCACCAACTACAGCAAAATCTCTTTGTTAATGTTATATGAGTTGACAGTTATGACTGCACCCTTTACAGTAGTAGCACGCTATTCTAGGCCTGGTTTATAAAGCCGCAGATCCCGAACCAGGTTTAAAGCCTCGGGTCAGACTTAAATGTTTTCGGGTTTATCTAACTAGCAGCAGTCCGGAGTGTAGTTGACAGAGTAACACTCCCGTACCTCACACTAACACATAAATCATTTGGTATCTCATAACCAACAGATTATGAGAGTGAGGGAAAAGAGAGTGTACTTGTGTTTGCGTACATTCATTCATTCATTCATTTTCATTCATTCATTCAGTCATATGTCATGCGAAATAGGTTATTCTCCATGTCACGTGGGACAGTTCCTTGGAAAGCAAGTAAATCCGTTTGTCTCACCCCTGATCCCTCTTCGGTCATTTCGCATTGCTATTCCATGTGAATAAAATAGTGTACTGTGCTGCTTCGACTCTGCGAAGTTAGCTAGCCCTCAAGCTTGGCCACCGTGCCTGTAATACGATTCCCCTGATCGCCATTATTATTATTATTTGGTGGTAACGCTTTGTGCAAGCCCACATGATTAAGTATCAACCACCTATCTGATATTTTACCGGCAAACAACAATACTCAGTCTTGTTCCACTTTGAACGGTAAGTGAGCCAGTGTAATTACAGGCACAAGTGTCATAAACCCTTAGTTCTCAAGGTTAGTGACGCAATGACGATGTAAACAATGGTTAATATTTCTTACAATGCGAATTATTGTCAATTAATAATTAATTATATTAATTTTAGTATAATAAGGTGTGAAGAGGCATCCTGCAGGCCGAATAGGCGAAGGCGGCTGGTGCAGATCTTTCTTCCCGAATGTATTTTCGCGACCGTCGTCGCGTTTAGATTCTACTACCACTAACCAACCGGTGGAATGGATTAATTTGCCTTTCGGAAAAATTAAAAAAAAGATATGGCGAATAAAACCTCGGACAGTTCTAGTATAGAACATTAGTTCTAATTAAATAAAGTCGTTTCAAAAACTAATTTATGGTAAAATTCAAAAAAATATGCGTATAAATACCACTTCTCAAAACCTAAGAGCGCCAGTCCACTCGTTCTGTTTGAGCAACAATCACCGCGGTCACCATGAAGTTTTTACTACGTGAGTAAATTTATTTACAATTAAAATTGTCTTGGCTATTTTATGAATGTTCGTCTAATTATCTAATTATTGTTGATAAAAAATGACTTAAATAACTAATTATAAGAGGCGGTAAAATTAAAATACATTTATATATTAATACGCGAAAATAAAACTTGTTCCAGTTTTTTAAACATATTTCGTGCATGGAGTAGTATGACAAAATCAAAATAGTTTATTCAAAATCCATTATATATATTATTCAGTTTAAGAAACACCAAGCCCTGAGAAGAATCGGTGCTAGTAACTCAGCGGGTTGAGCGGAACCCCGTGGAAGTACATAGGCTACTATTTTAAGCCTAACATCAACTTACCCCCTCTACCCCGTCTAGTATATAACGAGAAAATACTAATAGAACGAGTGTATATTATTTTTCCATTTTTTTTTATTTAGATTCGTTTCAATATCGTCAATGTTTATTATGGAGTTTAAATTTTTATAGATGAAAATTGTCTATGTTTTCAAACAAAAAAGCTAAATAGTTTAAAATATATCCTTTTATTTTGATGATTGGAGCTCACTGGAGGTCCGATAATGCGGATCAGATAAATATTTATAAAGCTAAATAATTACTTCTACTTTATTACACACATTTGTCTTCTTCGTTCCAATGTCAACTTGATGATGAAAGTGACAAATCATGGGGTAACCAATAGATCGATACACAATAATAATTATTTGTAATTTTTGTGCAAAATTCGACCGTAATTCAACTAATTATAATTGTAAAATTGAGACTTGAAACAAACAATACGAGATACAAAATTCTACACCAGTCTGTTAAACACAACTGATAACACAAATTAGAAGCCTACTCATAATTGCAATAAAACGAACAAATAATTATTAAAATTATCGGCGTTATCGGTATTTAAGTTTTTTTTTTTTATAGAATAGGAAGGCGGACGAGCATATGGGCCACCTGATGGTAAGTGGTCACCAAACGCCCTAGACATTGGCATTGTAAGAAATGTTAACCATCGCTTACATCACCAATGCGCCACCAACCTTGGGAACTAAGATTTTATGTCTCTTTTGCCTGTAATTACACTGGCTCACTCAACCTTCAAACCGGAACACAACAATACCAAGTACTGCTGTTTTGCGATAGAATATCTGATGTGAGGGTAGCTTGTACACCTTGTACTTGCCACCAGTAAAGCTTGTCTTGTTTCAGACGGCCTTGTCTACTCTCTTATACGCCAAATATTTGTTATATGCCAGTCGTAAAGTATATTCCACCACGCTCCTCCATGGTCCTCCAAACATCTAGGTTTAACCACGATATTTTATTGTTCTGCGGTAGAATATCTGATGAGTGGGTGGTACCTACCCAGACGAGCTTGCACAAAGCTCTACCACCAGTAAAGTAAAGTTTTTTTTTTTTATAGAATAGGAAGGCGGACGAGCATATGGGCCACCTGATGGTAAGTGGTCACCAACGCTCTTAGACATTAGCATTGTAAGAAATGTCAACCATCGCTTACATATCCAATGCGCCACCAACCTTGGGAACTAAGATTTTATGTCCCTTGTGCCTGTAATTACACTGGCTCACTCACCCTTCAAACCGGAACACAACAATATCAAGTATTGCTGTTTTGCGGTAGAATATCTGATGAGTGGGTGGTACCTACCCAGACGAGCTTGCACAAAGCCCTACCACCAGTCAATAAAGTAAAGTTTGATATAATATCACTGGCAATAAAATCGTAAACTCTGAATGTCTTATTTTATTTAATATAATGTATTTGCAACACATACTATATTTAATTTTTCATATAAAATTTTAACTATCACACTCCTCACTGCTCGCAATATACTTAAAAGTGAAACAAATTTCTGTCTTGACGTATTAATGTATAGATTAGGCATGTATATAATATATTTTATATAAAAACATTATATCCACAGATTATAACTGATCATTTGTATGAATTACTTTACTAAGACGAGCCGGTTGGCATGGTTGGTAGAACACTTGCCTTTCACGCCGAAGGTTGTGGGTTCGATTCCCACCCAGGACAGACATTTGTGTGCATGAACATGTCTGTTTGTCCTGAGTTTGGGTGTAATTATCTATATAAGTATGTATTTACAAAAGAAAAGTAGTATACGTAGTATATCAGTTGTCTGGTTTTCATAGCACAAGATTTGTACAAGCTTAATTTGGGATCAGATGGCCGTGTGTGAAAAATGTACCAAGATATTATTATTATTATTACTTTTGTTTTAGTGATCTTCACTATTTTCATCGCGTTCGGGATGGCAATGGATCAAACTCCAATATGTACTCGTAACTGTCAGGCGGAATATCTCCCAGTCTGCTCTACTGCCGGCGACACGTACAGCAATATTTGCTAGTGAGTATAACTATCGAATGAGCAACAAATATTCGATTACACTTAAGGCACATTAAGAAAAAAACGATGAACAAATCGCCTTCAAGAATATAATTTACTTGGTGGTAGTACTTTTTCTAAGCCCGTCTGGTTAGGTTACCACCAACTCGTCATATCAACCGCTAAGAAGTAATACTTACTGTTATCGGATACCGGTTTTAAAGGTGAGTGAGCGAGTGTAATTATAAGCACAAGGGTTATAACATTGTTTAATAAAAAAGACTGTTTATACAAGTTCAGTAATTCTTATAATAATAAACATACACATCTAAACCAACCAAATCTCTGTACGTAGCGTGAACTTTAATAAATTCTGTAATAAAGCTGTCTCTCTATCTTTGTATCTAGCTCTTATTATATACAATGTACATATGTATGTTTGTATTTCTTTTTAAAGGTAATTAATATAGTGTTAGACTGCGGTAAAAGTACCTCTTCACTCTTAAATATCACATAGTTGGCGCTAATAATAAATAGCTATCTATTTATGAATGCGAATTAACTCTTTGTCTGTTTTTCAACTCATTACCATCATATTAGTGAACCGATGGCAATTAATTTACATAGTCTGGTTCGCAACTACGGGATTTACAGGTTTAATAAATTTGACGCAGTTGGAATCGCGGAGAACAGCTCCCAAAAATACTTTAATTTAAAATTTGATAGCAAGATATAATCATTAAACACGACCGGAAACGGATCACGCGCACGACTAATACGTGTTCACTGAGGCAGCGGAGTGTAATACTGCTTACATCCTAGCTTGGAGCTGTCATTGAGGATTTATGGACGGAAGAACCCAAATAACTCTTATTGACCCGTCCCGCAATATGAGCTCTCAGGATCCTCAGTTATGAGTTAGACTAGAATTTACTAAAACAGTGAAGTATATTTAATACATAATATTATCAACAAATAAATAGAGACATACATCTACGGAAAATTACAATAAAACTTATTAATTTTTATTGTAAAAAAAAGAGATGGCACTGTGGTTATGGCGCGTGAATCTTAACCGATGATTGCGAGTTCAAAGGCAAATAACACTGATATTCAATGTGCTCAATTTGTGTTTATAAATAATTTCGTGCTCGGCGGAAACATACCTATGTGTAATGACAGCATTCTGCCACATATGTGACACCAATCCGCGTTGTAGCAGCCTGGTGGAATAAGTTCCAAATCTTCGTCTCAAGGGGAGAGTAGACCCAGAAGGAACATTTATATGATGTTAATTTTTTCTTATAAAAATAGTTTTCACTCGTTATTATGTACGTTTAGTATGCATACATACAATACAATTTTAAACATTGTTTTTTTGAATATTGTTACTTTTGTTTTATTCTTTTCAGTCTGAGATGTGCACAAGCTGAGTATCTACGCGATGGAGTCTGTCCATCTGAATCATAAGCGATATATTCATCCAGTTATTCTGATCTTATAATCTTCAGAAATATTATACTTTTATATTGAAATGTGATTGCAATGAATAAATACTTATCATTCATCTGTCATTAATGAAGATTTATTGTTTGATTGAAAAGGAATAAAAATATATATTTGTTTTTAATTTTTCTTTCTTTGAAGACGAATATAATCCAATTCTTAAACGACTTAAAAAGAGGTGGTTGTATGTTTGACGCGTTTTTTATATTGCTGTAAAAAATGAGTGTCAAAACGCCTGCATTTTTGTATCGCTGGTTAGTTAAATTCCAATTAAATAATAGCAAGTAAACTTGATAAGTTTTGAATATAATTATCAACAAATTAGTTTTTTTTATAAAGTGCAAATGTCATTGCCAGTCTGCCTACCTATTTTAAAAATTGTAAACAAATCTTGTGTATGTAATTTATAATAATAATATAAAAACGAAACTAACTCTGACTGTATGTATCGCTTCCACGGCTAAAGCACTCAACTGATTTTCATGAAATTTAAAGCAAGATTGAAATTATTTTTACTACTTTTTATATTTTACCAACAACCCCCACCAAGCAGGCGAAGCTGCGGGCGAAAAATAGGTTAACAATCAAAATGTTGGTTAAGTAGTATGTTATACAAAGACATTGTCACGGGTATTTTATAGTTTAGAATAAGGTTTATGAAGCTCAAGTAAAAGCCATTAGCGAGTGATATACGGAGTGGTAAAAACGCACTGCGCTATCATTTATAATCCTTTCGACTTCAATTATATAACGCCTAATATACTTACAGGATTAACAGCTCATTTTATTTATAAATATAATGTTGAGTAAATAATATAAGAATACGTGAAATTTAAACTAGGATCATGGGTTCAACTACTACTTTTTCCTTCCTGATTCCTGAGTTTCCACGTGCTTGATTTGTATTTTTATGCTAGGTCCACTTAAGTTTAGTTTGCTAAAGAAACTTGTAAATTTTATATGGAATTATAATTCATCTGATACAGATACCTTCGTAAAATAACCTGCTACTCAACAATAGATCTTAGGCCAGCAGCGGGATATGTATTTACGCGCTGTACTTAGTTTCCGCTCATAAAAGGGCACATATATAATAATGTTGATTGGTCTAAAAAGTAGTTTGTTTTACTCACAATGCCATTGTCTATACGCAACCACCATAATCGACCACTTATTATCAAACACGACAAAATTTCAAAAACTTCATCGTATATGCTACAATCAAATTCGGAATAAATTTATTATTACAATATTTTTTTAAATGACCCGAAGGCAATCGTTTCATTCGTATATATCATCGAGGCGAGCGTATCATCTATACAGTCGTTATTTTATATAACCTTTAGAAAATCGAAGTCATAATCTTTATTAAATATGAACCTTTGCTTATTATACGAAACGATGATACTTTTTTTACCATTACAATATGATAGTGGTCACCATTGATACGTGTAAAATGACGGTCAGTGTACCAAGGCGCTCAAACAAGAGATCAAAATCGGAAATATTGCCTTTGTTATAGTTATTTTTTAATGCAAAACATTATTATAGTTTGTTAACGGATACCTACCATTCAATACGTTTATCCTCAACATTTTCCTTTTGAATTATAAAAAAAGCTACTAATATATAAATTTGTGTGTATGTTTTATACATATATTGAAAACGAACCAACGTTATGTACAGTGTCATATATTTAAAAACTTAAAAGTATATATGCGTTAAAAAAATAATCAAATTTTCTGTGATATTTATTTTTTTGTTGTGATTTTTTTTGTTACCGCTTGGTATACCGTCGATACATTGATTTCTTTCCGTTATATTAATTTGCGATTTTCGTAGTACTTGGATTTGATATTTTAAAATTAGATTCGAATGTGGAAGCGCAAGTGTGGCGAGCATCCCAAAATTAAAAAAAATACCCATTTATAACAAACGCGAATAAAAACGGAGGAATTCTAGAATATAATATAATAAATTCAATTAAGTAAAGTCATACAAAAAACTAGTTTCAGATAAAAATCAAAATAACTTGCGCATAAATGCCACATCTCAAAGCTTAAGAGCGCCAGTCCACTCGATCTGTTTGAGCAACAATCACCGCGGTCAGCATGAAGTTTTTACTACGTGAGTAAATTTAATTACAATTAAAATAATCTTAGCTATTTCATGAATGTTCATTTAATTAACTACTTAACACAGTTGTACCATTAAATCATACACAATACTTGACAACATTTATAATAAAAAAAAAAATTGACCTATAAAATAACATTTTAATAAAACAACCAAAACATATGTTTTGGTTATGTTATGTTAGATTTAATAATAAGCTCTCCTTAAATACCCTTTTCAAATATTAATATCAACTCAAAACAATGTTTGTTGCGTACCTTCCAATGTAAACTTGCTAATGACAGAAAGAGACAAATCGTCGGGTATATATAATAGGCCGTTATACAATGATTATTATTATATCCTTTTTATTTATTTTTAAATTATAAATCTCATAGATTATAAATGAATATTCGTATACATTCTTAGTGATCTTCACTATTTTCATCGCGTTCGCGACGGCAGCGGCGCAAACTGCAGCATGTGTATGTCCGGCAGTGTATAGCCCGGTCTGCGCTACTTCGGGCGAAACGTATAGCAATCGCTGCCAGTGAGTATAATATGAATAACAAATATTAAATAGTGGTTAAACCTCTTGTCAATAAGGAAATTTTATACGAACAATAATGGCCTTGAGACGATACTGGTTATATACAATATTAACGCTCATATGTGCTTATACGGTTAAGCCTGTCAACTTGACTTTAATTATTGTAAATTTTTGGTTTATAAATACCTTTCGCAACGTCACACTGTTGTCAAGACGCCATCTTCTTTTCAATTTTTTTTTTACAATAGCTTACCTTTAGATATTAAAGATTTTTGTTTTCTTTTTTATTATTTGGTTTATGTATGTTACTATATCGCAGTATGGTGATGGTGAATGGTTACCACTGGCCATAGACATTGGCGCTGTAAGGGATTAATATTTTAATTAACCATGCCTTGCATCGCCAATGCACCCATTTGCCGGTCCGTCTAACTATTTAAAAAAAAAGGTGATAATCCTTGCGCTTAATTAGCTCACTCACATTGCTTTAATATGTGATGAGTAACGGTCTACCCAGACGGGCTTGCATGAAGCCAAGTGGTTACATACATTATATCCGTCGATTCTAGTAAAATTTGTTATTCTTTTCAGACTGACATGCGCAAAAGCTAAGTTCCGGCACACTGGACCCTGCTAATAATCCGGATTGCCTTCCATCATAAGCGACGTCCCGACAAAGTTATTTTGATTTTATATTCTTTAAAATTATTATTTTTTTTGTATTGAAATTTGTTTGCAATAAATAAAAAACATCTTCATTTATGGCCTTATTTACTATGATAGATAAACAAATAATTATATAAATTTGATTTCTTTAAGTCAGTTAAAAATAGAATTGGATTATCCAATTATTAGACTTAAAAAAGAGGTTTCACGTTCCAAGTGTATATTGTTGTGTTTATCTATTGAAATGTCAGCTTGCAAGGGGTGAGCTATGTAAATGTACAGTAAAGACATACCACCGACTTCAAACCGTTTTATAGTAAGTACAGTAAAATATTTTAAAAAGTAAAATAATAAATAAAGATAATATCGCGCATTTTTTGTTATTTTTAAATTTTTTTTTTTGTAATCCTTGTTAATGTTATAAATGCGAAAGTGAGTTTGTTTATTTGTTCCGTTTTCAAGTCCTAACTACTCAACTGCTGATCACGGAATATTTCAAACACATTGTCAGTGATATATAAAACGACATATCGTAAATAACATCTACTCATGTTTTGTCATCAGTGTTGACAGAAAAATAGCGTTCACCCTTTCACCATCTCAACATATATTCTACCTTCATATACAAACAGCAATATACTTATATTTTTTTTGTTTCGGTACTAAAAGGGGATACATTGAAGATGTAAGAGACGATATTGTGGTAGCGACCACTCACCATCATTTGCTAGTATTTAACATATATTAAAATATTGTTTAAGTAGTAAGTTATACAAAGACATTATCAGGGGTATTTTATAGTTTAGAATAAGGTTTATGAAGCTCAAGTAAAAGCCATTAGCGAGTGATATACGGAGTGGTAAAAACGCACTGCGCTAGCATTTATAATCCTTTCGACTTCAATTATATAACGCCTAATATACTTACACGACTGACAGTTCAAATAATATAAGAATACGTGAAATTTAAACTAGGATCGTAGATTCAATTCAACCTTGCCAGGAGGTTTTTAAGTTTTCACTGTTAATTCCAATACTAGGCTTTGAGGAGTTTGGAGCTTAATCCGCCGCGCTGCTGCGGTATGGGTTGGAGGATAAAGCATAATTTCATCCGACACAAGCAGGTTGCCTTAAAATGGTCTTCTTCACCGCAGAGCGTCAAATAAATAATAAATAAATCAGCGCAAAACCAGGTTTGAACCCACAGTTGTCGGTTAAGATCCACGTGCTTTAACCACTTGGTCGTGGCGGCTCACTATGATTATCTACCTTTAAATAAATAGATGAGTTCATGCTTATACAAACCATGCATTTATTTACAAATAAGGCATTTCAAAACTATTATATTTAGGATAATTCGGTAAGTCGAAAACAGATGACGTCGGATCGAAAGAAAAAAGACATAAAGTTATTATACAGATAATATTAATATAAAATGTTCTTATATGAGGGTTAACGACTATTCAGATGTTTTAAGAGTTATTAGAAACAATATAAGCATTAAATCTTACCTCATGTTTATGATCTTTCTTGATGGGCCCATGACCACCGCCGCTGCTCTGAACTGTGTTCATGATCACACAAAACTAACACATATCCACAAACGTACATACAACACGTATCAATCATACAATTGAGTATGTTTTTATTTATATTATTTTTGTAAATAAAAACAATGTTTTTATTTTTATTTTTCTTGAGGTAATTTTATATAGTGAGATGTTTTATTTTTTAATTATTTTTTTGTAAAAAACAACTACCGTTAAATGAACACGATTCACTACTTAGGCACTGTTCGAAGTCAATTTCACAGCACTTCGTATTTTAGTTTTTTAATTGTTTATTTTCAAAGATCAACAACGTTTAAAAACTAATTCAAATAATGAACCTAGAGGTAATCTTTATTATATATTATAATATTCGAATAAACCCGTTAAACATTAAAATTTGTATAATACATTTTCTACTGAGCACAGTGTATATTTGATTATATAAAGTAACGGCTTATATAAATCTCCCAGTGGTGGGCAAAGACGGCCACTCGTTTTGAGAAGTAGATTGCGATTTTAAATTCGGAGAGAAATAACGAATTGAGAAGAACCAGCGAAACAAACTCAGCGAGAATATTCTCCAACATTTTATGCACACAATTAACATATTTATTATATAATATTAAAGTGTCACATAGGATATATAATAAAATTTATTATTTAAAAGATATGTATTTGTAACGTAAATTGTTTTTAAAATAGTTTATAATAATAATAATAATATCCTGGTACATTTTTCACACACGGCCATCTGATCCCAAATTAAGCTTGTACAAAGCTTGTGCTATGGGAACCAGACAACTGATATACTACATATACTACCTTTATTTTGTAAATACATAATTATATAGAAAACTACACCCAGACTCAGGACAAACAGACATGTACATGCATACAAATGTCTGTCCTGGGTGGGAATCGAACCCACAACCTTCGGCGTGAAAAGGCAAGTATCTACCAACCACGCCAACCGGCTCGTCATTGTTTATGATACGATAATAGTTTTTTTAATATTATAATTAAATAAATATTTTTTTTATTTAACGTTAAAACGAACGAACTATAGCACAAATTATATAACTGTACTTGACATTTTTAGTGACACACGTTATGGTTCAAAGAAGAAAGTTATTACACATTTATCTTTGGGTTTTCTATTTCAGGCGTGCTACGCTAGAAAGTCTGGATTTTCTTTTTTGCTCTAAACTAATATACCTATATCAGTAATGGGCGTAAACTTTGGTCCATGAATACAGAATTTGTTACTATCTTCAGCGCCCTCCATCAGATCCTAGCAACAATAAAAATATTAAGTTAGTATAAAACCTATTGCCGCGTTTGTTCGCTAATCATAACAACTTGAAATCATTGAACAAGTTGAATCCTAAATAATATTATAAATGAGGAATGCATTTGTTTATTTTTCAGTCTGTAATACTGTCTGGGCTTAACTTTTCAACCGATCATTATGAAATTTTGTGTAAACGTTGTCAGGGTTTACCTGAATAACACGCGACAATACAGAAACTGGGGGTGAAGATTAGAATGTTTATATTTTTACCGGCCTCGTGTTGGCCTAAGGTATTTTATCATCTGATACACGGCAGCATGCGAAAGCGATCCCGTGGCGCTCCTCGTTAAGACGGAAAGGGTACCGCTGGTTTTTTAGTGGGTATTCCGATGTTCGGGGCGCACTCGGCGCCTTGAAAACCGGAGAGCCCTACATACCCTCCCACTGTTTCCAGCGTTAAAAAAAAGGTATTTTATCATCTAAATCCACACATACTACTATGTGTTATTAATGGGAAGCTGTGTCCTTATTAAATCAATAATAAAAGAGCGCTTAAAGTACTTATCGTCGGACTTAGGCCCTACTCCACTAAATGGCCTGTAATCGAATAATTGACCACCTTTTCTTAATATGATATATATATTTAATTTTATATAAAAGTTACTCGATTACCTACTAAATAAATTAATTTATAGTTCTTCTTACTGAATCAATTCTTGAGTGTGAACGTTACGAAATGAATCTCCTCTATATTTCAATTCTTGCTAGTAATGCAAGAATCTAGTTCAGTTTTCTTTTTTCTTAGGCTTATTTTTATGCTTTCACATTCCGTGGAACTTTGCATGTTTTTATAATTCCTTCGATTTATTTTTCTAAATAGTAATATTCCGGAATCATTTTCGTCACCTTGTTTTCAATGATAATAATCCACGGATCCGCAATGTTTATTCAAATTATTAAACGCATTAATTCGAGAGCGCGAACAAACATAACTATTATCAATTTTGAATAACGTTTAACGTGAAACGTTTGTTTAAGCAAAGCGGTAATTTATTAGTCAAATATATTGTAAATTAAGTTAAGCTAGCACAATATGAAAGAATAAGGATTTAAGGATGTTAAACTTTAAGCTGTAGTTAAGTATAGATATATTTTTTTAAATTTATAGGCTAGTGCTTGACTGTTATCACACCTGATGGAAAGTGAGATACAGTCTAAGATGGAGTGCGCTAGCCTAGAAGATGCCTATTCACTCTAGACTTGAAGGTACCCACATTGTAGGTGGTGGGAAAAACGGAGGTCGGGAGGGTATTCCAGACCTTGGCGGTGCGTATCAGGAACGAGGAAGCAAATCGTTTCGTACGTGTCTTAGATACGTCAACTACGTACGGGTGCAGATCTTTTCGATGCCTCGCAGTTCTATGGTAAAAAGGTAACGAGGGAACCAAATTAAATAGTTCCTGAGCACACTCTCCGCAATATATCTTGTAGAATACCGACAGACAGGCAACCTTTCGACGATGTTCTAAGGTCTTGAATTTTTTGTGACCAGTGTCTGGTCGCCAATGAGCCTTATAGCACGACGATCCACTGAATCAAAAGCTTCAAGCTGGTACTTAGCAGATCCGTCCCATAAATGGCTGCGGTACTCCATGCACGATCTGACTTGGGCTTGATAAAGAGTCAGAAGCTGTTCCGGTGTGAAGTACTGCTTGACCTTATTGAGGATGCCAAGTTTTTTGCCAGCAGTTTTAGCTTTGGATTCAATGTATTGTCCAAAGTTGAGTTTGGATGTTAATGTAACTCCTAGAAGCTCTATACTGTCGGTGATGGGTAGAGATACACCTCTTGGCGGAATGGACTCCTCTTGGCGGTGAACAAACACGCTTGAGTCTTGGTAGGATTCAATTTGACTTGGTTATCATAGCCCCAATTATACCTCTTCCAATGTCAAATTGGTGTGTTTAGAGTTAAAATTTTACGTTGGAAGATAATATTACATCAAAAAATTACTCTCTTTCGTAAGAAAGAGGAAGAAAACCGACTTTATAGTTAACTATCAAACTCGTTCTGCGAAGAGGTATAACTTTTAACGCACGTTTAAGAAATCAAGTATTTTTACATAATGTATAAGATAGGCTGAAATTGGAGTGCGGGTGCTGCCACCACAGCGTACGCAGTAAAAGTTCAGTGCTCCTTGAATAAAAAAAATATTTCTAGCAAATTAGTGACTTAGTATAAAAAATTGGCTGTTATATATGTTGAGTGAGGTGTTTCACGTAATCGTTAATAAAAAAAGGTTTAAAATTGTGAATTAACATTATAAATAACATCCATATAGTTTTGTGGTTCGGAGATCAGTGTAGATAATTATTTGTCTACCGTCATAAATCACAATATAAATATCACAGTTACTGTACTCTGTAAACATCATAAGTGACAGAACAGTAAACAGTGTTGCATATTTTCACCGTCGTCAACTAGCTAACGTTTGGCACATTGGTAACGGCTCTGGTACTATATCCGAGAAGTTGATGGTTCAACCCCGATATACAACACATTTATTTTCACGATAATTTTTAAAAATAATTAATTCAAAAGATGTTTAATACATGTGAGATATGTAAGGTCAACATAGGAGTTGGCCAAAAACGTATTAAGTGCAATAGTTGTAACTATTTTTTCATTCCGATTGCGTTCATTTTAACAGTGATACGAATGACGCTAGATCTACATGGAAGTGTTCAACTTGCAAAACAAGTTCTAAAAGAGTGCAAAGTGTGAGTAATAAGGATATCAAACCTTCATCGCATAGTAACAAGTCGCCTATACCACAAGCTACGTCAAGTAGTCCAGAAGATATGAGAAACAAAAACTTTAATAATTTAATATTAACAGAAATAAGAAACTTTCGCGCAGAAATAAATACGAGACTCAATAAACAAGATAATGAATTTAAAAAGCTACCTTGTGTCATGGAGATGAAAAATGATTTATTTGAATTACAAACAAGTCTTAGAAGTCGAATATCAAGGCCAAAGAATTGAAAAAATAAAACAGAAATTATCTGATTTTATGTTACAAAATTAAAACTTACAAAATGAAATAAAGAAAAGGGACCAAAAAGATCGTATCAATAACTTGGAGATATGCGGTGTTACACAAACTCCTAATGAAAAACTAGCTGATACGGTATGTCTAATAGCGAAAACCACGGGAGTGTCGATTCTACCCAGTGACTTAGAATGTGTATATAGGATAAAAACCAGAAAACATCAATCCCAAATGGCACCTGTATGTGGTGAAGAACAACCCACAACTGATTTGACGTTTGCTAATATAGCTTCAACCCCAAAAGGAGAAGAGCCTATTAGAGCCGCATATTAGTTCGTTTTAAGTGCAAGGAAATATAAGACAAAGTAATCAGTTCAGTAAAAAAATGGCAAAAGTCAAACAATACATCTTACAGCTTACAACATCCGATATAGGAATAAGCGGTATTACCCATAAAATTTTCTTAAGAGATAATTTAACATTCGCAAATCAGCGTCTCCTTCTTACTGTAAAGGATAAAGCTCGCGAACGAAACTTTTCTTTTGTTTGGGTTAAAGATTACAAAATTTTGGTGCGCAAATCAACAAAGTCAGTTGTTTTTTCATATAAACTCCATACGCGACATTAGTCGTTTTATATTATGACTATCTTTTATAATCTATGTTTATTGGGAATATACTATGATAGCAGAAATAAAAAAATATTGTATTCTTTTTGGTACTTTTAGAGACAATTGCCAAATTGATATCGTTCAATTAAAATATAATGTAATTATTATTATGAGGAAAATATTTCATGCAAACATTTTAAGAAGGAAAAGTTATGGTATGTTATATTATGTAGAATATATATAAAATATAAAAAATATATATATATAAAATTGGTAAAAAAGTTACAAAGTTAAAATTATCTGTGCTGAATGCTCAATCACTAAATACAGGAAGGAATTATCAACACTATAAAATATTTTGATCCAGACATAATTTCTATCATGGAAACATGGCTATCTGAGAATGTCACGCTAAAAAATTACAATATCCCAGGTTATAATTTTTTTCATGAACCACGATCAGGTTCGCAATCTAGAGGAGGAGGAGTAGGCGCATATATACGTTCAAATTTGAGAGTAAAAGTATTGCCAGTAGATTCTTCGGCACTTGAGCAACAGTGGTTTAAAATTAAGATTAAAAGATACATAATTGCATCATCGTCAAAGTCATCTACCGACCTCCCAAATTTAGCTTTAGCACATTTTTATCTACGCTAGATGACAATATCATTTTTAACACAAAATATGAATACATATTTGCAACTGGTGACATAAACATTGATTTAAATTCGCATGGATATACTAAAAGATATGCATAAACTTTTACTGCACTGAATGTAGCGTTTGCGTTGGCAGCATATGTACAAGGCGTAGACTGAAAAGCAGCCTAGCTGAGACTACGACCTTTACACCAAATTATGATATTTAACTCTTTTTTATGGTTTTGTACCTTAATTTTTTTGTCTTTGTTTCTTTTTGGCAAATAAAGTTATTTATTATTATTATTATTATTTCTATTTAACTTTTAAAGTTTCTCTTCTTTCGAAGGATTTAAACCTAAAACGCGGGCTTCAGCCAAGCGTTAAGGAGTGTTGCTTAAATTAAAAACGTTGATGATAAAGTGGATGATGATATAAACTTTCGGGTGATACGGCAGGTGTTAAGGATTACGGCTTTTTGAATTATATGGAGGACATATGTTGGCATTTTGTCCGTGCAGTGACGGAGAAAGAATACATTTCACTGCCCCTGTCTTTCCCATGGGTGTCGTAAGAGGCGACTAAGGGATATCTGAGCAACCATCTGCTCATCTGGTGGTAGGATGCTAACATCCGCCTGGCTTGTTACCACCGTACGCATGGTGAAAAACTCGTGAAGTGGCTTGCAGCCGCGTTTCGAGGTCAGCCAGCGTACAGCCAGTGCCCGAGCGAGTATTGCCGCGATGGATGTTGGTCCAGTGGAGACGGCTGTTGATCCAATGTCGGGGGAAACTGTATTGACCTGCCGGACAGGGAGACCCGAAGAAACGGCTGTTCCGCTGGCCGCTCGTGGCATAGTACAGGGGCCCGAGCGTGCCTAACCAGCTCGCGAGGCTGCCCCACCAGGCCACGCATAATCTCGGGGTGGACCGTCGTGCCGGTTGGTGACCGGAAGGTGGGGTCCCGGCGGCCACTTCCGGGGGGGTTCGGGGGCCCTTCCGTCCGGCGGATCAGTATATTTTCCTTTTTGGCAAACATTTGGGAAAACACGCCTCCATACTTTGCCCATCCCTATCGTGGCAATACGTCGCTCGCTTCACGTCTCTTTTCCTAATTTTTCCAAATGGTAGCGCAAATAAGAAATAACGGTCGTTCAGCGGTGCACACCCCCACCATACCCACGCTGTTTGAGGTCGAGTTCTCTAACATCCGAGGACTTCACGCTAACCTCAACGCTGTCCACCACCATCTCAAGACAGCACGGCCAGCAATGTTGTTTCTCACGGAGACGCAAATACTCCGCCCTGCCGACACCAGCTACCTTAACTATCCCGGCTACATGCTTGAAGAATCTTTTAAAGCGAAAGCCGGAGTATGCTTGTTCGTCAGGGCGGATGTTTGTTGTCACCGATTGCGCTGCTTGGAGGACCCCTCCTTCTCCATGTTGGTGGTACGTATGGACCTGGTTCGTCAGAGTCGAGTCTACGTGTGCCTCTACAGATCCCACAATGGTGACTTGGAGACAAGCCGATTATTCGACCATCTTAGTCGGGTGGCAGATGCTGCGCAAGAGCAGTTTCCTAACGCGGAATTGGTGTTTTTGGGGGATTTTAATGCTCACCATGAATCATGGTTGAAATCCCTCAAAACTGACCATGCTGGAAGAACTGCTCATGCTTTTGCTCTCACACACGACTTGACCCAACTGGTTGATCAGCCCACCAGGATCCCAGACATTGATGGGCAAGCGCCTTCTCTACTGGATCTTCTGCTGACTTCTCACCCGGTGGAATATCAGGTTGTGGTTCAAGCTCCACTTGGTTCTTCGGATCACGGCCTTATATCTACCAAAGTGCCACAGGCCAAGCTGCCGCCATCAGCGGTATGCAAACGTCGCGTTTGGCACTATAAGTCGGCAGATTGGGACGGTATGCGCGATTACTATGCGTCAGTCCCTTGGAAGGAACGTTGCTTCAGTGGGAATGACCCGACAGCTAGTGCCGCTGCTGTTGCTGATGAGATCATGTTAGGAATGGAATACTACATTCCTAGCTCAGATCTCATCAATAGGGGTACGCGTAACCGTTGGTTCACGCGTGAATGTGCCGACGCTGTATCATCTAAGCAGGCGGCTGGCGTCCCCCAGGGATCTGTGCTATCTCCCACACTCTTTCTTTTGCATATCAATGATATGCTCTCCCTTGGGAACATACATTGCTATGCAGATGATAGTACAGTGCATGGTGGATACCACGGACGCGCAGTGGCTGGGCGGGCGGAAACTGAGGAGAGGCGGGAGAATCTTGTCATTGAACTCGATAGGACATTAGAGCTCATCGCCAAATGGGGTTCTGATAATCTTGTTGAGTTTAATGCCAAGAAAACACAGGTGTGCGCTCTCACAGCGAAAAAGTCACCATTTTACCCTCATCCCTCCCTCTGTGGCACACCGCTGATGATACAAAGCAAAATCGCCATGCTGGGGATGGACGTTCGCTGCGACCTTAGTCCAAGGGATTACATCGAGGCTATTATAAAAACAGCTTCACAAAAACTCGGAGTTCTGAACAAGGTGCGGCGTTTTTTCACGCCACAACAACTGTGCCTGTTATACAAAACACAGGTACGGTCTTGCGTTGAATATTGCTCGCACCTTTGGGATGGCTCCGCTAAGTACCTAATGGAGGCCTTGGACCGGTTGCAGTGACGTGCAGTACGCATTATTGGCGACGTAAAGGTCACAAACACCCTTGAACCTTTACAATTGCGTCGCGAGATAGCAGTAATGAGCGCTTTCTATCGTCTGTATCACGGCGAGTGCTCTGAGGAATTATTCTCTCTAATTCCTGCTTCCCCCTTCCTTCTTAAGTCCACGCGAGCTGGTTCTCGATGTCACCGCCTAACTGTGACATCAATTCCATCGCGCACAAAGAAATTTGGCAACTCCTTTCTTTGTCGCACTACCAAAAAATGGAATTCCTTACCAGCTCACGTGTTCCCCTCCTCTTACAACCCGGGTTCCTTCAAACGAGGCGTGAAGAGGCATCTTGCGGGCCGGCAAGGCGGGGACGGCTAGTATAGAACATTCTTCCCGACTGTAATGGCCGTCGTCGCGTTTGGACGCTACTACCACTTACCATCAGGTGGAGTAGAGTCATTTGCCATCCCGGGGCATATAAAAAAAAAAAAATTTGTAAGGTGTTCAGACTTTGTGTCAAGGATTTTGGCACGATATCTGTGGATGATAGGACTATTGGGAATATGTGTACTGTTTGTGCTTTCCATTGCGTTTTAATTTCTATGGCGAGATCATGATATTTATTTAACTTTTCAGATATTGTGGTTTGTATGTTATGTGAATTAGGAACGGCTATATCGATAAGATAAACGATTCTATTGATTTTATCATGAACTATAATATCTGGTCTATTATAACAGATAGTTTTGTCAGTTATTATTATTTTTTTTTTTTTATATAGAATCGGAAGGTGGACGAGCATATGAGCCACCTGATGGTAAGTGGTCACCAAACGCCCTTAGACATTGGCATTGTAAGAAATGTCAACCATCGCTTACAGCCAATGCGCCACCAACCTTGGGAACTAAGATTTTATGTCCCTTGTGCCTGTAATTACACTGGCTTACTCACCCTTCAAACCGGAACACAACAATATTAAGTATTGCTGTTTTGCGGTAGAATATCTGATGAGTGGGTGGTACCTACCCAGACGAGCTTGCACAAAGCCCTACCACCAGTATTATTGTTCTATCACAGTAGATTTTGTGGTTTCTATTGTCTAATACACTTTCCGGTTTATATTTGTAATACGGATTCATTTCTGTTATAAGTTTATATTTGTATGCTAAATGTTGGTGTATGATTGCAACTACTTGATCATGTCGATGCTTATAATCGGTCTGTGCGAGAGATTTGCAAGCCCCCGTTATGTGCTGAATAGTTTCAGAGGCTGCGTTACAGTGTCTACATAAGACAGTAGCTTGATTATTATCCTTCATTATGTACTTCCTATAGTTACGAGTTGCTATTATTTGGTCTTGAATGGCGAGCATAAAACCTTCGGTCTCAGGGAACAGTTCACCTCGTTTGAGCCATTCGTTCGACTTCTCTTTGTCGACGTGGGGTTGCTTCAAATAGGCTCGGTGCCTCCCATGCAGTGTTTTTTCAGCCCATGCCAACATTTGTTGTTGTGTACTTATGATATGTTCGTTTACTTGAGTGTTTTTGTCATGTAGGTTTAATGGTGTAAGCTTTTTGTCTATTTCTGTTGCGTGTTTCTTTGTTCCCATGTAGAGGTGAGTGTTCGGATTTATCATGGAAGTATGTTCTGAGTACGAGTATCTGCTTATTGTGTAAATTGTGTATGTCTATTAATCCCCTTCCTCCTTCTTTGCGTGGTAGTGTGAGCCTTTGAATACAAGATTTTGGATGATGTTTCCTATATTTAGTGAAGTGAGTGTTTATAGTTCGTTTCAATTTTTTTATGTCACTTTTTGACCATTGTATTATTCCGAAAGAGTACGTAAGTAAGGGTATGGCAAATGTGTTAATAGCTTTTATTGTGTTTTTAGAGTTAAGGTGTGTCTTTAATACGAGATTTAATCGGTGCGAGAATTTTGTAAGCAGTTCTTGTTTTGTCGTAGTTTGTAGTATTTGCCTAGATTGTTTAAAACCAAGGTATTTGTGTGCTTAGTTCATCCATTGGTTCAATTTGTTCACCAGTTTCGAGTGTGTAGCTATTATTAAGGATTTTTCCTTTCGAGATTGACAGAATTTTGCACTTGTCGACACCGAATTTCATATGAATATCTTTTGAGAACTGTTCCGTAATGCTTGCTAACTCAAGCAGCGTGTTTTTGTCAGTGGAGTAAAGTTTTATATTGTCCATGTACATAAGGTGTGATAAGTTATATTGGGTGTTATTACCGTAAAGTGTGAATCCTGTATTGGTTTTATTTAACAAGAGTGAAAGAGGATTTAAGGCCAAACAAAACCAGAGGGGGCTTAGAGCGTCTCCTTGAAAAATTCCTCGTTGGATACGGATTGGTTCAGTAGTTAGAGATTTCATTGACGATTGTTTTATTTTTAATACAATTTGCCAGTTTTGCATCGAATTTTGAAGAAATGATATGAGGGTTGGGTTTATTTTATACAATTTTAAGACATACAATAACCAGCTATGCGGGACTGAATCAAAGGCTTTTTGATAATCAATAAACATAGTATGGATATCTGTTTTTGATTTTACCGCACTACTATAAATGATTGCATCAAAAGTAAGCTGCTCCTTACAACCTTGGCTATTTTTTCTACACCCCTTTTGCTGTTCGGCTAATATATTATGTTTAGTTAAATGTTTGTATATTTCTTCACTTATGCAAGCTGATAAAATTTTATATATGGTTTGTAAGCAAGTTATTGGTCGGTATTTACCTGGATTTGTGTTATCATGTATATCTTTAGGTGCTAAGTATGTGATTCTATGAGTTATATATTTCGGTAGTAAATGTGGTGATTGAATGAATGTATTTAAGTACTTATGTATGTATGAGTGTGTGCTACTAAATTTCTTGTACCAATAGTTGTGAATATTGTCTGAGCCTGGGGATTTCCAATTGTGCATTCGTTTGATGACATCTATAAATGTTTCTATTGGTATGAAGTTGAACTCCATCTCTGGAATAGGTGTAGTTATTTCGTTAACCCAGTCTGCATGTTTATTATGTTCTATGGGGTTTTCCCATGTCTTAGCCCAGAATTGTCGAAATATTTCAGGGGGAGGTATTTCTAGATTTTGCTCATTATCTTTGCAATTAGATAATAAATTTCTATAGAAGATTTTTTCCATTGTTAGCAAATGTTTTGTTTTCTATTTCACGGGCAGTACACGTCAAATATCTCTTAAGTCTACTAGCTGCTGCATTGAGTTTCTGTTTTAAGGTATCTAAGAAGTGTTCTATATGCGTGTTTGTATTTTCATATTGTGCGTGTGATTAATATTGTGTCTTTATGAATTCTATTGCAGCTACTACTTTTCGGTTTCTATTTCCTCTAATAAATTGTGTTAACCTGCCTATATTGACTCGCAACTTCCTTATTTTATTTTCTAATCTTCTTTGCTAGCTAGGTTTTCTGTATGATTTGTTTTGATGGTTGTTTTGTGTTAAGAATGTCATTCTTGCTCCATTACATTTAGCTGCTGTCCATGCTGCACAGTAAATTATTGTCTGTAGAGTGATAAAATCAGTATCAGTGTTTACAAATTTTGTCAGTATCATCGTATCTATGTATTTCATTATTAATGAAAACTTTTTAGAAGTCCTTTGTTGAGGAATGTATGGTCTGCTAGTTGGTTCAGTATCACAAAAATGTTCTAGAGCATGAACGAATGTGTTCTCTATTTCAGTGTTTACTTCTAAGGTCATATCATGATCGTGGGTGATACTTTCTATATTTTGTTCATCGATAGGGGTTGATGTAACGGAATCAGTGCATGTAACTGTAGTGTTTTGCATTTTCCTAGCTTGTGAGTTTGTTTCTGAATTAGATTTGAATGCATCGTAGTGTGTAATATTACTTTGTTCTGTTGTTTGTAAATGTTCATTATCTGTGTCTTCCGTTAGTGTGTGTGTATAATGTAATTCATCTGCTACTTGTTGTTTAATCAGTGTTAATCTATCTTGTTTAATATATTTATTATTTATTATTGCCCTTCGTTGATGCGCTAATCTTTGCTCTGTAATGTGTGTAAACTCTGGGTATAAGTTTATAAACTCTTTATACAAACTTTTTCTATAAGCGGTCTTATTAGTCTCTAATTGTGTTATTTTGAAATAAATCCTAATAATTGCTTCATTGCATTCATTTGTCCATTTAATAATTTTTCCTGTTAGTGTGTTAAGGGATGTTTTAAGATTTGTGGCGTTTTGTTGTATCTGAGTTTGGATTACTTGCAATTCTGTCCTAACTTCATCGTAAATCTGATCAATGGTTTCTTGTGATAATAATTTCTTTTGTATAATAGCTCTACGTTGGTCACCAATTCTCTGTCTGCTTACTTCCATATGTGGATATTTATCTATAAATTTTATATGTAATGAAGAAAGATATGAATTTGTGTCTGATTCTAAATTTGTAAGATATAGGTAGGTACGTAGGATGGACTTATTCATTTCCATACTCCATTTTTTACGTTTTTTTATTCCACTGGTGGTGGGCACAGGTTCACTGACAAAATTTCTCTCCTGTGCAACATCCGCCAGTTGAGCACCGGTTGATGATGAATTTGGTGAAGATGCATACAAAATTGGTGATGAAGAGGGTATTGATGGGAATAAAGATTTGGAGGATGAATTAGAAGTCTACGTGCACTCTTCTTCTAACGATGGCACGTTCGACTTTATTATATATTTTTTAGTTTTAGACCTAGTTATCATATTATTCCCACGAGTAGCTAGGGACATAAAAGTCAATCACAGCAGAGCCCTGCATTCACTGTGATAAGGGTAAATTAAATTAGAGGTCCCCTTATCTCTAAAGTTCGCATACTAACGACTAAGCACCCCCTTAGTCATGGAGCCCTCGGCGTACGCTGTTCCACCTTGGCTTGGGTTGTATCTCTCTTGGTCTGTCTTCTCATCTTAGGCCAATCCAACATGAGTAGCTCTATTGGCATAGCCCTAAGAATCATTGAAGCGCACAAGCCCCACCACGTCGGCAACGTAAAGATACGTCGGTGGGGCGTAAAGATACGTCGGTGGGGTTATTATTATTATTATTATAAATTAATAATAATAATAATAAATAGAAATAATAATAATAATATCCTAGGACATTTTTCACACACGGCCATATGATCCCAAATTAAGCTTATACAAAGCTTGTGCTAAAGAAGCCAGACAACTGATATACTACATATACTACTTTTCTTTTGTAAATACATACTTATATAGATAATTACACACAGACTCAGGACAAACAGACACGTTCATGTACACAAATGTCTGTCCTGGGTGGGAATCGAACCCACAACCTTCGGCGTGAAAGGCAAGTATCTACCAACTACGCCAAACAGCTCGTCAAAGCTCGTCAAATTGTGAGATGAAAACATAGATTCCGAAAATTACAGGCTCAAGACAAGCTGTACTGACCTATAATGTGCTCAGTTACTGTTATTAAACATTGCATGCACCATAGGAGTATGGTGGAATAAGATCTAAGCTTCCGCTTTGATAACAGAGTAGTTTTTGCATAGTGAGTGAGTTATTTAAGAATGGTTACTAATGTAATGGAGCTACTATTTATCTAATTAATACAGAGAAATATAAAAAAACTTTAAGTAAAATACAAGTACTGAAAGTTTAAACTTCAGAAGCGAAGAAAGTAACGATTAAAACACTAGAGTTACTCGACGCAGCGCGAAGTGTAACAAGAGAACTTACTATCGCTATCCACCAAATATATAGCGCTAGATATTTATATAGTATATTTTAAAGTTTCTTATAGTCCTACTTCCTCTGCAACTATAAACTTTTTGATTAATTAATGCGCGGCATTACTTATAAACGTTTATTGTTTATTTAACTTGAATAGTTAAACAATTTTGTGTCTTCTTCTTTCGAATGTCAAATCAATAATAACAGAAGGAGTGAAGTCAGTATATAAGTAAACAACAGGTAAGCAACGTTTAAAAGGCGGTCAATATTTTACACAACACAAAATATATATTGTATTAAAAGTAGCTTAAAAAAATTACGTAGATTTTTTTAATTAACAGTGACAGCCTGTGTATATCCCAACGCTGGGCTAAGGCCTCCTCTCCCTTTTTGATGAGGAGGTTTTGAGCTTATTCAACCACGCTGCTCCAATGCAGTTTGTTGGTTTTTTTAAGGAAATAAGAAAAATAAATGATACTAATAAAAAAAATTCCGAAAAGTTATAAATTATGTGTTATATTTCGAATCACGTTATGCAATTATTTGATTTCATACTATTTTTAATTTATCTCTACTTGCCGTTTAAAAGCATCACGTGAAGGAGCTTTCCTTATACCGGATACCGGTAATTTGTTCCAAAGGCTCCGCCAATACAGCTAATCAATCAAATAAGGAACGGGACCAATTAAAAGTATTGTTGAGTATCAAGTTGATAGATTAGGCTTATCGTAAAGTAAATAATCAAGAATGGAGGAACGAACAATAATGTTATGTCTTGTGTTTTTGAAATATTGCACGATAACACGATACGCGAAGCTATATTCAATGGTGTTCAGCTTAACTCTACGACAAGGTGATGTTGCAAAGGTTCCCAATTAAACGGAGCACGTTTAAGTTTCCGGTGCTGAGTCAGTTTAACTCTGTGACAAACAAAATATACCTTAATGTGCTAGAAAATGTTTGAATTTCTATCAGTATTAGCATAGTATTAATATTTAATTTTCTAAATAGTTTCGACTGTGTATCCGATCTATCCAAAAAGCCGAGATGGCCCAGTGGTAAGAACGCGTGAATCTTAACCGAGGATCGTGGGTTCAAACCCGGGCAAGTAACACTGAATTTTCATGTGCTTAATTTGTGATTATAATTCATCTCGTGCTTTACGGTGAAGGTGAGATGAAAACATCATGAGGAAATCTGCATGTGTCTAATTTCAATGAAATTCTGCCACATGTGTATTCCACCAACCCGCATTGGAGCAGCGTGGTGAAATAAGCTCCAAACCTTCTTCCTCAAAAAGAGGAGAGGAGGCCTTTAGCCCAGCAATGAGACATTCACAGGCTATTACGGATCCGATTTGTCCGTAACCTTCATTAATATTCCACAGCTGAGCATATTTCTCTTTTCCATCAAGGCGAATATTTAAGCATCTGTTAAAATACACGTGTACACCTCATGTTTTTTTTAATTATATGATCGAATATTTCCAGGATTTGGATACGTAACTACGCTGCTTAGGTAGATCTTGGAGTATCAGGAGGCTCATTTGCCAGTCTGCCTAACTATGTGAAAAGAGAGACATTAGGTAATAACACATGTTATAATTTCAACGTAATTAAAATAAACGGCGACACGTCGATGACGACCAACCAAGATATGGCTCCTATGTCCGTTTGACATTCCGCCAGAGTGACATAACAACAAAAATAATGCTACAACTCTCGTCTCAAATTCAATAGTGTAAGCCAATGGCAGCGCTACAGTCTTTAAGTGCAATTTAAATGACAAATGAGCCACCACATGGTAGTATTCACCGTTCATGGAAATTGGCAACGTAAAAAATATAACACTTCTTTACATCGTCAACGCGCCACCAACCTTGGGAACTAAAATGTCAATTCCTCCTGCTTGTGGTAACGCAGGCTTACCGATCAAATCGGAACACAATACAAAGTATTTAGTTACAAAGCATTATGTGATGAGTGATCTATGTAGTGAGGTGATTTACACCAAGAAAAATGTTCTTTATTCTGTAGTAACATTAATGTAAACAGAGAAACACGCATAGTTTTTTTAAATGTTTGGAATGTTTCAGTAACAAAAATAGAATATTCAATTGAAGTATATATAGAAGTCTGTTTGTGTAACTACTGCAGAAAACATTCAATATTTTCACTGGTCCATAAATATATTACAAAAAATTACAAAGCGCGTGAAACGGCGCGTCAGAACCGTTGGTAAAAATAAATACATGTTTTTTTGGCGCGGTTTTTTGTGAACGCACCACAATTAAATATTCACCTTCAATGTAACGTCCTAGACCGATTATTCCGAGTTCAAACCCTGGCATGACCACCAGTGAACTTTCTGATGAGATAACCTTCAAAGAGTTAAACAGTTTCTTTTTTATTCACAGTGAATCATGTACACTAGGGATCAAGTCATATTTCAAACGAAAATATTAAATCAAAATTGACTCATCCGTGACAGCTACGATGCCATAGAAATTAAACTTATAACCATTAATTTATTATAACGTAGATACAAACATTAATCTTATGACACATTTTTTTGTACCAGGGGTTAGTAAATGCATAATCTAAAAGGTACGTTAACATTTGTTACAATTTTTTGATTTCGAAATTCGAATTTTTCAAAAAAAAAAATTGTTTGTAAGTGTAAATTATTTTAAAGTTTGGTTGGATTTTGAAACTAGGCGATATATTCATAAAGGAGTTGCAACTTCATTCGTGTCGACACTCCGAACAATTATCAAACTTTTAAAATAAAATTTTAGCATATTTTTTTGGCAGATACCAATTTATCTATGTATCAGATATCAAAAAAATATATTTATATCTTTTGAGATTGCAACAACTCTATGTTATATATTTTCGCAAAGTTAGCTTAACTGTTGTGACCACTCTTAATGTTTTTTTTTTTTAATTTATTATCACAAATGTAGCAAACTAACCTAGTGATTTTTTTTAATTTGGCCATGGAAATAATAAGGCATAATAAACAATATTATATACCATACCCCGCTAACTACGGAAGCATAATATGTCCCTTGTGTATTGCATTGGTTAAGCAACTCAAGCTGGAACACAGAGTTAGAAATTAGTAAAATTGTTCTGTTGATTCACTTATGATAAATGTTATCTAGAGCAAATCTCTACACTGGTTTAGTGGCTTCTTTATAAGGAAGGTAAAATAAGTTTTTTATTAAAGTTTTAACTACATATATAGAAATAAAGATGGGTGCGTTTTAGTATTAACGTATTTCCGTACTCTTATTTTAATAACATATCTAAAATAATAACGATTTAATATTTATATTATTTGTAATAATAACGCGGAAAGCTAAAATAAATAGTGCAAATTACAAAATCGTAATTTATTTATTTATATAGGATCTCCAACAAACGATACACATTTACGAGTACAATATGTGAGCTCCTTCAATTATAGGAGACCAGATCGAGCACATTAAATAATGACTAAATCTAAATATTTTTGTCGAAGAATGTATACGAAACAAATTCCACTAATGACCAGTTTGGTTTAAGAATTTAACTGCTTTATATCGCATTCTGCAACCAGACTCGCTCATCTATGATTCAGGCGAGCTTTCACAAGAGTGTTTAATTCAACAGAGATTTCAGATACCGTGTGAATATTTAAGACGTCACTTAAAAGTGAGTGCAATAGTGTATCTATTAATATTTAAGTACCATTTAATTGCTTATCATAATATATTTGCTATGAAATTGACTGTAGGCGTTCAATAATTTGATAAATTGATGAGCCGGTTGGCGTGGTTGGTAGATACTTGCCTTTTACGCTGAAGGTTGTGGGTTCGATTCCCACCCAGGACAGACATTTGTGTGCATGAACATGTCTGTTCACCTGAGTCTGGGTGTAATTATCTATATAAGTATGTATTTACAAAAGAAAAGTAGTATATGTAGTATATCAGTTGTCTGGTTTCCATAGCACAAGCTTTGTACAGGCTTAATTTGGGATCAGATGACCGTGTGTGAAAAATGTCCCGGATATTAATATTATTATTACTATTATTATTATTATTATAAAGAAACTCATTTACTTTTTTATTTACAAATGCAGTCAGTGGAAAATGAATTTTCAATACCTTGCCGTGCCTCGTTTAGCACGAAAAAAACTTGACTATTCCAGAAGGTTCTTTAATCACACTAAAAGCACTTTTTTAATTATCATGTTATAGTATTTCATTGAATCGAAATCTTTAATTGGTTCGGAAAATAAATTCTATCAAAAAGAAACAGCTAAGAACTTAGTAGTTACTCTGATGTCACCGATTTCGGCCACGACGGCCAATCTTAAGAGAGATTAGCCAACTACGCAGGACATATTACAGTGCACAAGTATATGCGTAAACACAAATGTACTCCATACTCTACTAAATTTATGTATATTTCTACTTACTTAAAACTGCTTGGAACTGCAATAAACCGGTTATAAACGCAACAAGGAACAAAATAGGAACTACTTTTATTGTTTTTATGTACTTTGACATTAAATTTACACATTAACATTTTTATTTATGGTAAAGAGAAACATGTAAAGTCTTTGTGTGCTACACGCACGTAGGAAAGGAATAAAAATTTAATTAAGTAGTTAAGTAAATTTTGTATGAAATGTTGTTATACGATTTCTGTGTGATCAGTGTTGATATAATACCGGGATGATGGGAATAAACTTATTATTTTCTAATATTGAAAAATGTTAACGATTATAGACCAAGAAAGCAGATCAGTTTTCGGGCCTTTTTCTTTCTTATTTGTCGTAGTTTTTTTTTATTTTGATTATAAATTAGTCCGCCTATCGTCTAGTTATGTAACATTGAATTCAACTATTTCAAGTTGCTTAAAAGGGTTAACGTAAAGCATTTATTGGCACGCCTTTAAGACCGACACGAGTCGTCGCGTTGCCGTCACGGCATACGAAAGCCGTGACGGCAAGCGCCATGACGCTCTCTTATCATGCCATCTCTACCTCTACCCTTTTTATTCCTTTTACAATATTCATAAACAAGGCATATTATACTATAGTGTATAATTTTATATAGATTATATGAGTTTGGAATTATTATTCGTTTATTTTTTATTTTAAAAACTTTAAATCAAATGTATAATTTATAAAAATCAATACATGAAACTCACTGCACGCACCCTTTTTTTTAACGTATTGCTAATGACTTTAAGTAGAAATTTGAAATAGTTTATTTATGAACTTAAATGATTTTTTCCTTCACTACATGAGCTGTCAAAGCAACCAATGCTAATAAAATCACGTGCTTCACTTAGCACGATATAAAACAATTATATATTTTTTTAAATGTTCCAACTATGTGCCATTAGTTAAGTGATAAATTGTGCACGCGATCATTTTATATTTTATATGGTGGATTTAAAAGTAGTTTCATTCCGCCATTTTAAATAAAAAAATAAAATATAGGTCACGTGACTTGACATTCAAATATATAATTCGCACGACACGATTATGTTGATTCTATAAGTATATGGCTTTCTAATGTATGCACATTGAAATGAGTTGAGCCAGTGCCTTGAACTTTAAATTTTTAAATGTCCTTAATTGTTTATTGTTCCAGAAGCCTTCATGAGTTGGATGGAATTCTGCCATATACTTCTACAGGTTGTCTTGTGTCAGTGTGATAGATAGTGTGACGTCATACCGAAGTCAGTGTGGTAGAATAAGTTGAAACGCGCCTTAATAGGCAAGGAGTTCCTTCGTCGTTGGACATTTGCAGCTGTTACTCTATTTATATCATATAAAATGAAATCACCACGTCTGTTTCTCTGTTAAGCTGTTTTTCTTTCCACTTATGTACGGGGTGATTCATAAGAAGCTATTCATTGTATGAAACATTAATGTTTTGTGTTAATTTGCTGAATTATTGTAGGAGAAGGTGGGATATCATGCTGACTGGGAGCTTTACTGCTGTGAGTGACGTAAACTAAAAGAGTTATCTATTGTTATGTATAATATTAAAATATAAACGTTTTACTTATGGCTTTGTGCAATCCAGTCTGAGTGAACTACCCACTCATCAGATATTCTAAAGCTAAGCAGCAGTACTTGGTAATATTGCGTTCCGATTTGAAGGGAGAGTGATCCAGTGTAACTACAGGCACAAGGGACATAACATCTTCGTTCCCAAGGTTGGTGGCGCATTGGTGATGTAAGCGATGGTTAACGTTTCTTAAAATGCCAATGTCTATGGGCGTTGGTGACCACTTACCATCAGGTGGCCCATATGCTCGTCCACCTAACTGTGCGAAGTTGAGACGGTTAGCTAGTGTATGTATAAACAGACATGACAACGTCTAAGTAGTTTTGTTACTATAATATAAAACGAACTATCGATCATTTTGCGAATGATTTATTTCTCGTGTTCAGAGGTTTTCAAACTACAATTACAATCGTCCCATTTAAAGTAAATTACTTTTAGCAAAACACAATATAAATGGTTGTATAGATTTCTCTTTGATAAAACAAGTATGTCGCACTTGTCAAAGACGACGGCTAGAGAAGAAACGACGACGCTTAGAGCTAGTATCTTGTGATAATGTTCATAAGAGCCCAAATACATTATTTATTTTGAAATAGCTTTGTATTGATTGAATAAATTGGAACATTTACAGACAAATATATTAAAACATTCCATACCGAAATAAAATATCAAAGATTTCATTACAAATATAAAACGAACGATGTATTTTGAATAAATATATTCGAGCGCATATTTCAAGTTTAAAAATATATCACTTTTATTGCGAACACTAAAGCCTAGACTACAATTGCAAGCGCAAAACGTTTTGCGCGAGTAAGTGCGTGTAAATCTCAATATAATGGCATTTCGAACGAGATCTGAACGCGGCCGTTTAATTGCTCAACATTTTTGAATATGTTACAATTACTAAGTTTATATATCTGATAGTTCTGCTATATTCGTTTTCTTAGAGGACACAGATGAATTGTATTTAATTTTTATATTTATTTAAATATTACATACACAGTCAAACGCGTCGTAGGATTGTTATTTACAAAAATACATGCTTGTATTGTAAAGTGAATACTCGTTCCTTTAAATTTAAATTTTCAACTTCAGATAAAATGTGATGTTGTCCTGCTAACCGATTTCGGCTACGACGACCAATTACAAGAGAGATTAGCTACTGAACATGATATTCCAACAAGTGTTTGCGCAAAGATACGCTCTCTATTCCCTAACACTGAATCCGATGGGACGGCAATTCGACACGACCAGCTTCCATATTCCGTACTGCTAATGAGAATCTTCGACAAAAAACCCAATAACTTTTTATCGGTTCGACCTGGGTTTTGAACCCAGGACCTCGAGATCTGCGGCCTTATATCTAGCCAAAAGACCAACGAGATAGAGACAATATGTTATTATATTCGGTACACTATCAGAAGTATGAATTATGATTTAAATTTTAATTAAGGAAAAATACTAAGCTACTAAACATTTTAATTTGTTTAATTGTTTTTAATTTTTAGATTTACTAGGGTTTTGGCCAATCCCGTTTCCGTATGCACCACCCATTCTCCAGTTTATTCTAGCAAAACAGCAATAATTAGTATTGTTGTGTTCCGGTTTGAAGGGTAAGTGAACCAGTGTAACTACATGCAAAATTTACAGGCTAATATTTCTTATAGCATCAATTTCGAATAGCGGTATTTATCACTAACCATCAATTGGACCAATTGCAACAAACCTATTTGATAAAAAAGAAAAAAAAAACAAAGAATAAAGTAAAAAAAGCACTGGATGCTATTTATTATAACATGTAAATATTTTCTCAAATATATATAACGTCTCTGCACAGCACGCAATATCAAATACGTTAACAATGTATATATTGTAGTAATATTTATATATATTTGTAATGCCGACTGCCTCGTTGGTCTAGTGGTTTGATGTAAGGCCACAGACCTGGAGGTCCTGGGTTCAATTCCCAGGTCGGGCCGATTAAAAGTTATGGGGTTTTTCTGTCAGAAAATTCTCAGTAGCATCTCAGAGTCTGGAACTTAGAAGTGTGTACACTTCCGGGCCTCGGAAAGCTCGTTAAGCCATTGGTCCTGCACCTGAGCTCCTTTGGTCGTGTTGGATTGCCGTCCCATCGGATTATGAAAGTGAGGGAAAAGAGAGAGCACCTGTGTTAGCGCACACACTTGTGTACTATAATATCTCCTGCACAGTTAGCTAATCTCTCTTGAGATTGGCCGCCGTGGCCGAAATCGGTCTTGAAGACATTATTAATATTATATTTTTGTAATAGCAACTAAAGTCTTCGGGTGAAATCGTGAAATTTAAAAATACTTTCATTATTATATACGGATATATACTAATATATGTCGATAACATATGTCGGAACCATCTCTCCATATACTAATATGGAGTGATGGTTCCGACATAAGTTTGCTTAAATTTACTACATACATACATATATAGAACTGCAGTTTGCTTGTTTGAACGCGCAAATCTAAAGATTTATTTGCCAGATTTGATAACATTTTATTGCGTAATAATTTCATTTCGGGTGCGGAGCAGTAACGTTTAACGCGAGTGAAACCGCGTAAAGGAACTAGTTATTTACACTTTGTAAACGAAACATATAATAAAAACCCACTGAAAGAAACTTCTTTCGCTAGTACTTCTCAGGGTCGGTTTCTTTTCCGAACCGGTGGTAGTTTTTAGTTTGACTATTAATAAGTAAGTGTTATGTTTTCATGTTGAATAAAGTATTTTGATTTTAATTATATAAATCAGAAAATCCTTAAACAAATTTGCAATAAACTGAAAAACCATATCTTATATGTTAAAAAAAGAATATTGTAAGCTCCTTAAAAAATACAATTTGAATCATCTGAACCTCATTTATTTTGAAATCCGTATTTTAAATACCATTTCTTTTTTAGGATTTATTTAAGTATTCAGAAAGTAATTTGAGACTAAAACCATCGGCCTAAAGAGTTTTCGACTGAATACGCGTGTGGTGATCAACTTTATCAAGTTAGAGTGGTGTAAGTGACGAAGGATTTATATAATTTAAAAAAACCGACTAAATCTGAAAGGTGGAGAATCGGGAATTTAGAATCACTTTAGAAGAGGTCAATGTCCAGAACTGGATTACAATTGGTTAAATGATGATGATGATGATTAAGTGACGAAGAAATGCGATTACTCGTATTTGAAATCAACATATAATGCTCAAAAGCTTAACGTTAGCGAATAAAGCGATTGATTCTGCGTTTGTTTTGATTTTGTCGGATTATCGTATCACGAGAGTGATAGAATAGAGCGTGTAACTGTGTTCGTGCACGCATTTAGAAACTATAATACCTCCTGTGTAATTGCCTGGTCTCCGTAAGGAATGGCCACTGTAACTGAAATTGGTCAGGCCATCATTATTATTTACATAAGCAGCCAAAAAAATAGCCAAATTGAGCTTACTTAAAAAACAAATTAATCATTTGTTTTTTTTTTCTCGATTCAAAGATATTCGTTACCACATACCTTTTCACGACGATGAAATTTTCTTTTATGTTATAGACAGGTGGACGAGCATATGGGCCACCTGATGGTAAGTGGTCACCACCCCCATAGACAGTGGTGAAGTAAGAAATAAAAATCATTCCTTACCACGCCGATGTGACACCAACTTTAGGAACTGAGATTATACGTCTCCTTGTGCCTGTAATTAAACTGGCTCACTCACCCTTCAAACCAGAACGCAATATCTGATGAGTGGGTAGCACCCACAAATACGGGCCTGCATATAGTCTAACCACCGGGTAAAATCTTTAAACGAGTCAATTAGATGATGGAAATAAAAATGGATGCAGCGCCTTAAAATAAAAAATATCAAAGTCAAAAAATGTCAGGCTATGCGTTGATAGTCAGCCAGTCAGAACGTTGCCTTTAAATTATTATTAGTTTCCACCCGTGGCTTTAGTTGCCTGTGGGGTGCTGTTAGACATCCTGACATGTTACAAAATATTATGATAATCGGTAATTAAAACGGTATAAGCAAAATCTCTTTTGCATTTCTAATATCACTCATAATAGATTTTGTGTCTACATTTATTTAGTTTACTAATACGCACGCTGTTTTGTGTTAGAAGAAATATTTATTATATAAAATAAACAGATGAAGTCAATAGTAATCTGACAAGCCAAACAGAATTGATATTTTACTAATTTTTGTTTATATTCAATTATATATTCTGTCATACAACATATTTTGAAATAAAGCAATAATAGAAATTTTCTAACACTCAAAGCTTGTTTAATTTTAAACACGAAAAATGTTATTTTAGTAACAATTATAATTTCAAAGTGAAAATGGTGTTTCACATTAAAATTCGTTCTATGTAGGCCACGATAGTGTACTTCTGGTTTCCAAAGAAGTAAAACGTGAGAATTACTAAGCTGCAGTCAATTAAAATCTTGTCGGCATTCCGTGTGTTTTTTAATTACTGAAAATGTTCTACATCAATCTAACCTTCTGATATATTCTTGTTTTCTGGTAGAATGTAAAGGGCAGCGAATAAAATCAAATAGACTGATGGCATATATTTGATCCTGTATTACGATTCAAGCTTTTACTTCGAAAATTTTATAGCTTAGTAGTAAACCCTCATAAGTCTACTGGGTTGATTATACAGCTGATCCATAGGTCCGGGAGTTCATATACCGGGTCGGATCAGTTACATTATTGGGTGTTTCTTCTCTGACCTAGATCTGGTCTCATCAACCTTCTCAAAGGAAAGGGAGACCTTAGAGTATACTACAATATGTATAGATTTTCAACAATTATAATAATGTATTCAATTCGCTTATAACTTGTACGACACAAAAGGAACAAGCGATAGCATTTAATACGTTGTTGAATTGATGTTTCAAAGTTGTTAATAGCACAGGCATCGCTTTAAAGTGTCTCCCGATGCGTGGCGTCGTGTTGCTGATGGTACAACTTTGTGTATAAAGTTTGGATATGAACATTCATTAGACATATTGTTTAGTATATACATGATTGTTAAAGCCAATCGTTTATATATATTACAGTAACAGCCCGTTAATGTCCCATTGCTGGGCTAAGGCCTCCTCTCCCTTTTGAGGAGAAGGTTTGGAGCTTATTCCACCACGCTGCTCCAATGCGGGTTGGTAGAATATACATGTGGCATAATTCCAATGAAATTAGTTAACATTATATAATATATTATTTTTTGTGGTATCGATAGTTTAGATATTTTTATAATTCTTTTCAAAGTTACCAGTTGCATTCACCCTGTAATTTTATGTGTAAATGAAAAAAATACCAAATAGGTAAGGTATATTTGACTCAGGTATTTATTTATATTAGCAAAATATTGAATGATTAATAATAAATGAATAATTTAACATTTATTCAGACTAACTTCGACGTCAACCCACAAACGCTCAAAGATATTCGGGTGGTTCAGCGATTAGAAATGGGTTTGAATGTAAATAGAGTTATTGTCTTTCCTATTCTAACACAAGTTTGACGCTTAATTGGACGGGAAAAGATAAAAAATAGTAAGCTTAAATTGACCTTGGTTAGAAGACGTGAATCATAACCGATAATAGCGGCTTCAAGTCTAGGCAAGCACCACTTAATTTTGATGTTCTTAATTTGTGTTTATAATTCATCCCGTTCTTCGTGGCAAAAGAAAACATCGTGGAGAAACCTGCTCGTGTCGGATGAAAACTAAAAAAAACTGCCACATGTGTATTCCACCAGCCCACACTTGAGTAGCGTGTGGGTGTAAACTCCAACACTTCTCGTCGTTCGTGCATTACTGCTGCTACCTTTTTGTATGCCTCAAGACAATAGACGTTAAACTGGCAGGTTTTGAAGAATTTTCGTTACAAACTGAAATCCAAGCTGGCGAAGGCGCGGAGTATGCTAGTCTTAAATGGACATAGTAAAATGACAGTTGATACAGGTCAACGGATCAAAGTTATGTATTCGTAATTGCACTTATGTTTTAAAGTTCCATAATTCATTGAGGTGTATTCCATTGGCTTCATTTTCGCTTTATCTTATCTATCATATAGATAGCTAGTTTTAAGCAATTTTGATGATGAATCATATCATAATCTTTAAATAATAACAAATATCTAAGTTCTTTCGAAGAAATTAATAATTTCGAGAGAGGAAATGAAATTTTAAGTAACAAAAAACTTCATACCATTCTTTGCTACATCTAAATAAAATGGGTATTATTAATTATTGAAAATAGCGCCCGACGTAAAATATGAAAACATCTTAATTAATGAACATTCAAGCTTGAATCGTCTTCCAAGAAAATAATAACTGATTTTATTCTTATCCAAGACGAGATATTATATCATATATTTCCAAAAGGATCATCTATCAAATCGTATCTTATGCCTTTAGCATACAAAGCATCCTCGCAGCTGTCTATCAGCATAACCTTAGATGAACTAAATAAAACTAGATTCGTTCGGTTTCAACTAGCCATAATATAATTAAATTAAAGCTATAATAAAATAAAAACTAAAAAAATCCGGTTTTAACCGGACATAAAATTTGAAAAGGGAAAGTTCATAAAGCACTTCACACTATAACGGTCTCAACTACATAACAGAGGATGCAGTATACATAAAACAAACTGGATTAAGCCGGCTAAGTTAAGATAACTTGGTTACGCAATATAACGGTAGTGCATAAAGTCGTATGTAAAAATTAAGTTTCAACTAAAACCTAAAAAAGTCTTATGTGCAGATCATAATTTATTTAAACCCGTACAAATACCACTAAATATTCATGTGTTTAATTTATGTTTGTTTCTAATCATTAAATGACATAAATAGTACATAAGCATACATAGAAACAAATGTAGCATGTCTGCTTGCTACCTATAAATGTATGTCTTATAAAATAGTTATGCAAAACCACTGAGTACACACAAATCACACACATAAACTTATAAGTTCATTTTATAGAGTAAGCTTCCGTTAATAAAGGTTTTTGGGAAATTTCAACTTTAACGGAAATGAGAGAGGTAGCTTACATAAATTTTACCTATACGAAGTTGGTACGGGCAATCAGTAGCAATATAAAATTGTTAACGATCCGCTATTAAACGCTGTATAAGTGAACTGCAAAAGAATTTGTAATTTCGTAATTATTCGTCGCATCAAAGAGTTCTAAGCGTCAAACTGGGACCATTGAGGTGGGACGAGCTCTCTTGACATACTTACAAAGAAACCTCAGGTTAAATTTAGCGAATACCCTTCCGAATGATTTTCGAATCAGAGACAATGGAAATTGGCTATTTTGCTTTTTTTTTCAATCAATTAAGGCATTCTATTGAGGGACAGAATAAAAATTACGTAAAATTCATTATTTTATTTAAGCGTTTCATTTTTGAAATATGTCTTTTAATTCATTGTTATAAGTATTATTTTGTAGCCATATGTTTTGATTTGAGCCGAATGGGTCATCCATTGGCAACAGGTGAATCTTAATTGAAGATTTCAGATTCGAACCCAGACAAGTACCACCGAATTTTCATGTGCTTTATTTGGATTTAATCAGCTCTCAAAAAGGTGATCAGGCCTTCGTCCAGCTGTTACAGTCTGTTGTATACATATTTTAGGGTGCAAAGAGATATGTTGATTATGCCCTTATAGTAGATATGTTTTGTTTTTTATTTATTATACAGTTTACCTATAAATATGACGTTATTATAAAATGTTATAAGAAATTTGTTTTAGTATTGTTTTTCAAATAACTTTAATTCATGAAAAAGCATTCTCATTGATAGTCAAGGGAAAAACTACTACCTGTTTGTAGGAATAAATACCCTGAACTGAGACCTTTTTGTTGTTTATTATTATTGCTAATAATATACAATATTTTATATAAATACCTACAAGTTGATTGTTAAATGTCTAAAATGAGCTATGATTACATTTTTATTTAGGAACAAAGGCAGTTTGCGCGCTCTCCAGGATCATGTTGTAAAGCTGTAAATACATTGTCCCACAAAAGAGTTACTGACTCTATCCACTCGAGTACTAGGATTTATAAGCTTTTGTAAGTAATATATTTCATATAATACGAAAATATGCCACTAGAGTGATTCTACGGTTTTATAAAAACAAATTATGTAATCTATTTATTGAAAAGTAACAATAATTAATGTCAACAGATTTTCATTTTAATCCTATTTGTAGTGGTTTTCTCACATATATATTTATAAAATAGGTTTACGATTGTTTTGTAATATAATTAAAATAGTGGATGGATCATGTTCTGATCTGATCTTATCTTAGTTCAATTTCTATCTATAATTCATAACATGCTCGGTGGTGAAGAAAACAGTGATGAAAATCTGCTTCATGTTCATCCATCACCCGCATTGGAAAAGCGTTGTGAGTCACACTTATCTTCTCAAACGGAGGGGATGACTTAGCCTAGTGGGTCACTTATAGGCTGTTACTATTCAGATTTTTTACGAATGTTTATTTAAATAATGTAAGAATCAACTTTATTTACGGTTAAATGTATTTTAATAATAAAATTAATATTAAAATCACCACGAATAGAGTTGTTATGTTGTTCAGTTAATTATAAGATTAGAAATAAAATTAAATTTGTTATATTAAAATATTGAACAGGTTTAGCGAAAATATATCAACATTTATTTAAATTTATTAAAATTATGAAATTATTACATTAATTTTGTTAGTTTTAAAAAAATAATAAACTATATTTATTTAATTATAATATTTTGTAACAAAGTAGTGTAAGATTGTTTATAAGAACTGTAATATTGTTTTTATTCAATATTTAAAATAACTTATAATACCTACCGATAAAAATAACTTTAAACACGTTTTTTTATTGATTAAAATATATATATTTAACGACACTAAACAATATCACAGAACACTTAACACTTAGGCCACAAAAATTTATATTTTGAAAATTTGATTTTTTATTTTATAAAAGCTAACACTATAACACTAATTTTTAAACGCGATTTAAAGATTTTATTATTTGAGGAAAAAAAAGTCCTTAACTAGCCAGTTGTTTGGCTTTAACCACGTGGCCACCTGTAGATTCGATATTTAAAAACGAGTTCTAATTTGAAAATTCGAAAGTAACCGCGTAAACAGTCATACAGAGAAGTAAGTTTTTATTTAAGAGGAGTGAAGTTTTTGAAAAATGGATTGAGTAGCGACAGCTGGTACGACCACCCCCATCGCCGTCCCAAGAGCAACTGAGCGTTCGCCGGGCAACCAAAATTCGCAAGGATATTCCGATTCGTCGACTAACCAGTCAGCCAACTTGTTGAAAAGTCGTATGTTTAAAATAATTAAGGATGTTCGTTTTTCATTTTCATGTTTGGACATTGTTTTGTTTTGGTTTTGATAATTAGGCCTGTTATTATTTGTGTTATTCGTGACATTCTCGCTTTATTGTTTAAAAATGTATCTGTGTTAAATACAATTCATAGTTCTATCATTTGAATTTTTTTTTATTAAAAATTTAAAGGCTTTGTAATTACTTGGTCTATTAGTAAATTTTAATCTTATTTCTTTCTTATTCTTAATAAAAATATTGATAATTAAGGCTTCTTACTCAATAAATAATTAAAAAGATGATAAGCGAGGACTAATTCCTACGAGGACTACTAAATACTGGTGGTGGGGCTTTGTACAAGCTCGTCTGGGTAGGTACCACCCACTTATCAGATATTCTACTGCAAAACAGCAGTACTCGGTATTGTTGTGTTCCGGTTTGAAGGGTGAGTGAGCCAGTGTAATTACAGGCACATGGAACATAACATACAATGCCAAAGTCTATGGGCGTTGGTGACCACTTACCATCAGGTGACCCATATGTTCGTCCGCCTACCTATTGTATAAAAAAAAATCCACGATTGACTGATTATTTATTCATTGATTTTCAAACAGGATAAATAATAAATATAATTGTATTCAATTAAAATAATTATGTAAATATTGTCCAAGCAGAATAACTTCTTAGTGTCTTTTGCGACGATTGAATTTACATTCCGAACCGGTGATAGCCTAACATTTTGTTTTCTATAAAATTAGCTTAATGTTTAACTCCATACAATGTCGATTCAAAAGTGCTATTAAAACCTTTTTTTATAAAGAATATTTTGTTTTTGATTTGTGAAAATACATCGTTTTTCGTTTATTTATGTATAGTCTACAAAAACTTTTTGAAGGTTCTTCGTGGTATCTACATTCAAAAACAGTGGGTGCGTTACGCTCGATTAAATCTTATCAAGTAAAGGTAAAAAAATTATTGTTATTTCATATTCAATTTTAATACTATTACATTAGAAATTTTATAACTTTACACATATTATAGGTTATACAAATATGAAAATAATATAAATTCTGAAATGAAGTTTATTTATTAATTATTAATCCAACAGAGTTTTATCAAAATCAATGCAGCATTTTGACATAAGAATTATTTCAGGCACCATTCAAAAATCCTTAAAAAAATATGACGTATCTTAGTAACGTCTTTTACTATGTCTATATAGATATATTAAAAACAATCGAAAAGTTATTTTTCCTTTACAAAGCGAAATTTTGACATTGTGGTATTCATTGTGCAAGCCTGGATAGGTAGCTCACTCATCACACATACTATCGCCCGAGAGCAATACTTAGTACTGATATATACAAAGCACGTGAAGCCGTTGGTCCTGCGCCTGTACTCTTTCCGGTCGTGTCGGATTGCCGTCCCATCGGATTATTAGAGTTAGGGAATAGAGAGTACACCTGAGTTTAAGCACGCATTTGTGTCCTATAATATCTCCTGCGTAGTTGGCTAATCTCACTTAAGATTAGTCGCCGTGGCCATAATCGGTCTAGAAGACATTATTATTACTGATATATTTTGGTTTGAAGGGTAAGTGAAAATGCAGGCACAAGGGGATAACATAAGTCCAAAGTTCTTGATGCATTGTAGGTCTAAGTGAATGTTATGTTCCTTGCCAATGGATAGTGGTGACCACTTGATGGCCCATTTGACATTCTGCCAAACTTTTTGACAAAAATAACATTGTATATCGAGTATGTTACGAAATATAAATACGGGGGACACGTGAGCGAACTTATAAGGATTCAGATTTGTTCGTCACTAAAGTACGAACGTACATAAAAATACGTACAGCTCGATTTAAAGAACGTTGAACAACTTTAAATTTATATTTAACTAGAAATACGCATTGCGGTTCGACTCGCGGGAAGTTGATAATGTGCGTTTTCAGCGCAACACGTTCTAATCCCATAAATGTATATTTAAATGTTTCCAACTCCGCAAAATCAATAAATCTGTATTGGGGCAAGGTGTTTGTATTTTTCAAATTGCAGATTTACTAATTTTGCCAATTTATATATTTGTTAATAACCATTAATAAGGTATATTACTTAATAGAAAATTATACAGATGAAAAAAAATGGCACAAATACTATTTTTATTAATTTATATATTTTTAACATACATATCGTATTTATTTTTTGGAAAGATACTGTTACTAAGTAAAGTCATAAGTTTCTTGTCGGTTTGTCTCAGTATAATCTACTTCTAAACCAGCTTTATATTTAATATAAAAATTACAAAAATGCTTGTAAATACCTTTTATTTATAAAATATATTATAGATTCTGATTATTTTACAGAAAGTCCAAAACAAATTATATAAAATAAAAAACAAGTAAATAACTATAGAAACAAATACACACACAATATGCATACATAAATATATGTAAATATGACAAATATAAACACCAAAATTGTCACAACATGAGAAAACTTTAAACAAAATTATGTTATAAAAGATATACGAATAAAAATACCAATGAAAATTCACACGAGAATTAAAACTGCAGACGGAAGCCAGTATTGTTTATATTGGATTACTGGTGGTAGGGCTTTGTACAAGCTTGTTTGGGTAGGTACCACCCACTCATCAGATATTCTACCACAAAGTGGCAGTACTTGATATTGTTCTGTTCCGGTTTGAAAGGTGAGTGAGCCAGTGTAATTACAGGCACATGAGACCTAATATCGTAGTTCCTAAGGTTGGTGGCGCATTGATGAAGTAAGCCATTGTTAACATTTCTTACAATTCCAATGACTATGGGCGTTGGTGACCTTACCATCAGATTGCCCATATGCTCGTCCGCCTACCAAATAAAAAATATTGGGCTAAATATTTGGTGAGCAGGTGATACCAGTACGGCAATATAATTAACATAAAAATACTTGTTAATTGTATTCAAATGAATTCCCTGCGTGTATCGCTTCCCGAACATTTACATACGTCACTGTAAATAAAAGTTCAGGTAATAGAAAATAAAACAGAACTCCGTGTGTAAGTTATTTGTATTTACGGAAGGAGGTAATCACTCGACTTATAAATAAACGTTAGTATTACATAAATATGTTGAGTGTAAATGATTATAGAGTGAAATAATAGTGTGTGGGTGAATTCATGTAAATTTTTTGTTTACAACAGAGTATACGGATATGAATTGGGTATATTATTTTAAAAAGCCGGCAAAGTTAAATACATATTCCATCCATACCACCTGAATGTCTGAAAATCCATAACAGTGAGATTTATAGGAAATTCCTGCCTCGCCAAAACACTTTGTGAAACCAGCTTTCGTCGGTGGTTTTGGCAAAGGGATACAATTTGGGAATGTACTCTTTCCTAAAAGGCTCGCAAAGCACTTGCAAGATCTCTGGGTGGACTTACAAGCTAACGGATATCCCTCAATTGGCGGTTGTAGTTTCCATTAGGGAACCTCCTGCCAGCTTGTTCCCCATACCATAAAAAAGCTCCAATGGAATAAGCTCCAAACCAGGTCCAGCAGATAGCGCTTTTTTACTGTATTTTTTTTAAATAAATGTGCTGGTTTTATGTTCGCCTGTTCACGCGTGCGTGTTTCTTTAAACTAAAGCTATAATATTACTCCATCTTGATTCAAGCTGGACAATTAATTAGCGCAAGTTTTTTAATTTTTTTATAAGTTACCTGATAAATATCTACCCCTTTGTTTATGTGATTTAAAATTTTGATTGCCTTGAAAATTGCCGTTATAAATTTAAATAAAATATAAACAACACACCATTAAATACAAGTTCTACCGGCAGCGATAGGGCTTTGTAAGTAGCGATTGTGTGGGTATCAGGCACTTGCCCGTTGTTCCTGCAGCCTGCAATCACTTAGTCACGGTATAAACGGTGAGTTAGCTCATGTAACTACAGGTAAGGGATGTAATGAATGATAACAAATATGCTGTTACTACATAATAATGTAGTAACATTATGTCGCAGAGCATTCATTGCATTTAAAAAGTGGTAAAAAAATTATAGAGACAGTGTCTATGGGCGCATTGACTGACAATTATGTTCACTGCAGCAACACCAGTAATGGCACTCGTGAATTCTTAAAAGCTTACGTAAATCATGATTTAATATTTCTTTTATGTTACAGGTAGGCGGACGGGCAATCTAATGGTAAAGAGATAGCCCATAGACATCGGAGATGTAAGAAATATTAACCTTTCCTTACATCGCCTATGCGCCACCCACATTGGGATCTAAGAACTCACCCTTAAATCCAGAACGCAACAATACTACGCAATATTGTTGTTCAGCGGTAAAATATATGATAAGTGCATGGTACCTACCTGGGCTTGCACAGAGCTCTACCACCTAGAAAATTATGATAATCGTACTCAATGTCGCATAAATTTTATATATTCATTATTAACGAAAATTTTTTTTGAGGGAGTCGATGCATTACTGATCATTATCTTGCTTACAAAGTTACGATATAACTTTCGTATTATTCGGTGTCCGTTATAAATTTCAAAACATATTTCGGTTTAAAGTGGTATATGTAGGTATATATTATAAAATTTCATAATTTATTCATAGGGTACAAAGCGGCGTGTAGTTTGATCGAAGTATTCATGATAAACTTAAATAATGTATTCATAATATTATACCGTTTTCTGTGCTATAGTTTTCTCTTTCAAAGTTTGAGCGTATTTGTAATAGTTTAGCCGCCGTTTCAAAGTTTTCAGTCAGACAATTTTGTCTCCAACTACAACACTTTTAGTCTGTAAAATTCAAGGCGATGATGATAATTGGGTGACCGATTGCGGCTAAATCACCAACTAGGAGTCTACGTCTTCGATATGATATCACTGGGCCACCTGATGGTATGTCGTCATCACTGGCAAAGATATCGCCACTGTAAGAAATATTAACGAAGAGTCCGAAAGAAGTTAGAGTGACACAAATCTCGGAAATAGAGATTTTATGACCTAAGGCTACACCAAACATGCATCATAACAGTCTGTATTAGCATATACTTACATATTATATTATTATCATTACTCGTCACTTATCATATTATATTATAATAAAACGAAGCCTTGTCTGTCTACTACTTTTTTTTTATAAAATAGGAAGGCGGACGAGCATATGGGCCACCTGATGGTAAGTGGTCACCAACGCCCTTAGACATTGACATTGTAAGAAATATCAACCATCGCTTACATATCCAATCCGCCACCAACCTTGGGAACTAAGATTTTGTGTCCCTTGTGCCTGTAATTACACTGGCTCACTCACACTTCAAACCGGAACACAACAATACCAAGTACTGCTGTTTTGCGGTAGAATATCTGATGAGTGGGTGGTACCTACCCAGACGCGCTTGCACAAAGCCCTACCACCAGTAAAACTTATTCCAGAGATCATAGTGTAGTTAGTATTACATAATTATAATACTGAATTTTAGTTGATGAAAAATAAAAATGTTCATAGTTTGCCTATATATATTTGAATGTGTGATTACCTATTCAACAACAATGCACAACAAGAAAGATCGGGATGTATTATTTACAAAATTACATGCATTTAGAAACTCGTAGTACAGGGAAGCCTAAGTGCATAATTGACAACGTAACTTTGTATGAACGTCTGGCAAATTATATCCCATACAAAGTAAGACTTTCCATTTAATATTACTTCTATACAAAGTTAAGGTTACCTTGGAAAATTATTAGAGATGAGGTAATTTGTGAAATGTAAAATCTATGAATTATGAGCTCACGGTTATTGTTGCTAGTATTACCTCTGTAATCCTAAAAACATAAACTATATTTATCTCTAGAGGGATTTTCCAACTTAAACGAAAATATTTTTTTATTTTTTAACAGCACAAAAAACAGTGCGTTTTAAAAAGTCGTAATCCCCTCATATATGTAATAATATTCAACTTTTTTTTTATTTCTTGATACGATAGATATTTGCTTATTTTGGCGCTATTTTTTTTAAATGAAAGCCTTCATTTTTGTTTGGTAGATAAAGCCGATCGTCCATTGTACATAATTAAGTACGATTAAAGTGTTAAAAGATAATCGAAACGTTGCTGCAATCACTATGCTATACATCCAAAAGCAAATGGCTTTTTGGGTAAATTGTAATGGGCTCGATTATTTCAAAAGTGGGTGCTAAAAGATTACTATTTGATGTTTTACACCACTTATTTTGTTACTAGTTTTCGCCTGCGGATTTTCTCAAGGTGAGCCAGGTATTAGGAATAAAAAAGTAGTAGCATCCTAAGTTTCAAACTATTTACTAAATTTCATTAAATTCAAGTTATTGTTATTAGCCGTTAAATAGTAATAGATAGATAAACAAAGTTAGGTAAGCGTTTATAATATGAAGATATAGATCATCATTAAGATACGATATAGAGTATTTGTATATAAAAGTAAGAAAAAAACATAAATATACATAATGAAAGAATATTTTATATTAATTAAAGTGAAGATTCAAAATGGTTTGTAAGAGTCTACGTGAATAAAGTACATTTTGGCAATGTATGATAATTGCACGGAACCTCACGTACATAACCGTACGTATTCATATTTATAACAATAAAATAAGAGAGCTTTAAACATAATAATACAAAGTGTATTATAAATTTAATCGAAATTACATACAAACATTGCAAATAAAGCAATCAAATATTATCAAGCGTTGAAATCTGCGACGAACATATTACTTTTGTTTTGTTTAGTTTTGCAAATTTTATCTAGTAATCGTTTTTTTAATAAATAAATTTCAAGATACACCCAGTGACTAGAAGAATATTCTTAGAAATTTTTTTCTATAAATATATATCTTTAGTTCTAATATATAAAATAACTTTCTAAAATGGAAATTCAATTCGCCATAAGCAAGTGTCACTTCGATACGTTTTAGAAGCTTCGAAACATTTTCACAGACCGATAAGTAAGAATTCCCATCAAACGTCAGAATATCCAGCGCTCAGGATACAACGAAACCTGCCAAATGCCATCCGAATTCCACTCTTTACGTTCAATTCATTACATGCGGTCTCGATAAAAATACTCTGGGTTTTCAGTCCGAGATGGAAAACATTTTTCACGAACGAAAAAAGGACACGAAATATATTTATTGGTTCAGAATTTTATGGAGGTGTTCTCACTGGGGGATGAAATAATTACATTTTCAAGTCTTAATCGTGTGAGATGTTCGAAAATAATACGTTCTTGTTTCAAAAATACTACAAAGAATTATTTGTTATTTACAGGTGGTAGGGCTTTGTGCAAGCCCGTCTGGATAGATACCACCCAATCATCACATGTTCTACCACAAAAAAAACAATACCTAGTGTTGTTGTGTTTCGGAACGGTGAGTGAGTCAGTGTAACTACGGGCACAAGGGATTTAACATTTTTTCAACAAGTTTCCAAGATTAGTTGCGCATTAGTTATGTTAGGAATAGTTATTATTTTTTACGGCACCAATGTCTATGGGCTGTGGTGACCACTTACCATCAGGTGGCTCATCTACCCGTCCACATATATATCTATATTACAAAACTTTTAAATTATATTTAACATTAATTTATAGTAATTAACCAAAAACACAAATCACACTCACATACACTTGAACTAACCTATTTATACATCATTTTTAAGATGGGCTTTATGGAGCCTTATTTCTTAGGTATGAGTGTTTATTTAAAAAAGTAGGATTTTATGCATACAATATTATTATCGAATCACCTTATAAAACCTTGGTATTTACATTATTACGCAGAATTGCTACGAGCTACGAGATCTACGCCGTAGCTTTTGTAGCTTTACTTACATATTTACAGCATAATAACTTTTACGACGTATAAAACAGAACCCAAAACGACGTTAAATTCATTGTGTAACTTAATTTAATACCATACTTGTTTAAATTATACGCGTAATTAAATCAGTGTTAAATTATAAAATGACGTCCTTTTGTGTGGTATTTTATTCAGCAGTAATTATGAGTCACATGTATCAGTAACAGTAATATTTATGTAAAATTTTTGACGCTGCAGCGTATATGCTACAGCGTCATACAAATATATATTAAAATAATCTTTAAAAAAAGAATAAGAATCGTCTTCGATATTAATATCTGCACCGACCGATAGGGACTGTAACAATCAGTCATTATTTTATTCGTTATATAAAATAGGCGGACAAAAAGGCAAATAGGCCACCTAATGGTAAATGGTCGATATCGTCCATAGACATTGTCTCTGTAAGTTATATGAACCATCGTCAATGCCTGACGAAACTTGCGAAATTGGTCTTTTGTATAGCGAATAAGGTCATAAATTGTGTCTAAGATGCACCTTTCCAGCTGCACTACTATAAAATATATAAATTGAAACGTGACCACGGTTTAATCTATTTAATAAAGTATCATCAAAATGAAAAAAACATCAGATTTGATAACTAGTTTTGAAGTCGGCTATAAATATAAATTAAAACACAAAAAACAAAAGGTACAGCGATGAGAGTAATGAAGGCATTCTCACCTCATTATTGAGAGAGAGTATCAAACGTGCCAATTAGGATAAACATGAGATAATAAATAACTCGAACCACAGACAACATTACGTGATCACGTAGTAAGCTCTGCTGTAAAAAATCGTCGAGATATGTTTGAGGTTTCATGCGCAATAAACTGTTTATAAATAATGGAATATTCATCTCGCAATAATAAATTTAAAATTAATGTTATAAATATAAAAAAAAATTGTGTTATAATTCTCACCCTGCATCTTTGTTTTTATTTTTTATAATTTCACTTGGGTTGCGCCTTCTTTCTGATAAGGTTTAAAATATTGGAAATTAATATTGGTAAAATTAATTAATATTTGTTTTTTAATAGGAATTTCTTTTATTGGTCCTGGGTTCGAAGACATGATCTTGGAGCCTACAGCCTAATAAGTTAACCACTAAACATACGAAGCCATTTCTTACTGACAATTGTAATTTAATTTACAGCACGAATAAATTAACCGAATGAACTTTTAGTTTGGAAACTAAAATAAATATAAACAACTTCAATTACCTGAGTTTTCCATATTGTGAAATAATACAACATTTTTTGTAACAGACTGTACGGGAACCACCTGGCGAATTCTTTTTCTAATTATGTCATGTTTATGAAACTTTAGACAAGAATATACTGTATCAGTACAAAGGCTACGTCGGCAACAGAGTAAGCACTGACTACATAAAGAGAATCCACAAACGCTTTATGCCAAGGTGTGAAAACAATGAAAATAGACTTAAATATTTCTAATTCAAAAATTAACTTCTAATACTTTAAATTATATTTTACAATAATATTTCTTTTTTAAATAATACATTTATAGTATTTTATTTCTTGTGTCTCTTATATGAGCCTTGAACAAAAATAATACGGATATATAAAATACATTGTGAGGTAGACTTAAAATGTTGCTATTCGTGGAACAGTTTCTATATCCCTGAGGCACAATTCAACTACTTGCTCCTGAAACGTGAAAATATTATTGATTGTTGGTAAAACATTTGCTTTGGCAAATTTTTGACGGAACCAGTACAGAAATATTCCACTAATAAATCAATATGTGTCACTAATAAATGCTTGCATATGGAAGGTACACGTACCAGAGTAAGCTTAATAGGTAAATGTCCCGCTGCTAGTCAGATGCTTTCTTCTTCCTTTAAGAGAATGATTTGGAGCTCAAATGTTGCTCTAATGTAAGTTGGTACATACAATATACATACCTTATCTTTAAGCACAAGATTATTTACTTAATTATTTATTGTTATATTATAGTGACACAGTGGCGCTTGTTCGATTTGAACCCGCGATCTTCGGTTCACATTTCACGTTTTCTAACTATCGTCATCTAATCCCTACCCGTGTCGCAGTTACCGATTTCTTTACGAAATATACCATTTGCATATTTTTCACCTATAGACATTCTGTCATCGTTTTATCATATTCATAAAAAACCTCTTGAATTTTATCAGCATCGACCAAACCTTCAGCGTTCCGATTACAAAAGAATATTGAACACCTTATATTACTGGTCAGGGAGAAAGGGCCATTTTTCAATATCGTGTAAAACTGCCCCGGGGCTAAGCTGGGTTCAATAAAGGTTAGTAGATGCCAGCATTTGAGTTTGTAATTTGACATTTTATCACATTTATTAAACATATTTTTAAATATCTAATAATTCTCTTAAGTAATTTATAATTTTGAAATAAAAAAAAAAATTCGCCATCTTTTTTTTCAATTCAATGATTAAAGAGGAAGAGACAGAAGCTTACTCAATATTTATTTAAAGAACAATTTTTTGTTATAAAAAAAGGATAAAACCTAAGATAAGAGAACTGATTCCCAAGATTATTTTCTGTTTTATAAAAAATTTTACAGATTAAATTAATTCAGATAACTTTGACGGACTTTATTATGGACTTGGGTTTGTTACCAAAAGCGCTCCTTATTTTCAAACAATTAATGTTTTAAATACACTCTTTTCACGATTAAGATATATAAAAATAAAAAATACATTATATTTTATTGTAGATGAATAAAAACAACAACAAATAGTTAAACATTTATCTATTTTTGTCATCATTGATTTGATATTCGAAAGAAGAAGACACAGCATTGTTCATATCAGTGTATATCAGCAGTTACATTACAAATGTGCGAACATATAAGATTTCTAATTTATCTGAACAGCGGCTCCCTAAAAGTGATAAGTAGTTATTATTCACTTGAGGCGAGAGCACCGGTTGCTCAGAATTAATCCTATTACGATAAGAACGTGGCGCGTGTAATTGGACGAGTCATACAATTAATCAACGCTTATAAATCGTGGTGCCCCACATCCAATAAATCGTACTGTTAATAAGCTATTAAATATTCTTTTAATATCAAAAAAATATTATATTAAATATCTTACAAGGAATTTTACGGTTTGTTTGTATGTGCGTCGTGTCCCTAGGTGCGTGTGTATTTTTGCTACATTTCTTGTGTGTTGATAACATGTTTAGACATTAAATGACAACAACAGAAAAAATTTGTTGCTCAGTACGAGGTTGACTGTTAATTACAATTAAATAATTTCTGATGTAATAATCAAAATAAATGATAATATATACTTTTAGTGTATAGATAATAAATGCTTAAGCATGTAAAAATACAACAGCAATACGACATTTTGTTTCAACTTAAACCATACATTTTAACATTTCGAATTTTATTGTAATAAAGTTTTTTCAGAGCAAATTAATCCTCTTACTGAAAAAACACGCCGAAAGTGGTTAAACAAAGGGATACGTAATTAATCAACGCAGAATAAATTGCGTTACATGGGTTGACGGATTTATTGAACGTTTTGCTCAGAAATCTAGAGATAAATCCATAATATATGTGTGCATGTACCACCAGTTAGTATTTACTGGTGGTAGAGCTTTGTGCAAGCTCGTCTGGGTAGGTACCACCCACTCATCAGATATTCTACCGCAAAACAGCAGTACTTGGTATTGTTGTGTTCCGGTTTGAAGGGTGACTGAGCCAGTGTAATTACAAGCACAAGGGATATACCATCTTAGTTCCCAAGGTTGGTGGCGCATTGGTGAGGTAAGCGTTGGTTAACATTTCTTACAATGCCAATGTCTATGGGCGTTGGTAACCACTTACCATCAGGTAGCCCATATGCTCGTCCGCCTTCCTATTCTATAAAAATAAAATAAAATGTGTGTGTGTTCAATCGCAGGATATTATAAAAATGAAGTATAAATTTGTGACTATCAAGACGAAGCAAACTAAAATAAATCAATTGAATAGATATACATAATTTAGAAATTTTCTTTGTCAGCTTGTAAGGATTAGAAAAAAACGAATGAAATAACTCAGATTTTATTCCTGACATTTAACTTAATAGTTTACGAGAATCAACTTGTATCAATTCTAAATGGGATATTTTATTACGGTTACCGGTTTTGCATAGAATTACTATTTGACCCCAAACCCTTTTTATTGATAAATGGAATATTTTCACTCGCAGAACGAATATATAATTTTAAATAATAACTAATGTTCGCCCGTGGCTTCACCCGCATATTAGGTAAGAGGTGAGTTGTCGGTGTTAGGAGGGGGGGGGGTATTGTTATAAAAAGTAGCTTTTCCTTACTCGGGGTTAAAGCTTGTTTCACACCAAGCCAAATTTGAAACCAAATTTCATAAAAATCGGTTCAGTGTTCTAACCGTGAAAGCGTAACGGAAAACAGAGTTAGTTTCACATTTATAATATTAGTATAAATAATAATATATTTTTATCACATAGGGAATAAGTACTACTTATCAGCAGTGTCGTTTCATTACCAGCTGAATAGATGAATACTGTTTTTTTGCAATTGTAAATAAATGTATTATATTTTACGAAATACCAAAGTTTTACTCTCACGTCTTGAGCTGTATAATGATAATTTCAGTATGAATAGCTAACCTTAAAAACAGATCACGAATTCCATATATTCAACGTCATAAAGTTCCTATTCCGATGCAGAATCGCCGATTTCGAGTATGCATTCATCCATTAAAGGAAAGTGGGACACGACGAAAACTGTTCAGAAACTCTTTTAAATCGCTTCCCGTCCAAAAAGCCATTACACTTCAAACGTCATCTATAGTTTATAGTGTGGAGTATCAATATGGGTAAATTTTTCACCACAAAGCATTTTAAGCGATGTTTTTTGACAAGTTAATCATCATAAAAATAAATTAATTTATTAAACACTTTCTATTTGCTACACGTGGCATAGAGCACAGTTTTATTTCTAGTTAATTCAGTTCTCTGTGTTTTAATACAGGGAACTGAATGAACTAGTTTTCACTCGCGGATTTTCGCCTTTAATGGGGTTTCCACTATTACGGTAACCGTACAAAGGTTATGGAAACTATAGCGAAACTTACTTCACTTTACATATTTATTCAGTTATATTATAGTGCACGAATTTGTTAGCGGGAAGAAATCAGGCGCGGAACTAACATATTTGTGTATCGCTTCCGATTTGTAGTTAATTTCTCCGGTCTATTTCTAAGAATTAACAAAATAGAAATAACTTTTATAAGCTCATAGAAGTTATACCTGGAAATCTACAGCTTAAGACTTTAATACTGAACGTAATGTGCGAAACTTAAAAAAAATCAATGCCATTTGGTAATTACTGTAATAAACCTCTGGCTTTTAATTTTTATTTTAACTGTGGGCAATAATAGTGGTATTAATGCAAATACTCTCAAATACCATCAAATGCTTATCTATACAAATCGTTATAGTAATATTCTTAAGAATTTAATTGGTAAGATGGCAATGGTAAATTTGACGAGCCGGTTGGCGTGGTTGGTAGAACACTTGCCTTTCACGCCGAAGGTTGTGGGTTCGATTCCCACCCAGGACAGACATTTGTGTGCATGAACATGTCTGTTTGAACAGACTCAGGGTCTGGAATAATTACATTATCTATAAAAGTATGTATTTACAAAAAGAAAAGTAGTATATGTAGTATATCAGTTGTCTGGTTTCCATAGCACAAGCTTTGTACAAGCTTAATTTGGGATCAGATGGCCGTGTGTGAAAAATGTCCCAGGATATTATTATTATTATTATTAATGGTTCTTTATTAAAACTAATTACCTCACAAATCAATTAGAGACATATTCAGACCTTGAGAAATGCCAAAAACGTACTTAAGCTAAGTACTAGCGGATGAAATTGGGTCCGGAGTTTCGTTCGTTAAGAGTTAAGCTATACATATAATCAAGTTTGGCAAGACTTGAAGTAGTTACTGAGTTTTTCTCTTAACAAATAAAAAAAGTGCCATCGTTAAATTTCACAGTATACGGAATATTTATTATAAGTATTTTTGGTCGTAAACTATTGTCGTTTATAACTTATTATGCAGGTTATTTTACTATGCTTAAATAACATCTTCATTAATTTAATAAAATGTTACAATGAAGCAATATTTTTTACGTCGTTAATATTATTTTTTCAATTAAATTTGTCAATTACTATATTTGCTATAGAGCTATGATCTTTAGCAAACCTGGTAAGTGGTCACATTGGAACTATAATAAATATAAACCGCCTCTTATATCAATGGGCTGGGAATAAGTAGGTCTATAACTTTTCGAGCAAGGAACCAAGTTTTTAATATTAAACTATAACATTGGCACTATCTCATGAATAAGATAGAAGATCTTTTTTTTTATAGAATAGGAAGGTGGACGAGCATATGGGCCACCTGATGGTAAGTGGTCACCAAACGCCCTTAGACATGGCATTGTCAGAAATGTCAACCATCGCTTATAGCCAATGCGCCACCAACCTTGGGAACTAAGATTTTATGTCCCTTGTGCCTGTAATTACACTGGCTCACTCACCCTTCAAACCGGAACACAACAATATCAAGTATTGCTGTTTTGCGGTAGAATATCTGTTGAGTGGGTGGTACCTACCCAGACGAGCTTGCACAAAGCCCTACCACCAGTAAGATAGAGTTTCTGATTTCATTCTGAGCATTAAGTTAATGGCGTAAGATTTACACTTAAGAAAGCACGTAAAGCTTACATTCGGATTATGCGCCCCTCTCGACACACAATCTCATTTTTATGCTTTATCTACAACGACTACACATATTTTACAAATTATTCTGCAGAATATGGTACAAGTACAGTACAGTAACAGCCTGAATGTCCCACTGCTGGGCTAAGGCCTCCTCCCTTTTTGAGGAGAAGGTTTTGGAGCTTATTTCACCACGCTGCTCCAATGCGGGTTGATGGAATACACATGTAGCTGAATTTCAATTAAATTAGACACATGCAGGTTTCCTTCCAGGTTTCCAGGCAGGCAGTTCCCACGATATTTCCCTTCAAAGTCAAGCACGAGATGAATTATAATCACAAATTAAGCACATGAAAATTCAGTGGTGCTTGCCCGAGTTTGAACCCACGATCATCGGTTAAGATTCACGCGTTCTTACCACTATGCCATCTCGGCATGTCTATGTTAATGGTGAAAAATACTAAATAAACGACAACCTTGAGACCATCTCGGCTTTTTTTATGGAATATGGTAATGTTATTTTAATTATAGTATTATTAGAGTACCAAATTATCATTAATGACGTAGTGGGAAAGGATTACTCTCGGTTTGTTATTTTAAATTATTTTATGTTTATTTTCCTGACACATCAATGAACAGTTCTATAAATTAAAATACGAAACAGTTATGCAAAATACGAATTCATATACAAATAAACCGCCTACAAAAACAGCACATTTCAATAAACAAATAACACTCGAATTGAAACGCTACTTTCGAGCGTTTGGGTTTATTTTTGAATATCATTTGATTGGTGCTTCTGTAAACAGATAATTCCACCTGGTAAACAAGGACTGTTACAAAAATGTTTAATAAATAAACGCAAGAATAGATATACTACTGTTTTATTTTTCAAGTAATTGAAGTTCTTTCTTTTATAATTATGATTTCGAATATTGTGTATACTGTATTACAGTGTGTCCAAAAATTACAAAAAATGCATAGATTTTTTTCGGGTCAAATTCAAAACATAATTTTTATATGTAGACTCTCACAAGCATTTTTAAACCTCATTTTACCACGGGATATACGGTAAGGGTATACGTATTAATCACTTTACAGTTCAAAAGCAAAGAAGCAGATAATAATCCGGCTCGAAGGACCAAGGATAAGAACAAGATTCAAAGGTTATTAAATTAGATATATCAGAAAGTTAGTATGTACAGATAATTTATATACATGTTTTAAACTGTTTTATTTTGATGTCGTTTCATATCTTAAAATGACAAAATTCGATATTTAAAACTGATAATAATTATTATGTTGTGCAAGAACACAAATTACAAAAGTGACATTATATTCTTATGGAAACTAACTTGATAATAAAAATGGATATAAGATAACAAAATAAGAGTTAAGATTGTTAGCATTCCTTCATTTTTCTTATGAATTTTTTTTATCATAAATATTGGAGATAGATTCCTCCATTTAATTAAAAAAGTATACGAATTTTTCTGCATCGCAAAAGGATTTTAGAACAGAAATTTATCAGAAGTGCCATTAGTGTAAATATATATAATTTTTATCGTGAATATTTAATAACGATGTTAGAAATAGGTTATTCAATATATATGGTACTTCTTTAATTTAAATAGTATTCTTAATATCGAAATTGAGTATTTAAAACAGAACGATTAATAAGTAAATATGTACTTTACGGATTACTATAAAAATATAAACACTTTTTTTTTTAAATCAAACAGCATTATTTTATAGTTGAAAGAGAGATAAGTAGCGAATAATTACGAGTTACGAGAGAGAAAAAAGAGTTATAGGTATTAGTTTTCCGTAGCAACGTAAGCTACGTTACGTAGCGGTTATAGTCGAATACGTAGCTTATCATTAGTAAATATTCAGATATTTACTTATTTTTTCAAAATGCTTCTCATTTTTATCAAGATTTTATAGTAGACATTTTTTTGTGAGTGACGATTGGCACTAATTTAAATTTTAAAAGCAAAATCTTGTCAACATGTTTGTCGACAATTAAATATTAACATATTTGATTTAATTATGGAGTTCAATTATTTTTTATTATTTTAAACACATGTATTAATCGTATTTAATAAAGGCAAGAAAACATACCATACCACAATTATTATGACGCGTAATTTTACAAGTGTGAATACGTTATATATAGTTTGTTAAATAAACAATAAATAATTAATTAAAAGAAATAGCTCCACGCCAGATATTTTTTAAATATAACCATAAAGAGCCAGTTTCAATATTTGTATCAGACATGACGTGTTTATTTGAAAAGTAGAACAATTGCTGTTTCAAATCTCAAAGAGAGAAAGCTCGCTTCCATTCCTATACAACAGAAATACCTAAGACAAAAGAATACACCATCCGAGTAATTCTGGTTTTCTGAAATCTTTCACGAGTTGGAACTATAGTATAACTATTTACTTGGTAGGGCTTTGTGCAGGTCCGTCTGGGTGGGTACCACCCACTTATTAGATATTCTGAAGCTAAGCAGCAATATTTAATATTCTTGCGACCCGATATGAAGGATGAGTGAGCCAAGATAACTACAGGCATAAGAGACATAACATCTTAGTTCCCAAGGTTTGTGGCGCATTGGCGAGGTAAGGAATGATTATTATTTCTTACCTCGCCAATGTCTATGAGTGGTAGTGACCACTTATCATGTGATCTATTTACTCGTCCGTCTTCCTATTACACAATAAAAAAAAATAGTTTAATTGCAATATGTAGATAGAATTTGTGTTATTTAATGTTCTAATGTATCTCAAGAACTGCGGACCAGAGGATGATAAAATGTGTTGGACATATTTTATCAGTAAATGGAGGTATGAAATTTCTGTAGTTTGTTTTTCGTAATTAATTATTACCAATCACCACATAGTTATATAATTACGTGAGTCTTGTACCCGAAATTTTTTATTACTTGTTGTTTCGTTATAGAGAATATAGCTATTGAGATGTTAGCATAACAATCAAATTAGATGCACTTATTCAAGTAAACGTTATAATAAAACGTTTTTTTAATTATCACTATTTTAACTTAACCATTATTTTGAAAAGCAGTCAAGCGAGAAGAAAATGTAAGGAAATTGCGTAGTTGCTCTTTTCAAAATTAATCAGTTTTACCAAGTGCTCAGTGTGTACATCATTATTGTAATTTTATTTAGGATTGTCAGTGTCAAACTATTGTCACTGTATAATATATTAGATTATTATATAGTTTATATAGGCAGGACGTGTTGTTCTATGTTTTAGGCAAATATATTGTTATATGACCTTATCATTTTACTGTATAGATGAATATATCGATTGGCGATGTTTATACCTTACTGATTAAACAATACACGGGAAAAAATACTTATTTTACCAGTACGTTGGGGCGGGCAGCTAGCAATATATAAATTGCATAAAAATTTCAATTGAAAATAAATCTGATCACTCAAAATTTTAAAGTTTTAGTGGCTGAAGTGAAAAAATACCAAATAAAATTTAAATAAAGCGAAGTTGTTCGTTTCATATCGAAGAAATCTATTCCGTCGACATTTCAAGGATTTAGAAGTTTTCTTTTCAATTTAAAGTCAAGTAAAATACGACGCGAATATAAAACCCGTAGTGCCATTTTTAAATCGAACAAACATACTTGTTAAACGCGACTTGTTTGTACAAGTGAACATACTCGTGCCGCACACATAAATCCGCTCAATTTGATTGGTCCATATCATATTTCTTCCTAGTTTCGAAACATATTTTGAGGCGAACGATTTAACAGAATTAACTCTTAAGCTAACTACAATATTGATGTCTTACATATCGCATGAAAATAAAAATACCACATACTTTCTATCTTACATTTCTTAGTCAGAAAAGCTAAAAGGGTATACAGGTCACGTAATTAGTCTAGTGGCTAACTTATTAGCTTGAAGATCCCGAGGACATAGATTTAACTACGGGTTGGTATTTCTCTAATCTTCTCTTTGCTTTGGTAATTCTCAATAGCAGCCTAAAGTTAGAAGTTTGCAATATTGACACTCCCTTGCCTCGGAAAGCAAATACATAAGTACTGTCGCGTCAGTTTGCTGTCTTATCGGTTTATGACAGTTAACGAATATACACACACACATGCAAACACATTTGTGATTTGTAATAAATCCTGCGGGATGTTTGATTGTCCAGTGAGACATGACCGTTACAGAGGGATATTATAATAATTGTAAAGAGAAAATAATTTGAATTCACTTAATTATTTAAGAATAACTCATGACAGCGTATTTCTCAAACTATTATCCAGGTAGACTACCTTTTGTCTTCGCTTGAGGTACTTCACGATAAAAACGTTTCTATTGCTATTATTCAATACTAAACACCCAACAATTATATTTCCACATAGTTAAAGTCTCTAATAATGGACCCCACGCCCTCTCTACAGGAAATACGTCATTACGCGATAATGGCCGACGCTCTTCCGCTCCCAGTTTGAATATCACACCCAGGCATATACAGTAAACAATGCTCAGTTAATGTCGGTTAAGGTCAAATTGTCTGTTTGCAAATGGATATCACTGATATTGTATTTAATTCTTAAAGCTTTATTTTGAGGAGAAATAAATTCGGATATCTATGAATAGAACAGAAATAGATATTTTTATTATTGTTATATATAGCAACAGAGTGTTATATATAGACGAGCCGGTTGGCGTGGTTGGTAGACACTTGCCTTTCACGCCGAAGGTTGTGGGTTCGATTCCCACCCAGGACAGACATTTGTGTGCATGAACATGTCTGTTTTTCCTGAGTCTGGGTGTTATTATCTGTATAAGTATGTATTTACAAAAGAAAAGTAGTATATGTAGTATATCAGTTGTCTGGTTTCCATACTACGAGCTCTGTACAAGCTTAATTTGGGATCAGATGGCCGTGTGTGAAAAATGTCCCAGGATATTATTATAAAGTGTCGCGCCAAGTGTTTACATAACAAAAGTTAAAATCTACTACAGTTATAAACTTTATAACTGTAGTAGATTGATAGTTTTTTTAGAACATTCATTTTATATATTACTACTGTGGTTAGAACATTTGAATCTTACCTGAAGATCGTTGGTTCCAACCCGAGCACGCACCACTGATTTTTTTATAGAATAGGAAGGCGGACGAGCATATAGGCCACTTGATGGTAAGTGGTCACCGATGCCCATAGACATTGGCATTGTGAGAAATGTTAACCATCGTTTACATCACCAATGCGCCACCAACCTTAGGAACTAAGATGTTATGTCCCTTGTGCCTGTAATAACACTGGCTCACTCACCCTTCAAACCGGAACACAACAATGCCAAGTACTGGTGTTTTGCGGTAGAATATCTGATAAGTGGGTGGTACCTACCCAGACGAGCTTGTACAAAGCTCTACCAGCAGTAAATTCTAATATAGTTTTATGTATGTACGCAAAAACATAAAAGACTTTCCTAGAAATTGTGACGTACATACTGTTAAGACCAGGAACAAGTATAAACTTACAACCACTTTTACCAGATTACACAGGGTTAGTAAGTCTTTCATGGGACAATGTATACGCTTTTACAACAGGATCCAAGAAAACGTTCAAAAATATTCAATTACGAAATTTAAAAGAATCGTTAAGGAACGCTTATGTGCTAAAGGATATTACACAACTAATGACATCTTTAATGATTGCACACCTTGGGAATGAAACGTTCGCCTCCAGGTTATTTCAAATAAAAAAAATGAATATATAATTTGGCTATTGATATATGTACTTATTGTAAAGGATGAGATATAAAAAAAAACCCGCTGAGCTTCTTTCGCCGGTTCTTCTCAGGTCTGAGGTGTTTATTTCCGAACCGGTGGTAGATTAATGACAATCAATAAGTAAGTGTAACGCTTCTATATTGAATAAAAATTTTTGACTTCTGACGTTGACTTTTTGATTTCATACCAAATTTCATCAAAATCGATTCAGTAGTGTAGCCGTGAACAGACAGACATAGTTACTTTTGCATTTATAATATTACTATAGACATATTACAAATGTTCAATTAATCGACAAGTGCCATCTATCGGTGTTAATCCAAGTTTTGTAGAATTCAATTATACGATTTAATCAGTGTTATGTACTAAAGTTAAACTATTCCCGCGCGTAGTTGTAACTACTGTAATTAAATAAGACAAGTGCAAATTGTAAAATGCACTGGGAATGAGGTAGGAGTCTATTCTCATACCATTCGTCAAAATTAAAGTATAATTTAATTGAAAAAGCTCTGATATTTTATTAAATAGTATTACGTAAAGCTCGTAATGGCTCGCAATGAAAATTATAACAAGAGGAACCGTCAATAAACCCAGTAGTTTCTATTTTACATAACAATACCAGATTCTAAAGTTGCGTACAATTTGTTACAAAGATATGGAAGTTACATCAGCCTTTGTAAGGGCTTTTGCATTTATATTACGCCTAAAAGCCTTGCAAAAGATATAAGAAAGATCTTTGTGCTGATTCATCTAGATGAGTAGAACAAACTCATGAATTGTTATTAATATAAATACAGTATTTTTGTGTTCTGTTTTAAATCGCGAGTGAGCCAGTGTAATTACAAATAAAGATATATAACATTTTATATTCCGTGGTCGGCAGGGTGTTGACGGTTGAAGAAGTGATTTGCATTTCTAACCGCGCCAGTGTCTATCAGTAAATGGTACGAACAAATCAACTGTTTGCACATCCGTCTTTCTAAAATTAATTACATACAAACTATGTGTCATCAAATTTTCATAAACTTTGCGATATTATGTATATATATATATATATATATTATTACAAATATCAGTGAGTGAGCCAGTGTAACATGCACAAGGTACAGAACACCTTAGTTTCCAAGGTTGGTAGCGCATTGGCGATATCAGAGACCTTAGTACAGGCCAACCTAGGTTGGACTCCTGCCTCCCACATACAATTGTATTTATATTATTATTAAGATATTAAAAAAAATGTAAACATTATTATCTGTGGGAGAGAATAAATAAATTAATTATTATTATATACAACATAAATAAAATATAAATAAATTTAAAATATAAGGGATGTTTAATATTTCTTACAAAGTATGTATCTATGTCCAATACGGTGGTGACCACTTAACATCAGGTGGCCCACTTGCCAGTTTGCCTACCTTATATTATTATCTGTTCAACAACTATATTTTTCCGTTATATACAAGAATGATTTTGATTTATTAATGTCGTAAAATTGATCACAAATAAAAACGCAGCAGAAATATGGCATTTGTACACGAAGCACGTTTTGAAACAAATACGATCGTCTCATTCGTTATAAAAGCGAATGAGATTATCTACGTGTTTCATGATAGACGCCTCTGGAGGCTAGAGTGAAGTTTTAAGATCCTCACTAAAACTTGAACCGTAATTCTATGTAACAAAGTTGATATTCGTATGTGTATTGTTTTACTGATATTAATTCGCGCGTAGGTGCAGTCCATTAGCTAGAGTCCTTATTATTCCCAAATATACAGAATAACCAGTTATAATGTAGGTCAAATGCATTGTATGGCAGAAATCCAAGTCAAATTTTGAACATTATATTATCTTAAAGAATATACAAAAAAATAGAAAACATATTGGAATAAGAAATAATCGCCTTTGAACGTTAACATTACAACCCACTAGCGACTGCTGGAAGTAATGTTTTTTTTTAATATTGTAAGCATGTGGACGAGCAATTGAGCTATCTGATGGTTAGTGGTCACCATAAACATTGACAATGTAAGAAAATTTAACCATCGCTTAGATCGCCAATGCGCCACCAATTTTGAAATTACGATCCTATGTCCCTTGTGCATCTAATTACACTGTGTTACAAAATACCAAGTACTGCTGTTTTGCGGTAGAATATCTAATGAGTGGGTGGTACCTACCCAGACGAGCTTGCACAAAGCCCTACCACCAGTGAAACTGACTGCAATAATGAACATGTTAAAGACGAGGTAGACTTCGTGCATATCTGGTGCTAAGTATTATTGAGTTCCGGCTTGAAGCTGAATGAACAGTTTAATTACAGGCACACTACTAGGCACATTTACTAAGGTCTGGACCATTTCTTTTTTTTCATACGTAGGTAATTTAAAAAAAATCTCGTAATGTTTTCAATGTACATTTCCAACTTGAATGAGGTCACATTTCATTGCAACCGCTTAATAACAAACCAAACATTTCGCGAGATGCGTCGTGATGAGCTTTTACAGAATAGAACTGCTGACCGAACTGACACTAAACTCTCCCGTACACTAATATAGACTGATAAATAAAATGTGGCCGTCACGGGGTAGTTAGCGGGTGTGAATCATTGAAATTGATAGGTTTGAATGAATTTATAAATAAAAAAAATAATAATAATTTGTAATCAAATAAATAAAAACAGAGACTTTCGGCGGCGGCTTTTGATGGCAATATTAAAACAGGACAGCGTCAAATTAGCATTTGCACCAACAGTACTAATTTATAATGTGTAAAAAAGACAGCTTTTAAAATTTTATTAACCTTAATAAGACGAAAGCTTCAGGTGATTAGTATATTGCACACGTCGAAGCGAAGCGGAGTGCTCTATTGTTCGATATAAAATTAAAATGGCGAAATTCAATCTATCATCATTATTTTTAACGACTTTAGATAGCACTTGAATGATAAAAATACTGAACTAAGAGGACAATCGTGTAATTTTAGTTTTTAAAAATAGACTGCACATTTTATTGTGTTTCTATTTCAAGAATGTTTTAAGTAAACTATACATATTACGGATTTTATCAACTTTATTACCTTTTGAATTATAATGTTTTCAGCGCGTCAAAAGATTGTTACCAAATCATATCATGCATTGTATTGGTATTTCAAGTACGCAGACATTCATCGTCATCAAATATATCATTGATCGACAAATAATGATGCTGTTTGTATTATTAATATTTTAAGTATTGCGTTCAAAGTCTGAAAAAAATGTCTGAGACGTAAAAGCGTGCGTGTCATTTATTTAAACTTAATAGTTATTCTAATACTAAGCCGTATTTTATTAAGTTAATGGTCACGAATTTATCATAAACAGATTTCTCAAAATATTTTCAATTTAATATTGTATTACGCATTTTATATAATATATATATTTATTTTATGTTATTTTTATTTTATTTAAATGAATAAGAACGTTTCAAGTATTTACTACTTATTACTTAATACCAGTATTAGTTATCCTTTGCCTTAAATAAACTATTGTTTAATAATATTGTTAGCCCGGATTTGAACCCGTGTTTAAAGTTAGCTTCTTTATATTCTATCCACTGGGTTAAATTAATCTTTTCCATATCCTAAAAATAATCCAACTGTAGCCCATTTGTGTGCTGTTACTGAATATTTAACGTTATGTTAATTATATATGTTTGCGGTTATCAGTTAATAGCTTTTCTCTTATTCCAATACAGTGCATTACTTCTCGAAAGTTCGACCAAAATCTATTAATACGTTGATATAAAACAACATAAGTAAATAAATACAACAACAAATGCTAGAAGTTACTTAGGTGAGAATTGAATTAACGCCATTTAAACTAAGAATGTTTTGATGACATCAACTCATCTTCTGCAAAAGATTTGAAAATTAAATTTCTTACAGAATCCACTTTCATCGCTTTCACCGAAATTAAACATTACGGTGAGCCGGTGAAAGACTGCTTTACGGCCACTAACTGCACTGTGAGACTATCCTGTAAGAACTCGAAACTCACCGCAGAAAACGCTCGAGAAATGTCAGTGATATGCGACATTGACCGTAATAATTATAACATTTTAACAATCCGAAACAGCCTGTGAATGTCCCACTGCTGGGCTAAAGGCCTGCTCTCCTCATTTTGAGGAGAACAAACCTTCTCCTCAAAATGAGGAGAGGAGTTTATTCCACCACGCTGCTCCAATGCGGGTTGGTGGAATACACATGTGACAGAATTTCAGTGAAATTAGACACATGCAGGTTTCCTCACGATGTTTTCCTTCACCGTAAAGCACGAGATGAATTATAATCACAAATTAAGCACATGAAAATTCAGTGGTGCTTGCCCGGGTTTGAACCCACGATCATCGGTTAAGATTCACGCGTTCTTACCACAGGGCCATCTCGGCTTTCTATATTTTAACAATACATGCATCAAAATCATTTGTCACCATAAGTCGCTTATCATTATTTCACGGGAGAGTAATGAAGTAAAGTAAAGTTCTTACAGAATAGCAATACTGGCTTATGGCTCTTAATATTTTATTGTAATGTTGTTATAATTTACACTTTTATAATTACAATTTAGGTCTTCGTTCCAACCCGTCTGAGTGGCTACCACATACTAATCGTTATTCTATGTCCAAACCTCGAGCGAGCCAGTGAATTTAAAGGTACAGAGAAATAAGCTTAGATCACTAAGCGAGTTATCTGTGGTATGCAGCGTTTCTTAAAATTATCTTGCAGAATTAAATAAAAATTTCATTTTGAGTGATAAAACTCTTTACATTATGAGTTATTGTTATAAGTATAAAAAAGGGCAACGCTGGTTGAAATTCTTTGTCTGCGTTTCTCGCTTCGAAAACACTTCAAGCCGTTTGCTTTGCGCCTGATCTCTTCAGTTATGTCGGATTACCATCGCATTATAGGAGGAAATAAACAGTGTGACTGTGTGCACAGTTATATTATGCACACTATAATACCTCCTGTGCAGATAGCTAACCATTTGTTTTTGTATGACATTAATATTATAAAATGGAAGTAAAAACTTTCTTGACGAAACAACTGTTACTTTTAACGATTATAAATACGAAAAAATGGTGTAAGTGTCAAGGTATTCACGAGAATTGATGTATGAACAAATCTTATGCCGACGTCATCTGACGCTTGAAATCTTACGCTAACGTTATCTGACGTTTACCAAGCGCTAAGGTGTTTACACTTTTTTTAGGTAGGTACGGTCAAATGAACCACCTGATATTAAGTTGTAAACATCAACCTTGGAAACGAAGATGTTATGTCCATTGTGCCTGTAGATAGACTGGCTCACTCATCCTTCAAACCGAAACGCAAAAATACTAAGTATTTCAGTTTGGCGGTAGAATATCTGATGAGTCGGTGGCACCTTCCCAGATGGGCTCGCTCAAAGTGCTTCCACCAGGAAGACCAAGTTGTGAAACTATCCAGCACCTCTTGTACAGCTTGATTTTTGGATTTTCACCATCATCATCATCATGACCAGGATCATGGAAAGTAGTATCAGTCTTAGTATCCAGGTACTTGAGTGTTTTAGCCATCGCTATATCGTTGTCCTACGTCTGTCCAATGTGATATGAACATCTTGAGTGATAGAAATTGCTAAAAGTATTCATATATTTTTTTTAATAATAATCAAGTTTCGTGGCTCCCGATCGCAATTATTTCGCTAAATTAAATACTATCCCGTTTTAACAAAGCCTCGCCCACTCCGTTAATCCGTAAAGAAACTGTTTGTATAGATTTTAATTGGTTTAATAAATTAACTGAGCCTGCTTTAAGATAAAAGATATACCAACTAGCGAACGCCGGTAATTTCGCGTTGTTTTTATAGAATATATTACCCTCTTATATTACGTTACTGTATATATATTGTGAACGCATGCATTTTTTGTACTACATGAAAATAATTGCTTTGCATTACTTTCATACTTTTGGAGCGAAGTTCTTTTACGCGACTTACATTATAGTGAAATGGCAGTGGTCCAAGGTCATGTCACATAACGAAATAGCATTCTTACCAGCCCTACCAAATGCTACAAAATAAGATGCATTGGAACTTTGGCATTCGAATTCAGTACTGCCCGAGCGGTCCTAGAGGTAGGACTTATGCTGAATTTTTGAGAGCCAAACTATGCCAAACAATAGAGCGGACACTGTATAGTACGCCTACCATTTTATTATTAATTAAGTTAAATACTTAAACGTTATTAAAAATAAAAAATATAAATGTACTAACGTGACTGTACTAGCTCTCCTTGACTTTTCAAATGCCTTTAATAACATCGACTATGACATATGCTTGGCAATCCTAAGATCGCTAAGCATAGATTCTACTGTCATTGAATGGTTCCGCTCTTATCTGTTTAACCGACAGCAATGCATAATGGCTAATAATAAATATTCATCCTATCTAGATATTTCTTCCGGTGTCCCGCAAGGTGGTGTGCTCTCTCCTCTTCTCTTTTCTATATTCATTAATACTCTCTCTTCACTTATTTCCTCCTCTTATCATCTATATGCTGATGATCTACAAATTTACGTTACCGCTCCTTTAGACAGTATCGATGAGGCAGCTGCAACCTTGAATCATGATTTGGCAAAGATATCTGAATGGTGTAAATCTTACGGTCTCAAAGTGAACCCGAGCAAGTCGCAAGTGGCTATATTTGGCAGTCATAAGCTTCTGACGAGGGTCCAAGATAAACATCTACCTCCAATCTTATTTGAGGGCCAAATATTACACATGCAAGAGACTGTTAGAAATCTTGGACTACTTCTTGATGCTTCCTTTTCCTGGGTACCTTAAATCGCTGAAATGAGTCGTAAGATTTTCGCTATCATTGGTTTTTTAAGGCGATGGAAAAACCTATTGCCTATCAAGGCAAAGATCAGCTTAGCTAATACGTTACCAATACTGGACTATGCTGATGTCTGCTACATTGATTTAACTGAAGACCTCCTAAATAAATTAGAACGGCTGCAAAATATAGCCATAAGATTTATTTTTGGTCTGCGAAAGTTTGATCATGTCTCTGAGTATCGGTCTCAGTTAAAGTGGCTGCCAATCAGACTACGAAGAAATCTACACGCCTTATCTCTTCTCTACTCTATTCTTTATATCGATCACACACCATCTTACCTTAAAGAACGCTTTAAATTTCTTGGTTGCGATAGCGTACACAACCTGCGTTCTTCGGATGATAATAAACTAGTTACCCCCTGCAGCCGGACACAAACCTACAGTAACTCTTTTACTGCAAAAACCATCAAACTTTGGAATGCACTGCCTACAGATATTCGGCAGTCGAATTCATTGAATATTTTTAAATACCGCTTGAAAAGCTATTATTTGTCCATTTCCAAGTAAGGTATGTATGTATGTATGAAATAGTATGTGGTTTATAATTTATCTATATATAATTTTATACTCTATAATTATATATAATATGTATATGCTATATAATAATTATATATATATATTTGTATGTATGTATATGTGTATGTATGTGTATGTATGTATTATTATATGTGGTTAGTGGGATGTAGATATGTGTAGTTTATTAAATATTTAGTATCACCATTTTATATGTAAATGCACTTACCTGTTCTCTTACAAAATTCTTTCACCAAAGGTTGTCTGTTAGAGATCGCTATAAGCGATAAGACCGCCTTTGCGCACCATTTTTTTATTTTCTTTTTCTTTGATTGTTTCCTAATTCTCTCATTTTATGTATATGTTGTGCAAAAAGTGTTAAATAAATAAATAATAAATAAATGTAACACAACAACAAGGACCAATAGCGCTACTGACTTTCGAGCCACACGCAAGTAACAGGTTCGAACCTTACACTATTGTCACAATTCCCATCATAAACTTTGTTTAATTGTAGGCGTAAATTACTTAAATAATTATAAAATAGGAGTAAATTCCTTAAAATGGACGTTGCTATTATTTATTATAAAGGTCTCCCAACCGCAAGATTTTGTTTTTGTTATTTAAGTATTATTTTTAACTTGTAATGTCTTTAATTTAAATTTTATTTTTTATAATATAAGCTGTTACTTATTCATATAAGATGGATGCTGTGGTCCTATAATTAAGGGAGACATATGAAGACAACATAGACATATAACTCATGTAATATGTAATGTAAGCGTGTGATGTGTACCTATCATTGTTGGAGATCCTAATAAAATAAAATAAAAGTAAAAATAGTATCATAAAGTCGCGTTGTAGTTGATGTAAACTATAAGTAACGGTAAACGTCTCCTATTGAGGTTTGAAATTATTTTCACCACACTGCTCCAGCGCGGTTTGATAGGTAAGCCGATGGTTAGATTACTTATGATGTTTAACACAAGCGCGAGATGATTATAAATCAAATCAATTACATTAAACTAAGTAACCTGAGCCTCAGCCACCAATAATTCTAATTGTTAAATATTTTTATAATTATAAGCTAGTGTTATAATTAAATATTATGGGAAAAAATATATAAAGTATCGTTGTGTTTAATAGTTGCGTAGTTTTTTGTAGTTACTTACTGCCATCTCGTGTCAACGTTCTGAAGTTCGTAGTTCATTTAGTATGTAGCATTTTCCTACTAGCCACAAGATGGCGTAGCACAAAATAAATTACGATAACGCCAGCAGATGGCACTCAAATACTTAAATATAGTATCTATGGCTTAATATTATTTAAAAATGAAATTAATCATTAGGTAGGTATTATGGAATTATCAAAATATCATTTATTGCCTTACTTATAAATATTATTTAACGTTATTTAGCGAGTGATCAGTTAATATGTTTTATCTTCATTTTACGAATGTCAAATCAATGATGACATAAAGAGATTTGAATCAGCGTTTAACCAAACAGCCGATGAGCAAAATTTATAACTGAGGTCGTAAATTTTTGACAATATATTCTTAGATTAAAACTTAAAGTTTTATTGTATGACGAGCCGGTTGGCGTGGTTGGTAGATACTTGCCTATCACGCCGAAGACTGCGGGTTCGTTTCCCACCCAGGACAGACATTTGTGTGTATGAACATGTCTGTTTGTCCCGAGTCTGGGTTTAATTATCTATATAAGTATGTATTTACAAAAGAAAAGTAGTATATGTAGTATATCAGTTGTCTAGTTTCCATAGCACAAGCTTTGTACAAGCTTAATTTGGGATCAGATGGCCGTGTGTGAAAAATGACCCAGGATATTATTATTATTATTGTAAAAAAACTCCGATTGCATATCTATCTCAAAATTATAAAACCGAACGCATGTGATACAGTATTTTGATGTACATAAAAGTCAGTGTTACATATCTTAGGACATTTAACGATGGGATTTATTAGTGACTGAAGTTTTTTGTTACAGAATAGTTCTACAGAAATTACTTTGAAAAACTTAAATAAAATCATGCATCTAGTTTTAATAATATTAAAACAACTTCTTTTATTTTTTTAGCTATGTAAATACCAAAGACCAAAAGGAAAATATTATTGCCACAAACTGGGTCTGTTTACTTATATTTCTATTAATAACGAAAGTCGTCGCCTTACTATACTAACTTAATCAATGTACGGGACACAAATGACACAGTACATTCATTGTTATCATCAAAGAAAATGTAACATAATTTGATAATAATGAAAGGAAAATTGTATTTTCGTATTCCTTCGAGATATATTGAAATTGATTAACTAATTGTGTATTTATATTAAATAAAGCTTATTTTATAACAGAAACGCAGAAGTGCTAATTGACTACATGAATAAGGTAAATAGTTACTTCCGTCCGAGGAAATTAGCTCTTGAAAAGTATATAATATATAATGCCAAAATTCGAAATATGTTAATAAAATTAAATTATATGTTTATATTTGATTATATAATGTTATTGTCAACAGAGACTGGTGAAATGTTGAGGAAATATATATGGTGCTCAAGCATGTGTCCGAACATAGGCGCACTCTCTATTCACTCTCTCTTATAATCGACGGATAGCCATCCAAAACGAGCAGAGATGCTGGACCAACGCGTTTACGTACTTTTCGAAGCAAGGGATTGTTAACACTGATAACTTCCAAGCTTAATGCTAAAGTAAAAACCTAACTCAATATATATTTTATTATTGATTCGAGGTTTAAGCACACCTTAGTTTGATTATACATTAGCTAGATGGTTGAAAACCTAACCTACCTATGTGTGCTTCAAGTCTATTTTTGTAATCATTCCATTTTTACGAACGCTTAATGATGTCAATGTCAAACGTCGGTTATAATATTTTTCGTGAGATAATTTCAATTGTTTGGCGTGGACGTTCGTTCATAGCGCGAAGATTGAATGAAATTAAGGAAGGTTTAATAAAAGCTTCAGCTTCATTGAAAAACAAAAAGGCTTTATTTATCTTTATATACTTAGCAACATTAAGGATAATATTTCCTATAATAATAATATCTATTTTCTTGATATGACTTGAATGAGGTTATCAATTTGAAATTTTTATTTTTCTTGATTGTAAATCGATTTTACTTATTCTTATTTTAACGTTGGATAAGCGTTGAAAATTATTTATTTTAATCAGTCAGAGATAAACTTGGTAAGTTTCATCTGAATAGTGTAAATAGTACCGTAACCGTAACAACCTGTGAATGTCCCATTGCTGGGCTAAAGGCCTCCTCTCCTATATTGAGGAGAAGCTTTGGATATGGTGGTTATTCCATTTGGTGGTATTCCACCACGCTGCTCCAATGCGGGTTGGTGGAATACACATGCGGCAGAATTTCAGTGAAATTAGACACATGCAGGTTTCCTCACGATATTTTCCTTCACCGTAAAGCACGAGATCAATTATAATAACAAATTAAGCACATGAATATTCAGTGGTGCTTGTCTGGGTTTGAACCCACCATCTCGGCTCTTAAATATTAGACGGTTTTAAATTAATTTTAATTTGTTATTTTTTTTAATAAATAGATTATACTGTGAGGTTATTCCTCATATAAATTAAAAGAGCAAATCTACTACAAGTGGTCGCCACTGCCCATAGACTTTGGCGCTGTTAGATATATTAACCGTTTCTCATATCGCCAATGTGCAACCAACCTTAGGAATTAAGATACCCCCTTGTGCCTGTAGTTACACTGGCTAACTACCACCCTTCAAACCGGAACGCAACAATAGTGAGTATGGTTGTTTAGTGGTGAATTTCTGATGAATGTCTGGTATCTAGAGACGACACAATAAGAAATAACGTCATTAAACAGAAACGTTCGACAAAAAATCTAAATTTATTTCAAACACGAACACGTCCATAAAGAGGTCTATAAATTCCTGAAATTGAATTTCGCCGTCCATTTCAGATACCACAAGCCCCAATAAATCCTGAAACACGACATCTAACCTCCTTTTTTAATTGTTTGGTTTCAAATTGATCGTCCAATACACTTATGATGAATTTAAGTAAAATATTTTCCTTCAAGAATGATGTCATATCTTTAGATTTTTACTAGCATAATCACTAGAAAAATTCCGGTTCTTCTCTGGCCTGGGTGTTTCTCAGACTTGTGGTAAATTTGAGAATTGTCAGCATGTACATATGCTACACCGATGTTATAATATTAAGCTATGAGATTGGGTAGTAGAAAATTCTTCAGATTTTTGTAATATCAAGTTCAAAGTGTAAATAATGAACGACGTGAACTATGAACCCCAAATTTATCAAATATTTTTAAAACCATGCATAGATACGAAAAGTAAGGATAAGATTTTAGCATCAACTTTTTTGTCATTTTTATAAATCCTTCTTGACAAAATTCCACTTTTTCAATGGAAAAATGTAATTTTTTTTTTCGTTTTTTTTTAATATTAATAAATAGGCCACATTAGTCATCAGAAGATTATATAGCTGATAAAATAACGTGGAGTTAGTATGTATTGAATTCTGACCAGGATGTGTAAATAAATTTAATTGTATTTGATTGATATGACTGTGTAATTAAAATCATTAACAAATAACTACGAAGTATCTTGCAATAATTATAATCCTATAAAATGACTTAAAAGTGATTCAAAAATGCTCGTAAATGTATACTTGAATAAAGAATATTTTTGCATGTATGTATTTTCATACATACAAATGTTTTAAAGTTGTAAAATATATATAATGACTTATGTCTGATGAATTTCGAATCTTTTCTCTCGTAACTCGTACTAAATTTACTCGTACTAATTTTGAATAGAAAACGTTTCTCTTCACCGCAAAGAGATGGACAAATACAATTTAAACTCATGAAAATTCAAGTAAACAGTAAGTTCTAAATTCAAAAAAATACTAATCAACTTAAAAAATGTTTTAAAAATGTGTGGTATAATTTGCCGAAAAAGTTTTTTCTAGATAAAATAACATGTTATTTTCGCAGACCCTTGTGCGCGTGTTCCATTAGTCTACTTTGAAGGCATCTGCTTCTGACATTCACATTTCCTTGGCCACTATTAATGATATGTCAAAACTAACGAAATTTGGTTCAGTTCAACTTAGACACGTAGTAGTGGTTGTTTTTGTGATATAGATAGGCGAACCGGCACGGGCCACCCGATGGTAAGTGATCACCACAGCCCATAGACATTGGCGATGTAAGAAATATTAACCATATTTAGATGTTATATCCCTTGTACCTCTCGGCTTCCTCACTCGTCAAATCACAACACAATAATAGTAAATACTGTTATTAGGTGATATAATATCTGATGTGTAGGTGGCACCTAATCACACGGATTTGTTTTTTTTTTCAGATTCTAACTTCACTTTAAGTTAGTAAACATTTTATGTTAAGATTCTTTGAATACTTCTCCGAGTATTGCCGCTATATGTAATTTTAATCAAAGTAAGCAATTTATCGAAGTGTATACTAATACATAATATACATACCAAAAAACTCAAGGAATCTTGATATATAAATGACATAATATACCAGGGTCAATGCCCTGCTCGTATCATTGTATGACACCATTAAACGAAAACTAGAAAGAAACCATTTCTCAATAGGGAATGTAGAAAACGGACGTGGTCTCTTTACTGGAGCAAAAAAGTGCCTACGCGATGGAACAAATGAATGTAATCTACGCTACTTTCACATTGTCTCCAAATGGCTTGGAGTACCGACTCGTGACAGTTTCATTATTAACTGAGTTCAAAAAAATTCATTTGAATCGTATGTATGTATGTATATTTTTTCTTTTTATGATTGTGTGTATGTGTAGAGTCGCCAGTGTTTTTATCAAGCTATTTTTTTTTTATTTATAATAATTAGGTGCGTGTATATTATTACAAAAAATATTCTCGCCAAGCTTAACGGCGATCGTGTGTCTTTAGCGGAGATTTTATTTCGATCTAAATCGAGTTTGCCGGGTAGTTAGAGAATTTGAATCTTCACCTTGAATTGGAAGATTGTGGACTTAACCCCGGACCAGTTTTTTCTGTTTATCATTCTTTACGTGCAGACGGTATAATAAAATATCGTGGTTAAACCTAGATGTTTGGAGGACCATGGAGGAGCGTGGTGGAATATACTTTACGACTGTCATATAACAAATATTTGGCGTATAAGAGAGTAGACAAGGCCGTCTGAAACAAGACAAGCTTTACTGGTGGCAAGTACAAGGTGTACAAGCTACCCTCACATCAGATATTCTATCGCAAAACAGCAGTACTTGGTATTGTTGTGTTCCGGTTTGAGGGGTGAGTGAGCTAGTGTAATTACAGGCACAAGGGACATAACATCTTAGTTCCCAAGGTTGGTGGCGCATTGGTGAAGTAAGCGATGGTTAACATTTCTTACAATGCCAATGTCTATGGGCGTTGGTGACCACTTACCATCAGGTGGCCCATATGCTCGTCCGCCATCCTATTCTATAACAAAAAAGCTAGGTTCTCACGCGTTCATGACCAACCTACTTTACTACATTATCTCACATCTTAACTGTCTCGTTGGTCTAGTGGCTTGATGTAAGGCCGCAGAAGAGGTCCTGGGTTCAATTCCTAGGTCGGGCCAATAAAAAGTTATTGGGTTTTTCTGTCAGAAAATTCTCAATAGACGCTTGAAGTCTGGAAGTTCGAAGTGTGTACACTCCCGTGCCTGGGAAAGCACGTTAAGCCGTTGGTCCTGCGCCTGAACTCTTTCCGGTCGTGTCGGATTGCCGTCTCATCGAATTATGAGAGTTAGGGAATAGAGAGTGCTTGCGCACACTTGTGCACTATAATATCTCCTGCGTAGTTGGCTAATCTCTCTTGAGATTGGCCGCCGTGGCCGAAATCGGTCTGGAGGCCATCTCTAAGGAATACTTGGTCCAAGTCAGGATAGGTACGTATTAAGTGTCTTAAAAATCTACGGAGGTTTCGTGACGGTCCTCGAAATGTCTTTTTCTTAAAATTAATTTAATTACTTATATGAAAAAAAAACCTATATTGTTTTGTTTTATTTAAAAAACGTCTAAACTTTCAAAAGACGTATCTAAATATTTTTATTCAAACGTTACAGTTTTTATTTTTGGAATTTAGAAGTCGAGTCATTTGTAACATTTTTTCAATTTATTAGTATCGAAATAACCAATATACTGTATTGGCCGGAGGCTCATCAGGAGCCATCAATCACAGGCAGGTGTACGATCCGACGCATTACTATAAACTGTAGCTTGACCTATTTATCAAGGTTTTTTACGCTATTTTTATTGACCTGCAAAGGAGGCTTAATAGCCAATATTACCTACCAGGGATGATGTCCATAGTAATAACAAATCCATAATTATAACATTTTTATGTATATAATTCGTGGAAATGGTATAGAGTTACTTGTCGGTTCTTCTCGATAAAATCTATATTCCAAACCGGTAGTAGTTTTAATTTTATTTCAATCCTGTGACATGACGATTTCTGAATGCAATCATCGGAAATCATTAGATCGATAAGGTATTGAAGAAATTAAACGCAGATAAAGATATTATAGCATATGATGCGTTTGTACTTGCAATGTATTATATAATACGAGTATATTTTAGAAATGTTACAAAATAACAAATGCTATTGTTATGATCATATGTTATAATTCACTCAAAGTGCCACATAAACTTAATTTGTTAAAATTAAAATGCTAATAACGTGAAATACATACATATGTTAATCTAATCTAATAATCTCTAGGCAAGCGCGCTCGCGCTAGCTTATATATTTAAAAAAATGTCACATAAAACTGAAGAAAGATTTACGAAACACAATGAATAATGCCTTCATAAACAGAATATAATTATAATAATAATAACCTTAATCATACTTTTATAACAATTTAACGACTTTATAAACTTTGCTAAGTGACAGTTTATTGAAACACTGATTTATCTCTTTCTGTCATTATTGATTTGACATTAGAAGGAATAAGACACAGCAATGTTTAACTCATAAACAGCTTAAGAACGTTTATGAGTAAGGCCGTTAATAGTTTAAACATAAATTTAATAGCACTGAAGTGTCAGAATCACGACCATATTATTTATTTAGTTCGAACTGGTAAATGAAAAACATATGTTTATAGAATTGGATTAATTTTTTTTTTCAAAATTTATACAAAAGGTAGTGGTCGTGGTTTGTAATTATCATAATAGTATATTTTATTAAACACAAAGACAAAAAATTACGAACAAAAACACGTATCATGTAACACGAATAATGTTCTTTCCTAAAGTAGCTTGTATGAAAATGCATCTGCTTAAGTTAAGCTGCTTGTGGTAAGAATGCGTGAATCTTAACCCATGATAGCGGGTTAAAACTTGGGAAAGCCCCAGTGAATTTTCTTGTGACTTTTAAAGGAAAATATTGTGAGATTACCTACATCTATCAAATTTAATTCTGTACAATGTGTATCCAACTCGCATTCAAGCTACGGAATGGTAGAATTTCCAAAGCCCTCTCTTCAAGAAGACAGCCCCAACAGAAGATTAACAGGTAGGTTTTGTACTATATGTAATAATAGCCAGCAAATACAGTCTGACGATGATGATGATAATAAAGATAATGAAAAATTATAATATTTCCAAGTTTGTAGCTCTTTATTCATTATCTTTTATATAAGTAATTACAAGTAATTTACAAAAATACTAATCTTAAAGACTTAGAAATATTGTAAATGATGATTTTATTCTCATAAAATCATAGCTGTATTAAAAAAACCTTTTAAGACGTCTTATATTATGATACTCTATATAAGATCAGTTTTTAGAAAACGTATAAATTGAAGTCGATAAATTTTTATTTCTATAAATAATTTATGAGAAACACATCACACGTAGCAATAAAAGTTATTGGCTGTAAATGTCGAACAGAATTAAATGTATTTTCACAAGAATAGTGTGATGCATTATTTATACTGTGTTTTTTTTCTTCGTGTATTATTGGGAAATTGTGAAAATGTAACTGAGAAAAACAAATATGAAAATATAAATTATGTGGCAGAAGCACTAGTTAATTTATTCGGAATGGACGAAGATAATATACGAATCAGAGATTTAAGAGATAAACTAACAAAGATAGACAAATTTGTTGTCGATAATGATAAATTAGCAGATTTTCTAATGAATGAAACAGCAAGTAGTAATTTAAATGAAACGACCTTTTTCACTGCTTTAAATGAAACTGATCATTTTAAATTTCTATCGGAAAATGAATCAAAGAACTTATATCTGAAATTAAAAGAAAAAATGAATAGAGATGACATTCTTGATATTCTAAAAGAACATAATAAACGCGGTGGCATTTCTAAATCTGCAAGAAAAATGATGAAAAGTAATTTAATTGGAAAAATCGATGTCGGTGATGCAATGGTTGATACTGTTGTTGATAAATTAATAGCGGAAGTTCCTTCAGATAAACATAAGTTTAATTATACAAAGGAAGATAACAAATACTGGGGTAATAAGATAGAATTGGATATAATATGTAATATCAAAATCGGCTTACAGTACAGTACAGTAACAGCCTGTAAATGTCCCACTGCTGGGCTAAGGCCTCCTCTCCCTTTTTTGAGGAGAAGGTTTGGAGCTTATTCCACCACGCTGCTCCAGTGCGGGTTGGTAGAATACACATGTGGCAGAATTTCGATGAAATTAGACACATGCAGGTTTCCTCACGATGTTTTCCTTCACCGAAAAGCACGAGATGAATTATAAACAGAAATTAAGCACATGTAAATTCAGAGGTGCTTGCCCGGGTTTGAACCCACGTTCATCGGTTAAGATTCACGCGTTCTTACCACTGGGCCATCTCGACTTCGAAATCGGCTTAATTTTATATAAAGTTACTATGTTATTTAATTGGTGAAAGACAAAAAATCATACATCATTGCGATTCAATGCAAGTCGTCCAATCGAAACATATAATTATCAATAATCCTAAAATGTATACGCCTAGCAATAAAAATCATGCAGGCGAATTAAAATAACGAATATTTATATAAAATATAATATACAAAAAAGGCAACACGTCTGTGAGATATGATTAGGAAAAAGTGGTTAAGGGAATAACTCCTCAGTAGAATTCTCTGACCCGGTGATAGCTCATAAATATTTGATTTTAGTTTTTCATCTAGTATATTTTGCTTTAAATAGACTGTTAGATATACTTTTATATTTACAAGATTCTGTAGTATGGATATATACTATACACGATGTTACACGAAAAACAGAAACAATTATCTTAGCGTGACCTTAATAAAGTGTTTATTTGCACTAAATTGTACATTGTATGTCAATTAGATCCACAAAGTGAATTGGAAGACCTAGAGCAGTTTCATCGACATGACGGTCGTAGAATTTTTAAAGGTGAAAGAACTACTATCAGATATTACCCCTTCATGGTATCTGTTCATGTAATGGGCAGGTTTTGGTGCGGAGGTGTGATTTATTGGCACGATATCGTCCTTACTTCAGCTGCTTGCTTACAACTGTAAATATAAACATACTTTCATATAATTTGTTCTAAGTTTTATTATTAAAAATATGTTTATTTTAGTTTTATTTTTATTTTTTAAATACGACTCATGGAGTACACATCCAATTATACCAGTACTGGCATCAGGAGACCTTGGTCTTCCATATTACTTCAAACATTTATATAGAAATAATTTTTTCATTGCACTAGTATACAATAATATTTAGGGGTGATTTATATCATACAATAGAATATCTACAATTCTTGTTTACATTATTACTTCTGCTTTCATCTATAAAAATATTTATAATTCAAGCAAGTTACTCATTTCCTCAAATATAAACAGTTTTATAGACTTGAACAGACAATACCGAGAACCGTTAAGGAATAAGCCTTTGTTATAAATGGCGATAAAATATTCCTTCATGTATACATGTACTGGTTACTAATTATTTATTAATTTACAGCATGCACAACAATAGGCTATTTCGCGAGAATCCAAGTGTATTAAGAGTAAGGGTAGGGAGTAATCACAGCAGAATTGGAGGTGAAATGATTGAAGCTCTTGAGGTATTGTCATAAAATATATACTAGTTGGTTTCTGCGTTTTGACTGCGGTAATTTAGCTTGAAGTATATGTCGCAGGTATATTCAAAGCCGTTATAGTTCAGTTTCTTTCATACAATTAAACGGTCCGGTTTTAGTGTCATTGTAATGTCACGGGGTTATTATAGTGAAATTATAACAAATCTAGGTATATTTTGAGTGAAGTTGGCTGTGGGAGACGTCGAGCGTTCTGATTGGTCAATTATTTCCCATTCGCCATTTGCAAAACAATAACAGTAAATATTGACTTCACGGCTTTATGATATACCTGCGTATATATACCAACTTACTGTTTAAATTTATTCATAGATACTGTTTCCATTGTACTTAATAAGTCAAATTCTGATTAAACATAATATGCCTAATGTATTTATAAACAATATTTATAACGTACTATTTACACATTTAAAGCCGAGATGGCCCAGTGGTAAGAACGCGTGAATCTTAACCGATGATCGTGGGTTCAAACCCGGGCAAGCACCACTGAATTTTCATGTGCTTAATTAAAATTATGATTCATCTCGTGCTTTACGGTGAAGGAAAACATCGTGAGGAAACCTGCATGTGTCTAATTTCACTGAAATTCTGCCACATGTGAATTCTACCAACCCGCATTGGAGCAGCGTGGTGGAATAAGCTCCAAACCTTCTCCTCAAAAAGAGGAGAGGAGGCCTTTAGCCCAGCAGTGGGACATTCACAGGCTGTTACGGATGTTACGGATTTACACATTTTAAAAGTTTTTATGTTCCCAAATAATTTTTTTATGTCCTTTCTATTCTTTTATATTATTGTTTCTGCACTTTTTTTATTTGCTTTATTTTAAATAGTCTCAGAAATCTAAAAAGACAAACAGTTTTATAGCTTTACAAGTTGTAAGATATATATATATATATATATATATATATATATATATATTGTTAGCGGTCACTGCCCCACCAGAATAATCGACGTTGTCGAGTATGTTATGTACATTGCAACAGCAAGTTATATTGTCACTTCGCTCTTATCGCTCGACTCGTTTGGACGTCTGCCGTATAATTTTGTAACCGATATTTTTAAAATATACATTTAGTTATTGCTTGGTGAATAGCGTATTTTTTTTTCTAAAAATTTTAATTAATCAAAGTATAAATATATATATATTTCGAATGGACTTGAGCGTATATCAGTATTTGAGTCTAGATTACATTTTCATGCCAATCGATATCTCATTTACATATAATTTTCTTCTCGCAGGTGTATTTCCATCCAGCCTATAATCCACGTACCCTCAATAACAACATCGCCATCATTAGACTTCGACGTCATCTGTTTTTCACCTATCACCGAATCCCAAAGATCATTAACATCTCATATAATGCTGATGGACTAGCTCCGACTTCTGAAGTCCTGGTACTTGGATGGGGTGTTAGTAAGGTAAGAGTATAAAGTTAAGATATCCAGGAACTAAGATGTTAGGTATAAAACTGTACTAGCTCAAATTGTTGCTATTTGGCTGAAAAATGCTTATTCAAATGGTGACCAACTAGACCTGCAGAATCGTATCACCGGTATAAGCCCCCCTAAATCCTAAATAAACATACTATAACAAGAATAATATTAATCTCAAATAGAGAATAAACTTCTAGTAAAATTATTTGCTTTTAGATGTCACAAATGTTGTCATACGAACCAATATTCCTAAATAGAAAATTTCTACCAATCTATCCGAATGTATTTTGCAAAGAAGTTTACGGAGAGTAAGTATCTCTTTCAAACGTGCCTTATTTTTCATCCAATACTAGCTTCTGGTCGAAGGTTTGTTATATATAACTTATATATTTTCAAATATTTACTATAGACAGTTAAAAATCGTGAGAATTCTATACATTGATTGATAGAAGAGCCGAGATGTCCTACTGGTTAGAACGCGTGAATCTTAGCCGATGATCGTGGGTTCAAATCCGGGAGGGCACCACTTAAAATTCATGTGCATTATTTGTGTTTATAATTCATCTCGTTCTTGACGGTGAAGGAAAACATCGTGAGGAAACCTGCGCGTGTCTAATTTCATTGAAATTCTGCCACATGTGAATACTACCAACCCGCATTGGAGCAGGGTGGTGGAATAGGCTCCAAACCTTCTCCTCAAAATAGAGAGAAGGCTTTAGCTCAGCAGGAACAATAACAGGCTGGTTGATCGAAAGTTGTCAATATATAATTCATTTGAAAAAGAGTAACCACCGAACTTCGTGTCGGTTCTTCTCGGAAGAATCTATTTTTCAAACCATTGGGTAGGTTTACATTAAATTTGCTTTAATCCTATAACATGACGATTCAAAAGTACATAAGAACATATATTTCAAATTATAGGTCTACTTGAATAACGAATACATTTATTGACTTGATTTGATTTAAACAAATAAAGGTTCACTATCAGAATATAAAACACAGATAGAATATACAAGTGTATAAAGTTCTATTGCAAATAAAATGCGCAACACAGTAAACTTAAATATTGTAATGAAATATTGTTTTTTTTTTGTGATATGCATTATATTGTATAACTACGTGTAAATAACACCAATAAAATATTTAGTGTTACTTTTAATGAAGTAAAATTTAATTTGAACTTGGATGAAAATTTTGTACTTATTTATGTCACCGATGGTTATATTATTATTTTTATTTTTACTGGTGGTAGGGCTTTGTGCAAGCTCGTCTGGGTAGGTACCACCCACTCATCAGATATTCTACCGCAAAACAGCAATACTTGGTATTGTTGTGTTCCGGTTTGAAGGGTGAGTGAGCCAGTGTAATTACAGGCACAAGGGACATAAAATCTTAGTTCCCAAGGTTGGTGGCGCATTGGATATGTAAGCGATGGTTGACATTTCTTACAATGCTAATGTCTAAGAGCGTTGGTGACCACTTACCATCAGGTGGCCCATATGCTCGTCCGCCTTCCTATACTATAATAAAAAAAAAAAAAAAAAATTTGTTTTATAAATTAAAAATTTTGTTGAAATCAATTATATGAAAAATATTTTCTTTCAGCAAATTCATTTCGAAAACTATGTTCTGCGCCGGTACCTTCACAACCGGCGAAGGAGCTTGTGACGTAAGAATTAAATTCGTATGACACGAGAAACACTGGATTACACAAAACCTCCAGGCCAGTGGCCGAACAAATGTGTAGTCTATTTATTTATTTTATTTATTAATCCTTTATTGCACACAATTTGCAAACATTTAATATTATATAATAACAAGCAGAACATATAATATGCAAAGGCGGCTTTATCACTCATAGTGATCTCTTCCAGGCCTCTTTATACTTAAAATTTATTGCGCTTAATACAAATATGTAATATACCAACATACAAACATATAAACTTATATAAGAAATAAATAACCACATACATATAAATACAACATGCTATAGTTATATTGAAAATAATAATCTATCATCACTATCATATTAATGCTTATAATTAAAGTAATTGATAAGCGTAGTCTAACTTCAAAAGAGTGTTCTGAAGAATATTCTTAAAAAAAGTTAATTTGCATTAAAACTCCCTCAAAATTTTACCCCCAAACTGTAAAATAGTGTTCATTCAAATATACTTTTATATAGTATAAATAACTACATAATGTACATTCAGCATGACGCTGGTGGTCCAGCAGTGATGGCTGGTAAGCTTGTTGGGATCATATCCTTTGGACCATCAGTGTGCGGGTATCCAAATGCACCAACGGTGTTCACACTCGTCGGTGCTTACGCCGACTGGATTGAAACTGTCAATGAAACCGTGAGTATGAAATATTTATAAATTCAAACAAATTATTAAAAGTAAAATTGGCAATAGTCACAGCCTTAAAATGTTCATGTCCAAAGTGGATATATTAAATGTGACTGACATTGCCGAGTGTCAAAATACCTACTTAAAACCAGTGATACTCTCTCTCTCTGTCATAAAGGGACATTACCACCAAGTGTGAGATGAATTATCACAGTAATATATTATATATTTAAAACAATAAATCAAAGAAACAGATAAATTTTCAACTTAACTATCAACTCTAAACAATCTCTTAAAACATTACAAAATGCATTTATGGCATTTTTTTACAAAGCAATAAATCCCTTGTATAGTGGTCATGAATTTATTTAAGATCTATGCACATAAAGAGATATAGAGACACGTTGATGCGAGTCAATAACTCTTAAGGTGATAGAAATTCAAATCTTTCAATTACATCGTTATCAAGATTGGAACGCAGACGCGCGATAAATACTATTAAGCTTAGGATTTCGGACTGAAATTGGATTGATGACTAAACATTTTAGGAAATGTATTTATTTCATATTATCTGTATATCTAGAGTATCTGTAAATAAAAACCATATAATACTATTATATAAGTAGCGCAGCTTCACAGATTCACGCGTCTTAACGATATTTAAATATTGACGTGACAAGTGTCAATTTCTCATTTATTATTTGATAATTCAAACTCAGTGCTCTTAAGTACTTGCACCTTGTTTCATACAAGCTTATTTAACTTGCATATAATAATGAACGAGAGAGAGAAAGAGAGTAGAGATAGTAGTAATAGTAGAATAGTAGAAAAATTCAAAATTTACATATTTACATACGAATAATCAGAATGCAAATTAGATAAATTGATTGACTGATAAATCAAAATTTCAAAACAAGTAAATTATGGATGCAAAGTAAGAAAATTTTATAAATTTTTGATTGACTGAACTTACTTTTTTAGATGCCGGGATACTACCGCGGTAGGAAACGAACAACAACAGCAAGCCCCTTCAGATACTATTCTGATTTCAAACCAAAGAAGATCATAATACCAGAATTACCTGACTTGAAGACCGATCCACCTCAAACTCCTAGTGAAGATAGAACAACAACACCATCTACATCAAGGAAGAGGAAGAAGTTGAAGAGAGCTGATAACTCTGATATTGATGGTTTTAGCATTGATTTGAAATAAATATACCCAAATTAAATGTCATCTGCAGATGCAGTGAAACTTTTTTCAACGGAATGAACCATGGTTGATACAGTAAAATAAATTTATCTAAAAATAAATTGCATTCATAATTTTAGACAATGTTGCTGCGATAGTAATAATTTTATATAGTATTCCAGAAAAGATTTAAAGCTGACTCTTTTTTTCTCTCTCTCTCTCTGACCACCACGTTGCTCTTGAACGGCTTTTTGAATATACACGTAGCATAATATCATCTGATATGTCTAGATTTCCTCACGCTATTTGCTATCATCGAAAATCACGAGATATATACAAATTAGGCATACTTAAACTCAGTATTAAAATTGACCTTTTGGAACCACTAATCTATATTGGCCACGTAAGACGTCTTAACTATTATATCGATATTTTTTTACATTTTTCTTATCACGATTTCTGTATTTCCCCCCATTTGCAGTGACTTTTACCTCAACATATTACGATTCAACCAGCTGGTAGTTGTTTATGAATATACAATTATCCTTTGTGAATTCACATTAGACATTCATAAGCCTCTTTCCCCTCCAGCGAAGCGTCAGCGCTCGTGCTACAAATGGTTCCACAACATTACCGCAAAAGATTAATTGCTTTTTAAATCTTTAAATCTTGTCTATCTTCGTTTTCGAATTAAAACGGCATTAGAATACTACTAGCTACAGTCCATATTTTACCGGTGGTAGGTCTGTGCGTTTTCAGACCCAAAAGAGTACCACCCACTTAGCAGAAATAATAAAATTTTAAAGTGGCAACGTCTAACGGCAGCGGTGACCACTTACTATCGTGGTTTATGTGCCCTATGTACCTTTGTAACTAATGTACCTTTTTATTAAATAAAGAAATACTGTTTTTTAACTTAATGAATAATATTATAAGCCATGATGATAAACTCATTCTGTTTTGAACTTGTCACTGATAAATTCTATCAATTGAATTTAAGAGAGCTATTTAACTGGTTCATGTTGTTCTCGCAAGATGAATCGTGTATACTTAGCGGTGGAACAGCCATTAAACACAGACATACATTTACTATTATGTTAAGTACATTTTCATGCCACGTGTCTTAAATGGGAGTTTCTTAGGCATTTTTGCGTTAAGCAACAGTGGTTGCGAAATAAAGGGTCTACGTATCCCTCTATAACTTTGGTTACTATTGGTTGAGATAGGAAGTTAACTTATTTGTAATTAGACTTCTATAGAAAATGAATGTTAATTCTATATTTATATATAAAAGCGAAAGTAACTGTCTGTCTGTTATGCTTTCACGACTAAACCACTGAACCGATTTTAATAAAATTTTATGTCAAGCAAGCTTGAACCTTGAAAAAGTTAAAAAAAATTCTACTTTTTATAGCTAATAACTGCCTACTTCCCGGGCGAAGTCGAGGGCCAAAGCCAGTATTTTTATATATATAATTCTTCTGCATGTGTATATGTTCAATTTGATGATTTTATTTGTGTGTTTGAATGGGATAACCCTAGACGGCTTAGCTTTAGGAAGTGGCACAGAAATCGGGTACCAGATATTTTTTCTATAAAAAAATAATAATAATAAAAAAGTAATGTTCTTACTTCTAACGCACGAAGTCGGGACGGAAGCTAGTGCTATATTATAGTAGTATATTTTTAATAACTTAGTTATTTAGTAATTACTTCTTTGTAAAGCTTAAGTAAATTCCATTTGGCATAGTTGAAGTTTATACAGCTAATACTATAAAAGCAAATATAACTAAACTAAGAAATTACGATGCCTTGCTACGCCATTATAAAACATTAAAACTAACTCATCGCAGAGATATTGCAGAACTTTGTTTTTTACATAAAATTATGGCAGGAGATATAGTGTACGATAATTTTTCAAGAATTAAACATAAGTGACTCCTAGGCTTAATTCAAGAGTAATTAATGCACAAAGTTTTAAATGTAAGTTCTCGAGAACGAATTTAGGTTTAAATTCCCCACTGAACAGAGCTGGAAAATGGTACAATAATTTACAAAAAAACAATTGATTTTCATATATTTTTATAAATTTTTAAAGTGCTCTAAGGCTCTATCTAAGGCTAATAATAATCTCTTATATTTACATATTATTTTTAGTTAAGAAATTGAAGATTTTAATTTAATTTAATTTATTTTTTTGTTTATAGATTTAAATTTACATTATGATACTATTCACTAATTTATGTTTATATTATTTTGTTATTTCAGTTAAAGATGTTTTTTTTTTGTTTTTTGAATGTTAAGTTAGCCTATCATTCTTATATATTTTGTTACAATATTTTTATACATGCAATAAGGCAATGCTTTTTAATATATAAATTTGGCATCCTATTTGATAAAACAAAAGACCTCTATTATAGGAATTAATGAATTACTTTATGAAATTTAATTACAACTATGTACTATGTACATATATTAATAAAATAAACACATTAATATAAGAAGACATGAGTAAAGAGCTTTTCATAACTATATTGGGGTTAGTAAGTATATAAAAACCAAGTCAGAACTTAAATTTAAGTGAATCCTGTATTTTTTCCGTTATGTAAAAAGTACTTTAAATTTTTATTTATTTCGTTTAAATAAATTAAATATACGAATAGTATCATTAATCGATTCGAACACCCATATCGTAACAGAATGTGAATGTCCCACTGCTGGGATAAAGGCCTCCTCTCCCTTTTTGAGGAGAAGATTTGGAGCTTATTCCACCACGTTGCTCTAGTGCGGGTTGGTGGAATACACATGTGGCCGAATTTCAGTGAAATTATGCACATACAGGTTTCCTTTCGATGTTTTCCTTTGCAAAGCACGAGATGAATTATATACATGAAAATTCAGTGATGCTTGCCCGGGTTTGAACCTACGATCATCGGTTAAGATTCACGCGTTCTTACCACTGGACCATCTCGGCTTAATCCATTGTGATAATATAATACATAGCTATACATAGTAAGTAAATCCTCTAGAACCCTAATGATTGCAACAGAACAGGCTCTGACTTTAACGGCGTCTTTGGGGAATTTAGCAGTCTGTCTCTGGGATCTATTATAGCACTGAATTATTTATTTTATAATAATAAATATATGTCGTAAAGTAAAGTAACAGTTATTAAGTGTTCCGCTGGGAAAATGTGTAGTCTCGTTTTTCTTTTTGTTTTAAGGCAAAGTTTTGGTTAAACGTGTGTTATAATAACCAATTAAATAGACGAAAATTCAGTAATGCTCGAACAGTTTTGAACCTGCAATTTTCGGTTAATAATTTACGTTTTCTATCCACTGATCCATATCAGCTCTTGTCTCTTATGTTTTATAAGTAAAGTTTTAAATCTCATTAATGAATAAACAGGTAAGTATATAGTATTCCTATTTAACATGTTAAAGTCGGGCATTCGTCAACATGTTTCTGCAAAGCTACGGTTTCCAATACCTACGCTCGCGTTGTTGATTGCTGTAGTGTTCTGCAAGAAAAAACTCGAAACTTACCGTAGAATAAGATCATAAACTGTCATAAATCGATATGCGACTTTGACTGTAATAATTATAACGTTTAAAGGATATACGTATCAAAATAGCGTATCAACGTAAGTCGGCTATCAATATTAAAATATCTTTTTTGGTTCTGATATTAGTATTAATTTAAAAAAATATATAAAGTGAACAAACTTATTTGGGGGTTGATTTTAAATTTACCGAATTATGATAATATACCGAATGCGTGTAGCAGTTCAATTAAGAAATTTATAATTTGATCTCTATATTTTCAATTTGTTTTCACTTATAGGAATATGCTTATAATATATATCATCACTATGCAAATGAAATCGTGGTTACATTTCGCGAATAAATAAACAAATACATTGCAACTACAATTGATTAATTTATCTATATGTCCAACATGGACGTGATCGTTATGACATTCCATTAGTGTACATATTGACTATTTTTAGACGATAAATTGAATTACTCGTAAAACAATTTCACAACCGAAACACAACCACTCTACTTAAGTAACTCTGATTAAGTTGCAAACTAGAATCAGCGGTTAATTATCAACCGACATCGCTACAAAGTTGCAGCAGCTGAGTCAGAACTATAGTTAATAAAATGGAGTAACTGAATACGGAATTCTCTCAGCGGACATTTTACTTATCATTGTTTACAAACGCTACAATATGATTTTGGTACAAGTTGTGAATTTCATAATTATTTCAAGGTTTGACTGTTTTGAAATTTTGGAATTCCAAATTCACTGGTCTGTTTCTGCGACCGTTACTGAAAACTCCATTATTTGTTGAAATGACCATAAAATTTAAACACAGCGTTCTTTTTAATCTAAAATAGGTACGTTTGATTGTTAACGGTGGCTAATATCCAGGAGAACAACCTACTATACTGATGCTATTATTTCCTTACTCTCGTTATCTGATGAAATTGACAGTATCCTCCAGACTGATTTCGGCCGATACTCCGATGGGACGGCAATCTGACACGACCAGAAAGAGTTCAGGCTCCGGGCTGCTATTGAGAATTTCCGACAGTAAAACTCAATAACTTTTTATTGACCCGACCTGGGATTCGAACCCAGGACCCCCGGGTCTGCGGCCTTACATGTAGCAACTAGACCAACAAGGCAGTTGGATATAATGTCATCTCATAGAATAGAGGTTGCCTCAAAATTAACAGTGTAATTTTGAAGCAACATCTTTTGTTTTAAAAGAAAAATATTTTTAACAAAAATTCAACGTTCAAAGGGGCAATGAAAATTGTTACCAACAAAATAAGTGCTTTATTTTCTTAGAAACACTTTAATAAAGCAAGCTGAGCTGGGAAAGGCAACAGTCGACGGTTGTTGTGTGTGTGCATTCCCAATATAAAATTGTTCTCGTGCCCGATAGCTGGTCTTCTATCCTCTTTAGGTACATGTAAGTGATATAGTCAAACATCATATCATTCATACGTAAAAAACGACCATTAAAAATTTTACAACGTAATAAATTTTGTTAAATTAGTGGATAAAATACATGTTTTGCATTCATAAATATACTGTCGTAAACCTGCACGAAGCAAATCAAGCGTCACATATAAATATACGAGATATAATCGCTTCGAACCGGAAAGAACCAGAACGAACCGGATTTAACCGGTTACGGGCGGTTAGAGTACGCCGTGTACCGGCTTTCACGTGGAAGATAAAGTTAAAATACGAGCTCTTCGGATAAGATTTTTCCTTTTACTTGATTCATTGTTTGGTGTAACAGACAATTTATATATAGCTTCAACGTGATAAGAAACGTTCTACCAATAGAAAGACATATAATAATTTTAACGCGGGACAACTTAAAAATACTTTCATGCATCCGTTTTATAATGGATTTATAATCTTATTTAATCTTTCACTTAAAACTTATTTAAGAACTGACAAAAAATAATTTATACATTTAAACTGCAACCAATCGTAAAATCATACGAGATATGAGTATATGTAAATACATAATTACACAAAACATCTAGTAAACTTTTTTTTATAACAGTAGAGTAACAGTAAACCACTGTCCATAGACTTTGACGCTATAAGAAATATTAACCGCTCATTAACTCTTAAATGCGTCACCCTGGTAACTCAAAAAATAAATCTGTTGTGCTTGTCATAAGATTGGTTACTACTAGATATTAAAAAGCTTGGAAAAATCTGCTATTAAAAACATAAGTTATTAATGAATATATAAATGTCGTATCGTAACCATATCGTTGGCTGTAAATATCCTTTAGTAAACAAGCGTTTATGTACGAATCGTAAAAACGTAACAATTTCAAGCGATATGAGCGTATAGGGCTTAATGGTCACTTTTTTATTATACTGTATTTTCATTATTACGGGTACAGTGCGCTGCAACTTATACTTTAACAGGTAACATATATACTCGTTAATAACTAAGAGTAACAGCCTGTTAATGTCCCACTGCTGGGCTGAGGTCTACTCTTCCTTTTGAGAAGAAGGTTTGGAGCTTATTCCATCACGCTGCTCCAATGCGGGTTGGTAGAATACACATGTGGCAGAATTTCAATGAAATCAGACACATGTAGGTTTCCTCACGATGTTTTCCTTCACCGTCAAGCACGAGATGCATGATAAACACAAATTGAGGACATGAAAATTTAGTAATGAAAAAACTAATGTTATAATAAAAAAAACTTGTTTTTATTCTAAATTTATTTTAGACAGGCAAACGAGATTTGGGGATTTGAGAGAAGTTTGGGGTGGGAGTGAGATGGGTGACCTTCAGTAAATATACTGCTTGACAAATGTTTTCTCTTCTATTGTGGATAAACTTGGAGCTCATCCCATCACGTTCTAGTTCGAGCAAATACATATCACAATGTCATTCGACACCTGTAGGTTTCCTTACGATATTTTTCTTGATTAATAAGCATGGAGGTTAATACTGCAAAAATTTACGTTTTCTATCAAATTGTCATATCTTAGCTCTCTTACTGATTTTTTCTACATTCAACTTGTAATAAATCTAGTTATTTTTAAGAAGTTTGAGGAACCGGCAAAATAAATTTTAGGTGTTTATCGTATTCATTTTCTTGACAATATTATTTTCTTCTATTTTATTCAAAGGCGCCTGAAATCGATGGTTTTTTTAACAAAAACAAAAACGCGTTGAAGCATTGAGCCGATCAAGATTACAATATAATGAGCCTGATGCTTCTTTCGTAAGCCAGCCTGTCCGGGATTTCTTTTATTTCTTTGATAAAATGGATCTTCGTTTAGCATTAGGCTCACTGAGGCGACTATTTATACATTAAATTGGACTGGATTTATATATTTATTTAAATGTATTATATTAAGGTGGTAAATTTTCTGCCTGATCATAAAGCCATTATCAGGCAAATAATTTGTGTCAAAGCTCAAAATATATGATAAAGATAAGAGAAATTTGTAACATTCTAATAAAATAATAATTGTTACATAAAATAAAAATACTAATATACATCAAATTACTATAAACGAATTAGTATTTTTTGATTTTTGATTGAGAAATGGTATTACTCAAGTCTGTGAACAAACACAGGTGCACTCTCTATTCCCTCTCTCATAATCCGATGGGACGGAACTATCTGACGGATCGTAAAGGCTACGGGATCGTGTTAATAAAAACCTGCCGTACTGTGCTACGCTTCAATCTTCAAGGGGCAAAGGTAATGCCACCCCTTGCTGCTGCTCTCAGAACCGTCTGAGATAGGTCCCAAGCCTGCCATAATACTGTACGTAGCCTTATCTCGATGTACATAATATACAAACCGGTATAAGTAAATTTAATAAAGAGCCTGTAAAGGCCCTCACCTGGGCCTCCTCTCCTTATGAGGAAAAGATTTGTAGCTCATTCCACCACAGCCCCGTGTCGCAGAATTTCTGTGATATTAGACTTTTTTTATCATCATCAGTTTTTTTATAGAATAGGAGGGCGGACGTTCATATGGGCCACCTGATGGTAAGTGGTCATAGACATTGGCATTGAAAGAAATGTTAACCATCGCTTACATCGCCAATGCGCCAACAACTTAGGGAAGTAAGATGTTATGTCCCTTGTGCCTGTACAAGTTACATTATGTTGCAATGGTTCACTCACCCTTTAAACCGGAACACAACAATACCAAGTACTGCTGTTTTGCGGTAGAATATCTGATGAGTGGGTGGTACCCACCTAGACGAGCTGGCACAAAGCCCTACCACCAGTTACGATTGACAATAAGCGATACAAGCCCCCATTACACTTTGAATACATAAAATAATTGTACACGAAATTATTTACCGTTATAATCATTCAACAAATATAATATTCGTGTTACAATAATGTATCGTAAGTATAAATTCAGATATCACATTTTTTCACACCAACTTTGCTTTATTATCGTTAAGGATAGACCGCACTGCAAAAAATGCGCGGTTTTGTCACTGACACTAACAACTTAGTGGCATTGACACTAACAAAATGTTTTATTAATTTTTCAAGCGTTATTAGCGCACTGGTTAGTAACTGGGTGGCCTCGCTATGTAATAGGCGCCGATTCGATCCTGACCTTTTGTATTATTGACATCCCAACTCCTCACACAAGCTGGACGCTTAATTGGAAAGGTAAATAGAATTTGTTATTGCTTAAAAACAGGCATTTAAAAAAACAAAAACATAACAATATACAGTGTGGATTGAAATCTTGGAAATAAAAATCGCAAGGTGTTATTTCGCAGTGCATCCTAAGCCTTATATCCCTTTGTCACTCCACTCCACATTCGAATAAATTAGTACGACTCGTCTACGAAAGTATGACAGTGAAAAATCATGATCGGAATCGGGTAAAACGTTTTTTGTGTAATGATTGTGAGACATTTACAAAAATAAGTTTCACTTCTGCAACACATATAGTTACACGAGTAGTCTGAATCTGAAGAATAGATGTTTTTAATTATTTTAAATATACACAGCAGTTGTCGCCCGTTCATCCGCGTGTGTGATGGTTTGTGGTATGAGATATACTATGTGCCGCTGACAACGTGAATACAAAATGTCATGATAATGAGTAGTTAAAACGTGAAATTCACTTTTATAATGTTAGTAAAAAATTCAGTTTTCAATTTCATCGTGTGCACCGTTTTCATTTTACATTAGCGTCATCACTCTTTGCGTTATTTTAAGGATGTGATGATCTTACAAATATATTTTGATGTATTTGTGCTATTTTTGGGATTCCGTAAATTCGATGAAAAAAATGAAACAATCATAAATGTAACATTAATGTCGATTTTCGATAAAATAGTTGGATGTTACTAAGAGTATAAAGTTCCAATGAATGAATAAATAAATAATAATCTTTATTCGTCATAAACATGGACGTAGATAATAATTATGGTCATATAACAACAATATTACAACTTATTATAATTTATAAGTCTCAATACAGGATGCATAGTATAAACAAAAGATGGTTTCACGGTATCTATCTATTGATGATGTCCTCCGGATCGATTTCTGTCATGGTGGCTAATCTCAAGAGATTAACCAACCGAGAATTTCCTTCTATATACCATTATATATTTTTTTGACTGCCTCGTTCGCTTAGTGGCTAGATGTAAGGCCGACCCCAATATCATGGGTTCAAATTCCGGGTCAGACCGATAAAAAATTTGAAAGTTAAAAAGTTTTTGCGTGTTTTTCTCTCGAAGATTCTTAGTAGCAGCATGGAGTTTGGAAGTTGGAAGTATGTATACTCCTGTGCCTCGGAAAGCACGTGAAGACGTTGGTCCTGCAACTGAATTCTTTCCGACCCATAGGAGTATGAAAGCGAGGTAAAGAAGATAGCGCACTTTAGTTTGTGCACTAAAACACTGTGTAACATGTGCGCTGTGGCCGATATTCGCTCAAATATAAATCAATTAACTTCAGAATTCTTGATACACTATTGAAAAAAAACATATACCTTTCTTTTTATATATTTCAAAGCTATTAAAATGCTCAAGGTTCACTGTCTAAGTGAAGTTGCATCTTAAAGACGTAACGTCATCCGAGGACTTTTCAAAAGTTACTCCGGCCAATAATGGAATTACTTTGAAACTTCACGACACTTTTAAACACGATGAGACGAGAACGAACTCCCAAGACTTGTATGAAAATTAATTTTTATATTAGGTCCTTACATATGAAATTGGCGTTTTGTACGGGAGATATATAAAGTCAATTTTTTTTGTAAAATATATTTAATTAATCAAAGTATGCACCGTTGTTATCTATGCATTTTTGCCATCTCATAGGTAGTTCCTCATAGGTACTTCTCATTGATCTCTTTACTAAAAAAACCATGGGTGCGAGAATCAATAAATTCTGAAAAAAATGAGGAAAAAACAAATGAATGACTGTTTTCAAAACTCAAATGTACCAGCTATATGAATTTATAAATTTGAATTTGGAATTCTTAACCAAAGAGGAGATATTTTAGATCAAAGTGGTCAGTACGTCAAAACGCTAATTTCATATGTAAGGACCTAATATATACAGGCTCACCGAAGAGAAAGAGACTACCACCGCCTAGGTTTCTATGTAAGTTGTCTTGTTTGTTTTTTTTAAAATCACTGTTGCGTTGTTGCAAAATTATTATTAAGAAACGAGTTACTCGGTTAACGAATTACATTTTGTATCGAATTTTACCATATCTCTTTATTATTTAAATTACATAAAAACCCACTAACTAATTATAAATGAAATAGAGTCAAAACAGAGTTATATTAAATATATAATTTACATTTACAAATACAAAATTGACATATTTATACAGATAATAATAATAATAATAATGTCCTCCAGAGCAATTTCGGCCACGGCGGCCAATCTCAGGAGAGATTAGCTAACTACGCAGGAGATATTATAGTGCACAAATGCGTGCGCAAACACATTCCCTTACTCTCATAATCCGATAGGACGGCAAACCGACAAGACCGGAAAGAGTTCAGGAGCAGGACCAACGGCATTACGTGCTTTCCGAGGCACGGGAGTGTACACACTTCCAACTTCCAAACTCCGGGCTGCTACTGAGAATTTTCTGACAAAAAACCCAATAACTTTTTATTGGCCCGACCTGGGAATTGAAACCAGGACCTCCAGGTCTATGGCCTTTCATTTAAATAGGAACCTACTAATTATAAATCACACAGATGCAAAAGAGACTGATATTTAGTACGTAATTTCAATTTACAAATACAAAATTGAATTCAAAGGATAATCGCATCAATAGAAATTTGTTAAATTTACCATCAAAGAGATTGTAACCGGAAGATGCGGTGTCTTTGTCGGGGTTCAATGTACATAGCTCCGACCTGGTAATGTTACTTTAGAACTTGTACCTCTGGCATCGTTGTCATGGCAACCGTCTTTATGCGGAGAACGTGTCTTGAGTGTGTTCTGAGGTCTCGAGAAATGTTACGAATTGTTTTATTTTTCTTTCATAGAATATTATGAAGGTGAATTTTAAAAGAAGTGTATATATTTATTCACTAATGTAGTTCAGCATTCTATCGTAACATAATTGTTCTATCCCATTAGTATATGCACAAGTAAATCTTCTTCGAAAAATGCAAGTTATATATATTAATACTCGATGAACGTATGAATTAGAATGTATTTACTTTAGAAAGTTCTAAGACAACATATTCTATATGAAATTTAGTTACATTAAAGCCTTAAATAAATACAAATTTAAATTAAAAATAATGACTGTCCAAATCGAATGCTAGCAGCATTTTTTAAGAGATAAATTATATACTATATAATGAATATTTAAGTTCCCCAAGTTATCTTATTCATATTTTTAATTAAAAAATAAATGCTAATGCAATTACATCAAGGTTAGGTTTTATTTTACTCACGGATCTGCTGTCTGCTCTGGATACTTACCTGTAATAAAAAATATTTTTTAGTATGAAAAGCCAGGCGAGGAAAGGTATTCGTTTATGTAATAAAATTCCACAGGCATGGTGGGAGAATTATTTTAATATTTTGATTAAAGTGAATACGAACAGATTCAACTAAGAAAACTATTAAACTAGTAAATTTTTATTTTTTATATAAGAGATACATCATCACACATTAAACACATAGATAAAAATACTGAAAAAAATATTTTAAGGAATCGACATGAATGACAATTACAGACGTACGCATAGGAACTTATTGTCTAGCTGTTTAATAAATATTACAATCAAATAACTAATAAATGAAAACCAATTATTATAATCGAAAGTACTAGAAACACTGTAATTATTATATACAAAGGTGTCATATCACATAATGAATACATACAGTAAAAAAAACTTAATTAACGTCAAACTCGTACATAAAACGATTTCTCCTCTTATTTAAGTCGCGGTTACTACGAGACTAGTTCGAAACGAAACTATTTCACCCAATTCCGCTTTGATATCGGGAACACATTACAAACTACAGCGGTTTCAGAGATACTTTACGAATTGACTTCGATGTTATATTTGAGAACTGTTTGCTAGTTAAAGTTTTAGATTATCGAACACTATCTCAATTTCATATGACATGTATCTTTGGGTAGAATATTATTGTTTAAATGTATCAAAGTAAAGTAAAAAAAAATATAAAAATATATTTAAGTAGTTTCTTTTAAACACTTTTAAATATAATTATTTGATTAATTATTACGTCATCCAGGAGCTAAGCTATTGTAGCTCTGACGACACTGATAAGCTATAAACAATAAATATTTTTTAAGAATCTTACATAACCTGTTAAGTGAAATTCTTAAAGATTCTTAAAATGTGTACTAATTTTAATTGTGCCTGGACACTTTAAATATATTACACTGGAAAGAGTATACATATGTATTACGACATAAACGTTTTATGCTGACCCCTGTTCTATCCGCACGATGGGTGGATGGGTGGCTAATATTATCTAAGATGACTTTAAATCGAAGATCATCTAATGAAAAGACATAAATGTAGCGCTATCTAACGATTTAGATAATAATTCTTCATTATATCCAAGCCGATGCTCAATAAAATGATCATTGAAATCCAATAAACTGTCATAGATCTTCGAGAATAAGGTCAGATCTTATGGGACATTATGGGCGTTACATGAGCCCGTCCTGTGTCAGACGAACGATGCTAACGTCGGAAGGATAATACCTAAAATGATTTTTATCGACATCGTCGTCGTAATAGTCAAAGTCATAGTCAACGTCATCGATACCGTAATCGTTGTAGTCACAGTCATAGTCAACGTCATCGATACCGTAATCGTTGTAGTCAAAGTCAAACTCAACGTCATCGATACTGTAATTGTAGTAGTCAAAGTCAAAGTCAACGTCATCGATACTGTAATTGTAGTAGTCAAAGTCAAAGTCAACGTCATCGATACTGTAATTGTAGTAGTCAAAATCAAAGTCAACGTCACCGATACTGTAATTGTAGTAGTCAAAGTCAAAGTCAACGTCATCGATACTGTAATTGTAGTAGCCAAAGTCAAAGTCAACGTCATCGCTACTGTAATTGTAGTAGTCAAAGTCAAAGTCAACGTCATCGATACTGTAATTGTAGTAGTCAAAATCAAAGTCAATGTGATCGATACTGTAATTGTAGTAGTCAAGGTCAAAGTCAACGTCATTGATACTGTAATCGTTGTAGTCAAAGTCAAACTCAACGTCATCGATACTGTAATTGTAATAGTCAAAGTCGAAGTCATCGATACTGTAATTGTAGTAGTCAAAGTCAAAGTCATCGATACTGTAATTGTTGCAGTCAAAGTCATTGTCAACGATATCGTAATCGTAATAGTCAATGTCATTGTCATTAACATCGACATGTAATAGTCTAAGTCATCGATATCGTAATCGTAAACAAATTTAATCATAAAAGAATCAATATATTTTTTTATTAATTATAATTATCATGCCATAAATCTTACAGTCCAGTGCTAAAAGCAAAATGATGGGGTAAGGAGTAATTCCAACCAAAGGGTTCATGTTCAATCCCAGGACAGTACCTTCTCCTTAAGATAGGAAGACGCCTTTTTCCAGCTGTGAGACATTTAATAGCTGAGCTTAATCAATTTAAAATAAACTATTGTCTATCGGGCTACTTCTAATGCAACAGTAATTGCTGTATTATTTTTCATCTTGTAATTTTATTTTTCAATCGTTAGTTTCTAACGAGCTTGTAAACTCATTGGAGAAACGCAGGTGTTACTACAAGTTACGTGCTCTTGATATAATTGCGTTTTAAGTAATAAGTAGATAGCTTTAGTGTACCGTAAGTTTTATTACATGTACAAACATATAATTACATGGGCCTACATGTATATTAAATGTAGCTTATTCATACAATAGCTACAAGTATGATATGTGTACCATCTGTAAAGAACTTAAAAGCCCTTGTAAATAAGTGACTATTTACGAGCTGCTCAACCTATGTTTTAAAATTTTAATCATACTTCAAGACAAAACACTTACCTTCGTTTTTCATAAGGAACGATTACGAAAAAAACATGAATTTCAGCTCCGAATAAAATACATGAAACAATATTATAAACAATCCTCTTGTTTCAAACTTACATCTCGGGGCTAAGGTAAAATTTAAGATATTTTTTCATCCCTTGATATTTTTTGCCCTTTCTAAGCACGGAAGCCGCTTGGAACGAGATTGTACAAAGATTAGTCGCTCGTTTGTGAAGCAAATAGCGCATAACTCTTTGCAAGAAAGAACTTTTGGAGAATATTTTATGAAAAAAAGTTTATTTCATTTTGATCGGTATTGCCTGAAGCATAGAGATTGTATTACATAGCTAATATATTTAAGACGATTTAGAGTTACAGTGATATCGTCACGTATCGCAGGATGCTTATATATTTAGCATTTCAAGTGACAAAGATCTTGTAATGTTTTTTATCACTATTTAAATACAATATTTATTGAAACATCAATAAACAAGTTCAGTTGCACAATTTCACTTGTTATTGTTATAAACAGCGTTGCGCTCACTATATGAACTAGCTACGTTTCTACTCCATAGATATTATCGTGATGTAATCATATAGTTTATTTACTTGGTGTTAGGGCTTTGTGCAAGCTCGTTTGAGTAGGTACCACCAGTATGGTGGCCCAAAGGGTAATACTTAGTGTTGTTGTCTTATATAATAAGAAGGGGATAATATTATAATACGCCCGTATTATAATATAATAGATTACAATTACTACCGAATACAAGTCGGTATTAGTCACTCTCATTATATTAATGAGTTATTGAAACGTTGCGGCGATATATACCCAATTGCTCTTTAGTGATCATTTCACGGTGGTTTCGCTGTAATCTCATTACCAGTCACCGCCCATTACTCACGAGCTATCGGTTGACGTCGTATCGAATTATATGGACACAGTTTAACCTATTTATGGTTCATGTGGGCTTTGGAATTGACCAGATGGATTACATTGGACTTTTAATTAAAACATTATTTCAAAATTGGAACACAAGTGGCATTTTGTTTGTTTGAATTTTTGGTATGGGTTTAGTATCTAGTTATCCGGAAACCGGAGTCCGGGAATAATAGTTTCGTATTTGGTCGACATTTAGCTAACGAAAACTCACGTCCGGTATTCTAACCACATTTTTTTTCTAGCTGGAAAAACGCTTTCACGCGTGTATCCCACATGAGTAGGGGAGGATTGTGGGACTCTTCGGCGCGGAGTGAGCCGGAATACCCCCCGAAAAACCAGCGTTAAAATCTCCGTCATTACATTACATTATATACAGGTTTTTATAATTTTTATTGGTAATTAAATTAAACTATATTTATAGAGTATGCCGTGGAGTACCGGCTTAGAATAGTACTCCCCCAATCTCATCCCGTGGGTGTCGTAAGAGGCGACTGAGGGACGGGGAAAAGGGGGGATGGGCAGCAGCGTCCCCCCTCCCATAAACATCTTACCCCCACTGCGCTCGCCAACACGCCTGCCCAGCGCGGCGAGTATGGGCAAACCACCTCCCTAAATGGCAGATGCGCCCAAAAAAAGGCCCCCAGTTACCGGCAAGCCCGCTAGGCCCGACCAAGGTAGCGGTCGCGGTATCGGCAGGGCAGGGGGTGCTAAGAATCACCGGTTCACGGCAGGCTACCGTATAAAACGACTGAAAATGGCAACGTATAATGGACGCTCGATGAGGCTGGACCATCACCTCGCCGAATTAGAAGTAGAGTTAAGTCATATAAACTGGCATATACTGGGGTTATCTGAAGTCCGAAGACAGGGGGAGGACACGATAACTCTAGAGTCCGGTAACTTACTCTACTTCCGCGAAGGTGATAACCTCTCCCAGGGTGGTGTCGGTTTTCTAGTCAAAAAGGATCTCATTAGCAGCATTGTGGAAATCAGTAGTGTGTCGAACCGGGTAGCGTACCTTGTCCTAAAACTTTCCGACAGGTACTCCCTGAAGGTTGTACAGGTATATGCGCCAACTTCGACATACTCTGATGATGTGGTCGAAGCGATGTACGAGGACATCGCAAAGGCCCTCAACGACACCTCGAGGGCCCACTACAATGTTGTTATGGGAGACTTTAATGCTAAAGTGGGAGTACAAGATAGCGGTGAATCGAAAGTCGGACCTTACGGCTTGGGCTGCAGAAATCACAGGGGGCAAATGCTGGTAAACTTTCTCGAAGCGCAGAGGCTTTTTTTGATGAATTCTTTCTTTCAAAAGAAGCCTCAGAGGAGGTGGACCTGGCGAAGCCCCGATAACGTGACAAGGAACGAGATAGACTTTATCATCTCGAATAAAAGGCACATATTTAGAGATGTTTCAGTGATCAACAGGTTTAATACCGGAAGTGATCACCGCTTGGTTCGAGGCACTCTAAATATCAACTTAAAAGCCGAAAGATCGAGAATGATGAGGTCTACTCTCCGACCTACCATGCTCCAAGCTGCTCAAGGCTCCGAAAAGATCCAAATGGAACTTCAAAATCAATTCACCGCGTTGGAAACCATAAGCAGCATTGATGAGAGAACCGACACGCTGGTCAAAATACTGCAAAACACATCCCGCAAGTGTTTTCCGCCACAGAGAAGAGACAACGCACCAAAACTCTCTGCTGAGACACTCGAGCTCATGAGAAAACGACGAGAACTACCATCGTTTTTGTCAGATAAGGCCTTAAACCGAACAATAAAAACGCTGACGCGACGCGATCTCCGACGCTCCAATACCCGTGCCATCAAGGCTGCGATTGAGCAAAATCGGGGATCGAAAGTGTTCGTTCGCAAGTTTGGGAGGCCGCGTCTGACAAAACTTAAAACTGAAAATGGTGGGGTCGTTACCTCTAGGCCTGAGATTATCGGAGAAGTAGAGAGGTTTTATGGGCAGTTGTTCTCTTCAAGATCGGATAAACCCATGGGAATCAGTATTGATGACCAGCGCGCCCCTCTTATGCGCCATTACTCCGAGGAGCTCCCGGTCGTTGACCAAGGAGAGATTAGGGCGGCTCTAGAACAGCTTAAAAACAACAAAGCTCCGGGAGATGACGGAATCACAACAGAGTTGCTTAAGGCAGGCGGGACTCCGGTCCTGAAAGAGCTAGCAAGCCTCTTTAATTCCGTCATCCAACATGGCAAGACCCCGGAAACGTGGAGCGGGAGTGAGGTGGTACTGTTTTTCAAGAAAGGTGATAAAACCCTCTTGAAAAACTACAGACCAATCTCCCTCCTGAGTCACGTGTATAAGCTGTTCTCAAGAGTCGTCACGAACCGTCTCGCCAGACGACTTGACGAGTTCCAGCCCCCAGAGCAAGCCGGCTTTCGATCAGGCTACAGCACCGTGGACCACATCCATACTGTTCGGCAGATTGTGCAGAAGACCGAAGAGTACAATCAGCCGCTGTGTATGGCATTTGTGGACTACGAGAAAGCCTTCGACTCCATCGAAACCTGGGCAGTGCTCGACTCATTGCAGAGATGTCATATCGATTGGAGATATATCGAGGTACTGAGATGTCTGTACAACGCCGCTACAATGACTGTCCACATCCAGGACTGTAAGACGAAGGCGATCCAATTGCGCAGAGGGGTGAGACAGGGGGATGTAATATCCCCGAAACTGTTCACCAACGCGTTGGAAGACGTTTTCAAAACGCTGGATTGGACTAGGTATGGAGTCAATGTAAACGGCGAGTACATCTCACACCTTCGATTTGCCGACGATATCGTCATCATAGCAGAGTCGCTGGAACAACTCACCGAAATGCTGCGTAGCCTAGGCGAGTCTTCCCGGTGTGTCGGTCTCGGCATGAACTTGGACAAGACCAAGGTCATGTTCAATAGGCATGTCGTGCCGGGACCGATATACGTCGAGGGGAAACCTCTCGAAGTTGTTAGTGAATATACCTACCTAGGACAGATTATACAAATCGGTAGGAACAACTTCGAGAAGGAAGCCGATCGAAGAATTCGCTTGGGATGGGCAGCATTTGGCAACCTTCGTCAAGTCCTCAAGTCGTCTATACCGCAATGTTTGAAGACGAAAGTCTTCAACCAATGCGTCTTACCTGCCATGACATACGGTGCCGAAACGTGGACACTAACTGCGGGACTAGTCCACAAATTCAAAGTCGCTCAGCGTGCTATGGAGCGAGCTATGCTCGGAGTATCTTTGAAGGATAAGATCAGAAATGAGATTATCCGGAAAAGAACCGGAGTCACCGACATAGCTTGCAAAATTAGCAGGCTGAAGTGGCAGTGGGCTGGTCACGTATGTCGTAGGACCGATGGCCGTTGGAGCAGACGAGTCCTAGAGTGGAGACCGCGAATCGGCAAGCGCAGCGTAGGGCGCCCTCCAGCCAGGTGGACCGACGACCTTAAGAAGGTGGCGGGCACCAACTGGATGCGGAAGGCGGAGGACAGGGAGCTTTGGCGCACCTTGGGAGAGGCCTATGTTCAGCAGTGGACAACGATTGGCTGTTGATTGATTGATTGATTGATAGAGTATGAGAAAATCATTATCACAGATAATAAGTAACATATTGTTCATATTAATTACTAACCCGCCTTAGGTATAACTAAATGTACATATCCTGAATGAAATTGTTCATTGAAATTCAAATCACTTCGGAATTCTCAATTGAAAACACTTGCAAGCGATTCACTCGAATGTAACTTATGCGTGAACGCTTAATACATAAATCCAATCTCAATTAGTAGTAACTTTAAGTAAACGAAGTCAAAGTCAAGATACGTGCGCTGTAGAGGAAGTTCCTTAACTCCTCTGAATAAACAGTCCGCTCCTTGTATCTAAATAGAGTTCGAAGTGAGTTGTTTGTTTTCGTATCGAGTTTGAATATTCAATCGAACTTGTTTATTATTTCTCCATCTTTATTCGGGAGATGTTTATTTAAAGTTGGATACTGTAGTTGTCCTGATTAATAAATTTTCTATGTAACTATGACAGTGTAGTGGCTGGTTTATAAAGCTTTATATTAATTTGATACCGGGTTTCAATCTCGAGTCTTCATAATAACTCAATGACTTCTTTGAAGTTATTGTTAGAAACAAAAGCTTACACTCCCGTGCCTCGGAGAGCACGTTATGTCGTGCGGTTAGTCTTATGCCGGTCATGTTTCCGTCCCATCGAATTATGAGAATGACACATTATAGTGCACTTTTGTTAGACGCACACATTTATACACAATATTGTATCCTGTAATGTTTTAAGTTAATACTCAGAACAAATAAGTAATTATAATTTTGAGTAGTTGTTACACTGTTAGCTACTGATATCTGTTAAGCGTTAGTTTTCATTGCGATTTCGCCCGCGTGTCAAGTTGAGGGTATAACCCTATGTCCTTTTCTGTATCCCTAACGTGTATCCAAAATTTAATGATGTTTGGTTTAGCAGTTAAGACTCAATTTAGCATTTATAATATTAGTAAGGATGTTTACTTTGAACCCTCTGTATACGAATATATTATACTGTTAAAGCTACAGTATATGGGTTAAACATTTATCAATCAATCGGATCTTATTCGCAAAGGACTAAGATAAATGCCCAAGTCTAAATCAATTTCACAACTTTATATATCATATTATATTTCTTGCGAAACTTTAACATATTCTAAGCAATTTCAACATTATACATTTATCCGATGTTAAGGGTAAACACTATATTTTAGTTTATTATATTACATGACAGGTACATGTTTTGAAAAATGTCATCTACCTAACCAACAAAATCTTTATTCAAGTACGTATCTTTTGAATAGTCATGTTTGAATAGTATTGTAAGTCTACAACCGGTACGGAATATAGATTTTACCGAAGGAACGGAAAGCGGAAGGTACACATTTCACAGAATTTCACCGAAATTATACGCATGCAGGTTTCCTCACGATGTTTTCTTTTAACAAAAATTAAGCACATAAAAATTCAGCATTGCTTGCCTGGGTTTGACGCCACGATTACCGATGAAGATTCACGTGTAACCACCCAGCCATCTCGGCTCAGTACAGTTATAATAATAAAGATTCTTAGTTTTAAGCTTAAAAGCTATATATGAATAATAATAATAAAAGCAACAATGGTCGGAATGTAAACTAAACGGACATTTTTCATAGTAAAAGCCTTCGCGTTATGAGAAACAATGCACGTTATTTATTTACATATATGTTTAACTGTGGTATGACATACATAGATATGAATGAAAACAGTATTTTAAGGTTTTGATGATATGTTGGAGCAAATTTTTATTTTATTTATTTTAAACATCATTTTTGTCCATTGTCGGGTGGAATTTAGTCCAGTTCAGTATAGTATAGTAATGTTTAAAAAACGGATGTACAGTACGGAGTATATATTTTCGATTTTAGGAATAATAGGAGGTACGCCAAGAAATCCCCGAAGAAAGGGAATCCCCGAAAGCCCTAATTTATCTCGATTTCGGCTGTGAAGGAAGACATCGTGTGGAAACTTGTACGTGTTAGATGAAAATCACACGTGTATTCAACAATCCGGACAGAGCAGTTTTGGAATAAGTTATTAACCTTCTCAAATGGACGGAAGGCCTTAGCCCAGCAGTGGGACATTTACCGGCTATAACTTCACTTCATATTACATGGCGGGTATTATACGTAATCGATTCTCATGAATGATTTTTTTTATTAATATCAGGTTTCCTTTTCAATTTATATAAACATTTCCCTCGTTTTTTACGTATAAAAGTACTAACACTATTCCTTATAATGACAGTTTTTAGTTCAATACTAACACACGCACACTGGAGCCTATAACATACTCACGTGCGTATCCTAAGGGTAGGGCGATGACCGCAATAACCTCATTATATTCAACATCAAACTAATGACAGCCTAAAATAAGACAGTATCTTTTACAATGGTGTGGAACGAAATTTATCTGACTTAATAAAAATGTGAAAATTATCAATTAATAATCTGACAAAAAAGTTAGAAGATCAAACTAAATTAGAGAGGTAAAAGTTATGTAAAATAACTACTAAAACTACCCTACTTTGTAGGTATACTTAAATAATAATAATAATAAGTACCAATAAATACTGTTAATGGACACTTATGATATTATATTATGATTATATATATATATATATATATATATATATATATATATATATATATATATATATATATATATATATATAAGCATAATCAAAAATAAATACAAACATTATATACAATACATTACCTATTAAAATAATAAATAATCGCACACCAATTTAAAAACATCAGATAAATCTAATCCTCCCTTAGTTCAGAGGTGTCACCTCCTTTCGTTGTCTTTACTTTGTATACGCACTATTTTTTATTTTTTTTATATTCGCCGAAAGGCAAAGTGACTCTACTCCACCTGATGGGATACAGACGGGAAAAACGTTCTGCACTAGCCGCCTTTGCTTTGCCGGCCCGCAAGATGCCTCTTCACGCCTCGTTTGAAGGAACCCGGGTTGTAAGAGGAGGGGCACACGTGAGTTGGTAAGGAATTCCATTTTTCGGAAGTGCGGCAAAAAAAGGAGTTGCCAAATTTCTTTGTGCGCGATGGAATTGATGTCATAGTTAGGCGGTGACATCGAGAGCCAGCTCGCGTAGATTTATGAAGGAAGGGGGAAGCAGGAATTAGAGAGAATAATTCCTCAGAGCACTCGCCGTGAAATTTCTTTACTAGACTACCCTACTGCACATCACAAAATAACCATACATGTTTGTACTGTACTGACGTTATTAGGCTATAGTAACATTCATAATATTACTAAGTGTACCTAATTTATTTTTTATGTGTATACTAATACTAATATCCTGGGAAATTTTTCACACACGGCCATCTGATTCCAAATTAAGCTTGTACAGAGCTTGTACTACTTTTCTTTTTGTAAATACATACTTATACGGATAATTACACCGAGACTCAGGGTAAACAGACATGTTCATGCACACAAATGTCTGTCCTGGGTGGGAATCGAACTCACAACCGTCGGCGTGAAAGGCAAGTATCTACCATCCACGCCAACCGGCTCTATTGTACTAATTGTTTTGTAATTTTCACTGTAGGTGATTTAAATGTAAATCTTTTGAGAAAATAATTGTCTCTAACCTTAATAGTCAAAATCAAAAACGAGCCGTGCAAAGTATCGCAGGGTCAATCCTGATCCCTTTCGCTATTGTCATTCCTACTCTTAACACAAGCTATACGCTGAATTGGAGCGGTAAATAGGAATATTAGTAAATCCTTAAAAACGGTCAATGCTATTCCTTTGTTATTATAATCCATATAAAGGCATTGAATTGGAGCAGAACTGTTAAAAGAAGGTGGAACAATAAAACCTTTAGCTATAAATGTTGTTTAGAGTAAGTATTAGTAATGATGACCGGAAGAGAGAAATTAGTGTATAAATTAAACGCTTATCAACGTTTATATATAAGGTCGTAAATAATTAAAAATCTAAGAAGTAGTTGAACGATATTTCAAGGTTATCTTCCCGCGACATATACAAAGTAGGTGTCCAGCTTTATACTTATTTTTTGTGATAAGCTATTCTCATATAGTTCATAAAAACGGACATAAAGCTAAAATTTCTATACAGAGGTGATCCGACCGGATTAGTTTCGTTCACTTTGCCAGTATAGTTTCAACTTTGCCAGTAACTTTAGCACTTTAAAGAAGAAAATAAAATTTTTAAACTAAGGTCGTTTTAACATAACATATATACGTGTTTATGAAAAATAACATCTGAGTTAAGCGCACTGGGTAATAAGTTCTAAAAAGTCTAGAAACTATTATTGTTACTTTTGTCTTTCAGTCATAACTATTTTTTTTCATTGCATATATTATAGATAAGTGGATGACAATTGTTTTGACAAATAACAAAGCGTTATATCACAGAGTTACGGTTATAATAAATATAAGTAAAATATTAAGCATAATGTACTAAATGTTTCATAAGATTTTCAAACGTAAGGACAATGGGCCATATAATTTGCATACTCAATTACATTCGTTTTTGTCCAATTCCATTCCATACTTGTTGAAAGGAAAAATATTATTTATTTAAAAATTAAACTCGTTCTATAATAGGTTTAATGTCATTAGAACCGAGTATTACAATCCAGCAGACATTTTAATCCCGCGAGAATTTCATAAAACCTAGATCGTGTAGATATTTAACGACATGTAACTCAATAAATAAATAATACGGTGTAAAATTAAGAGTTGAATATTTACATTATTATTTTATTGTATACCTTATAATACATTAATATTTAATATTTATTTATAATACGAAAATATAATAACATCACAATATATAAATAAAATTTTAGTCAAATTTTAAAATAGTACCTCCCGATTCCCACCCGACGCAAAGCTGTCCATAATGCAGGCCGCATTTCCGCGTTGTATGGCAATGGACAACCCTTGTGCCAAGTGGGTCCCGGAGCGACTGTCAAATCCCCTCTCTCTAAGGCGACAGCCAATTTCCCTTATTAAACTGAGGGCATCCTACCCCCAATATCCAGACGTCTCAACCGCTAGTGGCACAAATAAATAATTTTTAAATAAGGGGGCATACTTCTCCCGTTTCCTCGCTGCTGCACTCTCAGCAGCCGCCCCAGCCGTCCGTGTTGTGTGGGCCAGGTGAGAGGCCGCGAAGGTATTGACACAGGTAGCATCCCATATCAAACTTCTTCCCCTTTGCCATGGGACCAGTGTCAAGCCATCCGGTCTCTTGCCATCAGAGCGACTGAGACCTGGTGGTTCCAGGACGCATGGGACATTCGCCGAAACCTTGGCCCTCCGGACAATGTCGTTTAGAGCGTGGTGTCGGGGAAATCTCCCCGAGCATCGTCCGCAACTCAATGCGTGATGACCGTTGGCACCCACCATGGATCCGCAGATGCATCGGTGTGGTTGACAAACATCGCAGCCAAGGCGGAGAGCCACAGCCACACGCAAAGAGTCACTGTCGAGAAGAGTCCCAAAGTAGGGGGAAGGCAAAGCCTGCAACCAAGCTCCAGATTCCGCACTCGACACCGCTCTGAGTCTGGCCAAATCCACTCCCCCAGCCGCACTGTCAAGTCGGTCGAGCTCAGACTTGTACCCCACATTGTCCCAAGAACGCTGCCTTTCTGGAAATCTAGGAAGGGGTGCATTCGGGAAGAGCGTCTCCCACTTCGCTACTCCCTCAGCAGCAAAAGGTATGATAGTCCTGCCTCCATCGGACGATAAAATTTTAGAGACCAGACTAACAACCCCATGCGCCGATGCGAGAAAGGCAGGCAGACACACATCCCTCACTCGTCGCACACCTAGACCCCCAGACCGTACAGGCAAAGAGGCTTTGCTCCACTGAGTTTCATTCAATGACACATTCAAAATACTTTCCACCGTACACTTTAAGGAGCTATCAAAGGAAGATATATCTTGAGGGAACAACCAGACAGGAGATGTCCTTAAAAGATAGGTAATCTTTGGTACCGCAAAACACATTCTCAACAGAACCAAGGCTACATGCGCAGAGATCCCAGTGAGACGGTTCTGAGCAAGTAAAAGAAGACGTCTCCCGACTTCAATAGCTTCGGGAACAGCCTCCGGAAAAATAGGTGAACCCAGAAGATTAAAGGTTTCACGAGACAGCTCCTTGAGGCCAGGTAGAATGGAAGAGAAAAGGGAGAATTTATTAAAGGGGCCGGCTCCACATTGAAAAAACTCGCACTTATCCGAGTTAATCTCTAACCCTAAGTCTTTAAAGAGGGGAATCAAAGTAAGGATATCTTGCCTCAGGTCTTCTGGCTTTCCCCCAATAGTGCCATCATCTAGGTACCATATATTAAGAGGAGATGGCGCCAGAGGAAAAGCTAATGGACGCGATGGGGATGGATGTTTAGACTTCAAGGAAGCTAGAGTTTCGGGACCAGGCGGTGCTATTGCATCATCAGACATTAACAAGCGCACTGCCCCCCTCAAGTCACCCTCAAACTCACAATATATATATGTATTTTTAACACAACAATAATTATTAATACGCACTTATATAATTTTAAAATTGTATTCTATGTGGAGCGTTTACTATTGCCCTTGCGTGCAGCGCCCTCCTCCATTGCCATTATACCATACATTAATTAGATTTAGTGTATAAGTAACAGCCTGTTAATGTCCTACTGCTGGGCTAAGGCCTCCTCTGCCTTTTTTTTTTGAGGAGAATGTCTAGAGCTTATTCCACCATGCTGCTCCAATGCGGGTTGGTAGAATACACATGTGACATCATCATTTTTTGTCGACACAAAACAGGTAGGTACATTTAGTTATCGCGCGGTAGTATACCTACATCCAAACGCCGCCACGTGTTAACAGGGTAGCAGGCTACCTTTGATAAACAAGCATCCAATCCCTCTTCATACTTTAATCCTGGCTTAGGATAGGCAAAAATACCAAGATATTACACTCGTTTAAGCAACAAACTTGTTGGTTAGGTAAATGATGTGAACTTGGGACAAAAATTAATATGAACTGTTTACCTATCTTGGTATTTTCGGCGTATTTAACAATGGAATTATACTTATTTACAACGATTGTCAATCATTAAACTAAACTATTTACCTACATAACTACCCTAACCTTAACAAATGTTCAAAGTGAGCTCCTTCTCGTGCGATACACAGTTCGGCAGGTTTACACATATTGTCTTTCACACGATTTAACACGAATGGGTCACTTTTAACACTTTCGAAAGCACTGGTGAGTACTCGCTTCTGGATTGTTCTCGAAATACTCGAGAATGTCTGCTTGTAGGGAGACAGGGTATGCCGCTCCTGCTCGTCCTTGGGCATGTGTTGGAGTACGGAACTGTCCAAAGTCTCGTAGCCTTTGATTAGCGTTTAAGATTACGCTGGCAGTAGGTACTCGGCGATTAGGGAACATCTCCCGGTACAAATTAATAGCACCCGGTAAGCTATCATTCGCACGCGCATAAGCACGAACCATGTCCAGGTATTCTGCATTTGTGTATTGATAAGCCATACTTAATTATTAATGACGAATCACAGACGACAGATTAGGTATACGCTTAAGATCGATCGCTAGGCGCGCGCGCGGGAAAACGGACATACGAACTTTACGGCAGCGCTCGTCCGACTAATTGGCCGCGAGGCAGGTGTTGCGGGTGTCAAGCGGCACAGTACATCACCGCGCCGCACGCGCCGCCGCCGCCGCCGACGGCGCCGGGCCGGCGCCGCCGTCTTTTGTCCACACTTCATTTATTTAAATTTAAATTTTTGTAAATTTGGTCAAAAATTAAGTACCTATTTTTTACATAATTCGAATGAGAATCATGTACCGAGTATCCTCCTAAAATACTGATAGTATTCAACCAGTCATCCTGTATAGTATACCAAGCTTATAAATGACACTCAATCTCGTGAATAACAATTAGATTGCAATAACGAATTTGAATTCCTGCAGATTTATAATGTCTAAAGATTAATCTCAAACCAACAGTAAACGTTTTTGTTAAGCTGTACAAAAGCTACGTGTTTGGTTTCCACTACGAAATTGTAGAGTATCTTATCATATCATATTTATCGGGACGTGTTTTCCATAATATGGAAATGTCGGTCCACGGTTGAATATTATCAAATGTATTCAATATTGAACAATGAATACATATTGAAACATAAGACGCCGTGAGATCTGAACAAATATTACTTAGGTATGTATTTGCGTTCATACTTGCGAGACAAAGTTCCTTCAATATAACTTCATACATATATAGCTACGTACTTGTATGACAGTAACAGTACAGTAACAGCCTGTTAATGTCCCACAGCTGGGCTAAGGCCTCCTCTTCATTTTGAGGAGGTTTGGAGCTTATTCCACCACGCTGCTCCAGTGCGAGCTGGTAGAATACACATGTTGCAGAATTTCAATGAAATCAGACACATGCAGATTTCCTCACAATGTTTTCCTTCACCGTCAAGCACGAGATGAATTATAAACACAAATTAAGCACATGAAAATTCAGTGGTGTTTGCCCGAGCTTGAACCCACGATTATCGGTTAAGATTCACGCGTTCTAACCACTAGGCTATCTCGACTTTGTATCAAATAATCTTGAATTTACTTTGTGATAGGGCTTTGTGTAAGCCCGTCAGATAAGTATCACTCATCTGATATTATATATATAAATAGCAGTACTTAGTATTGTTGCGTTCCGGTTTCAAGGGTGAGTGAGCCAGTGCAACTACAGGCACAAGGGACATAACATCGTAGTTCCCAAGGTTGGTGGCGCATTGGCGATGTATGGAACGGTTAATATTTCTTACAGCGCCAATGTCTATTGGTGCGGTGGTGACCACTTTCAATATATTTGTATAAATATTTATATTGAGCCGAGATGGCAGCTTGGTTGGAACACGATATTCTTAAAGTTTTCAACATTAAATTTGTGTTTAAAATTCATTCTAGATGGTGCTAATAAACACTTTTTTATCCACCATTAGAGCAGTATGGTGGAATATGCTAACCTTCTGCTTAAATAAAGTTATTTTTTATATATGTATATTTAATTATTTTCTTAATGCTATAGCATCCATTCGTTCAGGAAAAAAAAGTAATTTTAATCCCACTTAGGATCACCGTTGCAACCTTCAACATACGTAAAGATCCGGAACAACGTAATAAGTCATTTTCAGACCTAATTAAGACGGTAATTAAGTCTTGAAATCCTTCAAGTGTAAGTAATAAGAGTTAGCGTTTTCTATTCGTGGACTAATTTGAACAATTTTTAAGTTATATTTAGACTATGCTGATGTAAATACTTAAAGCCAAAACTTTAATTCAAGAAGTATTATACTCGCATTTTGTCTGTCAAAATTCTATACAGGTTGAAGAGAGTCACTTCGAAAAAAAGGCTAGGGTTATATATACTGTTAGGAATGTCTTCCGACGTGGCCTAGCTGCGCGACTTGATCACGTGATGATCATCATAGTGGGGACTGGCCCCGCCGAGCTCATCGGCCGGCCAGGCTGGCTTTAAGACACTTCTCCTTGGAGTCTCGGTTGTGGCGGATATCTCATAAATAATATTTCAGTTGCTCAGTTTTTATTCCTTTGTTCTATTTGTGTGTATAAATCGTACATGTCGATCTATGTTTACTTTATTGTTGTGTTATTTTGATTTATCTCTCTTATAAGAAAACCTATATCTATCTTGATTTCTAATAATACAATATTAGAACATTATGATTAACTATGTATATAAAACTAAATCCCGTCAATAAATGACGATCAGTAACAGCCATTGTAATTGTTTTTCCTTGCGTGACTTAGAGAACAAATAAGCAGACTAATCTCGCACTTGATGTCACTCCAGTCGTGAGAGATTGCCGTTCCGTTATCCTATGAGCGTAAGATAATAGTCTGTTATATGTATAATGTGTATATGTTTATTACTGTACTTGTGTTGCATCTTTGATTCAGCCAGTCAAGGTAAATATTCGATCATTATAATATTATGTACTTAGTTCATGTACTTCGTAATAAATTTCAACTACATATAAAGTTATATATAGTTAATTAATAATACACAACTATTAATAAATCACTGCTTAATAAATATGCCACGTGTTGAAAATGTTTTATGATCCACAAAAATTAGGCTGTTATATTTAAAATACTTTTAGATAACGCCTTTAGGGTCGAAAATTCTATAACTTAAACCAAACATCGTCCCACAAATTGCCCTGACAAGAGACCATTCCTTACAAGCCATTTTGACCGCGATAGAAACGTTAACCGGTAATCATACTCTTAGATCAGTCACTCGTAACTATAAATGTGCGCTTTTATTTCTTAAGCTATTTTTATCTTTCAAAAAGAGTTTCTAGAGCGTGGAAATTGAGCATTTTTATACAGACGCGTAGAACGTAACGTCTCTTTTTTCACTTCACCGATTAATGTGGGTATCGAGGTGGTTGACCTTCTGCTAGCCTCAGCTTATATACTTTTTTATCTAAAAAGAAAGTAGAGGGAAAAAATACCCAAACAGCAATTTTTCTATAAATATATACTTTGGTACCTTAAAAACTATGGATTTGTGACTGAGCTTCGCTCGACTATTTTATGATATGTTATAATTTTTTAGAACGAATGTCCTTTATGCGGTTTACAGTATTTTTGTAAGAAAATTTATTTTTATGGAAATATACATATATATACAATAAACCAAAATAAATGAATATATTTATTTATACATAGATATATTAAGTAAATAGATATTTTGTACTCGAAAATAAAAAACTTCGTGAAACGCATTGACATATACATATATATTTAACAACCGTATACAACATTCACTCATTATATTATGTAAACCTAATTTATAATGTTTATATAATATAGGAAAAAGAACACAACACAAAAGAATATATTTATAATGGCTATATCAGAACTTTAAAAAAAATACTCATTTTTATGAAGTAAGGTTAAAATTTGCTTAAATTTAAATTATTTAACCTTTACCAGTAACAGCCTGTGAATATCCCACTGCTGGGCTAAGGCCTCCTCTCCCTTTTTGAGGAGAAGGTTTTGAAGCTTACTCCACCACGCTGCTCCAATGCGAGTTGGTGGAATACACATGTAGCAGAATCTCAGTGAAATTAGACACATGTAGATTTCACGATGTTTTCCTTCACAGTCAAGCACGAGATGAATTACAATCACAAATTAAGCACATGAAAATTTAGTGGCGCTTGCCCGGTTTGAACCCACGATCATCGGTTAAGATTCACACGTTCTCACCACTGGGCCATCTCGGCTTTTTAATTTTTGTTTATAAATAATAATCTCATAATCACGCAAGAGTACTACTCTACTACATACACGTTTCTACGGATCCGCACTGGGGGACGTGGTAGAACAAGCTGTTCAATCTTTTCCTTTAAAGGAATATACCTTATTTTACTTAGTGGTAGGATTTCTACAAGCCCTGTTTGAGTATGTACACACTCATATGATAATTATTAGTTTATTATTACATTACAACACAACAATACACATTATTGTGTATTGTTGTGTTCCGGTTTGAAAGGTGAATGAGCCAGTATAACTACAGGCACAAGGGACATAGCACCTTAATTCCCAAGGTTGGTGGTACATTGGCGATGAATGGAACAGATAGTATTTGTTACAGCGCCAATGTCCTGGGATGCTGATCTGGTATAAAAAATATATATATCGAATATCCGACGCTTAAATCCATTGAAACAAACTTTTATTGTAAGCGTATATCCACAGAATAAATGACTCGTTCATAATTCGGTTACAGGTTTAAATAATTGATTCGACGTTGCGACGCCGAGTTTTAACTCCTTGAATATTAATAAGCGCTATTATGTTAAGATTTATCTTCGTATAAATTACGTGTGTACTTCAGATTACTTGGCTAAAATTTATTAGATTGAATACTCGCTGTTTATAAACATATATAACAAACAAGCCGAGATGGCCCTGTGGTAAGAACGCGTGAATCTTAACCGATGATCGTGGGTTCAAACCCGGGCAAGCACCACTGAATTTTCATGTGCTTAATTTGTGATTATAATTCATCTCGTGCTTTACGGTGAAGGAAAACATCGTGAGGAAACCTGCATGTGTCTAATTTCACTGAAATTCTGCCACATGTGAATTCTACCAACCCGCATTGGAGCAGCGTGGTGGAATAAACTCCAAACCTTCTCCTCAAAAAGAGGAGAGGAGGCCTTTAGCCCAGCAGTGGGACATTCACAGGCTGTTACGGCATAACAAACATTACTATACTTATTCGTCAAGGTTTTTTTTAGGTTACTACAGGATGCAGGTCATTTCATGAGAGCGTCACGGTAGCTTGCGAAAGCGATCCCGTGGCGCTCCTTGTTAAGATGCAAAGGGTACCGCTGGTTTTAAGTGGGTATTCCAATGTTCGGGGCGCACTCTACGCCTTGGACACCGGTGAGCCTCACATAACCCCCCACTATATACCTAAAGAAACATGCATGGCTTAAGCTTCTGTTAGTCTAGACATTAACGATAAATACTTTTTGGAGTGCATGCCAGTTATGGTGAACGATTGAAAAGACGGTGATGTTCCACTGGTCGGTCTTGGTACTTCTCTGAGACCCTGAAAAGCAGAGCAGTGGAACACCGACCATACCAGACAGATTACGTGATCTCATGACACAACCTCAATTCAAAAATTAAGTGGGGGATTGATCTCCCTTCTATTTGTGATCATCTTACGAAATGTTTATAGACGTCATAGCATCACGCTACGATCCACGTTGGTGAAGTACTAACGATTAACGTGGGTTAAACCATGCGGAGCAACTAGTAATACATATAGCGTATGCCTTTATCGGCCTTTAGATTTAATATTTTTATGCTGTTTGCATTACTAGGTCCTTGATTCCTAAGTGTTGCTTAAGATGATTTCGAATGCATTGAAAATAAAATTCCATCGCCACATAGCAATATATACTTTATAGTGAAGCTAGTAAGTGTCATAATAGCATATCTAGACACAGAAATAATAAAATATATTACAATTTGAACCTTGAAGCAAAGTAATAAGGCTGAAATTAGATTGAAGTAATGAAACAAAACTAAATTCGAGATTCAATAGCTTACATCCCTAGACACGTGTCCCACAATAGGTTTGCTAAGCCGCTTCCGACCGAATTTGTTCACTTTTCAAATTTCACAGTCATTTTACAAGCTGTGCCTCCATGGAGATCGCATTGACGAAGTGTATTTTATGTTTTTAAACTATATGTTTGAAGTGAAACTTCTTCCGGCCTGATCAAAGATATTGTAACGAAGTTTTACTTCTAGCATATATTCCGACTTAATAGCATATTTCATTATTTATGATTACAAAATAAATATAATTACTCTTGTGTATTAATATAACATGTTTTTTAAATCCACTTGAAAAATCTAATTATAGACCTTTTAAAATTAAACATTATTTTCATATTATTTAAAATAAGTTACAGCTTTGTTCAAATATTTTAATTTATTGACCTTTGGAACATTTATTACACTTTAAGTAGTATTTAGTATAGTGAGCCAAGATGGCCCAGTGGTAAGAACGCGTGAATCTTAACCGATGATCGTGGGTTCAAACCCGGGCAAGCACCACTGAATTTTCATGTGCTTAATTTGTGATTATAATTCATCTCGTGCTTTACGGTGAAGGAAAACATCGTGAGAAAACCTACATGTGTCTAATTTCACTGAAATTCTGCAACATGTGAATTCTACCAACCCGCATTGGAGCAGTGTGGTGGAATAAGCTCCAAACCTTCTCCTCAAAAAGAGGAGAGGAGGCCTTTAGCCTAGCAGTGGGACATTCACAGGCTGTTACGGTGTTACGGAAGTAGTATTTACAATGTGGTCTTTTATTTACACTATTATCAATTTTATATGTATACCAGAAGCTTACGCTTTAGTACTTCCATTACATAAATAAATAAATAATATCCTGGGACATTTTTCACACACGGCCATCAGATCCCAAACTAAGCAGAGCTTGTACTATGGAAACCATACAACTGATATACTACATATACTACTTTTCTTTTGTAAATACATACTAATATAGATAATTACACCCAGACTCAGGACAAACAGACATGTTCATGCACAAAAATGTCTGTCCCGGGTGTGAATCGAACCCACAACCTTCGGCGTAAAAGGCAAGTATCTACCAACCACGCCAACCGGCCCGTCATAGTCATACTTAAAATCATAGAAAATATTCACTGACTTACAATCCCATTACATTTCCATTTCACTCAGCCAATATGAAATCTCTGAACAATTGAACATTGATTCAGTACGACATAATCCGATTACATTTTATAATTTAAACTTACAATATTTTAATATTGATTGTGGATATTTAATTGAAACTACGATCGAGATTTGTACCGTTGGCCCAATGGCTAGGACACGCGGCTCTCAACGACCCGTATCAGGAAAGGAAAAGAACTAACTAACATTTACTAGTTGTTACTATTTTATGAAATAGAAAGGTGAATTGGCAAACGGGCCATCCGATGGCCCATGACATGCCCATAGACATTGGCGATGTAAGAAACATTAACCAATCCTTGCATCGCCAATGCACCATGAATCTTGGGAACAAAGATGTTATGCCCCTTGAACCTGTAATTACACTGGCTCACTCACCCTTCAAATCGACACACAACAATACTTAGTATGGCTGTTTAGCGGTAGAATATCTGATGAGTGGGTGGTACCTACCCAGATGGTCTTGCACAAAGCCCAATTAAATATTTTAGTACTTTACTTAAAACTTATTTTAACTTAAACATCAGGCTAAATGCGTGCAAAGGCGGAATTATCGCTTCAACGATCTCTTTTAACCTTCGTGACAGTAGTTACTTAATATTTAAAAAAATATATCATAAACATACATCATTGTTGTTTATTTAACTTTTTTAAATTAAAATATATTTACATATATTCTTTAGTACAAAAAGCTGGCCTTTTTAACTTCATAAAAACTGATTAGTAGGTGCTTATAGGAAAACACGACACTATCATCATTCAAAAAAATACTTAATTTGTTTCGTTGATAAACTGAATTAGTTTGAAAAGAAGTAGATAACGTGACCTCAATATTTATCATTAACTAGCCAAACCGTCCCGTCTTTTCACGTGAAGTAAAATGTCCTACATAGAACTTCTTAATTTAATTGATACATATAACTTTATTGGTTTACGCGGCGCACGTCAGTAAACCTCATGAACGCTAGCATGATTTTTCCAGACATCTTCAACAATTATTATCAATTCAATAAATCTTCCTCATGAATCACTTAATTGGTGTTAATTGGTGAAAACCGTATATAAACCGTTTCGATAGTTTTTAGTTTATCGCGTTCAGACCGACGCGGGGTACTTTTTTTCTATAATATATAGTGAACGCGTCCTCTTGACCGGTTTTGGTTACGGCAACAATTTCAAAGCTAGCATACGTGTGTACATCTTCAGGATGCAACATCTTCTTCCGTACTTTCAAAGACCGATAGCCGTCAGCGATAGACAGTCCGATATGAAATGCGAGATTTGATTCAAGAACAATGCTTTGTGATGTTAAGGAGTGTAGGGCTTCTTACTCTGAGCTGCTACTGCGAAATTGATTTGACAAGTAGCATACAATGACTTGATTTCGACCCTACCTGGGTTTCGAACACGAGACCTCGGGATTAACGGCGATTTAAAAAAAATATTTGATAGTAAAACATTTATTTTATTATATTTATTTATTTAGCCGAGATAGCCCCGTGGTGGTGGTAAGAACGCGTGAATCTTAACCGATGTTCGTTGGTTCAAACTCGGGCATAAGGCATCTCGTTTACGGTGAAGGAAAACATCGTAAGGAAACCTGCATGTGTCTAATTTCACTGAAATTCTGCCACATATGTATTCCATCAACCCGCATTGGAGCAACGTGGTGGAATAAGCTCTATACCTTCTTCTCAAAAAGGAGGAGGCCTTAGCCCCGCAGTGGGACATTCACAGGCTGTTACTAAAACATTCAAGCTTCAATCACTAATAGCTATTATATTTAACAGCCTAAAAGTGTCCCACTGTTGGACTAAGCTCCCCTTCACCTTAAAAGGAGCTTATTCCACAACACTATAATGCGAGTTTGCGGATACATGTGGCAGACTTTCATCCGGCACATGCAGGTTTGTTTACGTTTTTTAAACTGCCGAGTATTAGATGAATTAGACACACAAATTATTAGCACATTAACGCTTAGCAATGCTTGCCTGAATTTAAACCTGCATTTTTGGTTACGACTTATCTGCTTAATCGGACCATCTCGATTCAGCAACCTCTTATTTTTTGATTTTATAGTAATGAATAATAGCAAATATGTTTTGCGGAACAAAGCATAATAGACGCCGTGAGACCAAACAATAACACATAATAATTATGTACCTTTGTATAGTAACGATCGAGAATGATCGACGATGAAGCGAACTTAAAATTACGTTCCGTATTTCATATTGCAGTATATTTATTTATTTTGTATGAGTGTCCTCGCTATTAAGAGCATAATATATACGACAAACTTCATGTTAACAACATAACGATATACGATAACGTCGAGAAACAAAACGAATTGTTTCGTTTATATTTCAATTATTATATACTATTTTTTTCCCCCGGCCTTGCCCGCGCTTGTCTGTGCAAGGTGGGCTCTCACGTTATGTATAAAAAGTGACGTTTGTCCATTCTCGGGGCTAGCTTTATACCAAATTTCATTAAAAACTGTTCAGTGGTTTAGACATGAAAGCGTAACAGATAAACAAATAAAATTTCGCATTTATAATAATAGTATAAATGAAATTTTGCAAATATAAAAAAATATATCAAAAAATGTACAAAAAATAGTCCTACGCGGAGATGAGGCGCTATGCGCACATTCTCCCTCAGCCGAAATAGGCGTCGCCGAGACCAGTAGATTCTCAGTACCCCGGTAATCCCCCTAGAGAATGGAGGCCCGCATAGGCAGGCCATCCGCCAGAGCGTCGCGGTAGCATGCGCAAGCGATCCCGTGACGCTCCTCGTTAAGACGGAAAGGGTACCGCGGTTTTTTAGTGGGTATTCCGATGTTCGGGGCGCACTCGGCGCCTCGGACATCGGCGAGCCCAACATACTCTCCACTATTCCCGTGCGGGAAAAGCGTAATGCGTTTTTCCAGCGTAATAAAAAAAAGTCCTATGCGGAAATCTGCAACAATCTCGATGGATTATTGGAAATTTATTTATAAAAAGCATCTCATATGATGTTTATATTCATTATAGATCAAGAAATCACTTTAGTTAATCTCCGGCGACAATGGCCATTATCGTCGTCAATTGCTTATTGAATATTCAGAGTTTATAGCTAATATACAAACATTGTACTGGTTGGTAATTCTATTGTGTCTTCGATAGCGATACTTATAGTAAATGTTATTTGTTTCAGCTGTGATTTTCATATGAAACGCATTATAAACTAGATCACAGTTTTGTTCCTTTTGTCGTCAAAATGATGATGTACATGCTGGTGATGATGATGTCCTCCTGCCTTCGGCCATGACGGCAAATCTCAGTAAGAGTATTCGACAGAAAACTCAATGACCAAGGACGACCTCGGGATCTGCGCCAATATATATAACTACTAGACCAACCAGGCTGTCACAAACGACAGTGTAAGCGATGTAGGATAATTATTATAATTATAAAATATATAACTCGAATTAAACTAACGTTGTCGTTATTAATGTTCTGCTGCAAGAAGTCTAGTATTGATATCAATTAATACTGAGAACTGACCCAAATTTTCCATTTGTCTTTGCTAAAATTAAAAAAAACGCTTACTATAATTAAAGACAATATAAATTCTATTCAAGTGATTTCCTACAATTATTTTTGAATCGCTAGACAATACAGAATGAAATTGAATATAAACCACGGGTGTGGAAAGTAATTCCTACCGAGAAAAACCGTCAACTCTCGTGTGGGTTCGGAGCTTATTCCACTACACTGCTCCATTGCGAGTTGGTTAACGTGTGGCAGAACTTTATCAGACACCTGTAGGCTCTCTCACTGTGTTTTCCTTTGGTGTCTAGCACGATATTACGAATAAAAACAAATTATGCTTTTGAACTCGCACTCTTCGGTTTGTGTGTTCTAGACATGGAAATATATATGTCGTGGAAAAACAATAATTTTAATTAAGGCACTGACTTGATTATAGTGGTAACGGGTAAACGCGGTGACGTCATTTGTTTTGAAGTCACGTGGACAGAGTCGTGTTGGAAAGTGGGGGGACTGTGTAATAAACACTTGCGTTTGACAAACCGAGCGGTCCACACCTCCAAGGCGAAACTGTCGGTTTACCTACCTAGTATCTATACCTAATTATAGTGGATTGTGATTTGCAATAATAAATCTTTGGTTATACCTACATCGAGTTTATTTTGATACAATATCGTAATGGACCCCGTACCACCGAACATAGAAAATGACAGCTCTATCTCTCAGCCTTCGCTGCCGCCGTCATATATATATGTATTATATCATAGGTAGGTGGACAAGCAAATAGGCCATCAGATAATAATTTGTCACACCCGTCCACCACCCACCGCATTTAAATTGGCGCCATAAGAAATACTAATTATCCCTTATATCTCTGATGCGTGGTTTTTTATGTACTAAGATGTTATGTACCATATGCCTGTAATTATGTGTACAGTACACTAGCTTACTTACCCTTGCTATTTAGCGGTTGATTATGTGATTAGTGGGTAATAGAAAACCAAACAGGCTTGCACAAAGCCCTTCCTTCGAGTATAATTTATGTAAAAGATAAAATAAATTCAATCGAAACTTTAATAATACAATCCTAAAAGCAATTTGCCTGAATTTTTATACTATATTATGTATATCATATAAACGAGAAAATACTTAAATTATACTTTCTATGATAATTTGTATTCTAGTTAAATTAATACATCATGATAGTAAAGAAAGATAGAAGATCAAAAATGTTCTCCAGACCGATTTCGGCCACGGCGGCCAATCTCTAAGAGATTAACCAACTACGCAGGAGATATTACCGTGCACAAGTGTGTGCGCAAACAGGTGAGACATTAGGTAATTCCATCTTATGGTGGTAGGGCTTTGAACAAGCTCGTCTGGGTAAGCACAACCCACTCATCAGATATTATATCGCAAAACAGCAGTACTTGGTATTGTTGTGTACCGATTTGAAGGGTGAGTTAGTCAGTCTAATTACAGGCACAAGGGACATAACATCTTAGTTCCCAAGGTTGGTGGCACATTGGTGATGTAAGTGATGGTTAAGATTTCATACAATACCAATGTCTATGGGCGTTGGTGACCATTTACCATCAGGTATTGGCCCATTAGCTTGTCCGCCTACCTATTTTATAAAAAAAATTGTTATATTTCAAACGTAATTAAATTAAAACGGCAATACGTCAATGACGTTCAACTACGAGATAGCTGCACGTTTGAAGTTCCGCCAGAGTGACATAACAGCAAAAAGTATGCAGCCACTCTCCAAATATTGATAGTCCCAATCAATGACGTCGCCACAGTTCGGCCGTCATATGCATGTACATATATTCGGAATGCCCTCCCATCGGAGAATAAGATTAAGGGAAAGGAGACTGTGATGTTTGCACATAGACTCGTTACTATAATATATCCTGTGAATTGACTAGTTTCTCTTATGAAGGGTCACCGAGGTCGGTGGAAGCACCTCATCTTAATATCGATTATTCTTGAAATAAAAGAGGAAATATTTTATCACAAAATAACTTATTTTGAAATGAAGTAACCCTAATGAAAGAGTTAAACGGCCTGCTTGACATCTACGAGAACTCTTGACATTTTGCAACGTCACGAGACGTAACTGCACTCCACATTCAGCTTTCTTTGGCGAGACTCCTGTAACAACTTCATTATTCCACTAGTAACTTGGCGTGGGTTTGCTTGAATTGTTTTTATTGGTACTTTGGTTTTTTCTTTACTTTGTCGCTAATTTTAACTTTATTAATTTTTTTATGTTTTCTATTTGTATTTTATTTTATTTGAAAGTCACATATAGACATGCAGGCAAACAGAGGAAAAGAGAGACAGCGAAAGGATAAGGATAAGGCCTTATGACCGGTAGCTTAAATAATAATAAAATATTTTTTCCGCAATTTTTACAATATACCTACTATACTGTCATTCAAATATTGTCAAGAAGATGATTCAATGTATTTATTTAAAGATATAAAACATTTTAAATTAACTTATATTTATTGGTTCGATCCTAACGAGCTCAAGGTGAAGTTAAAACACAAACGAATCACATGAAAAATTGGTTGCCTGTATATTAAGCCACAAATTTTTTTTTAAATTCGTTCTAAATAATTATTACATACAAAATAAGTTGAAAACATTACATATATAATTCCACGGAATAATACTTCTTACTTGATAAAATTTTCGTTTGCAAAATACAATTTGTAAGAACTCAAGATCAAAGCTGAGACTACACAATGTTCAAAGCAAGTATCGAAAAAACACAAACACCAAGTTGATATTGAAAATGATTCAAAGGGGTTATTGACCGTTGTAACGGACTGAGATACAGTCTCGTTATATTATGAGATGATATTGGACACAAAGTTACTTGTAACGGATATTTTTATTTTTTGACGAGCCGGTTGGCGTGGTTGGTAGATTTCCCTTTCACGCCGAAAGTAGTGGGTTCGATTCCCACCCAGGACAGACATTTGTGTGCATGAACATGTCTTATTGTCCTGAGTCTGTGTTTAATTATCTATATAAGTATGTATTTACAAAAGAAAAGTAGTATACGTAGTATATCAGTTGTCTGGTTTCCATAGCACATGCTTTGTACAAGCTTAATTTGGGATCAGATGGCCGTGTGTGAAAAATGTTCCAGGATATTATTATTATTATTATTATATTTTTATAGCAGCCCTTATACCAGGCAGCGTTATATCAGTATTCAGTTTTACGCTTTCACGTCTTATTTATTCAACCAATCATTATGATGCATTCACATTGTCAGGAGTACAGAAAAGAACATAGGGTTAACCCCCCCCCCCCCCTATCATACACGCGTGGAATCAGAAAGGTAGTCAGGAATCTGTTGCTTGTGTCTGAAAAGCTCTTTATCAGATAACTTTCCTTTGCGAATATTTCATCAAAGTATTCTACAAAAATAATGTATACCATAAGGGTACGTATTTTTTAACAGTTCGATCTCAAGGGTAAAGGCTAGGAGAATGATCTTTAACTTATGAATGTAAATTTTAGACAATTCTGTCTGTCTGTCGTACTCAAACTGTGTTATACCAAAAGTAGCTATAGTCAAATTTATGGTAACAAGTTGGTCTAGTGGCCAGTAAGGGTGCAGATCCTATGTTCCTGGGTTCAAGCCCCTAATCGTATTTGTGTAAAGATATTTGACAACTCCTAACGGATACTTGATTTGACAGTAAATTTTTAAAATTAAACATGTCTTCAGGGTAAAACCGTCTCGCAGCGCCGACATGACACGACGTCATATACCGTCAATAGTCATGTATCCTCTTCACTACCTTCCTTATGTGTTTGCTGTGCGTATACCATATATGGTGTCAGTATATATTACTATATTTATTTAATAATAAGCTAGCTATTAGACTAGTAAGATAGTTCAGGCATATATACCTGACAGCATTACTTATGAAAGTTGCTCAGTGACTGTTTAGTTAAACACTTTTTTATCTCTTTCTGTCATTATTGATTTGACATTCGAAAAAAGAAGACACATTGTTTCAATTTAATTACCCGCTGAACAACGTTTACAAGTAAGGCTGCAACTCTCTTGAAAGTCTGCGCTTATATGACGAGCCGTCGGCGTGGTAGATACTTTACTTTCAGCCTTTCACGCCGAAGGGTGCGGGTTCGATTCCCACCCAGGACAAACATTTGTGTGCATGAACATGTGTGTTTGTCCTGAATCTGGGTGTAATTTTCTATATAAAAATGTATTTACAAAAGAAAAGTAGTATATGTAGTATATCAATTCTCGGTTTCCATAGTACGAGCTCTGCTTAGTTTGGGATCAGATGGCCGTGTGTGAATAATGTCCCAGGATATTATAATTATTATTATATATCTGCCACTTTGACAAAAGTAAAGATCTGTTATTAAGTTTTTGTTACAAATATTGTAATATATTTGAAGCAAAGTTATAACACAGCGGCTCATTACAAACATAACTTTTATAAAGGTTCGCGTGTGAAATTTTAGTAATTGAAAATTTATATGAGAACTTTCGAGCACAACAAACTTGTATTCTCTCGAGTCTGGATCAGCGTTTATATAATCTAGTTTTTCACTAACTCAGCTCTGATGTATAAACTTATGTCAGAAATGAACCCAGGACCTTATTGCGATATACAATAGAATTGGTTTCGCAACTCGATTTTCTTACAATTGGCTTTCATATGTGATACGTTATAGCTAAATTGTGATATTGGGAAATATATGTAATATCTGTAATTATTTGTATCATATCTAAATTTTAGCTGCAGCATGAACTTTAATAAAAAAAATCATATTGATGTTATATTTTTATTTGAGCAATAAAATTGCTTTAAAGTCTTTTGGTAGTAGCCTGTTAATGTCTCCACAAGAAAAATATTATGAATTTCATCTCGACACGTCGATCTAATGCAGGTTGATGGATACACACATGTAACCAAAATATAACATATGTTTTGACTTGAACCCACGATCCTCGGCTATCTACAATGGATCATAATATCTGGCCTTAAACTAATTTCACTTTAACTTCTTTAATATGTATTTTACTCAAGTATGATTTTATTTTAGACTTAATTTGAACAGTTTTTTCATGTAATGAAGAATTCGAATATTCTTTGGAATTAGAATGTGTTTTGTAAACAATTATCTAGCAATTTTAAACGCCAACAAACGCACGCAGTTTGTGCGTGCTTTATATATTTGTGTATTTATAGAATTGAAAATGCTCTACACCAAAATTGAAAATATATATATATTTTTTTTATAAAATAAAAAGGTGGAGAGCGATTTCCTCTAAACAATTTTTAAATAAGGCATATGGTATCGAGAAAGCGGTAAGGAGTTTTATTTTAGTATTTTCTTGTTGTATTCTTTGGCGGAGATGGCCTAGTGGTTAGAACACGTGAATCTTAACCGATGATCGTGGGTTCAAACCCGGGCAAGCACCATTGAACTTTCATGTGCTAAATTTGTGTTTATAATTCATCTCGTGCTTGATGGTGAAGGAAAACATCGTGAGGAAACCTGCATGTGTCTAAATTCATTGAAATTTTGCTACATGTGTATTCTACCAACCCGCATTGGAGCAGCGTAGTCGTAAGCTCCATAACCTTCTCCACAAAAGGGAGAGGAGGCCTTAGCCCAGCAGTAGGACATTAACAGGCTGTTACTTAACTACGTATTCTTTGTGCTGTAAACAGCTAAAATGCATACTAGACAGTTTTCAAATATACCGATAATCATATTATAACTACAACACAATCAAGTGACGATCTCGCGTAACATGATTTGGCGCGCTCCCGAAGTGTACTTTGAATATTTCCGACGAATCGAATTACTGTACGACGAAACAGGGAATGCGACTTCGTCGAACACGTGTACGACTCAAGTTTTATAAGTTAACGAACTGTGCCCGCCGCTTCGTTCCCATTAACTTTACACGTGAAATTAGTCCGTATACTGTTTTAGTTTTATTACATTACCTTATTTTGACCCAGAATTAACCTATATTTTTTAGGGTCGCGTTTTATGCTTTCACTCTAAAAGTCCGATGGGACAGCAATCCGAGACACGATTGGAATCAGGAGGTACAGGAACATATATATGTGTTTATATCTATATAGACATATATGTTATTTTATTTATTATTACAGCACCACCTACCTCATATCCTTTTAGTTTTTCCTTGCACCTTTGGTTGCCAGGAAGAGACCGCCATGTAGCGATAAGGTAGCCAAAGTTGTTTGCTACACATAATTAGGTTATATCCATGTTTTGTATTTTTTTTTCTTTGCGGTGTATAAAAAATTATAAAGTAAAATATATAATTAAAATAAAAACCATACAGAGTAGTCAATGTTAGCATAAAGATTAGTAACACATATTAAAAAGTAACAAAACATTTACAAAGTAAACAAGGCAATGGAAAAATTGCATATTGTAAAACACAATACGTAGACGAGAATGGTCGGCCATTTTTCGACGTCCACTTTTGTGCTTTATGTAGGTCGGATTTGTTCAATTTCCATTCGCTACATGAATCTGGGACGGATATGAAATATGATTTGTAAGTACTAGTAACAAGAATATACGCGTTACGATAGCGTTTGGATCTATCACACATTTGACAGCCGAAAGGTTTTTTTTTTACAATTAATAGGCCAGCATTTGACCGTTGACTTGGCTGATGTTAAGCATCAACACAGTATAGGATGTAGCACGCTTGCCTATAAGAAACCTGTTTACTCTGGATTTGAAGACACCAAAATTGTACCAATCAGGAAATACGGACTCAAGCAAAGGTACACGTAGACATTTTAAAGTTCACTTAAAAACTTTGTTTTTAATGTCAAAACAATAATAGCAGAACGAGCGAAATCAGTATTTAACTAAATAACCGCTAAGCGACGATAAATAAAGCTGTTAATAATAAAATTGATAACGCGTGATGTAAAACGTTTTACACAAACGCTACGTACGGAAACGTTGCACACAAATTCATCCTTGAGATTTTATACCCATTGCATTCAAAGTATCAATTAAATAATTGGAGAAATTATAAATTAAATATAACAATCACTAATTCACATAAAACCTTAAATTTGTGTTTACTCAATTCGTACTTGACCGCTAAGTACAACCTCGCGCACATGACAGTTTATTTTAACATGAAATTACCTGATGTTTATTATCACTACATATTATAAAACAAAGTACCCCACCGCGTCTTTCTGTCTATTTGATTAAAAGCGAAAAACTCAAAAACTGCTGCACAGATTCATAAGGTAATTAATTAATTCATTCAAAATTGACCAGCTTTCGCCGGCGACTTTTCCGTACCGATATGACATACAAACCTTCAAAAAAAGAGCGTCCTTAAAGACCTGTAACGCACCTGCAAGCCCTCAGGTGTTGCAGGTGTCCATGGTCGGTGGTAGTCACTTTCAATCAGCTGAGCCTCCTGCTCATTTACCCCCTCTTACATAAAAATAAGGCTTTCTGTAAATTGGCTTATATATGACACTGATTGTTGAAGATGTCAGAAAAAAACATGCCAACTCGGAGCTTTACTGGCGTGAGCCGAGTTAAACAATAGAGTTTTATGTATTAAGACATAAAGTTTTTATGTAGAGATATTTTATTCAACCCGTGCGAAGCCGAGAAGGGTAACTAGTATATATTAAAATTGTTTAAGTATCTGCGGAGTTATCATATTATCATCGAATTGTATATCTTGTAATTGGCAAATGTATTAACTTTCCTGTTTTAAAATAATATGTCATATGTTTATCTCGACTTTCTGATTTTTTATAATATTTGGTCACAGTTTCTATAAAATCATCAATAATATTGTGGATATAAACGCGTTGTTGAAATTATATTGGAGCGGTAAAATTATTCCACTTAGTTAAAACACAACGAATAAATTTTCAACTTCTTCTATTGACACTCACTTGAAACGAAAATAACTCTTTCGCAGCCTTTGTAAGGTTCGTAAATTTCAAAAATGTATAACTCACAAAGCACAAAGAGTTTTTTTATTAAAATTCACGCTAAAGTCAACTGAAATCCACTAGAGGGAGCTAGTTTCCATATAAAAGGTTTTCCTGCAAGGGAAAGCAGTCGCTTTGAAGTTTTATGAGATTTTTTAACACACTGGAAAGATTTTCAGCAAATATGTATCTTCAAGAGAGTATTTATTTTAATAGTTTCAAATTCATTTTTTATTATTTATACGTGTCGTATAAATAAAAAATTAATATTACTTTATACTTCATTTACCTGTTTATTGTTTCCTAGTTGTAAAGTTAATTAAATAACAACGAGTAAATGCGGTTAAATTCAGAATCAAGTCGGCTCAGCAGATAGAACAAGTGAATCTTAACCGCCGATCACGGCTTCAAATCCAGTCAAGTATCACTTTTCGTTACCAAAAATTGTGTTCTGTTGGAGGATACTTATAAGATCATCTGTTGCGTCAAATGCTACTTCGAACTATATAACTTTTTATTACATAGTGCAGTAAAAACAAATAAATGAATAAATTAGTGAAAGGATAAATAAATTAATTAATTAATCCAAGCCTATTCAGTTTGAATTAATGCATGGACAACTGGATGAGTGAAAGAAATAATTAGTTCATTTCAACTAGAATCAGTGCACGAAATACTTGCTCGTAAGTGGTAGGTGGTTGATTACTTGGTTGTAGGTCTTTGCACATAGACATTGGCATTGCGAGAAATGTTAACCATCGCTTACATCGCAAATGCGCCACCAACCTTGGGAACTAAGATGTTTTTTTTTATATTTGCCAGGAAGGCAAATGAGTCTACTCTACCTGATGGTAAGTGGTAGTAGAGTCCAAAAGCGACGACGGCCAGTACAGTCGGGAAGAATGTTCTACACTAGCCGCCACCGCCTTTCCAGCCCGCAAGATGCCTCTTCACGGCTCGTTTGAAGGAACCCGGGTTGTAAGAGGAGGGGAACACGTGAGCTGGTAGGAATTCCATATTTTGGAAGTGCGACAAATAAAGGAGTTGACAAATTTCTTTGTGCGCGATGGAATTGATGTCACAGTAAGGTTGTCCCTTGTGCCTGTAATTATAATGATTGAGAGAAACGAACAATTGAATGAATAAAAATAATAAAATAACTTTTCCGTGTTGATAAGTGTATGATTCTAATGTTATTGATGTATTTAACAAACGTTTTACCCCAGGTGTTGGATGGCTATGCGGACAAACACGTTCATATGTGGACTCATCTATTCAAATACAAAGTCATTACAGTAGGTATAAGAATGTATACAACGTGCTCGTAATAACTTAAGATTATTATCAAAGCTACCTCGAAGTATTGTACGCGACCCAGTTTACGTGGACGTTCCTTTGCGATTTTTTATTTTATTTTGTTGTTTATCACCAACCTCTTTTATTTTAAAGAATTTATTCGTATTTTTTTAAAAGTTTAGCCTCTTTTTGTTATACTTATACATACAATATATAAATGTTGCAATATAAAATCTTTTTTAGCCGGCTACAAAAATAAGTTCCCATTCGCCTGTTCGTTTTTGTACGGTGAAATCGATATGTGTATCAGTTATGTTTATTTTTTTATTAGATATACTGTAACTAAAATTTAGTCTCACATCAGTTTGAACACCACCCACACCAGACTCCACAATTAACTGACTAGATATTGTAAATTATAAATAACAATAATTGTATTTATTTTTCTTATAAAATTCAACCAAAATATTATTATGCATTAATTTTAAAATGAGTGTTAAGTTATTATATAAACATGCAAACATATTTTTGAAGTCAATTGTTTCAACACGTATTTATAATGAAAATTGTTTTTTACGCGCGGCTTCGACCGTGAGTCAGGAGAAGTAGTTGAGAATACCCTGTGCCCTTTTCTGTACCTCTGACAACGTTTATGCAAAATTTCATGATGATTGATACGTCAAAACGTAACAAACAAACTCACATTTGCCTTTAAATTATTATTAAGGATTTTCAAAAATTATAAATAAAATAAAAAATATGTTAAGTTTCTTATTCTGTTTCCTCTGAGATTTCGGTATTTTCTCTTTTCGTACGATTTAATTTTCTATTGAATAAATAAAATCGAATTTAGTTGATTTTTAGGTGAAAGTCAATAATGCATAACAAATGAGTGCACAAATGGTCTTACATTACTAATGCTAGAAACATTCCGAGTTTAAATGCCTTACTGTGAATCGTGACCTAAATTATTCCGTCACATATGTCTGCAATTATATAGGCTCAATTACAGTTCACACAAATTCAGAAATTCAGTAAGTATTTTGTAAGCAATTTGTATGTATCTGTATATAATAATTGTTAAACCATTAACGATCACTACCGAATCGAGTATCAAAGTAGCAACACTAGAATATTCGACGATTCATTTCATATCGCAATCATAAAAGACATGAAAATAATAAACATTGTTCTCATAATAACGAACATTAGTAATGAAATTAGTATTACAAGTTATATATCTGCCAGATATGCTAGCTTTATATATACTACTTTAATATAATAATAATAATATCCTGAAACAAACAGACATGTTCATGCACACAAATATCTGGTCTCTGTGGGAATCGAACTTAAAACCTTCGGCGTGAAAGGCAAGCATCCACTAACCACGCCAACCGGCTGTCTTTAATAATATAAATTGATTACTAAAATGTGATTTGAAAATGTGAAATTTTACAACGTCAGAACGTGTTACTTGACATTCGGGTACACTTCAACGAATCTTCACGAGACATCATCTGTCAAAATCGATTGAGGTTACACACATATAAATACAAACTGTAGGTCTGTTATATACATTTTATTGTAACATTAGAGAATAACCAACAATGTATGACGTATTATAGTACAAAAATTTATACCTAAGCACAAATTAATCTCTGTCTGTCTCATCTATCTGATAATTCGATAGTATGAAAAATCCAACAACGCCTATAATAATTTTGGCAAGGGGAGACAACGACTTTACAAGTTCTCTGAGGGGCGGGAGTATAAGGACATACCGTCAAATGCCAGACTTCAAGCTGCTACTAATAACTACTTATTTACCCAACCCGGTGTTAGAACCGAGGACGTGGAGAAGGATCCGCGGCCTTATAAGCTAACCACAAGACTAACGTTACATTTACGTTACTATACAAAAGGTTAAAATATTAAAATAAAAAATCGAGAAAACATGCGGGAGGTTGGTTAAAAACAACATCTATATCATTTTGTACATCGAACGCTACGTTATAATACAACATTTAATTTCACTGTAATACGTGTGACGTAGCAGGTACGTAGCAGCTGTAGAAAAAGTGTAGCTCCCGCTTATTGTGCTCAAAAAGCAATACCATAATTGAATAATATACAAATGAATTCTTTTATATTTTAAATTTAAAAAAAATATCAAGATATAATTAAAACAAGATATTACAGTTACTCATGATATGTAAAAGTTTTGTAATTAAACTGATAAAAACGAGTAAACAAAACTTTTGTTTCGCCTCTAAATTTTATGAAAAGGAATAAACGATAAGGCCGTAAAGAGCTTAATACTTAGTTCTATGATTATTTATTCGTTGCATAAACTATGTGTAATGTGTCCAATAAAAAAGTAAAAACCATTGATACCCTACATCCGAGACAATATAGAAGCAAATATAAACAAATAACACTGGAAGACTATTATAATTGTACATTAACTTTTTTATTTTAAATAATATTTAAGCAGACCGAAAGCCAATGTTACTTACATTAACTGGCACTGTGGGAAATATTAACTACATGACTCTCACCTTCTCATTGCGCCAACAACCTTGGGAACTAAAACGTTGTGTCCGTTGTCATATCGGAACTATACAATATTAAGTATTGCTGTTTCGAGGTAGAATATATGACTGAGTGAAACGGTCGTGAAATGTCAGAAAATCATATGCGACATTGATCATAATCTTAAAATTTAAGATCACAAAAGGGTATATCACTCACTGTAAGACGATTGTGACATTTCACGGGTGAATAATGAAATGAGTTCTTAAAGAATAGCACTGTTGTTTAGTATTTGACAATATCTCCAGTAAAAATATAATTTCATTAAAATTCTCAACAGGAGAGACGAGCGTCGAGTGTGCAGTGAGGGATCTATGATATCGTGTCGAAACTTTAACAAAGTCAATAAAGTTTAACGATATAAACAAATATTTAATTGGTTTATACTTATACATACATATATATGACTTATATGAACTATAATATAATAATAATGAATAATATTAAGCATCTTGTACAAAATCTACATTTAAATCAATTCTCTTTCCGTCGTAATTTAGTTGCGATTGAATGTATTTTGTAGTAATTAATTTTGTTACATTTATGACGTAAAAAACCGTTCCCAGATAAAACAAATTACTCTCTTCGAAGTTACTATCTACATTCAACTATGTTAAGTACTGCCTCTTGCCGGTTTTTTCGAGTCAAAACCAGTTTAAGCTACATAAGTGTGTCAGATCATACTGCGACATTTCAAAAATACAAAAAGCCTTGAATAACGTAGTTTATTTACTTGTATTTAATAATTTTTCTCTGATTTATTCAATTTGCAAAATACGATCATAGCTGTGATAATATTTAGAGTGAATTTGAAAGTAGCTGATGGAGGACGCTGGGAAAGGAATTACATTTCAACTGATTGAAGGAACTTCTATTTAAATTAAGTCCAATCAAAAAATACCCGTAAAACTATGTTTGAATAAAAATATGTTGATTCGATTTCATGATTCGGATCTCTTATTATTTTTTGTCAAAGGAGGTTATTATTGGTGTGTTTTATCAGTATGTTGCTCTTTATTCACTTGCCTGTTGAAAACTAATTTTAATAAATATATTTTATTATTTATTATACTATAGGTTAAACGTTGGATAGTTTCATTATTATATTACAGGATAGTCATTTTTTCAAAGCGTTTCGAAGAATTTAACTATATTTAACAATATAAAAGATAAAAAGTACGCAGCAATATATAAATTGCTGCTTAATATAAAGTCGAAAATAGAAAATTATTGCTATTTAAACACTTACAAAATCTAAATCTATGGAATCTCCGTATTAGCGATTAATTCAAAAATCATCTCGTGTCTGTGGTAAAAGACAAAACTGACTATCAAATGAAATTCTTCCCCATATATCTCCACATACCCGCAGTCGAGTAGTATTGTGAGATAAGTACCGAGGGCTGGTACATTTTTCGTCCAGAGGACCGGAATTGCGATTCAAAGGGGAAATGCTGCTAGAATTTTGCCACCATTCCACGCGGTCAAAATTTGCGCAGTATCTTTTTTTAATTTTTACTTGTATATTTATGGATTTAATGAAAACAAAAGAAAAAAAAACAGGATCAATCAAAACAAATTAATAATTATTCGAGCACAAACTGTGATATTTTTACTGTGTATTATTTATTAAATGAGCATTTATTTGGGTCTAAAAAATAATCAAACGAACGAAATAACCGAAAACTTTCATCAATACACAAGTCCGTGTGTTAGCAACGATTGTAATGTGATCTTTCAACAAGCGTCGATCTATCTCAAGCCACAAAGCGGCCATTACTGTCCGATGTCATCTGTCTGGTTGATTGGAGAGTTGAGAATAAAATAGAAGTGCTGTGATATGAAGTGCGGATGAGCCTCGATACCTGTATAATATGTAAAGACCTATGTGGCTGTAAATCATATACAGCCAATATAGCCCAGTGGTTAGATCGTGAGAATCTGAAGAGACGATTGAGGGCTTAAACCTAGTAGTACGATAATTTAAAATTTGTCTTTATTATTAAATCTCATATTTATTAGCATGAATTACGATCGAATATCGACCACTGCGGGACTTCTTGTATTAATGAACGATATTGAACGAACAGTGCGAACTCACAACATGCTAATACGAGTTTTGTAAATAATGTATACAATGTAATTATATACAACAGCAGTAATGTATGAAAATACGAAATATGTAATTGAATTTAAAATAGTCAAAACTCTCACCAAATAGCTAACAAGTTGTATCATTTTATTAGATAGCAAGTATGTTGAATGTAATCGAAGTAGATCCAATTCAAAGGCCATTGGTTATTTTCTATCGATTAAAATGTCCCGCTATGACGTACCATGACCAATTATTATTTTTTATAAATTAAATTATAAATATTACTGAATATAATTTACTTTATTTTGTAGTTATGCCACTTCTGTAATATAGTTCTTTGATAAGCCCGCTTAACGGAAACCACATCGCGGCCATCGCTGCGGTTAGTCCGCTGTCACACTGTGTACTGCTTATACACAACATTTATAACGCTTAAATCTGTACTAGAGACTAAACTATTCCAATATTTTAACAAAGTATTTCTTTTTATTTATTCTTTATTCGCTACCATTTGTGGCTACGATGGGAGACAGGTTATGTCTATGTTTTAAGTTCGGATATAAACTATCTCTATACCAAGTCTCATCCAAGTCTGATCAGTAGTGATTGCGTGAAAGTCCATCCATCCATCCGTGGAACTTTACTTTTCATCTCAACTTTTTAATTAATTTGTGTACTGGCAATGTTTAAAATGTTCGAGTTTATCCGATTAAGATTTTTTTTTGTTTATTATACTTCGCTGTGGCGATCAAAAGTTGTGATCAAAATCCGGCGGACTATCGAACTATTTTAATGAACGATTTAAAATAACATTGAATTTACCATTTCCGAAAAGCCGATCTAGCAACCGAAATAGCCACTGGGCTAGATCACGTGAACCGCTATACAGTACAGGATTATATAAATGCCTTGTTTACGTCCGCGGCTTCGCTGGTATTCTCGGTAGAATCTACATTCTGATTAAATTATGATTAAAAAGCGCTTGAAGAGCCTACTTGAATAAAGTAGGTATATTTTGATTTTGATTCTGTTGTGAAGCACCTGCATGTCGAAATTTTGTCACATGCGTATCGCATGCGACAATTTGTATAAAGTCTAAATTATTGTAGGACTATTTTCGTGTCAATTATTTTGATATTCCATGTCCCGTAAATTTTAATTTATTTTATGTATATTGGTCGACAAAACAAAATTATAAGATTTAATTTTTCTCGATGCCGACATGATATGCGCTCAAAATTTGACAAAGTATAAACAGGCATCTACCTACCTACGGCCACAACGAAGTCCTATCTTAGAATTTTTGCGCGTTTATTATTTTTTCCCAGAAAAGTAAGATTTTTGTGGAAAAAATACTAACTTTTAAGTAAATAAGGCGCGGCTTTAATTGATGTCAGACAATAAAAAGGAAAATGTGGATATCAGACAACTTCCTTTGACCTGAATAACGTTTTATAACTTACTTAGATTACTTGACTACCTCACCGAGACTATTTCACATTTCACGAGGCAATAGTTGAGTTTATTCGCGCGAAGCTTTATAAACATAACAAACCGAAACGATGCTCATGCTCAACTTATCATATATTCGACCGCCAAGAAGCAATAGTTAGTAATGTTGTATTCCGGTTTGAAGTGTGAGTGAGCCAGTGTAACAGGCACACCGGGCATAACATCTTAGTACCCAAGGAGGGTGTCACTTTGGCAAGATATGGAGTGGTTAATAATTCTTACAACGCTAATGTCTTAAGGCAGTGATGACCACCTACCATTAAACGGCTCACTTGCCCGTCCGCTTCCTAATAAAATAAATATAATGTAAAACCATAATTCATCGAAATCGAAAGATTTTTTGAAATATAAAAATGTTATTTCCTAATATTGTTTAGTTCAAGAATGTCTTACAGAGTCATCCTTTGAGCCGGACCTATAAATATAAACTCACTGGATTTCCCAAGACAATACAAGACAAGACCGAAACGAGTTCAGTCGCGATCACGATACGAAGGTACGTGACCGTATACAATATTATATACACTGTCACTATGTTTTATACAGTACTTGTGTTCGTCGTGTTTGATAAGGGAGGATATGGTGATGTTTAGGGTAGGGGAAGGGGAGGGGTTGTTATAAAAACCTATAATGTCCTACCTCGGGGTTCAAGCTTGCTTTATACGAAATTCTATCAAAATCGGTTCAGTGTTTTAACCATGAAATCGGAACATACAGAGAGAATAACTTTTGCATTTATAATATTAAAATTGCCTCGTTGGTCTAGTGGCTTGATGTAAGGCTGCAGACCTGTGGCTTGATGTAAGGTCCTGGGTTCAATTCCCAGGTCGGGCCAGTAAAAAGTTATTGAGTTTTTCTGTCAGAACATTCTCAGTAGCAGCCCGAAGTCTGGAAGTGTGTACACTCCCGTGCCTCGAAAAGCACGTAAAGCCGTTGGTCCTGCGCCTGAACTCTTGCCGTTCCATCGGACTTTGAGAGTTAGGGAATAGAGACTGCACCTGTGTTAGCGCACACACTTGTGCACTATAATATCTCCTGCGTAGTTGGCTAATCTCTCTTGAGATTGGCCGCCGTGGCCGAAATCGGTCTGAAGGACATTATTATTATTATTAATATAGATAAACCAGTGATTGTAGCACGTGAATCTTAATCGAAGATTACAGGTTCAAACCCGAGTATTACTGATTTTCATTTTCTGGGGCTGAAACATTGTGAGGAAACCTTCATGTTCAGTCTGCAACACCTTTTTTTAACGCTGGAAAAACGCCTTACGCGTTTCCCCCACGGGAACAGTGGGGGGCTATGTGGGGCTCGCCGGTGTCCAAGGCACCGAGTGCGCCCCAAACATCGGAATACCCACTAAAAACCAGCGGTACCCTTTCCGTCTTAACGAGGAGCGCCACGGGATCGCTTTCGCATGCTACCGTGGTAGCCTGCAACACCTGTGCGAAGTAAACAATTTACAAGCAATGTTCGTGTTTTGTTAAGAACGCGTTTGCTGTTAAAGCTTATTTATTTCACATAACCGTAACAGCCTGTGAATGTCCCACTGCTGGGCTAAAGGCCTCCTCTCCTCTTTTTGAGGAGAAGGTTTGGAGCTTATTCCACCACGCTGCTCCAATGCGGCAATTTAGCTCGGCTTATAACCAACTATAAGTGTAAAAAATGCTAATTGAGAACGATAAACAATGTAACTGTTATTGCTGAATGCATTTTTCTCGATTGTATCGCGGTACCTATGTTTCTTTATACTCAAAAGAACCGACGGTGAGGTTACTGTTTTTAATTCGTCAGTCACTTGCCACTATCGCATTTTGCACCGAAAGAGTATCGAAGAAACGACGGCCTGTATATTAACACATATAATACTTTCAAGTTAATCGGGCAATTTTATATAACCATTTTACATAAGATTAAATTACATTTAAAGTTACCTGCATTACAAAATAAACTTGCGAGATACTTAGCAATAAAATGCTAACCATAAGTGTTTTACCGGTTTATTTATAATTTTACTTTGTTTTAAGACTGCAACAAACAAACGTAAATTACAAAATAATAGATGTTTTGAAATCGAATCTGACACTTCAGTTTGATTTATTTGAACAGAATCTTTTACTGTATAAAATAAAATACGCATTATAGAATAAGCATTATAGATACTTATTGTAATAACTTATGTATATTTTATAATAGAGATTTTTAAACTATTGTGTGTGTTTGTTTGTAATTATTGATCATACTTGTATAGTATTGTCACGTGATGAGACCGTGAGGAGCTGACAGCGGTCAATACCGAGCCATCAGGGACATTTAGAGCCATTTAATTAACCTTTGAACTTCAAAGAAATACACTTCTTAATTATGAAATTGTTTGTTTTGTTATAAAATAAACCAAACAATATACAATTGTTTTTATTATATATATATTAATATCATTTGCTTTTTACCTATTATTATATAACGGTCATATTATTATTTTTTATAAAATAGGAAGGCGGACGAGCATATGGGCCACCTGATGGTAAGTGGTTACCAACGCCCATAGACATTGGCATTGTAAGAAATGTTAACCATCGCTTACATCACCAATACGCCACCAACCTCGAGAACTTAGATGTTATGCCTGTAATTACACTGGCTCACTCACCCTTCAAACCGGAACACAACAATACCAAGTACTGCTGTTTTACGGCAGAATGTCTGATGAGTGGGTGGTACCTACCCAGACGAGCTTGCACAAAGCTCTACCACCAGTAAAAAAGTGTTATTTATGTCGATATGGTTTTATCGACGGAAATAGTTTTAAATTACCATCACTAATGAGTTCCATTTTGCTACAAGTCACCACTAAATGGCGGTGCAGTTCATGATTCTATGTCGTGAATTTCTGTATAAATTTGAGCACGGGGAATATTTTAGTGCAAGTCGTACGAAATAAAATTGTACAAGCAAATTTAAAGAGTCATTGCTATGCATACCGAGGGATCAGTTAGTAGGTAGTAGTTCTCAATTTCGATTATATGTTACATATATTTTACATAAATTAAATAAATAACTTGCAATGTTTTTAGCTCAAGTCTTGTATACTTTTTAAAAGCTTTGAAATATTAAGCAATCTTTGCTTACCTGAGTGTGGCGATGTTCAACGAAAACAAAAAGAAATCTTATGTCGGATTCCAGCTGGGGAACATAATCCGTCCCGCTGTGTTTAATCTCGTTAGTTTAATATTATGATATTGTGACTAAAGGTTCCAAGGCCGGTAACGCGTTGGCAATGAAATTCAGTTTAAGGTATTCAGGTTCGAATATCCATTTGAATACAAGGCAAACGTAAAAGCTAATTTATAGGAAATTTATTTCGTAGAGAGCTGTCTATTTGTGGGAGGTCAATAAAATCATCAGATATTCTACCACAAACGAACGATGTTATATAATATGTAATGTTAGGAGTGGTACTATAAGTAAAGTTGTATAATAATTTATATTACATAAAAATATTTATAATGATCTTAAAAATTTCGCGTCTTACAAACTCCACCGCGACAAATCCTATAAAGTTGCACACCGTGTTGACTATTATTCGTGAGGCCACGAAATGCGATAGTGAGATATTCATCATCATATTATATAATACTTATGTAATGTACGAAAGCGTAACGCCAGTCTGTTATATACTTTGATAGATTTTATCGTCATATTCGAGGTCATTTAACTAACTTAACTTCAGCCAGTTTTTCGGCACAGCACTTATCATGCGTCTAAAATTTCTAAAATGCTGATAATTGTCAAATTAACTAGTTACGAATCTGAATAAACATTTCAGAACCTGGAATTATATAGATTATGTCTAACAGTAATATCTCTTAAAAATAAATTCGTGACCGTAATACAAAACAAAAATTGCTTCATTAAATAACGAATATACTAACTCCTTTGTACTCTGTCTTGAATATTCAGTGTTTACCAGCCTTTATAAACTTACCATCACGTGATAGCACTTTGTTACGGAAGTTAGCCTGCTATTCACTTATCACTTAATTTGACATCAATTAAACCAGACAACTGATATACTACATATACTTTTCCTTTGTACATATACATACTTATATAGATAATTACACCCAGGCTCAGAATAAACACACATGTTCATGCACACAAATATATATCCTGGGTGGGAATCGAACCAACAACCTTCAGCGTGAAGTAAGTAGTAACGTGAAGAAGTATCTACCAACCACGCCAACCGCTTGTCAAATTTCATCATTGTATTTACATCATGTGAATAAGCAATTTCAATTACAGTTTTAGCTCATTTTATACACTAAGTTTATGTGCCATTTTATTATCAATGTCTAAGCACGTTTGACCTCTTTTTCTGCCGTCTTGCTCTCAATAAAAAATGCTAGGTCATCTACTCTGTTGTTCTCACACATCTCTGTAATGGCCATACCCGATCGCCTTCAAATGACCCAACTTTACGATACAATTAAACGACCGTTTGATGGTCAGTCGTTATCGTGTAGCGCGGTTCAGCTTCTATGATATAATATTTATTACGTGTTTTTTATGGTTTAGTCTTAACCGTTAATTAAGTTTAGATAACTTGCCGCATAATTCATCGTTCTTAAATAAGTTTCGTGGTTTTCTGTCAAGAAATTCTAATTATTATCCCAAGGTTTTGAAAGGTGATACTGAAGACACACCCGTATTCCAGAAATCAAGTAAGCTCTGCGCTTGGACTTTTTCAGCGCGTGTAACTATTCAATTATTTACCGATTCTCCTCATAACGCTGAATTTGCAAACAGTGGTAGCTGATATTTGATATAATCATGTTAAGACGATATTAGACTGCCCAAGATCGGGATGGTTGGCGTTCTATGGGGGAGGCTTTCGTCCAGCAGTGGACGGCAAAAGGCTGAAAAAAAAAAGAAAAAAAAGACGATATTTATATATGTACTTGTAGCAGGCTACTTGAGTAAAAAAATATTTCGATTACATTTCCAACTGAATCTCAAAGATCAACTTACAATTCGCTAAGAATAACGCCGTCGTTAAAACTTACTAAATAAAAATTTATAAGCAACATGTTTGTAAATTATTATATTTCAGGATACTACTACGCCATAAAGCTTCGAAATAACATCGTGCGATTTGCGGATGACAGGTGCCGAGTGATGTTTAGACTAGCACTAGACTTATAAACATTATTTGGTTCAATCACAAATAAACTTCACACTAACCGATTAAAATTCTTTCACACGCTCTAAAATTACAGTCTAGCCATAATATTATCTAAAAGATTACTGACTTGTTGTTTTCGGGACACATTGGTTACAGTAATAATTGGTTATAGTTCGTATCGCCTGTTGTGCTTTTTTTTTCAATAACAGTCCAAATATTATAAGACTCTATCGATGTCCAGTCATGTCAATCGAAATGTCGTCACACTGGACAATGAGATAGGATAAAGGTACACCTTTGCTTGCTCGTCTGAAAAACGCGACTTGAACTGAGTCGTATTGTAAAAGTGGGAGTGTTAAGTGGATTTTAACCAAACGTGATTTGAAACTCCGACAAGCACCACTGACTTTACATATACTTTATTTGTGTTTATTATTAATCTAAACTATTTTTTTAAAAGTTCGCTCAGCAGTGACTCATTTATTTGCCTTTTGTAATAATAAATGTATGAATTTAAAACTCAAAAGCAACAACAAATATAAACTTTACATTAAGAAATTTTAAAGTGTGTAATAATGAAGATAACTTAGATGCCCGTGTCGTGCCTTCGTGAAATAAGTGTTTGAGTCGTTAAGAATTCTATAAAGTTTCAACTAGAGACGGCGCCAGCGCCACTTGAAATGTTCATGTCGTCACTTGAATGCATAACTTAATTGACAGAGCACCTTAGACGTGTCACTTGAAAGAAACTGGTTCAAGATCTGTTGATTCAAAGTTATATGTGATGTTTCAATTTTAATACTTACGTACACCAATGTTTTATTAATAACACATTTGTAGCTTTTGTTAATTTTGTATATTTTAGATATATGAACTCTAACACAAAAGAACCAAAATTTGTAAACTTAATAGGATTACTGTACAAAACATTAACATTAGAATATTGAATACTAGCTGAACTCGTGGCTTAGCCCGCATCGCATTCACAATATACCCTCGTTATATACAACAAATTAGCAGGCTGAAATCTTATTACACTGAAATAAAATATAGGCTACGTTACTTCTCAATATTAAAGTCGATTCTGTAGTTTTATAGTTTATGGATGACAAACAAACAAATCCTTCCTCTGTATAATATTCGAATAGTTTGTAATATTTGAACAGTTGGATTAGCAATAATTAGATAAACAAAAGACCTAAATAAAAAGAAATTCTAGTTACATAATTACAACAATAATATAAAAGTCACCTCGACATTCGAATATGCAAATAAATAAGTTAAGTTATTTGTACAAGTGCGCAACACCCCGAGGTATACAGAATTTAATTAAGTCTAAGTCTACATTCCGAGTATTCTATTCTTCGTAATATTTAATTTCCGCGTTACTTAGTTTTGCCTCTGTGCTGATAAACGTTTTCAAATAAACTGAACTATTATTCGAAAACGTTGCTCTTAAACTTCAACGAGACTTAACTAAAATCATGCTTATTGTTGTATATATTCATATATATAGCTCCATTACTATTTTATAAATTTATAATAGGCAGTAAGACTTAAGTGCATCTGGTGGTAAATGGTCATCTTTTTAGAGATATTTTGGCAGTATTACAAATATTAAGTATGGCTTACACCTTACACCTTTATATCTTTTATCTTCCGTATCTTTTGTCAAAAATCTAAATTAAAATATTCTTTATTCAAACGGGCTCATATAAGCTCTATTAAATCTACATGTAATTGAACGTAAATCTACCTTTAACATGACGTAGTATCTTTAAAATTTCTATTCACATTATCTGGTCAATGACAATCAAGTAAATAGTAGATAAAAGCCTGTAAATGTCAAAGACCTCTTTTTCTTTTTGAGGATAGGAGCTTAATCAAGCCCGCTGCTGCAATACAGGTAGAATTCAGGATATACACATAGGGCAGATTTTCATCATGTTGTTGTTGTATGTTATTCTCCTATACTATCGACCACGAGATGACTTATAAACATATCTTAAGTACATAAAAATTTAGTAGTAATTGCCCGGGTTTGAAACCGTAATCTTAGGTTAAGATTCACGTGTTCTAACCACCGAGATATAACGGCTCTGACACAATATCAGTAAATATGCACATTCAAAATAATACAATAAAACCACTCGTTCCAAATAGTCAACCAAAAAAATTATTATTCGCTGGAGCGTCACTGTTCGATACTGTTGACCAAAATGTTATTGAAACCATTCCGATTCAATGTGTTTCTGATGTTAAATAATTTAAAATTTTATGTAAGCTGTGTGCTTCATTTTCGTTGATTAAACTACAAATGTTTGCTTTATTTAAATTTTATATACATAAACATTTATTATTGTAACTGAAAGACAAACTTAATTTTAACTATCATTATAAACTCTATCTGCCTGTAACTTTTACTGCTAAACTACTGAACCAATTTTGATTAAAGTTGTTATATAACAAGGACCCGGGTTCCTTCAGTGAAGAGGCATCTTGCGGGCCGACAAGCATTGTTGGGGCGGCTAGTGCAGAAGATTCTTCCCGACTGTACTGACCGTCGCGCGTTTGGACTCTACTACCACTTACCATCAGGTGGAGTAGAGTCATTTGCCCTCCCGGCTCATATAAAAGGAAGGCAGGATATAGGCTTTTTTATACCTAACAACTGCCCACCCCAAGACGCGGCCGATACTGCGGAAGAAAACTAGTATAATATGAAGGGGACAAAAGACTAAGGAGTGTACTGAATACTACAGCTCACACTATCTAAGTTGGTCGGGCGGTTATAATTTCCTAAAGAGCAACAGCCTGCTGCTGATAATGGTTTCATTCGAGTGATGTATGTAATAAACAATATAAAGAGATATTATTTGTATCTTTAATCTATTTAAATGTCATTTTATATCAAATAATTCTTTATTCAAATAATCCTATAAATTCTCAAGTCAAAACATCATAACAATTGAACTTGAGATAGTATAACCTGTTAATTTGTCTATAGAAATAAATAAAATTTAAGAATGAACAATTTCAAAAAACTACATTTGTAAATTAATGTGGGTATTTGAAGCACTAATTACAAGTTTTAATAATTCGATTACTATTCGCGGTATTCGCAGTTACGGTTTAGTTTATATTTTATCAATATCGTTTGAGTTATCATACTAAAGTTATTAAATAAACTTATATTCTCTTGGTGGAGCTTTTGATGTATCAACAGAATAATATTATTTTATACATTTCATACATGTTCGGGTGTTACCCGTGAACATTTAACACATTACATTACATTTTTATTATTTTGTCCAACGATAAATCATAGCCAATCTCTTAGCATTACATGTAGCATTCACGTTGAAGATTTTCATGAGTGGTGGTTGTTACTTTTTATCAGATGAGCCTCCTCGAGCTCGTTTGCCCTGTGTTTGATAATAACAAAAACATGCTTGCAGTTGCTGCTTACAAAGTTCAAAGCTTAAAGTAAAAAATAAGCCACTCGATGAAAATCACAAGCCTGATTTTCCGACACCGCAGAATTCATCATTCCTGAGGCACTATCACCTGTGTATTCCACCAACCCGCATTGGAACAGCGTGGTGAAATAAGCTCCAAACCTTCTCCTCAAAAAGGGAAGGAGGCCTTAGCCCAGCAGTGGGACATTCACAGGCTGTTTATGGAATATAAACGCACCTGATAATTGTGCTATGTATAGTCATTTTAAATGTAACCTTCTATAAATTGTATTTCAAGTCCTACAATTATATTAATAGTACATTAGCTATAAGTTTATTCGACTGACACTTTTAACACCTTCACATAAAGTGGAATGTCCAATGTATGTATTAATCACATATTATGAATTGGAATAAGAGTCTTATTACTTCCGTATAAAGCATATAATTGAATGACAGCATTCCACTCACGCAATATATGGGAATCACGCTTTTAGCATCCAGAACATAAGGAATCAAATAAATATATATCTTTTCAATACTCAGCTAAATCAAATGTATAGAAATTAAGCTCTTATGACAAATATAATAAAGCAGATAATTGTGTACACTCTGCATACGTGCTCAGACACGCATTGATGGAAGGCCTACGTACGGTAATCGGATATTGTGCTTCGGCGTATACACATATTCTGCTTACAGAGAGATCTAATTATTTGTATGTATTTGTCGACATTCGTAATTCGACAGGATTAAAGATATGGTTACTATTGATTTTATAAATACACGTCGCACGGTTAGTATTTTTGTAAATCAATTTTTTCAATATTGGAAAGATTTTTCACAAGATTTTACAACAAACAAATTAAATTAAGTTTTCACAAATGTTAAACAATTGTGGTATAATATTCAATAAATTGAAATGACTGTCTGTTTTATCAAAATAATTGCTTCTTTTTAAATTTATATAATAAATATAATAAATTTATTTAATTTAATCTCAACCGATGATTGTGGGTTCAAACCCGGGCAAGCACCACTGAATTTTCATGGGCTTAATTTGTGATTATAATTCATTTCGTGCTTTACGGTGAAGGAAAACATCGTGAGGAAAACTGCATGTGTCTAATTTCACTGAAATTCTGCCACATGTGTATTTCCTCAACCCGCACTGGAGCAGCGTGGTGGAATAAGCTACAAACCTACTCCTCAAATAAAAAGGGAGAGGAGGCATTTAGCCCAGCAGTGGGGATTTCACAGGATGTTACTTTTACTTTTAAATTTATATAACTATTTGCGAGGTATTAAAACCAAAACAACATATTTTTTAATTTTGTCTACCACTTTCCGTCTGTTTGTCCGGGGTAATCTTCAATCGGCTAAAAATGTACAAATTAAAATAACTGAATTATTATAAAGATTATTTCAATACAGCATTTGGTTCCCTAACCAACTAACTGATTTGAGCTATTAAAACTGTCAACGCAGGGGGAACCTACTGGCAGAACATTTTTTGTAGTATTTTACAATGTCATCAATCGAACAATCGAGTCCTGATGTCTGCTTCTTCGTTATCGTCGTATTCATAAGGATTCTAAGCATAAGCGTAAGAAGCAGTCTTGAGTGAATAATATAGTACCCTCCTTTTTTTTACGAATCTGAAGTGCTATCAATTAATAACGCTACTGAGGTGACTAAGTTTTTAATGTTTCGTTTAATACGATCATCATAATTAATTTGCACATGCGCAAATCGAAGCGTATGAAGGATAGGCATAGTCTGGCAAATAGGCCTCTTTGTGGTAAGGTCACTACCGAAATATTAACCATTCATTAATTCGTCAATGCGCCCCCAACATTGGTTACTAAGGTGTTATGTCCCTTGTGTGTATAGTTACATTTGCTCACTCACCCTTAAAACCGAATTACAACAATAGAAAGTATTGCTATTTAGCAGTATAATATCTGTAGGCATTAAACCGGCCTGAGTATTTGTAAGCAAACCAATTTAGTTTGTGATAGATTTCATCGGTTGTTTTGTCAGGAAATATTGCAAAGTAATTAAATGTCAAACGAATATGTTGTTACTGGCGGCTATATTTTAAGCCATTAGTTTCATTATTTAAAGCCAGATAGTAAAAACGTCCGTAAAAATAAAAACGCTTTTACGATCGCCGCTCAAATTATCTGGAAGTCCAATAAAACGTAATGTTAGGGGCACGCCACTCGCAATGTTGATGATTAAGTTGTTACAGCGTATAGGAAATTACGCAGTTTTAATTTGGGAATCGAGATAGGGAATTTTATGTGTTTTTTTTATGACAAAAGGTGTGGTGCTGTTTTTGTTATACACAATTATATATGTGGAACTTTATATGTTTGTGTTGGCAGTACTGGGTTTATTGTTTCTGATGTTTTGGATATGCGACAATGTAACTCATTTCCAATTAATATATGTTGAGTTTTGGATTAAGAAAGTAAGAAAGAAATAAGTTTTTTGTATTGTTAGAACTCGTAAATCTTAACTGTTGATTGCGGGTTCAAGCCCGGACAAGTACCATAGAATTTGAATCTGAATGATTTGTAGTAATAATAAAACCTTTATTTAGGACGAAACAACAATACAAAGTATTGCTGCGACAAAATATTAATTAATTAATTAATTGAAATGTTTGAAATGTATATACTGGTGGTAGAGCTTTGTGCACTGGTGATAGAGCTTTGTGCAAGCTCGTTTGGATAGGGACCACCCACTCATCAGATGTTCTATCGCAAAACAGCAGTACTTGGTATTGTTATGTTCCGGTTTGAAGGGTGAGTGACTATTCTATATATAATCTAATTAGTTTTTATAATACATATCGTGGTTGGCAGTGATAGAAATCATAGTGGGAAAACCCGCACATTGCTTGAAAATCTGCCTCATTTGTATCCACCAAACCGCATTGGAGCAGCCGAGGCACATTAAGCGTCAAATCTCCTTAAAATGAGAGAAGGCTTTAGCCTAGCAGTGGGATATATACAGGCTGCTTACTTTACTTTACGCTTTAATTATATTATTTCATTTCGTCTCTTGAAAATTGAAATTGGCTATTTAACAAAAAACAATTCCTTTTATATAATTTAAGCCTTAGTAGTTAACTTGTAAGCTGAAAATTGTTTAATTGGATTAAGAGAACATGTAAGCCACTAAAAAAAATTAAATTGACAAATCAATGTTTTCGTTATTCAACTTCCATTTGACTTTGTGTCATATATGATTATGACGTCCTGATCGGTTTCAGATACGGCGGCTAATCTGAAAATAGATTAGCCAACTGTGCATGACATATTATAGTGCACAAGTGTATGCGCAAACACAAATGCACTCTTTATTCCCTTACTCTCATTGTTCGATGGACGTCAGAACGTCATCTGGCACGACCGGAAATAGTTCGGGCGCAGGTCACCGGCTTTCAGCTATAAATCTTTAAATAAATAATATTAAATTTATTTATAGGCAAAGCTAAAAATATCTGCAGAATTTTATTAAAAAAATAAATGAATACCTTGACTCGGGAAGAATATATTAACTTGGCGAAATCGACAATTGATGTTATAAACTTTCGATTATTATATTTCAAAATACACAACGTATTAATATATTGTACTTTTTATGTGTATGATATCAAATAATATATCTATTTTAAACATAAAGCTGTTATTTTGTAAAGTTGTAGGTCAGCTCGTTCACTCGCATAAATGTCTAACTGCTGGGCAAACAAACTCATTCCATTCTCTAATAGCACTGGGATAGTGCAGTTACTTGGTGATAGGGCTTTGCGTAACCCCGTCTGGGTAGGTACCACGCATTCATCAGACATTCAATAGCCAAGCAGCAATACCGAATATTGTTGTGTTCCAGTTTGAAGGGTGAGTAAGCCAGTGTAACTACAGGCACAAAAAACATTACATCTTAGTTCCCAACGTTGATGGCGCATTAACGATGTGAGAAATGGTTATTACTTCTTACACCAACGTCTATAGGCGATTGACCATTTACCACCAGGCTCATCTGCCTTTATTTTTGTAAAAAAGGTTATAAAAATATTTAATACCATAATAAGTGTTTACCGTAACCGTAACAGCCGGTGAATGGCCCACTGCTGGGCTAAAGGCCTCCTCTCCTTTTTCGAGGAGAAGGTTTTGAGCTTATTATTATAATAAGTATTTACATACATTAATACGTTAAAATACATTCACGTTTAACATTCATTATAATTAACACGATTGGTTATGTTTTCAGCGCTGACGAAGACGTTGTAACATCGTTGTACGAGTATAACAATCTAGAACTATCTGTTTGGACCTTATCTACTTTCCGATTTAGGTAATTTCTTTATAAATAATAATGTTACATAATTTGACAATGTATCATATAAAAAAAAAAAATCATATACCCTTTGGATTTATTACACATCTTTTTTTTCTTTACTTCGGGAGTGAAAAAAGTAATTAAATGCTTAATGTTATAACATATAGCCATAGCAACTACTACAGCACCAAGAAGTAGGAGGTTACATCCTTTTTATTTGTCTAAATTCTTTTCTTCTTCTCGGATGCGCTCAATGGAACGTATTAAAGGTATAAGACCTTCAGTACTTAGTTTTGTACGTATAGTGAAGTGTTAAATAAATAAGGTTTGCAGAAAGTTGCTTCTTCAAGAAAGTTCTAATGTTGGTTAGTGAATATACTCGTAGCAGATTCTTATCCGAAATATGTAGGTTTCGACTCGATGTTCATTCTTCTAACGAGATTAATTTTACGCAAATTATTTGCATAATAACTCACTCAAGTCGATCTATCAATCAAGTATGTGTTCTATCAACTTGGACAACTTGAAACGCTTAAAAAGTAATAAATTATTTTGTGTTTTTAAAATGATTAAAAAATACCTTTTAAAAGTTTTGCATGAAACAAATTTCCTGAAGCCAAAAAGCATTAAGGAACGTCCTCACCGACACTAAGCAGCTGCGCCACTTACCTGCAAAAATGACATAAATTCTTATTACTCAGACAGAACAAATAATTTGAAAAGTGGAGAGAGTTCTCAGTTTTATTTATTTCACGAAACAAGCATCTCGTTGTGGAATTATATTAAGTTTTTTTGTACGAACTACTTTATTTAAGTACTTACTGTGCCCCGCGGATTTAACTTGGTCTATTAATGAATTTAAACCAAATAAAAAAAAAACGAAAGGCTTATTACCATTAATATATATAGGTGATAAGAAAAAGCAAACGGGCTAACTTATGGTAAGAGGTCACCACTATCCATAGACATTGGCACTATAAGAAATATTAACCATCCCTTACATCGTTTATCCGCCTGTGGTTACATTGGCTCATCATACCGGAACACAACAATAAAAATTACTGTTTGGCGGTTGAAAATGTGGTAAGTGGATGGTACCGAGGGGGGCTTGCACAAAGCCTTACCATCATGTGAATAAGGTATTCTGAAAAGGAATTTGTTTATGGTACGTAAACTTTAAGCTGGTATTAATTCTGATAAAGTCAACTGATTGTCATGAATTAAAGACTAAACAGTACCTTGGAATAGTCGCAATAATAAATTACAAATATATCTTTTACGTTTTTTGGAGATTAGCCAGAACATTTGTTTGTTGTTGTCACATAGACTAAAATAAAATAAAAGTTATTTTGTTTTTTTTTTTTTATTTTATTTGAAAATAGCCTTTTTTTTGACTTAAATAAGATGTAACTTTAAAATATATACTCCTTCTTTAAATTTATATTGATTTATTTATTAAGATTATATTTTGAATTTCTGCAATGTATGTTACTATTAAATATTGGTGTTAATAATAAGCACCCAGGTCTGTCATTAAATGTGTCGTTAACTGTGTATGTGTGTGTAAATTTTATATCATTTTCGCCATTAAAGTAAACGAACCTGTCGTGCCTATATTTGCGCACACTTGTGAAATGCTACATAGTATATAAAAACTTATAATTATTCAAATTATTTATAGAAATTTAATATAATCAGATGTAAAAAATAAATAATATACGCCCAAAAACAATGAAAGCATTGTCCATATATCGTAACCAGGTCGACAAAGTGATTACTTTATTCAAATTTATGTCTCAATACAATTGAAATAAGGTAAATTTTCATTTGGACGTCGCACAATAGATTTCCATTCATGCCGTATGATAGCTTCAATCTTCAATCGATAGACAAAGCATTGGGTGCCATTGTTGCTTATAACTCTAGAATTCTTGCATAATATTATGAGTTTTATGAAATTGCAATAATATGAATCAATCAATAGAATAAGTCAAATAATCAATTCCATCTTCACCTGAGGCTGGTAATTCGACCCCCCCCCCCTTCTAGAACTAAACTGAAGATAATATGTAGGATAAAATGTGAGACATGTTTATTGTGTAACCAGCAGATATATAACTTACTGGTGGTAGGGCTTTAGGCAAGCTCGTCTGGGTAGGTACCACCCATCCATCAGATATTCTACCTCAAAACAGCAATACTTGGTATTGTTTTGTTCCGGTTTGAACGATGAGTGAGCCAGTGTAATTAAAGGCACATGGGACATAACATTGTAGTTACCAAGGTCGGTGGCGCATTGGCGATGTAAGCGATGGCTAAAAATTCTTATTTTCATCAAAACGTCTACAGCTTCCGTGTACATTTGATGCGTGAGATGACCGTATTATAAACATACTATATTTTAAGTAAATACATTTTACTTCAGTAGGTACTCGTGATTATACCAACGTAATTTTTCTTTTCCAATATTTTTTTTTCATTTTTTAAATAAAACTTTGCAGCTAAAGCTCAAGAGAGACTGACTGCGCAGGAGATATTACAGAACACAAACACATATGCACTATACATTATTTCTTCTCTTACAAACGTTTACAATATTCAATTGAAAGGAAAGTTACCATTTAATAACTGAAACAAATATAATTAATATATTTGCCTTTTTATAACACAATCGTGAGTTCCACCGACGATGCTTGCTCCAACGAAGATGGATGACTTCTATTAAGCTTGCCTAGGAATAGCAATATTGTTTTAGTATTACTTCATAACTGTGTTGGCACAAATAAATCGCAAAAAAATATCGTCTCTGTAAAGGTTTATAAAGCAAAACCCTGCAAATATCCCACTGCTGAGCTAAGCCGAGCCATAAATGCCTTTTGGTGGATATAAATGTGGTAGATTATTATCACGATGTTTCAAAAATTCAGACTAAGAAGTACTCTTAAAACTAAACGGAATCCAATGCAACATGAATCACCAAAATCAAAATAGAGAATTAATAAACAAAATAAAAATAGAGTTACATATAACTATTACACATATATATGTATGCATATAATACATATATATATATATATGTACATTACTTATATTAGAAAAAATAGAAATACTTTCACGTGTGTGTGTCTGTGTTAGAAAGATAAGTATTTGTTAACGACCATTTTGCGTAATGGCAACTTTGCCGGTAACGCAGATCGTTCTATTTAAAGGTAAATATTTCTTTAAGCGAATGGAATGTTATGATGATAAGACGCGCACATACATTAGCTTTCAAAATCAAAATATACTTTATTTGAGTAGACTTTTACAAACAGACGAGAAACTCAGTAGTAACTCTTTTCAATAATCAAATACAATGCCTGAAAATCAATAAATACTACATTCATTTATCAATTATATAATCTTGTGTTGAGTAATATGATTTACTTATTAATGACTTCTTAACAAAATATTTAAAATTTTCAATTTAAAAATGTCTGCGGAAATATAGTATAGAATCAAATGTTTTGCCTTTCAAGGGATTTATTGACTTCGAGTCCGAATTTTGGCGTCATTAGCGTGTCCTTATTTCTCGAGCTTAAATAGTGATTATCACAGATCTAGATATCCCTGTCATTTTTTTGCCTACAAAATATTTAAGAGATATAATCTGCCTTTTATATAGAATATACTTTTGCTCTTGACCGCAATCTATTCCATTTTATCAAGCTGGTCAATAATGGAGCGAGCAAACCTATTAAATCCGGTTCATTTCAGCTTCGAATGCATTTAGGTTGTATGTGCCCTGAAATACAGATTGCCTGCAGCAGATTACAGGCTTTGACAGTACGTATTATGAAGCTGTTTGCGAACGCTTGGTCTTGATCTGAGCGATTTCCAACAAACGTGGATGATATATTGCAGCACTTCTTTACTTTATAGTAGAACATCACTTCTATTGTGTTATTTGTGTTTTTGCTTTGTTCGAAAATTTTAAATAACATATTTGTTTGTTTTCTTCATTTGCACAAATGTCAAATGATAAAATATTTAGTTTTTAATTACAGATTTAATGGAGTCAAATAAGGCAAATATTTCCATCGAGAATAAATACTTACTAATAGGTAGGTAATTGCTAATAGATAATTGGTTCGCTTAGTAGCATTGTACTACTTTTGTGATAAATGGTAAAAAGTAACCTCCTCACAGACAGTGGCATTATATAAAACATAAACCTACATCTTCAATGCACCGCCATATATAAAATAAAAATGAATATATTAATAATAGTAATACCAAATTTATTTATTTTCTTATTAATTAATTGATATGTTTCGAAAAAAAATATGCAAATCGTGGAATTATTGAGGACGCAAGCCCAACCCATAATGTAGAAGTTAGTAACCATAACATTTTTCTTTTATAGTCAGAGGATAAATAAAAAATCTATTATTTTATCAATATAATTAATAATATGTTTAAATATAAGCAATCATCTATGTTATTCTATTTTATTAATACTTTTTATTTTGTCATTTACGGTTTCAGCATAATTTGTTTACGTCACTATATTCAGCTATTTAACATTTAACTAAGTTTTATATTTATGTTTTTGGTGTAAATGACTGTTAATAAATCCAATTAATAAATAAATTTTAAACAAAACCAAAAGCAAAACAATGTTAATGAATTTTCGCTCACAATAAGCATAGCTTATTACTATACTATAAATACAACAATGTATACAGTCTATTGTCTCTGTGAAGCTACGGATATGGAAATCCTTAGACCAGAAATGAGCTCCCGGTCCGTTAATACCGTTCGTCATGTCTTCGTCACAACGGTACTTGCTTGTGTGATAAAGATGTGAAACTTAAATGGGGCAAGGGACCGTGATCTATAGATAGCTCACTGCAGTGAAGAATACATATGCCGAGAGTACGTTTGTTTCGCTTAAGTATTGAAAGAAAGATCAAATACAAATACAATCAAAATATACCATATGATAATATTCCTCTGATCGATTGAATGTTTGGTTTGGTTATTAAACTTTCAAGCTGATTATATACAACTTCTATTGTGTTATTTGTGTTTTGGCTCTGTTCGAAGACGAATATTTGTAAATAACATATTATATTTTCTTCATTTGCACAAATATCTCAAGTGTGTAATTAATTTTATGTCATATGGTGATAATAATATCTTTTTTTTAAAGAATAGGAAGGCGGACACGCATATGGGCCATGGATGGTATGTGGTCACCAAACGCCCTTAGACTTTGGCATTGTAAGAAATGTCAACCATCGCTTACATAGCCAATGCGCCACCTACCTTGGGAACTAAGATTTTATGTCCCTTGTGCCTGTAATTACACTGGCTCACTCACCCTTCAAACCGGAACACAACAATATCAAGTATTGCTGTTTTGCGGTAGAATATCTGATGAGTGGGTGGCACGGCCAATCTCTAGAACGATTAGCCAACAGAACATATTGTAGTCACAAATGTGTGCGCGTATACAAGTGCACCCTATATTTCCTCAATTAAATATATATATATATATATATATATATATATATATACATATATATAAATTAAATATATATATATATATATATATAAATTAAATATATATATATATATATGCTCTCCGAGGCACGGGAGTGTAACCACTGCCAATTTTCAGACTCCTAATGTAAATAACTGCAAAAAACTCTTAATCACAAAAAAACAATTACGAAGTAAGAAATGAAGTAACATAATATTTTCGTATTTATTGCAAGATACGAACAATGCAGCGGATTTTAAGATACAACTTTTGGTATTATTTATGCGCGGCGTAAAATCGCTGAGTAAACAAAACACTGAGAACAAAAGCACTGCAAGCGCTTTTTGTTCTTGGAGGCTGATGTCTGCTACCTGTCTTCAGCGAAACGTGGCGAGGTATAATACGTTTTTGTACTATGAAAAATCGTATAATATTTATAAAACTAACCATAGCATTTAATTCCATGCATTTTTTAATAACAAATGATAAGTAACTCCGGCCCCTAAACTATATCTATGTATAAAATCTTGTTGATCCGTCGCTCCATTGCACTAAAGAAAGACAAACTAACATACTTCCATATTAATAGGTTGCGTTGCGTGACATATATAAACCTTTCTCAATAAATGGGCTGTCTGAAACGAATTTCAAATCGGTTTGCTAGATAGGTTGACTGTAATTAGTGTATTCCAAACACTTCCGCGTTATATTATAGTATATAGATGTCGCATCACTTCTACTTTTTTTTTCACTATCATCACACACTATCGTCTCTAGTGACACTTTTTTTTCACGCAGTGGAAACCTTCAGTGACACTCGTTTTAAGTAGATGGACCGCTGGCGACTTGATTAGCGTCGGTTAGTTGACAGCCGTCATTATCAAATCATTTATGAATTTAATGGTTGACCGATCTACCTTCGTTGTTTATGATTTAATGCCGGACACGCTCTATGAATTTGAAACACCGAATAATAAGACAAAATACAGCGCATGTAACGCTAGTAGTCCTTCGTATCAGGCGTGAGAAATTATACAATCATTTATGATGACGACGATGAAGAGGATATATTGACTGATTTCGACCACGGCGACCATTTTCAAGAGATATTAGCTACTTATGTATACAGATCGCTGGTAGAGCTTTGTGCAAGCCCATTTAGGTAGGTAGAATAGAATAGAATAGAATAGAATAGAATAGAATAGAATATTCTATGAATGGTTCTATAACACCAAAAGTGTTAAAGAACCATTTTAAACACAAAAAAAAAACGAAATCTATCCATATAGGTATCACCCACTAATCAGATATTTCATTGCTAAGCAGCAATACATAGTATTGTTGCGTTCCGGTTTTTAGTGTAAATGAGCCAGTGTAACTACAGGTACAAGGGACCTAACAACTTCGTTCCTAAGTTTGATGGCGCATTGGCGATATAAGGAACGATTAATATTTCTTCGACGTCAATGTCTATGGGCAGTAGTTGCCACTTAACACCAGGTGGCCCATTTGGCCATCCGCTACCAATACCATAAAAAAACTACATATAAAATTACGTCCTGTACAGTTGACTCATCTCGTAGCCGAAATCAATCCGGAGGAGATCATCATCATCGTATTACTATGCCAGACTCTTCCAAAGGCTGTAGATATGTCGCATAATAATAATACCGATTTAGAAATAAAATTGAAGTACCATGTTTCAATAGAATCGAACTTATTCTGTAGATTTAAGATAAGCCAAAATTGGCACAGATGAGAACGAACGCTCACCTCAAGGTAAACAGATTACTCTGTCTACATTCAATGTATTTATTATTAACGAATAACAATATATATCTTAAACTACTTTCATATTAAACAAATACAGATATTTTGTTTAAAATGCAGAATACATTTTCGATACAGTTTACAATACTCGAATTGATGTATATTGATTACTCTATCAAGGTCACTGTGGCTTTTAGGAACGTATTTTGTATATTTATTATACACAAGTCATTTAAGTTGAACAATACTACTATAACTTGTACAGGCACTTCAATTCTACTGGTGGCAGGGCTTTGTGCAAGCTCGTCTGGGTAGGTACCACCCACTCATCAGATATTCTACCGCAAAACAGCAATACTTGATATTGTTGTGTTCTGGTTTAAAGAGTGAGTGAGCCAGTGTAATTACAGGCACAAGGGACATAAAATCTTAGTTCCCAAGGTTGGTGGCGCATTGTCTATAAGCGATGGTTGACTTTTCTTACAATGCCAATGTCTAAGGGCGTTTGGTGACCACTTACCATCAGGTGGCCCATATGCTCGTCCACCTTCCAATTCTATAAAAAAAATAAAAATAAAAATCATTGTGCTTAAAGGAGCCTTGAATAGAAAATATTTTGATGTTGATTTGCGTGGAAGCCATACAATTGAAATAAATAATTTTGTAAAGCTTTATAGCTGTGGTCCGCATATATTCTATATATTGAGTATTAGCGTTTGCGGATAGAATATAATATAAAAGAATATATTTGTTTACAGAGCTGAGATGGCCCAGCGGTTAGAACGCGTGAAACCTAACCGATGAATGGGGGTTCAAACCCAAACAAGCACCACTGAATTTTCCTATGCCTAATTTGTGTTTATAATTCATCTCGTAATCGTCGATGAAGGAAAAACATCGTGATGCCTAAATGTATTAATTTCACTGAAATTCTGTCACACGTGCATCATCCAACCCGTCTTGAAGCAGCGTGGCGGAAAGAGCTCTACTAAACCTTCTCCACAAAAGGGAGAGGAGGCCTCAGCCCAGCAGTGGGACATTTACTGGCTGATACTTTGCAGTATTGTTCCAACATATGAGTGAGTCAGAAAATACAGGCATTACATATTTTATGTTGATTTAAAACGATCCCATGGACAGCAAGGCTTTGACGATGTACTTATCGGTTTATTCTTCTTCTAGCGCGTAAGAATACAAATAAAAACTATATACTATATAAATTTGCGCTTTCGAGTTCGCGGACATGATAACGCTCCTTCACTCTTAAGTGACACATTATAAATGTATGCGTGAAAATAAGCTGTTTAAATGTGTATGTTTATAATAAGATGTTCCGCGCGGTTTCATCTACATTAAACGTTACTGTTCCGCGCTCGTCGTTGTGCGCTTTAATTTAGTTTTTAAACTTTCTTTTTAAAAAGCTATGTATCATTAACATATTTTTTAAAACCGGATGCCTAGTTTCAGTGATTAGCGCATTAAAACAAATGAACAAGTTTCAAAGCTTTATAATTTTAGTATCGATTATGCAATTTTACAGGTTAAATTTTATCTATTTCTATTAGTTATCATTATACATATTATGCTATTTATAGGAATAAAAATAAAAGGAAATCTTTTACTTAAATAAAAGTGCGTGTTAGTAAAATATATAACGGAATTTTAACATTAACATAAATAGCATAATATGTATAATGATAACTAAAGGAAATATGTGACATCGGAAAACAAAGCTTCAATCAAATTCACTTGAGATCTGTCGTATAGTTACAATTGCTTGCTTATCCTCGTGGATAACTTTGTATACAAAGTTATCCCCGAGGAACCTAGAGCGGTTTGATTTAGCATTTACATATATATCTAGAAGATCATGGGTTTTTCTTCTTTAAAGCATAACACAATGTGATTTATTAAAAACAGAGTTTTATTTGTTGTTGTGGAAGGCGGACGAGCATATGGATCACCTGATGGTAAGTGGTCACCAACGCCCTTAGATATTGGCATTGTAAGAAATGTCAACCATCGCTTACATATCCAATGCGCCACCAACCTCGGGAACTAAGATTTTATGTCCCTTGTGCCTGTAATTACACTGGCTCACTCACCCTTCAAACTGGAACACAACAATATCAAGTACTGCTGTTTTGCGGTAGAATATCTGATGAGTGGGTGGTACCTACCCAAACGAGCTTGCACAAAGCCCTACCACCAGTAAGTTAAACTAAAGTTAAATATTAACGTTTATATCTACTCAATATCCCTCAAGACCTTTGTTTCCAATAAATAGAACAGAGCCATCACACCTCATCGAGAGGGTGTCATAAGAGTTGAATACGAGTTAAGTTTATCAACTAATTAAGCACGTTAGATCTTCAAATGTATGATACGGACAGGAAACACTTTCCAATTTATTCCAAGGAAGGTCAGGTGGACAGTGCAGAATGCAGTTGTTAAATTTCGTTGCCAGCTTCTAACATGGCGCCAGAATTAGGCCAGGGTAATCAAATTATAAGCGACGATGCTATCTTTACACGTAACAAGAACACGTTTCATATTATTGGTACAATCATATTATTGTTTATTTACTTTTCTACTAAAAATACAAAAATATTAGAGCGTTGCTTATCTCAATACGAATTGGATACGTTCGATTAAAACAAAATGTATAAGTAATTAATAAAGAAGAAAGAATTAAAATATGATTAAAGCACCAAATTTCCTAATAAGAAAATCCCTCGTCAGTAAGTTTTTACCAAATTTATTAACTTTCACACTTCCTTGTCAGTAGAATAAAAATTCTACTGAGAAATTCGTACGAACGTATTCTTTTAATTATCTTTTAAAGGTAAAAGTTAATAACTTGAACTTAGACAGCTTTAAAATACGACAAAAATGAAAAATTAATAGACATGATTCAAGTTCGTACAAAAACTTTAAATTGCTCTTTTGCTAACCTCTGAAAATAATTAAACTTAAAGTTCGCTACGATTCGGGACATAAAGTCTATCGACTAAACCAAGAGATTCAGGATAGCAATATTATATAGGGTCATTCGCTGACTTTGTATATAAGCATGTTCGCGTCAATCTCAGAAATTATCGTGTGCATTTTTATAAGATTATTACCACTAGACAAAATGATTCACGCGGAAGATTTCGTACATGATTTATACATAACGGAATATTTGATGCAATTTGCAAAACATAATATATTATTTTGTCAATTAAAAGAAACTGTCGCGTAAAGCTTCCATGTCATTTGTTAAACATAAGAATAATATAAAGAGTAAAGTAATGTACTGCCTAATCATATTTTTCAAAACTGTTCTAAAGTATGTTTATATTGGTACTCAGTCAAAAAAACAAGCAAACACGACTGAATTTTCATGAACTGACTAGCAAGTGAAGTGGTTTTAATGGTGAATGTGGTCACCACAGACCATAGACCTTGGAGCTGCAAGAAATATTAACCATTCCTAATAAATCCACCAATACCACCAACCTTGGGTACTACTTTCCTTGTTCCTGTAATTATAATACTACTCAGTATTCGAACCGAAATACAATAAAAGTTAGTAGAACTGCTTAGCGGTTGGATAAGTTATGAGTGGGTGGTACCTTATTTTTATAGTGTAGGTAGGCGGACGAGCCATCTATGGGCCACCTGATTGTAAGTGGTCACCAAAGCCGATCGACATTGGCCTTGTAAGAAATGTTAACCATCGCCATCGCCAATGCGCCACCATCCTTGGAAACTGAGATGTAATGTCCCTTGTGCCTGTAATTCATTAGCTCACTCATCCTTCAAATTGGAACACAACAATACCAAGTACTGTAACCAAGACAAGACCTACCAAGACGGGGTTTGTGTTAACACAGATCGAGCTCAGCAGTAATGGGAAACGTCGTGAGGTAACCTGCATATTATGTCAAATGAAATTCAAAAAGATCAAATGTTAATAATAATTATCATTAAAAATTATCCGTATATTATACGTGCAGTGACGGAGAAAGAATATAATTCACTGCCCCTCTCTCTACCATGGGTGTTGTAAGAGGCGACTAAAGGATATCTTAGCGACCATCTGCTCATCTGGTGGTAGGATGTCAATCATCCGCCTGGCTTGTTACCGCCGTACACATGGTGAAAACTCGTGGAGTGACGTAACCACCATACGTAACCCACTTCTGGGGTGAAGCTATGGACAAGCATGAGGAATCGTTGGCTGTCAGCCTCGATATCTCCAAGGCTTTCGACAGAGTCTGGCACAGAAGTCTTCTCTCCAAGCTGCCGGCATATAGTTTGCCTGCTCAGCTTTGCATTGGATTGCCAGCTTCCTACACAAGCGTAGTCTGCGTGTTTTAGTTGATGGTTGCGCTTCACAATTATTTGTAGTGAATGCTGACACTCACACATCCACTCTTTCTTTTGCATATCAACGATATGCTCTCTCTTGGGAACATACATTGTTATGCAGACGATAATACAGTGCATGGAAGATATCATGGACGCGCAGTGGCTGAGAGAGCAGAAGTTGAGGAGAGACGGAGGGATCTTGTTGTTAAGCTCGATGGGATGGTACAACTCATTGCCCAATGGGGTTCAAGAAAACACAGGTGTGCGCTTTTACAGCGAAAAAGTCACCATTTTCCCCTGTTCTTTCCCTCTGTGGCACTACGCTGATGACACAAAGCAAAATTGCCGTGCTGGGAATTCCATCGCGCACGAAGAAATTTGACAACTCTTTTCTTTGTCGCACCACTAAATTTATTTAAATTGAATTCTGTACCAGCACACGTGTTCCCCTCCTCTTACAACTTGGGTTTATTCAAACGAGGCGTGAAGAAGCATCTTGCGGGCCGGCAAGGCGGGGGCGGCTAGTGCAGAACATTCTCGACTGTACTAGTCATCGTCGCGTTTGGACTCCACTACCACTTACCAGCAGGTGGAGTGGAGTCATTTGCTTTCCCGGTATATAAAAAAGAATAATTGAGCATACATTGAAAATGAAATTAAAATACGAGAGATATCAGATCTACATATTCATAGAAATGAGGTTACCGCGCTAACCGTGTTTTTGTTCAAACATCTTAATATGTCTCCCGTTCATAACACACAGCGAGCAGCATTTTTAATTTAATTATGTCGTCCACTGATTTTAAATGCATGCAAAATGAAAACTGCATATAAATTACTAATTATTTTTGATCAAGTTAAGATCGATTCGTAAGCCGTGACGGCAAACGATACGACGCTCTCTCATGTGGACAGCTCCTTCGCGCTGTAACTCTATACTGTATTGTGCAAAAATATATTTATTTTATTAAGGAAACTATGATTTTTCGTATTTATTTCACTATATATATTAATTTATTAGTTTTATTAAAATTCCATCAATTTCTATATTTCATATCTCGAACTTTTCTCGTTTTAAATTATATTAATCAATGTAATCTGTATTGCACGTATATAAGAAGTGATTTCATTAACATTACAACATTATTATAAACATATACGAACATATATAGACAAGTTCAAACACATTTGTACCTTTATTCATATAAGGGCATATCAGTACCTTTTTTCTCTGTTCGTTAACCGAAATTATTTATTTTTTGTTAGGCAGCTATTGAGCTTAAGTGTTATTATTAAAGATATTAAAAATTACATTAGAAAAATAAAAATATTAACGTGCAATTTATACACCTATGCTTTTCTTTAATATTAAATAATGATCATGGTCGAATTTTGATCAATGGATAAACACTATTTACAAAACTACAATTGAAATTTAATTGTGTAAAGTTTCGGAACGCATTCCGAACGTTTATTGCGTTGCAGGCGCTTCTTTTTATTTTTAAGAGAGAAATTTTAATTCAAAGTAATGAAATCAACTTCATTAATCCGAACAAAACACTCACCCATGATAATTCAGTTAGAAGTATTCATGTTTGCAACGGGGTCGCTTCGACCTCGAGGATTGCTTTTATAATTTCATCAACTCAGACCACGCCTTGATTTACGAGTACCACGATGATGGTACACGGCCAGACGTTCACAAGGAACTATGTCGCATTTTACTTGTCATATTTTGATGATACTAATATTTCAAAACACTCATTAAAAATACAAGAATTTTTCATTGCATTTTTTTTAAATGAACAGCAAATATCACGTTTCTGTGACCTTTCATATTTTAAAAAAATTGCTAAATTTTATTTGATTTTATAAATAAATCCAGTTTAAATTTAAAAAGTATATTTTACATACGTAAACTACATTGTCAACGCTGCACCAACTTTGGGAACTAAGATGTTATATACCTTATGCCTGTAGTTACAGGATGAGCTGGGTGGCTCATCTATCATATCAATATTTAGTATTGTTGTGTTCTGGTTTGAAGGGTTTCAAACCGGAACACAACAATACTAAATATTGTTATTTGGCGGTAGATAATCTGAATATATACTGAATAATCTGAATCTTACCCTGACGGGCTCGCGCAACCTCTACCACCATTAAAAAAGATTGAAAACAAATTAACGCTATCTATTAATATATACATAGATTCTTAACTACATATATTTCTAGAGCACTAATATTTCTTTCTCCATCCACTCCACTCCCTCGATAAGGCGGCTTAAAATGAAAATAAATCTTTCTGAAGCTGACGTTAAGATAAGGAATGTTCCAAATTTAAATATCCTATTTCTCATCTCTGTACTCACTATTTACTCAGATAGGTCAAGCCATTTTAATTACGACCTGTTTCTGACGTCTAAAATTTCAAAGAAGAATTATGTATTGCGGATGACTTTGTCTGTGTTGTTGCCAGATGTGGTTATTTAATATAATAGTTAAATAGGTCTTATATTTTTCTAGACTCGACTAGAAACTCTGTAGTAACACTTTTTTACCTAACTTATACATTACATAACTAATACAATTACATGTATATAATAAACTAGCTGACCCGTGCCCACTTCGTTGGGCGGTAAACATTTTTACTTGTGATCGATTGGCCGAACAATAATAAAATTGTCTCGCGAATTTGATATTTTAAATTATCTCTTACACTATGCCACCAAAAAGTAATCTGGAAAAAATGAATTTTATCTAAATAAAATTTCCTTGGTAATAAAGCAATTTATTTTTCAATAGATTGACGTATATGAAAAAACCGTCTAATAGAAATATCACTCGATAGATTACGACACGGTCACGGTTCCACACCTCTGTCGTATTATCTCTTTAACCATTCGTCCAAATTATATACAGTAAAAGGATAGTCTTTTGTTTTAAAAACTTGAGACGATAAGTTTACTTATTTTGATAATAATTCATAAAAACGATTTAAATTACTTCTTTTAATATAAAAAAACAACTTTTTGTTACTTAAATATAAAAGTTTGACATATGCTGTCGCTGACTTTTTTATAGGCATCATCAAGTTTTACAACTTTTCTCCAGAACTCAATCATATATCTCTCATCTTTAAGGCAGCGTTCGTAAGAAACCTTTTCGTTCGACCATTTTTTCTCCGAAAAACTTTCTTACTTTGTAAATCCCACTACCACGAAAAAGTCTACTTTTTTCGGGTTATTATAATAATAATGTCCTCCAGACCGATTTCGGCCACGGCGGCCAATCTCAAGAGAGATTAACGAACTACGCAGGAGATACAAGTAGTGCACAAGTGTGTGCATAAACACAGGTGCACTCTCTATTCCTTAACTCTCATAGTCCGATGGGACGGCAATCCGACACGACCGGAAAGAGTTCAGACGCAGGACCAACGGATTTACGTGCTTTCCGAGGCACGGGAGTGTTCACACTTCCAACTTCCAGACTCGGGGCTGCTACTGAGAATTTTCTGACAGAAAAACCCAATAACTTTTTATTGGCCCGACCTGGGAATTGAACCCAGGACCTCCGGGTCTGCGGCCTATATATCAAGCCACTAGACCAACGAGGCAATCATATCGGGTTATTATATAGTCAATGACACTCACAAATAATGTGGCTTTCTATTAGTAAAATAATTTTCAACATCGGTTAAGTATATCCAGAGATTACCCCCTACAACCTCACAAACGTTACCTCTTTATAATATTGGTATAGAAGTATAAATATAGATAAAATACAATCTTGTACATGTATGTAATCCCAAAAAAACAATATGTATACTAATATAATAAATGCGACAGTAACTATGTGTCTGTCTATTACGCTTTTCCGGCTATACCAAAGAATCGATTTCCAAATCCCAAGCAAAGACATAGGATACTTTTTTAGAACCCAAGACCACGGGATCTGCGGCCTTACATCTAGCCACTAGACAAACGAGGCAGTCAATTATTAATAGAATAATATATATAGCAACGAAGTACGTAGCAGGTATACATACATTTATTAAATAAAGGTTTAATATACGCGCCATGCACACAAGATAGTGTAGAGTGGCAGTGAAGAGGGGGCATCACGACATAAGAAAGCGCCACGACGTTTAGAGTCATAGCATATGAGTCAGTCCTAACCCCATAACGTGCCTATTCGAAAAAAACATTACATTCCGTTCTTCTACTTAAAAAAACAATATTCAGTATTGAATTATAGCTTTTGCTAATTTTGTCCCTGAGACAGTTTATTGAAATATATTCAAGATGTGTGTGTGTTTGTGTATGTGTGTGTGTGTGTGTGAAGAGACAATATTACAAAAGATTTACAGGTCGATTGTGACCTCAAATATTTAACAAAACCATTACTTTTGTTAATCTTGCCGCAAAAATCATCACATAAAGCATAATTACATAAATGATCATCTAATTTATAAGGCTGACAAATAAAGCCACTTTTATAAGAAAACAGCTATGTCCTAGACTAGATAAAGCTTTGTGCAAGCGCTTCTAGTTAGGTATCACCATCTCATCCGTTATTCGACCACTAAACAGCAATACATTATATTGTTGCGTTCCGGTTTGAAAGATGAGTGAGCTGGTGAGACCCAAGTTCCCGTAGTTACGCTAAGACTAGTCGTCTTTACTAACCGCTGTTTACTGGGGGTGTTTCTTTGGATGCACTAATTGCTGTAGGATTTGTTTGTTTATTTTTTCTCAGCGATCATAGAAATACAAACCGTTTGATATCTAACTTTTATGTTCTTTTCGTTATAGTAAAGTAACAGCCTGTGTATATCCCATTACTGGACTAAAGCCTCATCTCCTTTTTTTAATTTGGAGTACAAGGCTTTAAGGTTATTCCACCACGCTGCTCCAATTCGGGCTGGTGGAATATACATGTGGCCAAATTTCAGTGAATTTAGATACATGCATGTTTCCCCACGTTGTTTTCCAAGACCGTCAAGCAAGAGATGAATTATAAACATGAATGACAAATTAAGCACATGAAAATTCAGTAGTGCTTGACCGGGTTGAACCCACGATCATCGGAGAAGACACCTTCTAACCATTAGATTTCCATCTCGGCTCTTTATTATTTAATACATCTCGTATTAAAAAGCAATATTTTGAGAAATATTACGAGATATTTAAATAATTGCTTAAAAAAATTTGCAATGTATGCTATACGAAGCATTAGTCCAGTCCGCACTGGTTAATCATCTAGAATTTAGCGATAACTCATTGCTTAAAATTATTTTATTTCACTCGTGCGAAGTCCGGGCGAGGTTATGATAAAGCTATGTCTATATCGTCCAATCTATCAATTATTAAAAAAAAACACCAGTAACTTAAAATTTCATTCCAAAAGAAGAATTTAAACGGCGTCGTTATTCGATTGCAAGAACGAAGAGTCTAGGGTTGTCACTTAATCATATTTATATTTATTTATTGCATGATTGTGAACAGTGTGTTAAATTTTTATTAACACAATCTGTAATTCAATTGTGTGCAAAACTAAAAGAATCTTGAGTAGGTTACGTAATTTAAAGCCGTAAGTGCAGAGTCCTGAAGAGGAAACCGCGGATAATCAAAGGCAGCTTAAAGGCGGAAGAAGAAGAACCAGAATCTTTAATAAACCCTGGAAGAGGCGCGTTCAGCAGCGACTACGATTGGCAAATGTTGATGTTCAAGTAATATAGTATGAAATTTAAATAAAAATTGTTATTTTATTTTATGTTCATGTTAAGAATTATAAAGATGTATTATGACAGCTGAAAACTAGGATAAACTAAAACCCTAGAAAGGAAGAAAATAAATATACAAATTTTAAATTTTTCAAAATTTTCAACCAAAGTAATGTGTGATATGATACAGTAGCGCCATCCTCTCCTTTAAAAAAGAAGGCAAACCTTATTCAATCACGTTGCTCCACTGCAGGTTGCTTAGATAAAAATATGGCATAACTTCATCCGACAAAATACAAAGGCATCCCACGATGTTTTCTTTCATCACCGTGCACAAGTTGAATTATAAATACAACAAATGAAAACTGAAAGCGACCTTCCTCGACTCTACTCTCATCTCACCTACGAACATCTAGACAATATTGAAATTTATGAGTTACATAATACACGAATACAATAAGTAGAGATGTGTGCAAAGTCACGTTTGTTCCTATTTGTTCGATACGTGTGTGTGTAAGCCAGTACTCTGATTCTTGTCATATAAATTTACATGAAACATACAAGAAGTGCCCATTTCATAAATTATATTGTTATATAAAATAATGCTTAAAATGCTTTAGTTAAATGTTGCAAATAATGTAGAGTCTAAGTACATAATAACATTAATATTATAAAAACATAATTCTATCCCAAAATCAGCAGTTAATTTCTAGATGGTTTTGAGTTTGAATTAAAAAATGATTAGCCCAAGAGTTCGTGACAATTTTCTAGCAGTTGTCAAATTATACAACCTTAAGAATAAAGATGATAAGCTCAATTCAACACACCTTGGATTTGCAGTCAATCTACCCATTTATGTGATGGAGCATCTTTCGCCTGTGAATAAACAAAGGCATGCAGCTACCAGGATAGTCGCAAAAGATACGCAATGGGAAGATCTTCGTTCGCAAGAATATTAACTCAGAGGCTAAAATAGTTAAGGATAATTTTTTTTTTTATTTAGGCTTTTTGCAAAATCTATAAATTTATTAATTTTTTGATTCTTTATAAAATCCAATTTAAGTATTATTACCAACATGTGAGAGGCTTAAGAACGAAGGTAGAAATTTTAATTTATCCATATTGGCTAATGATTATGATATGATAATTGTGGCTAAACGATACTGTTTATGATTACGACGTAATAGATCAGAGATATAACATATTTAGGCGAGATATATATTCCTCCTCATTTTCTTCTCACAAAAAAGATGGGGGTGGCGTAATGATTGCTGTCTCTAAGAAATTTGAAGTTACTCGAAATTATGATTGGGGTCGGCGTGTGAGGACTTATGGATTAGTTTGAAATTAGGAAGAAGCAGCAGTATTCATATGTCTGTTGCCTACCTGCCACCACCTTTAGATGGGAATTATGTTGACACGTTTTTATATAACTTATCGCGTGTAGTAACGAGTATACCTTACTTACCTTATTAAAGCTCTTAAAGAAAAAGCGAAATACAATAAACGATACAAAACTTACGGAAATGAAATGGATAAACTTAGTTACACTTTGTTACAAGAACAATGTGACGCTTTGGTAAAAGAATGTTATGCTAATTATATAAACATTACACCTAATAATTTACGTCAAAATCCACGATATTTTTGGATATTTTTTTTTAAAAGTAGAATGAGTAACTGTACTTCAATTCCCAATGAAATGACCCTAGGGATCGATAAAGCAGTGGGTGGATAGGACATACTCAGTACTGCTAACACCCGATATTACTAATCCATATGGCAACGTTATGTCACTTAATAAATTGTTCGTAGAAGAAGTCGACGTTTTGAGATGTCTTCAGTCTTTAAATACGAACAAATCACTCGGTCCCGATGGATAACCTCCATTATTTTTGAAAAAAATGTGCAAAAAAATTGTATAAGCCCTAATTTATAATAAGTCGTTAAAGACGGGCATATTCCCAACACCTGTGATAAAAAGCTCATTTAATACCAATCCACAAAGGGGGTGATGTAAGTTGATTGTGTGAGGTTCATTCAATATACACTGATTTTGATGTTGTGAACCACCGGTTATTATTGAAAAATATTGAACACATGGGCATTCATGGTTCTTTATTGAGATGGTTTGAGTCTTATCTACAAAAACGTTCACAATTAGTTATTATTTGTGGTTTTAAGCCCGCGGAATTGTAGGTAGCTTCAAGAGGCCCTCAAAGATCACATTTAGGCCCTTTATTTTTTTTTAATCTTCGTAAATGATTTATGTATTAATATAAAATTAAATTTCAAATTTTATACGGATGACTTAAAAATTTATCGCGTAATAAATAATGATTTATATAAGGTAATATTGCAAAAGGATATAAACTATATTTGTGATTGGTGCCACTTAAATCAAATGTACCTCAACCCCACAAAATGTTTTTTTTTCATACATAATTTTCATACATTTTTTCATTATTTCTGATACGGTGACATTTTATATCAATAAGAATTCAACTATCCAAGAAGTAACGAGCATACGTGATCTTGGCTTTATACTTGATAGTTCACTAAGCTTTAGGCTACATATAGATCATATAATACAAGAAGCGTCAAACTATCAGGATTTATTCAAATACAATTAAAGATATTTAAGCAACCGAGTGTTACTATTCTTTTATTTAATACCTTGGTTAGAAATATCCTTGAATTAAATAGACTTGAATATGTTTAAAAGAGATTTTTACATCACCTTTCTTATACTGATAATAAATGTTTCGAACTTAAATCGTTTGCACAGAGTGAATTTTTATAGAGCAAGCTCACTTTACACTCGAAGGAAAATAAATGATATCATCTTTCTATACAAGCTAATTCATGGACCTATTGAATCGTCCGATATCCTACAATGCATACAGTTTTCCATTCCACGTCCAAATAGTCGCATGCGATATTGTATGAACTTTTGTCTTCCTACCTCTAGAACAAATGTACTTAGCCACTCGCCTTTATAACGCATGTGTTTCTCTTGTAATAGTATTCGTTTTAATTATGATATTTTTACCGACAGTTCTATAGCCTCACTGAAAAAAAGTTAAAAAAAACTATTTCGATAGTTTAATTGTTCAGCTAATTTATAAGCTTAGGTCTTTGTTGCTGTCACAGACTAGACGCTTTTTTGCACTTAATCAAAAGCGCATGTCGTGTCTATATCAAGAGAAATGTAAACATTTGAATTTTTTGATTTTCATTTTCTTTTGTAGACCTATGAACATAATATAAAAAAATACATATATCATGATGTAATGTGAAGCTTAGGTTCTTTGGAATTGATCCACGATTTTTAGGATGTGTAATTGTTAAAAATTTATATAATTTCCCTTTTTCTTGACTGAGTCTCTGCACTCATCCACAGAAGCTATCAAACTTTTTGGTAAGGCCAACATAATACGAAAAAAAAAGATACAAAGCTTTGATGCTATAAACCATTTGCGTATTTACAAGCTTAAAGAACGTCAAGACATATTATTTGTTTATTTATTGTTGTCCAAATCTAGTTTGATATTCAAGCAGTTCATATTCTATTAACAATGAATTATCATTCCGAGAGAATTGACCGGTAGGGCTTTGTGTAACCTGTCACGGCACATCAGCGTTGTATAGTCGAGTTCTGATTTGAAGGGTGAGTGACAGTTCAATAACAGTCATAAGCTTGTAAGTGTAGTGGCTACTATAACGTAAATCAGATCCTGGGTTCAAGCCCCGCGTCGAGCTAATAAAATGTTATTAGGTTATTCTATGAAGGTATTCTCAGAAACAGCCTGATGTTTGAAAACTGCCTACACTCACGTACGTTGGAAAACTTAACAGATAGTTGTCTCATCAGATTTTAAGAGAATTGTTTTCGCACACACTCCATCACTATATATCCTGCGTAGTTGGCTATTCTAATCATCGTTACAGTTATAAGAGAAATAATATCTTAAGTCGCGATTATATACGTATTATTATTATTATTATTATTATTGATGTTGTACGAAGTTGTCTATACATTTTGAAATATCAGAGACGATGAGCAAGTTATTCTCTATTTGTCCATCTGACTGCTGAAATAAAAATGAAAAATACATCGTCGAATCAAGCTGATAACGTGTACTGGGTAGAACGAGTAGATTATAAAAAAAAATTGCTGAATTAATTTAATGTCAAATAAGCACCACGATTTTTATGTGTTTGATTTTTGTTTAATTCATAATTGACGATGAAGGAAAGCATCGTGAGAAAACCTGAATGAGTCGGATGAAACTCCCTCGCACTTTTATCTACTAACCCGCACAGAAGGTGAATTATAAAATAGGTAATGTTTATAACTTTCAAATTCAAATATTTGTTATTAAAAAAGTTGTATTATTAAAAAAATATATAATTATATATTTTATTGTTAATAAAAAGTTTACTGTGTCAGCCCTTGTAGAAATTTTACGTTCATTCAATAAGCGAACGATTGGATCAGATAATTGAGTCTATTCCGCGCGGATTTTTTCATTTCTACGGAGCACTTATTTGAACATGAATACTTCTAATGGAAATTTACACTATCGAAAAACTAGCCTTAAGTTTTAAGAAATACGTTCGCAATATGTATGTAATTATCTAAGGAATATATTATTCGCATTAAACCTTCACGGAGTATATTATTCAGTTTATATAGTTTACTAGTTTCCGCCCCCTAAGCTTCGCTCGCGTGTGAGTCGATTAGGTACCCTATGTATTTTTTTATCGGCTTAGCAGTTGTCGTGGTCACGAGCTAACAGTCAGTCAGCTATAGATGGAAATCTGACGAAACATCGTACGTAATTAAGTCATGGCTGTAAGTAAAACATAATATATATATACGTATGAAAAGTCATTATGATATACCTGTTTGAGATTAATAAACTTTGGCTCATTCGATAAATTATCTTTAAAGTTGACACATATGTATTGTTTTATCTAGAATGTTTTTATACTTTCCACATCGTTGTAACTTTACTAGATACTGAACCGCATACACTTCTATATCATTCGACTAATCGCTATGGCAGATGGTATGAATACAATGGCACGACAACGTCTTCCTTATTTTGCTAGAGACATATCAATCGGATAATACGCCATTAGTCCAAGATAAAAAGTACCTTTTTGAGATTCTGGAAACTATATTACCGTCTTTACTGGGGTTTTTCCCGAGAAACCATTAAGGACCGCATAACGTGTTCTCTGGTTTTTAGTCTTTACACAGAGCGGTCGCCATCCAACATCCACAGCTATTAAGGTTGTCATCGCTAAGTAATAAAGATTTTTTATTCGCAACATTAATTCTTTATAGATATGTAAAAAGCCGAGACGGCCCAGTGGTAAGAACGTGTTAATCTTAACCGATGATCGTGGGTTCAAACCCGGGCAAGCACCACTGAATTTTCGTGTGTTTAATTTGTGATTATAATTCATCTCGTGCTTTACGGTGAAGGAAAACACCGTGAGGAAACCTACATGTGTCTAATTTCTCTGAAATCTGCCACATGTGTATTCTACCAACCCGCATTGGAGCAGCGTGGTAGAATAAGCTCCAAACCTTCTCCTCAAAAAAAGAGGAGAGGAGGCCTTTAGCCCAGCAAGTGGAACATTCACAGGCTGTTACGTACGTTACGTAGATATGTAACTGAAATTTTGTTACGTACTATGATGACTACGATTTATTACTTTTTCTTGAATTTTAAATATTTTATTTTAATATTATATAAACAATGGATTGTATTGTTGATCACAAGTACAAATACTATTGACACGTCTAAAGTTATCATCCATTTAGTAATTTTATAACTAAACGAAGAATAGATACCTAATAGGGCAGTAAATTTTGTATAAAGAAAGATTAATAGTCTACTGGGCTACGGCCTCCTCTCCTTTTGAGAAGGTTCCAATAATTCAAGTTGGTAGAAAACATTTTTATATCAGACATAGCAGATTTCTTGTTCGAGGTGTTTTCCTTCGCCACCGAGCATTATAAAAACAAATTGAGTAAACATTTTGTGGTGCTTGGCTAGGTTTGAACCCGCCATCATCGGTTAAGATTCATGCAGTCTAACCACTGAGCCATCTCGACTCTTCACAAGAGAACAACGACTTAAATTTATTTTCACACACGTAACATTAACTTAATCTTATACTTTAAAAATGAATAACAAGAAAAACATAATAATTAACAGGTGATCTCGCATATATATTTAAGAATTATTAGTTAAGTATACGTTTCGGAGAGCTCGGATGGTTCACTTTTATAAAACCCGGAAGGCGTATAATCCCATAGCTAACAGTCTTCTTCTCTGTTAAGAAGATTTCTGATCTTAAGCCTCTATAAACTCGGAGTTTGTTTGCCAGACTTGTAGCTATACATTAAAGTTAATTTTAATTATTGCATTATATAATAATAATAATATCCTGGGACATTTTCCACACACGGCCTTCTGATCCCAAATTAAGCTTGTACAGAGCTTGTACTATGGAAGCTAGACAACTGATATACTACATTACTATGCTATTTTTCTTTTGTAAATACATACTTATATAGATAATTACAACCAGACTCAGCACAAACAGACATGTTCATCCACACAGATATCTGTCCTGGGTGGGAATCGAACCCACAACCTTCGGCGTGAAAGGCAAGCATCCACCAACCACGACAACTGGCTCGTCATATAATATCAACATCGTTGATTCTATATCTATCATATATATCAAGATAATAATAACTTCAACATACCTACGTCATTCGTTTAATATATTTTGGATACGAAAGTTTATGGATACGAAGGGCAAAACATATTGATACGCTCAGAAGGAATTTAAAATAATACTAGATATATTCGCTGATTATATTTATTATATCTTTTAAGCTCCAATTAGCAAACGTCTTTACTAACCGAAGGATGAATCTCGAATGGCTGACGGTCTATTGTAAAGTCGTCTCATCGAATATTGAATGAATGTATTGAGTGAATGATAGAATGATAGATGTATTTATAAATGGTCGTAACAATATTATCTACCTGAGCATGCAAACAAATAACAATATAAGTATTTGTTCAACATATAGCACATCACGTGCTTCTCCAAGATGAAGGTTAGTTGTGTTGGTGATTCATTATGTTCTCGGCGTTGAAGGAAAAAAAAGGAAAAAATCAGCTTATGTTGGAAAAAATCCTGTCACATGTGTAGCAATCCGACCCACATTGGAGCAGCGTGGTGAAATAACCTCCAAACCCATAAGAGGATAAGAGACTTCAAACAAGCAGGGGAACATAGCTTACAGACTGCTAACACTATTTTATATAAGATTCCATCCCCACTAAACGATTGCTAAAATTCATTAATTGTATCCCCATTTTAAAGTAACCATGTACACCCACAATCAGTTCCCGTTCTGCAAACGATGTCGGGAGATAAATCGAGATAATTCATCAATCAATTACAGCAGCAAGTAACAAGGCGTGGTCGATCTGACAACTGATCAATGCGCTCCATACAAATAAAATGAAAATGTATTTCTCGTTATTATCTCATTCCTAGAAGAGTATTTTAAGATTAATGAATCTTTTTTTATTTCAACTATTTTATAAATTGTACATGAGAGTAAGGGATTAGAGACTGTGCACTGTGATATTAAAGCCTCTACAGTTGCCTAGTCTCCCTTGCCGACCATGTCTTAATCAGTGAGAGAACCATTATTATCATAATATTATTATGACTGTATAATCAAAATAGTAATTGCACATCAAAAGACGCACGATAATTGAAATAAAGTTTAGTCAATGGATAGATCACGTGAATCTAATTGGAAGGTAGCGGGTTCAAGCCTGAGCCAGGACCACTGACTTGGAGTGTCATGGTAGCATGCGCAAGCGATCCTATGGCGTTCCTTGTTAAGACGGAAAGATTACCGCTGGTTTTTTAGTGGGAATTCCGATGTTCGGGGCGCATTCGGAGCCTTAGACACCGGCGAGCCCCACAAATCCCTCCACTATCCTCGTGGGGGAAACGCGAAATGCGTTTTTCCAGCGTTAAAAAAAGGACCACTGACTTTTCACGTGTTGGAAAACGTTGTGATAGAACCGTTAAGATGTGTTTAGTCTGGCTAGTTAGTGCCAAACAACAATATGTAATTTTGTTGTGTTCCAGCTTAAAGAGAGAATGAGTCTATGTGACTACAGACACGAGGGACTTTGGATAATATTCAGACATATATATCAACGAGCTCTTTTTGGAGTAATCTTAATCCATGAGTGACGTCATTTTGACTAGTCTGTCGTCTCGCGTCATCTACTACGGTTAATATTATAATGTTTTTGTTAAATTTAGTAATTGTTTATTCGTGTTCTTCTATTTTTATACATTTCGTGATTGCCCGTAAGTGATTTCATGTATGTTAACTTTGTTCAGATTTCAAAATAAATAAATAATTATTTGTATACTTTGAAAAACAAAAATCCATTTATGAATATATATATATATATATATATATATATATATATATATATATATATATATATGTTTATCCCTTTATATATAAAAATACTGGTGGTAGGGCTTTGTGCAAGCCCGTCTGGGTAGGTACCACCCACTCATCAGATATTCTACCGCAAAACAGCAATACTTGATATTGTTGTGTTCCGGTTTGAAGGGTGAGTGAGCCAGTGTAATTACAGGCACAAGGGACATAAAATCTTAGTTCCCAAGGTTGGTGGCGCATTGGCTATAAGCGATGGTTGACATTTCTTACAATGCCAATGTCTAAGGGCGTTTGGTGACCACTTACCATCAGGTGGCCCAAATGCTCGTCCACCTTCCTATTCTATAAAAAAAAATATATATATATATATATATATTTATATAAAACTAATCCAATTTGCTATAAAAACTTGTGCTACCAACAAATAAAAAGCATATAAAACTGGTCGTTATTTGCTTTAATAGAACTCTGGATTAATGAATACAAATATTATTTTCACATCAAATATGTCTGAAAATATGTCTGAAATTTTAAATTAGTACCTACTCATCAGATATTGTACCGCTAAACAGCAGTACTTAGTATTGTTGCGTTCCGGTTTGAACGAGGAGTGGGAGAGGACTTAACATCTTGGCTGACAAGGTTAGTGGTGCATTGGCGATGAATGAATGGTATACAAGAAATTCAGGATAGTAGAATTGTCTACGAGGCATTATTAAGTACGCTACGAATAACGAATAGTAAATGAATAAAATGAAAAAGAAAGACTAGTAGTATTTTAAGCTTCGCTTAGAAGTATTTAGAAGTTTGTCGCAATTAAATACTTAGGTTCTAATATAATTTTAAAATTTGTATTTAACAATTTATATAGCAATGTTTTAACTGATTTATTTAAACTAATAAAAGTAAATATATAAGCATTTAAATGTAAACTTTAACAACAGTAATCCTACCATCGGTAAGCAAAACGAATTGTTCTTTGAATAAAGTAACCGAGCCACGATAGATTAAAAAAAATCTACCCAAATGCAATGAGGTATTTCCTACATTTAATAAAGTAGGCAATCGTTAAAATGATTTATCTGTGAAAGTTTTAAATTGAAGAAGCATTGCAAGTGCATTAGAGCGGTCCCGCTTCCCAGGAGGCCGAGACGAACTCAAGAAATTGAACAGCAACCGTTTTAAATTGTGCCTTGAGAAGACAAAAATAATTTTTCACGCAAGCAGGCTTCTTGTGAGCACTTGTTAATTCTATAAGATTCATTTTAATTCTATTTTAAATAACAGGTAATATTTCTTAGAACCAATGTCCGGTGTTTAATATCTTTGGGCGGCGGTGGTTACTTTCTTTTAGGTGGCCCATTTGTCAGTAACCCTGGTGGTAATCGATAAAAAAATACCAAATTACTATCAATAGTTCTCCTAGTTACAAGGCCACGCGCTGTAAATTTCAAGTGACTTTATACATTTAATCACTTAAATCAAGTTATGGAAATACTTCTGAAAGTACGCGACTTCAACCTCATGTTAAAATGGGAGGTATTAGGAAACCAATGTCCGTTTCTGCGTCCTGATAACGAGTACACGAAATTACATGATGATCGGTTCAATAGTTAAGACGAGAAAGCGTAAAAAAGCAAGATCACTTTCACATAATATAAATTACATGTAATATTATTAATTAGGATTCAAAACAGAACAAATAATATAACAAATCCCTCTTACAATTTGCCTCACTCTGAATTAAATCGTATGAATTGGTTCCGCGAGAACACTTAAATATGTATACGATAGTCTCATACGAGCAAGAGGAACAATCGCTAAACAAAGATAAATAATTACGATATGTATATGCTACATGCAATAATAACCGGAGATATAGATTGCAACGATTTATTGAGCGTTTTGTATTTAAGAGTTTCTAATCGCCGCACACGTCACACAGCACTATTCCACACACCTGAGCTAAACACTAATTATGCACACAACTCTGTCCTTAATCGCATGGTCCACACATATAATTCAAAATACTCAGAAATAGATCTGTTCAGCATGTCAAAACTAGCTTTTAAAAAAGCTATAATTAAAAAAGATAAAAATTCATTATAACACACACACACACACACACACCACACACACTCACACTCACACACATACACGCACATATTGGATTCCCACCCGTAAACAGTTTTACTTTTACTACCGTCTTCTAGTTATTAATATGTTTAAGTTACCTGTGTAATCCTATTTTGGTTTTAATTATATGTTATATAATAGTTATCAACTTATGTATAAAAACTGTTGGATTACCAAATAAATAAATAAATAAATAAATAAATAAAAAGGTTAAAAGTATAAAAATGGCAAAAATGTTCAAATCCTTTCAAAATTACGTTTTCCATGTCAACACAAATTGCTGATATATAATAATAATATAATATTTTACATTTAAGTAAAAACACTACTTTGAAAATATTATCTTAAATATATAAAAAGAAGCGTGTAACGTAAACACATAATACATAGAATTAATAAAAAGTAACTGCTGAGTTACTCGTCTGTTCTTTTAATTTGAATCTATATTTCGTAATAGGTTTTATTTAATTAATCTCATGAATTATTCAAAATTACGTGTAAAGCTTGAGTAAAGTATATTTTGATTTTGTTTTCTCTGCTGCCAATGTGAATTGTTCTAAAAACTTACCTTATCCCACACAATACTATTTGTTTACGTAGGCAACAAGCCACGTAATCCAAGCTCACGTCATATTAAATCCTTATCAACACCAACGATGTAGAAGCTATTCCAGGCAACATAAATTCTAACGGCGTAAATGCTCCGTTTATCCGTCTCTGATTCGAATTATATGCAATTCAAATACAATAATGTATCTTGTTTACTACGATAGAGGAATATTTTATATGCATTTTTTTAAATCGATAAGTTATTAAATATTAATATTAAATTTAAACTTTGTTATGAAGAACAATTAAAATTGTATATGATCTAAATTTAAGTATTTCTCACTAACACTATCTGGCTCGTTGATCAAGTGACTAGTTTAAAATGATTATGAATGACATCATATATGTCATAGGGTTCAAATCCAGAGTTAGCTCTTACAGATCTCCAAGTCAACCTTTACACTTCCGTACCTCGGAGAGCACTGTGTTGCAAGCTTTGTACCAAACTGGTATCCTATCGAATTATAAAAGTGAATTTATTTTTACACACTTAATTATATTGTCAATTATTACTAGTTAAAAAATAACATAATTAGCAGTCATGTTATTTTTGGTATAAGACAAAGGAGTTATCATTATCGAGTCAGATACTGCGAGAAATCTTCTATAAAAGAAATATAACTCAAGCGACAAGAATTTGAATATGAAAGTGGCACGAGTTCATTTCAATTCAAATTCATTCAGAATTAACTCCATTAGTACAGACAGCAAAATTCAATTCATAAACAATCTGATTATTGAATTTATATTTCATGTAAATTGCTGTTTGTTTGTAAATAATATTAAGCAACTCGCACTCGAGTTATTTGAATAGAACTTAACAAGAGGAAAATATGATATTTATTGTAGACGACGTAATATTATTATAAATTATACTTAAATATTCTAAAAGCCGACCAACTTGACATTCTACATTACACGTCATTCTTATCAGCTGGTTAGAACGCGTGATACTTAACCGATGATCGTGGGTTCAAACCCGGGCGAGCACCACTGAATTTTCATGTGCTTAATTTGTGTTTATAACTCATCTTGTGCTTGACGGTGAAGGAAAACATCGTGAGGAAACCTGCATGTGTCTAATTTAATTGAAAGTCTGTCACATGTGTATTCTACCAACCCGCATTGGAGCAGCATGGTAGAATAAGCTCCAAACCTTCTCCTCAAAAAGGGAGATGAAGCCTTAGCCCAGCAGTGGGACATTAACAGGCTGTTACTATATCGCTAAACCGCGTCACGGAATTTTGAAAAAATATGGCGTTTATTTTGATTTCACTAGAAATTTACCAAATACATTTAGTAAATGTATTACAAACTATGTTTATAAAAAAAAATAACATTATTTTTAGTTGAGTATTTAGGCTTTTTCCGCCATGGCAGTGCTTACACTACCGAGCCTCGAAAAGCAGGTTAAGCCTGCGACTACACTCACTTGTGTTGGACTTACTATCCCCTCGAGTTAGGAGATTGTATGATATAATATATCCTGGATCTGGACTGGGTCTGGTAGTAATTAGTAGTAGTTTAAGTGAAAAATATATATTTTTAATTATTTTCTCTGCTATCAGTACCAATGTAATTATTCATTGAAGCTGCATTAGCAGATAACAATAAATGTGTTTAAATGTATATTAAAAGACGTTATACGATGCAAATGATGTGTCGTCTCCTTCCTTTATACACAATTTTGGTAAGCGTGACAAAGACTTATAGTAAGGCATAATAATAATTAAGCTTAAAACATGAGGTTCCGTTAAAACATATCAGCTTTATTATATTAATATAAAGAGAGTTTCTTTGTTCGTTTGAATCCCAATTATTGAGGAAGGTTGTTGGTTAGTTCGAGAGAAACTTTAACGCGTATGAAGCCTTTAAGGGATTAAAACAGCAATTCCTTAAGATTCAAAAGATGTAATAATTATGCTAATTAATCTTCATCACTCAATACTGCAATGATTCGTCTTAATAAATTACTAATATGAGTGATATTATAATTAGTTCCTAATGGATAATTTCATACGTCATTAGACGTATTGTAAGGCATAGGCTTTGTTAGATACCAATTATAATGAAAATTAGAAAAATGTAGTTTTTGTACCAAATTATTAACAAAACAGAAAATTAAAGTATTCTAAAAATTTTATTCGATTATATGAACATGTTCGAAGGTACATTATATACCGCCAAACATCAAATAATTTTTTAATTCCGGTTTCAATGGTGAGTGAACCAGTGTCATTCCAAGCAGAAAGGACATAAATTTAAAATTTATATAAATTGACACGACGAAAAGTAAAGCTGTTGGGCGCAAAAAAAAAGTCTTGGCTGTGCAACATCCGAGAATGGACGGGAATCTCGAGTGCTGCCGAACTCTTTCGCCTCGCGAAGAACAAAAAGAGTATTCAAAGCTGACTGCCAACCTTCGCTAGTTGGAGTGGCACTCGAAGAAAAAGAAGAAAAGTATATGCTCCAGTTAAATGAATTACCTTCTTTAACAAATCGTTTTCCAAGACATACGATCCCAAAGCATGGAACGGCATGGTTTAAGCACTTCTATTGTCTTCATGCTTTGAGCTAACACAACTACCTATATAAGTGGTTATTATCAAGCACTTTTCCATAAAATATTTTAACTAGAGATATATACAATGACATTTTTAATAAATACTTGATTTTTGGAACCTAAGCAAAAGTATTATAACAATCACTATAAGAACATTCGTGTAATAACAAGATCCCTTAAAAACTCAATCACTGGAAAGCGAAAAATTAGTGTTTTAAGTGCTGGACTGGTGTAATCTACACCCTGAGAATATTTAATGAAATTCCTTTATGAGATGGATTTTATTATACACCTGACCTCAAGGTAAATACGAAATTATACGACATCTACTCGACTTTGGGAGTGCGAAATGTAAGAAGGTAATGTATAATAATTTTTACATTAATATAGATAAAAAAGATAGCTGGAAGATCTAGTAAGTAGTCACCACCACCGCCCATAGACATTTGACGTATGAAATATTAAAAAATGTTTTTTAAACCTTAAAATTATAATATCCACATGTAAAGGTACGTACATATATATATATTAATATTGATCTGATTTAATTTTAATAGAACTTGTCTCATGTACCTTTATATAATAACAAGGGACATAAAATCTTAGTTCCCAAAGTTGGCGGCGCATTGGCTATGTAAGCGATGGTTGACATTTCTTACAATGCCAATGTCTAAGGGCGTTTGGTGACCACTTACTATCAGGTGGCCCATATGCTCGTCCGACTTACTATTCTATAAAAAAAAATTATATATATATCTCGCATCATAATTGAATAGTGTAAACTCTGCTTAAGGCTACGGCGTACACGAGCCTAATCTAATGTCACCTCCCTGAGGTCTTGATTACAGGGCGAGAGGTCTAACACACTGATGCTCTCATTAGCCTCCGTATTAGCGTGCGGAGTATGGTGATTACATTCACATGGTATTACTGGTTTCTATGTCAAATGTAAGTATTATTTTATAGAATAGATTGGCAGACGTGCAAATGGGCCACCGGATGGTAAGTGGTCACCACTGCTAATAGACATTGTTATTGTTAGAAACATTAACCATTCCTTATATCGCCAAAGTGCCACCAATCTTGGGAACTAAGATGTTTTATCTCTCGTGTTTATATACCGAAACACAACAATACTGCTGTTTTACCCAGGCGAGCTTGCACAAAGCCCTACCATCAAATATTCTATTCTATATCTTCGAAATACATTTATATATTAAATTCAACTATTATATTTACTTGCCGTGTGGTGACGGCGACGAATATCACCACCCCATCTCATCCCGTGGGGGGCGTAGAAGTCGACCCGAGGGAATATACACCAGAGAACGGGCAGCAGCGTCTCTCTGAGTACTATGACTAACTTACTGCGATCGCCAACCCGTCTGCCAAGCGTGGCGATTATGGCATATCCCCTCATGATTCGCGCAACTAAACCACGGCCCCTAGTCCCCGGCAGCCCTGCTATTCCTAGCCTTGGTAACAGCTGTGGTAACGGCGGGGCAGGGGGTGCTAAGAATCCCCGGCAGATTTCGTGTTACCAACACCGACGACCTCTGGCCCTGGCAACATATAACACGCGTACACTGCGGACCGACGAGAAGATCATCGAACTGGAGGAAGAATTGAGCAGGTTACACTGGGATATCGTCGGATTATCCGAAGTCCGAAGACAGGGGGAGGATACGATGATCCTGAAATCCGGTAACCTTCTCTATTTCCGAGAGGGCGATCAACTGTCTCAAGGTGGTGTCGGGTTCATAGTCCACAAGTACCTCGTTAACAACGTTGTGAAAATCGAGAGTGTGTCGGCTAGGGTGGCGTACCTTATACTCAGAATCACCAAGCGGTATTCTTTGAAGGTCATACAGGTATACGCGCCGACTTCGACACACTCCGACGATGAGGTTGAGGTCATGTATGAGGATTTATCTAAAGCCATACATACCAACAAGACTCATTTCACTGTTGTAATGGGGGACTTCAACGCGAAGCTGGGCAAACGATTCGGTGATGAGTTAAAGGTGGGACCTCATGGAATTGGAGACCGCAACACTCGGGGCCAGATGTTGGCCGACTTTATGGAGAAGGAGGGACTCTTTATGATGAACTCCTTTTTCAAGAAGCCAGGTCAGCGTAAATGGACCTGGGTGAGCCCTGATGGGAAAACCAAGAATGAGATAGACTTCATCTTGTCGACGAGAAGACAAATATTTAATGACGTCTCCGTGATCAATGCAGTCAAAACTGGGAGCGATCACAGACTCGTAAGAGGCTCGTTAAATATCAATGTTAAACTCCAGAGGTCCCGACTGATGAAGTCTACGCTCCGACCATCACCTCTTCAAATCCGAAATCCCGAAGCCTTTCAGCTCGAACTCCAAAACCGATTCGATTGCCTAGCAGACTGCGAGGAAGTGGACACATACAACGACAGGCTTGTGGAAACTGTCCGTACGGCTGGGTCTAAGACCTTCAAGACCAGCCGTACAAAAGGAACCAAAAAGATCTCTGCCTCTACCCTACGGCTTATGGAGGAAAGGCGGAAAATGATTCTGACGTCCCCAGCTGATGCTGCCGGCTATCGGCTGATCAACAGACGGATTTCAAAGTCTCTAACTCGCGACACTCGCCAATTTAATACAATGCGCATTAAAGAGGCCATCGAGCGGAACAAAGGCTCTAAAGTGTTCGCCAGAGATCTGTCTGTTGGTCAGAGTCAACTGACAAGGCTGAAAACTGAGGATGGCAGAATAGTCACGTCAAGATCTGAGCTGTTGGAAGAGTTTGAGAAGTTCTACGGTCAGCTGTACACGACAGCTCAATCACCTGTCAGTAGTCATGCTGCAGATCCCAGAGCAAGACTAACCCGACACTACACTGAAGATTTTCAGGACGTCAGTCTTTTCGAGATTAGAATGGCTCTCGGACAACTCAAAAACAACAAGGCACCTGGTGATGATGGTATTACAGCCGAGCTTCTGAAGGCGGGTGGTACACCGATCCTCAGGGCTCTTCAGAGGCTTTTTAACTCCGTCATTGCCAAAGGTCAAACGCCAAAAGCATGGCACAGAAGTGTGGTGGTACTTTTCTTTAAGAAGGGTGATAAAACCCTTCTGAAGAATTACAGGCCCATCTCACTGCTGAGTCATGTTTACAAGTTGTTTTCGAGAGTCATTACGAATCGTCTCGAGCAAAGGCTTGACGACTTCCAGCCACCCGAACAAGCCGGATTCCGGAAAGGCTTTAGCACCATAGACCACATACATACGCTGCGGCAAGTTATACAGAAGACTGAGGAGTATAACCAGCCACTTTGCTTAGCGTTTGTGGACTATGAGAAAGCCTTTGATTCGATCGAAACCTGGGCTGTGCTGAATTCTCTTCAAAGGTGCCAAATTGATTATCGGTATATCAGGGTGTTAAAGTGCTTGTACGAGAACGCCACCATGTCGATCCGACTCCAGGATCAGAACTCAAAACCTATCCAACTGCAGAGAGGTGTAAGACAGGGAGACGTGATATCTCCGAAACTGTTTACCGCTGCATTGGAAGATGTTTTCAAGCTTCTGGACTGGAACGGACTTGGCATCAATATTAACGGCGAGTACATCACTCATCTTCGATTTGCCGATGACATTGTAATTATGGCTGAGACCTTGGAAGACCTCGGCACTATGCTCGATGACCTCAGCAGGGTTTCCCAACAAGTGGGTCTAAAAATGAACATGGACAAGACGAAAATCATGTCGAACATCCATGTTGCACCCACTCAAGTCAAGGTTGGAAATTCTGCACTCGAAGTTGTAGACAACTATGTCTACCTAGGTCAGACCATCCAACTAGGTAGGTCCAACTTCGAGAAAGAGGTAAATCGTCGAATTCAACTCGGCTGGGCAGCGTTCGGGAAGCTACACGATATCTTCTCATCCCAAATACCGCAGTGTCTCAAGTCGAAAGTCTTCGACCAGTGTGTGTTGCCAGTGATGACTTATGGATCAGAGACGTGGTCGCTCACAATGGGCCTCATAAGAAGGCTCAAGGTCACTCAAAGGGCAATGGAGAGGGCTATGCTCGGAGTTTCTCTGCGAGATCGAATCAGAAATGATGAAATCCGCAGGCGAACCAAAGTAACCGACATAGCCCGAAGAATTGCTAAATTGAAGTGGCAGTGGGCGGGGCACATTGCTCGCAGAACCGACGGCCGCTGGGGCAGAAAGGTTCTCGAGTGGCGACCACGAACCGGAAGACGCAGCGTGGGCAGGCCCCCTACAAGGTGGACCGACGACTTAGAACGAGTCGCGGGAAGCCGTTGGATGCGGGCAGCGCAAGATCGGCCAACGTGGAAATCCTTGGGGGAGGCCTTTGTCCAGCAGTGGACGTCTTTCGGCTGATGATGATGATGTCAAATGGCTCTATATAACAATACTATGTCAGTGAATTTTGTCTGCCTGGTGGACAGTGGCTAGTTTATAAGGCGGGCTGGCAGATCTCGAGGTCTTACGATCAAACCCCAATAGGCCAATAAAAAGGAATTGGGTTTTTATATCGAGTCATTCTCAGTAACAGCCTAGAGTCTGTTGGAAGTGTTTGCAATCCCATGCCTCGGAAAGTGCCAAGCCTTATAAAGGTATTGCTCCGCTTTCCAGCTGTATCGTATCTGCGGTCCCATCGGATTATGACAGTGTTTGCTACTGCGTACACACTCGAATAATATATTTCCTATGCAGTAGACTGTCCTTTCTCGATTAGGCCGCCGTGGCCGAAATCTGTTAGGACGAAATCATAAACAGAAATTTCTAAATTTGTTTATAGCATTTACAATGAAACAGACAAGATGAATCCAATAATAGAAATATAATTTAACCAGTCATAACTGGTTCAAGCCGGATTGTCGTTTTATAATGCGTCTCGTGCTCGGCAGTAAAATAAATTAAAACTTTTTTTTAAACAATAGAATATGAACGAAACAGAAATATTTCTTAATTTTAGTGAAGGCATAGAATATTAGTTATAGTGGGTCCAAAAATATTAGTTTCATACTTAATGTAATAATAATATATATTTATCAAAAATTAGGCCCGTCACTATAGTAGTCTCTCTATTCCCTCATACTCACCATCTGATGGGACGGCAAATCCGACGAAAGAAGCCGAGCGAAAAGAGTTTCGGGCCAGGAGCAAGAGCTATTTATTTATTTACTTATTTGTTTATCCACCAGCTAACATACATACCTTATTATATTTAGTATTATATAATATGTAACTAAAACTAAAATATGATTACACAATTAGTTTAAACATATATCGAATTACTAACTAAGAAGACAGTATGTTAACTAATAGATGAGAATCGAATGAATAACCTATATGTGCTCTCTCAGGCGAGGGAGTACCAGAGCCGACCCTAGACAATAAATTTTCATTATTGTCTACGAGCTGTTACTGAGAATTATTTGAGAGAAAAATCCAATAACTTTTAAAAACCCAATCCGGGATTTCAATTCAGAACCTCGGGATCTGCAACCATATAGCCACTACACCAACGAGACTTCAACGATTATTACCTAACCACAGTTTTATTTATTATTATCTTGTATCTAAGGCTTTATGTCTAAGCATGTTTTAGACACGTCGAAAGCAATTCCGCTGTCTGGTCTAGAAGTTAAAACCACGTGCGGGGCTCTAACAAAGTAATTAATTTTCCTTTGCATTAAAGTGCTGTTGAGATTTGTTAAATAAGCTATTTCCGTTAATGTTTAGTTCTCGGTATTTAGTTTGTTATTATTTTAAATTAATTCTGTTATCATTTTATTTTATTTTAAACGCGAATTTCACACCTTATTTATTTATTGTAGTTATATAAAATAGTAAATATATATTGAAAAATCGTTTAGTATTTGTCAGTTCGAAATTTAATTTAAATTCAAATTAACCATTGGCTCAGTATGTAGACTCTCCCGAGATAAACAAAAAATAAACTCGGATGCTACCTAATCTTTTCCATCAATTAAATTAAATAAGCATGTTAATTAAATTGTTTATCTTGCGTGAAAGAATTTTAAAGAAATCATTCCTTCAAGCAGCTTTTTTTTCTCGCTGGAAAAACACATTTATGTGTACATACATGAGGTGGGGGGTATGTGGGACTCGCCGGCGCTGAAGGCGCTGGAATACCCACTAAAAAAACAGCGGTACCCACTCCGTCTTGTCGGGGGACGTCACGGGATCGCTTGCGCATACTACCGTGCCGTCCCAACGGTTGGCCCGCTTCTGCGGGCCTCCAAATCCTAGGGGGTACTCGGGGAACAGAGATCCCCTGGCCCCGGCGACACTCACGGCGGGAGGAGAAGATGCACATAGCACCGACGTCTTCTCCCCGGTCTTCTTCGGCGAAGTGGGTCAGCGGAGGCACTCTCCTCGCGCTCCCACTCCGCGGCCTCCTTCTGCGACATGACATTTTCGCAGAAGGAGACCATCTCCATCCAGCACCTTTCGCTACCAAGCATGGCATTTATCACGCTCGGCAGCGACAGGTCTCCACCGATTAAAGTCGCCAGGGAAAGGCGCTGAGGCCCCCAAGCGGCACACTCCATCAGAGTGTGGCATGCCGTGTCCGTAGGTCTTACCGTAGGTCCGTAGGTCTAGAGAGGTAACTCCTGCCACACTCGTGGCAAGAGTTACCTCCCGCCTGACTATTCCGTGCAGGTACTTACCGAAGCACCCATGTCCAGTAAGCACCTGAGTCAGTCTGAAGGTCAGTGTGCCGCCTTTTCTCGTTACCATGCGACTCAAGTGGGGACGGATCGCCTCCATTGTCGCCAGGCCTGCTGATGGGGACCTCAGATCCTCCTCCCACCTGTGAATCAGGGCTTGCTGGGTGAAAGTCCTGATCCGCAGCACCTCCTCCAACCCTGGACGGTCGCCACGCGACCTCACTTCCGCCCGGAACCGGTACACTTCCGCGAGCACCTCCGCCTGGAGCTGCCAAGGCGGATCGCCCGCGAGAAGTGTTGCCGCCGTCCACGACACCGTACGATATCGGCGTATCACCCTCATCGCTATGATTCTCTGGGGCCTTCGCAAGAGAACCTTGTTCCGAGCGGTGAGAGCGTCCACCCAGATGGGAGCACCGTACAGAGCCATGGACCGCACAACACCGGCGTATAATCGCCGGCATAGCGTTTCCGGCCCTCCTACATTTGGTAGGAGCCGGCTTAAGGCAGCAGTAGCGTTGATGAGCTTCGGGCCAAGTTTGACAAAATGCTGCCCGAAGCTCCATCTTCCGTCCAGGGTCAGGCCCAGATACTTCATGTGGGCCTGCACCTTAATCACCGTCCCCTGGACGGTGATACACGCCCCTCGACGTGGACCGTGGAATAAGAGGGCCTCCGTTTTTGAGATGGAGACCCTCAAGCCCAACATTCCTATGCGGTCCACTGTGAGCGACGTACCGAATTCGGCCAGGCGAACCGCCTCCTGAAAATTCCGCCCTGTCGCCGTGATAAGAGTGTCGTCCGCATAGCACAACACCCCCATTCTGGGGAGTTCGACATTTATCTCGGCTCGATCAGAGCTGTCTGATCGAGCCGAGATAAATGTCGAACTCCGCCAGGCCGCGGTTGAGAGAGAAGTACGTACCCACAACAACGAATTCTCTTCACCCTGCCACTACGTAACCCAAGCCCCTCTCAATGAGTGAGAGAGAACTCGTTATACTCCGGGTAGTAACCACCACGGTGCCGTCCAAGTCCCCTAACCAGTTAGGTAGGGGAGGGACATAAAATGGCTCGCAGGCCACAGCCAGGTCGATCTGCCACTCCGCCATGAACTGCAGCAGCAGGTCCTGCGCCGCGGCACAGTGGTTGACGTTCGTCTGGAGGAACTTTATGTCTGTGCTCATGTTGACATTGAAGCTTCCTCCTCGGCCTGGCGCCGTCCGACATTGGTGGTAGTCTGAGTGCCTAAGACCACCGTACCCCTTGTGATGGGGGGGTTGCACTCCCGTGATCCCATCACGTGCCCAGAGGGCTTGCCAGCGTCTGCGCACACAGCACAGCGCAGTTTCTCGGTGCAGCCCGCCGACTTGTGGCCATCTACGCCACACCGGAAGCATAGACACACCGTTCCGCTTTGGATGGGCAAAGCACCTTCGACCCATACACTTGAAGCAGCGCAAAGGGCGCTGCTCCAATACGCATACCTTAGCCGAGCTCCACCCTACGAGGAGGCGACCGGCATCTGATATCTTCTTCGCCGCTGTGAGAGGACAGGTGACGCGGACCATTCCCATATATCCGGGACCACGCTCCTTCAAACAGCTAGTTTAGCTGCGTCCCGCTTCAAACGTTTCATCCCGATGGTGATCCCATCCAAGGACATGCAGAAAAACTTTCACGTCGCTTACAACGCACTCGAGTCACTCCAACATTAATTACACGTTCACGAATTTGACTTGCATAAAGCAAAAGAAATTTTGAAACACATTCCCGCCACATTCAATAACCCGACTTTAAATTTGCATGAAAAAATGCAAACACGTTATAAAGCATTGAAACTATTTAAATATTTTCCACTGTTGCTGGCGTTGGTCGTGTCCAGCTCAATATTTACATGTCCGGACCGGGATTTGTTGTTTTTTTAAAAATCGAAACATAAATCTTTATTCAAATGGTCTCTTATAAGCACAGCTGAATCGTGACGTTACTGGATTTTAATGTAGAGTTACCAGCGTTTCGGGATGTAGATTATACCGTTCTGTATGATTTAATTGAGCGTAACCCACGCACACAGCCTACACAGCCAATGTCGAATATTTTAAAAGTTAAAATGTATATATAAGTTAATGATTAACTTATCGGTAATTTTAAGTGTTTATATAATAAAAATTACAAGAGGTAGAAGATCATTTATTAATCTGCTGACAGTGCACTGTTACACATAAATAAAATTTCTATTCGTTGCATAACGAGATTAAATCGTATTTCAAATCAGTTCTGTTAAACTGACATAAAGGATAATTTAAAAAAAAAATCAAATACGAACGGTTCGTGATATTCCGCATTTATTTTTAGCGAACGCTGATTTGAATTTATATATTCATATTTCATAAAACGATAGCGACGATTGCGACTTTCTTTGCGTAAAAAATATTTTTTCATATCTCATATTCAAACTCGCCCTGTGGTTCAAATACTATACGGCATGTTTGCTGGTACACCAACGGCCTTTCAGGCGGGTCTATTTTACCAACTCAACCCGAAAGCGTAGTCAGTTGACTATTAGTCTATAGGATATATTTTAAAAAAGATTTATATTAATACAATACATCAAAAGCTCGATGCGCCTCTAACACCCAACCCAATGGGTAAATAGGGTAAATAGCATTACTAAGACTAAAAAGTCTGTCAAATCCTTCCCATACGTACCATACCACACACACCCACACTGCGATCTTTGACTATTTGTCGAGCCGGTTGGCGTGGTTGGTTATATTTGACTTTCACGCCAAAATTTTTGGGTTCGATTCCCACCCAGAATAGACATTTGTATGCATGAACATGTGTTTGTCCTGAGTCTGGGTGTAATTATCTATATAAGTATGTATTTACAATAGAAAAGTAGTGTATCAGTTGTCTGCTTTCCATAGTACAAGCTTTGCTTAGTTTGCTGTGTGTGAATAATGTCCCAGTATATTATTGTTATTAAATAGGCTTACCAACAAACTTATGCAAAGTAATTCACTACAAACTGCTTATCAAAACCATCTAAGACGCACTTAAGGCTTGCTTAGTATAAAGATTCTTATATACTATGTGATATTATTTATCCATGTAACGACTTGTTTATTTAACCCAAAAATACGAAATGTTACTCCTGTTATATCTTTAATATAGATTATTGAACAAGCTGTTCCGCAAAGTTTCACCAGAGTTCGTGGGTCGTAACGTAATGTAATAAAGTCAATAACCCTCTAGTTCAATAAAGGACTAAATAAGTGCAAAAAGAAGTTTCGAATCGGACTGGTACATTACAATATTAGCGTTCTTAAACAAACAATTTATCTTTATATGTTATTCTAAATACAATAGTACATTCTCTATTAATAAAATGTTCCTATAGACTTATAATAAAGTGTAGTAGTTTTATTAATGGATAATAGGAGATGTTTGAAATAATGCAGATGCAGAGTAGTGCGTTGCATTAGTACATCTCGTGTCGATTTATTTGAGGCAAGATTGCCACGTCACTAATTGTGTTATGATTATTCTTATAAATTAATTTCATTGCTGAACCCGCATTGTTTGCCACGACAAATTTGGTTAAAACAATAATATACATGACAGCCGAGATGGCCCTGTGGTTTGAACACGTGAATCTTAACCGAAGAGTGCGGGTACATAGACAAACATAAACACCGCTGTGTTCTTGTGCTTAATTTATGTTTATTCATTTTGTGCTCGGCAGGGAAGGTAAATACCGTGAGGATATTTGAAAATGGAGTTATAGCTGACGTCAATTTATTATTTTTTGTTATATGTACAACAGACGCTCTGCCGATGCTCTCTCTCTATAATTTGTATTTAAGTTATAAATAGAGAACACGTTACGTACTGTATAACGAATTTTTCATTTGACATATAACATCCTATTATTAGAATTGCAGTTACCTTTTTTATTTCATGAGGTTCATGTATAACTATAACAAGACGAGATGGCCTAGTGGTCAGAACGCGTGAATCTTAACCGATAATCGTGGATTCAAACCCGGGCAAGCACCACTGACTTTTCATGTGCTTAATTTGTGTTTGTGTTTATAATTTATCTCGTGCTTGACGGTGAAGGAAAACATCGTGAGGAAACCTTATTTCATTGAAATTCTGCCACATATGTATTCTACCAACCCGCATTGGAGCAGCGTCGTAGAATAAGCTACAATCCTTCTCCTCAAAAGGGAGAGAAGGCCATAGCAGTGGGACATTAACAGGCTGTTACTGTATAACAATAGCTATACATAAAGAACTAACAGGTTCTATTGAATGCTCTGAATTAATATATAAATATACTTAGAGCTTAGACTCATAAATTTTATGTGCAGAGCAAGCGGGTTTGTCAGTAATATAGTAATATATACGTGGAATTAGCGAAGCCCGGCCCACTTTGTTCTGACTGTGACGATGTCTCAGTGATCAGGTATATCCGTCTGTCTAAAGCTTGATATACAAATATACCAAGTGTTATGGTTAACTATTAAACGTTATAGAATTGGTATGTTACAGCGCCATCTAGTTGCTAGTTACAATAAAGTATATAATATAAATCTACTCTATGAAAACATACATATTTTTATGTAGGTAATCAAACGGTATTGGGTTTTATTTATCTCAAACAGTTAATCCGACATCAATTATTATAAATAAAATAATAGAATATTGTTTTAGGTATTATATTGTTTGCTCAAATATCTAATGTAGATAAATAAAGACAGAATACGTAACATTATTTCTGTTGCCAGATTCTTTTCTACTACAAGGAGTCAGAATTAACAAAATAATATTAACACGAACCGCCGTTATGTGAATATAATAAGATTTAGATAAATCAACACGAAGAATAATCTGGTTTGTTTTTAGTAGCATCCATTTGATACTAAAAAAATAAGCTTTAATATGAGAACTTTAAGTTCATTCCACGTGCTCTTCTTCGTCTCTCAGATATGAAGCTAATTTACTTTTAGAAATCAATTTCAATTTGACATCAAACGATTCACTTCGTTTCTGATCAAACTATTCGTTTTTCGAACTCTGCCTCTCGAAGCAAAACGAACAGTCAATTGTTTAACATAAAAACGTCACTATTCTGCTCTCTAGTTTTCTTTGTTCTATTTGTTTTAAAATAAATAGTTGCATTATATATGTTTAAGATGCCTAGAAGAGATGTTTCTTAGACTTTGTTCTATAAATGAGCTTTATATATATAGCAGAGTATTTGTGTTGTTGTGTAAACAGTACGATTATTATTATTGTGATATTTATTGCTATTTGATGTACTCGAAAGGTTTTTTAGATATAGTACAGTACAGTACAGTAACAGCCTGTTAATGTCACACTGCTGGGCTAAGGCCTCCTCTCCCTTTTAAAAAGAAGGTTTGGAGCTTATTCCACCACGATGCTCCAATGCGGGTTGGTAGAATACACATGTGGCAGAATTTCAATGAAATTAAACACATGCAGGTTTCCTCACGATGTTTTCCTTCACCGTCAAGCACGAGATGAATTATAATCACAAATTAAGCACATGAAAATTTAGTGGTGCTTGCCTGGGCTTGAACCCACGATCGTCGGGTAAGATTCACGCGTTCTAACCACTAGGCCATCTCGGCTTTTAGAGATGGCGTATTGTTTAAATTGTCAATCGGTCACAATTGTATTAATATTAGTATTAATCGGTCTTAGTTATTCGAACACACAAAACCCGAGGGATGATGGCTTAATTTCTTTTTTTTTCTTTATAGTATAGGTAGGAGGACGAGCATATGAGCCACCTGATGGTAAGTGATCACCAACGCCCATAGAAATTGCTATAGTAAGAAACGTCAACCATCGCTTACATCCTCAATGCGCCACCAACCTTGGGATCTAAGATGTTATGTCCTTTGTGCCTGTAATTACACTGGCTCACTCACCCTTCAAACCGGAACACAACAATACCAAGTACTGCTGTTTTGCGGTAGAATATCTAATGAGTGGGTGGTACCTACCAGACGAGCTTGCACAGAGCCCTACCATCAGTTTCAGCTGCGATATAAATATAAATACTATTTTAAAATGACAATTATACGAAACTTTGCTGAGTACACATCATAACCTTATATTCTTTTAGCAATAATTATAGTTATCTATCACTAGCTCCGTGTGACGATAGTATCTAGTTATACTTGACATTGTAATGTTTAAAAAAAATTAGTACAAGAAAACTAACACAATACATAATGAATCAATCGTATAAATAAATAATATTTCAGCAGAGAAGCCAGGGATTGTATTTTTTTTATTTACTTTAATAAGGCAGACGAGCTTATTGACCACCATGGTAGAACGTGTTCACCTTTGCTATATACACAGGCACAGATACTGCAAGTGGTATTAAGCAGTCTTTATCATCAATGCGCTGCCAACCAAAGGATCTAATATGTTATATCCCTTGAACATGTAATTACATAAGTTCAATAATCCATCAAACCGTAACATAGCAGATTTAATATATACTGATAGAATAATTTATAAGCGATCCAGACGATCCTACACACATCTCCAACTGCTAAGGTTACAAACGGGTTTATTTAAGCATTTTCAATTTAAAAATATTTCATTCATATATTTGCCACATTGTATTTTATTTTAAAAAAAAACAGATATAATTTTTAAACTAATTAAATCTCTTAACCTAATATAACAAATAAAGCGTGAACTTTGAACACGGAACACATCAAAGGCAAGAGGAAACACCGACACATTAGCATTGCAAAAATGTTTAACATGATACATGTCACAAAGCTAAGCTTGTAATCCACTTGCATTCATTTGTTTTAAAACATGAAAAGCATTTTGAAATAAAACAATAACAGAGGCGGAAAAAAATATGCGAGTGAAAAAGAGAAACGTAATAACTAAAAATCAAGCTCCGCTGTCTGGACTTTGAAAGCATTGATGTCGATGATGGTATTTTGTAATGAGTTCATTACCATGATTAACTCGGAAGAGCAATGTTTGTTTAAATTACTTTCTTGATTCTCAACTAAATATTAAATCTCAAAAATTATGTTGAAGGTAATCCTTAAAGGTTCATAATGATCAAAATATTTTGATTTGTTTAAAAATAATATATACTATATATAATATATATAATATAATAATAATATATACTATAGATAACGTTATGATGATCGGAGTGTAAATTTACACTTACTTTTATCAAAATCGACCTTTTACTTGGTCGAGAGATATTAAACAATCATTTAGATTTAGTCTGGTACTGGAAGATGACAGTATAATATATTTCATTTTAATGATTAACTATTCAACGCATTGCCTGCCACGGAAACGATTAAGGACGTCATGGTACTCCTTCTAATATTAAACAAGTTCTTATAAAGGCATAGAATTAAACAATGTTAGAAGCAATTTTGTTAAATGCTTTCATAGCCAAGTAAGAGAAGCGTTAAGAATAGAAAACATACATACATTTCGCACGTACTGATCAAATGTCCTCACCGCAGTCCTGCCGAGCAGCAGCGCGTCCATCTCGCTTTCCGGCACCGGCACTACCGCCACTGTTGGCGCCGGGCCTGCCTTCACCGGCACATTCATTTTGCAATCTTATCACTTCACTCTTTGATACGGAATCCTGTTCTCTTCAATATTTAACTGTTTTACCGTTTCTTTGTTTATTTTCCAACGCTCACACCACACTTTTAGATTCACTATCATTTGCATCTAAGTTATGTATCGCATGTCAAATAAACTTTCACATGTTACAAAGCAATTTATTACTTCTATTAATTATTATTTTTAATTTCTTCAATGAGGAGTCATAATTTTTACTAATTTTAAATGTTCTACTTAATATTTTGGTCGGTAATAAATTGTTTCAATACACACGTTAAACAAAATTGTTATGAATTTAAATATTTACAACGTCATCACACAAATCACCACTTTCATTTTTCCTAACATTTTAAACCGTCATTAATTAATTTGTTAAATTTATTTAATTATCTAATTGTTAATATTGATAGACGTTAATTTATTTTATATTAAAAAAAATGTCTACAAAAATCTAACATTTCAAATGGCAATATCATAAAATTATTTTATTTATACCCCCTTATAAAATGATCAAGGATTTGACAAAACAAAATCTGATATGCCCTGCTTTTTTCTAAAACAAATAACTATTATTCTTTTTGTATTGTCTATTTTCTTAAATGTATTTATGTATTATGTATCTACCTGATCTCCATTTACTTTTAAATGCTAAATAGTTAAGTCCTGTACATTTATTTTGAATGAAACACATATTTTTTCCTTGTCTTTATCTCAAGCGTCCATTTCCTTCGTTATCTCCGCTTCAATCTCGTTGTTCCCGTTTCAGTCTTGGCTGTGTCTTTCGTGATATTGTTTATGTTACTTCACTTATTGTATTTTGGAATGAAATGATTTGGTCCATAGCAAGTGATATAAGAATTTATCCAGTACTTATTTCATATGATGGAAGCAAATTATTTTAAATTAATAGTTTTATGTTAAAATTTGAAATTAATACTTTAATATTGCGATTCAACATAATCTTGACAAAGTTTTGTTTCATCTAAACATTCAACTGTGATTGACTGATTGACGAAAAATATAAGATTTAATCTTCGAAGCTAAGACAAACTTTACCTTTTTTTCTGATTTTTATTTTGTTTCTTTTTTAAGTATAAATATAGTTTTTTTAATAATAAAATGATAAAATAATTAAAAATAAACCGTTAACGAATAATGTTTTCATTTTCAAGATCAGGAAGAAATTACTTTCTATTATGGTGTCTACTATGATAATAATCCAATAAGAGCAGCATGGTTTATGTTTAAAAATCGGCCTTTTAAGCGTTGCTTAAGGGTTGTTTAGTTAAATACTGATTTTTCTTTTTCTGTCATTATTGATTTGATATTCGAAAGAAATAAACAGCGCCGCTTAACGAATACCCGCTTAACAAATATTGTTTAGCGGGTATTAAGTAAGGCCGTCACTTTTCGATAAAATAATGAGGAGCCTACAGACTTACAAAAGATTAAATTTTCTACATAAGAGCTCACCAACTCAACACATTCGCTTACTCACATTATTATATATAAAAATGTATATATTTAAATATCTATCTCTGATTTCATTAAAGTATTTAATATAAATGGCTATTTACAAATTACCAAAACCGTTATTTTAATTTTTGTCGGTTTATTTGTCTGTTTGCAAGAGACACTCTTCACGCTTAAAAATCACAAAATAAATCTATCAATTGGACTATAAAGAGTATTCGTGAGTGCCTTAATCTTCATTTCTCTGAAGTCGGTTGAGTCAATATCAAAAGTTAAAACAACTTAATACTTACGAACATTGATTTTCTTTAAAATAATGCTAGTAAAGAATAAACTGTGATTGTAGTTTTCATTTGTTTTTGAATATATGATTGTGACGCGCTTTATCGTATTTTAATTATTAAAACAAGAATGAATCCCAATTAATACCTTTAAAATATTTTAGATAGCCCTCTAAACAGATCCATCGGAGTAGAAGCGCTCAAGACCACGCTCCAGTACTTTTGAGGGGTCAATTAACATTACCGCATGCTAATGAGTATGAGAGAATTTACGACGATATATTTACTACGTAATTCATAAAAATGAAATATTCTCATAAAATAATGGACGATGTGCGGGACTTAAGAATACTTAGAAGTGTTATTTATTTTATTTATCTAATTAACCGATATAAATGATATCTTATTGATTTTATCATTTATTATTGTGGTGAGAAACCACTTTCCTATCAACACGATACTAACCATGAGATAAATCTTACATCCCTTGTGCCTGTAATTACACAAGCTCATTCACCCTTCAAACCGCAACACGATAGTATAAAGTAATACTATTTGGCAGCAGAATAATTGATAAACTAATATTAGATGCGTTATTTCATAACGAACCCCATTGTTTAAGTTACATCATGGGAGATCATAATAGCAATGGGAAGCTTGGTTATTTATCAGTATAGCGTAGCGTATTCGGTGCAATTTTCATTTTAAAATGTACACACATAACACTGATATTTAACCGTTTAACTGAATTCTTAACCCATTTAATACATTTGTCAATTACCTTTATCATTTAACTAAATCGTCTATATAAATTACAAAAACTTATTGCAATTTTAAGTAATACTGCTTATACTGTTTTATTAATAACGCTAATAAAGCGAGTGAGTGAAATTTAAAATTTGACGGCAAATTTTTACAGCCGATAATCTGAATATAGGTTATAAAAAGTTTAGCTGCAATAACTAGTGCATTAGAGTATTTTAAAGCTTTTTTATATCATATATAGCCTGCAGCAAATGGGCCAATCGATGGTAAGTACTTACCACATTAGACATTGACGCCGTAAGAAATACATACAACAACAACAATCTTGGTAACTAAGATGTTATGTCCATTGTTCCTGTAGTAGCACAGACTCGGTTCAGAGACCGAACAATATTAAGTATAGCTGTTTGGCGGTGATTATATGATGAATGGGTGGTACCTACCCAGACAGGCTTGCACAAAGCCTTACAACTATAGCTTATATGTATATATATACATATGGATAGTTAATGTACATAACAGTGGCGATTCTATCATAAATATTATTATTAAATCATATTATATTAACAATGTAATACCTACTCTATAATACTTTTAACGCTTCTATTCGTCCTGTTCTAAAATATCTTTTGAGTAACTTTTACATTATGGAAATATAAAGTATTTTAATGAATTACTAAAATACTGAGCGTATACCTGCCCTTGATTTTAATCTAAGGAAATAAATTCTCAAGACATCACGCACAAGTCACGCCATAATAGTTACTTATACCATAATTATTACGTATTTTAATTTTTTTTTAAATTCATTTATTTTAAATAAAATGTCGGATTTGACTTTATTACATAAGGTCGAATTTGAAAATTAAAACCGCATTTAAAACTTTCACATGCGAGCTTTTACCCTTACAATAACAAATTTTGAGGCGACAACAATTCTTCTTTTTAATTACAAGACTCATTATTTTTAAAATTTATCGTTTTTTTTTTTAAATTAGAACTTAAATATAACCTACAAACGAATAAAGATAATGTATATTAAAGCGAAATTTAAAAAATATATGACCATTGTTACAAACGTAGTAAAGCTCGTTTAAGGTAAAGCTTTAAGTTCTGACAGAGAGCCGAGATGGACCGTTGGTAGAACACAGAAATCTCAAACGATTACGGGCTCAAATTAAAGCAAGCAATACTGATTTTTCAGCTGCTTAATTTGCGTTTATAATTCATCTAAGTTTAATGATAACGTTAAGAGGAAACCTATATTAACCTGTGTTGAAAGAAAAGCTGCCACCAACCCACAATGGAGCAGCGTGATGAATTAATATCCAGACCTTACCCTCAAATTGAGCCATTTACCCAGATGTGAGATACTTAAAGACTTTTACTTTTTACTTTTATAAATTAAACACTAACTTATATGTAGCAACTTACAATGAAACATAATATATATTTCATAACAGCCTGTGAATGTCCCACTATTGGACTAAAGCCGCTTCTCCCTTTTTTTTTGAGGAGTAGGTTTGGAGCTTATTCTTATACCTTGCTCCAATGCTGAGTTGGTGGAATACACATTTGGCAGAATTTCAGTGAAATAGACACAAAGGTTTCCTCGCGATGTTTTCCTTCACCGTAAAGTACGTGATGAATTATAATCCCAAATTAAGCACATGAAAATTCAGTGGTGCTTGCCCGGGTTGGAACCCACGATCATCAGTTTAGATTCACGTGTTCTTACCACTGAGCCATCTCGGCTGTATTGTATTATCTTACTACTAAATTAATCAGCATCAACAAGAAAGATATTCTGTCCGCGCATTGGTTAATGAAATCAAAATAGATATTAACGTCGGCTTCATAATAACAAATAGTTGACGGCGCTACGGGCGAGATAAAGTTATAATTTTATCTAAACAATCAATACTGACTGAGAACATCTATACATCTATATATAAGTTCATAATTGACTGACTGACTTCTTACGCGCTTCTTGTGTGACCTATGGTCTTTCTGACCGCACAGACTTCATCCTGTTTAAAGTCAGGGTCAGGTGTCCTATCTCGAATTTTGCATGATCTTGTATCTCTTGAGATTAGTGTATTAATTCTCACATTCGTTCTAACAATTAACTCGGGCTGCACTTGTATAGAAAGACTGATTTTTGCATTGCAAACTATTTTTGTATTAGTCCGATACTTAGAAAACATTGTTTGTAAATAGTATAATTGGTGAATTCACAAACTATAGAAGGAAAGCCGTGGGCCGTTAACAGTTTCATTTCATTTTAAATAATTTCTTATACATTTTTATTGTAGTTTAATATGGGTCCTGTCAAATAACTTTCAGTGAGAAAGCTAAGTTATTCAACAGGAAACTTACAGAAATAACAAAAATAACCTAAATTAATATATCAATGGTGATATTATAAGAGTTCACGATGAGATGTTTACGAAATTCAGTCGAAAGTAAATAAAACAGTTACCTAGAGATAGAAGTATTCACGAGTCAAAATAATACAAAAAATTCAATTTGTTTCAAAGAAAATAAACAAGACGCTGAAACTGACGATATTTTACGAGCTATCGAATGAATTCAAAGGAGGCAAATAAATTGGTATCCACATTTAAATAAATTCAAGAACTAAACTTAGACGAATTTGTAGATTTTATTTAAAAAAAATTGCTCAGCAGAAATATTCACCATCATATATGATGAAACGGTACGATAAAGAACTAACATATAACTCTCAATTAAGGTTAAATCGCAATATTTATTATTATAACGAAACAAGTTTTAATTGAAACTAATAACAGAAATATTACTCACAAGTAGAAACACTTATAACGAACCAATCCCACGATACAATTAACACTAAACTACGCTAGGGGTTGTATAGACCTAACATTCATCTAAAATAAACGTTAAAAAAATATCGCGTCACTATTAAGATTGTAGGCTTGTTATGCGAGGCGCGCGATCCACGCTCGCCGCCCGCCGACTGCCGCGCGACGCGCTCCGTACCGTCACTGGCGGCTCTCCGCGTACTGTTTACAAATTCCCATATCTAAAATTCTTATACTTTATCATCTGAAATTCTCCACCAACCCTATTCACTAATTGATTACTAATATTACACATGTGATATTGAATCTGCTCGTCGTGGTATTACGTTTCACACGATTGTCATTAGCTACGAGACGTGGGCTTAGAATAAACACAATTTAATAAATCGATACTGAAATCTAGTAATTACTTATCTTTTCTAAGTTATTTTCTAATTCATTGTCTTTTCTAGTTCAGAGTATAATGTCTTCATGTTAAAAGTGTCATATAAAAATCTATATGTACTATATAAAGATAGCAGGAGTAAATTACAATTTGTGTATTTCAATACAATGTAATATATATAATTGTGTAGGTTATAGAATCATAGACATTATAAATAACGATGTTTGTATTTATTCAGGAACATATGGACAGTGGTCACTTGCACCCTTAGACAATGGCACTGTAAAAAGTACACATTGTCCGATTCGTGTGATTGAAGGTGCTCCTCCCTGGGAATACGAAACACCGTCACTAAACAATTTCCACCTCGCCCGAGGCTACCTGGCAGAGATCGCTCTTTAGTGATAAGGACTTTTGTAACGTGAATTACTTTGATTTATTTGTTTTAGTGAACTGTTTTAGCTTGAGGTAAAATAATAGATATAGTCAGTTTAACATTTTCAAGTTATTTACGGACATCGAGGCCAATCTAGTAAGTTACCAGAGGTTCGACTAATACGCAGGTCTTTCATAATTAATGTGTTTATCAATACATATTGTACAAAGTCCCCCCGCCGAGTCTTTTTGTAAATCTAAACGAGACAAACATAAAATAGAACGTATAAAATAAGTTTTAGTGATTAATCGAAGGTGAATCCTACTTAAAATAAATAAATAAACTTGATAATTTTCATACGTTATTCAGCAATAGAACAGAGTGCTTCATTAGGATGATTGTGCTTACATTAAGGTTTTGTGTAAGTAAATTAAAACTATCAAGTAAAAGTCTGTGTGAGTGCGTGTGAGTGTTAGTATGTTTTTGTATTTGTGTGTATTGTATTAATTTATTATGTGTGTTTATGTATCAGTGTATAAAAAGTCGAGATGGCCCAGTGGTAAGAACGCGTGAATCTTAACCGATGATCGTGGGTCCAAACCCGGGCAAGCACCACTGAATTTTCATGTGCTTAATTTGTGATTATAGTTCATCTCGTGCTTTACGGTGAAGGAAAACATCGTGAGGAAACCTGCTTGTGTCTAATTTCACTGAAATTCTGCCACATGTGTATTCCACCAACCCGCATTGGAGCAGCGTGGTGGAATAAGCTCCAAACCTTCTCCTCAAAATAAGGAGAGGAGGCCTTTAGCCCAGCAGTGGGACATTCACAGGCTGTTTCGGTTCGGTTCGGTTATGTATCATTCGGGAAATAAGTAACCTGGTGGATTTAACCACCAACTTCAAAAGGAGAGAAGGACTTAGCCCAATTATTTCGATTTATTCGCATCAACAATTCTATATAAAAACATACATCCACAGGAAGCTTAAAAGTTTTACGATACCGTTCACCATTTTATGTTTATTGACGGTGTTCATCAATTCTATATATAAATTACAAGTGTATACATATTTAGACGAGACGTCATCATTAAAGTTTTATGAAACAAACTGTAGTTGAATACAAACTGATTGAATATCTGTATTGGAAACAGCTAACCGAAGCACATCCCTATAAATTCTTCATTTAATCTTGTTTTATAATCTCCCCAACATGATCACAATCATATTCTCTCTGACTTTGTATCACAATAAACTATGATATATTTTAAAGGTTACTTATAAAGTAAATAATGATGCAATCCCAGGTGAGCACTGAATTTTCTAGCACTCAATTTGTATTTATAATTCATATCGCACTCAGTGGTGAGGAAAACATCTTAAGGAACCTTGCATGAATCTGATTAAACTGAAATTATATCACAAGCGTGGAAGAATTTCACCAACCCGCATTGGGGCGCTGTGGGTAAGTTCTAAGCCTATTCCTCAGAGGGACGGGTCTTAGTCCAGCAGTGGAAACGTTTACAGGCTGTAATCTGTATAAATATAGTGATATATTTTTTACTATTGTTTTTACATTATTACGCCAAAGTCCACGTGTTTCTACTGCAAAAGCACAAAGAGATCATTTGGAAATGCAGACGAATATTTGCGTAATTTTTTCATATATTTACTTACCTTTTAATTTCTTACCTTTATTTATACAATAGTAATTATTAGTTGATTTATAAACATTATAACGCTTCTCGATGTCACCGCCTAACTGTGACATCAATTCCATCGCGAACAAAGAAATTTGGCAACTCCTTTCTTTGTCGCACTTCCAAAAAATGGAATTCCTTACCAGCTCACGTGTTCCCCTCCTCTTCCAATCCGGGTTCCTTCAAACGAGGCGTGAAGAGGCATCTTGCGGGCCGGCAAGGCGAAGGCGGCTAGTGCAGAACGTTTTTCCCGTCTGTACTGGCCGTCGTCGCGTTTGGACTCTACTACCACTTACCATCAGGTGGAGTAGAGTCATTTGCCCTCCCGGCGTATATAAAAAAAAAAAAATATTATGAGATTATACGTAACCTCGTGATATCCACAAATGTATAAACTATTATCACACTATCCGACGATCACTAATGTAATTATATGATAATACATAAGTACCAACACGTAGTTAATACTAGTTGGTAATTTATTAGAACGAATGGACTAATAATAGAACTTGAATGAATGGATAAAAAGATGCTGTCAATCGCTGCAACAGCACTGTAGAATGATATTAAGTACCGAAGTAATGAAACTTAACCTATAGGGTATGATGAGACTTGGTATGAGACAACTGAATCTGTGACGGCTAGTGTTACGTGCTACTAATAATGTACGTCATACGTCACTTTTACGTTTTCTGCTTCAGAGTATATTCATTTGATTGATCTGTCCTTTGATTTATTATTCTCTTTATAAATATTATATATATATACATTATTTATTTATATAAATACATCTCAGTATATGAAATAAATATAAAAATATGCAGACGTTTCCCGCGTCCATCCGATGAAAGCCTCTATTAATTATACAAACCGTTATTCAATTATAAAATACTAACATAAAATATTATCCATAGACTTTTCTGGAATGTTTTAATTAAATTATATGTATATTCATTTTACAAAATACAAAATAAACCCATAAATAATTTAATTCTCGGAGCTCATAGCAACTAGAATATTATAGAGATAAACATTAATTAATTATTCGCCTACAGCCTCTCAATTTGTGGAATCCTTGGAGTGTACAACTACAACCAGAAATTTAATTACTAATAATACAAGGCAATTAAAACGAACGTTTAAACTTTTTTTTTCGTAACAGCCTGTGAATGTCCCACTGCTGGGCTAAGGCCTCTTCTCTCTTTTAGAGGAGAAGGTTTGGAGCTTATTTCACCACGCTGTTCCAATGCGGGTTGGTGGAATACACATGTGGCAGAATTTTAGTAAAATTAGACACATGCAGATTTCCGCACGATGTTTTCTATCACCGTAAAGCACGAGATGAATTATAATAAAAAATTAAACACATGAAAATTCAGTGGTGCTTGCCCGGGTTTGAACCTACGATCATCGGTTAAGATTCACGCGTACTTACCACTGGGCCATCTCGGCATTTAGTATAGTTTTACTGTAAAATTTTACCAAAATATTATAACAATGCAGTATAATATATATTTTTGGTAGTTAATAATAAATATTAAAATATATTTCTAAAAGACTCCTGTTAGCAGTCACATGTGTAAATGTGAATGAATCTTACAATAAAATTTTAAACCAATTCCGAGCAATTGTGAAAGTTGAAATTTTGTGTACACCACGGATGCTGATGACGGATACAATATCTATAAAGGTATTGATAAGTGTACTTTATAGATAGCTGTTAAGTATAATAAAATAATATATGTCTTTACTTGGGGTTTCAGCTTTCTATACCAAATTATATTAAAATCGGTTCAGTTTTAGCTTTTAACCATCATAGACAGACACACAATTCAAACCTCGCATTAATAATATTGGTGTACAGCAAAATAAAAATCGAATTGAAAATATTCTCCACTTTTCAATACTCATGTTACGGGATTAAATGCAATGTAAAGCTCCCACAGGTTCAAAATGTAGACGCCGGCAAGAAACTCGGTAGTTGCTCTTTTTCTCAAATGAAATATATACCGAGTGAACTATATACCATTGAATTAAAATATCTGCAGAATCTCAATATAGACACTTAAAGCAATCATTTAGACTTTGCGGAGTCGGAAATTTGGTGTTATAAGTTTATTTTAACTTCTCGTGTATATAGTTTTTGTCGCTGCTTATATCTAAGTGATGTATATTATTGTGCGCACACACTTCATCATCATTCATCATCAGATATTCTACCGCAAAACAGCAGTACTTGGTATTGTTGTGTTCCGGTTTGAAGGGTGAGTGAGCCAGTGTAATTACAGGCACAAGGGACATAACATCTTAGTTCCCAAGGTTGGTGGCGCATTGGTTATGTAAGCGATGGTTAACATTTCTTACAATGCCAATGTCTAAGGGCGTTTGGTGACCACTTACCATCAGGTGGCCCATATGCTCGTCCGCCTTCCTATTCTATAAAAAAAAAAAAACTTAAATTGTTAGGCGTAAAAAAACTACTTTGATCGGTAGTTCATCAAACGTGTTATGTCCCTTGGGCCTGTAGTTAAATTAGGTCACGAACCTTACAACCCGATAAATAAGATTACATTATTAATTATTAATTATTGATGATTTTAGTTATTGATAAGTCATCAGTCAAGTTGATAAACAAATCATAAAATCGTTACTGACTTCTATTAATTAAATTATTTGTCTGAATGTTATGTCTGTACTTTTTTGTCATTTTAACATTAAGGAATTATAATGCCGAGATGGCCTAGTGGTGAGAACGCGTGAATCTTAACCGATGATATTGGGTTCAAATCCGGGCAAGCACCACTAAATTTTCAAGTGTTTTATTTGTGTTTATAATTCATCTCGTGCTTGACGGTGAAGGAAAAACATCGTGAGGAAACCTGCATGTGTCTAATTTCATTGAAATTCTGCCACATGTGTATTCTTCCAAACCGCATTGGAGCAGCGTGGTGGAATATGCTCCGAGCCTTCTCCTCAAAAGGGAGAGGAGGCCTTAGCCCAGCAGTGGGACATTAACTAGGCTAGGCTGTTACTGTACTGTATAATATAAAAATGATAATAAAAAATAGAGATCAGAATTCCTTTCCTAAATCTAAGGGAGAAACGATATCACACACATACGTTACTTAGTAGCCACAGCAGCTTAATATGCATATTGTAGAAATAAGAACGTAGCATAATATATAATTGCAGTTCACTAGTTTCTAGAATTTCATCTAAAATCTAATTAAATACTAACATAAATGTATGAGGTCGCAAATGGAAGACATAATAGTTTAGTTTTTATAATTTTAAAATTGGAGCAAACATTTAAAACAAATTAACTAACCATGTCTTTGGAAGATTTGAATTAAAATAAAAAATTGCAATAACATCAACATGCTTCATTGAAGTCAATGCTAAAAGAATCATCAAATATCAGTTTATAGACAAAAAAGTTATACGCGAACATACATAAACAAATAAACACAGACAAGATTGGGAACCTCGTCATCCATTCGGTGTAAAAAGACGATAGCGTGGATTACACGCTACACAAAGAATAGGATGAAAACCTTTTAATACAAGTATACGTAAAGTTTATACCACACGGAGGCACCTGCGTCCAGCACTCGCTGGCGAAGGACACGCTTGTAGTTTTCTATGTAGCGTGTATGTAAGGTAACGACTTCTCATTGCTTACTTTCATCTAATCTTATTTATTTGCACCGAACAGCCTGTAAATGTCCCACTGCTGGGCTAAAGGCCTCCTCTCCCATTTTTGAGGAGAAGGTTTGGAGCTTATTCCTTCTCATTTATTTGCACAACAAAACACAATTACACTAATGGTGGGAATTACGCCTTCGCTTCTTTCCCTACCAATAAACTTACAGAACACGAAAGGTTGTTAATAGGCCTTTAAAATAAACGTAAAATAAGCAATAATAATAAATAAAACCTCCCGTCCGTTATTACACCACGTTCAATAAGATAAAAAAATATTTAAAATATATTTTTTTTTATAGTATAGGTAGGCGGCCGAGTATATGGATCACTTAATGGTAAGTTAACGCTCACAGACATTGGCATTGTAAGAAATTTTATACCATCGCTTACATCGCCAATGCGCCACCAACCTTGGAAACCAAGATACTTAAAGTTGCACTGGCTCACTCACCAAATACTGATGTTTTGCGGTAGAATATCTGATGAGTGGGCGGCACCTACCCAGACGAGCTTGCACAAAGCCATACCTTTAGTATTAAAAAGATAAATTACAAGTCACTATAACACGAAAAATGACTATATAATGACGGAATATTAATTATTCTTCAAAACAGTACACAATGAAATATTCCACTTGTGTGATTTGTTGAACTACTTATACAAATATTTATATAGCAATACACAGTTTGAACCGAGCGCACTTTAAACTTATTAAGGCAGTACTACAGTCGTTTGAGATGCCCGCTAAGTGCTTTAAAACCTTCGCCAAGGAACATTAATAGCCCAGTAATTAACTGCAGCTCGCAACCGGTAAACTGTTTCAAAGGTTTTGTAACAAGTTATTATTTATAACATCATTTTATAATCGTTAAATTACAAGTCCATGTTAGTTATAAAGTTATTAGTATTTAAAATTAGTCACGTAATTTTTGTGTGTATATTTATATTATAGCCGAGATGGCCCAGTGGCAAGAACGCGTGAATCTTAACCGACGATCGTGGGTTCAAACCCGGGCAAGCACCACTGCATTTTCATGTGATTAATTTATGATTATAATTCATTTCTCGTGTTTTACGGTGAAGGGAAACATCGTGAGGAAACCTGCACGTGTCTAATTTCACTGAAATTCTGACACGTGTATTTCACCAACCCGCATTGGAGCAGTGTGGTGGAATAAGCTCCAAAACCTTCTCCTCATAGAGGGAGAGGAGGCCTTAAGCCCAGCAGTGGGACATTCACAGGCTGTTACGACGATTATGTATATCTTTATATATTTGAAGTTTGAATATACTTTACATAGGAATACAAAATTAATGTCAAAATTTAAAGGATATCTTATACTGAAATTCTTGTCGGTCTTTTACCAGAAAGTCTTTTACCAGAAATCTACAAAAAATAAATGGTCGTAGCACGAATATAATTCGAATGTGACAGAAGTGTTTTATAAAAACGAATACAATACACTCTTTATTGTACATTAATTTAACTTTTAATTATAATACAGACAATTATGATTGAACGATCTCTTTCAGGCAACCTTAAAGGTAAGAAAAGGAGTAATGTAATTACAATATTATTAAAATTAAAACAGGCAATAGGGACTGTCGACAGAAGTGAAAACTGTAAACTGTTAAATATATTTGTCTAATTTCCATATCTATTCGCACTCCAAATAATAATTCTATCCCTTTTTATTACATAGCTTTTTATTCATTAAAATACACAGTATGTCACAACTCAGTACAAAATATGAATACAGCTTAATTTAAATAAATAATAGTTAAAATACACTAATATCATTTGTATACATTCTGTTAGTATTTACATAAATTTTAATCATTATTATCCTCATTCATTTCCACAATACTTAATGATTTGCACTTTAAACGATTTCATTACATTACAATTAGTATGTCCGTGACGCGAAGCCACGAGTCTATCCCCTACGATAAACCAGCGCAACGCGCCTTAATAATTTTTCACTTTATTAAAAATGTAACATCTTAAATACCTACTGTAGAGTAGTTTAAATTTTAATAAAAAACTAATTGTAAATCGAAGACACAACTTTCTTTACTTCAAGCTTTCTCACGATATTGAAAGTTATACAAAATCATTGTCAACTCCGTTACTCTTACTTGAAATGGAATTTGAATTATTTACCTAACAATTGAAACTTGGTCTTCTACTAATTTAACGACCTCTTACCTCTCACTTACCTTAAGATCTCAATGATAACATAAAACAAGATAAATTAGTAATTTTCTTTATTTATTCCCAAGCAGCGCTGAAAAGTATTCGCTACGGTACTGCTACGTACTTTAAAGAAGATTCACTTCGAGTTCAAAAATATAATGCCTGCTTAGTACGATCTCGAATTAAATAACTAATAAAAAATGTACTTTTTTAAGGACTTCCTAAAAGCCAATGCAAGCCATATTTACAAACATAACTCATAGAGTTTATATAATGGGAGTTCATTCGATTCAACTAAATTCATTTTTGTTATTGCAAACTTGGGTAACAAACATAACTGCAATAACTGATATAACAGCAAATAAATAAAGATATACTAAATTATTCCTTTAAGGATATTTCTAAATTTCGGCACTATGAAATACGATGAAGTTGAAATTTTTTTCAACAATTTTTCTCAATCAATTTTTTTCAAATTCTATAATCAATGATTGAGTTATATAAATTGACCATATTTTTTTCTTAAATAAACTGAGTTCCCGTGTCTCAATAATGTAAAAGAGTATACGATTATACAAAGGAGGCATAGCGCTTAGCAAGTTTTTGGTAAAATGTGCCGTTTACCAGATGGATGGTGTGTATAAAGTGTCAATATTACCTAGTTAGCTAGAGACACATCTATCTCAAGGGAAAGGTAGGCAGGTAGAATATTAGTGAAAGCTCTAGAGCTTTGTAGCATTCTGTGCCAATGTACTACGTTATATATCTACCGAAAAACAATATATTACTGCTTGAATGGTTAGTAAGCAAGTGTGAATACTAAGAACAAAACGAATATATAAATAATTAGATTAAACTTTGGCGTCCATTGGTATTGTAAGAAATTGAGCACCAAGTTGGTCAGTCAGGTTATTTCTAAATTTAAATTAAAAAAGAACGGCCTTTGAATGAGTTATTTAAATTCTGGTTATAGCTTCATAAAGTATGTCAGTCTAAATTCTAGCTAAATTAAATTTTCAATAGCAACTTGCGTTAAATCGATGACGACGTAAGGACTACATACATTTTTAATTGGTGTCCGTGAGTAACGCGGCTCTCTCGTGTGTACACGGATTTATTAACCGCCTTGGAAGAGCTGAAGGATGTCGTGACTTGAGACTTGTGTTTGATGTTAAGCTATAATATAATAAATTGAAAAGGTATAAATTGCATGTCTACAGCTTAAGAATTAAAAAAAGTTTTATTTACAATTGATTAAGGTTCAATATTACATTACTTCGCAGTAATAATTAAGCAAACTTAAAATATTTTTTATAGCGATGCACCTCATCACAAGGAGTGAGAGCGAATGCAAAAGAGAACATGGGACACGAGTGAATCTTTTTGCTAGATGGGTTTTATTTTGAAACGATACACGTCAAAAATTTATTCGAATTCGGTCTTAAAAATATTACTCTTATCGTGATACGCAGATACGATATTGCTTTTGTGGACTGAAATTTTGCCACAAGTGTAACCACCACAGTGTAATCACTCTATCCCCAGTACAAACTAAAATAAACAGCGTGGTGGACTGAATTTCAAACTGTCTCTTTTGTAGTCTTAAAATATGAGTTACCTTGCCAAAACTTATTTAAATTTTTAAATAAATAATTATAAAGCTAACAACTACAAAATGGTTAGCTCAGTATCAGACTTCAGCTTTATGGTCTCCTTCACTGCAAGGTCGGTGTTGCGTTCTCCACTCGCCCTCCATTTCTATATACCTCTAACTAGATCCGATCAAATAGAAAACCTTAATCAAAAACAAATCAAACAATGAGTCAGATAACAAATATACCGATCGATGTTTTAGATTCTCTAGGTTTTCGGGATTAAAAGAACAGCAGAGGTATCGTTTGTGATCCCACATAGTATCTCACACTTGAAAAGTTGCAAAAGCCTATATCGGTGCCACGCTATTTTAATCCGTGTATCCGTATAAAGTGATAATTATTGTAGCCAATATCGCATATCATACTCATAACATTTCATATTAGTGGTTTGCGTTGAGTTTCAAAGTCGTTCTTACAGAATTCTTTATATTAATTAATTAATTAATTAATATAAAGAATTAATTAATTAATTAATTAATATATATATATAATTAATTAATATAATACATAACATCTTAATTCTTTACTGGTGGTAGGGCTTTGTGCAAGCTCGTCTGGGTAGGTACCACCCACTCATCAGATATTCTACCGCAAAACAGCAATACTTGATATTGTTGTGTTCCGGTTTGAAGGGTGAGTGAGCCAGTGTAATTACAGGCACAAGGGACATAAAATCTTAGTTCCCAAGGTTGGTGGCGCATTGGCTATAAGCGATGGTTGACATTTCTTACAATGCCAATGTCTAAGGGCGTTTGGTGACCACTTACCATCAGGTGGCCCATACGCTCGTCCACCTTCCTATTATATAAAAAAAAAAAAGAATAGTTCTACTGAATAATACACGTTACCATCGCATTACCACGCTGATTGTCCTTGCAATCAAAATAAAGTCGTGTTTATCTCATGTTTCTCTAATAGATGGGCATTCGATAAATATTTAAAAAAAAACTTACTTATTATTCTACCAGGAGTGTCCTCTTGACCGATTTTCGGTCACTACGTCCAATCTCAAGGAGTAGTCATCTGCAAAGTGTGCGTTAACTACGGTTTACTCTCTATTGCCTCACATTCAGAAAGATCAACGGCTTACATGATTTCCAAAGTATAAACATATAAAACTGTCATTTAATAGCTCAGCTACTAATCTTCGCAATAGCAAAACTATATACGTTTTATCTTTGAACCAGCCCCGATTAGAACCGGGTATACGGTATACGGTAGAGCTTTGTGCAAGCTCGTCTGGGTAGGTACCACCCACTCATCAGATATTCTACCGCAAAACAGCAGTACTTGGTATTGTTGTGTTCCGGTTTGAAGGGTGAGTGAGCCAGTGTAATTACAGGCACAAGGGACATAACATCTTAGTTCCCAAGGTTGGTGGCGCATTGGTGATGTAAGCGATGGTTAACATTTCTTACAATGCCAATGTCTAAGGGCGTTTGGTGACCACTTAGCATCAGGTGGCCCATATGCTCGTTCGCCTTCCTATTCTATAAAAAAAAAAAAACGCTAGCCACTAGACCATAATAAGATACTTGGTTCGATCATATACCTTCAGACATCTTATAAAAACAGTTTAAAACGTTTCTATAATTTATTTTGTACAATAATATATTGTTACCCTTATAGAGTAATGAAGAATGTAAGAATTTATATTGTTTACGGGTGCTATATCATATAGAACTCATTCGCTGAGTTTACTTGTTAACTCCATCTATGAATTTATCCACGAACTACAGCCGTTGCTACATGTAAGAAAAATGCTTTGATAAAAAACGTATAGATGGCGCTTTTTGCACAAATTACACTTACACATTTCAAATATAAAGGTAGATGGCGCTATAATTAGTTTTATTGTAAAACTAATTCAATTAATTTAATTATAAATAACAAACATTATTTACTAGATTTTATAATTTTCACACTTTACATTTTTTTACGTTAAGAATAATATTTCCTTGTCGTTCGTTACTAGGTGGCATTTGCATATTGTTTGCTCAAATTGATGGTAATAATACTATAGTGCACATTTTTTTCCTGTAATTTAGATTGAAATCGAAATATATTATATTGAATTAGTTACATATGTTCGTTCCGGGGTTATTTCGCAAAATGATAGTAGGTAAGTCCATTAAAATTATTTTAGCCCATTTAGGTAGCCTATTTGCCCGTCCACTTAACTATATTATATACAAACACCATTATCGACTAACAACACATTTTATGGCGAAAGTCTGTAAATTAAAAATATGACAGATTTTCATCTAACACTTGCGGGATTCCTAACGATGTGTTCTTTCACCGCCAAGCACGAGACGAATTTATATAAGTGAGCGTTAAATAATTTAAGCAAAACGATTTATACATTGATAGGAAGAAAAATGTCGTGAGAACGCGTGCAAACTTATTTCTGTCTACCAATAGGCATTGGAACAGCGTGACGATTAACTCCTTCCCTTCTCTTTAAGAGGAGAGGAAGTATATAACCAGTTATGTGACATTTACAGACTTTACTTTACTATATTCTTGCTTATCAATTTTAAAAATTCTATCACCGCTACGAAAAGAAATACCTGACCTGATAAATATCTAATATTTGATAGTTGCATTGGAAGTTTCGTAATCGCCACGCAGTTCACTTCATGACTCACCCAAGAAATGTTGACAACCGACTTACAGAGATATACTATTTTGATGCGTGTATTCATTTATTATAGCGAATATTTATTGAGAATAAAGATTCTTTGAAGTATCGTATCACTATTTGACATTTCACGACCGTTTCGCGCGGTGAGTTTCGAAGATGTCCCTTATTGAGTTTTTCTACACTTTCATAACATAATCTTCTCTTAAGAATCTTTTGATGACACTTTTATCTGTAAGCGTAAACAATTACATCATCGCAATTTAAGTAATTTCTTATTTTGAATTTCGTAGAAATATATATTACTAGCCTATTTTTATTTCGTTCTCATGGAATAGCTCTACTGAGAACAACCGGCGAAAGAAATTTAGCAGGAATATTTATATATATACTAGCTGACCCGGTAAACGTTATTCTGCCATATAAATTATATCTACTGAATATTTTGGATTTTAAATAAAAAGTAACGAATTTATTGTAAGTGTGTGGGGATGGGATCTATGACAGAAAAAGGAAAAGAGCGCTGTAGACGATAACCGCCGATAAAAACAAAAAAATACCAACCATTCATGTTCTCAATTCAATGTATTTCATTAATGTAATAATGGAGATATTCATTGTTTGATTAAAAGTTAAATGTAAAGTGAAAAAGTAATATTTTTATCCTACAGCAGTTAATTAATTTCGAAGAGCAATATCGTACACTCAGTACGATATTTTTTGTCAGTCCGTCTTTAGCCAACACAAATAAGATCGAAGTTTGGCCCACCCGAGAACATGCCACGTATACTTGTCCGTGTGATAAACATGGTGAGCCCAAATCTAAGCCACAAACGATACATATATGCATTAAGCACTAACTTGGGAATTTTTTCATACGTTTAGTTATTATTGTTTTTTTCGGTTATGTTTACGGATTTTGTGTGTGAGTGGTGGCTCATCGTACATTCGTCCCACATTATGAGACAGAACTTTTGAAAAAGTTGGTCCGTTATTTGTTTTCTTTATAATATTGGTAAATGGTCACCCCCACCCATATACATTGGCACTGTAAAAATATTAACAATTCCTTACGCCACCAACCTTGGGAACTAAATTTTCCCTTGTGCCTGTATTTACACTGGCTTCACCGCGCTTTAAGCCGGACCAACAATACTAAATATTGCAGTTTGGCGGTAGAATATGTGATAAACACAGTACATACGAATGGAACATACACTTTGTGCTGGCTATGTCGCCGTCGCATCGTTGGCCATCACCATAATTTTTCTTCTTGCGCGAGAATTTTAATTTTGCCGTGACTCCTAAGATATTAATTTAAATCAATCCTTTTATAATTCCAGTGAGGCAACCGCGTCTTTTTATTGCCTTTCAATCGATTCAATTATTAGCAACTAACAGTTTCTATTATAACACAAAAATTGAATTACCGCTAAAAATTTTTGAAATATAGTTTAATATTTTACACAATTCGAGATGATTTATTTTACACAAACTATAACACAAACATAGTCTGTTCTAAGGTGGCGCTTCTAACAATTCAAATGGAATTAAGTTTTACTTATTGCATTAAATAATTAAATTTGATTCAGAATAATGATATTTATTCTAAAGGGTTTTATTTTGAATATTGTCAAAGTAAATTAAACCCTTTAACAATAAATTAAACATCAAAAATGTCTTTAAAAGTTTCAAACAATCAAAACCGAGTATACAATAAATTAAATATTGTTATAATTGCTTGATAAATAATAGTCATTAATTATTTTTCTTTCGATAGTTTTTTTGACGCTGAGCATATGATTCATGTATTAAAGATCACATTAATTAATTTACATGATTTATTAACTTATTTTTCAAGATTGTATTATTTACAATTGTTACAATTTCGGTTTCTTGACTTTCCTTCATAAAATTGCGATGAAGACCCGATATAAGTCCCGTGAAAATTAAAACGTTAAAAAAAACAATATACGGTTGGGGAAGAAGAGACCCGGCGGGAACGAAGTCCTTTGCGATATTTTTTCGTGTGCGAATGGACATTAGGAACAGCCTTGCTACTGGATACGTGCCGATGAGCAAATCGTTCAATGGTGACGTGCTCACACGCACATTTTCGTCATATTGTTGGATTTGTTCGTCTGTTCTTTCTGCTCTATTATTACGCATGCTTGATGCTTTATTAGTTCGACGGCCCAAATGCGTCTTGCTGGCAATTTTCACTGTTACACATACACACACATACAAATAGACCAAATTGTTGTATTAATTGATAAAAACGGTATACCGAACGGTATTTGATCTTTTAATATTTTACCAACCTTTTCAATATCATAAACACGTTTATATTTCTTATCAATTAAATAAATCGTTAAATATTTTGCAAATTTTTAAATGTCAAAATGACGCGACGCTTCTCGTGAATGACGTAGACGAAAGTTCGATGAGGTTCTCTATAAGTAATTATTTTGATATTGTTCATACAAAAATACTAAAATCGTAATTACAAAGTGAGATTATGGGTTAGGAGAGTAAAATTTGGGGTTATATGTATTTTTTGATGCTAAATCAAAATAAAATACAAATTAAAAAAATGTCTAAAAAATAGAAAAAAAAATTCTGGATAGAGACACCCTTATCAGCTAGCGGTATGAAATATACTTTACGACCTATTCTCATACCTCCTAAGTATACATATCAAATTTCATAAAAATTGGTCGTGCCGTTTCGGAGGAGTTCGAAACACAAACACCGTGACACGAGATTTTTATTTATTAAATATATTATGTAACACATATTTATTATATTCATACTAAATCCTAAATATGATCTATAAATATAACACCGTACAATATAAGTATTAAATATTCACAAAACGATTCTGACGAACACGTGCCCGCTGTCTCCTACCGGACACGTTCCACGTAACTTTTGTATTTCATTACTTAAGGGAATAAACTTTTAGTGCCCTTTTTTGTGGCGAATAACTTTTTACGACTTTTTTATCGTTAAAAAATAATATTGAAGATATAAAAAGGGCTTTTAAACGTAATTATGAGCGTGTTAGAGCTTTAGAGATGGACTTTAAATATTATGTTGTCAACGCCTCTGTTTCAATTTCGTCAATTTCAATATCATATAATATTTCCGGGGGGGGGGGGGGGGGGGTTCGGGGGCCGTTTCCGTACGGCGGATCAGTATATTTTCCCTTTTGGCAACCATTTGGGGAAACATGCCTCCAAACTTTGTCCACCCCTATCGTGGCAACACGTCGCTCGCTTCACGTCTCTTTTCCTTATTTTTCGAAATGGTAGCGCAACTAAGAAATAACGGTCGTTCAGCGTTGCACACTCCCACCATACCCACGCTGTTTGAGGTCGAGTTCTCTAACATCCGAGGACTCCACGCTAACCTCAACGCTGTCCACCACCATCTCGAGACAGCACGGCCAGCAATGTTGTTTCTCACGGACACGCAAATACTCCGCCCTACGGACACCAGCTACCTTAACTATCCCGGCTACATGCTTGAAGAATCTTTCAAAGCGAAAGCCGGAGTATGCTTGTTCGTCAGGGCGGATGTTTGTTGTCACCGATTGCGCTGCTTGGAGGACCCCTCCTTCTCCATGTTGGTGGTACGTGTGGACCTGGTTCGTCAGAGTCGAGTCTACGTGTGCCTCTACAGATCCCACAATGGTGACTTGGAGACAAGCCGATTATTTGACCATCTTAGTCGGGTGGCAGATGCTGCGCAAGAGCAGTTTCCTAACGCGGAATTGGTGTTTTTGGAGGATTTTAATGCTCACCATGAATCATGGTTGAAATCCCTCAAAACTGACCATGCTAGAAGAACTGCTCATGCTTTTGCTCTCACACACGACTTGACCCAACTGGTTGATCAGCCCACCAGGATCCCAGACATTGATGGGCAAGCGCCTTCTCTACTGGATCTTCTGCTGACTTCTCACCCGGTGGAATATCAGGTTGTGGTTCAAGCTCCACTTGGTTCTTCGGATCACGGCCTTATATCTACCAAAGTGCCACAGGCCAAGCTGCCGCCATCAACGGTATGCAAACGTCGCGTTTGGCACTATAAGTCGGCAGATTAGGACGGTATGCGCGATTACTATGCGTCAGTCCCTTGGAAGGAACGTTGCTTCAGTGGGAATGACCCGACATTAGTGCCGCTGCTGTTGCTGATGAGATCATGTTAGGAATGGAATACTACATTCCTAGCTCAGATCTCATCAATAGGGGTACGCGTAACCGTTGGTTCACTCGTGAATGTGCCGACGCTGTATCATCTAAGCAGGCGGCATATCGCGCGTGGATCAACGGCTGCATTAGCGGGGCATCTAACATTGACTCACTGAAAGCAAACTACAATAAAAATTCCAAGTCCTGTAGGAAGGCATACACGAGAGCGGATGCATAGCGCATTGTACAGATTGGTCATGACCTTATTTCGCATCCTAGGGGCTCCCGTAGCTTCTGGCGTCTGACCAAGTCTGTGCAAAACAATTTCTGCCCACCTTCGCTGCCACCGCTCAGAAATCCGGACGGATCGCTAGCTCACAGTCCGCAGGAAAAAGCCGACCTCCTGGCTAAACTCTTTGCCGACAACTCTGTGATCGATGATTGTAGTGCGCAGCCACCTAAAATACCTTCATGTGGCCACACGATCCCTGACATCAAAATCAGGCAACGTGATGTGCGTGCGGAGCTGCAATCACTTGATATACGGAAATCTAGCGGTCCCGATGGAATACCAGCCATTGTGCTGAAGAAGTGCGCGGCGGAGCAGTCTCCTGTGTTAACGCGCCTGTTCCAACTTTCTCTCTCTTCGGGATCTGTGCCGGAGGCTTGGAGAAGAGCTAATGTGCAAGCGGTTCCCAAAAAAGGGGATCAGTCAGACCCGGCAAATTATCTACCAATAGCTATCACCTCAGTACTTTGTAAGGTGATGGAACGGATTCTAAACAACCAACTGATCCATTACCTAGAAGATCACTGTCTAATTAATGATCGTCAGTACGGGTTTCGATCAAAACGGTCCACAGGTGATCTTCTAGCGTACGTAACACACCTCTGGGGTGAAGCTATCGACAAGCATGGAGAATCGTTGGCTGTCAGCCTCGCTATCTCCAAGGCTTTCGACAGGGTCTGGCACAGAAGTCTTCTCTCCAAGCTACCGGCATATGGTCGGCCTGCTCAGCTATGCACCTGGATTGCCAGCTTCCAACACAAGCGTTGCCTTCGTGTTTTAGTAGATGGTTGCGCTTCACAATTCTATGTAGTGAATACTGGGGTCCCCCAGGAATCTGTGCTATCTCCCACACTCTTTCTTTTGCATATCAATGATATTCTCTCTCTTGGGAACATACATTGCTATGCAGATGATAGTACAGTGCATGGTGGATACCACGGACGCGCAGTGGCTGGGCGGGCAGAAATTGAGGAGACGCGGGAGAATCTTGTCATTGAACTCGATAGAGCTCATCGCCAAATGGGGTTCTGATAATCTTGTTGAGTTTAATGCCAAGAAAACACAGGTATGCGCTCTCACAGCGAAAAAGTCACCATATTCCCCTCTTCCCTCCCTCTGTGGCACACCGCTGATGATACAAAGCAAAATCGCCATGCTGGGGATGGACGTTCGCTACGACCTTAGTCCAAGGGATTACATCGAGGCTATTATAAAAACAGCTTCACGGAAACTCGGAGTTCTGAACAAGGTGCGGCGTTTTTTCACGCCACAACAACTGTGCCTGTTATACAAAACACAGGTACGGTCTTGCGTTGAATATTGCTCGTACCTTTGGGATGGCTCCGCTAAGTACCTACTGGAGGCCTTGGACCGGTTGCAGTGACGTGCAGTACACATTATTGGCGACGTAAAGGTCTCAAACACCCTTGAACCTTTACAATTGAGTCGCGAGATAGCAGCACTGAGCGCTTTCTATCGACTGTATCACGGCGAGTGCTCTGAGGAATTATTCTCTCTAATTCCTGCTTCCCCCTTCCTTCTTAAGTCCACGCGAGCTGGTTCTCGATGTCACCGCCTAACTGTGACATCAATTCCATCGCGCACAAATAAATTTGGCAACTCCTTTCTTTGTCGCACTTCCAAAAAATGGAATTCCTTACCAGCTCACGTGTTCCCCTCCTCTTACAACCCAGGTTCCTTCAAACGAGGCGTGAAGAGGCATCTTGCGGGCCGGCAAGGCGGGGACGGCTAGTACAGAACATTCTTCCCGACTGTACTGGCCGTCGTCGCGTTTGGACTCTACTACCACTTACCATCAGGTGGAGTAGAGTCATTTGCCATCCCGGGGCATATAAAAAAATATATGTATATATATAGCTAGCGTATATATTAAAATATATATAAATATGTGTATATATATTTTAATATCCGATCCACTCAATCCAAAGCTTCAAGCTGGCAGTCAGCAGAGCCGTCCCATAAATGGCTGCAGTACTCCATGCACGATCTGACTTGGGCTTGATATAAGGTCAGAAGCTGTTCCAGTGTAAAGTACTGTTTGACCTTATTGAGAATACCAAGTTTTTTACCCGCAGTTTTAGCTTTGAATTCAATGCCGATCAAATTGTTTGGATTCAATGATATTTATGATGAGTGCGTTTTTATGTGTATAAATTATTATATATTCACTGATATTTTGATTTATTTCCGAACCACGAACAAATGATAAATGATCTAAATTATTAATCTTTTATAAGATTTAAGATAATAAAAGAAGATTTGATATTAAGTTATGTAAATATTTACCGTTAATATGACAAATTCTTTTTTATTTGATTTTAAAAAGTCATTGTGTAAAATACATTTCAAATGTATTTTGTTCTATGGTATTCTACTCTAGAGTAATGTATGTACTCGATATTAAATCAATTTTTGTCCTGCCGAATAGTAAAATCCTGTCTAATGATGATAATAAATGGAACATATATGTTAGGTATACTACAGTAAACATGCATGCAAATTAATGTATCAAATATTTTACCTCAGCAGTGACTCCTCTGTAGTTACCCTTTCCCTTCCCGTGCTCCGGCGAGTGGCGGAGCCCCTTCGTATCTATCTGTACGTTCGTCTGCATTTCACACGCTGCTCTGAACTTCACTCAAATAAGTCTTTTCGCCACGATGGTACACATGTCTTATGAGTCCTCGACTGTACTCATGCCAGTGTACCGCATGCCTGTACTCGTCACTTAGACATAGTCTGCAAACTATTTACTTTAGTGCGTCACTGTATCTACACGTCTTATTATTCACACCTTTTCCGTTCCATACATACAAGCGTGTCTGCACTTATCTTGTCTGCATAATAGTACACTTGTAACACTTTTTCGCACAACCGTCTGCTGTATCTTTGATAAACATTTTTATAGGTTTTATCAACACTTCACATAAGTTTTTATTATTGTTAGTTTTTTTTAACCTGAAACAAAGAAAAATAGGTTAGTATTATATATTTCTACGAAATTCAAAATAAGAAAGTACTTAAATTGGGAGGATCAAATTGTTTGGGCTCTCAGATAAGAGTGTCATCGAAAGATTCTCAAGAGAAAATTATGTTAAGGAAAAAAAAACTCAGTAACGGACATCTTCAAAAGATAAAGACGACAAAAAAAAGTTTCGCTTTCAAGCAAATAATTTAGTTTTTGTATTAAATTTGTCATAACTGTGTTTTAACATTTATTTTAATCTATTGTGTCTGTAAGTGCGCAACATTATTTTTATTTTTAATATTTGTATATCCACTAAACCTAATAATGAATATTATTGGATATACAAATGGCACAAAAATACTTGAGAACCTTGGTGACCGAGCCTCGCTTGGCTAATAATAATTGGTTTATCCTCATAAAATGATGCATATTTTTTGTGAAAAATTTCGTTGTTTCAGGAAAGGCACCTATTTAGATATACTTAAGGAACATAAAACCCTATAAGCTTTTTGGGGTTCGAACACAGATCATCAGGATCTGCGGCCCTATACATACTAGACCAACGGGGCAATTAACTCAAACAACATAATCAACATAATATACATTATTTCTAGATCTAACACGCAGATTTAAGCTGATGATCACCGGTTCAAATCCAGAAAGCTCTGTCCTCATGTCAAAAATGTGTACACAATTAAGAGGCAAGAAACATCTGACCAGCAGTGGGACATTTACGAGCTTTCACTAACTACTGACAAAAAAATAACAATTCGATGGCACTTAAGGATCTACGAAGTTGAATATTATCGCATCATTTGTAAACTTTTAAAGGATCATCTGAATAAATTTATTTAGGTTAAATTTTCTAAAGATTGTTGTAAAAATACTTCGGAATTCGCGATACTCATCTCATAATAAAACCGGTCAAATGCGTGTCGGACACGCGTGATGAGGGATTCGTAACTTATGACAGGAAATAAGAAGCGAAAAAATATTTCATTCCTCAATAAGGTAGAAGAAATATCCAGAATAATATAACGTTTTTGCACTCAAATAATTAAATGTTTAGAAGGTTTGACCCACACATAGTAACAGCCGAAGAAAAATGAAACTGCAAAAAGTTCTTCGTTAAATGTGATAGGTACTAAATTACAAAATGAAATATAACATAGAAAACATGTCTTGTTGGGTATTTAACAACTCAGAAAATGTCAATCGACATTGACTATAACAGTTGTAACATTTAAATAATACACGGATCAAAATAGCGTATCGCCCTAAATCGGTTGTCGACATTTCACGTCTGAGATACGAACCGAGTTCTTACAAAGACGCACTGATGTCCTTAAAAAGGCAAAGAAAGGTAATGAGGAAGAGTATTAAGGCAGGTAATGAGATCTCAGACACGCGAGGTATTCCAATCATTCGAGAAAATTCCATCCCGACTAATGCGATGCTCGCTTACGATATCGTTTTATGGCACTAGCAGTTTCTTGCGGCGCTGGCGAGCTCATTGAGTTGGCTCATCTCTCTTCCAAGCTATTGATATAACAGCTGATTTCGTAGAAGGATATACTTTTATTGCGATCTTTAAAATGCAATGAAAGCTGAACCCCAACTAACAGAAAGCGAAATTTTTGTTGGTCTTGCACTTAATCTCTCTTCAGTCGTGTAGGATCGCCGGTCGATCGAATATGAGTGTATTTCCGTAGGCCCTGAATAGTGTGATATTACCAATATAACCATGTGATTGAAGCCCTCGGAGTTACCTCGGATCTACGGCTTTATATCTAGCCATTAAAATAACAACACGGTCATTAGGAATGTAAAAAATATATCGTAACATACATTATTGTACCAAATATATATTTATAATATTTCGAGAATATATAATTTCGAGGATAAAGGTCTTAACATATATATTTTTTTATTTACTTTTGATGGTTACTGGTGGTAAATGTGTTAACCAATGCCCATAGACATTGGCGTTGTAAGAAATATTACCCAATATCTTATATTGAGAACGCGCCACTGGCTTTGGGAATTAAGATGCCCCTTGTGCCTATAGATACACTGGCTCACTTACCCTTGACAACAACAACACTAAGTATTGCTATTTAGCGGTAGAATATCTGATGAGTGTGAGTGGTACCTAACAAGACGGGATTACACACAACTCTATCTCAAAGTAAATGAAAGCAGATGAAATAGTATGATGAAAATATTTTAGGTAATGCTTTTATAAATTTCTATTTACTCATAGGAAATACTTATAAAACCGTAGTGGGTTAATTACATTTCAGGGTTATTTTTTTCAATAGCCACAAAGTACCAATTTATCATGTCTTCATTACACTGGAGAAAAGTGACTTGGAAACAAAGTCTAACAAGCAATCTAATTTACGGCGCCTTTATAGAAAAGTCTGTAGCACACATTATGCGAAGCGCGAACAGCTGATAACAGCTATCATCGTATATCTTACAACAATAATCTTCTGATTTAACTACACTGGAGATAGGGCTTTGTGCAAGCTCGTCTGGGTAGGTACCACCCACTCATCAGATATTCGACCGCAAAACAGAAGTACTTGGTATTGTTGTGTTCCGGTTTGCAGGGTGAGTTAGCCAGTGTAATTACAGGCACAACGGACATAAAATCTTAGGTCCCAAGGTTGGTGGCGCATTGGCTATGAAAGCGATGGTTTATGGAAACTCAGTACACGTCAAATAAATAACATTTACTCTTCATATAAATAAATGTGACTTCCACAGCCTGCACTATATAATTCCAGTGATATATGACGAAAATAAAACAGCTTGAAAATGTTCCACATCTGCCCAGCCTCCTCTTATAAGGTTTGAAGCTTAATTCATCGCAATGCCCATGACAATTTCATTCATCATAGGCACCGCCAGTATATCTTGCGCCGCCAAGAAAGAAAACATTTTGAGGAAAACTTTACCGTAAGTACCGGATTTGGATCCACGAGCTTCGGTTAAGATCTACGTACTCTCCCTCCCTGGGGTACCTCAGCCCCTTAAAACGAATAATATAATAAAATAAAACTAGCGAAAGAAACTGCTTTTTTTTTTTTTATTAATATTCATTAAGTTCTGTCAAGTCATTGTAACCAAAGATTATCGGTTAAGGTTAAAGGGTCTCAAGTTTGGTCAACTTGACTGTGTGTACAAAGTTCAAAAATTACATAAAACGTTATAGCTTGGTAATTCTGGACCGTTAGTGGATGTTGAGTCTAAAATTATGCGTCTTTGTGGTCGGTGAATGCTGTTTACGTTAGACGTTCCTCAAAGACAATCCTTTTGTGTGTTTTTCGTGTTCCATACATTTTTATTGAATTTAAGCGCGCTGGCTACAAGGCTATAAGTTTATATCACATACATATATATTTTATACGAGTTATGTAATATTCACTACAATGTAAGCCTGCTTTTAGCCAACCTCGAGCGAGGATTTATCATATTTGACGTGTGTTTTTTTTATGTAAATAGTTGATTTGAAAACTCCCGTATAGTTTTATTGTTTTATTTTGCGAAAACAAAAGCTTTCGAAAAAAACAGTTGTATGTACTTATGTCGTGACTGCGTTAATGTTATTGACATTTACAACGTCATCGGATGACGCTGTAGGGTCAGATTTGAAATTTGGGCCATCTAGAGAACCGACTGACATCCGAAGGCAGGACTCACTACACAACGACAAACATAAACTAATATATTATACTTATTTATGTTTTATTTCCATCATTAATACCTTAAATAAATAAAGATTTTAGCGAAGTTAGAATGATAACTGATTTCAGGTATTTATTTTTTTATTTTTTTATAGAATAGGAAGGTGGACGAGCATATGGGCCACCTGATGGTAAGTGGTCACCAAACGCCCTTAGACATTGGCATTGTAAGAAATGTCAACCATCGCTTATAGCCAATGCGCCACCAACCTTGGGAACTAAGATTTTATGTCCCTTGTGCCTGTAATTACACTGGCTCACTCACCCTTCAAACCGGAACACAACAATATCAAGTATTGCTGTTTTGCGGTATAATATCTGATGAGTGGGTGGTACCTACCCAGACGAGCTTGCACAAAGCCCTACCACCAATAGGTAGGTAGGTAGTTGACAAACAAATACAACTCATGAACCACGGGAAGGCCGCCGGTTCCAGGCGGTTCGGAGGAAGTTCGTTTTTAGAGAAATATTTATGAGATTAATTTCAAAACTTTTGTAATTGGATCACTGAGAATTGGGTGAATTCATACATGTTATAAAGTAATGTGAAATGGTTTTAAGTAAAATACTCAAAACTACTTATTATAGATATATATATCTAGAAGATCATGGGTTTTTCTTCTTTAGAGTATAACACAATGTGATTCATCTAAAAACAGAGTTTTATTTGTTAAATTATAATAAATTATTTTTAATACTTTATTCATATATCTTAATAAATTGTTAAATAACTTGTTATCGTTAGGTTCACTCCATGTTTGTTTGTATAAGTGGAAACTTTGTTGGCTTAAGTGAAATTTATTTTGTTACTAAATTTTATGTATTATATTATACTGTATGTTTCCCAAATAAATAAAATAAAATAAAAAAAAAATAAAATAAAAACAAATGAGTTTTACATTTTAAAAATAAAATAAACTGATGAAATATTAACTTAAAAACAGAGAAACGACAATTAAATGTTCATGCTTTACTTTTCTTATTTTAAAAAACCTAATTTGTCCTTTACACTTTAAATTAAACTTATTAATTAAAAATTCACGAATATAACTGACTTTTAACGAATTTATTAAACTACAATTGAAATCAACTACAACTTATTCTGCCATTCAAAAAGTACGACACGTTTTGACGATTACCTCACTGGGGCTCCCTCTTACGACTCAACTGCGAACACTCGAATGTCAATGTCAACACAAGTCTTACATTTATATATATATTTATAAATAAGACGTAAATAAAACGAAGAGGATACCAAATATATTTTCTCTGTTCCATTATTAATTTCAAGACTTTAAGATTAACAAAATACCTAAGAGAGGAAATAAATAAATCAAAACAAATACGCCTTTACCCGGCCATGTAAAAGTTGTTGCACAAACAGCGTTTCCGTCATTTCTTGAACATATAATACTTTCGAAGCTGATATTATAAACATATACAAAGGAAACTTTAAAGAATCAAATATGTATGCATAATAATACTCATTCGCTCAGTTCGACATAATCTTGCCGATGGGGCCTTGTGCGAGCCATGTGTACTATCTGCAATAAGTTAGAGGTGAATGTTATGAACTGACTGAAAACGAATTACTTGCATAGAGAATATCAAATATATTTGATTTTCATTTGACTGGTAATTGCACATACTGTAACGAATGAGTTACTTATCCACGTGAAGCTGAAACTGCACAAAACTTATCAACGTTTGATATGAAATTATTTCGAATACTCGTAGAGGAATCGTTCTTCTCCGAACACATACGACTCCGACGAGTTAAATCGGTTCAACCAAAACATTCTAGTCGAGGTTTCCGCAGTTTTTACGACCTGGATTCAATTTCTCCATGCAATATTACGAGTCGTGTTTTACACCCCTTGGATATTTTATTACGACTATCGTTCTGTTGATTTAACTTTTTTATACGCTTTACAACTTAAATTTGTTAAGAGTATATCTTTTTAACTTATTGTACACGATATAAACTAACTGTGCATGAATGCAATAAAACCTTTTTTTTCGTTTCGAGTAATTTTTAGTTACATACACGTAATTAAAACCCGATGTAAATAGACTATTTTGAAAAAAAAAAAACATTCGAAAATATGTATATAATATAATAATAAAAATATATAAGGAATTTTTTTCAAAACGCATTAGTTATTTCGCGGTTGGCCATACACGCACACTTTAAAATTGTAATTCCGTATAAACAAAAATTAACTGTGTTAGAACTCAGAATTTTCAAAGATTTTTAAGATTGGTCATAAAAACTTGTTTTTGAGTGTCTTTAAATTTAGTTCTATATGACGTAAAATGACGACTCTCGATTCTCGATTTTAGTTTTAAAAATGTAATGAAAATACCAAAATCGTTTTGGCTAATTTATTACTCGACAATTAGAACGCAATGTTAAAAATATTTGCTTTACTGATCGCAGAGCTGTATAGACACGGCTCGATAGAACTGTGACGTAATCCCCAGAGACTGAATGGTCAAAACAAACTTTGTAAATAAAAATTTGTAGATAATATTTTGTACGGCATCAATATTCAATACATTTTATGAATCTCACCAGTTCTATACATCTACTTATTACTATGTACTGTGTTTAGGCAGATCACGCCTAAAATACATTAGTGAAATGAGTTTATTTTCAGCTGTCGAGACACAAATTCTAAAAAACACTTCGTTCAAATCGGATTTTACTTGCTCTTTCGAATCATCATTATATTTTATTATATTTGTTCTATGAATAGTTATATTCAGTTTCGATTTTATCTGTCACGGAGTCCTTGCTAAATATCATATTCATTATATAAAAGCAATCATAGATTTTCTTAATATTATAATGTATATATTATGTATAGCATCGAACTGTATACTATACGTGAGACGGCATAAGGAAAGTCACACCGTCTGCCATTATATCGCATTTGAGTCGGCCTTTTGCCTCAGGCACGCCACTACGTATTTCACACCAAAAATCAGCTACTGAGTTCATTGTCGGTTCGTCTCGGTATAAGATATTATATCCACACTCTAAGCCGGTGTAACCGTCAGATTTAATAACGCCCTTTGCTTTAAAAGCCTAAACCCAATGTTAATATAAGTTTAAGATTTAATATTTGGTAAATTGTCTTGGAATAATTAGGATACTTTATATCCTTGTTCAAGACTGCTAACAAATCGCTTACTCTTCTCATTATAATAAGAAATTACTTCAACACACTATCCTTTTTCATACACATTGATATTTATACGAGTATATACGCGGAACTTCCGCAAAAAAATGTGAGAACGAGAGAATAGAAAGTACACCTCTGTGTGTAAGTTTGCACACACATATATCACATATATATATCCAGCGCAGTCTGCTCCTCATTGATTAGCTATGCCTCTATGGTCGGTCATATAATAAGCGCTTACAATATCGATATTTGGTAAAATAAATTTAGTTTTTCATGAGTATTGTGACTACCACTTTTATCTAAAAAGGTATCGTCAATAATAATTAAATATAAGACCATTATATATACTCGTACATGATCAACGGACAAAGTAATCACAAAGCAATATCACAGTGGAATAGTGCTACTATTTTCGATTTCCCTTTGATCTGTAGCGGGTTGCGTCCATTTAGTCGACAATAGAGAGGCAGCTGTCCAACATTAGTCCAGTGAGCCCTCTAAAATGTAATGTAAATTTATCCTCGTATTGTTGTTAAATTATACTTTTCAGATGACATTTTAATGCACGAGCCTCAGCTTCGTACGGTGACACTAAGTAGATATACGTCACATTATTTTTAGAAAATTTTATCCACTTAAGCGATCAGATTGGTATGGAATATACAGCGGGTATATACAGTGGCTGGTAAGTACAGTGGTTTCTCGTTATAGTGTGTAAGTCGTTCTCAATCAGGTTTCGTCTATGTGTCAAGTGCTTGTTTTTACTTCGCCCACCATCATAGAAGATAATGTCAATTGATTCATTTAATAGACACACAATATTAACTGTCACTTTACAAAAATTAACAGTATTCATAAATACATACATATATATATATAAAGAAATCTAATTTAATCATTCATTGATATATTTACACAATTCCTTCAGATGGGAAATAATCTAGTTTGCATTTTTTTAAAAATGCACAAATTACTTACAATCTCAACTTTGAAGAGCGATATGAACCCACGATGTAATCCGTATCGTTTAAAACAGATCCTATCCAGCAATAGCACTGTATAGTATGGACACAATGTCCTTTGTGAATTTATATAAATGGTAAATATAATCCAACATTTAGCAAAATAACAATATCTAAGCCAAAAAAGGTATAAATTAGCGACCCATTCTAATTTATAGAAGACAGCCGGGACCATTAATCAATGATAAACCACTGATTCAGTAAAATTTTACCGGAAAAATATTTTCAGAATTGAGAGTACAACATACATGGGGTGGGATTATGCATTTAAGGAATATTTAATAAAAATGAAGTTCTATTGTAATATCATAAAACTACAGAATTAAATATTTCAATATTTTTTTCATTTGGTTTAGCCTTATCTATTAATGTTTTTAACGTGATATTTATTAACCGGCAAAGTTTAAACTATTTCGAAAGGCTTAGTATAGAAACTTAGGAACTCTAAGTTTGACTTAACATATCGTGTTTGTACAAAGACTCAATCAAAATAATCTATATCATGGTGATTATACATTATATTCTGGTAAATACATTATATAAAGCCGCAGAAAGTATTTCTACTTCGTTAAAGTCATCCCGAAGGGAGTCTTGAGCTCCAGGATACAAATATTCCGGACTCCGAATTAAAATAGTTTTAATATCTGTGCCGTGGAGTACCGGCTTAGAATAGTACTCCCCCAATCTCATCCCGTGGGTGTCGTAAGAGGCGACTGAGGGACGGGGAAAAGGGGGGATGGGCAGCAGCGTCCCCCCTCCCATAAACATCTTACCCCCTACTGCGCTCGCCAACACGCCTGCCCAGCGCGGCGAGTATGGGCAAACCCCTCCCTTAATGGCAGATGCGCCCAAAAAAAGGCCCCCAGTTACCGGCAAGCCCGCTAGGCCCGACCAAGGTAGCGGTCGCGGTATCGGCAGGGCAGGGGGTGCTAAGAATCACCGGTTCACGGCAGGCTACCGTATAAAACGACTGAAAATGGCAACGTATAATGGACGCTCGATGAGGCTGGACCATCACCTCGCCGAATTAGAAGTAGAGTTAAGTCATATAAACTGGCATATACTGGGGTTATCTGAAGTCCGAAGACAGGGGGAGGACACGATAACTCTAGAGTCCGGTAACTTACTCTACTTCCGCGAAGGTGATAACCTCTCCCAGGGTGGTGTCGGTTTTCTTGTCAAAAAGGATCTCATTAGCAGCATTGTGGAAATCAGTAGTGTGTCGAATCGGGTAGCGTACCTTGTCCTAAAACTTTCCGACAGGTACTCCCTGAAGGTTGTACAGGTATATGCGCCAACTTCGACATACTCTGATGATGTGGTCGAAGCGATGTACGAGGACATCGCAAAGGCCCTCAACGACACCTCGAGGGCCCACTACAATGTTGTTATGGGAGACTTTAATGCTAAAGTGGGAGTACAAGATAGCGGTGAATCGAAAGTCGGACCTTACGGCTTGGGCTGCAGAAATCACAGGGGGCAAATGCTGGTAAACTTTCTCGAAGCGCAGGGGCTTTTTTTGATGAATTCTTTCTTTCAAAAGAAGCCTCAGAGGAGGTGGACCTGGCGAAGCCCCGATAACGTGACAAGGAACGAGATAGACTTTATCATTTCGAATAAAAGGCACATATTTAGAGATGTTTCAGTGATCAACAGGTTTAATACCGGAAGTGATCACCGCTTGGTTCGAGGCACTCTAAATATCAACTTAAAAGCCGAAAGATCGAGAATGATGAGGTCTACTCTCCGACCTACCATGCTCCAAGCTGCTCAAGGCTCCGAAAAGTTCCAAATGGAACTTCAAAATCAATTCACCGCGTTGGAAACCATAAGCAGCATTGATGAGAGAACCGACACGCTGGTCAAAATACTGCAAAACACATCCCGCAAGTGTTTTCCGCCACAGAGAAGAGACAACGCACCAAAACTCTCTGCTGAGATACTCGAGCTCATGAGAAAACGACGAGAACTACCATCGTTTTTGTCAGATAAGGCCTTAAACCGAACAATAAAAACGCTGACGCGACGCGATCTCCGACGCTCCAATACCCGTGCCATCAAGGCTGCGATTGAGCAAAATCGGGGATCGAAAGTGTTCGCTCGCAAGTTTGGGAGGCCGCGTCTGACAAAACTTAAAACTGAAAATGGTGGGGTCGTTACCTCTAGGCCTGAGATTATCGGAGAAGTAGAGAGGTTTTATGGGCAGTTGTTCTCTTCAAGATCGGATAAACCCGTGGGAATCAGTATTGATGACCAGCGCGCCCCTCTTATGCGCCATTACTCCGAGGAGCTCCCGGTCGTTGACCAAGGAGAGATTAGGGCGGCTCTAGAACAGCTTAAAAACAACAAAGCTCCGGGAGATGACGGAATCACAACAGAGTTGCTTAAGGCAGGCGGGACTCCGGTCCTGAAAGAGCTAGCAAGCCTCTTTAATTCCGTCATCCAACATGGCAAGACCCCGGAAACGTGGAGCGGGAGTGAGGTGGTACTGTTTTTCAAGAAAGGTGATAAAACCCTCTTGAAAAACTACAGACCAATCTCCCTCCTGAGTCACGTGTATAAGCTGTTCTCAAGAGTCGTCACGAACCGTCTCGCCAGACGACTTGACGAGTTCCAGCCCCCAGAGCAAGCCGGCTTTCGATCAGGCTACAGCACCGTGGACCACATCCATACTGTTCGGCAGATTGTGCAGAAGACCGAAGAGTACAATCAGCCGCTGTGTATGGCATTTGTGGACTACGAGAAAGCCTTCGACTCCATCGAAACCTGGGCAGTGCTCGACTCATTGCAGAGATGTCATATCGATTGGAGATATATCGAGGTACTGAGATGTCTGTACAACGCCGCTACAATGACTGTCCACATCCAGGACTGTAAGACGAAGGCGATCCAACTGCGCAGAGGGGTGAGACAGGGGGATGTAATATCCCCGAAACTGTTCACCAACGCGTTGGAAGACGTTTTCAAGACGCTGGATTGGACTAGGTATGGAGTCAATGTAAACGGCGAGTACATCTCACACCTTCGATTTGCCGACGATATCGTCATCATAGCAGAGTCGCTGGAACAACTCACCGAAATGCTGCGTAGCCTAGGCGAGTCTTCCCGGTGTGTCGGTCTCGGTATGAACTTGGAAAAGACCAAGGTCATGTTCAATAGGCATGTCGTGCCGGGACCGATATACGTCGAGGGGAAACCTCTCGAAGTTGTTAGTGAATATACCTACCTAGGACAGATAATACAAGTCGGTAGGAACAACTTCGAGAAGGAAGCCGATCGAAGAATTCGCTTGGGATGGGCAGCATTTGGCAACCTTCGTCAAGTCCTCAAGTCGTCTATACCGCAATGTTTGAAGACGAAAGTCTTCAACCAATGCGTCTTACCTGCCATGACATACGGTGCCGAAACGTGGACACTAACTGCGGGACTAGTCCACAAATTCAAAGTCGCTCAGCGTGCTATGGAGCGAGCTATGCTCGGAGTATCTTTGAAGGATAAGATCAGAAATGAGATTATCCGGAAAAGAACCGGAGTCACCGACATAGCTTGCAAAATTAGCAGGCTGAAGTGGCAGTGGGCTGGTCACGTATGTCGTAGGACCGATGGCCGTTGGAGCAGACGAGTCCTAGAGTGGAGACCGCGAATCGGCAAGCGCAGCGTAGGGCGCCCTCCAGCCAGGTGGACCGACGACCTCAAGAAGGTGGCGGGCACCAACTGGATGCGGAAGGCGGAGGACAGGGAGCTTTGGCGCACCTTGGGAGAGGCCTATGTTCAGCAGTGGACAACGATTGGCTGTTGATTGAATATCTGCAGCGTTAGTCCACAGTAACAACAGTAACAGCCTGTTAATGTCCCACTGCTGGGCTAAGGCCTCCTCTCCCTTTTGAGGAGAAGGTTTGGAGCTTATTCCTCCACGCTGCTCCAATGCGGGTTGGTAGAATGTTAGTCCACAGTTGGTACAATGTTATTTATATTACTGTTAGTCCACAGTAATATAAATATGTAGATATAATATTATGAAAATAGCTAAACATACAAATGTATATACATATACAAATTAATTGTAGATGCATTCTAATTTCATATTACATAACAAAATAATCTTTAGAAAACATTGAGATTTGAAAACGATCGAGCTATTGTTTGTTCTTTAACAAAAATATTTATTTTATGGCGTCACTTCGGTCAGCAATTCAGTTCGAGGTAACAGGGAGGTGTTACTGCATTTAATAAATTACACAAAATCTTATGTTCACACTAAGTAATATAATTTTGATTGTCTTGTGTTTTTAATGTTAGTAATTCAGGAAGTTGTACTTTATGGTATCCCTGCGCACAGAGCGAGGGTTATGGCGCGGAAAATTTAGACACTTCTGCCAACAATGGGAACTTTGAGAAGCTCTGTGAATTCTTTATTGAATTTCGATAATCAGATAATGAAGATAGATACTTGACCTCACTCGCGGAGATTTGATTTACAAATTAAAATTTAATTTGATAAAATACCCTTAGTGGTTAAATTTCTTTCATCAAAAAAACAATGGCAATTGATAGTGTTAAAATAATAAACATTAGTATTTATAGCAAAAACTGTTTTGAGATCTCTTAGTAAGAATCACAATACCTGTGCCAGAAGAACTCGCTCTTCCATATTAAAATATGGAGCTCACACTAAAAATAACAATTAAAAAAAGGATGATAATATTACTAGGATTTTTTTCATCTATTATTATGAAAATTACAATTTATTTACATGAAACCCTTAAATAAAAATTAAAAATAACTAATGTACAAAATTTTACCGCGTGGAATAATAAATTGGTAGTAGTCATAAAAACTTTGTGTGTATTTGTTTTTGTGCGTGTGGCTAACTAAATATACTGTTTACATGTTCAATTCAAATTAAGGTTACCTATGAAAGGTTTTCTCACAGGCTTGACCAATAACATGCAAATGCCAAAACTAAAAAAGGAATTAAAATTTGGTATTTTGAATAAATTCTTCAAAATCACTAAAACAGTATTGTGACCTTTTTTCAAACGACGCGGATCTCCGTTGTAAATATTTGGGTCTTATTTCGAATCTTGTTCAGTCTCGACGGCTCTCGGGAACAAATAATCGAGTCCGGCAAACAATCAACCTTGAGGTAAGGCAACTTCAGCATCAGCTATATTCGTACAAATTGTGATCTCGATACTTTTTCGAATTACATTTTTACTCTTTGTCTAAGATGGAGCCAAGGACGGTGACGCATACTATTTGTATTTATACGAATATATGCCACTTACATTATTTAAGAATCGAGTTGGTTCATTGGATAAAACATGTGATTGTTAACGAAAGATCCGGTTTCAAATCCGTACGTAAATACTATATTTTCATGTACCTAGTACGTGCTTACATTATTAATATGAGACATATCGCTGAATGGACATCAGGACTGTTTATATATCATTATGTCAATCTTTAATAGTATACTGTATAACTGTTTGGGGTGGTTCTAACAAAACGCACATAATTGAAGTTGAAAGAGCTCAAATAATGATACTTAAAGTAGCTCTCTCTAAGCTACGCATATTTCCTACTGTAGACCTATACTATCAATCAATCAATCAACAGCCAATCGTTGTCCACTGCTGAACATAGGCCTCTCCCAAGGTGCGCCAAAGCTCCCTGTCCTCCGCCTTCCGCATCCAGTTGGTGCCCGCCACCTTCTTAAGGTCGTCGGTCCACCTGGCTGGAGGGCGCCCTACGCTGCGCTTGCCGATTCGCGGTCTCCACTCTAGGACTCGTCTGCTCCAACGGCCATCGGTCCTACGACATACGTGACCAGCCCACTGCCACTTCAGCCTGCTAATTTTGCAAGCTATGTCGGTGACTCCGGTTCTTTTCCGGATAATCTCATTTCTGATCTTATCCTTCAAAGATACTCCGAGCATAGCTCGCTCCATAGCACGCTGAGCGACTTTGAATTTGTGGACTAGTCCCGCAGTTAGTGTCCACGTTTCGGCACCGTATGTCATGGCAGGTAAGACGCATTGGTTGAAGACTTTCGTCTTCAAACATTGCGGTATAGACGACTTGAGGACTTGACGAAGGTTGCCAAATGCTGCCCATCCCAAGCGAATTCTTCGATCGGCTTCCTTCTCGAAGTTGTTCCTACCGATTTGTATAATCTGTCCTAGGTAGGTATATTCACTAACAACTTCGAGAGGTTTGCCCTCGACGTATATCGGTCCCGGCACGACATGCCTATTGAACATGACCTTGGTCTTGTCCAAGTTCATGCCGAGACCGACACACCGGGAAGACTCGCCTAGGCTACGCAGCATTTCGGTGAGTTGTTCCAGCGACTCTGCTATGATGACGATATCGTCGGCAAATCGAAGGTGTGAGATGTACTCGCCGTAGACCTATACTATAGGGAAGGAAATTTTCTAGCAGTCAGAAAACTTTACATTTTGAACATCATTTTAAAAAAAACACTCCAGCATTAAGGCCTCACTGATTGATATAGCTGACTCTAGAAGATCTTATGAAGTATGTAAGTCTGTAATGGTCAAAACTTTTTTTTTTCCAAAAATTCTTTTATTTTAAAGCAGCAAGGCTTTACAATAAATTACTCTCTATTTCAAATTTACTAAAATTCGCATGTAAGACGAAATTAACTGACTTGCTTTTAAAACTGGACTATGAAGAGACAGAAAAATTATTAATTTAATATAATAATAATAAACAAGCAATTGTAGTAAAAAAGTAATCTACACACCCATAGCAAATACACAAATACCCTCAAATATATATACACATACATACACGACACACAACACATACACACACACACTTACACACACTCACACACACACACACACACACACACACACACCCATACATATGCGCTCCCACGCACATATTCACAATCATACATTATCTTTTTATTTCTATTAACATAAGTATAACTTATTACTAGATAATATATTGTAAAATCTTTAGTGTTTCTCCTGTTTTCTATAAAATTGAACAAATAAATAGTTCCTTACTCAAGAGGTGGAGCCAGGAGACCCTTAGCACAGGGCAACCTAGTTTGGGCTCCTGTCTCCCACATATAACTGTATTATATATATTATAAAAAAATTGTAAACATTATTGTCTGTAGGAGAGAATAAATAAAAAATTATTATTATTATTATTATTCATCTCGTATTCAGCGGTGAAACCCACCGTCGTGAGGAAACTTACACGAGTCAGATGATACTGACACACAGATGACCTGACACTATCAAATACACAGGGTTAGTAAGTCTTTATGGGACAATGTATACGCTTTTACAACATGATCCCAGAAAACGTTCAAAAATATTCAATTGTGAAATTTAAAATAATCGTCAAGGAACGCTTGGGTGATAAAGGATATTACACAACCAATGACTTTTTAAATGATTGCAGACCTTGGGAATGAAATGACCGCCTCCAGGTTATTTCAAGTTAAAAATTTTTTATATATAAATCGGTTATAGTTGTATATTACTTATTGTAAAAGATGAGATATAACAAAAAAAAACCCGCCGAGTTTCATTCGTCGGTTCTTCTCAGCTCTGAGGTATTTATTTCCGAACCGGTGATAGATTTATGACAATCAACAAGCAAGTGTAACGCTTCTATATTGAATAAAGATTTTTGACTTTGACTATCAGTCATGATATCATGTCACTATGGGTCAGCATGAAAATATTATATTTCCTTTGCCAGTATAGGTATGTAATGCAAATTTATTTTAATAAATATATTTAAAATGAGGATACAATAGGGTTTTTTTCCTTGGATTTATGTCAAAAGTCACCTCATATCAACGTCATAAGCATCCTTATCAATATTTTCATGGTAACCCTTGTCGATGTCGCTGCTGAGCGGCGCCACGCGGCCGACGCACGTTCAGACTCACTTTATGATCTTGTTTACTTCTAAAACTCAATCCAATACACCTCAGTCCTTAGCACCTTCATCATAAGGACGAACTTCCTATAAAACAAACAATGCCCTGATCGTACGTCGATAGCTTTGACGCTATACTCATATACTTGGTTTCGAAACGAGATTTAGATACGAGGAGGTTGTAAGGAAAACCGAGTTTCTAAAATTTTATTTTAAATTTAACGTAGTTTTTTATGTATATCAAGATTGCTTGATTCTAAATATTAAACTTGAATAAAGTTACCTAAGTGTACATGTCCCACTAAGGGCTAAGGCTCCTCTCCTCTTGAAGAGGCTTGGACCTAATTCTGCCACGGTGCTCAATGCGGAATGCACAATGAATTTCATGTGGTTTCATTTGCGTTTTCAATTGATCTCGTACTCGGCGGTGAAGGAAAACACCGTGTGATAACTTTTGTCTTTCAAATGAAAATCTGCCACATTTGTATTCACCAACTCAGTTGGAACAGTGTGGTGTGTGTGGCAATAAACTACATACCTCTTCAATTGGAGAGAACGAGCCCACCAGTGGGATTTTTATATATGGGTCAGACACAATAAAATACACATTGTCGCTGTAACACACTTTCTTTAGTACTACACAAGTTTCTGCAATAAATTTCCATTAGTATTCAAGTCTTGTGAAGCAACAAAAAGTCACTTGTTAGTTGCTTTGAATTTATGGGCACATTATATACATGTGTAGCGAATTCTAAATAGCACTTTATGTGCTTTTATTGGTAGAAAGCATGACCAAAATGTGTGTTTTGACAGGAAGTCAGCAGGTCAGTTCTGGACGTCTTCATAAGATATACGAGAACATAACATAATAGCCCAGGTATCACAACATCTAATAATAAACTTTTATATATTGTAGACAATTTATTTTAATCGTATCTGTCCCTAAAATATCACATAACCGATGGACAGATAAACTTGACCTGGATTAGTACTAATCAGCAACCTCTGGCATACCGCCAGTAAATAATTGAATGACTTTACTAATATTGTCAAAGTGTTTGCATTTGTTTATTTAGCTTTCGCGCTTTAGTAACTCAATCAATGTTTCTCTTTGTACACGACAGATCCTTTTCAAATACACATGAAGATTAAACGAATTTGAGTGCGATTACCAATGATGAAAACGAAAAAATAAAATGAAAACATACTTTCGAAACATTATTTCACAAATTTAGTTGTATCGCCAGTTATAATGGTTTTTTGAGGTTATGTCAAAAACTCACGCTGTTATTGTATTATAATATATTAGAAAATGGAACACTTGTTTTGTCGTATTTTAAAAATGAATTGATTCTTGATTTTTTGAATCAAATGAAATTCACTTGTTTTGTACCCTTAGATCACTCTTAAGGGATTTCGAAGTAACCTACTGAAGTATCTCTCACAAGCTATAATAAGAACAAAGAAAAAATAAGGCTGAATCGAAACTCTCCCTTTTTTTAAATCTGCTAAAATATATTAAAATAATAATGAATATTTGATTAAGAAATTAAAAGACCAAATTCGGTTATGTTATGAAATAGAATATATAATTTCTTTGAAGAAATTTTCTTTTTAAAACTGAGTATCAACCCTAAGGCTTAAAGGCTTTTCTAATTACTTAACACTAGCCGCTTGTTACGGCTTCGTTATCGCTCGGCCCGTTTAGCTTCTCTCTAAATACAACAAAGTTTCGGAACCAGCACTATACAAGTTTTTCATTTTATTTTAACTTAAAACATCTATTGGCGCGCCTTGGGGGTAAAACCGACTCGTATGCCATGATGGCAAACAGCGTGACGCTCTTTACTCCCTTATGCATGTGCATGGCGCATACTCACTTCACATACTACGTCATTATTGTATATTATTATAAGAACTATTTTACTCTACATACATTTATTTGTATTCTTTCAATAATTATCAATTTTGGTGTTTCACGTCTGGCCGCACATCCCGTTAAGAACGCTTTTTTTACTTATTTCAATAAAATAGACCACCATCATCATCATCATCATCCACAGCCGATCATTGTCCACTACTGAACGTAGACCTCTCCCAAGGTGCGCCAAAGCTCCCTGTCCTCCGCCTTCCGCATCCAGTCGGTGCCCGCCACCTTCTTAAGGTCATCCCTATACCGGTTGGTTGGAATTGGTTAAAAATTAAGTAGCAAGATTTAACCTACGTACTAGGAGGGTGAACTTACATAAAAGCTTGTTCATAAATGGAATCAATGCTTAGACAAATTTAATTTGACAAAAGATTACAAATTCATCTGAAAAAACAGTTTTCGTAGTCGACGGGCACACAGATAAAGTCAGCGTAAAAAGGACAAACCGACGAATACAGGGTTACAGGGTAATATGTCACGATCCTTTTAAAGGGTTATAGTTCAGGACAATAGCTATCAAATGACCCCCAAAATGCTTATGCAAAAGTGTATCGTTTTCGAGTTATTAATTTTTTAATATTTTTTTTATTTAAAGGATGTTTAAGATTCTAAAATTCAATAAAAAAAAAATCAACGTATTTTCCCTATTTTTTTTGTATTTCTTGCTAGGGTACATCCTAGTTAATAATAAACAGTTATAAAACAAAAACAATCTTCAAGCGTTTTTAAATTACAGATCCAAAACTGTACAACTTTTCGATTTTTAATTTTGATTCTTTAAGTTACTCGCAATTTTTTTGTAAAAATCACTATGGCTCTTATCGTGCGGATCATTTTAAAAACATCTGCGTTTCCTTAGCTATCCATCGGTACATAAAAAGTACAGTTACAATCATAAACTCAGGAGAAAATTAGATAACAAAGAGACCAGGTAGGAAATTCTAAGAAATGCTATTGTTAAGAAATTAAATCTGGATCAAAGACAAAAGGACCTCAATGCAAAGTAGTTAAAGATTATTTTTAATAGGGGTAATAGGTAAAAAAGGAGAGATAAACCAGAGCTGTCATTGCAATTTTGAATTTAAATCAAAAACAAAATACTTAATCTTTTTAGTTACTCCATACTTTCGAAATTACACTGTTTATTATTCATAATTCGTGTTCAAAATGAGATCCCCTATTTCGTATACAAATACGCATTCTTTTTCTTAATTCACTTTTTACTACAACACTACTCAAGCTATGTCGAATAGAATTTGCAGCATTCATTATTCTTGTTTTGAGTTCTTCAATTGTTTGTACTGGTGAAACATCATAAACCAGGCTTTTCATATGCCCCCAGACATAATAGTCCATCGGAGTCAAATCTGGACTTCTTGCTGGCCATGGGATTGGTCCTCCTCTGCCAATCCATCTATTACGATAATTGCTGTCTAGCCACTGTCTTACGGACATTCGAAAGTGTGCGGGGCAACCATCATGCTGGAATATCATTCTCTGCCTAAGTTTCAGCGAAACATTTTCGAGTAACTCATGCAGGATTTCTCTAAGCAAGCTTTCATAACTTTCACCATTTAAGTTATCAGGTAGGAAATGTGGCCCAATAAGATTATCATTGATAATCCCCATCCAGACGTTTACCGAGAAACGTCTTTGGGAACCGCTTAATCGCTTTTTGTGAGGGTTTCCCTGTTCTTTTTGAGACCAATATCGAATATTGTGGTAGTTAGTAATACCATCTTTGTCAAACTTTGACTCGTCTGTCCATAAAATTTTTCTCAAAAAATTGGGATTTTCTGCATCACAGTGTAGCATAAATCGGCAAAAATCTAAACGTCTTGCAGGATCTCCTTCTTCAATCGCGTGTACGGGTGTGTAATGATAGGGATACAATCCAGCCGCGTGGACAGTAAACCAGACTCTCCATTGAGATACGCCCAGTCGGTTTGCCACAATATTGGTGGAAACTGTAGGGTCCTCTCGAAAATGACGAATATTTACATCTTCTTCATCTGGAGAACGGACACGAGGGCGTCCGGAATCAGATTGTCTCCTTTGCACGCGACCAGTTTCTCTAATTCGACGGTACACACCAATAAAGACACTATTGTCAGGTGTCCGGCGATCCGGAAATCGACGATTATACTCACGACGAGCAGCTGCGGCGTCACCGTTACAATATCCATAGCAAAATAAGATGTCAGCGTATTCCTCATTAGAGTACGGACGACGAGAAGAATTTTGTTCTGCAGCCATAATAGTCCTTTTTACGCGCCAAGTTATCATAAACACAAATCACAAATTCCTTTTAGCTAGCCGAGTCACGAAGTTGTAAGAAACAGAGTCCAGTAAACGAAGCGGTTTTTTTCAAAAATTTAAGAGATCAATATTCACTAAAGCGCGTCCACACTATACGAGCAGTGCAAGTACAGTGAGTATTATGTACCCCGACAAGGTTTTATTACTCTTATTCCTAAAAGAAATGAGATAAAAGGAAATTAGAAAAAATGACGGTAAATTCAAAGGAATTGATAATAGTATTCCACAAACAGCTCTGGTTTATCTCTCCTTTTTTACCTATTACCCCTATTAAAAATAATCTTTAACTACTTTGCATTGAGGTCCTTATGTCTTTGATCCAGATTTAATTTCTTAACAATAGCATTTCTTAGAATTTCCTACCTGGTCTCTTTGTTATCTAATTTTCTCCTGAGTTTATGATTGTTACTGTACTTTTTATGTACCGATGGATAGCTAAGGAAACGCAAATGTTTTTAAAATGATCCGCACGATAAGAGCCATAGTGATTTTTACAAAAAAATTGCGAGTAACTTAAAGAATCAAAATTAAAAATCGAAAAGTTGTACAGTTTTGGATCTGTAATTTAAAAACGCTTGAAGATTGTTTTTGTTTTATAACTGGTTATTATTAACTGGGATGTACCCTAGCAAGAAATACAAAAAAAAATAGGGAAAATACGTTGATTTTTTTTTTATTGAATTTTAGAATCTTAAACATCCTTTAAATAAAAAAAATATTAAAAAATTAATAACTCGAAAACGATACACTTTTGCATAAGCATTTTGGGGGTCATTTGATAGCTATTGTCCTGAACTATAACCCTTTAAAAGGATCGTGACATATTACCCTGTAACCTGTATACTTCTGCATTAATAATAAGACAACGGTACAAATACATACCGCCCATAAATTTAATAAGGATTTAACTACTTTGTGTAGTTTTTATTATGAATAATTTAGTTCTCTCATTTGTTTTTTTTATAAACGTGAAACAAAGTTATGGCATTCGACGGAAGTATGGCTTTGCATAAATATTTCTTCAAAGAAACTGCACTTGCGTATAAACTCTGGCCTTGAAGCTAGGGCTGTTAACTGCTTAATAAATGTATGATGTGTATCATTATTTTAATTTATGTAAAAGGATGTGTAACTCAATGCGTCACTTGGCAGAAGACACACAGCAATCGAAAATATGCGCCCTCCTTATAGTCGCATAGGTCAAAATCAAATCTTGGGCTTAAAATCATGAGGTTTTGAATACAAAAGCAAATGAGTCGAGACAAGAAAATTTATTGGGTAGAAAAAAATTCAGTAACAAATTTGAGGTAGGATGTTCGCACTGATATCATCGGGTGCTTCGAAAAGCATGTCAGGTTGTGTCGGATAGTCGTGTTAGCATAATCGATTAATTAGTGTAAACTTTTGCGATAAATAATACACATTTTAATATTTTATATTTGGTTTTGATCGCTATCATAACTATTTTTAATTATAAATATATTAAATTAGGTACAATTTAAAAACGAATAACCTAAATCGGTAGCCCTTAAGAGGTCCCCGATTAGATCTCGCGTGAATACCGCCAATGTGCGATACCACTCGCAAGGAAAGCTAGATATAAAAAGACCATTACTATGTACGTTTGTTACATAATAATAATTAGGAAGATTATTTTCAATTTAGTAAGACACTGATTCAATATCATATAAGTAATATTATAGTAGTCTTGTACGGCTACTGACCGTAAGATCTCGTATTTGAATGTAGGGTCGGATCAATAAAATTAATTTGATTTTCTGTTAATAAATTGGCACCAGTCGGTCCAAAGCTTAACAACTTACAATAGAACTATCACGTTCATTTATAGAATTTTGAGTCTAATTATGAATGACCACCATACCATAAACATATTTTAGCAATATCATATCTGTAGTTTTTAATTTGACAATCAATAAGAAATTGTAATATTTCTATATTGAATAAATAAATTGAATTTGAATTTTCAAAATCTCCGATGATAACGGTTGCTGATATTCGATCAAACGAATAATATTAATGTTTTTATTGTTATAATATAATTCACATTGATACCTTATACAAAACTGTAATAAATTGACACATTAAAGTAAACAATAATTAATAGTAATTATTTATAAAAATAAACATTGATTTTTGAGAAAATTAATCGCTAAGATATTATACCATATAAATTATGTAATATATATGACATAGACATTTACAATAAAATAAATAGGAATATATTGACATTTTCAATTTTATGTACCGCTAGTTGCTCCGCGCGGTATCACTGCCGTTAAACGTTATTGCTCCGCTCCCGTGGGTCGTGGAACAATTTTATATAGTCTCTGACCTTTCCCAGTAAATAGGCTACCTAACACAAAAAAAAACTTTAAAATCAAACTGGCAGATTCTGAGATTAACACGTTCAAAAATTCAAACTCTTCAGCTTTATTTTTTAGTATTGACATCGGGATTATAACCGCGATCATACTTAAAGTAAAGTAAAGTAACAGTCTATAAATGTCCAATTGGTGGGCAACGGCTCCTTTACTTTTGAGGCAGAAGCTTGAAGCTTATTCCACCATGTTACTCTAATGCAGGTTGGTGTATAACTCTATTAAAACGTTGAGCAAAATAAATAGGAATAATTTATAATAAATTGTTAATAATTAATAATGAATCGGAATTTCGATTGAACGGGAAAATGCTGCTACCATTCTTACCACTATTCTACGCGGTCATTATTTATGTAGAAAATATTTTTACTTTTGATTTTACTAACATCATCAATTTAATAGTTGAAAAATTTCTTATACAAATATATGTATTTCTAATTAATAACAATATGTTCTTTAAAGCTCAAAGACGATTGAAATATTTTTAATTTACTTTTAAAATTTAAATATTATAATGTACATGTATATATATGGCACAGCTTGGACTATAGCGAGTAATAAGAAACAAAAAATATATATATTTTTAACGACGAGCCGGTTGGCGTGATTGGTAGACCTGCCTTACACGCCGAAGGTTGTGAGTTCGATTCCCACCCAGGATAGACATTTGTGTGCAAGAACATGTATGTTTATCCTGAGTCTGGGTGTAATTATCTATATAAGTATGCATTTACAAAAAAAAGTAGTATATCAGTTGTCTGGTTTCCATAGCACAAGCTCTGCTTGGTTTTGGAATCAGATGGCCGTGTGTGAATAATGTCCCAGGATATTATTATTATTTTTCAATTTAACGCTTTTATTTGTCAATTTTCTTTTAACTGCGAACTTCTTTTGTTCTAAGATCAGTAACTAGTGTAACAAATTAGTCAATTGACAAAAGGTATCGCTGATCTGAGACCCCCTTAATATATATATTCGAAGTATTCCGTTGAAAAGATTTAAAAGATTAATATTATTAAACGCTCAAATAATTTAGTTTCTTTTTAATTTCAGGCGAGTGATAATATAAATATAAGATGACCTCGTTTGAATAGTTACGCGCAACAAATCTTTGTTTGATGTTTCTAAAACTAACGGAAATTTATTTTTATATCGTTTCTGCTATTTATACAACAAATTTCTTCACAAAATAAACAGTGGGAATGCGCTGACCCTAGTTTAGTACGTAATGATTGTGTCTGCTGATGTCTGTTTTATTTGTGTTTTTAATCTGGAAAATTTATTTTTACATTAATCTTTGTCCAAAGTGTTAAATCGTTATTTAATGTAGAGACATTACACTTGAATATTGATTTAACAAAATCCAGGTCAGAAAAAAACTGATCTGAGAAAAGCCAAAGTGATTTATTGTTATAAAAATAAATTTTGTTTAACAAAACATGTAAGTAAAGTCCTGACCCCCTTCTTATCTAAGTTTTTTTTTAATTATTTGAAACGTCGTATATAACAGTAAGCCTATAAGTATGAAGTGACTACAAAGAATATCGGAAATTTCTGAACAAAAGTTATATGTTATAAGCAAATATCATTTATACGTTATTGTTACTGTACAGCTTGGGAAGTAAATGATCGTCTTCTGACTACTCCTTTAAATTGTAAACAATTACTGAACACGGCAAAAACAAAACACAGTTAAGAATCTTTCAACGGTTCTTCTATGGTTTGGGTATTTTTATTTCGAACCGCTGATATAGTTTGTTACTTTGACTGGCAATAAGTGTCTTCTTTGTTTAATTCATTATGACTTTGATTTAAGTTACTATTTGATTTACTTAACGGTCTATAATAAAAACAAATCTATGAAGAGCATATATCAAATGGAGAGCATAAAATAAGGAGAAATATAGAAATATAATCAACAGAAGTTTCACAGAAGTTTTCAAGAACAAATTTCACTAAGGATCGGTCTGAGGATGAACATGTCCAAGACCAAAATCATGACTAATACGCCACATACGTGCACCTAACATAATCGTAGGTAAGGACACCGTACAGGTGGTAAGCGATTATATCTATCTTGGACATCGTTTATCATTTGATTGGAAATCTCAAACACAGGAGATCGAACGACGCATTGGATTAGGGTGGGCTGCTTTTGGAAAGCTCGAAGATACGTTGACATCCAAACTCCCACAATGCCTCAAGACCAAGGTGTTTAACCAATGTATCTTGCCTATACTCACCTACGGTGCCGAAACATGGACTCTTACTAAGCATAGCATGCACAAAATAAAAGTGGCACAAAGGGCGATGGAGCGTGCTATGCTAGGCATCTCCCTCGTTGATCGTGTACCAAACGCGGAAATCCGACGAAAGACGAAAGTCGAAGATATTGGGAAGCGTATCATAAGGTTAAAGTGGACATGGGTTGAACACTTGGCCAGACGAGAAGACGGAAGGTGGACTAAAGTCGTCACGGAATGGTGGCCTAGAGAAGCAAAAAGGCCAGTGGGCAGACCACCCGCCCGATGGTCAGACGATTTTAGGAAAATGGCGGGTGCTCAATGGATGCGACTAGCACAGGACCGGGAGAATTGGAGCGCCTGTGAGGAGGCCTATGTCCAGCAGTGGATAAATGTGGGCTGAATATGATGATGATGATGAATCAACAGAAGAAGTAAAGTAAAAAGTAAAGTAACAGCCTTTAAATGTCCCACTGCTGGGCTAAGGCCTCCTCTTCCTTATAGGGAGAAAGCTTGGAGCTCAATTCATCACGCTGCTCCAATACGGTTGGTGACTACACATGTGACAGAATTTCAGTAAAATTAGTCACATGTAAGTTTCATCAGGATGTTTTCCTTCACCGACGAGCACGAGATGAATTAAAATCACAAATTAAGTACATGAAAATTCAATGGTGCTTGCCTGGGTTTGGACCCGCATTTATCGGTTAGGATTCCCGCGTTGTAACCACTGGCCTCCATGTCGGCTTTACATAAGAAAATAAATATAAATATTTATTACAGAACGTTAGAGTATTTTCATGACTTTTAGGTAAAAAGACATGTTTTTGGAGAGTTCGAATCGCGAAAGTCTAAACCAATATACGTTACTATTTTTACGTGTCATATAAGATTTTACAACGCTGAGCTTTTCGAGTCCCTTCGACCTCTTCGGTTTCAAATTGCCCCTCGAGGGTGCTCCGTACTCTTTTGATCCCCTTGTAACTTATCCAATTTCTTTCAAATATTCTCGAGCCATGTAAAATTTTAGAATAAAAAAAAGAATTATTTCCTCGTGTTCTACAATAACGTACTGGAGTTTTGGACTCCAGTACGTTATTGTACTTAAAACAATCATGTATAAATAATGTAATATTAATATATTTAAGGTTTTACATACAACACTTACTCTTGCACTAGAGTCAACAGACATCTGGAATAGTCTTATAGAAAAACCGGAAATGGTTTTATATAGCGGAAACTATATGATAATGTTATCAAGCTTCTCTACGTGCAACCCGAGGTCACGTAGCCGTAACAGCTGAACATCAAAATTCAAATAAAAAATAAAGCGTACTCGATACACCCGCGCGTGCCTCCGCTACCATTGAAAGGCTTATTATATTTAAGTTCAACAAATAAAATCCTTATATTTCACTCGACCGGTTGAAGTGGAAACCAAATAACAGGGTAATATCTCGGCTGCATATTAAACTTTGAGTCGGAATTATTTGAGCTTAAGTGTATGAAACGTGTCTGAAATCTACAATCAGCTAAATAGTTCAAACAAAAATACTTCACTAAAGTATGAAATAAAAAAAAGATTTAAATAATTTTTGTTGCTTAAGAAATAAAAGTGAAAATTTATAATATGAGAATTGATTCTAGTGGAAAATTATGTTATGCTGCCTTTTATTTATTATTCCACGTGATAATAATTATTTATTAATTATTATTTATGATAAGATAATAAATAAATTAATTATTGAAGGTGGAGGATGGTAATAACCTGGGCGTTGGGCCAACAACAATAACGATCGTCAATTGATTGATTGGACTCAATACTATTTAATAATACTAGCTAAATATATTCACGGCAAATGCTCAGAGATCTCGTTCATCGCATCTTTGCTAAAAATTAATATTTTTTATCTTGAACATCTTTGTTGTTTGTACCGGAGTCCAAGCAGTCAACGTATACGAAAAGCTGATGGAAGTTTGTTTATCTGTGTGTCACTTGTCTCAGCTGTAATTAAACTTGTATGTTTCTATGTCACGCTAAGTTAGCAAACATAAAATTATAACAAGACATTCAGTTGTATAATATAGACTTGAGATTAGACTCATTTGCGTAAACAAATGAAACGTGTACATTTGTAAATGACTTTATCGCACGACATATCAGTGGAAATATCATAATTTCCGCACGGTATAAATGTACGGAAGTGCTTTACTGTACGCACTTACTTCGTATCTCACCCGTGAAATTTTTATTTATTTATTAAGGCTTACCAAGAGTTGTGTACACTGAATATAACACATAATACATTTAAAAAATATATACATAGAATAGCGTAAAAACTAATCATAGGTAAACACCGCTCGTTATTAAACATAAAAAGAAAAAAGTAGCGACAGCAAATTCATGTAACACTAGATATAGATAATCTTGGACTAAGCTAAGATGATACGTTATGTTAATCTGTTTCCTTGAAATGTTATTATTATTATAGTAGATATGTATTTCACAACAGCTCTAGTGCTGTTTGTTTACAAATATTTTCCTAATTTCCTGAACTCTTCAAAATATTAAACAACCTTGTAATTGTGTAGAAAAATATATTACTATTACCAGTGGTCCACTGCTGGACCAAAGCCTCCCCCATGGATTTCCATGTTGGTCGGTCTTGCGCTGCCTGCATTCAACGACTTCCTGCGACTTTTTTTATGTCGTCGGTCCACCTTGTAGGGGGACCACGATGGGGTGCATGTCAGTCACCTCCACGTGGTGCACCCTGGGCAACCGGGTCGACCAGCAATCCGATGTTTTTTCCGGATTGCTTGTCGACCGCGGCTGAGACTGACGCGGCGGAAATGTCGCGGGCCGCTCCTGGTACTTCTCTGTTGCTTAGAGTGGATCAGCGAGCGGTTTCGTGGCAAGTAGAGAGAGAGAGGAGGAGTTGGTCTCCGGGGTCCTTTCGGGCTGCCGGAGAAAGGAGGAGGTAGTAGTAGGAGGAGGGAGAGGCGGGTTCGCCCAGTTTCGGTGTCGATGCTGGGTGGACGTACTTCGGTCACCGCCTTCTCAAACTCGTTTCCCCATCCAGGCGTCAGCCTGTGGTGGGACCGAGGGCCTTGCCTTCATCGGCCGGGCCAAGAGGAGACAATCTCAATAAAAAACAACCGGTGGGTCGCTCACCCAAAGCGACGGCCGCAGGCGGGGTCGCGGTGGTGAGCTAACGCGTTCCCGTAACCCCGCCACCATGCGGTGAGACGGAAACGAGGAGGTTTTAGTGGGAAGGACGGTGTCCTTCTGCCCCGTGAGTCCTACATACTCGTCCCGGTCGTGTCCGGGCGGGAGGCGTAAATGCCTTTCCTCCTCGAAAAAAAAAGGGGGACCACGATGCGTCTTCCGTTTCGTGATCGCCACTTGAGAACCTTTCCGCCCCAGCGGTTGTCAGTTCTGCGAGCGATGCGCCCCGCCCACTGCCACTTCAACCTAGCAATTCTTAGCCTATTAGACGTTAATCTTAGCTGATTATACCGAGTTTAGACCCGGGCAAGTACAACTTAATATTCATGTTTCTACCTAATTTGTGGTTATTATTAATCCCCTTGTTTAAGACCATCACAGCGTGAGCATGTGGCGGATGAAAATCTAACACATGTATCCACCAAACCCCATATTGGAGTAGCGTGGTGGAGTAAGCTCCAAACTTCCTCGAGGCTAGAAAGCCTTAGCCCAGCAGAGTGAATTGAAATATATAAGTTGTGTACTTATAAGATAAGCCCTAATATGACTGGCAGAAGGGCACTCTACTTCGGATAATCTGAACGCTGCGATTCAGATATTGACGTATTAAGCACATCGCCCCCAATGAGCTTATGGCCGCAACATATATTATAACAACAAATATACGTACGTGAACTTTATAATTTTTGTAGCTTTTTATACTCAACCGATTTTAATCAAATAAAGACTAAACGTTGCCTTGAAATACTTCCTTTAATAATTTAGTTATTTCAATTTATACTGTTTACCCGTTTTTAAAATTATCCCGGAATAAAAGACAGACAGACAAAAAAATTGTTGTGGTGTTGATAACTCGCCAATAGCCATATTAACTTTAAAAGAGGCAGTTATTTTGAAATCACAGACAAACACTTTAATTTTATTTATTTGAATAGATTCCTTACACCATCAACGATGAGAGTGTTGGCTCTCATAGACTGGTTGTTAGAACGCATGAATCACGCGGTTGCCTTTGACACTAATGAGTGAAATGCTACCCACACAGGCAATCTTGCTCGTGATGGTACCAGAATCGCTGAAAACAGCAATGTTGATAAGTAATAATAATCTGATCACGTAGCTTATTCCATAATGACAGAGCAAATATTTGCAGCATAATTTGCAATAAGGAAAACGCAAGCAGACGCGGCTCGTTCGAAATGTATCGCGCTGAGACGTGAAGGTATTATTAATATAGGTAATGGTTAAACCAGCACAATGATGTTGTCGGATTTTTAAAACGAGGTACCTCTCTGTAATGAAGGTATAATTTGATAAAGTTACTTTTAACACTATTTTGGTGCTTAACAGTGTTACTGTTAAGCTTGTAAATGTCCCATTATTGAGCCTTACCTCCTCTCCTTTTTTTTGAGAAGGTTTGAAGTTTATTCTGCCAATCTGCTCCAATACGGGTTGGTGGTACGGCATACACATGTGACACATGCAAGTTTCCTTTCCTCACGATGTATTCCTACACCGTCAAGCACGAGATGAATTATAAACACAAACTTAGTGCTTAAGAAATATAATATAGCTGTTCGCTTCATTGATAAAATTTCCCAACTTTTGCCAATTAATACATTTAATTTTATTGGTAAATAAAAATAGTTGTTATATAATGCGTATAGTAATACGCATTATATATACGGTATTTTATCATCTATTTAGCTTTTATCGTAATCGATATACTCGATCGATAAAAGCTAAATAGATGGTGTGGTGTTAGTATTCATTGATTTTCATGCAGAATAAATTATATCGTACGTATGTAATTTACTTGGTAGGCAAGAGTGACTATCGAGTTTCTTGCCTGTTCTTCTCAGTGGAAACTACGTAGTCTATTTAGATTTAATTTAAACTAATAAACTTTTACTCGGTGGTAGAGTTTTGTAAAAGTCCGCCTTGGTAGTTAACACCCTCGTCGTATCTACCGCCAAAATGAAATACTTAATATTGTTGGGTTCTGGTTTAAAGGCTGAGTGAGCCCATGTAACTGCAGGCACAAATGACATAACATTTTAGTTGCTAATGTTAGTGACGTCATAGTTCCAATGTCTACATGCGGTGGTGGTCACTTATCATCAGGTACCGTTATCAAGTACCTCTAATTCTTCTTTTTATAAGAAAAGAAGGGTTTAGCCCATCAGTTTTACAGGTTGTTCATTTACTTACTCTTACTTTAAGCTGAATAAATACCCTGATTAGCTTTCAATATAAATGACAGATGTGCCAAAAGCCGCGATGCAGAACTCGCAGTATCTGAGCTCATAGTCATTAGGTGTAACCAAAACATCGATTAAGTAGTGAGGCCATACAGTTCTAGCTCTGACGTGATCTGTTCCCGATGAGTTTCCGATGGCATGACAAGGCGGTATTTTTTATTAACGAGCCGTCTAGAAACGATTAATGAAATCAGTATTTCAACTAAAATATATTCCTTGATCACTTTGAATTGACGTCACGGTATAATATATATATATATATTTATATAGAATAGGAAGGCGAACGAGCATAGAATAGGAAGTGGTCACCAATGCCCATAGACATTGGCATTGTAAGAAATGTTAATCATCTCTTACATCACCAGTGCGCCATCAACCTTGGGAACTAAGATGTTATGACCCTTGTGCCTGTAATTACACTGGCTCACTCACCCTTCAAACCGGAACACAACAATACCAAGTACTGCTGTTTTGCGGTAGATTATGTGATGATCTAATATTAGTAAGAACAAATTAATATTTTAATAAAATCGTTATTTTGCAAGTCAATTTTGTATTATTTTGTATATTTAGAAATATTATTTGTTTCATTTTATTAAAGAAAAAATTATTGTTTTAAATATCTGACATCCGGCCGATCATCTCCTTTAACAACCAAACTTAAAAATAAGTTCAATTTAAATTTAAAGAAATACAGCCACGTCTAAGGAAAGTTACGTGTCTAAGCTAACTCGAAACAAACACAAAATATAATTTATTTTTGTAAACTAAATCTATGTATAAGAATACGAGTGTCCGAGGGTCCCGTCCCGAGGTTATTTTCATCAAGTACAAACACAATTGATATTATTCAAAAAATTAACAAATTATAGAATTGCCATTACCTTAATATAAAGTAAATTCGTTTATTTACATTTTAGTGAGACAGAGTTACATTTAGAAGTATGGCTACGTTGTTTGTGTGTCATTTGTGTATGAATCATGTGTGAATCATCAATTTGGAAAGTCAATCAATCAACAGACAATGGTAGCCCACTTCCAGACACAGGCCTTCCAAGATGCGACATAGTAAATAATCTAGTCTGGTAATTTGGATATTTCAGAAATATTCAGTTGTATGTTGAAACGAATTCAATCCTCAACCGATATTAAAGTTCTTACCAAATATTTTTCGTTCAATTATCCTGATAACTGGGTTATATATTTTCATAGAAAAAAATCTTTTGTCTACGTAATATAAATATATATTTACTTAAGGCACCTGTTAAATAAGTATTATGTGCACGTATAATTTGCATGTCTAAGGTTTTTATTTCGTAAATATTCAAGTCACGTGACGATACAAACAGGTCTCGTGAGTCTGCAGCTCGTTTTCATTCGCATCTCATTTTCCACGTGTTTTATTGAATTATACAAACTGTGAGCATGAGAGTATAAACCAATGAATATTGTGTCAGATGAAGTTTTACCAAGAGTGTATCTACCAAACCGGTGCAGCGTAGTGGAATAAGTTTCAAACCGTCTCCTAAAGAAGGGAAAGATTTCTTGAATGACCAGTAGGAAAGTTCAGGCTGGTGCACTATCTATATTTATATATATATATATTAATAATTGTCTCAGTTTGTTTGGTTTATTATTTGAATGAAATGTATGCTCAGATTTTTAAATTTTTTAATTACTAAAACTAAATAAATATTACATTATATTTACATTACAATTTTTAGTCGTAGTCAGGTGGGTATACTGGCAACCTTGCACATTTATTTTCTAAATTTAATCAGATTTTAAACTAAATTTTATAATTTTTATTACATGGCATTATATAAAATTATACTTAAAAACTAACAAAATATTAGTAGCTGCTCGTAGGCCTTAATGAATTTCGAATTGATAAATTAGTTTTTTCCATCTACATAACAACAAAAATGTAGTCTTTTGTATCTATACTATGCACACTTCCTCGCTCACCCTTCAAACAAAAACAAACATAATACGGCAATACGGCAAATATCTAAGTAAATGTATTGATGTGGGTTACATCGATATTATATATTAAATTTTTAATTTAAAATCTGCAATGCTATTCGCTGCGACTTTACTTCGTACCCTAATTAATCTTGTTTGTTTGTATGTCATTCTTATGTTTAGTTATAACACGCGTTAAATTACTATAGCATTACGTTTTGTTGTTCTTATATATTGTGTAGATTCGATTTTCTCGAACAAGTGAAACGACAACACTAATAACACTCGAAATATTATAATTTCCATTTAATATAAAATATCGGAATAAAGAAATACTATTCTGCACGAAAACACTTCATATCTCGTGAGCTCTTACGAAATAGTTAAACAATTGCACTGTACTCACCGAAATGAAGACAAATAAATATCTGAGTACAAAATTAGGATTGCAATAAATCAAATAAATTTATGAAGGACCCCTTATATATGATGGTAATAAAAGATAAGAAAATCGACTTTATAAATCACGAAACTCATAAAGCGGTTTCCATTGTAAAAATTCAGAATTCGGTCTGTTACACAAATTTAATAACGAATCAACTGCTTTATAACTTTACTATGCACCTTCAACCAAGGTAAAATTTTTCTTTTTTTTTTTAATGTATAGGTTAGCGCTTGACTGTTATCAAACCTGATGGAAAGTGAGATACAGTCTAAGATGGAGCGCGCTTGCCTAGAAGATGCCTATTTACTCTATACTTGAAGGTACCCACATTGTAGGTGGTGGGGAAAACGGAGGTCGGGAGGGTATTCCAGACCTTGGCGGTGTGTATCAGAAACAAGGAAACAAATCGTTTCGTACGTGTCTTAAATACGTCAACTACGTACGGATGCAGATCTTTTCGATGCCTCGCAGTTCTATGGTATAAAGGTGACGGGGGAACCAAATTAAATAGTTCCTGAACACACTCTCCGAAATATATCTTGTAGAATACCGACAGACATGCAATCTTACGACGATGTTCTAAGGTCTGGAGTTTAAATAATCTTCTTTAGTCTTTATTAAGCACTAGTTTCCGTTAGAGGGTTTAGGTACCTTATATTTTCAGAACCTCTAACAACATTTATGAAAAAAATCACGAAAATTTGTTGACTAGTTAAGATGGGAAAGCGTAAATAACAAATAAACAAACTCACTTTTGCATTTATAATATAAGTTAGATAAGTAGCTTCATCTATTAGTGTCTAAGAATTAAATTCATTTCCATTCAAACGATCGAGCTGAAATTTGCACATGCTATTAATAGTAGTGACAATGCAAGCTAAGCTTGTTGTGCAAAGTGAGTCAATAGCCAGAATACATGAATGTAAATTCCGAGTTCGAAGACGGGGAAGCCCCGATGAATTTTCATGTATTTAATTTGGAATTATAATTGGGATAGCATCTCAATAAAATTTGAATATCGAATGTAGTTCTGTCACACAAGAAAAGATAAGAATAATCCAAGCTATCTAGACAAGAGGATAGAGGTATTTGCACAGGAGAGGGACATTTAAGGCCGTTACTTATAGGCAGAATAAGTTGTACCATTGTTGTCGTATTGAAGAATAAATAAATATAATCGAGTTATCTAAAAAGTTAAACTAAGTCCAAATAACTGTTTAATTATACTGAAACATTTGTTTGCTTCAATAACTTGCTATTAATATCAAATTATTCAAGTAGTTCACAACTGCCACGGATATGAAGTACCGCTATTGTTTTATCAAACTAATACAATATAATTTTACAACGATTTCTGGATTGTATCGATTTATAACTATAACATAATATATTCGATTACATACTTTATTATTGTCTCATCAATTGTCATTACTGGTGGTAGGGCTCTGTGCAATCTCGTCTGGGTAGGTACCACTCACTCATCAAATATTCTACCACAAAACAACGGTACTTGGTATTGGTGTGTTCCGGTTTGAAGGGTGAGTGAGCCAGTGTAATTACAGGCACAAGGGACATAATATCTTAGTTCCCAAGGCGCATTGGTGATGTAAGTGATGGTTAACATTTCTTACAATGCCAATGTCTATGGGCGTTAGTGACCACTTACCATCAGGTGGCCCATATGCTTGTCCGCCTTAAATTATACATATAAAATTTAAAAAAAATACGCATTACAAATTTATAGAAAAAACACGCCGTCTAAAATATTGTTCTGTGGCATTGTACCTAGGACGCTGGCACTATTGCATGTCTGCACCGCTAGACTCAGCCTTTGGGCTAAATAAGCGCCAGCTCTTGGGTCACCAGAAGTGTGGACCAGTTTCTTAGTTTCTTTGAATAAAAAATTCTTTGTTTAAAAATGTATTGATAATGAATTCGTATGTGATGACTATGTTTTAAAATTATTATTAATAATAATACTAGACTATACAGATATTGGACTGAAATATGTTTAAATTATATGCAAATCCTCAAACATATCTTATACGGAGTCAATGCGCGGCCATTATGTAAATATGGCTACAAAGCTGCCGCTACGATCCCAGGCGATTTGTGGGATTGTACGGGATCGCGAGGTTCGACCTGAAACCGTCTTTAAATTACAATTGTGTCACAACATTTGAAAATCTCACTTGTTATCGACATCGATAATTTTGTTGAACTTCATACTAAAGTCTCTGCGTTACCAGTCGATTCGTTTCTTGTATTCAATTGTAAATAAGAAGAAACAAACGCTACGTCATACAATGTAAGTAACTTTTAATTGTTCCAACTGCGGGGTTAAGGTTTCCTGTTCCAATCCAATCCAGTTGCGATTGGATTGGATTGGAACAATATGGATATGGATAAACACAAAATAAATATTTTTTTTGAACCTACAACCTTCAGTCAATATTCTCATGTTCTAACCACTGTGCCATCTCGGCTACCTACTGAATTACATTTGGCAAATATTAGCCGCACGGTCAATCGATCTCTCGGCGGAACGATCTACAGCTATATCCTGTCTCCAATAGAACTTTATTTCCTGTTACGTGAACAGACGCCGCTACGTGCTGTTTACTGATTGACTTTAATATTGACTGATATGATATTCGATATGTATGTATTAGTTTATATATAACATATAACCTTGAGACTACTTTGACGAGCCGGTTGGCGCGGTTGGTAGATATTTGCATTTCACGCCGAAGGTTGTGGGTTCGATTTCCACCCAGGACAGACATTTGTGTGCATAAACATGCCTGTTTATCCTGAGTCTGGGTGTAATTATCTATATAAGTATGTATTTACAAATGAAAAGTAGTATATGTACTATATCAGTTGTCTGGTTTCCATAGATGGCCGTGTGTGAAAAATGTCCCAGGATATTATTATTATTATTATTATTATTACTTGGAAATTGAATGGTTTTGATGACTTGTCGTTGCTATATGTATATGTATATATATATATTATATGGTTAGTAAGTTATATCTGCCCGTACTTTTGAGTCTTTTGAGTACTTTTGAGTGACCATTATCCGAGTTTTTGTTTTTTATTTTTTGTATAATAAACAAACAAATACTCTCTAATTAACATCGAATCTGAACCCGTTATTACAGAACAACTGAATTGATTGATAATGCTAAACGTTACCTCTGATTCGGAATTTATTCCTGAGTTCTTATAACAAGAAAGTCAATAATTACTTCGACTACTAAGAATCGCTAGCTAGTCTCGAGCGCAACGTAATTGGCAGAGCACCTCGGGCGCAATATACGAACGAGCGTGAAATCAAGTCAATTGTTATTTTATTTTTTACGATAAAAATAAATAAAATATCAGAATATAAGAATCTAGTTGGCCGAGATGGTGATAGTTGGGAGAAAATATAACTAATATCAAAATCTTTATTCAACATAGAAGCGTTACACTTGTCATGATTCTCAAATACCTACAACTATTTTTATAAAAACCCCTGCGTGAGTAGACCGACGAAAGAAGTCGGCGTGATTTTAGTGTTTTTACAATTATTGCTTACAACGAATATATTTTAAATGAATTTAAATATACTATTTTATAATTTAATTTATTTTTACATATGAAATTATGTTAAAATCGTGTCTCGTAGTAAATAACTATCACAAGAGAACCCACAACAGGTGTCGCATTGAAGAGAAGTGGTGGAAATATCTTCTGAAAAAAGCCTCTTAAAAGAAAGACTTTTAACATATGCCAGCAAAACTCTGGAAGTTGAATGCAGTTAATAATGGAAGAAGATCCTCCCGAGGAACTTCAGTCCAGATAAGAGCGGAGCGGCGGAACGGAGCTCCATGTGGGGCCAAATTTGCGCCTTGTTAAGTTTTAAGCGATGAGCCGACGTGAGGTACGGTATGATATATACTATGGCATGGTATGGTGTTCCGTTAAATGGTATAGAAGTTGATGTGCTCCATCGCTTTCTAGTATTGAATAATAAAAAGCGGCTAGTGAAAATATATTGTCCATGAAAACTAAGAGTCTAAGAGTATCAAAATTTCAAATCTAAAAGATACAAGTATATACCAATTTCAATGTTCATATATCAGACTTAATACGATTTCAGGTCATGTCATTAGTCTCAGTGAGAGTCTCCCGCAATGTGCGCCTTAAATGAGTCTTACTCGAGGGGGTGTAGTAGCAACAGATTGCCTCCCGCTCCTGCCTGGTGGATCTCTGGAGACAACACGCTTTTAATTTACTTACTTTATCTAACTGTAACGCTTATCCTGTTCTTTTGGTTCTTTGGTTCAAAGAACTTTATTTTTCATTAAGACATCAGTCACTTACATGAGAACAACCATATAATTAGTTAATGTGCGGGTAGATAGAAAAGAAAAGGTAAAGAATGCAAAGTTGTTTAAGTTTCGGTTATTAACTAAGAAGCAAGTTCATTGGTGTAAGGCGCTGGTTCAAGTTAAAAGATTTCTTAATACAGTGTTTCATTATTGTAAATATAAGTTAATCAATTATTTTTAAAACTGTTGAGAGAAGTTGCTATTTCGGAAGTTTTTTGTATAATTGCGCTCCTCTCAATGTTAAATTATTCTTGCCATGATTCGTTCTTACATTAGGTAATGTGAAGTGACTGACTCGGCGTGTTTTATATTTGTTTATTATTATATAGTATATAGTATTATTTGTAGTAAATGCGATCTTAGAATGAATTAGTTTATGATTTATTTTATATATAAGGATACATGTGTTATATGTGAATAGTTGCTTGATGTTCAGTTTTTTTTCTTTGTAAATAATTTTAGAAGATATTAAAAAGTCGTAGTTGTGTATGACTTTTTTTTTATAGAATAAGAAGGCGGACGAGCATATAGGCCATCTGATGGTAAGTGGTCACCAACGCCCATAGACATTGGCATTGTAAGAAATGTTAACCATCGCTTACATAGCCAATGCGCCACCAACCTTGGGAACTAAGATTTTATGTCCCTTGTGCCTTTAATTACACTGGCTCACTCACCCTTCAAACCGGAATACAACAATATCAGGTACTGCTGTTTTGCGGTAGAATATCCCATGAGTGGGTGGTACCACTAATCTATTTTGTAGTTTGGATTGGTTTTAAATTTGTTTTTGTGGCGTTACACTAAATTTCGATGAGGTACAGTAAATGAGGCTTTACTTCATTACGCTGTAAAAATACTTTAACGTACATTATAGTTTACATTAAAATATTATTATTGGAACAAAATTATGACACTGTACTCGGACACTTGACGAATAAGAGCTCACACGAGACACGACACTATTGCTATATTGTGCGTTTGTGTTTATAAGTGATACCAATATGTATTATTATATAAGAAAATATAACCATGAACAAGATGCATATATAACATTTTTATTATATTGTATTTATAGGTGTTCAAGTAATTACTTCGTAACAAACATTCGCTCCGATCATTTGTCACCGATTACATAAACTTTAACGACCATCGTAAAGTGTTGATTTGCGATAAAAACTCCCACCGTCTGTAATCTGTATGTTCGTTTAATGTTTTGAATGATTCATACTCTGATCAAATCATAAGAATACAAAGCCTGTGTAACTTATTTAAGAGTATGGCTTTGACGAGAATCAACAGCGTCATTTCCGCGTTATTATTTAATAATATTCATTGTAATCGTGTGCAATATTAATAATAGGTAAAATATTTAGATAATTATTGCCTTGTAAAAAATAGTAAAGCCATTAAAATAGTAGTAAACAAACACCAAAGGTACCTCCTTAGGTAGGCTCCTTTGGAAATTTGATTTATTAAAGAATTGATTTCAACGCAATGTATATATATAATTGTTTTGCAATAAAATTTACTAAAAAGTTACTACTGAATTTCTTGATGTTTTGTATTCGACTTCTACATTACGATATATATCATTAATAACGTTTAATTTATTTTGTAAAAAACTTTACAAAAATACTTGCAAAATGTTACTTAAATAAAATTTTGTTTGTTTATTCAGGGCACACACTAGCGATACTTTAAACTTGTTAGGACTTTAAGGTGCGATCGAAAACTTAACAGCAAAACTTTTATGTATGATATTAGATTATTTTTATTCATATTTTAGTATTATTTAACCTTTTGATGTGTTCGTAACTTACTTTGTACACCAAGATTATTTTAATTCATTATGCAATTCAAAATATTGCACAATGCCCGGTTGGTAACTTTTAGTTTAAATTCAACTATAAAGGAAAACTTTATTGCAGTTTAAAAGAAGAATAAAGAAATCAATCGTCCTTCGTATTAGTGCTTCGGTTTCCTAGTCGGACGTGCGTCGAATGCGCGATCTGTATTGGATTGCAACGCCCGCCACCGCGCGCCGCGTGCACCCTGTCTCTATCATACGCTTTCATTATTGGTTCTATGCTGAGAGATTCAAAATAAAATCGTTTTAAAAATCTTGATACACTGTTGCTATCTTTATAAAAATAATGAATTTTATTAAATTAAATGATTAAAAAAAAACTATAAATTGAAATTCTAATTCTCTCAAAATGTTTCCAGCATGCTTACCAACATTCGACGTGGTCATGATTGGTACAGTTTCAATGACAATAATACTTATGTAAATAAAGCCAAGTAAAAAAGTAAGTATTTAAATGGTATTATATTAAGTAGAATTTATGCTGATTTATTATTATTATTGTTTGTCGCATGTGGGGAATAAACTAAAAACTGCGGAGGTCAGAAAGTTAAAGGAACACCTCGTTGGTGACTATCGTAACATAATTTAGATAAATGAAATAAATAAATTCTTGTAATTAATGAATAAATCCTTCTCCTCAAAAAGGGAGAGGAGGCCTTAGCCCAGCAGTGACATTCACATTCACAGGCTGTGACTGTTAAATAAACAAATTCAAAATTGTTTTCATTGTCCATGAAGGCTGTTTCGATCAATCAAGCCAGCATCGAGCGGGAGAGCTAACTGATTGCTATCGCGATCAAACACCAAGGCTAGTGATTTTAATCAACTTGACGCTGAACTAAATACGCTTTCTTAAGGATGTTTCTCTTGTGTGAAGCTTTTTATATTAAACATGTTCAACCTTAGCCTCTGTCACAAATTAAATTATAAGCAATTACCCAATACCAATCGCACATCCGAAATGAAGCCGAGATGGCCCTGTGGTAAGAACGCGTGAATCTTAACCGATGATCGTGGGATCAAACCCGGGCAAGCACCACTGAATTTTCATGTGCTTAATTTGTGATTATAATTCATCTCGTGCTTTACGGTGAAGGAAAACATCGTGAGGAAACCTACATGTGTCTAATTTCACTGAAATTCTGCCACATGTGAATTCTACCAACCCGCATTGGAGCAGCGTGGTGGAATAAGCTCCAAGCCTTCTCCTCAAAAAGAGGAGAGGAGGCCTTTAGCCCAGCAGTGGGACATTCACAGGCTGTTAAGGAATCGCACATCACCAATTATATATAGATGATTTTATGCCAGAATCCCTCACGCAACTGTCTAAAAATTCAACTCAAATGATTGAATACTTCGGAAACGTGTCTGACGATGATGACGATGGCCTCCTGACTGAAGCAACGCAGGAGATAATAAGTGCTCTAGTGTTGCCCCAACACAAGTGCGCTCTCTGTTCAGTCACTCTTAGAGTCCGATGGAACAGCACGACCAGCAGGTGACAGCAGGTGTAACGGCTTTAAGTGTTTTCAGAGTGAATGTCAAAGTTAAAAAAATAGTAAAGTAGCAGCCTGTGCATGTCCCAATGCTAGGCTAAGGCCTCCTCTCCATTTGAGGAGAAGGTTTGGAGCTTATTCTACCATGAATGTCCAATAAGGTTGGTGGATAAACATCCGTGTCAGATGTTTTCCTTCACCGCCGAGCATGAGATGCTAAATTTTAAGCAGAAATTAAGCAAATGAAAATTCAGTAAGGATTGGCTGAATATGAAGTCCCGATCATCGATAAAAAATCACGCTTTCTAACCACTGGACCATATATGCACTTAAAATCGTCAACTTATAAACTTCGGGATGCTACTGAGAATTTCTTGATAGAAAAACCCAATAACTTTATTACTAGCCGGCCGAGTCCAACTTGAACTATTAGCCGCTAGACCAACGAGGCACATATAAAACGGGGGATATAAACGTGTCGAAGAGGTATTTTAGTATTATATCGAACTCGCGACCATGGCCCGCTAATTAACCCGATAATTAAATCACCAAGCGATGAATAATTTAGTTACAATTAATTTTCACTTTCAAACGAATATGGCTGGCTGGCTGTAAAAAGGCAAATTATGAACTAAAACATTACTCCCACCTGTATAAAGCCATGTTACTATACAATAAAACTTCATTTTGCTTACGGAATTATAATAATCGAAATTACATTTTTTTTATAGAAACACTAAATATCTGTTCTCTTTCTATTTACCTTACAATCCACTATTTGTAGTCTTTCGATCCGCAAGTAAGCAAAACCAATCATAGCTTCTGAGTTGTGCCTCGTAGACATTTCTGCTGTCCCTGCTAAATGCAAATCGTTTCTTGAATATCAATACATATCAGTAAATACCGATAAAGAAGTTACAGAAATCAATTATTATCTATTAAATTATATATCCATATTGTTACTATTATGTGCAATTGAATCTAAAGTCATATCCGAGGCGTGGGCACAAAAGCTACCCAAGGAATAGGGATCGAACCTACGCATTTCACATCACAAGGCATTTACCGATGACTCGAGACGTGTTACTATTTTCATTATTTTTAATACTAAAGATTATTTTAAACGTATCTTTACCCGAGGCTACGTCTACTGGGGAGTAGAAAATGACCTTGTTCGACCTTCGTTTAAAGTCGACTTTTATACTACTAATATATTAGAGAAATATTAAAAAATGGCACATGAAATTTAAGAACCTTAATTGTTACCTTATAAAGACTTTTAGTTATCGTATGAGTTTCGAGTTTCGACTCACTCGATTAAGATAAATTATAGCTTTAGGTAATTTCCGATATAGTCCTTAGCGATCGATTACAAATTTGAAACTTAAAAGTAAAACATAAATTATAGTCTATTACTTCTTAAATATTGCCAAAAATTATACAGTTATATATTATCGCATTCTAGTATACTCCAGCCTAAACATCAGAGGGAGCGGTTCGCACTTCATTAGCCAACAACAAGCCTTAGGATCGCCTTCAGACAGCTCGCGCCGGTTTGACGGACACTCAATTAATTTTGTTTATATACTTATTTATCAGACCTACTAAGCTCTTACTTGCTTTTACAAGCTTGTTCCTTCAGAATAATATTAATTTTATTTTTTAATAACACTTTTTTGCATCTTAAGACGTATATGAAAAGGGTGTAACGGTATACAAAATTCCAAATTAACAAACACATAAACAATATAAATTAATATTATATACACACATTGACAAAAAAAAGCCGAGATGCCCCGGTGGTAAGAACGCGTGAATCTTAACCGATGATCGTGGGTTCAAAACCGGGCAAGCACCACTGAATTTTCATGTGCTTAATTTGTTATTATAATTAAACTCGTGCTTGACGGTGAAGGAAAACATCGTGAGGAAACCTGCATGTGTCGAATCTCACTGAAATTCCGTCACATGTTTATTCCACCAGCCCGCATTGGAGCAGTGTGGTGGAATACCCTTCAAACCTTCTCCTCAAAAAGGGAGAGGAGGCCTTAGCCCAGCGGTGGGACAGTCACAGACTGTTACTGTACTGTATATAGACAAATACAATTACATATATAAATGATGGATCGAATATGGATTTATCGAATACGAATATATGATACAATTTTTTTGGTACACATTTTATTGCTTTATAACTAAAAGTATCCAATCGGTATCCCGAGACGCTGCTTATGTCGCTATTAGATCTCTATGTATAAATGTTCTGGTTACCCGCTATAAATGTTTCATTTGTAAAATATGCTTAACTTACTTCAGTATCGCTATTGTGTTGAATGAATAAAAGTGTTAGTGTCCCTTTGTTTGTGCTTTACACATAATAGCCCACAAGCACCCACACAACCATGAATACAAACGAAATATAGGCAATGGCGGAGTTTGACAAACGCCAAAGACTAAGATAGAATTGACAGATTAACAAAACCTTTGGTACAGAATAAGTATACGGCTTATTCACTTCTTTGTAAACATTAGGAACGATTAATAGGCATCACGATTGTTCTTACCAATCTGTCATGCATATACTGAGATTTTTAATTATAATATATAATGACAGATAAGATGATCTGCGAACCGAAATAAAGAAATGAATGTAATTCTATTTACTTTTATTCTGTACATAATACACAGTCGCGGTCAGGCACGATATTCGTACGGTACATACTTAGAAACCGCTTTGCGCAAAATGTTGTGTATTTAAATAAAAAATACACAATTATATTAACTAAGATGAATATAAACATATATAAACCATGAATTAATAAATTTACATTGATTGTACAATTATTAATCTCTTAAGTATCGATACGAGAATAGTCTCAGACGAATACTTGTTACAAAACTCGATTATTCTTATTTCCAAGTTCACGTATTAAATAAGTTTCGCCAAAGCGAATACATACGTGGAGCTATAAGTGTGAGACACAACTTGTTAATCAGAAACTTTATCGCTACTAGTTGTGTTTGAGAATTATGTAAGAGCTAGGACGGTCCAGTGGATGGCTGCTGGGGTTATTAAGCGGATGTCACGTGCCCAAAGCTGCTATAACAAAATAATACAAGAACTAAAGAATATAGATAGTAAAGCTTTTATCCAAGTATATTACAGAATTCAGCTTAAAATTAAACTGTACTGCGATAAGTGTACAAAGGCGTCTTATAGAAGAAATCTCTCGCAAACAACCTTTGAGAATTTTTGAACAAAAAAGGCATGTGGTTAATAGACATTCCTTCTTGTACAGATTGAAGATTAGTTATAGATTCAGAACTAGAAATGTTTAACTATTACAAATCACCTAATGCATAAACTAGGCTAATTCTTGCTTCAAATATCGTTTAAAATAATATAACTTTCTATAAACTGTCAATTTCACAAACAATAAAAAACAACTTTCTTTTGATAAGTAAGTGTACGATTCAATTTAATTTAAACAAAGAAGTAATTATTCAAAACATATTCAAAAATAAACAAAAAATAAAATAAAAACAAACCACATTGTCTTCAAAGTAATCCAACGCAATCGAACTTGGGACTATAATTTACGTTTTTATGTACAAGATAACTTCACCGAATTAAGTATTATAAGAAAGGCGAGTAATTTTACACTTTAACCCTCTTCCCTCCTCAAATACCTCCCCCTCTTTACCCCTCGCCAGCTATCGCCAAATCTATGTCGTCCAAACCTAACCGTCTAATTGGGCTTATCGAAGCGTTGATGCCGCATTTAGCACTTGTTACAAATTTCTAATTAAACTCAAAATTTCTATATGTCTTGCAAACAAAATATTAAAGAAGAAGCCTATACATAACTTGTTTCAATTCGATGGGTTTTTAACAACAAAACTCAATCAAAATATATTTGTGTAATTAAAAGGAAAATAACTTAAAATATATTTATGTAAAACAGTCCTTTTAAAATTTTCAAATGTCCCGTAATGTAAGCTACTGTAAATTAGAGTTTACAGGCGTACAAACTATTTCGTTCAAAATTATTCAATAGAGTAAAAATCTTTATTCAGTATAATAGAAGCGTTACACTTACTTATTAATTGTCAAAAATCTACCACCGGTTCGTAAATAAACACATCAGACCTGAAAGGAACCGGCGAAAGAAACCCAGCGGGATTTTTTTTTGTATTTTTTTTTATTCATGAATTATTAATATATAAGTTTCGGTAACGTGTTGGTCTAGTGGCAGTTTATAAGGCCGCAGATCCTGAGGTCCTAGGTTGGTATCCCGCAACTCAGCAACAATAACTCTTGAAGTTAAGTGTTTACAATCTCGTGGCTCGTACAAAAAACACGTTATGTCGGTGGTTGTGCACTTGAACACGTTCTCTTTGTGTTCAGTTATTATTATCATTTTTGGATATTGGTAACATTTAACCATAAATAAATCATTAATGAAATTTAGTAATATTAATGAAATTTAGTAGTAGTTTTTTAAATATCTATAACGCGCATTATTGATATAGCCTTTTCGTACGTGTCGAAACATTTCGTATTGAACTAAAAAGGCAAGTAAGTTAGCCTTACTGAAGGAAGCACTCTCGGAGATAACTCCTGAATCAGAGCGATGTTTACGAGACCAAAGGAGCTGTTGCAGGATAACAAACCGGACGATTCTTATCTAAATTCTAATTCTGATGTTTTGGGTTTGATTATATTTCTTTAAATAAAATTAACAAAAACGATTGCATAATATACTTTATTATTTTAATTTATAAGTAAATAATGTTATTTAAGTTTATTAAGGAACTAAAAGAAAAGATCTCTTGAAGATAATGTATGGAGTTTATGCCAGCTTCAGTCCAACACGCGCAGACTTCCTCGCAATGTTTGCCGTCATCGCCGAGCACGAGATGACTTATTATAATCACAAATGAAGTAGATGAAAACTCAATAGTTTGTAAGTAATTATAATATTTTCAGTGTACTATAACCGTTTATATTTGTGACCTTAAATGTATTTAATGCGTAAATCGTTTAAGAGTGGATGAACGGAATTATTAAGTCTTTTTAAAATAATTTAATTTAAGCTGGCTGGCGATGTTTGGTGATTAAGTGTTCTACGTAAGACGCAAAAGATATCTGCGGTTTCGAACACAGACAAGTACCACTGAATTTTGATGTGCTAAAGTTGGGTTTACTTTACTTTGTGCTTGGCGATGAAGAAAAAATATCATGATGAATTATAATTCACGTGTATCCAACCAACCCACCAACACGCATTAGAGCTGCATGATGAAATAAATTCTAATAATAACTGTATTATTCAAAAGGGAAAGGTGGCTGGCAGTGGGACATTTATATATTAATAAAATCGATAAATAAAAAAAAAACTCGTTAATAGGTCGAACGTTTTTCTCTCGATCGCTTATTTCGAGAAAGTAATCTCGACATGTACGTCACGGCTGTCCGGAGCACGAGACCACGTATTGTGCGGACGCGACCCGCGGAAAATTCCTTTGACTACTGGCTTTCACACCCCCGCTTTCAAATCCAGCTGCCTCTCCACGAGTATAAGATTTTTTATAATGTGTATACCTACGTATGTTCACATTTTGTTTCCTAACATCTCTTAAGATTTCTGGCAGATTTCAGATCTTTTTTTATAAATTAGGTAGGTGGACGAGCGTAGCCACCTGATGGTTCATCAACGCTCATAGACATTGGCATTGTAAGAAATGTTAACCATCACTTACATCGCCAATGCGCCACCAACCTTGGGAACTTAGATGTTATGTCCCTTGCCCCTGTAATTATAGTATTGCAGATCTTTAGTAAAACATAAATTATCGTATTTACAATATATTTTTCCTTAATAATAAATAAATATTCAAAATGTTAAAAATATAAGCAACTTCCTGTACATATTACAGTATTCTTATTCTCCTGTTTATATTGATTATTTTGTTATGAATTGATTATTTATTGCTGTTTTATGTTTTGTTTGTAGTGTGCAGTGTGGAGTGTGCAATAAAGCTGTGTATCGTCTCTATCAATCGATCTAACTGATTGATTTCCTAATTGCGTCTTTCTGAATTCAGCTCCTGTAACGGAGATATCAAAGATAGCGCTATTCGCTATTAACAAAGAGAACGGCTTTGTCTCGGAAAATTGACCCGGATAGCTTCGCTCTCAACTCAAGGTTAGCAGTAAACGTAGCTTAGAAATGAAATCATTTATTTCTAATTGGTTTATTGATAAGAATATGTTGGATAGCACAGCATCTTTTAAAATTAATATGTCTATGTATCCTCAAAAAAAGTACATGTTGTTATTAGTTCCCTGAATAGAATCTTTTATAATTTAAAACTATGGTCACGTCGACGTGACGTAAGATTAAAAGTGAAATCTCTATGATTAAAAAATCAAATCGCATTAAACACTTGTATCTCATAGACTTCCATTTGGAATAGAATAAACTGAAACACTTTTTAATACCTTCAACGTTTTCAGGTGTGAAGTTTGACGCAACGCAAGTAATATATTCGCTTCGGGCTTGTAATTATATATTTATGTTTTTGAACAACTTAATCATGCTAGTATTATAAAGAGGTCTGTGTTGTTTATTGGTATGTTTGATTTTTCTCCGATTTCACGCAAAATCTACTAATCTGTTTCAAATGGAACTTTCATATTATTAAAGTTTATAGTTTTGAGACGTGCATAGGCTTTATAGTACGTATATATGTTCATATAATGTTGCATATAGGTTTTTTCATTATGTCAACGTAGTCTGAGAAAAAGTTGACGGTTGGGTTAAACTATGCACGAGGAATTTGTAAATCTCTAAATTTGAAAAAAGTGATGGTTTTTGCTTTGGTAACTCGCAAATATCCAATTTATTTAATATAGATAGCTAAGCTTCATAACATTACAGGGTAACACATTTTGGGCGAATCGGTCCGCTTATGTTTAATATGTCAATAAATATTAGCCAACCGATTAAAAAATCACACGGGTTAAAATAATTATTTCATCCGTACCAAGTTGGGGGAGGTAGTCTTATATACAAAAACAGTCACTCGTACAGCTACAGTTTTCAAATGCGTATTAATATATAGCAAAATTGATGTTGAAAAGGGTAAAAGTATACACACGGATAAGATAAGCACGTCACTAGTTCAGACTTACTTTGTCCAAAGAATAAAGGATTTTATCTTCTTATATTTAGAATTGTTTGTAATAATTTGTAATTTCTTATACAACACATTATAAATTTTCTTTAAACGTTACAAAACAAAGTCGCTCTTCGCATCTATTTATTTGTTCGCTTAATTGTTCTAAAATATAAGGTTGTTGTATAGCATCAATCAATCAAATCAATCAATAGCACGGTGACGATAAATTATTCCTACATCGACTTACTCCGGTGCTTTTAGAGAGCGAACTAAATTTATTTATTTATTTATTTTGGGAAACATACAGAATAATATAATACATAAACATTTGATAACAAAATAAGTCTAATATAAATAAAATAATTATAAAAAATATATCACAAGCGTTACACGTCATCGTATCTACTCGTGGTAGAGTTTTGTGCAAACTCGTCTGAGTAGGTACCACCCACTCATCAGATATTCTACCGCAAAACAGCAGTATTGTTGTGTTGTTGGTATTGTTGTGTTCCGGTTTGAAGGGTGAGTGAGCCAGTGGAAATACGGGCACAAAGGACATAACATCTTAGTTCCCAAGGTTGGTGGCGCATTGGTGATGAAAGCGATGGTTAACATTTTTTACAATGCCAATGTCTATGGGCGTTGGTGACCACTTACCATCAGGTGGCCCGTATGCTCGTCCGCCTTCCTATTCTATAAGAAAAAAAATAGTATCACCATGCATCGTTCTGAAACACGTGTACCATAAAGTCATCCATATACATTTTTAATGTATAAATCACTGTAAGCTTTTTAATTTTTTTTAAAAGGGGAAGGTTGTCAATCTGTTCATTTTTTTTAATTACAAAATATTGTTGCATTACACACAGTATAGTTATAAATTTTTCATATGTACAAACACATTTTTCAATCATGAGATAAAACGTCGGGGTAAATGGCTTGTAATAATAATTGTAAGACAGTCACTCAGTTTGTGAGACACAAGTACTGAGAGAGGAAGAAATAAATCCTCAGAAAGTAACCCGGCCTACAAGGTGATATAAATATAATATGCACCGCGTCACGTAGAACAGTGAAGCAACAGGTGGCCCGATTGCGGCTCCGTATTGTTGGATTCGCAGAGAGAATAAAACATTACAGTCGAATGATATTCTTAGTTATTATACGAGTTCAGCTTTAAACTTATCATTAAAATTAATTAGTATAGCCTTTATTTATAGTGTTATACACAACATTTAAAACTTTTTTTTAATTAATCAAAATCTTTAAACTTATTAACACACTTATTATTCAATTGGTGAAAATTACTAACAAATGAGATTCTTGACGGTTCTTCTCGGTAGAATCTACATTCCACAGTAACATTATTTTAATCTTTCTGAACTTAACCCAATAAAATGGCAATTTTAGTCGTTGGATTAAGGAGGCAAATATAATTAGTTTAATGCTTTGGGTGTGTGGATACTCATGCGGTAGAAATTCACCAGACAAGGTTTGGTTTTCTCACTATTTTGTCCTTTACTGACAATCGCAAGATGAATTATACACACAAATCAAGCATATGAAATTATGGTGATTGTTCGTATTTGAACCTGCAACCTTCGGTTAAAATCCACATATTCGCATTGACTCATCTCGACTTAAAACAAAAAAAAAACTTAATTCTTATATACGTATAGCACATTTGTATTCAATTTAATCCTGTATCGTTTAAAAAATACATTTAAAGCTGCTACAATATTCCGCGCCGCTGAACCGCGAGTAATTCGCTAATCTCCGGAACAGACGCGCAGCTTGGAGCGAAAAGTAGCGTGTTCGATAATAAAAGTCACAGGGTTTTTGTTTCATTTCGTATACATATGTACGAATATGTACATGTGCTTGTATGTAATAAACACATTTCTATATAAAGGTAATTTTATTATTTCAAAATATATTATTTCATTGACAAGACCAGTTTTAATTAAAAAGAAATAAACTAACTTCTTCGGAAAGTGGAAGAAGTCCAATCTATTAACGATGATTTAACATATTTATGAGGAGGCAAACGAGCAGTGCGCTCACCTGATGGAAAGTGGCTACCACCGCCCATGGACACTTGCAACACCTGAGTGCTTGCAGGTTGATGCCGGCCTTTAAGGAATAAGTACGCTCTTTTACAAGACTAGTATGAGTATGTCATATCGGTTCGGAAAAGTCAGCCGAAAAGAAAGCTGGTTCCATATATTTGGTGTGCGAGACATAAAATGGCTTATCTTCAAATTGATATGAAACGAATGATTATTATTAGTTTGTTTATATTTGAGTAACATAAACGATCGATTATTTCGTTTTTATTTCAAAGTGTCCAAACATGCAGCTATTGTACGGACGCTCTCAATGTTCCGCGCCACTGGCTCGAGAGTAATCCGCTAATCTCTTTACGACACTCGCAACCCATCAACATTGCACCACGGCTTACTTTATCGACACCAATATAACTAGTATTTATTAAATACTTAAAATTATAACGACGACAATAAATCTAAGTACGTACGCAACAGCTTCCTTTAAAGATCATGTATAAACCGTAATAATAAGAAAATAAAATGTTAAATAAATTGTCGCCTTGAATAGAATTTGTATATTTATTATTTTACAAAATTATTTATTAATTTGCTCGTACTCCGTAAAATTTTAAATAAACTTTCATTTAAATTTATTAGTATTCTGCTATGTATTTTTGATTTAATTATTTGTAAAGACTTGATTGGTATATGATTTTTTTTAATGCGATAATATTTTTGTATATGTCATAACTGTTTGTCTTTCTATGATTAAATATATAAACACATACGTTAAACCCGAAGAATTGACTGTTTCACTTGTTTCAATATAAATATCTTCACTTGTTAATAATGGAAAATATTTATAATTAAGTAATTGAATTAAAATAAAATGATATTAATGATTAATAACAATAATACACCGAGCTTACACAGTTTGTGCGTATAGAATCTACTTAATAGTCAATTGAGTTATTTCGCGTTATTGGGTGTATTTTCTTATATTTTTGTCTGAAATTATTTTTTTTGTTTCCTTAATCGTTGACAAGAAAACAGTAGTAACGTGACCTAAAAAGGCATTATCATGGTAGTGAAAACCTTTACAAATATTCGGAAGCACATATGCTAAAAATAGATCGCGATATTGTTATCCGACTTTAACGGCGTCCTAAGCAGAGGTCCGGCCTCACAAGAGGCACCCTTAGGACGTCCGTTCCCTTTGAGCCTCTTATTTCAGCTCCCGACAACCGGCTTGAATTCAATTCGCCCTTCCCGCTCGGTGACGCCATAGAGGCCACTAGGGCCAACAGCAATAAACATTCCGAAAAAAAACATACTATTGCTGTTAACATATTGTAACGCGACTTTAAGTACACCTACTATATTAAAACATCCAAAAGGAATCCTTAGCTCCGAGATTATAAATAGATAGGGCAGTTATCATTGTAGCACTGAAACTGAAAAGCATCGTCAAGAAACTTAGTGGTTACACTTTTCTGCGAATTAAATAGGACATATACATACACAGTTACTGTGAACAGATCGTGGCAATGACCTTTAAATCTCACGAGAAATATTTGTAAGCTAGTTGTCTGAATAAACACTCCGTGCAAACTCGCACTGTAAAACTGTATCGAGGGCGCGCACGAAGCATTCCTCGAAGATGTAATAACACTGAACATTTCAGCTTTCTGTTTAGAGATTAATTTTATATAAACTAATTTAATAAACACAACAGATGTTTGAAGATACAGCGAATATGTGGTTATATATTTTTATTACCTTGCAACATCGCTATATTTTAAAATAACAGATTGATGAAAATATTCATATGCAATTGCAGGTTTGTTTGTCAATTTGTTTTCCCTGAAAGGGGTGTTATTCGTCTTAAAAGCTAGGAACACTTGACATCGTGTTTATTATATATATAATATTCAACCAAAATATTTAAAAAAATATACGCTTTCAATAAATATGCGTATTAATATGCATATTTATTGAAAGCGTAACAAGAACAAATAAATCAAGTTAATTTAGCATTTATAATATTAGTTTGTGTTTTATTTATTTATAAATAAATAACATAAATTGTGTTCGCTTAAAATACAATTAGTTTCAGCAAGTTTGGTTTTGTTTGTATCCGTCACCGTATTCTCATTTAATTCGAGCGCTAGTGTTGATAAAACAGTAATAATGGACCAGTGGAGCTACTGAAAGACATTATTTGCAATTACCTGCGACAGTGATTAAGTATTATTATACGAAAGCAAATTAGCTCTTACATCTAGTATGCTCTTGCTGTAAGTTGCTAAAACAAACGAAATTTCCTAATTTTCACAAGGTATTACTTAAACTGGTGGCCCAGTGGAAACACTTGGATATTAACGATGATTACGAGTTCAAAAGAGGGTAAGCATTACTTAATTTTCAGTTAAGTTGTTTTTATAATGCAATGCATTAATTTAGAAGGACCATAATGCCATTAATAAGTAACACTTACTTATCCATATTTAGTTATTATTATTTCCTTAATATTTACTTTTATTTTACTTTTTATTTTTGTTTATTGTTTTTTGTAACTTGAAATTTTAATTTCTCTTATATTTGGATTTCTTTATGTGCTATAATGTGTATGTTGCCTTATCGTTCATATAGTTATCATCTCTATCATGTATTTGTGTGTTCTTTGTTGGTGATCTAATAAAAAAATAAAAAATATATATGATATAATAAAAAATAACACGTATAAGATATAATTTTGCCATGTTATCTAGCAAATTTTAAATTTAGAATAAGTAAGCAACAATGCCACTTTAGTGATCATCACAGCCCGTGGACATTGGCACTGTAAGAAATATTTATCATTTATATTTTCATTGCACTATCAATCATGGGAACTAATATAAATAAATATTATGCCTGTAGTTACACTGACTCGCCTTCAAATCGAGACACAATAATATTATGTACTGTGGTTTAGCAGTAGAACTTTCAACTTAAGATGATAATAGGGAGCAGCTGTGTTGTATGTTCAACAGCTTTTCTTTTTCCTGTTTTATGTAGCTTATGATAAATAGTTCGGATTCAGAAAGCGTGAAACCCAAGACACAACGCCATACAATCTAAGCTGTTGAAAATTTTCCTGTATATTTGATTCTGGTCACGTCACGACAACTGCGGCCTCGGTTGGCTAACGATCTTGCGTCGAGTTTTATTCTTATATTGTTTTCCGATCCCAATATTAACTCAATTTCCGACTTCGACAGTTGGGCCGTGCTTATTATATTACAACGAACCACATGGACTCGAGCATTGGTCTTCATGATCTTTCGATATCATTAGAAAATTTCAATCGGTTAGGTAGAACTGAATTCAAAATTATTTGTGAGTTTGTACAAACACATATGTACCTACTAAATAATTAATCACACGTTACCAGTAGTTATTAACTATATGATTAAACATAACAAAAAATTGTAATTACATAAATAGCTTTGAAAACCGATGATTTATACATTAAATTTAAATCGCATTAAATTTACAATACAAAGCTCCCCGTAAACTCGCTACACTCGTTAATCCGGAACCAGGGAAGTTATAACTCAGTTTAGTTTCTACTACTTCAGAGCCGCTATTGTCATGAATTTTCACGCAGCGCATTCGTTAATTTACGGCGACAAATTTAAATATAATGTTTAAAGCTTATTAGTCATAATTGAGTTATGTGCTACCAGTTGGGAGTTCAAAAGTTGTGAAATTGATTATAATTTAAAATTATCTCGCTTGTCCAAGATCTACAGAGTACGCTAAAATGAATCACTTTTAGCGTAATAAAACTTAAATGATGTTTTTAAATGATTTTCAATTCGGTGCATTATTTCATACGCTTACATTTATTTTACTAATCAAGCATTTTCATAGAAAACTTATACCGTGGTCCAATGGCTTGAATACGTGAATCTTAACCCAATAGTGTGTTTTTATTGTTTACGTGGAATCAATGGCTAAAGAAGACGACATGAGAGATCAGACTCCGTAAAAACTCTAACATTTGAAAAGACAAATGGTTCTTGTCTGTGTTTCTGAAGGACATTCGTTCAAGCACTTGGCCTGTAGTTGTTAAAATTTTTTTTTTTTTAATCCTATAAACTAATTATATTTTAAGATAATATTAATTTTACATAATTATTATATTAAAACAAATCTTAAAGTAGCATGCTTGCGAGCATACTATTAATTCAATCTGACTTCCTTCAATAGAATATTATTTTTGAATTTACATGATTATTTTATGCTACTAAGATTAGCTACGACGTAGCATATTATGCTTGGAATTTGTCAGGTTTTGTCTATGCTATTATTACAACGTCTAAAGCACTATATCAACACGTTGCTATTTCAATCTGTAACAGTCGTCACAACTATTGAAAGAAAACATTTTTTTATATATAGAATAGGAAGGCGGATGAGCATATGGGCCACCTGATGGTAAGTGGTCACCAACGCCCATAGACATTGGCATTGTAAGAAATGTTAACCATCGCTTACATCACCAATGCGCCACCACCCATGGGAACTAAGATGTTATGTTCCTTGTGCCTGTAATTACACTGGCTCACTCACCCTTCAAACCGGTACTGCTGTTTTACGGTATAATATCTGACGAGTGGGTGGTACCTACCCAGACGAGCTTGCACAAAGCTCTACCACCAGTAAAATAAAAATAATAAATTAAATTTTAAATAAAAATAATTATACATACGAGTAGCTGTCATTTGATTAAAATATTTTTTCCACTAGTATGTCAGCACGCCTTTGTAAAAATATTTATAATGACCGTCACGTCAGGACCGGCAGAGCACGCCGCACCGCTCGCAGCCGACGTGACAGTATTTTACTTTATTTCAATCACTATTTTATTAATCGCTTTTGGAATTGCTTTATTCAAATTACTTTTATTGTGACACTCGTTTTTCTATTTAGGTCGGTTGAGCGTAATATTTATTTTTTTAATTCTTTATTGCACAACACAAAAATATGTCGTACAAAAGGTGGGCTTCATTTATGAGAGGAATATTGATACAAAAACTAATTATATGTAAATATTATAAAAAATATTGACACTTTCGACAGAGTCGACAGATCGTCGAGTCGTGCCGTCGTTAGACCACGTGAATCTTACCCGAAGATTGTGGGTTCAATGCCGAGCGAGCACTGACATTCATGTGCTTAATTTGTGTTTATAATTCATCTCGTGCTTGGCGGTGAAAAAAAACATAGTGAGGCTCCAACCCTCTTCCTCAAAAAAGAGAGGAGACCTTCGCCCAGCAGTGGGAACTATAACAGTTTTATTTTACTTATATTTACTAACTAACCTAAAAAATATTTATTACAAAAAAGAAAAATTTTAGTATGTAAAAACACCTTATTAATATAAGTAGATTGTCACGTCGGTGGGCGGTGCGCGGCGCGACGTGCGGCCGTCCGAGTGACGACGCGGAAGCATTCAAGTATATTTTGATAACGTTATTAATTGCTTCAATCTGTCTTTTTGATAAATTATGTGAATAAATCGTACGTTTTATGACTTTATTATTTTCAGGCAGTATTCTAATTTCAGGCCAAAAAATACCTGTAAAAGTTATTTTGTAATAAATCATTAGAGACATAACTTGCTTATTGGCAGAGTATTGAGTAACAAACAACGTCTTTATACGGTATAATAATCTATAATATACTCTTGAGCGAAAATTATATAATACAAGATAATTATATATATATACGTACGTATACCACGTATTTGTGAAAGGCCTTGAATATGTCACGTGATTTATTCAGAGGAAAAACTTATGAGATATACATTATAAATAAAAAAATATATATTAATTCGTAGTGTTTCGCTGCATTCTTTTGTCACCCCACACGTCGCCTTTTAGTAAAACAAACAAAGTATTACCATATTGTTTCGTTTAATAAGGCGAGTAAAAGTGCAGTAGGAAACAAAACGTTTTCATGAATACGCCTACAGCATAATTAAAATATTTTCTAAAAGAACAGACAGAAGGTGTCCTTATCTACGGAAGTTGTAATTCTGCTTGCATTTTTTTATGATAGCTCTGTTAGCGATAGTTAACTAATACTAGGTTTATTTTAAGCAATGCACTCAATGAAGTAGTTTTGTCAAAATGTAATAAAAATATTATTTTTAGGTATTTATTTTACATGCCGTCAATTTCTTTTATCTTTTTAGATAAAATATTTTATAAGTTTCGTCTTAGCAGTAATTAATACATAAATAAATAATAACAAATTTTATTTACACTCAAAAACATGTTCAAAATTTTAGTTGGCAGTTTTATCTAAATCTAGGGTTTTTACATAAGAAACATAAGTGACATCATGGACCTCTGAATCCGAAACTAATATGAATTGTAATATCAGTCAGCGATTTAATTATATTAGCCAGTAATTTTTGTATCTTATCTCACCAGAGTTGTTGGTGCTGCAGGAGTCAGTCAGTTAGTCAGCATGGATAACGTCCACTCGTCACTTATTCTACAAACAATCAATATTTTGTATGGCTGTATTTTGGCTTAAAGGATGGGTAAGAGTGAGAGTGAGCCAGAGTAATAACAGATGCAAAGGGCATTACATCTTCGATCCTCCTGTTAGCGAGGCATTGATGGTGTAAGGGCTGGTTGTATTGTTACTAAAATAGATCTTATCATTATTCGCTGGTCCAAAACCATTCTCTATAACTCTTCTAGTACAAATTACGTTGGCGATTGTTTAAAGGAAAAATATTTCTCAAAAGAAATTAAAACGAAAATTATAACTGCGGAAAAAGTTAATAAAAGTTGGATGTTCGCCAGCAGCACTAAACTTTAAACAACATTCGGCTCATTCGCAACCGTTATTGCTAACGGGGACATAACTTGTAACACACGGACGCGGTATTGGTGGTTGGAGCGACTTTATGCCTTTATTGTTCATTTACAGACCCATCGAACCGTTGAATACTTATATAGTAACAGCTTAAAAATGCCCCACTGCTGCGCAAAGGCCTCTTCGGCTATATAATCAGAAAGTAAAGGCAAGGACACCATGCCTCTTCGGTGTGGATGGGTGGATATAAATTTATAAGTCACCTTTATGTGACAATGCACTGTTTCCTTAGTGTTTTCTTTTTCACCGCAAAAAACATATATAATTATATATAGGACACATTATGTTTGTCTACATAATCCATTGAAATATAAGTGTTTAAATTCAGGCACTTCCATGAAATTCTATAAGTACTCATAATCTCATGTATTTTATTATCACTAATTTATCACTAATTTGATCGTGCGTTCTTCAAATACTATAATTATTATAGCCTATGTCAAATATCACTTTATGACATTACAGGATCATTTTCTGTGTGAGTTCTGATCAGGTTTTTTTTTTAGGAAAGCAGATGAGCATATGGGCCACCTGAACGTAAGTGGTCACCTACGCTCATAGACATTGGCATTGTAAGAAATGTTAACCATCGCTTACATCACCAATGCACCACCAACCTTGGGAAATAAGATGTAATGTCCCTTGTGCCTGTGATTATTCTTGGTTGTATTGATTCGAATTCGAAATGGAATCGAAAATTACGAAATAATTCTACAGGATTAAAACAATATAGTTATGGCCTTGGTCTCACATTAATAGCGTGTCACCTTTCATTTTAATTCTATGGACAAAAGTAAATAAGTATATATGAATAAGTTTTAAAATATATTTATAAAATGGGGTAACTGAAATTCCTCGACTTAATATTCGTATGTTAATTCTTAAAGTAGGAGGTAATATGTTATTAGTTAGTTACACTAATCTCTAAGAGTGTTGCGCGCAATGTGCACGGCGTCGAGCAATCTACACTATTGAAGTGAATAAACGTAAGGATGACCACTCTCAGAAACTAAGTCTTATATATTTATGCTTAATTTTTAATTTATTTTTAACCATAATAGATAAAGTAATATATAATTATAGCTAGCTATAAATAAACAGATAGAGACACGTCCGTGTCGGCGCATAGGACGGTCGCAAAACTCTGCAAAATGTCTTTGCGCAACTCCGAGCAGACGCTCAGTTCACTTCCGGTTCTCTAGGATGCACTACACGGTACTAAATATACTAAATATATTTATTTATTAAGCACAACAATTATCCATTTTGTATTACAAATTATCGTATCAAAAACATATTTCGTACTTCATTATAATTTATGCACATGACTGCCTCGTTGGTCTAGTGGCTTGATGTAAGACCGCAGACACGGTCAATCCCCAGGTCGGGCCAATATCAAGCTGTTGGGTTTTTCTGTCAGAAAATTTCTCAGTAGCAGCCCGGAATCCGGACGATGGAAGTGTGTTCACTCCCTTGCCTAGGATAACACGTAAAGCCGTTGTTCCTGCGCCTGAACTCTTACCGGCCGTGTCGGATTTCCGTCCAATCGGATTATGAAAATTAGGGGATAGAGAGTGCTGTGTTTGTGCACACACTTGTGCACTATAATATCTCCTGCGTAGTTGGCTAATCTCTCTTGAGATTGGCCGCCGTGGCCGAAATCGGTCTGGAGGACATTATTATTATTATTATTATTATTATGCAAATGACTCTCAATTAAAATAATTAAAATAAAAAGTACGTAACTTTAATTTTACAAAATGTACAATTTACAAGTAGAATAAGGTATAACCAGTGTTTTAAAGTATCTCAACGAACACTCGTAGCGCCTCGTAGCCATACCTTTGTTACGCTGGCCGAATTTGTTTTAGGATAACTAACTTAATTAGAATTATCTTGAAACGAGCAGCAGTGCAGTGATTTTATTAGTATTTGTTTTGATCCAAAAATAAAATATATTTCTTATAATTTGTCAAAAAACTAAAAAAAATTGAAAAGTATATTTTATAAAGTAGTGATATATTCTTGTGGAAAAATACCGACGTTAAAAATGCCGTTGTTTATAAGTATATATTGGCAATATCACAAATATTGGACGTTGAGTAGTTTAGTACATATCGACAAACTATGCTGCAATGCTGATGCAAAATAATACCAAACTGTACTCTCTGTTCTGATTTCATATAATAAGTCGAATAATCCGAAAGTTATTTGGTTCAGGCGCGGCGTATTGCACAATAACTGCGGTCTCCCGAATATGTAAGCCTTTTTCAATATGTCTCGGTGAGGAACGCTTTAAATTATTTTAAATAAAGAACAGAATTATAATTGCTATTTTTAATTTAAAATAGGAAAACAATATCACAATAATATTGTCAAGCGTACCATGTTATAGTAAGTGGCACCGGCCAATGCCACTGTAAGATATATTAATCATTCCTAACTGCAAAGAATTTTATAGTACAAATAGATTTTTTTTAATAAAAACCTAATTGATTTACTTTTCAACTTTTTTACATTATCTGTTACTATTGTAGTCTGCCTTATTTTTTACTTTTCTTTTATTCGCAGGAAGTAATTGATTATTGAAATCTTGCCCAAAATTCTATAAATATAATTTGACATCGCTTGTAACAAGAAATAAATCAAAATCAGAAAAACCATGCATTGATGACATTCAACTGAACATGTTTTTTCTAATTTTCTGAATTTTGAACTCATTTTACAATTTTTTTACTTGCTCAAGTACCTCAATAGAATAACGTTTACATTATCCTAAATCTAAAACATACATGCATCAAATATATATAAACTCCTTTGGTTTTGATTTAATTGTCTACAACATTTAATCATATAAGGGTATTGGCTGGAAACGATGGTGCTATTATTCGTAGTTTTTGTAACGTAGATGTTGCTACTGATAATTATTTAAATAGAACTTTTAGTATGTTAAAAGTGCAACTGACATAAACACATATTAAATAAGCAACAGTGTTAAATAAGTAGTCGCCTTTATTTAGAAGTCTGAATCCATTAGACCCTTGAGCACGTCCCACACCCGCGTTGTTCGACGCGTTCAACGACGGAACAATAAATAACGAATGTGTTAATGTATTTTAACAAACTTACTATTTGAATTTTTACGTTTAAAATTTTTTTTAATGGAATAAAGCAGTCGTTTGTGAAATAGATAATATATCAAGGATGCGGAATCAATCTAAGGAAGCGATACGACTTGGCTCTAATAAGATAAATAACAAAATCATTAAAAACATATTTTGAAATTAATTTTATCACCTGGCCAAAAGCACCTGTGCTTTAATATTAAGTTCCTTTGTTGCTTTGTATATTTTCATTTTACAAATGATGAAGTCGTTCACACCGCTTCCGGGTACAGCGGTTATTCTCAAGAGAGACTAACCATCTGCATTAGACCTATTATAGTGAACAAGTATGTACGCAATCTCTGTTCAAACGGCAATTCCGGCATAGCTGTAAATAGTTCAGGACCATTAACTTAGGCTTTCAGTTCTTTCCGAAGCACACGAGTAAACACTGCCAAATGTCAGACTCTGGACTGCTACTGAAAATTTCTCAACAGAAAAACTTAATAATTTATTTTCGCCCGACTCGATGTTGAACTCATCCACTAGACCAAAGAGGAATGTTACCAATATTAATCTAATAAACTAAAAAAACGATTTAAATAAAACAACCTTTTTGCTTAACTCATTTCATCTCCCTTTTATATTTTATATTATGTTGTAGTACGCTGATCTTATTAATAATACACCGATTATTATTAATAATTCCTCTTTGAACTAGTAAGGTACTATTTTTAGAAACAATAAAAAACGAGCAAAAGCTAGTAAATGTCAAAAGCAAAGAGATCTTAGCTTTTTGAGAGACGAGTGGAGGCTTATGTCATCGAGATGCTTCGCCACACAACGGCCGATATCAAATGTTTAAGTTTTTTTTTGAGACGACTTTCATATAATATTTAAAAAAAAACAGTTTGAAAGTGCACACACGAGATAAATTACAAGCACAAGTTACACATATAAAAACTCAGTGGGCCTATCTCGAGTTTGAATCCGCGATCTTTCGTTAAAATTCACTTGTGTTGTTGATTGTACGAGTAAAAACATTTAAAATCAGATGTTGAAAAATTCTGTCTTAAATCTATTAAATTATATTTATTTTCTAATTGGAATCCAATTATTTAACATTGAAATAATATTATACTTTAAATGTATGTGATATTTTTTTCACTAACCCGCACTGGAGCACCGTGGTGGAATAAGCTCCAAACCTCCTCCTCAAAAAGGGAGAGGAGGCCTTTAGCCCAGAAGTGAGACATTCACAGGCTGTTACAGATTACGGATATTTTTTTAACATTTAAATACGAAATAATAATAATAATTACAAATACATGGTCACCAGAGTCAGTGACCTCTCACCTTCGACAAAACTTTAAAAATTCTCACGTCCGCGTCTCTCCGAGTTAGGGAGGAACGACTCGCTTGAATTATTCATACAAATAGATTATATACATACATGTGAACAAAATGAAATACTAGCAACGATAAACAAAGAGAAAATCGTGATGAAACATGCATGTATCAGTTGAATATCTGCACATATAGTATGTATTCACTAACGCACAGTGTTTACCACTATTTTTGTGTATTAGAAAATGTATATTTAACCTTTCAAAGAAAAATAATCAAACAAAATATTATTATTTTTTATTTATAGAAGAGGAAAGCGGACGAGCATATGGGCCACCTGATGGTAAGTGGTCACTAACGCCTAAAGGCATTGTAAGAAATGTAAACCATCGCTTACATCACCAATGCGTCACCAACCTTTGAAACTAAGATGTTATGTCCCTTGTGCCTGTAATTAAACTGGCTCACTCATCCTTCAAACCGGAACACAACTATACCAAGCACTGCTGTTTTGCGGTAGAATATCTGATGAGTGGGTGTTAACTAACCAGACGAGCTTGCACAAAGCTCTACCACCAGTAAATTTGTTTAATCATGGTACACTAACAAATATTGTAAAAAATGACAATAATTATAGAGAAAATATCGATGTGCCTATCGATGACCTAGTAAATAGTATATTTTAGAACAATATAATCATGGTTATTTAAATTAAAATATTCATTTACATTTATATACAATAACGACTACTTCTGTCACGATCCGACGACTTTGATAACAACGATAGGAATTTGCATTTCCTTAAACCAGCTTCCGTAAACCTTCTTTATGGGGACGATTTATTATTTCAATATCTTTCTCAGTACGATCCTTTTCTCATTCAATTTGAATATATTGTCTCATATTGCACATAATAAAACACCAAAGGGCAGTCGGTGTTATATTCCGCTTCGCAAAACTCAATACGTTTTTCATACAGCAAGAAAATCGTTTATATTATAAAATTTTCTTATTAAATCATATTAAAAAAAAACAATAATTAAACATATTATTAACATAAGCACTAAGCTATTTAATATGATCTAAACAAATGAACTTTTTCAAAACCCTTGTTCATATAAACCTTTTAAAGTTATAAGAGTTCATTAATGCTACATAAGGAACGAACTGGAGAGTTACAACGGATTCCCACTGGAGGCGAACCTGAAATCCAACAGGTGGCCGCTTATATCCCGTAACGATTTAAGTACAAAGGCACGTATATAATTTTAGACTTAGTGCCATTAAAATAAAATTTATAATCGTTTGCATTCTTACAATGTCTTATATCGGTGAGTCCTATTCACTATCTAGAAGAGCAATTTGAATCGAGCAGATCTATAATCATGCTAGTTAATTAAATAGCCGTCGAAAGTTTTTGGGTGTTAGAAGTTTAGCGTTGAAGTGTCTCTGATCAGTAAATAAATGATTAAACCTAATTACACTGGGAATATGTGAGGGTCTCGTTCTGGCTACCACTACGAATAATTACCACATGCCAGATATACTAATATCGATCGACATAACTTTCTATAACTTAACTGTCGCGGGTCGAGTAACGTATTTATATTAAATATATTCATTAAGTGATCAAAATAGTTATAAAATTACTTCACAACTCGTAATGAATAAAAATAAATATATATCTCAACCTATGCCTGGACTTCACGGGCGAACATCACCCACTCAATATTCCTCCTACCGCCAAACAGAAATATTTTATTATATTTAATAATTATCTTGGTGTTAAGAGAAGACCGGCTAAGGACTGATTCATACTATATTTTTTCTTTTTTACATTTGTAAATTGCCTTACCTATGAAATTACCGAAGTTTCAAATAAGTTTATTAGTTGTAATAAAAAATTCAGACGAAATGAAATGACGAGTACAAACTATATTTCTGACTTTATCACACAGCGAGCTCTTTTTGTCCGAAGTGACATTTAGGTGACGAGTGAGATTGATATCTACGACGTCTAGTTCGCATCGTTGTGACGTCGCGCTAATCAGCAGAGAACTCTCTAACATGTTTATGTATGAAACAATGAAGCGCTTGCTCAATGAAGTGTTCGCAGGACAAGAGATCTGAACTTCGGAGGCCGAACTTTATCTCTTAGTAATATTATTAAATAAAAACGTAAGTTTTTTCAAACTTCTAATAAAATCCTATACTTAATCAATAATATAATAGTTTGTGGGTTTTAGTTGTTTTTTGATTTATATTAATTAGCATAAACGTCGTTTAGCGAAGTTATGAACGAAACGTTTATTTATCTAAAAAAATATATACTCCTCTAGTATATAATATAAAAAAAAGGGAAAAATACTTTATTGCGCATCCTATAGAAAGTTCAGAGTTTATTCCACTTTAGGCTGCTCCATTGTATGTGGATGGATATTAATGTACTAGAACTTAGTCCGATGTATCGGACATGTTTCATTATGATGTTTCTCTTAGCCATCGAACACGAGAAAAATTAATTATTTATAAAAATCAGTAAGTAAAGCTATAGAGAAAATACGTAATTTTAGGGAACGTGATGAAACACTTAACAGAAGACGAGATGGGCTGAACTATAATTCACACTAGCGAAATCGATACACATCAAATTGCAGCAGAGAAATATATTTAACCTTCGAAAGAACACGTGGATTTAACTGAAGATAGCTAGTTCAATACTTTTGACCTTTTATGTGTTTAATTTGGGTATATAAATCAACTTGTGACCAACCCAATCTGGAGGAGCGTAGTTAAGCTGTGAACTTTCTCTGAGCAGAGAAAAAAGCCTAGCATTTGACATTACTTTAGAAAATACGAATGTAATTTTTTCTAAAAAGCAATTTATGTACATATTAGTAAACCGAGATGGCCCAGTAAGCCGAGATGGCCCAGTGGTTAGAACGCGTGAATCTTATCCGATGATCGTGGGTTCAAACCCGGGCAAGCACCACTGAATTTTCATGTGCTTAATTTGTGATTATAATTCATCTCGTGCTTAACGGTGAAGGAAAACATCGTGAGGAAACCTGCATGTGTCTAATTTCATTGAAATTCTGCCACATGTGTATTCTACCAACCCGCATTGGAGCAGCGTGGTGGAATAAGCTCCACAACCTTCTCCTCAAAAGGGAGAGGAGGCCATAGCCCAGCAGTGGGACATTAACAGGCTGTTACTGTAGTGCTATTAAGCGCCCTGCAAATTAAATAGCGCGCCCACTGAACGGATACTCCCTAGGGGCTGTTACTTAATTTTGTTTCACATATATACCATACATTGTTAATTTCAGAAATCAGTTTATTTAAATAAAATAACGCAAATATCGTGAGTACTGCATACACGCCCAGCTTAACAGTAAGCGGAACATCCATATTCATAGTCTGCGCTAACAATTTCACGGACACAGCTTGTATAACCTATGACTGGTCTCCCATCTGTCTTTGTCAGATGGACGATTGATATTGGATCAATAGACAATGAAAAACCTATTTGGTATAGGAAAGTATATCAAAGAACAGTCAGCTGCAAAAAGTGTATCCTATTGACAGTATAGGCAGTGTTATATTATTTATCAACAATACGGAACATGCATTATCATTGTTGATCGATTGTTTTGAAGTTGAAAAAAAATTCGGTTTTTTTCTCTTTCCCATCAAAATAATTAGACTAAAACTAAATATCACTGCAACTTAAGATTTTGATGAGCAATTGTAGTTTAGGCGTTAATATTATGTAATTAACGAATGAGAGAGAATAAGTTTTGACTTCTTGTGAGTTCTTCTCTTATTTTAAATTGTTGAACTATTTCAATCTTAGCCAAAAGTTATATTGTTTAATGAAATCTTATGAGTAATCATTAACGTCATATATAAATGTTTTTTTTTTTTTACAAATACTTTTTTTTAATTCTGGACATGGTTATAGACGCAATTGTTCAGACAGGATTTGTTCGGTATTAAAATTGGAACACGTGTAGCGAGAAAGCGCTTCATGCTCCAGAGGGACGGATACCGAATTTTTATGAGTCTTCGAAGTCAACGTTTTATTGACTTACTGCTGAACGCTGAATGATTTCTGTGTTCCGTCTTTGAAACAGCTGGACAGAACGAATCGTTTTATATGAGAAGAGACGAGAATAGATTAATTTAAAAAGAAACTAATTACTCTGCACCACTTCTAATCAATTCTAAGGATTATTACGGATTATAATCTGTATACGAATATTTTAATTAAAATTGGCAACATTACAATTATATAAAACAGTATGATTTCGAGTATATTTTTTAAGCGGCCTCTTGCTTATAATTAATAAAATATGAATAAACATAAATACTATTAGTGCTTACAGGGACGTAGATGCTTTCTAAGAGTTTTCTAAAAACTTAATCACAATTATTAATAATTGTTAGAAAATATCAATTAAAGTAGCTTTATTTACTATCTACGAAAATGAGTCAATATTTATCTTTAAATACTTGGCTTGACAAATTTAAATAAATTTTTAATCATATTATATCGCATGAAATATAATAAATATGATATTATAACAAAATAATATAACAATAATTAGAATATCATGCTTATTATAATGCAACCAAAGAAAAACTCATAAGTTCATAATTTTAGCTTTGAAAAATTTCAGTGACATTTCACGTTGACAGTTTCAACTAAACACAGCATAGTGACGTCACCATAATAAAGTTTTGCTCGTTGTTATGTTACACTTACTTAATTCTAGTTATTACTAAAAATTTTCAATGGTTCGCGTCACGCAAGAACTGACACAATATTATTATCAAGTGGTTAAATAGACAAATACGTTTCAACATTATTCCTCAATATATACAAAAAGTATCAGCCCGTATATGTTACAGAGCCCGGTGTCACAGAGCACAGAGCTCCTCTCCTCTTAAAGAGCAGGTATTTGGAGTTTTCTGCTCCAATGCCGTTTACCCCCAAAATACATGGGGCAAAATTTCATCCCGCACACAGGTTTCCTCAGGACATGTTCTTTCGCCGCCGTACAACGCGCTCGCGTTACGAGTTTAAAATTAGTTTATAAACATAGTTCAATTATTTAAAACCCATAATATAATACATAACATGTTACTATCATGAAATAATCCGATATGGCCCAGTGGTTAGAACACGTGAATCTTAACCGATGATCGTGGGTTCAACCACTGAATTTTCATGTGCTTAATTTGTGTTTATAATTCATCTTGTGCTTGACGGTGAAGGAAAACATCGTGAGGAAACCTGTACGTGACAAATTTCACTGAAATTCTGCCACATTAACGAACTGAATAAAAACACATATACAAACATACATACAAATATATAATATACATACATACATGCATACATATATACATGGACAAGAATGTTATAACATATATACATTTATGTAGGAAACGTTCGTGTAATCGAACTACCCCTTGTCGGGAACGTTCATGTAATCAAAACAGGTTACCTCGCGCCGAGAACGTTCATGTAATCAAAAACAGGTTACCCCGTGCCGAATGTCATAATCATCGCCAGGCATATAATAGGGGCATGGTGCTCCATATAGTATGTCGGTACCAGGCGCCCGGATATGTATTGGTATTGTATTTGGCGACGAGGACGTGCGATGGCGCCGTCGCGCGGCCGCGCGCTATATCTTTATCAGTTACATATTGAAGAATGGTGCAGCTGGGCGTGTGACACCGCGCGGCTGCTAGTACTGGTTGTTAATCCTTAAAATTATACAAGAATAATAAAATAATAATGTGTTTTAATGTCAGGGATTAGTTACAATGTGTATTCCACCAACTCGCATTAGAGCAGTGTGGTGGAATAAGCTCCAAACCTTCCCTCAAAAAAAGAGAGGAGGCCTTAGACCAGCAGTGGGACATTTACAGGCTATCATGTATTATGAATGGTATCAGGTAGTCTAAAATTAATTTAAGAAACTAAAGGCTACTTATAAAGAAAATGTTAATTTACAACAACTACACAAAATCTGTTCATTGGTTAGACCTCAAAGGCTCGACGACGAAGTTGACTAACTTAGTTAGTGCTTAAGTTAATATTAAGTTTCAATAAGACTAAAGTATTATTAAATTACATAATTGTGTGTAATTATGTATAAGGAAACACCTGACAATCTATTGTCCAAGTCTAAAGACATATATATTTTTTATTTATTAGATAAACCCTGTTCATTTATATATATTGTATATAAAATTATTACACTATATACTATTTTATTTTAGTCGTAAATAAAGCCTTTGAAATAATATAATGATAATTTTGACCAATTTTGATCATAGCAACTCGAATTCTCAATGGAGACAAGTCAACTATATATTTATTATTAATGACATACAGAAACGGCAGAGGACTTTAATGTACAATAATTATGTATAGTATTAGAAATAAAAATATAAATTATTTAAATATCCTGGAACTATAAACACTTTTATAAGATTTTATTAAATTTGAAGCTACCGACGGCTCCCTAAGATTTTAAAATACGTCAAAAGAATAATTATAATCGGTGATTTTACTTTTTTTCTTGGTGCTAGAGCTTTGTGCAAGCTCGTCTGAGAAGGTATCACCCACTCATCAGATAATTTACCGCCAATCAGCAGTACTTAGTATTATTGTGTTCCGGTTTGAAGGATGAGTGAAGTACAAGGGACATAAAATCTTAGTACTCAAGATTAGTGGCGCTATGGTCATGTGATTAATATTTCTTAAAGTACGAATTGTGGTGGTGACTACATAAAATCTGGTGAATAATTTGCCACTCTGTCTACTTATTAAAAACAGATCTGGTAATATATAATACATATAGGCTTCTTCTATTGAAACATTCAATTATATTCGTACATACAAGTACATAGTATGCGGTTCTCTATCTGAGTTGGTCACAATGTCCCACCACTTCGGGTCGATGTAATTGGCTCCACACAGCTGTTTCTAGCGTGTGATTGATGCATGCTTAATAGATCGTAAGTCTCGGGTTGATTGGCGAGGCGTGTGTCGTCGGAAATTATAAGATGTCACCCGAACACCTCACCCCCGCTTAAAGCTTGCCAACGTTGAGGTTAAGTCTAAAATAGATTATAAAGTTTATATATATATATCCATCCACCATCGATTTTGCAAGTTGTTAATTTGTGTTTATAATTCATGTCGTGTTCGAAAGCTAAAGCTATTTCATATATTTAATATAATATAACTTGCAAGGATTGGATGAAATTCTGTCTTCAATAAAACAGTGTGTTAGAAAAACAAAAAAAAAATCTTCCTAAGAGAAACAGCATTTGCCCAATAGTGGGACATTTACATCGCGTTAAGTATTAATTCTTTATAAAAGCATCACTTATATATATTTTTTATTTTTCTTTAGATCTATTGTATAGAAAAATAAACAGAAATATTTAACTATGATTTTGAAAACTTTCGACGTCAAATTTTCCTTTTTTGTTGTAGTTTTCCTTGAAGTGCTCATTTCTTTCTCAGTCATCCATTCCGACACTGACACGTAAACCAAATGCAAACCAGGTCATCGCTCAAAGTTCTCTTGAGTCTCGAATTCTAAATAAACGAGTCCAACTGTTTTGTCAACGTCAAAACGATTTGTAACTAAAATGGCCTTAGATGCTTCCACGAGACAAATCGTTAGAGGCTTTTGTGTGAAATCGAGATAAGCCGTCTTAGCTACAGGAACATCGGAGCTATGGTAACTTCGTTTAGTGTCGTATATTCGTACGTCCATTCCATTTGAGAATATTGTTACACAAATGAAATAACTGCTTTATAATCAACAAAAATATATTGTAATATTAAGCCTTATAAACACATATCAATCACATATCATCTGTACATAACAAATTACTAATACAGACCTAGTTTAAGGTTTATTTAACCCTTGTTGCACAATAAGATGAGAGAAGTAGGAAACAATCAGAGAAAAAGAAAAATAAAAAATGGTGCGCAAAGGCGGTCTTATCGCTTATAGCTATCTCTTACAGACAACCTTTGGTGAAAGATTTTTTGTAAGAGAACAGGTAAGTGCATTTACATATAAAGGATACTAAATATTTAATAAACTACACATACCTACATCCCACTAACCACATATAATAATACATACATACATACATACATATAAACTACATACTATTTTTTTTTAATAAGCAACATAAAATTCTGGGCTTATAATTATGGGTTGCATATGCATTTTATTTTTTACCGTGGTATCATTACATATTATAAAACAAAGTACCCCCGCCGCGTCTGTCTGTCTGTCTATCTGTCTGTATACGATAAATTCAATAACTATCGTACAGATTTCCATACGGTTTTCAACAATGCACGGTTTAATTCACGAGGAAGTTGTAGGTATAATTCATCAATTTGAATTGGCTGAAAGGTGATTGTTGAAGATGTCGACAAAAACCATGCCCACTAGGATTGTTACATTCGCACGTAAATCAACAGAGTTACGTGTATAATATTACGATATAAACCTTTTATACGGACCCTTATCCCAGTTGCCCAAGGTTGCCAGTATGCACGTGGTTTACTCATTGTGGGCTTACAGGCAAAATGCAACAGGGTATAGCAGTATGCAAACTGTAAAACTAGTAAATTTATTTTTCAAAACTAGCATTTGCGTTCGCGAGTAGCTGACGCAAATGAATGCGTCTTCGCGGATGGTCGTCTATATAAGTTTAAATTGAGTTCTGTCTCGAGAGATATCTATGAATAATAAATGCTTTGCGGATGTTTTGATGTCTCGCGAACTACTACTACGACTATGAACTCCGATGCCAGTACTTATGATGTGTGAATCCCTTTTATTTTAACATTTTGACTATAATTACAAATATCATCATTTTAGGCATAAATTCAATTAAAATAAAGACGGAAATTTTCTTTAAGACGGTGTGTTTTTTCTATAAAAATTTAATGTACACTGTTTATTTTTGATAAATTTAATGATCTTATAATAAACCAAAGCACTTGCAACAAGGTTTAACCAATTAATTAATAAAAAAAGAGAAGCCATTATAAAAAATTAAAATAATAATTCTGTTATTGTCACTTGGTTTCACTTTTTAAAAAGGTCTTATTAACCACTTTACCAATTACTAGCACCGGCCATTTCAAAGACTCGTTTTATAATTTCTTTTTACCTTGAAAGGCTCTCAGACTTTGTATTTCGTCTGAGTCTGTTTTATCCGGCTCATCATTTTCAGACTCGATTTAGGAATCCGCGCTATCTTTAGTGAATATTTATCAGATTTTTGCCGACAACGTGCAATACTTTCAGCATAACTATATAAAATAGAAAATTCTAGATCATCACTTTATCCATTCTAAAACGTTTTAGGGCAGCCATGTTTCATTCCAAAACCAAATTGATATTTATAGTTTTATAATAGAATCAATCTTAATCGAAAAAAAAATTCCTACTCATTCGATTCTAATCGTATCCCAAATTATAATAATATAATAATAATATCCTGGGACATTTTTCACACACGGCCATCTGATCCCAAATTAACCTTGTACAAAACTTGTGCTATGGAAACCAGACAACTGATATACTACATATACTACTTTTCTTTTGTAAATACATACTTATATAGATAATTACACCAAGACTCAGGACAAATAGAAATGTTCATGCACACAAATATCTGTCCTGGGTGGGAATCGAACCCACAACCTTCGGCGTGAAAGGCAAGCATTCACCAACCACGTCAACCGGCTCATCAAATTATCTTTGTATTGGCTGCTTGACAAAAAGTTAAAACAATAATATTCAGTCTCTATTAACAAAAAATCCCTTACCAAATTAGTTTTCATATATTAATCAACTTTTCGAACCTGATTATTAACATCAAACAGTAATATCACATTGGAAGTTTAAAAAAATGCAACTTAACGGGCAAGTTCTTCTTTCAACTTCATTTCGTAAATGACATTCTATTTCGCCAGAAATAGTGTTAGAAACTATCGATTGTTGATATTTAATATAATATAATTACAAATAGTGGTCATTACACAAATTTTATATTAATATTATAGGGACGGTTATTACAATGGTCATGAGAACTATTGCGTAGGAGTGAAGCCTGTGATTGACTGTCGCACTATTCCTAACGGACCATATGAATATAATGAAATCGTTACTTTTCGAAATATAACTGAAAACAGTGAAGTAAATAAAAAGAACAACCAGATGAGTTTATTACAGATAATGAACACGACACTACATTCAACGCAGACCAGACCAGCTTGATGCGTTAATATATGTGTGTGACAGCACAGAGATGGAACGTGGGCAGGACTTATTATGAGCTTGAATTTTAATATTGTCGACTAACTACTACCGGGTTGTTATTGATATTTGGCAGAAACACCCATTTTTTATTATTTGGACCCGGAATTCTAACAAAGGTTTTTCTACGGCAGAAGGTCAACCCGCTAAAATGTGAAAGTAAAACTTTAAATTAATAATATATCGATAATCTTTACAGTGTAATTATTATTTGTGATCACGACAGTATCGATAGTTGTACCACAGCCCCACAACACTATTGACTGTTTAGTGGTTTCCGGACCCGTCTCCTCTGTAAGATGTTAATGTCAACTTATGTAATGTATATTTATTTAAAGCTTCGATAGAATAGTAAGGGTATTTTAAATTTATAACAATATTTCCCACATTCGCTATTTCTTAAACAGTGAACTTTTCTAAAAACGGATACCGATTTTATTCAGTGCTACTGAGAAAATATTTTTTACTTTAAGATTAGACGATTATGATGCTCTGAGCATTTTTTATGATCTCGTTCAGGCATATTTGATTAACAACAATACCAAAGTACAAACAGCCATTCTATCAAACAACGCGCTATATTTCTGAAATACGATATGAAATATGAACAGTCCAATGTAATTGCAGACGCAAGGCTCTTAAGAACTTAGATCCTGTTTGCTACAGCGTCTTCTCTAACGATGTGTACAAGTAGCTCTCTGGATGTTACTATGGATAAATATATAGAGTTATTTATGTAAATGTAGAAGTGAAAGGTCTATTTTAATTATTTTAAATAGTCTCGCTGAATGTATTTCATCGAGAATGCGATTAACTGGCAATATTTCCGCTTTATTCAGAATTTTCTGTATTATTATAATCGTGATTTGTAGCTTTCTCCAGTTTAAAGAATACTTAACAAAACTTAAACTGTCTAAAGTATGCAAAATATTTTTAAAAATCACCTAAAACGATTCATTAGATTTTCAACCTGGACAATAATATTTAGTTGCACTTCGATGAAGGTTCCTGCCAAAACAGTGGCTTTAAATACATTTTTTTGGAAAGCATCCAATGATAATAAGTCTGCAATTTTTGCAAAGTAAATATTTTAGAATATCAACGAAGGCGACGATGGGTAATATAGAATATTCAATAAGAGTTAATTCCAAAACTGCTAGCTTTTCACAAACATGGCGGCGACCACAGGTAGCATACACTATCTAAGCAGACTTAAACCGAGGCGTGCTCGTTATGTAGCTGGGATTTAAATAGTTAAAGACAACATAAATTACAATTATTGTGTACCTAATAATGTGGATTAATTATGCTTGATAACATATTTCTTATTTAAATATATCAATTAATACTTTTTTTAATAAATTAATCTTTCGAGGGCGTGATGATAGTCAGCCATCAAAGTCGAATTGTATATATGTATGTACATATATACAATTCGACTTTGATGCGAAACGCACACAGTGCACGTTCGCAGTAGTTCGTCATGATTATACCTGCACACACTAAAATGCATAGTAAACGTTAGAATCACAACGTAAGCAACGCGTGCAAATATAATTACCTGAAGTCAATGTTTGTGTTCTAGAACTTAGCACTTTAGCTTTCATCGAGCTTCGTGTTCCTGTATGACATGTATTGCATTACAAAATTAAGCGAGCGAGCTTGACTTAAATTCAATTTCAAAAATAGGAAAAGGACGCGCATGTTTTTTTTTTTAATTTATATTCATCTTTTCTTAGGAAACGGCTTGACCGATTTGTATGTTTATAATTTAAAAGTAAGACTATAGGTGGTTCCATATATTTTTATAAAAGACAGTTTTAAAGAAATCGAAGACCAGATTTACGCTGAAGTGAATTGGAAAATGAAAAATAAGTAATTTTTACAATGCAGCCTGCATTAAATAGGTCCATTTTCTAAAAATAAGAACGTATTTTAAGCTTTTCTAATGTCTAACTTAAATAATTTATTATAATTCCAAATTGCGATTTCTGCACAACATATTTAACATTATTTTCATTTATACTAAAATATTTCCAAATATTCTCTTTGTTAGAAAAATCTCCAACAACATTGAATTGCTACATACTCGTATAGTAACTGAACAAACTTCGCTTGCGGTCGAATTTGATAATACGATACTGTAATGAAATTTAACGATTTGATATCACATAAGGTCTATTATCCCATAGCAACGTGGCTAAATTTGTTAACGTGTAAGTAATCCCGGTAAAGTGTTTGTGCTGTTTATGTTGTTTATGCAAATTGAGACTATTGCGTTGATTCAATCATATTCGTTTATTAAAACTTACTTACATAGGTTTTATATCTACTTTTGAATAATATTTAAGCTTTCATTATATTACTTTTCTAATAATTAATTCATCAAAAACAATTTACATGTTACAAAAGGCGGACTTAACGCCTATTAGCGAAGTCAAAATATTTGTTTAATATAAAACGAACTCCGGCTCAGGAAGCGTTCAATTTACTCATTGATTATATAAAATCTATAACCAGCTGACAAAAATACATCAGATTTAGAATTTACTTTCTCGAATATAGCTCTCTTCCTGAAGTAGGGCTTTGTGGAACCCCGTCTGAGTTATCAGCCAGTCATCAGATATTATACCGTAACAGCCTGTGAATGTCCCACTGCTGGGCTAAAGGCCTCCTCTCCTCTTTTTGAGGAGAAGGTTTGGAGCTTATTCCACCACGCTGCTCCAATGCGGGTTGGTAGAATTCACATGTGGCAGAACTTCAGTGAAATTAGACACATGCAGGTTTCCTCACGATGTTTTCCTTCACCGTAAAGCACGAGATGAATTATAATCACAAATTAAGCACATGAAAATTCAGTGGTGCTTGCCCGGGTTTGAACCCACGATCATCGGTTAAGATTCACGCGTTCTTACCACTGGGCCATCTCGGCTATTATACCGTCAAACAGCAATATTTAATTTTTTCCTGTTTGAAAGCTAAGTGAGCCAGTGTATTGCAGATATAACGTCATGATTTCTAAGCTTGATGACTCCTTGGCGATGTACAAAATGGTTAATATTTCTTACATCGCCAATGTCTATGAGCGATGGTGATCACTTACCATCAAGTGGTTCATTTGCCAATCCTCCTACGCTTTTAATAAAAAAAGGGGAAAGATTGGATTTATATCGACTGTATTACATCAGAGAAGATTGTCATAGGGTATTCTTTGATAGTATTTTTTTGGCTAAGCAAATCGATGACGCTAACGTATTTTTAAAAATCGCCTATATATATGTTGTAGTTTTTTGAATATTCGACGCTGTTTAATGAATGAACATTAAATATTATCTATCATTAAGTATATAACGGAACACTAATTTACATAATTTAGAAGAGCAGACGCTGTCCGTACCCATTTATTAGATGCTGTATAAAATTATTGTCTATAATTATTTATTACTAAAAACATGTTCCATAATTTATCAGACACAATTTTTTTTTTCCACATTTATTTCAGTAATCAGTAACAGCCTATTAATGTCCCACTGCTGGGCCTCTCCCATTTGAGGAGAAGGTTTGGAGCTTATTTCACCACGCTGCTCCAATGCGGGTTGGTAGAATACACATGTGACAAAATTTCAATGAAATTAGACACATGCAGGTTTCCTCACGATGTTTTCCTTCACCGTCAAGTACGAGATGAATTATAAACACAAATTAAGCACATGAAAATTCAGTGGTGCTTGCCCGAATTTGAAACCACGATCATAGGTTAAGATTCACGCGTTCTAACCACTAGGACATCTCGGCTTTATCTATCTTGCCACATTTATTTATCTTGCCAAAACACACTACCCGATGCTAAGTGGTTACGAAACGCTACACGTCTCAACAACAATTCGACTACAATTCTTTTTTTTTTTTATGCGCCGGGATGGCAAGTGACTCTACTCCACCTGAGTCCAAACGCGACGACAGCCAGTACAGTCGGGAAGAATGTTCTGTACTAGCCGTCCCCGCCTTGCCGGCCCGCAAGATGCCTCTTCACGTCTCGTTTGAAGGAACCCGCGTTGTAAGAGAAGGGGAACACGTGAGCTGGTAAGGAATTCCATTTTTTGGAAGTGCGACAAAGAAAGGAGTTGCCAAATTTCTTTGTGCGCGATGGAATTGATATCACAGTTAGGCGGTGACATCGAGAACCAGATCGCGACTGTTAAGGACTTAAGAAGGAAGGGGGAAGCAGGAATTAGAGAGAATAATAATTCATCTAACATTTTACGTTTAAGTTATTGTAAGATATTATAATCAATAATAGATTTTTTATTTAAGTTAGTTTCTATATAATAAATATATCTCTTTCTGCTGAAAATTATTGAGCACTATTAATTGTGTTTTTGTCGTACAGTAAACAAACAAAAACCTTACCGGATTGTTTCCGTAAACTTTATTATTTTCAAACGTAACGATAAAATCCGATTACAACATTTTTAATTAATTCCTCGTCGGACGGACTTCACGCAATCCGATTTATTGGGATTCCAGAGGCGACACAGTTTCTTTTGAATTTATAATTAGCTATGGAGCAAGTAGGCTACCTGACGGTGAGTGGTCGCTACCGCTGCCTCTGTGATTAATATTAATTTCGACGATCCGACAACTTTATACGTAACATTATCATAAGGACAAGATGTTTTGTACCTTGTTCTTGTAATGACACTGCCGCACTCATCCTTTAAACCAAGACACAGCAACACTTTTTATATTTGTGAATTTTAGTGTAGCAGCGTGTACCAAACCTTACCACCGAAAAAAGCCATGGCGGTAACTAATGTGAACATGTTGATATTCGTTTTTACAATATTTATAAATAAATTAAAAAAAAAAAAACTTAAATCGGTTTAAACAATAGTACATAAATTATCTAATTAATTTACGGTAAACTGTTTCGTGACCATTTCTCTTACAGACATGTTGTATAAACACACTTAAATAAAATGTCTAGACGGTTATTTTGTCATAAATGTTTAAGTAGTAGTTTGTGAATAAAAACGAAACCACACAATAATAATTATAACACATACGTAATAAAATGAAATATTACAACATGTTTTTAACTTCGTTTTGTCTAAATGTATAATATAATATTACTATGTGTACATCGAAAATTGTCAAACATTTTTTCCATTATATAATAACGACTTCATATACACGAAAAAATTATCTGTTGAATTGAGTTAAGAGTACAATTTCTACCACAAACGGTACTAAACATAATAATAAGACAAAGATTATAAATATAAAATATTGCCTGCCTGTCCGTTTTTAAATCAAAATCTCTACCGGGTTTTTAAAGAAACTGCCTCCGAATTTCTTCAAAGTCGACGCTGTTTTGTTTAATATTTAAATAATTAGGGTAATTAGTGTCGCTTGTTTACGAATTTCTGCAAAAACTACTAATCCGATTGACAGGAACCTTACGCATTATAATATATTGTAGTTTCATCAAAGTTTGACCCGCACACTACACGTGAAGTTTTGAAACTAAGCTTGTGAGTTCTCCCCAACCTGTTGAGCTCGAATGCCAGTGCTAACACAAAACAATCAAGTATATTCGTTATAAATTCATTTTATAACATGGATTAAATAAAATCTTCCTTTCAAAAAGGTTTTCTTATCGTGATAATTTATACGTTGCATATTTTATGACAGACATTATTAAATCAACGTAGTCGGAGACAAAATCGTCGGTCCGAGCGACATTGAGACGAACGCTTTGGTAGCTGAGACAGCTATAAGGAAATTATTTTTAAGAAATTAAATGGCAAACCGTACCCGAATATACGGTTTGCCATTTAATTTTTTTGACTGATATGGTCGAGCCATAACTTTTGGGTATTCTTAACAATGAGCCAAAAATGAAATACATATACTAGGCACTATTGTGCTGATTGCCTCGTTGGTGTAGTTCATAAGGCTGCAGATCCCGTGGTCCTGGTTTCAATCCTCGGGTCAAACCAACAGAAAATTATAGGAATATTTCTTCTGAGAAATAACTTGTAGCAGGCCGGAATTTGAAAGTATGTTAAACTGCCAAGTGTTCACATACCGCCTGACGGAAAGCCATTGCTCCTGCGTCTGAACTCTCTCCAATACCTATTATTGGATTGCGGTCCCATCAAATTATAAGAGTTAGGAAATAAAAAGTGCAATCCACAAGTTATTTTTTTGTCATTGGATTTACTCTTTTCCACTCATTAAATTACAAAGTTATGCTAATTAACTATAATTTAATGTATGTACGTCTTGCCCAGTATTAACTGGCGTGGCTGAAATCAATTATGAACCGGTCAGGATGCTGGTCATCCTGACCGGTTCATAATCATAATTAGTAAGTTGTACTTGTATATATGTACATATGACTACGATTAATAGTAAAATACGTTACAGGTGTAAGCGTTGGTAATAACACCTAAACACAAATAAAATATATATATATATATTGTAATTAAATTCCTTTGACCTCCCATTAAGCGGGCATTTATAATATTGCGTGAGTCGGCTCGCCCGCCGTGGAACGATACTCTCTTAATATATTTAACAGGTTAAGCGTGCTACTTTGTTATTACTTGTGATTGTAATCATTTATAAAATGTAATCGAATTGATTGTATTAGTTATTGACTTATGTAAGGTTGATGGTAACATAGGCCACCTGATGGTAAGTGGTCCCCACAGCCACAAAAACTGGAATTTTATGAAATAAACTATTCCTTACTCTGCCAATGAGCTTCCAAGCAGTGGCTAAGTCTTTTAAACCAAATAATCTTTAAAGAAAATAAAATAATATAAAATCTTAATATAAAAGTACCCGAGATGGCGTAGTGGTTAGAACGCGTTATTCTTAACCGTTGATCGTGGGTTCAAACCCGGGCAAGCACCACTGAACTTTCGTGTGCTTAATTTGTGTTTATAATTCATCTCGTGCTTGACGGTGAAGGAAAACATCGTGAGTAAACCTGCATTTCATTGAAATTATGCCACATGTGTATTCTACCAACCCGAATTGGAGCAGCGTGGTGGAATAAGCTCCAAACCAAATGCTAAAGAGAGGGGAGGCCTTAGCCCAGTAGGACATTAACAGGCTGTTACTGTACTGCATTAGAAGTTGAAATTTTATAAATTACAAGACTTTGCTATAAGTTAAAACGCTTTCATGTAAATGTGAAGGGCAAAGTCTAAAGGACTTCGTCCACTAGTCTTTGATAAAGAGTAACGAACATTTATGTAATCTGATAATAAAACAAATTTTATTACACAATTGATTTTTTTTTAAGCCGACTCTCGAGAGTTTTATAATGAGCTGTTTTTTTCAGAATTTATCAGAATTTTATTCAGCTGTAGCGTTTGTATCGATGTATTACTTCACAACTGAGCACCAGATAAATTAACATAAATCACATAAAAGCTAACTAAGGATAAACTTCTGGATTTGAACCCACTCTCTTCGATTAACATTGACGTCTTCTATTCACCCGACCATCTGAGCTCCATTTTAATAACATCTTTCAAAATGTCTGAGAAAAATGACGTATCGCCGTTTTGTTATGTATATCCACCGAGAGCTAATACTGCTTGAGACGATACTCTTGTTTCGTGCACTTTACATGACAATGGAAGCTCACCATCTGCGAAGTCAGATATGAAATTGCCGAATTATTTATACTTCATCTCCACCCAGAGAAGTTATTTTACAATGTGTCGAAAATTAATTTAATATTTATTTCAAAGAGTAATTTGATTTTAACACGCATCTAAAAACACTTACGAGGTCAATTGACCTTAATAGAGACGTCGTAAAGGTTATTTTAGTTAATGGGCCTTACGGTGAATATATATGTATAGGGTAAGGATACTACAAAGTAAGAGTAAATGTTTACAAGTACTACGACCGAGCTTTGAATATTTTCAAATGTTGATGCTTTCCCCCCACACAACCCACCCCCGGGCGGTCATCCTCGAAAAAGAGTAACCGGCTGCTTTTAATTAGCCCGAACCAGGGTTTGAACCCCAGATTTCGAGATATGTAGCTTTATGACATTAAGGGTCTGTCTTATTTAAGATTTAAGAAAAAAAATACATGACTGGTTGGTTGACAAACGTTTTTACGCGGTAAAAGAATTCCTGCAATAAATATTTGACATTTATTTATTATGTAAAAAAAAAATCTTGTAATTAAGCTAAAATAATTTTAATGTATAATTTAAGTTAAAATATTTGCATGTCATAAAGATAGTTACTAAACACGTATATTATGTTTAAAGCAAATAAATGGAAAATAAAAAATGAAAAAAATGAGCTAGTCACGAGACCAGCGACGTCAAATACATTGACGAGACTCTTGAACTAAACAAACAACTTTATAACAATAATATATAGATATATCGAGTAAAATCTCCCATCAATGTTAGCTTTTATTCTGTATCAAAATGTAAAATACGTTTAGCTCGACATTTCCAAGGTTTGCTCGTTGATTATATTAAATATATTCATCCCCAATGGTGCTGCTAAACCCACAAAAAATAATTCTACACGGTGCTCATAAAATACATTTAAATGACAATCGTGGTGATAGTGTTACAAAGAAGTGACACCGCCATGTATATCGCGAGTTAGTACTTTTTAACATAAGGGATAAAATCGAACTATACTTTACTCAAGTAGGATCTTACAAGCACGTTTGGACCACCTTTATGAGGTAGATAAAATTTGAAGCCAGCACTAGTTCGAAATATTGCTTCGAGAGTAACCGGCAAAGAAATAACGCATAAACAAATAAATAACATTCAAATACATAATAGCAAGCAGCTTGCAAGCATGTCAGAAAGCTTCTTCTATTTTGTTTTATTTTGGATTAGGATTATACACAGAATGATGGACTTTTGTCAATATTTTTGCTTTAATCAGCCCAAAGTGTTACTGTATTGTTGTATAGTATAACACGTATGAACAGTTGCAACAATATTATCATCGCAGACCATACTTCGTCATATGATGCCAATTACATTTTATTTAAATTAAATTTTAATACCTTTCCTATATTTATTTTTCATTATTATAATCTCTTTCTAATAAATAAATAAATTATTATAATCTCAAATGTTGGTAATTTATTTTATCGTGCCTGTTATTTAATAAAGAAATTTTGGCTAAAAAATCTTCGTTCTAACCGTGTGTCCCAAGACACCCCTTCTTCTTTTAGGTAATGGATATTTTTAGATTTTTTTTACATTAAAGTATATTTTATAACAAAACAGGCGACAGAAAAATGTTGTATATATAAGAATAACAACAAGATAAAACTAATCTAGTGTGTCTGCACTCGATGGAGCCACCGATAAAACGTAGAGGACGTTACAATGACTAGAAATGATGACATTATAAAATAAGTATTTAGTGTAAGTGGTACGAGCTGCTTAATATTCCAGGATGGTATTATTTGCAAGGTCGAGTTAAGCGCAATTTACGGGCGGCTCGGGATTGGAACCGTATTAATCTAACGCGACCTCAAAATGACTGGTCCATTAAACAGAAACGAGAATGATACGGCTACGTCACGATATTAGTATACACTCGCCTAACTTAACAGCAACTTACTCTAACGTCAGCTCTTTTATAATAACAGGATCGTAATGTTTTACCGCTAGTTATTTCCATTTCACTTAATTTGTTTTTCAGTCGTGACGTAATCGTATCGTTTGATCTGAATTTAATTTAAGCTATTTTTTACGAATGTGTACAGAATAACCTTATCTTGTTTATAAACTAACTATAAGAGACCATTATTCTTAAATAAATTCCTTTTTTTATTTGTTATATTTCTTTGGGCGCCAAGAAAGCACCTTTACAAATCATAAAAATATTAAATATATTTTATTCAAGTAAGCTCTTACTAGCACTTTTGAACTGTTTTTTAAATATAAAATCGGTTAGTGGACGGTCAAATAGTTCCCACTATTTCTTGCATTGCCAATGCGCTTCCAAAATTTGCAGTGACACTGGCTTACAACAATTATCATGATTATTGATGCTTGGCGGTATAATATAAAAAAAGAAAATCCGCGGTGGCCACTGATTAGCACTCGTGAACCATAACCGATACGTGGGTTCAAACCCAGACAAACACCGCTCTTCAATCATGTGCTTAATTTGTCTGTATGTCTTTTGTAGTATTCATCTCGTGTGGTGGAGGTGAACATCGTGAGGAAGTCTGCGTGTCGGACAAAAATCTGCCTCACGTGTAACTAACTAACAACCTGCATTGGAACAGCATGTTGCCATGAGTTCCAAACCTTCTCCTCAAAAGGAGATCAGGCAAACCAGCTGAAGTTGTCTGATAGTTGCAAGTTTATATAAATTTAAGGTCGACACCGGGTCGGAATGTAAATTCTAGCGAGGAGAACCGAAGAGATTCAGTAGCTACAAATTTCAGTTAGTTATTTAAAAACAATTCAATCATTATCAACGATTATACCAGTTTACAATATATATATATTGCAAACTGGTTGATATATAACAAAATAATCCTTAAACGTCACTTCAATTTCATTTTAATTTTTTTCATAGAAAATCATCATATTATTTGACCTCAGTTAATAGATGATAACTCATATATGGCATACTTCGTGATGTGATTATATATCACAAAAGTAAAATCCTTAAATGTCCCAATGCGGGGCTCATCCAACTCGCCTTAACCCTGGAACATATTCCACAAAATGTGGGTCACTATGCACAAGTTGCAGAATTTCATGCAACACACACGTATCTTCACGATTTTCTTTCTAAAGATTAAAACAAGGATTTAAAGATATTTTCGTTAAAATACTTGTATACTATTAATATAAATATACATAGTAGGTATTAATTAAACTCACACATATACGTTGTATTACTAACTTTATCCATATTCAGCCACTACATTCCATATACAAAAAGTAACAGTTGTATGAGCGCTTTTTCTTTTACAAAGCAAGCTAATAAAAATTAAACTATAAAGATTACTTTATGAATTATTATAATGTAGAGCGTTTTTTAGTGAAAATATTTCATGTAGTGTGAAAATTTGTGATTGTTTTAAAATGTTTTTCGTAGTAAGTTTTAATAGTAAACATATTTTTTTACTTTTCAGTTACTTGACTTTTAATTAAAATCGTATTAAATTTAGTTTTGAGGTCGGTTTATTTCTCAGTTTAATTTCTTTATTTTTAAGTAACGAATATGGGTAGTGCTAGTAAGACAGCTCTTCAAAAGGAAACGACGGCTATATTAAACGGAAGATGAACGACGGGAAATTATACAATTGCGAAGTCTTACTTCATCCTCTAATCCACAATTGTTTGTATTTTATACTAATTTAAAATAATCTTTACTCTTTATAACTATGTGCCTGGCCGACCGAGGTTCCCTTGTCTTTCAGTTTTGCCATTAAATAACACCCATAACTTAATTTACACGTTCATGCTGTTTGCCGTTAAGGAGTTCCGTTGTAGCCCACCTAGTTCAGGTCCAGTCCACACTAACACGTCCTTGATCATTATTAGATACCTATTTGCATCGTCACAAATGTAACAATATCTCAATCATTACACATTTCCTATTAGATTTAAGGAGTTCCCTGGTATATCTTGGAGTCCAGGAGCCTATTAAATTTAAATGGATCCATTTCGAAGCCTTTCTGTATTTAACGCAAAAGGATCATGTAATCTTATATATAAATAAGAAACTCCTCCGTTCGTTTAAAAATAAAATTATTTTGTTAAATATATTAAACCTTTTTAGAAAACATGAAGTTATCAATTCGGCTTTATTATTATTATTAACTTGTTTTTACGTCCATCGTTAAAAAAATCGCCTGTGTTTCGAGCTCCAAGATAATAAAAAGACGGGAAAATTCATTTTCACAAAATGAGAACAGTTTCAGTATCTGTAGCGTTATTCCAAAATATAATGCCTAATCGAGCAGTGTCACAAATTTTACTCGGTGGTAGGGCTTCTTGCAAGTCCGTCTGTTTAAGTACCATCCACTCGTCACATAGACAGCAATACCAGCGTTGTTGTGCTCCGATTGGAAGTGTGCGTGAGCCAGTGTAACTTCAGGCATACGGGACAAAACATCTTAGTTTTTAAGGATCGTAGCTGCGCACTGACGATAAAAGGAATGGTTAGTATTTCTCACAGCGCCAATATCTAAGGGTGGTGGTGACCACTTACCGTCAGGTGGTCCATTTGCCAGTCCAAATAATTTGTCTAGCTTTTATAATAATAATTTATAATGACGTTAGCGTAACCTATATTAACAATTAAGAAACAAGTTCAATCTCATAAGTTGAGTACGTATACAATAAGAGCTGGTAAGAAATATATTAAAATATTGTACCAGAAAAGTATCAATACAGTTATATCCATAAAAAAATGATGTCCCCGTTCAGCAACAGCGTTGTGACCTAAGGAACGAGCTACCTAACAAGTAAAAAGAATATCAGTTTATTTCATTCAGAAAACAAAATGTACAATACGCACAACGGTCATAAATAAGAAGTTAAACGTCGCGAAATTAAATACTTCCAACGCATCATTTGACTTTTGAGTTATCTATAAAACTTACTTATAGCTAAATGTGTAAACTATTTAAGTGGGTAGTGTAACAATTTTCTTAAAAGTAAATATTTATTTCCTAACGAACAATACGTTATAATGTCATTAATTTTTAGTAGTTACATTTCAAAGCAATTCCACAGTAGACTTTTATTAACATTATAACATATGAATATAAACTGTTACAGTATACTAACATTTTACGTAATTGTTGTTGTTAATTGTGTTTAGTTATCTTTTTAACTGTATTTAAATTTAAATTTTTAACTGTATTTATATATAGTATTATTACAAAAGTTCTAGTCTAAACAAATATTTCAATTCTTATACACACTAGAAAATACGATAAACCACTTAGTAGCTTTAAGTAGCTTTAGGCTGTACTTACCAAATCGAAATAAATCACACTGAAACACTTCCACAGTTCGAACGCATTTACGTTTTAAGTTAATCCAATTATTGTTTACACGACCGCACACACATCTCCGCACGCCGGCGGCCGGCGCCTGACTGCCGTTGTCTCAAATTCAGAAACTACGGGACGCGAGTCGCGGCGGAACCCCGTCCTGAAACATAAAATACACGAAACAATTTTCACATTATATAAGCGAATTCTTTTAAATATTTCCTTACAAAATACTGATTTGCTTTTTGGTTTGAAACACGTCTTAACGTGCTCCGTTCGCCCAATAAAATAAAGTAAGATATAATAATAATCAGAATACTTGCCAAATACTGCATTAAAAATCAAACAAAAAGCATTTTTTTAAACTTTAATAAACGTTTGTATTTTGCCTTTGGTGGGAATCCTGTAGTATTATATAATTTTATAACGATGATGTTTTATTTTTCGTAAAAACCGAAATAACTGACAAAACAACGAAATAAAAAGAAAGAAAGAGTTGAAGGCAAAGGGATATGCTGTCATATCTCTTTGCCTTTATCTCAAGTATTTTTATTTTAATCTGTTTGTTAATTTTATTTATATCTATGCATATAATAAATCTGTAATTGATCGCTGTCTGTACATGGAAGATATATGAGTAAGACTATTATCGGGGGCCTTTATCAACGCAATAGAACACAAAACAACGATTGTTCGAATTTTTGTATGTTTGTGCGTTTGTACACGTTAATCTTAGAAACGGCTTAACTTATTTGTGTGCGGTTTTAATTTAATTTAGTGTTTTATTTCAATCGGTTCATACTATTATTATTATTATTATTATAAATAATACAGTTATGTCAATTTAAAGAATCACGTCGATCATTTATTCGATAAAATTGCTATAAAAATCTGTTTAGTTGAATTGGTTGATACTTTAGCTATCTATAAAGGATTGTCTGTAAAATAATGAAGATTGAAAGTTTATAGGAACAAAACAAAGTTAAAAACGGACAGTTTCAGAGTCTTAGAACTTCCAATGTAAGTTAAACTCAGATCTATATGATCAATCATATTAAATAGGGTGTAGATTATGCTGGTATATGTCGGTTAACTCGCCCATGCGTAGATATATGTCTATCTTTTAAGGTCGACTGTAACCTTTTGTATGGTAATCAAATTTGTTCTAAGTTGCATTAGTTTTAAAAGGACACGGTTTCCTGTGAAGGTATCGTTTGCAGTCATAATAAATAAAGCACAGGGAAAAACATTCAAGAATGTCGGAATAGATTTAAGGGAATTATGTTTTTCTCATGGCCAATTGTATGTTGCCCTACCTATATCCGGGTGCGGCAAAAACCAATAAATACAAATATCCCACGAAAAGAAAACTAAAAATGTTGTATTCACTGAAATATAGTCTGATCTTAGTGATTTTTTTAAGTTATACGCGGGTGAAACCGCGGGCACCGCTAGTTGTGAATGTATTTGTATCTTATGTCGACCAAATACAACGTTTACTTACTATTATCGTTCTAGTTCCAGTATTAGACAATTTTTGCTTCTATTAATTATTTGGACTGCGCAAAATGATCACAAACAAAAACTATTTATTCAACACAAACAAAATTATATTTAGTTATTTACAAAACCTATTTTCTAAAATTCTATGCGGTCATTCCTTCAGCAGTTACATTTCATTTTAATAATTACATTTGTTAAACGAATTTATGTCTCATCACGATATCCACTCATTTACAAATATACAACATTCTCAGCAACCGAACCTTCGCCCAGATGTGGAATGTTTACCGGCTGTAAAAGTACTAATATTTACTACTTTAGCCGCTTTGACGATAATAACTATATACACTGGTTAATCGGTCAATAATGGTGGTAGGGCTTTGTGCAAGCTCGTCTGGGTAGGTACCACCCACTCATCAGATATTCAACCGCAAAACAGCAATACTTGATATTGTTGTGTTCCGGTTTGAAGGGTGAGTGAGCCAGTGTAATTACAGGCACAAGGGACATAAAATTGCGATACAAATTTACTTTTCCTGACTCTGTTTTTATGCCACTTGAAGAACGTAGAGAACAAAGAGACCAAATGTTTCTTTACAAAATATTAAATAATTTAATTGATTCTCCATATCTGCTCAGTGAGATTTTATTTAAGTGTCCTCGTTTTAACGCTCGCTCTCAGGATACTTTTTCAATACCCATTTATAAAACTAATTATTTCAAAAATTCTTTTATTCTAAGATCTTGTAATAGTCATAATAGAAAATACAACCACATTGATCTGTTTAAAAATAGTTTAAGTAAATTTTATAATCTTGTGAAAAATACTTATTAGTAATTAACCATAACCATATTTACGTTAAAATTTTACTTTGTCATAAATAGTTATATTTTATGTAACATCAAAATTAGTCCACTTCCCTGTTAAAACAGTAGTGGAAACTTAACTGGCATAAGTGTTAAAATATGATTATTATATTAAGTTGTAATATACGATATGCTGTATGTTTCCCTAATAAATAAATAAATAAATAAATAAAATCTTAGTTCCCAAGGTTGGTGGCGCATTGGCTATAAGCGATGGTTGATATTTCTTACAATGCCAATGTCTAAGAGCGTTTGGTCACTTACCATCAGGTGGCCCATATGCTCGTCCACCTTCCTATTCTATAAAAAATTATTTAACTGTCTAGCATGGCCTAGTAATACGTTTATTATAATTTGTTCAAATCAGCTGTTTTTGATTTTGAAATCGATCTCTTTTATGACAAGCCTTCTTATTCGTTAATCAAGTAATTAGCAATTTTAAACAGAACGCTATCTGCATGTTAAAGCGGAACCACACATGCACGTGACACGGTATAGAATGGAGACGATATTAGATGAAGCTGAGCCGATACACGTATGAGATGTATAGGATGCAAGCGGGCAATACATGAACAGATAATGCATCAATCAAATCCCTAGCCTTTGGTAAGTGATTTATTAAGCCCACTGGAATTGTTATATATTATCTGTAGTGCGGTGCCTGTGGTTAAGGAGCAAAGATACAACAAACATAATCAAGACTGCAAGACTTGCTCGTGTACTTGACATTTTTTTAAGAAATTAGAATTAAGTATCAAAATTTTATAATTTACTACAAAAAAGCACGTTGTTTTAAGGTTTATCGCAAGCCCATATTCTGGATAGTTACCAACGAATTATAGTTTTGTTAATTTGGGTTTGTAATTAAATTTATATTACTGTCAATATATCACATGTTTGATTGCGACAAAATATTTATTTTTTCTCGCACATAAAGAGGTGCCAAAAAGCTTACACATTGGTGTTTGAAATCCTCGTTTAATATCCGGGTCGGGCCATTAGAAAGTTATTAAGTTCTTTTTTCAAGAAACTCTCAGTAGCAACATTTTTGAATTTGGAAATGTTAACACTCTCGTACCGCGGAGAGCACATCGATCCTTAATTTTAACTACACTTGAGTATACGCACACACTTATGCACTATTAATACATGCGCGTACTCAGTTGGCTAGTCTCCCTTAAAAATTGCCGCCGCAGTCAAAATCGGTCAGGATCCTCCTGACTTTCATCATCTTTACTACAGTAAAAATAAACAAAATGCTTATGAACTTCATATGATCAAAATAAAAGCTATTCAAATTAGTCTAATTTATTTCTAACGTTTGGCACACAAAATAGGTCATAGCTACAAAATATCTTGATATTAACTTACTAAAATTTTAGGTCAAGCTCGGATCCTAGCGAGTTAGTGCTCAACAATAACGAAATGTAATAAATGTAAGCATATGAAAATATTATAATAAATTATACAATATGGGTGCACACGGATATATGTATTCTTTTCCGCGCATATATATGTTTTTTTTTTTATAGTATAGGTAAGCGGACGAGCATATGGGCCACCTGATGGTAAGTGGTCACCAACGCCCATAGACATTGGCACTGTAAGAAATGTTAACCATCGCTTACATCGCCAATGTCCCTTGTGCCTCTAACACAAAAATACCTACAAATACTACTGTTTTGCGGCAGAATATCTGATGAGTGAGAGTACCTGCCCAGACGAGAAGCATATCTTTGTGTTGTTTTATCTTTACATATATAGTGCAATTTTTATTAATTTGCTCTCTGTTTGAAAATGGAGTTCATCCAAGGAAATTCCTTCTTTCTTTAGAGCTCGCGAGTATATTGACGGTAGTGGTAAATAAGCAGTTCAATTTAAACATTACGCTCAAAAGACATCTTAGAACCTATTAAAATAATTTAAAAAAATCCTATCGCTACGTATTAAATATTATAACATTATAAATAATCATAATTTATAGCTGTAATTACTTTGGTTTATTTTATATTTAACTTTTATATTTTTTCTTACACCTCAAAGTTACACTTTAATGCAATGATCGTATCGGAACTCATCCGGTACTGATCAGCAAATCTCACTGTAACTTACTACCCTTAGCTTTTGTCTTCGAGGAACTAAATAGAGTCGCTTCATCTCTGTCACTCGTACGAAGTGCGCAATTACTCGTCTCAAGTCGGTGACGTTCGGCTCGGCTCATTGTACGTCAGGAAATTATTGTCACTAAAGTGCTCATTGTATACTTGATGGTACGTCATAAGACTTAGAGACTATGCTTCTATGAGCTAACGTCCTCCGGAGTCCGTGAGCGAACATCGAATTGAGACGAGTGATTAGGAGTAGTTAGGATACGTGAAACAATACGACGCTCCGCGAGAAGTCGGTATAGTAACAAAATATACATTCTTTTTATATTCGACAAGTAAGAAAGTTATTATTTTTCTCGTTACACTCCGCGACAACCTCTTTGAGTCGTTATACTAGCCCATATTAACTTTCGGTTCTGTCAGATTACCGTCTCATTGGACTATGAGAAAGAGGGAATTAAGAGTGCAAATTGCTAAGTTCCAGCTCGGTTCGGAGGATATTACTAAAACAATTTATATACAAGTGTTAGTGAGCACTTTAGTTTCGCACAAAGTACCTTTCGTAAAGCAGCGCCGCGAGCACTAATCTCTAAGAGCACCGAAGTCATTTTAGTCCTGTTTTACTGTAAAATAAATGATGCTACTCGTACGCAACGATGCGACTATTATGAGTTTTTAAGGTAAAGTTTATAACCAACTCCATCTATCTACTCATTATCTATCATATCGAAGATAGCACACACAGATAGACAGAAAACATAGAAAAAATCTATGTGTTCTATCTGTGTGTGTATATCTTAAACATTTAAAGTCCATTTTCTCAAGTTGAGAAGCTGGCTTTGAAGCGGACAGTTGTCTCACAAGTGAACATCGCTGCCCATAGACGTTGGCACTATAGGAGACATTGGATTTCCGTTTACTATTAACGCATCACTGACCATGGGAACTAAGATATTATGACCCTTGTACCCCAGCTTGTTACTCATCTTTCAAATCAATACAAAATACACACACATACAAATTATTGTTGTGGCGGCAAAATTACTCGAATGAGAGGGCAATAACTGGGTATGACTTTTCTCAAAGCACTAACAACAGATTTTATACCATACAAATACATTAACGGTTAAATTATAATGAATACAATAAAACGACGACATAAAATAAAATAATTCTTTTATTTAACTCTATTAAATATTTATTAACATTCATTTTGATTATTTGTAATGTCAAACAAAATACTACTTATTTTTAATTCTACAAAATATTTTTATATCTCACTATAAATGTTATTTCATTCTATTAACCATTGCATGCATGTCTGCTGCCACATAAACGTGCGATTTAAATATGGGATTATTTCTTAATTATTATACAATAAAAAAAATGATTATTATTATTACTAAAACCGAATTCAACGATTTCAAATAAAATTTATGGATAATATTGAAATATTAATTACCGGTCTTGAACACAAACGATATAATTCTTCGTAAATAATGAAAGATAAAGCAGAGACTACATCGCTATGGCGCATTATGCGGCGCTCCGACGGCAGCAGCGCTTTTACGACTGTGAAATGGCGCGGCACAATTTTATGTTAAAATAATTTCGCGACAATACCTACTCACGCAGTGTTACGTTGTTATTTATACAAAATATATATTTTTTATTAAATCTGCCTACGATTTTCATTGTTCTTTGTCAATTGTACATAATTTTGTACAAACATGTTTAATATACCTTTTCTCAACTGAGAACAGCCGTAAATGCTTTCAAATCGTGTAGGTATCCGACAGTGTCGCGAAGATAATCGCTTGCTCAAAGATATATTCGTAAATGTAATATCGGCTAATTCACAAAAACTACGTCACGTCTCTTGCCGAGTCAGCGGCCGACTCTCGGCGACCATTCGTCCGTCAGCTGCAGAGGAAACTTTAATGGCGCGTAAATTCAGTTTCGTTTTATTTATTGTTACGATCATTATAAATGAATGCATAATTCTTCTTCTACATTCCGTTTTGAATACAACTGGCTAACAATGTAACAGATTTCTTTACTGTACCTAATATATCTTACAACTCAAATATTTTAAATTATTATTATAATTATATGCTTGAGTATATATGCTATTCTGTTGCATTATTATACGCTCAATTTAAGATGTGTTATACTTATTGTGTATGTAATTACAGATGAAGATTTACAGTACGCCCTAAGCCCGTTACTTGGCTTAGATCGTTGTTATACTGATATCGCTTTGTTTGACCAAAAATTTAATTATATAATAATTTTGTTAAATTATATAATACATTGTGGTTGAAGACAATTTTAGCGATTGGTGCGCTGTTCCCGCAGCTGCCTCGCCAACCACGCAATCCCGTCAGCTAGACCCATGCCCGTGAGAGCGCTGCAGGAGCAGATATGCCACGGCTTGTCGGTGATGCGCTCCAAACCTAGAGCTGGGTAACGTAGAGACATATTTATTAAAGCCTTATTAATACGATTTTTATTTTTCTATTGTTTCCCTTATGATTTATTACACAGTAACAGTAACGGCCTGTGAATGTCCCACTGCTGGGCTAAGGCCTCCTTTCCCTTTTTTTTCTTGAGGAGAAGGTTAGGAACTTATTCCACCACGCTGCTCCAATGGGGGTTGGTGGAAGAAGAACATGTGTTATGGCAGAATTTCAGTGAAATTAGACACATGCAGATTTTACTCACGAATCTTAGGAAAAAATAAAACAAACATAACCGATTATCGTGAGTTCAAACCCTCCTGGGTTTGATTAAGATTCACCCGTTCTTACCGCTGGGCCATCTCGAGTTTGGATATATAATGTGCTTATGATTAACTTCAGAAATAATGTTCGTATAGAACAGTATGACGATTGAAATTGGTTCAAGATCAGACACAATGCAATTGCTACCACAGTGACAGATATAATCTGGAAAATACTGTTTGTATTTAGCGATTATTTTTACAATACAACGCGTTGGTTTTGATTCTTTTTTTCAATTAGAAAATAAAACTTCAATTGCAAAACGTACGAATCTCTTGGTTTTGGCAAATTATTTGAACGATCCAGCGCCGACCCGGCGCCTATAAATAATCTTTACCACAATTATAAAAATCAAATAATGCTTTTGTGCCCCTGTAAGTTGTTTTGGACATTTGATTTGTTTTTTTCCAAGAAACATTATAAAATGAACACAAGACAACATAACTCTAGAAATAAAAAAATATAAAGTACACTATATGATGAGAACTGTGTAAATATTACTTGGCAGTTGTATACTACAACGTAAAACAATCCCTTCATCCCTCCGTGCCTAACCCATTATGCAAGCTAGCACAATAAAATATCTAATGACAATGTAATTAGAATATGATAAGCTGTTTGTCAAGAATACACAACCGGCGCCCAGTGCGCGTCTCGTTCTACGTCGCACTAACAAATGTTGCTACACGTCAGACAACTTTTAATATAACCGTCACTGAAATAACTGGCCGCGTGCCCGACGAAAATTTAGCCACAAACGAAACGTAGACCTGGTGTTGTACCAGCCCTACGTTTCGGGAACCACCCTACAGGAAACATTTAGACTTAAATTCAACAAAAACATACTAAAGACATATTAACAGCTAAATAACTTTCGATACTATTTTATTTTTCTTAAATATCAAGTATACATAGTGATGTGTAAACAAATATTAGGATTTATGATGACTATACAAATTTTAATTGGATAAAGTCCAATCCTGTTGGCTGTTTTTATACTGATGACCTCTTCAGTGAAGCTCTGTACGGTGTGCGATTGGTCTGTGTGTGGTCTGTAGTGTAATAAGTGCAGGTACCGGCGGCGACATGCGCGGCGGACAGCGCGTGCGGCGCGTCGCTCTTGTTAGCGAGCACGAGCAGCGGTGTGCGGCGCCCGAACATGTCCGGGTGAGCCAGCATCAGCTCCAGCTCTTCCCGGGCCACCACTGCAACAGCACAGTACCAAAACTATTATAAAACAACATTTTGAAACTATCAGAGAACTTGTGTTTACCGAAGTATAAGTACACATGATCCCATTGAGTAAGTCAAATTAATAATGAATGTTACTCGTTAGTGGTAACTTTAAAACGTTAATCACTAATAATAATGTTCTGTGGAAGAAACCTTTTAGAGACAAGCTTTTATTTAATCTCTTTACTTAAGCGAAATTATGTCGTCGACGACGTTCAAGCCAAAAAACCATACACCCGGTTTTATATTCTGTGTTAAATTGAAATACAAGTTTGTCTATCTGTTAGATGAGTATACTTGAATAGTTGAAAAATAAGAATTTCGGACTAAACTATTTTCTTGTTTCGTAGGTAGATATTCTACTCATCAAGTATTCTACCGCAAAACAGCAATACTTGATATTGTTGTGTTCCGGTTTGAAGGGTGAGTGAGCCAGTGTAATTACAGGCACAAGGGACATAAAATCTTAGTTCCCAAGGTTGGTGGCGCATTGGCTATAAGCGATGGTTGACATTTTTTACAATGCCAATGTCTAAGGGCGTTTGGTGACCACTTACCATCAGGTGGCCCATATGCTCGTCCACCTTTCTATTCTATAAAAAAAGGTACTGTTCAGGGCGCGATGTTTTCACAAATACTATAATTAAAATGCAAAATTTAACACCCGCACATACTATGTATAGTTAAACAAGAGTTTACAAAAATTAAATGGTGCTGTGACCACCACAGAATGGTCGAGCTTTGCATTCGATGCAGGAATTAAATATTGACGAAAATAAAGAGTCCAAACAGACCCAGCCGCAAGTGATCCGCCGAGTCGACGACGAATATGACAGCGTGCGCGTGTCGGTAGTGACGCTCCCACAGCGAGCGCATGCGCGCCGCGCCCGACACGTCCCACGCGCTGAACGACACGCCACCGCCTTGTAAGTATGCAAGTTTAATATTAAAATTAAATCCCAAATTTGAATATGTATAATTTAAATAATATTATTAACATCCAGCTCCTGTTTCACACCATAGTTCGCGAATGAAGCTAATCGTAAGTACTTAACTGTCCTTTCGAAACTACTACTAATTAACCTGTACATGAATAAATTATAATTTGTAACAATTCCAGTTTAACTTCTGCCATTAATCACGTAACCAACGTATCTAAATCTTAAACGTATATTGTATATGAACACTTGGGTATTTAGTCACGCAATAATAATTCCATCAAAAACATAAACGTGAAATATGAGCCAAGTTCGATATTATGATATATGCCTTGGTTGTTGAGTTCAACGACAAAAGAAGTGAGATCTAAATGGGTGCCAAGTTCAATGGTCAGTCCTAAAATTTATTTATAACAACATAAAATATTTTATAACAACTTAAAATATCATTTCTTTTTAGAACTTAGGATAATATATTGAAGCCTAAGGTCTGACTTGGTTAGTTCTCATATACGAATTAATATGTACCTACTAAAACAGTCATGGAAGTGCCATCGATTTTAGGCTTACGAGGCCTTTGTATAGTTCGATAGATAGTTTTTACTAGCAGGCCAAATTTTTGAAAGAATAAAATAACAACTTACAGGCTTAGAACTTGCGAAGGCTATAATATACTGGGATTTAGTATTCATTATTATTTCAATCGTTATGAGGAGGTCAAAAGTGGCTCCAAATGGTTCGTGTAATATTACGCACAGAGCTGCTCGCCAGTTGGCTTGGCTTGACACGCTACCGCGTATCTAGATACAGATAGTGCGCTTAGGCAAGGCCCATTCAGGGATATTTAAAAAAAAAAAAACTACTGAAAATTTCCCGGTAGCAGTGCCCAATAATATGAACATGGGACGCATTTTTTTTTTTTTTTTTTTTTTTTTTTTAAATTGCAATTATAGCAGGCTTATTTGTAAGCACTCTTGGCGAGGGTTGTGGACACGCTCTTCCCCGAGCGGGGAGAGTTCGTGCCACCGGCCATGGTGCCGCCCGCGAGCAGGCCCCAAGAGGAGGACGACGGGTCACCGGTGACTCCGATCACCGAGGCGGAATTGCAGGCGGCTGTCATCAGACTAGGGTCGAAAAAGACAGCCCCTGGGCCCGACGGTGACGAGGTGAGCAAGCTCTTCGAGCGGGTGCTCGCTGCCCGTCTCGTCGGCAGTATGGAGCCGGGACTCGACGAGCGGCAATACGGGTTCCGTCCCGGCCGCTCGACGCTCGACGCGATCGCCAGGGTGAGGGGCCTGGCCGAGGAGGAGGTGTCTCGGGGCGGGGTGGTGTTGGCAGTGTCGCTGGATATTTCCAATGCCTTCAACACCCTGCCCTGGGAAACGGTGATGGAGGCCCTGCGGTTCCACGGTGTGCCGGGCTACCTGCGGCGTACCGTGGCCGATTACTTCTCGGGCAGGGCGGTGGCCTTCCCGACTGCGGACGGATGGGCCGTCAGGTCGTTGTCGTGCGGTGTTCCGCAGGGGTCGGTACTAGGACCGCTCCTGTGGTGCATCGGCTACGACTGGGTGCTGCGCGGGGCCACGTTGCGGGGGGTCAGCGTCACGTGCTACGCTGACGACACCCTCGTGTCGGCCCGCGGCAGTTCATACCGGGAGGCGGCCTATCGCGCCACGGCTGGGGTGGCGCACGTAGTCCACCGAATCCACGCGTTGGGCCTCGAGGTGGCCCTACACAAATCCGAGGCCCTCGTCTTTCACGGGCCTCGGAACGCGCCACCTCCGGGGGCGGCGATAACGGTGGGCGGAACTTCCATCGCCGTCGGGTCGACGATGAAGTACCTGGGACTCGTGCTCGACGGCAGGTGGAAGTTCGAAGAGCACTTCCGGCGCTTGGCCCTAAAGTTGGTGGCTGCAGCCGGGGCGCTAGGGAGGATCCTCCCGAACGTGGGTGGGCCAGGAGGTGCCTGCAGGCGCCTGTACACCGGCGTCGTGCGCTCGATGGCGCTCTACGGGGCGCCGATATGGGCGGACGCTCTGAGCGCCCGTAACGTCGCCTCGCTGCGACGTCCGCAGCGAGCGATGGCGCTCAGAGCGGCTCGGGCGTACCGCACGGTGTCGTACACCGCGGCGTGCCTGCTCGCCGGAAGCCCGCCATGGGACCTCGAGGCCGAGGCTAACTCGAGGGTCTATTGGCGGATCAAGGCGGCAGTGAGAGCGGAGGAGAACCGGCCCCACCCACGTGAGGTTCGGACGTGGCGAGAGGAGGCCCGCGAGAGGGTATTCGCCGAGTGGTCGGAGAGACTGGGTGTCCCGGGTGCTAGCCGGGACCTCGTTGCGGCCATTCGGCCGGTGCTGAGGAAGTGGGTCGAGCGCAAGCACGGCCCACCCACGTATCACCTCACACAGCTTTTGACCGGCCACGGTTGTTTCGGCCGGTACCTGTGTGAGGTGGTCGGTAGGGAGCCGACGGTGGAGTGCCACCATTGTGGCGGAGGAGCCGTGGATACGGCGGAACACACGCGCGTAGAGTGCCCGGCTTGGGCGGAGCCTCGCGCGGTCCTATCCACGGCTGTAGGTGGGGACCTGTCGCTTCCGGCCGTCGTCGAGAAGATGGCCGGAAGCGAAGAGATCTGGGCGGCAGTGTCACGGTTCAGCGCATGTGTCATGTCGCAAAAGGAGGAGGCAGAGCGGGAGCGGGAGGACGACGTGGACTCGCTCCCGCAACGAAGAAGGAGACCTCTTCGACGACGACGTGCCTTCGCAGGCCGGACGCTGCCGCAGAGTTAAGGTGTGGTTGGCGGCGGAGCCAGTCTGTTGATCCGCCGCGGGGCTTCAAGCCCTGACGCCCAGCCTCCAGTGGCGGACTCGGGGGAGTCCGTCACGTAACAGGACGGAGGCACAGAGAGGAGGGAGGCGCGCCCCTAACATCCTGGCGCGCTCTCGAGATGGGTCGCCTTATGGCGACGACCGCTGGCGGGGTTGCGGTTGTAAGTCACAACGTTCCCGTGACCCCGCCGCCTTGCGGAGAGGCGGAAATCCGGGGAGGTTTTAGTGGGTAGGACGGTGGCCCTCTGCCCCGTGAGTCCCACATACCCGTCCCGGTCCCCGCGGACCGGGCGGCAGGCGTAAATGCCTTTCCTCCCCGAAAAAAAAAAAAAAAAAAAAAAAAAAAAAAAAAAAAAAAAAAAAAAAAAAGGCTTATTTGTAAGCAAGGTCGTGGAGGTAGGTCGCATAAGGGTCGGGTGGGTGTCGGCGCGAGTCATGCTGCTCGACCCCAGACCGCTGCACTGTTTCCGGTGCCTCGAGCGGGGGCACATGGGGGCAAAGTGTGACCGGGACGTCGACCGAAGCCGTCTGTGCTTCCGCTGTGGTCAGCCCGGTCATAAGGCTCGGGAGTGCTCCGCCACCGTAGCCAGCTGCGTGGTCTGCACTGCGGCCGGTAAGCCAGCTGCCCATGCCGCCTGCAGCAAGTCGTGCCAGGGCGGAAAGGGCGCCGCGCAGAGAAAGAAGACAGGAAAGGTGGCGACGAAAGGCCCGGTAGCCGCGTCTCCACGCATAGAGGCGGAGCCGATGGAGACCGCGCAGTGATGGCCCTGCGCTGTCTCCAGGCCAATATCAACCACTCAGCCAGGGCCCAGGACCTCCTAGTCCAAAGCATGGCAGAGTGGCAGATCAACGTGGCGGTGGTATCGGAGCCCTACTTCGTTCCCTCGCGGGACGACTGGGTCTCCGACCACGAACGGGTCGTGGCGATCGTCGCCCCTGCGGTCGCTGGCGCTCCGGCCATCGAGGGTGTGGCCAGGGGCAGGGGGTGCGTGCTGGCCGTCGTCGGCGGTGTGACGGTCGTCGCCGTCTACGCCTCGCCCAGTCGGAGTCTCGCCGAGTTTGAGCAGATGCTGGCAGAGGTCGGGACTCTGATCGGGCAAGCGGCGCCCGCACCGGTGTTGGTCGCGGGGGACTTCAACACCAAATCAACGGCTTGGGGTTCTCCTGTGGCCGATGCCCGGGGAGAGGTGCTCGAGGAATGGGCGGTCTCGTTGGGGCTGGCGGTCCTCAACAGTGGGTCAGAGAGCACGTGCGTGCGGCGACAGGGCGAATCGATCGTGGACGTTACGTTCGCGTCCAACGCCCTGGCCCGCCGTGCTCAAAACTGGAGGGTCGAGACTGGCGTGGAGACACTGTCGGATCACCGATATATTCGGTTCGATGTCTCTGCGTCGGCTCGTTGGGATGTTCGGCCCACTGTTGACGGAAGAACGGAAAGTCGTCCGCGTTGGTGCCTGGGTCGCCTCGACGGACAGTTGGCGAAGGAGGCGGCCATCGTCGAAGCTTGGGGGGCCGGTTCCGACCCGGTCCTCCGGATCGACCAGGAGGCCGACCGGATCGACGGCGCCCTGTCCCGGGTGTGCGACGCGGCGTTGCCGAGGGCTAAGCCACGCCCGCAACGTCGGTGGGTGTACTGGTGGCGTCCGGAGCTCCGTCGGCTGCGCAAGGCGTGCGTGGCGGCACGGCGCCGTTACGTTCGGTGTAGGAGACGAAGGGTCCGTGATGACGACGCGGAGGAGGTCTTCTACACCGGATATAGGACCGCCTGCCAGGCCCTACAGAAGGCCATAGCACAGGCCAAAGAGGCGGCGTGGGAGGAATGGCTGGAGACGCTAAACGGCGATCCGTGGGGGCGTCCGTATCGGGTCGTGAGACAAAAGCTCCGACCCTGGGCTCCTCCGCTGACCAGCAGTCTCCAGCCGCAGCTCTTGGCGAGGGTTGTGGACACGCTCTTCCCCGAGCGGGGAGAGTTCGTGCCACCGGCCATGGTGCCGCCCGCGAGCAGGCCCCAAGAGGAGGACGACGGGTCACCGGTGACTCCGATCACCGAGGCGGAACTGCAGACGGCTGTCATCAGACTAGGGTCGAAAAAGACAGCCCCTGGGCCCGACGGAATCCCCGGTCGAGCCCTGAAGATCGCGTCGGAGGAGCTCGGCGAGAGCATGCGGCGCCTCTTCACCGCATGCCTGGCTCGGGGTAGGTTCCCGCGACGGTGGAAAACGGGCACGCTCGTTCTGATCCGCAAGGACGGGCGTCCGTCTGATCAGCCGTCAGCCTACCGCCCGATCGTGTTGCTCGACGAGGTGAGCAAGCTCTTCGAGCGGGTGCTCGCTGCCCGTCTCGTCGGCAGTATGGAGCCGGGACTCGACGAGCGGCAATACGGGTTCCGTCCCGGCCGCTCGACGCTCGACGCGATCGCCAGGGTGAGGGGCCTGGCCGAGGAGGAGGTGTCTCGGGGCGGGGTTGTGTTGGCAGTGTCGCTGGATATTTCCAATGCCTTCAACACCCTGCCCTGGGAAACGGTGATGGAGGCCCTGCGGTTCCACGGTGTGCCGGGCTACCTGCGGCGTACCGTGGCCGATTACTTCTCGGGCAGGGCGGTGGCCTTCCCGACTGCGGACGGATGGGCCGTCAGGTCGTTGTCGTGCGGTGTTCCGCAGGGGTCGGTACTAGGACCGCTCCTGTGGTGCATCGGCTACGACTGGGTGCTGCGCGGGGCCACGTTGCGGGGGGTCAGCGTCACGTGCTACGCTGACGACACCCTCGTGTCGGCCCGCGGCAGTTCATACCGGGAGGCGGCCTATCGCGCCACGGCTGGGGTGGCGCACGTGGTCCACCGAATCCGCGCGTTGGGCCTCGAGGTGGCCCTACACAAATCCGAGGCCCTCGTCTTTCACGGGCCTCGGAATGCGCCACCTCCGGGGGCGGCGATAACGGTGGGCGGAACTTCCATCGCCGTCGGGTCGACGATGAAGTACCTGGGACTCGTACTCGACGGCAGGTGGAAGTTCGAAGAGCACTTCCGGCGCTTGGCCCCAAAGTTGGTGGCTGCAGCCGGGGCGCTAGGGAGAATCCTCCCGAACGTGGGTGGGCCAGGAGGCTCCTGCAGGCGCCTGTACACCGGCGTCGTGCGCTCGATGGCGCTCTACGGGGCGCCGATATGGGCGGACGCTCTGAGCGCCCGCAACGTCGCCTCGCTGCGACGTCCACAGCGAGCGATGGCGCTCAGAGCGGCTCGGGCGTACCGCACGGTGTCGTACACCGCGGCGTGCCTGCTCGCTGGAAGCCCGCCATGGGACCTCGAGGCCGAAGCTAATTCGAGGGTCTATTGGCGGATCAAGGCGGCAGTGAGAGCGGAGGGGGAGAACCGGCGCCACCCACGTGAGGTTCGGATGTGGCGGGAGGAGGCCCGCGAGAAGGTATTCGCCGAGTGGTCGGAGAGACTGGGTGTCCCGGGTGCTAGCCGGGACCTCGTTGCGGCCATTCGGCCGGTGCTGAGGAAGTGGGTCGAGCGCAAGCACGGCCCACCCACGTATCACCTCACACAGCTTTTGACCGGCCACGGTTGTTTCGGCCGGTACCTGTGTGAGGTGGTCGGTAGGGAGCCGACGGTGGAGTGCCACCATTGTGGCGGAGGAGCCGTGGATACGGCGGAACACACGCGCGTAGAGTGCCCGGCTTGGGCGGAGCCTCGCGCGGTCCTATCCACGGCCGTAGGTGGAGACCTGTCGCTTCCGGCCGTCGTCGAGAAGATGGCCGGAAGCGAAGAGATCTGGGCGGCAGTGTCCCGGTTCAGCGCATGCGTCATGTCGCAAAAGGAGGAGGCAGAGCGGGAGCGGGAGGACGACGTGGACTCGCTCCCGCAACGAAGAAGGAGACCTCTTCGACGGCGACGTGCCTTCGCAGGCCGGACGCTGCCGCAGAGTTAAGGTGTGGTTGGCGGCGGAGTCAGTCTGTTGATCCGCCGCGGGGCTTCAAGCCCTGACGCCCAGCCTCCAGTGGCGGACTCGGGGGAGTCCGTCACGTAACAGGATGGAGGCACAGAGAGGAGGGAGGCGCGCCCTAACATCCTGGCGCGTTTCCGAGATGGGTCGCCTTATGGCGACGACCGCTGGCGGGGTTGCGGTTGTAAGTCACAACGTTCCCGTGACCCCGCCGCCTTGAGGAGAGGAGAGCGGAGAGGCGGAAATCCGGGGAGGTTTTAGTGGGTAGGACGGGGCCGTCTGCCCCGTGAGTCCCACATACGCGTCCCGGTCCCCCCGGACCGGGCGGCAGGCGTAAATGCCTTTCCTCCCCAAAAAAAAAAAAAAAAAAAAAAAAAAAAGGCTTATTTGTAAGCCGTCAAATGTTTTTTCTGAGCCGCTAATTAATGAAAGTGGTAACTCACTCTGGAAGTGGTCCTGTTGGTGCCCGACCGTGGGCAGCGTGTGCGAGATGCGCTGCTCAGGTGGGCGCATCGCGTTCAGAGTGGAGGTCTTGCCGCTGCTGTCCAAGCCCAGCACCAGCACCGTCACCTGCGTGCCGCCACCGCCTATCCACGCTGACAACTTGTCCAGCAAACCCATGTTCGAACTATACTGAACAGATGATAGACCTACTCAATAATATAACTATTTTGGAACTATAAATTTTCTATTTGTGCGAGGATTACTTGATGAATCCTTTTCTGATAAAACCTTTTAATTTTACGTAATAAGTTGCGTTTTTATTTTGTTACGACGTCAGGAGTGAAGACTCCGTCGGAGATTATCAATACGCCACTTATTACAAATACGCGCTGGTTAAGTAATGACGACTAAGTGATAAAACAATTATGTGTTCAATATTCAATGGGTCATGTCTTTTTATGAAATATTTTATAAATTCATAAAATTCAATAGTCATAAAGTTATAAAGTTATTAAGTTTATCGTAAGGTAATATTATTTATATCAAGTTCTCGTCATCGTTGTGTAATTTAACATTGGTAAATAAAATATCGAAGTAAATAAGGTTGATATATTATGTAAAATAAATAAAAAGAGACCAAGCAAAATTAATTATAATAACATATATACTTGTATTAGTGGTGTAATTTTCCCCTAGCGAAGTCTTCAGAAGCTGCAGGCCGTCGCCGCAGTTACTAGCAGTAACCGCCGTGCTGCTCGCGGGCTGCTGGCTGTTCGTCGCATATTCTGCCACTTCCCATTGACTCGAACAAACGTACCAAGCTTAATTGGTTCCAGCGCTCCGATAAATTAACGCAAAATCACTTCTCTTCAGCATTACGTTATTCACATCGTACAGATGTTGGTCGGACGTTGCCATGGAAACCAGTGGACAAACACTTTGACGCAGCTATATTGCTATATTTTATCCGATTTCTTTAATTAATTAATCCATTTAATTATGTTAAAGAAGATTCGGAAATATAAACTGTTATTATGGAGTGCTCAGTGCTAAAGGATTCAAGATGTCGTACTATACGAGTAGGTAGTGAGTAGTGCGAAGTTACTGGGCTTTACTAATACGCAACTATTGCCTTTTTGTTTCTAAAATAAGATTGGCGGTTACCAAATCAAACCTAAGTGTTTTGGCAATGTAAATTCGTTTCATAAAAACAATTATTACTGAGCCTGAAACTCAGTATATAGTAATTCATTTTTTCAAATGAAATGTCACTAATCAACTATATATACATATTTCATGAAATGTATATATTATGTATGGAAATCACCGATACTTTGTATCATAAATTATTATTTATTAATTGGCAATTTATAAATTTAGTAATTACGAATATCTTGCCTCATATAATAATATTTAGGTGTGTGTGTCGTATTTTATGTAATTTTTTCTAATCTTTTATGAAAAATACAATACTTTCACTTCGGTATTTAATCAAATTTTGATGAAATTTTCTAACTAGGGATTCAAGAAAAGAATTTAATCGATTTAAGCGTACAAAAGATTCCGTAATGAATGAAAGGCAAAATCGTCTCGCATTCGCTCCTAATACCGATGGAATTTAGCGGGAGATGAAGAAGTAATGTGCGCGCGGTCACCCACGAGTCACGTGCCCTCGAGGGTCGGCTTCGACATTCGTACTCATGCTTTTAAGCGACGACATATTTGATGAGCTTTTCTTATTTATAACATTTTACGGCATAAATATGTAATGATGAGGACAATGATAACTCGAAGGGGATGCGTTAAATTTCTCCGTATTCCATCTTGAACGGTGTACTATTTTCTTTCTTTCACATAATTTTATGCTTAATTTGATCATAAACATATTTTACTCATATAAATGGAAAATTAATGAGATAGGAATAAAACACTCGGACTAATAACAAGTTGTATTTAAATAATTCTAGTCAACAAATATCACAGTTTCGTGCACACGGTGAGTGCACTGCACTTAGAGTCGTGTTCGCGTTCGCAGTCGTTCGGTCGGCCGTGTTGGTCGGGACCAACAGCAGCGTATATCTGCTCCGGAGACCGGCCACGTGTCTCCGGCACAAGCAGTGCCGCGAAGAGCGCGTACGCGAGAGTGAGCGCGGCCGCCAGCCCCAGCGCGCCGCGCAGTCCCCCCGCCGTCGCCGCCAGCGGGAACAGCGCCACCTCCAGCGCGTTGCCAGCGCAGCCACCCGCGCTCACCAGCATTAGCGCGCAGCTGCGGTACTGTGGGTGCACAGTTAACTTGCTCAATCCTAACGATTTGTTCCTAAAAATGTATTAAAAAGGTTTACATTAAATTGTGTGTTTGATCATATCTGACCTGATAGTGAAACATATCAGCGAGCAGCGCGTAGGGTGCTGGCTGCAAACCAGCAGAGTCAGCTGCTACAGCAATGGCAATGGCGACAGTGGTACCGCCCGAGGTGATGCCCGTAAGCGCCGCTGCCAGCGCCAGTGCTGCACCCGTCAATACCGCGCACACGACTAGCAGCGGCTATGAAACAGGACATTGTATCTTTTAAACACATATACATAGTAATATCTTGCTGGACAGGACAAAATACTACGGCAAGTAGACAGATCAACTTCTTTTTATCTTTTTCATCAACAATTTTGGATAAAATATATTGGACTCCTGTCAGCCTTTATTCAAAATCTAAAAAACCAGCATTCATAAGATATTTTTTAAACGGGCTTAATCAAGGAGCGGTTGTGCGAAGCAGAAAATACCCTAAAAATCACGCTATGGTGGAATTCCAGACATTGACCTGTTGTGGACGCGATGTCCAATGGAATTAAAACAAACATTTCCTCGGAATATTTCCCATGGAATAGACAGTGGAAAATGCAGAGTGATTCAACACCGTCAATATTTCAGCAGGTCAATATTTCGTTTATTGCTAGTTTAGTTAAGTTGAATTCGGTCAAATGGAAGCAGCTGGTACCGGGTAGCTCCTGGTGATGTGAATGAGAGGTGTACTCCATGTGGGGCCGATTTGCGTCTCGTAAAGTTTTAGGTGATGACGTGAAGTACTGTCACCTTGCTAATCACACGAAGCTTTGTAGAAGCTAATTTAGCTTTACCTTCTCATTGGTATAGGAACAGAACGACGCCCGAAATGTCGACGTTAAGTATTCCGATATTGGCTGTTGCAGAGAATTGTTTAAAAATACAGGCAAAACTGGATTCATATAGATTGAATTGCACCAAGTTTTTTCGGCCCCAGTCTGAGACTTAGATTCGTAAAGACACAATTTCAGACACAAATTTGATTCAATTCTCATCGAAGTAATCCCAAGAAACATATATACAGTAGAAGTATATGTTTATAGCACCGGCCGCGTTGCTATATAAGGTGTCTGCATAACAGCGAATGTTACTTATTGCAAAAATACAACATATGCAGAAGAAAAAGAGTAGGTAGTACGCAACCTTGTGGAACATCAGAGTTGGCGAATTTTAAGCCACAGCAAGGTGTGATCCCGCAAGTCTGGGTTTCACGTTAAATAAATAAAGTATGTTACCATTGCCTAATTTTTAACATAATACGGCAAATATCTATTATTATAACAACAGCCCTGGGTTTGGGCCACTTCTTCCTGAGGTGCTTGTTTTTTTGCTGACATTCTGCTATTTTTTTTTATTATTAAATGTCAAGCATTTACATAAATTAATATATAGAGAACTTTGAATCCGGAGGCTTATAATAGCTAGGGCTATTATAAGCCTCCGGATTCTAACAAAGAAAGACTGACCCTACGTCCAATCCTTTCGACGAGGTAGAGTGAGAGGGCTGACATCACAAGTTGGACGGCTCCGATGATAACGGCGTGTCGCGCCGGAGACATCAGCTCGGCAATCGGGGCGCTGGTCGAGAGGAGGGGGCGTGCGCTCAGCGGGGCCGGCGGCTCGCTCTCGTCCCGCGCCAGAACGAACACTCGCTCGGCGTACTGAAGGATGGCCAGCACGCCGCAAGCCTCCTGACCTATCACCGCTACGGCTCCAATTATGAAGGCTCGACGTCGCTGTAGGTCGCTTACTGTCAAAATGTTATAATTTAAGGCTTTCAGTAAAAAAAAAACTTTAAAAACAGAATCAATTACTATATATTACTGGCCAATTTCTCTTGAGAGTGCCGTGGCCGAAATCGGCTTGGAAGACTTAATATTATCAATTAATATTATAAATAACAAAAACAATTTTATAGGTTGTCAGATATCCTAAATAACGTAAACTACACAGATTATTTTACAATTTAATACATAAATGTATTATGAGATATAAACTTTATTATAAATCGTATTTAATAAATTTGCATACATTTCTGTTTGTTGACGCAAAGCGTGAGAAATAGTTAACAATTATGTTTTTCCGAGACATTAAGGGATTCTTAAGGATTCTTAAAGTTTAGACTAAATAAATTTAAAGGGTTAGCGCGTTTTAAAATGTAACGAAACACAACGCACGCATTTCTTTCGCGAGGCTCCAGGACGACTGGTCACGCTCAGGGGATGGCAGCGACCGCAGCTCCGTCTCCAGAGCAGGGTCTGACACCGACAACCCTCGGAACCACGCCAATGACACGCAAGCTTCCTGTAAATTGTTGTGGTTTATTAAAATCTCAACGAGATTATATAATTACGATACATTTGTTGATAGAAAGATCTTTTCCAAATCAATATTCTGTTGAATTCTGTCAAATTATATTTTTGAGTCGTGGGCAGTTGGAACATTGGAACAACAACGGCTCTCGGAAGAACATATAACACCTCGTGTCATTCACCCGTGCCTCCACTCGTGACAGGAGGGCTGGTTTATTTTTCTTGATATAAAAAGAACAATTTTGTGGTCTCTTAAAATACATGAATTGAAACAAAACTGCGGGTAGGTACTTAGGTTAGTGGTAGATAGCATTACCTACAAAATAGATGCAGTTATTTAAATTTATTAACCACAATCGTACAATTATGTTAAACAGTATAATAAAATGCAAGATTCATGGATACAAGGCACGGCAATTATTGTTAGCAAGAGAAGACTTAATGCGCATAAAATACTTGTGTCATTTGTATAAATTTTATAATATAAGATAATTATATTTCATAGAAAATATTTATCAGAACACTATAATTTATATATTTATAGACTATCATATAATGTTTCGTTTTGTTATTAACAAACTTTTATTTTACATGTACGGTTCTGATAGTAACACCTTGTCATTAAAAACTTCAATGTTTTTTATTTCATTTAATGTTTTTAGAAGACAGATAAATATTCAAAAGAGGGTAATTGGATTAGACATTAGTACTAAAAAACTATAAGCCGGAATGCGCCGTCATCCGACCTAAGATGTAAAAGCCTTAGTTCCTATAATTGCACTGGCTCACTCACCGGTTGAGACGTAACAAAACAACACAAAGTTTTGTGATAAAATAACAATAAAAGTATTGGTTACCTTTATTTTACCTTTGGCTGCCAAAAACGACGGGGACTCGGGAACGAATCCGAAAATCACGCAGTGTGTGACAGACAGTCCCAAGCACCACCACAGTATCGTCCTGTAGAGAAATATGAAAATAAATTGATGTTAATAAATCAAAATATAAAATTATTAATCACAGTTGTAAAAGTTACCGAAAGTTTTAGCTCTTTCGAGTAAAACTAGACCATTTTTACCAAGTAATAATGACAGGTGCAAACGATAATCTTGTATCGTGTACAGTCCACGTTTGACACGTCCACGAATAAAATTATATTAGTTCCTTCTATTTAAACTGTAACTGGTTTAAATATTAGTTCGACCCGAACATACTGTAGGTATCTATCGATATAGCTGTAGTTTTTGGAAGGAAGTGAGTATTAATATATATAATATAGTAAGTCATGAAAATATTTCACAAGCTCAGTGTTGTTTCTATAAGCAATTTTATATATAATTTTTGTTTGATGTCATAATAAAGGCCTATTCTTTAGTAATCAAAAACTACCTGTGCGGTATCGCCGCGTCAGCAGCGAGGTACATGAGCAGGACGCCAAAGTTATGAGCCAGCGCCAGCGCCGACACAGCAGCTCCTTGGTACTTCTCGCTACACATCTGAAATTATCAATTTATCCTTTCATAGGTCTAGAAGATTTTTTGTTTTTTAAATCAACATAAGTTTATATGTATTCATATTATATGTGTGTTATGTTGTGTTGTTAATCACGCGGCTCCAGCAAAGAATAATGGAGCCGCTCCCTTATTGCTTTCATTATTTGATTACGTCAAGGGCTTAACCGTTATGACTGATTGAAAACAATAAACGAAACCCACAAGCAGGTCGCCGGCAGAAAGTAAATCAAACCATTAATGAATAATGCCTATGGCTTATAAGAGCACTGGTGTTAATTACTTCTCTTGCCAGCAAAGGAGCGAGGGCCCAAGCCGCGGCGCCGCCGAGCCCGGCAGCCACGCGTGCCACCACCACGCACCACGCGCCGCCCCACACGCTTACTAGCTTGAGCGACCAGCAAACCTGCAGTGCATTTTTTTCCGTTTGTTAATCTACGTTATTCCGGAAACGAATACGATATAGTATATAATTCTATGAATATTGCAAAAATTAATTCAATTCAAGTACGAGTAACATTATATTTACTTAAGGTACATAGGAATCAGTCTGTAGGTGATCGTGTTATGAATAATACATTATGTCATCTTGAACATGTTGCTGCGTATTATATATGAGAGAGCATTGATGTTTCTTTATAACATATATTTATCTTTAAAAAAGGAAACATGAACTAGACTTAAGAAAAATTTAAAAAAAAGAAAACTACACAATAATTGCTTATGAATATTATTATAATAAACGAAATTGTTATATCATCGTCACATCATCAAACTTGTTTTAAATCAAACTTTATTAAAAATTCGTTAACGAAGCAGTTTTGTTTAAATCGTACCGACCACGAAGCAAGACGAAGTGGCGATGAGCGCGGCCTTCCTTCCGGCGTTCAGAGCACGGGCGCTGAGCGGTACGCCCACCAACGACGCTGTAAACGTGGTCACGGCCGCGACCACGGCGCCCCGATTAGCTTCATCTCCGCCACCCGCAACCGCCGCGGCCGCTGCGCCCGCCTCCCCGCTCGCCAGAGACACCCAGCCCAGCGCCAGCCCAAACGACACCGTGGGAACATTGACTACGAGAAAGAGAAATATTGATGGACACAAAAATTATTCTTATACTACAAAATGCATGCATTATTTGGTTACAAGTGTAGATCGAATAAAAAATGACGCGTGCCTAAATGAATAAAACCATACATAAAAATATAATTTTATTCCTTAGGCTAAAAAGTTAATCCACGATTTTATTATATTAGATATACAGTGCAACCTTAATATAACGAACCCCAATATAACGACTCTCTCGTTTTAAAAATATACCAGTACAAAATATACCTTTCCATTACGAACACATTTGTCAGAAACCTCTTTATAAGGATTTTTCATAATATTCAATGGAATATAAATAAATAAATATTAGTTACCTCTATTTAACGAATTTTGTCAACTTATAACCTTTACATAACGTATCAAATCAATCATTCACGCTTAATTCCTAAATAATTAATGTCTTGAGAGGTTTAAGAGACGTTAAATTTTTCGTAAGACAATCATTTTTATTTGATGCCAAGTAATGTAAGCACTTCTGTTTGTCACTGTTGTTAGTTTGACAGTTACAATGACAAGAGATATAATAAACAATTAAGTATGTAAACGTACTGTTTTTTTTACCTTGTCATAAAGAATCGTAGAGTAACGTAACCTCTGTATAACAAACCTCATTATAACAAATTACTTGATATAACGAAGATTTTCCAATTCCCCACAGTTATGTTATATCGAGCTTGCACTGTATTATTATATTTTATATCGTACGGAAATAACTAATTCTTATTTTTAAATGTTATCTTAAGTAATGATATAAGACACTAAGATCTCCTGTGATGTTACATTGATTCACTTACTTTTAACATCATGACAAAACTGCTGGTTGCGAATTGAGAAACGTCGTTTGATGTTAGAATAACTTACAAGGCGACGGTGTCATGGAACACTACAAAGATTCCACCATTCCGCTTTGTCGCAGCGAGGTGTAAAAAACTCCTATTTTGGGTCTGACATTTTATAAAATATATTTTTGTTAATTATTTATAAATAGAGTAGTTTGTGTAAAGATGACAATATTATTTCACCTAAAGTTGTTTCTAAAATGAAAATATATCAAATGAAACCGTCGTCGGCCGATTTTGAACCGGAACAAAAAATATATATATTCATTAACAATTACTATAGTAAAATACTAAAGATATTGATTTAAATTAAAAAACACAGTTCCTTACAAATATTTTAATTCCTTGTAATAATATAACCCTGGAATTCAAGAATGGTTATTTTAACCTTGTTAAACGCTTTCACGTGACCTTGTATCGCTTATGGGGCAATTAACGAGCATCGTCCATTGCACCCGCTGGGTACTGTAGGGGAATTACCCAAAGGTTGAAAACCGTAATTCCCTTACAAATTCTGACATAATGGACACCATTTTTACAATGATTACATTCAAGTCTAAAAGCCAATATGCACCGTATTCATCAAATGAATGAAGTATTTTTATTAAATTGTAATCGTTAATACGTTTATTTGCACTATATTAACCCAGCGGGCGTCTGTTTTGTTTGTTTTGAATAAATCGATCAACCGCCGGCACTCAAAGCCACACACACACTATACAAATATCTCTTGCAATGACGAACTTGCAGAATATTTGTCGAAGATAATGTTGTAATTCGGATGTGATGAGCGACAATATGGAGAGTAAATAGACTAAATACATGTTGAGACTAAAGCTATGAGCAAACATAACAGACACGTGTTATGTTAACAAGACCTCGACTGTCACTCGACTGCCAGTGGAGGCTGAAGTTTCGACTATAGGGAAATAACAATTCATACAAAACGAGCCAAAGATTTCATAACGTGTGATCACGAATACCTTTTAATAGTCCTGCCTGTCATAAGGGAAGTATTTGTTATCGGTTATAATTAGAAGCCGATGGCCGGTTTGTACGCAATCATAAGGTATCATATGACTACACAACGGTGACCAACCGTACCGGACGATGGCGACAGGATCAGTCAGACGCCGCGCTGCGAAACACTAACTATTATATTTCAGCCATAGGAACACACTGCAATAATCAAACGTAAACCGTGAATATTGAAACGTTATATAAAACATAGAATGAGGTCCGTTGGTCCTTGCTTTAAATTTTCTTCAGAGTCACGAGTCACGAGAATGTAAACTCTACTCCGCACTGCTACTGAGAATTTCTTTTTTTTGTCGTCGAATTTGTCGAGCGAAATAAATTATACTCTCCAATCAAACACACGTGCACCAATGTTCTCCACATTAGTCCACGTTTGTGGTTCCTTAAAGAGTCCAGAATTATAACTACAAGATTACTCAACTCGTCTCAGATTTTGTTTTTCTCCTTAAAGCAAAATACAAAGTTTAAGAATTTCTAACTCTTGAAATGTTTACACAAAATGCGTGTACTCGGCCGCTAGTACAACGAGATAAACCGAGCAGGATAAGTGACTAGAACACATAGATTACAAATGAAAGTCCTGTATTCAATTTTCCTGTATTCATACTAAATTAGTTGTGTGAAGGAAATTACAAATGACCGAACACGTTTCTAAAAAAAACCATATATGTATTGTACTGGATAATGTCTAACTCCTAATAAACCAGCATGTAGCTTAAGCTCCAATTTTTAAAACTAGCAGTCAAAGTATCTTAGAATTTAATTTACCAAAACTTACTTAAAAACACCAGCAGAATCTGATTGACCGCTCCTCGTACATTGGCCAGCTGGGCCCAGTGGTTCTTAACTGTCATGACACCTTCTCACAAATAAGTCTCACCGTATTCAGCAAACCTTATTAATATAAGTAATAATTATCACTTAACTGAGTACTGAACAATTTCTACGAGATAAATCAAAGTAGGCACGATATATTATTTAATGTTATGGTCGTGGTGAGCGCGCGCCCTACCAGCAGTCACTGCGTCCCTTCGGCGCACGCCGTGGTATAAGCCTCGTGCCCGCCCATTGAGAGGACGGAATCGTTACACTATTACATCCCGCGTTTGTCGCAGCTCCTCGTGCTAGACATTGCCTTATTTATGATATTAAATCACCTTTTCCATAAAGTTACATGTGAAGCTGAGAGAATACAAACAAAATATGTTTATTTATAGGCAAAATACCTATTTATAAAATATTTTTAAAACATATTGTTAATGTGTATGGTAATTATCGACATCTAAGAATAGACATGCCGCTTACATTATTGTTTCCCATTTTTTTGTTTGTTTGTTACAAAAGTATGTAGAAAATTAGCATTTACATTTGAAAATGAAGTGATTATATGAAGCACGTTCAAAAATCGACACACATTCACAGCCCGTGACCGACACACTCACGTGAACCATTATGATTAAACATATTTAAAAAAGTTTGTCTTGTTTACAATAAGTCTCTACACGTCCAGTACAACTTTTAGCAGCCAAATTAAATTAATAGTGGAGAGTCTCGGCCAAACAATACTTTTTAAATTAAACCAAATTTACTATGACTACGACTAATTTCTGCCAATTTTCTAAATCTGCCAATTAATTATACTAATATTATAAATGAGAAAGTAAATGTTTCTATATATTACCCTTTCACGGCTAAACCACTAACCGAAACCACAAAATTTGGTATAAAGCAAGCAACACATACCGTTCTGTCCTAACAAGAGGACGAAAACGCGGGCGAATACTAGTTATTTTATCAATCAATTAAACAAAACGTTGAGAACAATAAGTTATCCCGTAAACACAAGACTTCACCTCTGTGTATTTTCATCTCTCAAGTTATAATAATAAGTCGTTATAACAAAATAAATTCGTACTCACATAACGCTAGTCACAAAAAGTGACCGCGTGAAATAATTCAAATATAAAATAATTAAGTACTTGGAATTATCCACAACCGATTTTAGTAGTTTTCCATGTAACTGTGGTTAAGTTTTTATCTATTGTTGTTAAGAAGTCGAAGAGTCTGCTGATTTTCAGTGCACGGGTCTGCACTGTGGCCACAGGCTTGCTCTCGCTGTTATTATTTAATTGTAGTATATGTTTAGTTAGTGAAGCTACTTCTTTCAATGTTTTATTACAAAACAACAACACAACGCAGATTCATTTGTCGATAAAAACTGGTCTGACTGTACGCAAACGAACACGGCGTAGGCCTCTTGTGTGCGGCACACTGTAAATATTACGTAATATTCACATCTGATTGGATAGACTAATGTTTTTTAGAAAGACAGAGGAGCAAAGGCCCAAAATATGTAGTACGTAAGTGGCCACCTTCGCCCACAGACACTGTCACTAACAATGGGAACTTTGTATCACCCTTCACCTTCACCCTTTAAACCGGTGATTGCAGAGAAGGTCCACGTCCAGCAGTGGGACAGTTCCTGTATAACTTATTCAAACTAAATAAAAAATGTATAATATAAAAACTTTTCCCTTAGAATACTGTGCAAGTGTATCGGACACGACAGGAATACCAAAAACTTGGACATCCCAACGCGCATGCGCAAACCTCGGCAACACAGCCTTTATACACGTTAAATTAATTAAAATTCAAAAGTAATCGACTTTATCGTTTATCGCTATACCCGTTAGTTAAATTGCTGGTACGATCCGTAAATAATAAATGCAATAATAATATGCATTTATTCCACAAGTCGCATCTTTGTTTGCGAAACGCGGAAGGCGAGTAATTCAAACATATCGACAACTTTATAAACAAACAATAATATCAGTTCTCTTCCATTTTGGGAACAATAAACGTTGATCTTAAAATAATATTATTTTAAATCGATTCATCCACATTAAATACAATTATTCAAGAAGCATTCGTCCAATCAATTCAGTTCAATCATTTCCTTCAGCAACAGTACGTGACGATGTCCACTTTATGTCTCTTCTTCTTCAATGGATTTTGGAGCTCTAAAATATTGTGTTTACTTTTACCGCCGAGCACGTGATGAATAATTATAAGGGCAAGGCCCATTATACAGTAACGGTTCACAACGAATGCAAAACAAAATAAAAAATTTGTTTGTCAAAATAGTTAAACTTTTATTCTTATATCCCAATCTAAGCTAAAATTGCAAACACAAATGTAACTTCGTCTATCTGTTAAGCTTTCGCAGCTAAGCTATTCCGATTTTGATGAAATTTGATATGAAGTAAGCTTGAACTCCAAGAAAGGACATCATCATATACAGCCCACATTTATCCACTGCTGAACATAGGCCTCCTCACAGGCGCGCCAATTCTCCCGGTCCTGTGCTAGTCGCATCCATTAAGCACCCGCCATTTTCCTAAAATCGTCTGACCATCGGGCGGGTGGTCTGCCCACTGGCCTTTTTGCTTCTCCAGGCCACCACTCCGAAAAGAAAGGACATAGGCTACTTTTTCATACCCCTCTCCTAATACACGGGCGAAAGCGCAGGCGAAAAATAGACATAACATAACATTTTAACACAATCTAATAGTGCCTAGCAACCTAGCAAATTAAACTGCTAACTAACTAAACTAACTGTATAATAATTATGACCTCTTAAGAATTTTGGGTATCGTATTTTAATTATGCACGTAATTTAATGGCACTGTCTCAGAATCCATCACACAAGTGCTAACATCAATATTACTTGCAACTCTATCATCAGATGTAACCTGCAGAAGAAGTCACGTCGGGTCGCTAGTTCAATACAAGAAAATACAGGTACCGGAATAGCGCTTGAAATATGAACCGAGTACGAGACTACTTTTACAGACTGTGTCATACGAGTACATACAACTATGTCTCCACTCTCGTCAAACGCTACTTATACTAAGAGTTTCGAATTAATTGTACAACACGTGTATAATGTCAGTATTTTTTTTTCGATCATTTAGCATTTCTATATCGAACAATCCATTTATTGTTTGTTTTTCGGGGATTGGGGATTCAAATAATGTGCGATACATATTTTGCAAAATGTTTTCAAGTCTATGTATCACAGCTTAGGCTGTATATCGTTTAGCAGTCGGTCAGGTCAGGGTTATATCGATAAAATAGACATAAGTGAATAAAGTAAGGAGTGAATTATATTCGCGACACGTCAAACATACTTCACAGTAAGTATTTTCCTCGTGCACGGCATTTCCCGCGATGAGGAAGGTAAATCTGAGACAACTCGTCTGATCGCACTAACAAAGTCGTACTTACATTTAAATAAATATTATTATAACTAGCATTTCGAAATTTCTGAGATTTTTTACATACAATGACAAAAAAACATATATACAAAACCTTAGTAAGGAGGTACCTTGAATATTGTAGTATTATCTGGAACCCCATTAGGTAATTTACAAGAAAAACAGTGAACGAATCCAGAAGAGATTTCTTTGGCATCTTTGCTACAGTGAAAAATTTACTAAGCAACTACAAAGCTACTATGACTGTTTAAAGTACTACAAGAAGAAGAAGTTTATTGGATGTGTCTTTTCTTCATGGTGTGGTTAACGCTAAAATCGATTGCTCACAATTAATTTCTACATTAAAATAAACGTCCCATTAAAGTCACTCATGTTGATAAGTACATTCCTTTTTAAACTTACTCGTTCAAGTCTAACTTAGGTTTATTTTATTTTTATTTTTTAGGGAATTGGAAGGCGGACGAGCATATGGGCCACCTGATAGTAAGTAGTCACCAACACCCATAGACATTGGCATTGTAAGAAATGTTAACCATCGCCTACATCGTCAATGTGCCACCAACTATTATTATATTGTGTTTAATTTTTTTTTTTCAATTCTTTCGTTATTATTTAAGATGCTTAGTTTCATTTTTGCATGTCGTGGTTACATTTAAGTATGGCAACTTTTACCCTTAGACCTATTAGTTTGTAATTATTACTGTATGTCAGTTCTGTTCTGTTCTGTTCTTGTGGAGTTTAGTTTTCGAAATTCGATGAGAGACGATTACGTTTTTGCGAAGTTAGCATCTCATATTTTCAAAACTGTTACTTCTATTTTCTATATTTATGGATATATTTACGAAATTATAAATATAATAATTTTAAATATTTAAATAATTTATTTACTTTTCTATTTTTAAGCGTAACGTAATATGTATGCGAATGTTATAATCAAAGTACTGTGTCATTACATCAATATAATAAGTAAGTTGTAAAATTAGACGCCATTGCAATTTACAATAAAGAAGCAACTGAGTTAGTAGTAAAACCGTCAAAATGATCTATAGACACGCCTCTAGTCTAATCTTACTGTAGGCCCACGTGTTTTCTTCTCATCATTATTCAAATATCTTTCAAAAACAGTGCCATATATTGCAATTTGGACGCTGTGCAATCAATGCGATCAATATATTATGACTACTGTTTAGACTTTGAATCGTTTGAACCAGTTAAGCATTTTTAGGGTAAATGGTGAATGAATAAAACTTCGCTTTAATCGTATTCTCCTTTTTTGAAGACAGTTAAACCAAGGTAATGCCAACTATTATTCAATTGCTTTAGAATTTTTTTAGATAAATGAAACATATGAATATGTTGAAGATATTTGAACAAGCCAAACGAACGATATGAAAACAATTTTCGTACTTAGTATTAGTTTAGGAACGTCAAAGTTTTTTACCGTGTATTCACCTAAACGCATACGAATAAATATAAACTCATTTTTTTTATAATTTTAATATGTAAGTAATTTCTTAAGCACCCGCTATTTTATTAATATGTTTACCAATTCAAGAAATTAAGTAATTTCAAGTCGAATTCCAGACTGACGAAGCTTATTCCAAATTTCCCATAAAGGCATTAGGTATCTGTCTGTATCTATGTATCTATAAATAGTATAAAACAAAGTTGCATAACTTCTCACCCCTAACTCCTTTTAAACTACGCGTCGGGTTTTGGTACGGTTTTAACTAATAGATATAGCATGAAACGGAACGGGTTACATATACAATTGGTACCTAAATATTGTGTACCAAGTGGCTGTTTTGTCAAAACACCGACGTAGTTCGCTAGGAGACTAACGCTTAGGAGATTCGGTTTACATCGAAGCAATGTACCAGTAAATTGTAAGTCTTAAATAGATCTACAGAACAGTCCGCGATAGTATAATACGTTTATTTCTACGGTACGCTCACAACTATTTATATCTATTACAGATTTGTAAAAAAATATGTGTTTCCTATAATTTGTGAAATAATTTTCTCGAATTATTATTAATCCTTATTCAGATAAGTTACCTTGGGAATTTAATATATGTTGAAATTTCTAAATTACGTGTAACCGGCGGTCAGCCGGCACACTGCCGCCGTAGCCATTCGCACCACGGCAACAGCGTTTCTTCTTTAAGTTATTTCATATATTATTATGATTTTTCAAGAATAAGACTTGAACCATTTCTTTTAATTTTAATGAAATGTTTAAATTAATTGTTCTATATTTAAGTAATTTGAATAATAAATTGTATTTTTTTTCTATTTATTACGTTGTTAACTCTTTTAATTTAGATTTCTTCTTATGGAGCATCACGGTACATGCGCATGCGATCCCGTGGCGCTCTTCGTTAAGACGGAAAGGGTACCGCTAGTTTTTTAGTGGGTAGGTATTCCGATGTTCAGGGTGCACTCGGCGCTTTGGACACCGGCGAGTCCCACATACCGGGGAGACGCGTAATTCGCTTTTTCAGCGTAAAAAATGTTTATACAAAACATTTTTTGTATAAACATTTTTTACGGTGATGGTTTGTAATGAATAAAATCAAAAATTGCTGAACCAAATTGAAAAATTCTTTCACTTACAGAAAGCTACATTATCAGCGAGTAACATAGGCTTTTATTTTCAAGAAAATTAGAGCTTCCTACGAAAATTGCAATAATGTTACTCAAGATGACATTTTTTTCTCTATTCTTCTATCTATATTCGTATTATTAGTTTTAGGACGGACAAATGCTATAATATAGTATGTTCATATGTTGCATATTCATTTCAGATATACCTAGCTTAATATAAAATAGTCGATTTAGGCTGTTATATAGCGAACGTGATAACTACTAAAGGTATACAAAAATACTTCGTAGGTATATGACCTTCGTAAAACTCTAAAATGTCTACAAAACAGTCAATGATATTATTTTGTTAACCATATTTTTAAAGGAAACGAAAAATGAATAACACATTTAGTTTAATTTAATTGTCACTTAGTATAATGTTATTTGATACTTTGGGATATCATATATGAAATAAGGATTAAAATGCTTAATTTTAAATTAATATTTATTTATTTATTTTATTAAGGATCATCAGCAGTCACTACACTTACATATGTAATAATAAAAACACATTCAAACTTTACATAAAGTGTGCGACTATTCAAAACGGCCACAATATGCGTTTTAAGGTACAATATACATTTTTTTTGTATTACTTATAACATATTATAAGATTTTGCTAACTACATTTTTATGAAAATAGATTTAAGAAAATAATAATAATAACATTGAAAATAAAGCCATAAATATTATAATTACCGAGTGCACTAATTTCATTTATGTTAATAAATATTTTATATCTTTTTAAATTTTGATAAGGATGTATACTTTAAGATGTAATAAGTGGAATAAGGATTAATGTGTTTATTAATTTTAAATAAATATTGATAAACATTGCTAATAGTAAAACTGCAATTCGCACCATTAATTTTACAAATATTACGAGATATTTAAATTAGTGTATGGAAAATACGTAGCGATATGTATATATTTTATTTTATGCTCATAACACTGTACTGTATAAGCGAATATATCGATAAGCGAATGTACGATTATTTATTTTACCCGTACGAAGTCGCGATAAGTAGCTAGTATTAGAAAAAAAATATTTCTGAAGGCGTTAATTCGAAAATCTTTCTCGATCCTCATTATAAAATCATCGTGACTTTCAAATAACAATTTAATTTTACTTAACAACCAAAAATACAATCAGTTTATTTACTAGGTCGTGTGTTTTAGAGTTTTTGCTAATTAGTTACCCTTTAAATATCTTTAACTGAAGAATGATGAAAAATGAACTAAGCTGTCAACTGTGTTTAATACAAGTATTGGCAAATTAAATTCCATGTATTAGATGGCTGTAAGACATGTCATGGCAGTCGTATCAACTATCAATATTGGGTATAATTTATAATATATTTTTTAATTTTATTTATTATTTTCATCAAAAATATTACTTATACCCCATCTTATTGCTTCTACTGGTGACAGGAGGACTGGTTCATTTTTCACCCAGAGAATCGGAATTGCGATTCATTAAGTCTAAATGTCCGTAGCAGTGATGCCAAGTGCCAACTATATTTTTAAGGGATTGCACCTAGGATAAATAGTATTTTGCTGATAAGTTTAGGAAAACAAATTACGCATTAAAATTTATAAAAAGTTGCTACCTTTTGTGTATTTTTTGCGTATGCTACATACCATAGACATACAATTATATTCTTAAAATGAGTAAAAACAAACATTCATAAACGATGACAAAAGGTATTGTCGAATTTTTAGTTGGTACATTGACTTCTTATATCGACAAAATGAAGTTAATGTTATTGTATTTTTATGAAAATTGAAAGATTTCAATATATCTTTTTTCTTTCGTATGATTGGCAACACTGGTCACACGCTGGTCATCACTCAGGCCAGAACTGACAGTTGACACTGACAATCTAGTTCCTTATGTGCTGTCAAATGTCGTACTTTTTATTACTGCACTAATTCTTGGAAACAATTTGATAATTAAAGAAAACCCTTAACCGTTATCAAACCCTATCTGATATTATAAGCATGTCGACGTGAATTGTTTTATGTACAATTAAACAAAATGTTTTCACGCTACGTAGTATCGCAAGTTAAGCATAATTCTTACTTTCTCGTGGGGTTAGGGATAGGCCTATGGCTAGCATTAGCGACGATACCTTTAGATGAAGAGGTGACAGCCTGCGAGCCAACAGCGACGGTAGGTGCGCCAGATGAGTTTGAGCCACACCGCGAGGAACGTCCGCTGGGCCCCGCGGGCCAGGCAGGGCGCAGCGTGCAACGACCGCGGTATTATAGCACTGAGCTGGGTATGCGAGGGGGATTGCTTGCAGGTTTGTAGAAGTTAATAAAATATACCTTAAATTACTGTTTCTAGAAAAAAAATAAAATAGTTTAGTTATATTTGTCACTGATACCTATTATATCTGTATCTTGCAAATAGTGTTTAGTGTAAATTTTGTAGAGTTAGCTTATTTTATTCAATATATTATTAATCATTCTACATATTCCAGGCGTCCTTAGTTCAGAAGATGTTCTAGAAACTCGTGCAGCGGCTCTTAACCAAACCGCAGCACGCCTTCAACCGGCTCTTCGATTTTTTATCACAGCAAGTGCTTTGCAAGCTGCCCCAGGTCGAGCAAATGTTGTTGGCTTCACTGATACAAGAGAAATGCTCAAACCATTTCATGCACTCAAATATCTCGCTGATAATTATTTAGAAGAATATGATTTCTTCTTTCTGGTATCTGATACATCATTTGTAAATTCTCGCAGACTGACTGAGCTTGTATCAAAATTAAGTGTCAGTCAAGATATCTATATGGGTACAATTGCCAATGACGACACACATTACTGTACTCTAGGTGAGTAAATTGTAAACTTAAAATTTGACAGAATTTAAAAGACTGTACACCTTACCCTTACCACTCTATAAGTTGAAATTTCCAAATATCCTATCTTAACAGATGCTTCCATTATGAAATAAACCTATGTTCCAAGTTTCAGTTTCACAAAGTCAGTAGTTTTGGTTCTGTTGATAGTCAAAATAAAATTTTGTAATTTATAGATTTTGTATTTGTAAACAATAGAATTATCGCATTCTTCTAAACTAAACAAAAAACAAAATTTTTCTTCTTTCTCTTCAATCATTTTATTTGAATCGGAGACTGTCAAAGCCTGTACTATCGTTTCAAAATACACACCATAGACCAGTGAAGAACCAGCAAAACCAACTTAGCCAGGAAATTATTTTTTTAATAGTGTATAAATAATAAGCTCTTAGTACAAATAGTTACAATAAACAAACAACTTCAGTAGAATAGCAAACTATGTTTAGAGGGCGGCATCCTGCTGTCTAACTCGGTGCTGCGCGCCGTGCACGGCGAGCTGGACTGGTGCGTGCGCAATTCGTACTCGCCGCACCACCACGAGAATCTCGGGCGCTGCGTGCTGCACGCCGCGCACCTGCCCTGTGCCTCTGCCGCGCAGGTAGGTGCTGCCACCCTGACTCTCATGTGCCATCTCCGATATACTTTAATATGTGCCTTCGACAGGGCGAGAGCTACGTGTCCATGCCGATAGAGGGTATCGCAGAACCCGACGGGGGCGTGAAGAAAGCGTTGGTGGACGAGCTTGCCGACGCCGTAGTGGCGCACCCTGCACTGGAGCCCGAACACTTCTACCAGCTGCATGCTTTCGTATCGCGAGTAAGAAAACAACTGAGTCGATACTAGTCGTCACTATGGTTACTTAATCGGCCAGCATCTCACTTACGAGTAATATTTATTGAAACCTCACATAATTCGTCCGCAGGTGTACCTCGAGCGCGCGCAGGCGGAGGCGGCCCGCGAGCGCGCGCGCGCCGCCCTCAGCGCGCGGCGCCACCCGCGCGGCTTCCGCAACGCGACGTGGCCGCCCGCGCTGCGCGACGACGCGGGGCTCGCGCCCGCCGCGCCGCCCTCCAGGTCGCTCGCGACAGACACTACTTTTTGTTCCATTCGTTTGCATTTAGACCGCAGTCTGTTTGTAACTCGACACGCGAGACCTTCTCCTATCATCATGTTTCTCTACTCGTAGCTATTCCTCATTTAATTTAATTTCATCTCTTTTAGGTTCGATCACCTGCGCTGGACTCGCTTCAACCTGACGCACGCGTACATGCCGGACGACCACCGCGCGCTGGCGCCGCTCTCGTCAGCGTACAAGGAGGCCGTCGACGTGGGTTCCGCTCCGATCGGACGCGTTCTTTCACACACCTCGTGGCAATACACACCCTATCGTCTCCGCGCAGATGATCGTGGAGGAGGTGCGTGCGTGGGCGGCGCGGCGCTGGGGCGTGGTCGACGGGGCCGACGCCGTGGCGCTGGAGGAGGGCGCCTGGTGCTGGGAGCCGCCGCGCGCTCTGCGGTACCGCATGCTGCTGCGCGTGCCGCGCGCAGAGGTGCGTGCGCGACCTCCTCCCCGTGCGAACGGTCGGCGCCCGCTGACGTGTCGCGTCGCTGTGCAGGGCTCGAGCGCGCTGGTGCAGGTGGAGGCGGCGCGAGCGCTGGGGGCGGCGCGCCTGGCGCCCGCGCGGTACGTGACGGAGAGCGCGCGCGTGCTGCTGCTGCTGCCGCTGCCGGTGCCGCACGCGGCCGCGCTGCCCGCCTTCCTGCACCGCTACGAGAGCGTTTGTCTGCAGCGCGACGCCAACACCGCCCTTACCGTCGTGAGTACACCGAGCTCTCGACTGTCGACTCGTCTCGCCGGAGTTTCGCAAATATCACAGCTGCACTGGTCACATCGCAGGTAGTCGTCCCGACGAGCGAGAGTCCGTCTGCGGAGGAGGACGCGGCGCTGGCGGCGGCGCGTGAGGCTCTCCGAGCGCTGGGAGAGAAGCACCGCGGTGCTCAGCTGGAGGTGCTACTGGCTGCGCGCGGTCCCGTGGAAGCCGATGCGAGCGAGGTGGAGCTGCAGCAGTACGCGGCGCGCGTGGCTCTCACGACGGCGATACCGCGCCTCTCGCGCGACGCTCTGTTTCTGCTGTCGCTGCCGCACATGGAGTTCACCGAGGATTTCCTCAATAGGGTACGACCGCTGGCGGGGCCCTCCAATATTGCTTCATGTCGTCGAGGAATATTTGAATTGCTACCACTAATAATATTTATGCAAGTGTTATAAAAGTTTTACTTCGAGCGAACTTTAAGTACCATTTTTGGTTTCGAAAATGTCCACCAGGTCACAGGAGATATCACGATACTGCAGTTTGATAAACGTTGAGAAAATGTTAAAAGATTTAATTTCGAATATCCTATGATTATGATATTATATCCATTTGTCGAGTCGTGTAACACGAGCGTCGGGTGCGGCAGGTGCGCATGAACACGATCGCGGGCGAGCAGTGGTTCCTGCCGCTGCCGTTCGCGCGCTTCTCGCAGTTCGCGCACCCGCAGGTCGCGGACGCGCGCGGCGCGCGGGCGGCGCTCGACGCGGGCCGCTTCGCGCCGCGCGCCGCGCCGCTCGTGCTCGCCGCCACGCGCCGCGACTACGACGACGGTTAGCGCCCGACTTACTTGAATTTTATTGTTATTTAGCAATCGATTAGAGCGTAGTGACACTATGTTCTATGTTTAACTTTTGAATTCGCAATGTTGGACATATATTATAATTATAAACATCATAAATGCGAAAGTATCTGTCCGTTACGTTTTCACGATTGAATAGATTTTGATTAAATTCGGTATGCGTTTCATAATACATACATACATAGGTCGAACTTGTCCACGAAAATAAAAAAAAAAACCACAAAGATTTAATTTAATTATTCAGTAACTGCACCTAGGATGGATTCAATTAATAATTCTATTCCTATTTATTACAACCAATTTTTGCGGACGAAAGAACCACATAGAAGGAACTCCCATCTATAGTCGATTAACCGAATCGACTAGCCGGACGTCCGTCGTCGGCGCGACTCGGAATCGAGTCGCGAGGTACACGAAAGAAATACGGGCCGGCAGGGAGAGTGGAATACGAGTTCTGATAGGGATTAACATCGCGTGCCTGGGCCCGCAGCGCTGGCGGCGTGGGCGGCGCGCGGCGGGCCGGCGGCGCCGGGCGCGGCCGCCGTGCTGAGCGCGGCGCCGCTGCGCGCCGTGCGCGCGCCCGAGCCCGCGCTGCTGCTGGCGCCGCGCGCCGCGCCCTGCGCCCCGCGCGACGGAGCCGCCGCCGCCGCCGGCCCCCCGCGCGACGGAGCCGCCGCCGCCGCCGCCGCCGCCGCCCCCGCGCTCGCCTGCCTGCGCCGCTCGCGCGCGCGCGCGTTCGCCGACCTGCAGCTGGGCGCGCGACACTCGCTCGCCAAGCTGCTGCTGCAGACGCAGGCCGAGCTCGCTTGACCTCTCGCGATTACGTGATATGTGATCGCAAAAATAAAAATGTTTTGTACTTTTCGGCAGATTTTTATTTCATTCCGTTTCGAAGTTGATCATTTTTGTAATCTCAGAATCTCGTGTCGATCGGACTTCGCTCGTGACCTGTTATAATGACATATTTTTTTTGGAGAACTTAAATCTTATATCGGTAAATGTTAAAAATTGACCAAATAATGTTTCAAAAACTTTATCTCTACAATAAATAAAGTAATTTTATTTAACTTCTGTTTCATCTTTACACAAAAAAGTACCTAAACTGACACATGTGGAGCAAAAAATACTAAAAGCAGTCTGATTAGAATAATTAAAAACGGAGCAACGGTGGTGTGAAACACGAGTTGATGATTATTATAAAAATTTATAATTAAAATAACCTACGCACACAAGAGTAATAAATTACGAAGTGTCAATAAGTTACGAACGCAGCGACAAGTATTTTTGGTATAGTACTCTTGTCGTATATAATCGCAAGTACAGGTATAATAAGAAAACACGCAGCAAATCTTAATCACGTTTATTAAATGAAACGTAAACAATAGTACAGGAAGCAACTCAACGCGCGGCCGCCGTCGCCGCGACGCCCCATTATATCTCAATCTCTTTAAACTCTAACAACGAATCATTGTAACAAATATTTCACTAACGGACTTGTAACAAATAGACGACACGTCACGAGGTTTCGTTGAACCGTCGACTTCAACTTTAGGGGAGGTCGCAGCGACCTGGCGACCTGACGCTATTAAAATTAGAGTCTTTTATTAACTAAGGAGCGACCGCTCAGGAGCGGTCACGATGCACTTAACAAACTTACCTTTCGAAGCTCAACTACAGCCGACGGACCAATGGCCGATTAATCACTGAGTATCGGTGTCGTGTGCGACCAGCGCTCCGTCGAGTGTATGTTTGTAAAATACATCATATAATGTAAACATGCAATAGGCATAAGCACAGTGCAACAATCACTGACGCTCTGGAATAGTTTCGTAGTAATAAAATGCAAATATTGTTCAGTACGAATACTTATTTTAAAAAACGAACATTTGTTCCTAATAAAAATATATAACATACCCATAATATAAAAGGGGACGGAGCGGTCGCCGCGTCCCGTGCCGACTGGAATGTTGCGTTAGTCCGACCGACGGCCGAGTACGTTCGGACACGCAGGCGGCGACCGACCCGCCCACTTTATCGTCAAAATGTACATCGAGGGTTCGAGAGGAGCGCTCGGACGACAGGCACGAATAATTTTGAGGTAGGTATAAACGACGCTCGGCTCGCACGTTCGTTATAGACATCTTATACACATTAAATATAATACTCAAGATTAAAATTACTCAATATCACGTCACGCGTCACGTGGCCGCCGACGACGCCGCTAGCCCTCCGGGGACAGCTCGCCGTTCTGCCGCGGACCGTCCTCGACCTGCCGACGGACGACGTCGTAAGTATTCTTGCAGCCAAAATCTTTATTCAATATAGAAGCATTACACTTACTTATTGTATATGTGTACACAAAAATCTACCACCGGTTTGGAAATAAGCACCTCAGACCTGAGAAGAGCCGGCGAAAGGAACTCAGCGGTTTTTTTTTTAAATCTCATCCTTTACAATAAGTAATATACCTGGAGGCGATCGTTTCATTCCTAAGGTGTGCAATCATTTAAAAAGTAATTGGTTGTGTAATATCCTTCAGCACCCAAGCGTTCCGTAACGATTCTTTTATTTTCGCAATTGAATATTTTTGAGTTTTCTGCCAGGGTCTATTTGCAAATTTATTAATATGGGGGTCCTATTGGAGCTTAGAATCTATGGTGATGTTAAGAAATTCTGTTGCTTGTACAGCATCTAAAGCTTCTCCATTTAAAAGTTTCCGTTTTTACAAATTTCACGTTGGGAGTAGTAAATTTAATACATTTTGTCTTTTTACTGTTTAACAGTAAATTATTAGCACTAAACCAAAGTACTTTTTCAGAGAGAGCATTGTTCACCTCGTCACCATATACTGAGAACGTCTTTTTTATTTTAAAAATTAAGGAAGAGTCATCAGCAAACAATACTATCTCATATTTATTATTTAGTAGATGTGGCAAGTCATTTATATACATGAGGAAGATAAATGGATCAAGAATAGATCCTCGAGGGACCCCCACACCAACCGGAGCCCCGGGAGATCTCTTTCCATTCATATCAACCCACGATCGAATCCGATCGCTCAAAGACGAAATCAGGAGGCCGAGTGCTGCGTGACGTAGCTACCCGATCAACGTCTCATATAGCACCGGAGGAGAGCGCTCCGGGCCGGCGCGGAACTCACCCGGCCGGCGTCGGCGGGCAGCGCGCGCGACGGCGGCGGCGGCGCGCACAGCGTGGTCCACTCGCCGTCGGGCTCGTACAGGCACTCGACGCAGGCGAGGAACTCCTTGCCCGAGAAGCCGCCGGCGGCGTACAGCACGTCGTGCAGCGCGGCCAGCGCGGGCGCGGCGCGCGCGCGGCGCAGCGCGGGGCCCGCGCGCCACGCCGCCGCGCCGCGCGCCAGCAGCGCCGTGCCGCGCAGCGACGCCGCGCCCGCCGAGCCGCCCGCCGCCACGGCCAGCCCGCGCCACACGGCCGCGCCCACCGAGCGCCGCGCCGTGCCCAGCGGCGGCCCTGCGCACGGGGGTGTTGTCACCGCGAGGGAATAGGGTCGTGCCGCGCACTTCACGAACGTATGTCCCGGGAAGTGAAACAAGACTGCCATCGTCGGAGTCCATAGGGTACTTGACGCGGTCGTTCCGAGGGCACTTGCAGCACCAATATTGGCGAGGTGCCGACACTACGAGATAGCGCGTGTCATGACACCGTAATGCCCGAGACGCGCTCGCTCGCTCGGTGTGAAACGTGTGCAGTAAATGTACACGTTTCACACCGATCTCCGAGCGCATTAGCGACATCAGAGGGACAAATCGTTACCTTCGATCCAGGCGGAGGAGCGACCGTCGAGGGGCAGCATCTCGGTGGAGGCGATACAGTTCCAGGCGTCACAGCCGCCGAACACCCACAGCGCGTCCTCCCACACGACGCCGGCGCACTGCGAGCGGCCCGTCACCAGCGCCGGCGCGTCGCTCCAGCGGTCCTCGTCCGGCGAGTAGCGGTGCACGGCGCGCAGGCTGCGGCCGCCGGCCCAGCCGCCCACCACGTACAGCGCCCCGCGCGCCTCGTCCGCCGCCGCCGCCGCGTGCGAGCGCGCCAGCGGCATGCGCGCGCGGGCCCGCCACGAGCCGCCGCCCGCCGCGTCCTCCTCGAACACATCGACCGAGTCCAGCTCGGTCTGCCCGTCCGACCCCCCGAACACGTACAGCGAGTTGCCGAGACGGGCGGCGGGGAAGCGCGCGCGAGCCCGCTTCATATCTGGTAGCGGCGACCACGAGTTGGTCTGCGGGTCGTAGGCCTCTGCGGCACGAAGCACGCGAGCGCGGTCGTAACCGCCGCAGACGACGAGTCGCTGGCCGAGCGCGGCCGCGCCAACCGCGCAGCGCCCCACCGTCATGTGTGCGCGAACCTCGCCCGCGCACTCGGGCTCCGGCGGCGCCTCGTCGGGCCGCGTGCCTCCCAGCCTGCCCCCGCGCGGGCCCTCCGCGTTTCCCACACGCCACGCCACTCGGGCTCCGGCCAGCCTTCCTCGAATCGCCACCACCGCACGCGTCACGCCCGCGCCGGCTCCGCCTCCACCGGCGCCGACGCCGGCCCGAGCCGCTATAACCGAGCTCTCGCCCAGGACCTGCACAAGTCGTAGATTTTAGTTTCCGCGTGTCACTTTTTCTTGCTCGAGTCGCCTGTCGTGCACGGCGGCGGCGATACCTCGTCGTCGGCGGCGCGGTCGGGCGGCTTGTCTCGGCGCCGCTGTCCGCGCTCCCGCTCGCGCGCCTCCCGGCGGTACTCCTGCAGCTCGGGGGCGTCACCGCGCGCCGCCGGCAGCTCGCCGCAGTCGCGCAGTGAACCTTTGGCGTCCACAAATAGAAGATGAGTCCGAGAGCACAACTCCTCCAACTGTAAGCAAAAACGACCTCTTTCTGTCCGACGTTTTCCTCCATACATAAATGTCTATTGAGTAGTCGTGACTCCCGACTTACGTCGACGTCTGCGGCGTGATGGTCCCGCAGCCACGCCAGCGCGGCGTCAGCGACGGCCGCGGGAGCCTCCTCGCCACCGTCCGCACTCGTCTCCCGTAACAACTCGATACGAATCAATGGCAGCGCCGCTAACGCACCACTCTCGCATATTTCGTCGAACTGAAAAACAAAAGTTTTCGTAATTCGTAAGATATCGATAATCATAGCTACACTCGAACGAACTGGACTCACGTTCTGCGCTATGAAGGTGTCGAGTTGTGCTCTGTGGTGCGGGGCGAGATCCGGCAGAGCACGCAATGCTAGACAATCGTGGGGTGCGAGGCGGCGCATAAGTCGCTCGGCGAGGTGCGCACGAGCCGGCTCCACGCGCAGTTTCGCCGCGGCGCGGTACAGCCGTCGAGCCGTCGCCGCGTCGCGCACGCGTAGGCGGCCCGTGTAGGCGTACTCCACGAGCTCGCGAAGCGCATCCGCTTCGACGCCGGACACGCGCAAGGTTTCGGGCGCGGCGGCGGGCGGGCCGGCGCCGAGCGCGGCGAGCAGTCGTGGAGAGATGGCGGCCAGCACGGCGCGGTGGGCGGCCACCTCCTCGCCGGCCGCCGCCAGCAGGACGTCGTAGTGCTGACGCGCCTTGCGCAGCGCGTTGAGAGCGGCGAGCGCGCGCGCCGGCGCCTCGGGGTCGTCCAGTGACAACTCCTGCTCGAGTGCGCTGATCTCCTCACCCTCGCTGTCGTCCGACCTCGACGCCGCTGATGTCGCCCCGCCTGACCACAAAGCGCGTTATTCACGATTCTCTATTTCTTTAAAAGTTATTATATTTTTATGATTTATTAGTTACCCCGCTCTGAGAATCGCACAGACGTCATTTGGGCCAAGAGCTATCTTGCTCCAAAGTTGAGTAGGTATATTTTATATCGAATACCAAATGAAAATAACAAACGGTCGTATTATAAGTAAATAGCAGGTAATTGCACAGCGAACTACAATATTATTATAAGAAGTGAATACACTATGTATTATTATATGAGTAAGTGTAACCGGTTGTGCATGAGACGCGGGACGCGAGCTCACTATTGCGAGCACTACAACTCCAGCGAGCTATCCACTAGCGACCCGTCACGCGTAACGACCACGACGCTGATAACCGAACCGAAATTTAAATGACTGTCGAGATGTACCGGCACGTTAAATAGACAAGCGTAAAACTGTTTTAAGAGGAGGCGCACTGTTCTTACATCACACGACCACAAAACGATAAACAACATGACAACCTTACTTTTGATTATTGTTATCTTACGATTAAGCAACGTTATCTGATATTCCATTGATATACTACGTGGGCTTATACTGTAGACAACGTGAAATATATTAGAATCATAAATAGTGAGGAACATAAACAAACAGTTTCAGACGGTAATTGAATCGAATCGTGACTCGAGTCGTTTACGTAAAAAAACATTGTTTATCTTCGTAAACTGCTCGAAGCTACGCTTGACTCGTGTAAATTTAACTTCTATTATTCCCATCGAATTTCGTGTACATTTTTATAACCGAGTCCTTGCGATCGAGACTCGATCAATGTTTCGAGCAACACTTGTACGCGTGAGACGTACTACGCCGAAGAAATTCAAGACTAATCATCTGAATGTTGTCATCAATTGGCTCACCCGTTGTTGCCGCCCACGACTAGTTCGGTCGACCGCAAACCAACACGCGAAATTAGTCGTCAGACTAATAAACTGAATTAATCTTTTATACTTTGACTTATAAAACAGTATTACTCCAAGAACTTCCATACGAGATTAAGACTAGTTTGGAAACATACCTACATCCTACATCATCGAATACGTCGTTTCTCGAGATTTCAAACTACATATGTATGTAGTATAAAATATAGGTATTTAAATACCTATTGCATTTTGCAAATAATTATATATAAATTGCAATGTCCTGTCTGTCTGACTAATGCACAACTTAACCTGTTTACACATTATAAGAAGTATACTATACTGTATTAACATACATGACTTGAATTTTGGAGAAGACAAACAACAGTAACAGTAACATCCTGTTAATGTCCCACTGCTGGGCTAAGGCCTCCTCTCCCTTTTGAGGAGAAACAAACATTCAAATCAAACAAAGCATTTTTAAATTTTGCATTTTAAAATAATCTTAGATGGTCCAATCGACCCGTTCAGTATAATTCCTCCTAGCACGTTTAAGACAAAAAATAAGGTCCTACAAACGTTATAAGACTTATGGACATATACTTAAACGTAAAGGGGGCTACAATATTTTAATATCTTAAATATCTAACAACGCATGAAAGTCTCGCGCTTCTGTCTCTTAATATTAAATATCAACGAAAGAGTACTCGACACGAATGGATGGACGGAGATGCTGAAGCTGCAGCCGACGAACGTCAGTATCAGTAATGAAGTAAGTTGCGATAGAGCGGCTCGAGTTGCGGGCGTCACGTTACCGTGCTAATATTGTAATTGACTTTGCAAAAGCCTTGACTTGTTTATGCGACGTTGGTTTCCTGTTTGCGGATTTTAAATCGATTGAATTACTTTCGATTATATAACGCACAGCGTACCAAAACAATCACAACTAAAAATGAACCAATTATATTCAATGTAAGGAAATACATCGCGAGGTACCTCCACTGCCCGAAAGAGTAGGTAACATTCGACGGGAGCCGATGTCGACCGGATGTCGCCAACGCGCTAACAGAAGAGCCATTTCTTATAACAAGCAACAACAAAATTTTGTGTTGATATTTATTTCACTCAATTACAATTTATTAAATGAACCTTTATGTATATCATATCATAATTACACTTTTATATTTTAGTAAGTATAATTTACTACTCTTTCTGAATATAAATATACTTTATTCAAGTAGCCTCTTACAAAGAGTACAATATAATTTATAGTAGCAACCAATTCAACTATCAGTTACTCTACATTTTTTGAAATGTTTTGTTTATTTTATGTAATACACACTGACATACTCCATGGAAGGTCTGATAATTCAACAAGTACATAATAACATCTATTTTTATTAAATTTGTATATTCGAAGATGAACTACAAGTTTTATCATACATATTAAATTAACAAAGATTGCTTTTAAAACTTTATACTGCTAATCAATAGTTTTGATTATATTAAATGTTGTTTCAATGAATTTATAAGAAAATTTATTTTATAAGCTGTCTGTGTAATATCCCAGACATTCTAATTAATATGATAGTTTAATGCAAGTCTTTTCAACTGAATAATTTGCTTAAATATCTCTCAAAGTAATTATAACTTGTATGTGTGTAAAGGGACATAAAATAGTCGGTAAGTAATAAGAAGCATGTTACCAATATTTACCTATCTATTTATCTGAATTACCTCGTCAAAATCAATTGCAAAGATTACAAACCAATACTAGCAAATAAGTAACAAAATATCCTTTTTATCAATGACATTGATGCCTACAAATTTAACATATAATGAGGATTTGTGGAAACCGTACAACTTATCATAATATATGTACTTAGAGATCTCAGCAATAGTTAAGTACTAGTAATATTTTTTAAAGCCAAGCATATAATGTGACCAACACTCTGAAGACCAAGAATTTAATACAGTGTAACCTTAATATAAAGAGCCTCAACATAATAAATTTCTCGATTTAACAAAATTTTCAAAATCCCCTAGTACCTTTACATTATGAACACATTTATCAAATTTTTTTTTATAATGAATTTTTAATCATTACACTATATAGATAGAAAGTATTATTGACCCCTATTTAATAATAATTTTCAATCTATAAGTTTACATAATGTATCCTATCAATTATAGTTAATTCTACAATAGTAATTCATGTCTTAACAGGTTCAGACACAAGAAATTGTTCGCTTTAACAGGGTAAGCAGATGAGCATCTACATAATGCTGAGGTTAACAAACAACTTTTTTTACCTTGTTAAAACAAATCATATTCCAACCTAACCTCTATACAACAAACCTCATTGTAACAAATTATTTCGTATAATGAATATTTTTTAATTACCTTGAGTTTTGTTATATTGAGGTTGCACTGTAATTACTATAATGTAAACTTTTGCCTGCATTTCATTATAGGAAATATATGCGGCAACAAGGGAAGAATTAAATGCTTATACAAATAAGGTACTCGGAACAAAAAAAATAACCTTGTACTGAGATAGGGAAACACATTGATCTATGATAATAAATTTTGTTGTGATATCTCCCACTTCACTGGCTATCTATGACAGCAGATGCACAATGTGAATGTTTTTAGTAAGTTTAATTACTTTTCTCATTAAAACATTGAAACTCCTCTGTTCTGGAATAAGTTCACTGTATATATATGTTTAAATGACATGTCATGTTTTATGTTGTTATATTATTCCCCTACACTTAACAAGTCTAAAACAATAACAACATACTTTATAGGAACAAAAGGTAGAACAAATTCAAAAGCTTTCACATAACTAGGATGCATACAATAAGATAGATAGAAGATAGAATATGCAAAGATTTAAAGAATTTTAAATTTAACAAGAGAACTTGTGTTACATAGCATTCCACAAATGCTTCTTGATATATCACTTTGCATATTTATCTCATTGATAGAGACACAAATATGATATGTCAAAGTGTTTACCCTAGTAGTAAGTACCAACAGAAAATCTGAAAGAAACTTTACAAAATTAATAGCTATGTTTTTTTATAGCCTTTAATTATCAGCGTTTTAATTACTTGTGATTGATGACATGAATACTTTGAAATGTATAAATAACGATGTTATTAAATTATAGCACAGCCAACTTACCATCTCCATTTCTGTAGTCGTCCTGTGGCTTCATGTCGCCGGAAGCCGGCACAGCGCCGTAGCCCTGCGACCTGCGTCCTGCACACACCACACAACAGAGCAGTGAGCGCACTGCTCGGGTCTCGGTCCCGCGCACTGCCTACGGCCGCGGTGCCGCCCGGTGCATCGGCACTCGACAGTTGGCGGTCCGCACCCGAACATTCGCTAACAAGATTATACTAGAGCACGCGGCGGCGAAGGCCGCGGCGCAGTATCGAGTCGCCAAGTCACATGGCCTGTGCTCGCCCCATTCCGACGCCTACCGCCCGCGCCGCGGCCCACCCGCTGCTCCACATCACAATTTAATTAAACATATTACGCGTTATCTCAGGCGATCAGCCTTCAATCCGCTCAGGAAGCTACGCAGTGCAGACTACAGAACGACACCGCCGTTTAGTTGATCAACGCGACTTGTTTTGAAACTCTGACACTGACAATGACACATAAACGCTGCTCAATAAATAACATCTAACCACTCGCTCTTACGAGTTACGTTTAAAAAAGTAGAAGCAGGTACTATAGACATTGACAATAACAAACCTGTTTGTCGCTCGAGGTTGTTACTTCTAAACAGATATCTCTGGATTATTTTTTTCAATGTTATGTTTCACATTAATCATGCTTAATTATTTAATAATATTCATTGAAATTGCTAGAATGCATTAGCAGGATTTACATTGATGGAGCTAGTAAACACGACACAGATTTAAACTATATTAATTGAATCTATGAATAATGACAAACCAAAATAAATTAATTTAAAATGAGAGCGCTATATATAATAATATATATAAATTCCACTTGTATATTTTAGTAAAGTAACATAAAGTTTCAGAACAACACTGGTTATGGTTATTGTTTGGGGCTACCCGGTAGTATTCGTACTGTGAGACTTCAAAAATAAAATCACCGAGTATGTACTGCTGGTTAGGTAGTGTAATTGTTCTTTTTATGAATTTACAAAAACTTATATTGTACTTTAGAAAAAATATTCCTATAGCGCGATGTAAAATACATCTAACGCCATCTATTGACGTGAAGGTAAACTAAACAATACTAGGCATAATGTAATCTGATCTTGAACATACCGCCCACCAAGGACGGTACTGAAGGAACGTCCTTTTCGAACTTAATTAAAAGTTTTACATATTTAATAAGAAACCAGATAACTAAATATTTTGTGGAATACAATGAACCACTGGCTTGAACTAAACTTAACAGAACAATAATAACTTAAAAATGCTAAGTACCTTAAATTAAATAACAATAATAACATAAAATAAATCTATACTTATGCTAGGTACACTTAACATTTAACAATAGTAAATATTATTTGGTCTATCTATCTAATACAACTATTTGTCCTAAGAATAATAAAAAAAACATAACAATAATAATACAAATATTGAACTAAAACATGGATATAAATATAATGTGATCTAATTACCCAAACAAAAATTATTCGTAGAGAAGAATTCGTATAGTCCAGAAGGAGTCGTTATGGCCGTCTTCTCGATGTCTTGTTCTGCAATTGCTATATTATGATAAGCTCGTTGGAGGTCGAGACGGGAGAACACGAATTTTCCTGCTAGCACGTAAGTGCAGTCTTGTATGCGGGGTATGGGATATCTATCAGACTTTGTTATGTTGTTTAGACGGCGAAAGTCACCACATGGTCGTAACTCGCCGTTTTTCTTTAAAACTACATGCAACGGACTAGACCAGCAGCTCTTAGAGGGCCTGCAAGGTCCCATATCCATCATACGCTGAAATTCGAACTTTACTTTGACATATTTATCCGATGGTCGCGGACGTTCAAAGACAGGAGATCCTGTCGTCTCAATATAATGGACAACGGAATGGCATGGAGTCTCTTTGAAACACATTGGTTTCGTTATATTAGGAAACTCTGCTAATAAGTCACTACATTCATTAGAATAGTCAATAGTTCTCACTGATTGCTGAGTATTTAATGTCACTGAAGCAATCACACACAAATTAGTAACTTTGTCTATTAATTTCCTTTTGTCAATATCCACTAATAACTTATGATAACCTAAAAAATCTGCACCTAATATCGGTTGCTTTACGTCGGCCATCACAAAAGTCCATCGGTAAGACCTGCGCAAATTAAAATCTAAATCTAGAGTCTTACTATCATACGTTTTTATTTCACTACCGTTTGCGGCATATAGTTTATAATTATCACATTTATTATCACTAAATAGTTTCTTAATATAAGGTAACACGGAAATGTTCGCACCAGTGTCCACTAAAAATCTGAGTCCACTCTTACTATCAATAACACAAAGGTGGTGAGAAGGAGTGATGGTGCATATCTCCGCCGGCGATGGCACCACTTCTAGTTTCCCGAATTCTTGTCTTTTTTCCACGAACACGGCTCTATACATTTCTTTGCGCGGCTATGAAACCTATGATGATAATAACATAGCCAATCAGCACTTTCGGGCGTACGGCGTATTGTATTACGCTCTCGCGAGACTAAACGGTGTCGTTTTTGCATACTATTGCTTAAATTTCTCGGCCTTGACCTAATCTCCATGCATCACGTATGCGCAAGCTTAATTTAGCGATCTCAGTTAAAATAAATGCGTTATCACTCGAACCAGGTGTTTGAATCGCGGAAATATTTGCAGGTCTAGAGGTTTCCATCACTTTGTCGGCCATAGCAGCTAATTTTTCGAGGTCTTTAACTTCACTAACAGCTAAGACAGCTCGAACCGAAGAAGGAAGACCTTGCCACATGATGAGAAGCGTGTCGTCCGGTATTTTTCCACGCGCTAGATCTCTCATTCGACGCAAAAGCTGTGAAGGCTTTTGATCGCCTAGATCCATACCGCTTATTATTTTTTGCAATTTGCTGGTTTCCGATTCCTCATACACTGCCAACAATCGGTTTTTCAAAGTTTCGAATTTCTTTATCTCCGGTGGACTCAAAAGGATATCACTAACTTGCTGAATGACATCTTTGCTTAATTTAGTGACGATAAGGTTAAACTTCGTTTCGTCATTCAGTTTTTTGTGGTCCTAAAATTGCGTCACACTGCACAAACCACAACCTTGGCTGATCGTGCCAGAAATCCGGTATCCTTGACGAGACCGTCACTGAGGCAAGCACCACAGCGTCGTTCTGAGATGCTGAATGAGTTGCACGTCTGCTCTGCTGCGCGACTGGGATACTCATTGTTGCTTTCTTGCGAGTCAGTACTTAGAAGCAGCCGGAATCTTTAAAAAATCACGTCGGACCTCAGATCACGTCGGGGTCACCACTTTGGCGTGTAGACTATCTTGAGATACTGAGGCGTATATTATTGAGAGACGGATCCAGGTATGAGGCTAGCCATTACTCAAAGACCGAAGGAATAATATATGTTTATTTACGACACGTCACAATTGTTTGAGTACCCTGTACTGACTGATTGATCAATGCATTACAATATTCGAATAAGAAATTGTTATGATTTCGTCATGCCAAATACAACTAAAAATGCGATGTGCTGACGGCACAGTAACATTAGAAAAATCGGATTTAATGACTTAGGGAGTGATTTAATATCGATATGCGAAATTTAAAAAAAAGGGATAACGGTGATAATAAACCTACGGTAGGATTCGGTGGCACGGTTATTCATTCGCTGGCATCGGGTATAGTTACTAGTAATATAAGTATTCAGGGCGATAGCGCTGATCTGCTTAATTGTATATTGTTGTATCGGATTCGATATTGAAGTATTCTTTACTTATAGGTCAAACTTATACCCCATGTTAATATTTTAAAAACAAAGGATAAAAATTATGAGTAACTATGATGTAGTCGACAAAAATGAAATAAAAATAAAAATTAAAAGTTGCTTCTAATATTACAATTAAACAAACAAGAGGCCAAATTCTACTAATTTATAACGATTACGGAGTTCCCGTGGAGTTCCGAGAGTTTCCGTGGAGTACCGGCTTAGAATAGTACTCCCCCAATCTCATCCCGTGGGTGTCGTAAGAGGCGACTGAGGGACGGGGAAAAGGGGGGATGGGCAGCAGCGTCCCCCCTCCCATAAACATCTTATCCCCTACTGCGCTCGCCAACACGCCTGCCCAGCGCGGCGAGTATGGGCAAACCCCTCCCTTAATGGCAGATGCGCCCAAAAAAAAGGCCCCCAGTTACCGGCAAGCCCGCTAGGCCCGACCAAGGTAGCGGTCGCGGTATCGGCAGGGCAGGGGGTGCTAAGAATCACCGGTTCACGGTAGGCTACCGTATAAAACGACTGAAAATGGCAACGTATAATGGACGCTCGATGAGGCTGGACCATCACCTCGCCGAATTAGAAGTAGAGTTAAGTCATATAAACTGGCATATACTGGGGTTATCTGAAGTCCGAAGACAGGGGGAGGACACGATAACTCTAGAGTCCGGTAACTTACTCTACTTCCGCGAAGGTGATAACCTCTCCCAGGGTGGTGTCGGTTTTCTAGTCAAAAAGGATCTCATTAGCAGCATTGTGGAAATCAGTAGTGTGTCGAACCGGGTAGCGTACCTTGTCCTAAAACTTTCCGACAGGTACTCCCTGAAGGTTGTACAGGTATATGCGCCAACTTCGACATACTCTGATGATGTGGTCGAAGCGATGTACGAGGACATCGCAAAGGCCCTCAACGACACCTCGAGGGCCCACTACAATGTTGTTATGGGAGACTTTAATGCTAAAGTGGGAGTACAAGATAGCGGTGAATCGAAAGTCGGACCTTACGGCTTGGGCTGCAGAAATCACAGGGGGCAAATGCTGGTAAACTTTCTCGAGGCGCAGGGGCTTTTTTTTGATGAATTCTTTCTTTCAAAAAAAGCCTCAGAGGAGGTGGACCTGGCGAAGCCCCGATAACGTGACAAGGAACGAGATAGACTTTATCATTTCGAATAAAAGGCACATATTTAGAGATGTTTCAGTGATCAACAAGTTTAATACCGGAAGTGATCACCGCTTGGTTCGAGGCACTCTAAATATCAACTTAAAAGCCGAAAGATCGAGAATGATGAGGTCTACTCTCCGACCTACCATGCTCCAAGCTGCTCAAGGCTCCGAAAAGTTCCAAATGGAACTTCAAAATCAATTCACCGCGTTGGAAACCATAAGCAGCATTGATGAGAGAACCGACACGCTGGTCAAAATACTGCAAAACACATCCCGCAAGTGTTTTCCGCCACAGAGAAGAGACAACGCACCAAAACTCTCTGCTGAGACACTCGAGCTCATGAGAAAACGACGAGAACTACCATCGTTTTTGTCAGATAAGGCCTTAAACCGAACAATAAAAACGCTGACGCGACGCGATCTCCGACGCTCCAATACCCGTGCCATCAAGGCTGCGATTGAGCAAAATCGGGGATCGAAAGTGTTCGCTCGCAAGTTTGGGAGGCCGCGTCTGACAAAACTTAAAACTGAAAATGGTGGGGTCGTTACCTCTAGGCCTGAGATTATCGGAGAAGTAGAGAGGTTTTATGGGCAGTTGTTCTCTTCAAGATCGGATAAACCCGTGGGAATCAGTATTGATGACCAGCGCGCCCCTCTTATGCGCCATTACTCCGAGGAGCTCCCGGTCGTTGACCAAGGAGAGATTAGGGCGGCTCTAGAACAGCTTAAAAACAACAAAGCTCCGGGAGATGACGGAATCACAACAGAGTTGCTTAAGGCAGGCGGGACTCCGGTCCTGAAAGAGCTAGCAAGCCTCTTTAATTCCGTCATCCAACATGGCAAGACCCCGGAAACGTGGAGCGGGAGTGAGGTGGTACTGTTTTTCAAGAAAGGTGATAAAACCCTCTTGAAAAACTACAGACCAATCTCCCTCCTGAGTCACGTGTATAAGCTGTTCTCAAGAGTCGTCACGAACCGTCTCGCCAGACGACTTGACGAGTTCCAGCCCCCAGAGCAAGCCGGCTTTCGATCAGGCTACAGCACCGTGGACCACATCCATACTGTTCGGCAGATTGTGCAGAAGACCGAAGAGTACAATCAGCCGCTGTGTATGGCATTTGTGGACTACGAGAAAGCCTTCGACTCCATCGAAACCTGGGCAGTGCTCGACTCATTGCAGAGATGTCATATCGATTGGAGATATATCGAGGTACTGAGATGTCTGTACAACGCCGCTACAATGACTGTCCACATCCAGGACTGTAAGACGAAGGCGATCCAACTGCGCAGAGGGGTGAGACAGGGGGATGTAATATCCCCGAAACTGTTCACCAACGCGTTGGAAGACGTTTTCAAAACGCTGGATTGGACTAGGTATGGAGTCAATGTAAACGGCGAGTACATCTCACACCTTCGATTTGCCGACGATATCGTCATCATAGCAGAGTCGCTGGAACAACTCACCGAAATGCTGCGTAGCCTAGGCGAGTCTTCCCGGTGTGTCGGTCTCGGTATGAACTTGGACAAGACCAAGGTCATGTTCAATAGGCATGTCGTGCCGGGACCGATATACGTCGAGGGGAAACCTCTCGAAGTTGTTAGTGAATATACCTACCTAGGACAGATAATACAAGTCGGTAGGAACAACTTCGAGAAGGAAGCCGATCGAAGAATTCGCTTGGGATGGGCAGCATTTGGCAACCTTCGTCAAGTCCTCAAGTCGTCTATACCGCAATGTTTGAAGACGAAAGTCTTCAACCAATGCGTCTTACCTGCCATGACATACGGTGCCGAAACGTGGACACTAACTGCGGGACTAGTCCACAAATTCAAAGTCGCTCAGCGTGCTATGGAGCGAGCTATGCTCGGAGTATCTTTGAAGGATAAGATCAGAAATGAGATTATCCGGAAAAGAACCGGAGTCACCGACATAGCTTGCAAAATTAGCAGGCTGAAGTGGCAGTGGGCTGGTCACGTATGTCGTAGGACCGATGGCCGTTGGAGCAGACGAGTCCTAGAGTGGAGACCGCGAATCGGCAAGCGCAGCGTAGGGCGCCCTCCAGCCAGGTGGACCGACGACCTTAAGAAGGTGGCGGGCACCAACTGGATGCGGAAGGCGGAGGACAGGGAGCTTTGGCGCACCTTGGGAGAGGCCTATGTTCAGCAGTGGACAACGATTGGCTGTTGATTGATTGATTGATTGATTGATAACGATTACGATACGTTCCCGATTCAATTCTGATCAAACTATGACTAATCTATATTTATTCGGATCGGAACCGAACCGAACCGATATGATGTTAACATATACCGTTGTGTCAAAACCAAACTTGATTTTTAACCCTTATAGAAATAGTCGATAGTTAAATTGAATAATAGAAAAACGGCAACGATCAGGCTTCGATTCAAAGTCAATCTGGTCAAAGTCAATTTTTCGAAGTCAATCTGGTCTAAGTCAATTTTTCGAAGCCAATCTGTCGAAGTCAATGTGTCAAAGTCAATATGTCAAAGTCAATGTATAAAAGTCAATCTTTCGATGTCAATCTGTCACTTTCAAATGTTAAATTGTCAATATGTCAAAGTCAATTTTTCGAAGTCAATCTGGTCAAAGTCAATTTTTCGATGTCAATCTGTCATTCGTCGTAGAGTCGTGATGGTATGGCTCGGGTCCGGGCAGAACACTCTCTGCAAAGCATCGGTCGAGTGAGATCACGGAACTGTCTTACCGTTCCATAAAGTACTTTGTGTGTGATATTAATTGTGAAGTGTAATCAAGTGTGATTATATTAAGTTAATGTTGATCATTTCACGATAACCCACTGCACGCCCACATGATGTTCGACGATAATGATCAAAGACCTGATGTCCCCTCCGACATCAGAAGTGGGATCAAATCGTGAAAATGTGAATCTACTCACGGTACCAATCATAATAACTAGCAATGGCGACTACTGTTTGAAATGCAGAATCAACAAATGCAAGCGTTGATTCTAATATTGAAATCTCCAAATGAGAACAAGAACGTGAGTTTGCCAAAGTTTAATCCAACGCGTTAAACGTGATTCCGACGCACGATCATGGTGTGCAACCGCTGTTATATTCTTAGAAGGATCTGCTACAGAAGGCAGCCAGCTCATCATAACTATGTAAGCTATGTAATTTTAAGAAAGGTATGATTTACATAAATATGGTTTTGATTTGATTATTTTTATTAAAATGTAAAAAAATCAACAAGAGGTTAGTCAAATAAATTATAATTTAAAGTAGGATTAAGTGTTTTAAAAAGGGAGGTGTAAATTGATTTGCTCTCAGTTCGTTTGGTGCATTGGTAACAAAATCAACTAAAGGTGAGGTTATTGTACTATCTTTATATTTACTGTATTAATGTATAATATTTTAATGTGGTTTACAAAAATGAATATACTTAGTAGTGACGTGTTCTTGTTTTATTTTAAAAAAGAATAGTAGATGCTAATAAATTCAGAATTGGGATCGCTCTTCACGCGCAAATCTGTTGCGTACCTTTTATCGTGTTGTTATGTAACAAATTATGTCCAAATATTTTTAAATATTTCAGTAAGAATAATGAACGATTCAATGGAACAAAATCGTCAGTCAAGATCTCCAGGGCTAAGCATTGCCAAAATACATCGAAGCAAGGTGGCCTGTAGCAGAACTGTTTGCACGCCACTGCGCCGCAATCGACAAAGAAGATAAGCGGGAGAAATCGAAGTTGAAGTCGCTGCCGGAGCCGGGACCGAGACCGAGACCGTTGTAGCAAAGAACGTGTAATGTCGGCAGGGAGTGACATTATTCACGGAACTCGTGGAAGGTGGATGGATTCAGCGAGTGAGTTAATTTCAAAATTTACCGATATTATTCAGAGTATAAATGGTAGTTAGAGTAATCTGAATGAGATGACGAGGAGACGAGAACAGCAAAACATGACGCCATCTGAGTGTCAGGCACTTAACAGGAAGGTTAAAAAACTAATAAGGCGTGACACAAGACGAGCGAATACCCGGAATATTGAAGATGCTATAGCACTCAATAGGGGCTCAAAGGTTCTTGCAAAGTCACATACCTCCTGTTGTCACCTGACAAAACTCAGAACCATACAAGGCACAACCATCACCTCAAAACCAAAGATTCTAGCTGAAGTCGAAAAGTACTATGGCGATTTATACTCAAAACGAGTACCTCCACCTGAGTCCCACAGTGCGGATGACCCACGAACCAGACTAACACGCCACCTATCGGACGATCTTCCCGACATCGATTTGGGCGAGATTAGGATTGCTCTCGGGAAACAACAAGGCTCCAGGAGATGAAGGAATTACCTCAGAGCTTCTCAAAGCAGGAGGCACACCAGTTCTCAGAGAGCTGGCTAACATCTTTAATTCCGTCCTCCACAATGGTATAACACCGAAGACATGGAGCAGAAGTGTGGTGGTGCTGTTTTTCAAGAAGGGCGATAAAGCTCTTCTGAAAAACTACCGCACCATTTCACTTTTAAGCCATGGTTACAAATTGTTTTCGAGGGTAATCATGAATCGTCTTGCCCGAAAATTCGATGACTTCCAACCCGTGGAACAGGCTGGGTTTCGAAAAGGCTTCAGTACCGTAGACCACAAACACACACTAAGGCAAATAATACAAAAGAAGACCGAGGAATATAATCAGCCTCTATGCCTAGCGTTTGTGGACTATGAAAAAGCCTTCGATACCATCGAGACCTGGGCTGTTCTGGAATCCATGCAGAGATGCCTAATTGACTGTCGGTATGTCCAGGTGGTGAAGTGTTTGTACGAAGCCGCAACCATGACCGTCCAAGTACAAGATCAGAGCACAAGACCAATCCAATTGCATCGCGGGGTAAGACAGGGAGATGTAATATCACCAAACTCTTTATGCATTGGGCATTGGAGGTGGCATTAATATAAATGGCCAACACATTACACATCTGCGATTTGCCGACGACATTGTCATCATGGCGGAGACTGCAGGATTTGGAAGAATGCTAAACAGCCTTTGCGATTCTTCAAGACAAGTAGGTCTCGGGATGAACATTGAAAAGACCAAAATTATGGCAAACCGTCATGTATCCCCGAGACCAGTGGTCGTAAATGGCTCTCCACTTGAAGTTGTGCAGGAATATATCTACCTGGGCCAAACTATACGACTTGGCCGGCACAACTTTGAGAAGGAGGCTAAAAGAAGAATACGTTTGGGCTGGGCGGCATTCGGGAGGTTATGTCATATTTTTGAATCGTCGATCCCACAGTCGCTTAAGACCAGGGTCTTCAATCAGTACGTCCTACCTGTAATGACTTACGGTGCCGAAACGAGGACACTTACCGTAGGACTGGTCCACCAATTTAGGGTCGCTCAGCGAGCAATGGAACGTGCGATGCTGGGGGTTTCTCTGGCAGATAGAATCCGAAATGAGGACATTCGCCAGAGAACTAAAGTCACCGACATCGCGCTTAGAATTAGCTCGCTGAAGTGGAAGTGGGCTGGTCATGTCTCCAGGTTGGCCATTTATATTAATGTCTCCAGGCGCATTGATGGCCGATGGAGCGGACACTTGTTGGAGTGGAGACCACGCTTAGGCAAATATAGTGTAGGACGCCCTGTGACAAGATGGGCCGATGATTTAAAAAAGGTGGCAGGTTCGGGATGGATGCGGACTGCCCAAGATCGGGATGGTTGGCGTTCTATGGGGGAGGCTTTCGTCCAGCAGTGGACGGCAAAAGGCTGAAAAAAAAAATGGTAGTTACAGTAAGGAACACTTTTCAAGTTCTAATGTTGTCCCAGACTTCGACCCATCTAAAATAAATCGGACAATAAGTAATAGGTTAACTAAGGTTAATGTGGTTATGTGCTATTTTGTATGGATGCAGTGATAGACACATATATATACATTATGCGTTACTAAAACTAAGCGGTGTACAAAAAAAAAAAAAAACAAAAAATGGTATGAGAGATTACCAATTAATAGTTTTGTTTACGTAGGCAGAGTGGCAAACTAAATTTTTAAATGCGTTCAAGTCAGATGAAAATTATGGTCAGATGTTATCGGATACGTTAGATAAGAAAGCAAAATTGACAATTCTTTAGGGGATTACTTTTACGCAAAAGGAACACTAATATATCGTTGTGACATTAAAGGGAAAAGAGCCGTAGAATGTCTTTTACATGGAATAGAAGATAGGTCGATTCAATTAAGGTACATAAGCAGACAATTTGATAATCCAGATTAAGTATTAGCGTATTTACAAAATAGATCAATTAAAACTATTTTTTTCAAGTATAATAAAGGTAGCAGTTTTATAAAAATGAATATTTGTAGCAACACAACTTTAAATAAGTATTATAATCGTGAAGATGAGTCATTATTATAAATATACTTACTTTTCATTACCACTGTTATGACTATTATTATCACTACTACTTTTTTATTATCCTCGTTAACACTTAAAACTTAACCGTGGATATATACTTTCCACAGAATATATACCTTCAAATACTGATTACCCTTACGTTTAGTTATTGGAGTATATCACCTATGAAATACCTATCATTTGGAAAAACTTTCAATATTCTGTAAGAACCAGAGCACTGTGATATTATCATTTTTTTTTTTTTACTTTTTACTGAGCAAGTAACAGATTTTTTAATTCTTACTAGTTTACCTACACAAAATCGTCGTGGCTTATATCTTGATTTATAAAATTACTGTTTTTTGTTTTTCCCGATTGTTAATTATTTGTATCATCTTTATTCCTATCATTATCCAAAACCGACGTTAACTTACTATCTGACATTTCTGTTAATTTTACGCCAAACAATACTTCTGCTGATAAATAACTTTTATTAATCGTGTTATTAAAACCCCATTGCACATTAAAAATATCATTATCCCATAATGTTTCTAAGTATCCATGATTAATAGCAGTTAAAACGCCAAGTAAACACACAGCTAATCTTTCCATTTGCTCGTTTGCACGTGGCGTGAAAACTGCATTCCATGTTGCATGTTGAATGCCCAATTCTGACAAAAAAAAATTACTTTTTTCCCATAAAACTTAAATATCAATCTTTGAGAAACATTAAACGTTCCAAAGAACTATTTTTAGGCATTAACAGTGTTTTTGATTTTGTTTTGTTGTTTTTACAGGTTTTAAAGCTATAAATTTATTATATATATACTCGTCAACGAATAAAAAAATATGTTTATTTTTATTCTTACGTATACTAAAAGGGTCTGAATAGTCAGCATGAACGAGTGAAATGTCGTAGACACTTGGTATTTGATGGAGAAACCGGATTTTTTTCCTGACGGTACTTTACTATGTGCGCATTTCAAACATGATACTATTTATTCTTTTGGAAAATTTTATCATTTAGGGAAACCAATAATTATATTCTATTTTTGAAAAAGTTTGCTAATACGAAAAATGTCCAATATCGTCATGATTTGATTTTAAAACTTGTCCCCGACACTAATGGAACTAAACCATTTACGACCATGGTCAGTAAAAGGTCATGGTCAGTAAGACGTGCGCGGCGGAGTGCGCAGAAGGGTCTGGGCGTGAGCCCGCTTGGAGCCTCCGTCGGTGCAGATCTTGGTGGTAGTAGCAAATACTCCAGCGAGGCCCTGGAGGACTGACGTGGAGAAGGGTTTCGCGTGAACAGTAGTTGCTCGCGAGTCAGTCGAGCCTAAGCTCAAGGAGAGATCTTATGTCGATGTGGCGTGTTTTTTTTTATGTATGTATATATATATATATATATATATCCGGTTCCTATTCCGGAACCCGGCAGCAGAACCGTTTCAATAATCGTTCCCTCGTTTAAAGCGAGTGTTCGACGGGGTAACCCAAAGTGGCCTGAAGACGCCGCCGAGGGGTCCGGGAAGAGTTTTCTTTTCTGCCTGAGCGTTCGAGTTCCATGGAATCCTATAGAAGGGAGATATGGTTCGGAACGCGAAGAGCACCGCATTTGCGGCGGTGTCCGGATACTCGCTGCGGACCTTGAAAATTCAGGTGAGGGATGTACGTGGAGATGTCGCGCCGCTTCGTACCCATATCCGCAGCAGGTCTCCAAGGTGAAGAGCCTCTAGTCGATAGAATACCCGCGTTCCGGCCTTCCGCGGATCTTCCTAGCCGTAAGGCCGCGTCGGTTTCGTCTCGTGCGCGATCGGCGCGGTTCTGTACGACCGCCGTTCAACGGTCAGCTCAGAACTGGCACGGACTAGGGGAATCCGACTGTCTAATTAAAACAAAGCATTGCGATGGCCCTCGCGGGTGTTGACGCAATGTGATTTCTGCCCAGTGCTCTGAATGTCAACGTGAATAAATTCAAGCAAGCGCGGGTAAACGGCGGGAGTAACTATGACTCTCTTAAAATGGATTTGACTACCCGATTGCGTCAGATTTTCGGTCTAGCCGCAGACGGAGACGAGCAGAGTACGCACAGATGCAGGAATTGTTTCGGAAGTGTCCCAGTCGTGCAGCAGCGGAAATAATCGACGGACACACTCGGGCCGTAAGGCACAGCCTAGGGGAACTGGAGACCTACTGGCGACCAATCCTCGAAGCAGTGTCGAGCGCCCCGGGACCTTCGAAGGAGGCCTTAAAAGCCTTCGGAAAGGGGCTCCATTACGGGGGTGTGGACGATTACGCAAAGCTGTGGGCGCCGGTAACGATAGATGAGGTGAAAGCGTCCCGCATCGACATGAGGACTGCGCCAGGTCCGGACGGAATCCGTGCGGATGACTGGCGGGCAATTCCAGCATCATTAAAAGCGGAAATGTTCAACGAATGGATGATACAGGGGAGTATCCCCAAAACACTGAGACAGTGTAGAACAATCTTCATACCGAAAAGTGAGGCTCCAAAAGGTTCGGGTGACTATCGGCCAATTTCAAATGCGTCGGTACCACTTCGGCACCTACACAGCATCCTGGCGAAGAGGTTGCTCGCCTGCTGCCCACCTGACGGGCGTCAGCGCGGTTTCGTGAGTGCCGATGGTACTCTCGAAAACACCGCCGTGCTTGACGCTGTGTTGGGGGATAGCAGGAAAAAACTGCGAGAATGCCACGAGGCGGTGCTCGACTTCTCTAAAGCATTCGACACAGTGTCGCACGCGGCACTTGTTGAGCTGCTTAGGGCGAGAGGGCTGCCGGATGGGTTCTGCAGTTACATGGCTACCATGTACGAGACGGCAAGTACCACCTTAGCTGTCGGAAACGAACGTAGCCTTCCTGTTAAAGTGGGTCGAGGGGTGCGACAAGGAGACCCCCTTTCACCGATTCTGTTCAGCATGGCGATGGACCTAGTCCTTGCGTCACTACCAAAAGGAATCGGATATAGGCTAGAAAATGAGCAGATCTCGGCTCTAGCCTACGCCGATGATTTAGTCCTGCTTGCAGGCTCAAAGGTAGGGATGCAGGAAGCCATCGATCGTGTGGTGCAGGTCGGCGAAATGGTGGGTCTCGGTATCAACATCAGTAAAAGCTCCGTTCTGTCAATGGTGCCAGACGGGAAACGTAAGAAACACCACTACCTAACGGAGAGGGTGTTCTCTGTTGGGAAGAAAAAGCTTCGGCAGGTGTCTTGCGTGGAACGCTGGAGATACCTTGGCATAGATTTTGAATCGTCCGGGGCTTCAATGCTCGAGCAGGAGGTGCGCAAGGCTTTGGACAACATCTCCAAGGCACCTCTCAAGCCGCAACAGCGGCTCGAAGTTGTGAGAGGTCACCTGATTCCGAGGTTCATGCACGGTCTAGTGCTAGGAACGATATGGGATGATCGACTTAGAATGCTCGACATTGAGATCCGGGGCGCAGTGAGGAAGTGGCTAAGGCTTCCACATGATGTGCCTAAGTCCTATTTTCACTTCGAAGTTAAGGCCGGTGGCTTGGCGATCCCATCGCTACGGACAGTCGTTCCAAACCTCATCTTACGGAGGTACGGACGGCTGGCTTCGTCGCGATGGTCTGCTGCCAACGCTGCCGCCAGATCCGAGAGGATCCGTAAAACTCAGCTGGGCCAAAAAGCAGATAAGGAAATTCACCAGGGAAAATCCGAAAACCCAACTAACATCTGTGGAGCAGTATTGGCGGGAGAGTCTGTATGCGTCGACGGACGGCCTCGAACTTCGAGAGTCGTTCCGGAATCCGGCCTCCACTAAGTGGATAAGGGAGCGATGCATGCAGTATAGTGGCCGAGACTACGTGCAATTTGTACACTGCCACATTAACGCCCTCCCTTCCCGAGTCCGGGCATCGCGAGGGCGTAGATGTATGGGAGAGTCGACGTTGAACTGTCGTGCCGGGTGCATGCTCAGGGAGACAACGGCTCACACCATACAGCAGTGTTTCAGAACGCACGGCGGCCGAATCGAACGCCATAATTGCATCACAAGTGTCATAGCCGAGGCGTTGACAAAGAAAGGATGGACCGTGGTGGTGGAGCCGAGGTTCGTGACCTCAGTAGGGTGTCGTAAGCCCGACATAATCGCTGCCAGGAACGGGGCTGGAGTGATCGTAGACACTCAGATAGTCTCGGGTCAGAGACCGCTGGACGACGCTCATTGTGCGAAACGTAGTAAGTACGGGAAACACGCTGAGCTAGTCCAGTTGGTGGCTGATAAACTAGGACTATCCGGAGCGGAGAGTGTTTGTGCCACTTCATGTACCGTCTTCTGGCGCGGTGTTTGGAGTGGCGCTTCCGCAAGGGAGGGCGCGAACTCCTCGGGCTTAATAAGTCCATATTCGAGCAGATACCGGGCCTCGTTCTTAGAGGCTCACATATGAACTGGACACGGTTCAACCAAATGACCGCCGTCTCCACGGTGACGCCGGATTGAGCACCCGGGGTCCTGTGGTCTTTTGGGTTTCTACAGGACCCACGCGGTACCGGACCCGCAATCTTACCGTATAGGTAGAACGCTACGCAGGTCTCCTCCCCAGCATCAACTGCGTACCGCTTCCAACACCAACCTGTACAATGTAGCCACGGCCGCGGTCACTAGACAGGAGTAGGAGACAGCATGGTCACTCCCGGGGCCGTCGACTCTCAACATTCGGGCTCTTAGCACAAAGTTGGGGGACGAAGGCATGCGGAAAATAGCCAAATGCCTCGTCATCTAATTAGTAACGCGCATGAATGGATTAACGAGATTCCCGCTGTCCCTATCTACTGTCTAGCGAAACCACAGCCAAGGGAACGGGTTTGGGAGAATCAGCGGGGAAAGAAGACCCTGTTGAGCTTGACTCTAGTCTGGCATTGTAAGGAGACATGAGAGGTGTAGCATAAGTGGGAGATCGTTCGCGGTCGTCGCTGAAAAACCACTACTTTCATTGTTTCATTACTTACTCGGTTGGGCGGAAGCGGTGCGTGGTCGATTATATCGGCGGGCGTACGGTGTTTCGTTCCAAGCGTGCATAGTGGCGGCGTAGCGGTGACGCTCGTCGCCTAACAACTCCCGCGTGATCCGGTTCGAGGACACTGCCAGGCGGGGAGTTTGACTGGGGCGGTACATCTGTCAAAGAATAACGCAGGTGTCCTAAGGCCAGCTCAGCGAGGACAGAAACCTCGCGTGGAGCAAAAGGGCAAAAGCTGGCTTGATCCAGATGTTAAGTACGCATAGGGACTGCGAAAGCACGGCCTATCGATCCTTTAGTACAAAGAGTTTTTAGCAAGAGGTGCCAGAAAAGTTACCACAGGGATAACTGGCTTGTGGCGGCCAAGCGTTCATAGCGACGTTGCTTTTTGATCCTTCGATGTCGGCTCTTCCTATCATTGCGAAGCAAAATTCGCCAAGCGTTGGATTGTTCACCCATCAAAAGGGAACGTGAGCTGGGTTTAGACCGTCGTGAGGCAGGTTAGTTTTACCCTACTGATGGCTCGTCGTTGCGATAGTAATACTGCTCAGTACGAGAGGAACCGCAGTTTTGGACATTTGGTTTATGCACTCGGCCGAGCGGCCGGTGGTGCGAAGCTACCATCCGCGGGATTATGCCTGAACGCCTCTAAGGCTGAAGCCAGCCTAGCCGAATCCGGCAAGGATATGCTCACTGTGGAGCCCCGAGAGTCGGGAGGCTCTAAACGATGTGACTTTACTAGTCGCGCTTTATTCGTAAGGTGCGACGGCGAAGCCCATTTGGAACGCGGCGATCGATGCGAGCGGTCTTAACACGTGCATCACGGCGCCGAAGTTTCGAATATACCTCAGTTCGATGTCGGGGCTCGGAACAGTCTGTAGACGACTTACGTTCCTGGCGGGGTGTTGTGCTCGGTAGAGCAGCGTCGTGCTGCGATCTGTTGAGACTCACCCCTACGCCAGGTGATTCGTCCGAGGAAGTATCCGAGAGAAATATACTCTCTATTCACTAGATTTTGTCTAGTGTGTAGTATCGCGCGTATACTGTGTGTATTATGAGAGATGAGAGATGACGCGTTGTGATGAATCAGTCAAAGTATTATAAGTATAATATGGACATTACTATGGTGGTATTCGACTTTAAAATATTACACGAAAATATTATTTTCGTGAATATCGTGATTTATAAATAAATAATAATAAATAAAATAGTATTAAGATGTAGGAGTAGTACGAGAGGAGTATGATACGCACTATGATAGACTTCACTTCTTTAATACACGAACGTTCCGCGTTTTATACGAAAACTGAAATCGAGTCCTTCGTGAGTCAATGTCGTGGTTAGTTCGTGTTATGTATAGTTTGCCGTACGGAAAATATACAATACACGAACGTTCCGCGAAAACTCTTACATCGATAGAGTCCCTCGAGAGTCTGTATAGCGTCACGTTCGTGGTTAGTTCGTGTCATGTACGATGTCACTAAAGTATGTTATCATCGTAATATGTAAACTTCGATTCCACAATACACGAACGTACCGCGTTAATTTTTTCACATTTGAAGGATATTATATTATCTTTCTGTTATAGTTCAAATGCAATGATCGAATCTAGTGTAGATCTATAGATATAGAAGTAGTTTTTGGTAAACGGACAAATAATCCTGCTGAAAATATTTTAAAGGGGGCTTTAGAGGATGGTCATGAAAGGGAAATCGGAGAAAATAGGGAAAAAGTTAGAGAAAAGGTAGCGGAGAATATAATAGAAAATCAAAAGAAAATGACATTTGATAGAACTAGGGCTCCTACAAAACTCTTTAAATGTGGTGACTTAGTTATGATCCCTAACTACAATCCGGAAAAAGGTAAAAGTAAGAAACTAAAGGCACTAAAGTTTGAAGGCCCGTTTAGAGTAACAACTATTTTAGATAATGATAGATACGAAATTTCTAGTATCGAAGGTCATACCGGCAAAAAGTACAAAAATATATATCCTGCTGATCAACTAAAGCCGTGGGTAACTTTCCAAGTTTCTCCTTCAATAAGCGGGAGTAATGACAGTAGTGGCGAGACTAACAGTGATTAGATTAACCTATCCTATAATATCCTCTCCTTACCATTTACAGTTTAGGTCTGATGTCTGAATCGATCAGGGCAAGTGATTACTGAATTAAATATTTCCCGAAATTATTTAAAAAAAAAAGAGACAATCCTATGAAATGAAGAGTAAAATCGAATAGCAGGCCGTGTCCCGATGGCGGCAAACGGTAGCTTCATTATGTGACGTATGAGCAGGCCGTGTTCCGATGGTGACAAACGGTAGCTTACTTTGACTATGTGCTGTTAATGAGCAGGCCGTGTCCCGAGGGCGGCAAACGGTAGCTCAAGTTCATTAAGCTTGACACAATGTACGTCCAAATAAGAATGAAGTGATATCTAGTTGATTAGTGTAGTGATTACCAGTGAAGTGCGTTATTAGTGTTTCTGACATTAATGGAATAACTATTGATTAATTGATTGTATCATTTTAAATGTTTCTTAATGTTTGATCAAAACTTGAAATTATCAACCCACCTATCAAGATTGTTATTTAAATAAATGTGTAAACGTAACTATTTGATAGACTCAGAAATTAACTATATTCTATGATTATCATTTAAATAAATGTGTAAAAACTCAAGTACGGTACCTAGTATTTACTGTAATATTTACTTTTGATTTTTATTTTTTATTATATAATTTACTTTTCATTCAATGTAACTCGGGTTTTCTACCTAAATTTATTTAATTAAATATCTTATCTTAAAACTTAATATATAAAATATACATGTACTCTAAAATTTGTCGTATGTGGTCATACTCTAATTCGAATGGCCGAGCATTATTTGGAATGGGGACATTCCGATAGCAGAATGGCCGTCTGTTAGCGTTTGTAGGAATATAGGAGGGTAGTAGTGGGAGGAAGTGTATTTAAAGGAGGGTGGACGGTAGACAGGTCTCTTTTTGCTATCGTGTGTCAATCGGTCGATTGGTGTCATACTGTGTTATTTTTGTAATCCATTGCGATTAAGTTTGTTAGTGTCGTGTTGCTAAGAGTCATTCGATCGGGGGCGACAGCGAATGAGAGTGTGTCCCGTGTGAATTGTGTCTGTGACATTTTAAAATAAAAACTGTTAATAAATTTGATTGTGTTTTCCTACAATTCATTTGGAAAGTTCGGATTCACCCATTAAATATCTGTTCCTGCTAGTGACTTTCAACATCAGAAGTGGGATCTGAATTCCATTGGCGCTCAATGTTCGCGATTCAGCAGAGAAATAGAGCAACCAGATGCTGATCCACGTGCTTGGTGTGCTACGATTGATATTTGCGTTAATGAACGTCCACTGGAAGGTGTATCGCTCATCATAGCTCTCAGTAAGGCACTGAAGGGCAGTGTCTTGTCGTGGCTGTCACAAATCTCCCATGCGGCATATGCAAGCCGTGTGATGACGTCACTGTTGACTAGATGGAAGGATTAAGTCACGAAGAAATCGCTATGTCATATGTGCCGGTCCATATTGCCCAGATTCGCGTCTGTATCGCTTAGCATTTACAAGACAAATGACAAATGACAAATGACAAACGACATGTAAGAAATAACGACAAGAAGTGATAATAATTTGTGGTAACGTATTATACAATGAAAAAATCTGGTGAGTACGTTCCAATTTGTTTGAAACCGAAACTGTGTCTTACTATGTGTTGTACATCATAAGTTTCTTAGTAACTTCACAAGTTAGCTTGTACCTACATTGCGATAATTTCTTTATTTATCTACCCTGCTTTGGATTATTAATTAACAATGATCTTCTTCAATAATAGCTAAGAAACTTGTCTAATAACAATCGCTTACCATGGCTCTCGTTCCAGAAATCGATTAACGTCATTGAAAGAATAAACCGTTCACCTCCACGAGGGACGCTACCGCGACCGCGAGTAGTGCTTGTGACTATGGTGGAGCATCAGGATTCTGCGGCATTGTCTTCGACAAGGCTGTGAGCTCTGCCACGAACCGCGATGCTGGTGCTGCCGATCGTATCATTGATGCGATACGATCTATCAATAATTCGGTGAGATCCAACCAATATTTTTATATTTCTAATTTCGACATTGATATTTGGTGCGAGGAGGCAGATCGTGCTAAAGTTTAAAGTAAATGGAGTGATAACGAGAGTTGGTCTCACATTGGCAATTGTGTTCTGAAGCGTGTTCGGCGCTTTTCGATTAAGAGTATAAGGAAAAAACTGTACTGGCCCTACTAGTCTGTTTTTATTGTTAACGGTATGTCAAGTCACTTTTAGTAAATAATTTTAATTAGCAACTGCTAACGAATGCGTTGATATTGTGTCCAGAGTCACTCAAGAATGATAGATGTGTGGGTTTTTCTATTAATTTAAAGAAGTGCCTTTTTAGCAATTAATATAGAACTCTTAGGTTGCACTATCAGTTAAGGTCAGGTACAGCCGAGCGAACACGTTAGTTACGTGTCGACCACTTCGAAGCTGTGCGTGAGGTGCAAAGGCAACGGGCATTAGAGTATCTAGCACACTCTACTGGCAAGCTTAATTCAGGCATACGTGGGCCCTATCATGTGGTCAAGGCGCTTCCCGATGGTCGTTACGTGCTGCGCTGCTGGCTGGCTCGTATGGCAAGTCGACTCAAGCGGCTGCGGAATATATTTGTCGCAATCGTATCACCTCTGGAACGCTAGCGGCATCTGTCGGCGCTCGACGGAGTCAATGATTCACCGGCTGAGCGGCGCATACGACACTTCTTGTGCAGCGGCCGGACGGTGATGTAGTGCTGACGTTTGGAAGCTGTGGACCGTGCTGATGAGGCTGAGGCTCATCCTCCGTCGTATTGTTCCGTGGCGGGGTGAGTGGACCCCGGATACATGCGAGGCATTCTTCGGGACTGAAGAGAATGATGTTGATGAGGAACCATCAAGTGAGGATGGACTACAAAGAGACCCTGCTGCAGAAAACCAAGCTGACGAGGCCGTTCAGCTGTCAGGAACGGCCGTCTTAGAGGAAAATCTCTCTCAACCTAGTACATCGGCGCGATGACGTCAGGTGGAAGGGATAGCAACACAAGAACGGAGCAATACCGTGCGGCGCTTCACTTTTTGCATCGGCGCTGGGACGAGACGGTTGTGTGGTTGTGCTCTCAAGTGCTATTCGTAATATTGGTGATCGCTAATTCTGATTTCATTTATTTGTGCTTATTTTGTTTTTTTAGTTCCTATTTACTTTATTTTGTGATTTGCTCATGTTAAGATTATTTGAATAAATAGAGGTTAGAATTGTTATTGTCTTAATTTGATCTTACCTTTATAAGATCAGAAGTGGGATGAACGTTCGAGGATACCCACAGTTTAGGTCTGATGTCTGACATCTTCGACAACTCGACCGTGCCTGTCACCCTCACCCCCGCCGCCGCCCCACGTATTCGCATACTGCATGCAGAAACCGGAGGAGAGGACGTTCACCGGGCTGCTGAAGCAGACTTCGCTGCCACTGTAGCTGTGTCTACAGCAGGCACGGAAGGAGCCAAGCGCCCGAGACCGGACTCTTCTGCGGAGTCTCTAGAAGGGGAAGACAAGCGCCCCAAGACCGACGTCTCCCCTGCATCACCACCGTACGTATCGCCGCAGGACTCGGCGTCTTCATCGCGCGCGGCATCGCCTACAACGGGCGAAGCAAGCGCAGAAGGACGGCCAAGGGAATTACCACCGCCGTGATCCCCCTCCCCGTTGGAGGGGAGGTCGCAAGACACCTGGCCGCGTGACTCGACGAGCTACGCGGCCCTGCCATCGACGGTCGAGGAGAGGACAGCCTTCCGTCCCACTTCACCGCAACCGGGGCCGTCAGGGGTCTCCTATGCGGCGGCCGCTGCTGCTCCAGCGTCGCCCAGGAGTCGGGCCCCTGCACTGGTACCAGCCCCAAGAACGACGCCTCGTTCCAGCTACCCGCCGATTACGGCGGAACGCTTACCGAACTGGACGAGGCACTTTGAGGTGCTGAAGAGCAAGCTTGGACACGCCCCGAACGCACGCCCTTTGGGAAAGGGAGTGCGCTTCTTGCCCGGATCCGCGGAGGAGTTCCGGGTCATTCAGCGCCATTTGACTGAGGCTATGAACCAGGATAAGACAATATCCTGGTTCTGCTATAGCCCAGCCGCGGAACTGCCAACCAAGGTGGCCATTAGGGGGCTGCCACTCGACACACCCCCGGAAGAGGTGATCGCCGCCCTGCGCAGTCTAGGGTTCCCTGCGCAGAGCGCGAAGGCGATCCCAGGCGGAAGAGGTCGACATGGGTGCACTTATTTCGTCCAGCTGGTGCACCTGAAGGAGCAGGAGCTCATAAGTTTATACAAAACAACTGAGCTCCTGTGCATGCCCGGCCTGCTGATCGAGGCCTGGAGAGGCGCGAAGAGCCCACCTCAATGCCACCGCTGCCAGGCATTTGGCCACTCCTCGGCCAATTGCCACAGACAACAGAAGTGTGTTCGTTGCGCCGGCGAACACCTGGCACGGGACTGCCCGAGGCCGATTTCAGAACCGCTAACGTGCGCAAACTGTGCCAAGGCGCACACAGCAAAGGACCGGAGGTGCCCGGTCTTCAAAAAAGAAGCAAGGAGGAGGGGCATTAACGTGCCCGCCCCTCGCCCGAACGGACCAAGAGCACAGCCAAAGGGGGACAGGGAGCGTGTCCCCCCGGTAGCACCTAAGCAGATGGTCGGTCGCCCTATCGTCGCAGAACCCAGAGCGACGATAGTAGTCGACCAGCTAACAAAGTGGCCACCGTGGGTTACGGTGTGTTGGGTCCAGGAGCGCCGACCCACATACCGACTAACCCTACGTACCAGCCGGACGTCCTGGACATCGTGCTGCATCACCGACTAGACGCACCCATCGATGTTGAGGTGAACTACGACCTCACACACAACACCTACCAATTGTGGTCACAATCGCCCTCCAGCGCGACTTCACAGTGCCCCGCTCCCCACGTTTGCGGGTCGACTGGGGGCGCTACTCCTCAGTCCTCTCGGAGTTTGAGCTCACGGTCCCGATCGCGACGACTGAAGATGTAGAAGGAGCTGCTTCAAAATTTCTGAGGCGATCCAGAAAGCCAAAGAAGCAGCCACCTCTCAAGGAAGCACGCCGAGAAGTCGTCAGGACCAGCTGCCGAGCTCGCTCCGAGTGAAACTGAGGAAGAAACGAAATCTTCGCCGACTATGGGCGCGAACGCGCTGCCCGAGGGTGAAGCGTGACCTCAACAGGATTGCAGAGGAAGTGTCGCGTGCGCTCGTGGCTCTCGAGGATGACTACTGGGAGGCCACCATCGATCGAGCATCCGAGCACGACACTACGCTGTACCACCTCTGCAAACAACTTACCGGACATGACTCGCCTGTCTACCCGCTCCTAGATCGAGCGGGTAACAGCAGATATTCCGCCAGCGACAGAGCAGAGATCCTGGCGGAATATTTGGAGGGTCAATTTACCCCCAACCCACCTCCCGCCTCACCTGCCCCTGCGCGAGGAGCAGTTCGGATTCCGCAGCGACCACTCAACGACGCTCCAGCTGGCGAGAGTTCTTAGCCACTTAGCCAGTGAGCGAAACAAATGGCACCGTCGGGGTCTTTCTCGACATGGAAAAGGCCTTCGACCGGGTGAGGATCGGCGCTGGGGCGAGACGGTTGTGTGGTTGTGCTCTCAAGTACTATTCGTAATATTGGTGATCGCTAATTCTGATTTCATTTATTTGTGCTAATTTTGTTTTTTTAGTTCCTATTTAGTTTATTTTGTGATTTGCTCATGTTAAGATTATTTGAATAAATAGAGGTTAGGATTGTTATTGTCTTAATTTGATCTTACCTTTATGAGATCAGAAGTGGGATGAACGTTCGAGGATACCCACAGTTTAGGTCTGATGTCTGAATCGATCAGGGCAAGTGATTACTGAATTAAATATTTCCCGAAATTATTTTTAAAAAAAAAGACAATCCCATGAAATGAAGAATAAAATCGAATAGCAGGCCGTGTCCCGATGGCGGCAAACGGTAGCTTCATTATGCGACGTATAAGCAGGCCGTGCTCCGATGGTGACAAACGGTAGCTTCGTTATGTGACGTATGAGCAGGCCGTGTTCCGATGGTAACAAACGGTAGCTTACTTTGACTATGTGCTGTTAATGAGCAGGCCGTGTCCCGAGGGCGGCAAACGGTAGCTCAAGTTCATTAAGCTTGACACAATGTACGTCCAAATAAGAATGAAGTGATATCTAGTTTATTAGTGTAGTGATTACCAGTGAAGTGCGTTATTAGTGTTTCTGACATTAACGGATAACTATTGATTAATTAAGTGATTGTATCATTTTAAATGTTTCTTAATGTTTGATCAAAACTTGAAATTATCAACCCACCTATCAAGATTGTTATTTAAATAAATGTGTAAACGTAACTATTTGATAGACTCAGAAATTAACTATATTCTATGATTATCATTTAAATAAATGTGTAAAAACTCAAGTACGGTGTACTAGGTATTTACTGTAATATTTACTTTTGATTTTTTTTTTTTTATTATATAACTAGCGACCCGCCCCGGCTTCGCACGGGTATAAAATATATAGCCTATGTGATTAAAATCGATCCAGTAGTTTTGATTTATTCATTACTGCTCGTGGCCCGCACGCGTTAAATTTGGAGTAAAATAATCCCCCTTTCCCTATACCATGAAGATTTCCTGCTATCTTTGGAATATCTAAATTCATACACTACATTTTTACTTATTTACTTTTTACATTTTTAACTATTTATTTTATTTTTACAACTTATTACAGAATGTCTTTATAAACAACGTTCACAGCTTTCTTGTCATTAGACAATACAAACATGTTTTCTCTGGAGGTCACTCTTGAAAGAGCGACATACAGTTGTCCATGTGAAAAACAGTCAACGCTCAAATCTAAGCCTGCAACGTTGAAGGTTTGACCCTGCGATTTATTAATGGTCATTGCAAAAGATGTCTTTACCGGAAACTGTAAACGTTTAAATTGGAAGGGTAAATCCGATGGTATCAGAGGGATTCGGGGAATCAATACATCTTCTCCGGTACCACATCCTGTGAGTATTGTGCACCCTATTATGAAAGTTTTCAATCATTTTACCAGCAAACGCGTGCCATTGCAAAGTTTAGGTGGATTCAGGTTTCTTAATAAAATAACAGGACAACCTACTTTCAACACCATTTTGTGAGGAGGAAGTCGAGACGGGTTCAAAGAATTTAGAAATTTTTCGTCGGCGCATCAATCTTTGAAGGATACAAGTTATTTACTTTATCTACTTGTTCGTTAGTTGGTGACAGAATCGCTCTTTCTTTAAACCAAGATATTGTCTTATAACTCATGTTATCAATGTCAGGATAGACATTGTTGACTAACTCTTGGATGTTGTCTATCAAAACGCAAAGGTTTTCTAGGTCATTCCTTCCCTCACTTTGTGTTAACTCTCCATTGCCAACTTTTAGCAGCATCTCTGGAAATAGCCTGTTCTCACGTGAAGATGACGAAACCCTCATATTAGTTTTAAGCTCTAATTTATTGACATGTGGCCAAAGGTTGGATCTTTTTAGGCAAGCATTTATTTCGTCAGCACGTGTTCCTCGAGTCACAACTGGTAGGATTTGACGGAAATCTCCTGAGAACAGAATTGTACATCCACCCATAGGTGTGTAGCGGAGTTGTGGTTGATGTTGTAGATGAGGTTTAATTAAAACAGTTTCTTCCACTACTAATTTATTTCTTGTAGAAATAATAAATAACATAAAGATAGGCATAGCACAGAGTAGAATGAGAAGAACGAAGTATGAAGATAAGTTTAGATGCAAGAAGGAAGTATGAGTTATTACAAACACTTAAGGTTCAAAATTGTGTAGCAAATTAGAACTTAGAAGCGACGTGCGTTCAGTACGAGATCTAGGATTCGACTGTTTGGCGGAAGGCGGCCGACGACTGAGCCGATGCGCTTACGTTTCTTTGTTTAAAGTAACGGTATATAATCAAAGAATAGACATTTCTATTATACGATCGCGCGGCGACTGCCTTCCGACATTACATAAATTATTATATTATTTATATAAGTATATAAAGTATTATAGTATATATAGTATAGTTATATGTACATATGTTATAGTAATATTTGTATTTATGTTACGTTTATTATTTTATGTATGAAAAATATATAAGATATTATATGATTATATATATAATGTTTTATTTATATAAATTATATAGGTTGTAGGGATCTGGTAAGTGTCGCGTTCGCCACAGGTGAATTTTTGTTGCGCAAATCGCGCATTGTCTTACCCAGTGCTTCCACAGACGTCTTGTTTGACATGGTAGCTTCGTCCCAGACTATTAATGTGCAGTCACGCATCAATTTTCCTGTATTGCTCTGTTTAGAAACACTACAAACGCTGTTATTATCATCGGTGGCGATTTTCAGCGGGAGCTTGAATGTGGAGTGTGCGGTTCGGCCTCCTTCCAAAAGCGTAGCGGCAATGCCGGATGACGCAACAGCTAACGCAATTTTTCCGATAGATCTCACTTTTTTTAAAAGCAGATTGATTAAAAATGTTTTTCCTGTACCTCCTGGGGCATCAAGGAAAAATAATTTCCCTTCATTGTTATCAATTGTTGATAGTAATGCAGTGAATACTTTTTTCTGATCGATGTTTAATCGTGGCTCATCTTGAGCTATATTTTGTAAAAGTCTCGTTTGATGAATCAGAATATCACTGACCATATTTTCTTGAAATTTATTCCATAGATTAACAGAATCAGTTACTTGACAAAACACTACTATGACGGCAAATAAATATCTTAATGATGTAGCTGAACTACAAACAGCTGCTTCTGATAATGTGTTTTCCCAGTGAGAATCGTCTTCCAAGAGCCCCATAGCTTTGCATGCTGCTTGATAAGTATTGTAAACAACACCTTGTACAGTTCTTAGGTGTGCAAAGGATGTCGGGCCTTTTACAATATGCAGTAACATTCTCAGATAAAAGCATTCGCTGTTGTTGGGATGAACCACGTAGACTCTGCCAAGAGCAACCGTTTTTTTTACTCCGGGGAAACCATCAACCGCAGTACCTTGTTTTCGCCGTTGAAAAGTTTTAGACCTCTGGTTCCATGTATAGTAACCTGGAACTCTGTCATATGTCAGTGTTTTCGCGAAATCATCTTGAGCACATAACTTGAAGAATGCTGTCAATGTTGTATCCCGCGGGTTATTAACAACTTCTTGTATATTGTTCTCTGTGAAATATACTCTTTGTCCATTTTCTAAATGAACTGCAAGGTGGACAATTGTGGGAGCCCGGTCGTGCACTTCAAATGATAATACAGCTTCAGAGCTGCAGATGTAACGTCCAGACTAATATTTTTCCACTTCATTTGGTGATTGTATGCTGAAAGTGGCTTGATCACTGCCTTTATTAATGTACTTAGTAACATATTGAATTGACTTTATTGAATTGCACAACTCTACGTTGATGTGGGCATCGAAAATTTTCAAAAGGAGCGGATTATAGGGAACGATCCATCGGTTATCAATATCATGGTTTCGGACGGTAGCATTTTGCCCACCCTGTTCTGGCGATCGTCGACGATATTTGGGATATCCGTCATCGCTAGTACTTGTTTGAGTTTGGAACGACTTCGGAAATTTTTTGCTGCATTTAGAATCTCGCATACATGTAGAATTCGGGTTTAAAGTCCCGCAAGGGCCGTGTACCATATGTTTCTTTACGATTTCGTACAGGATAGGATCTTCATCTTTATCCGGTAATTCAGCTGAAATAACCCTGTCAATTTGGTTTGGTCTAATTTTGTTCACTAACCACACCAACAGGTGTACATGTGGCAAGCCACGTTTCTGCCATTCTATTGTGTACATATGACAGCGCGGCGGACCGAATATATGAGACTTGTTAATGAGGTGCAGGAGTTTCTGTACTTTTAAATGGAAGACTCTGTTAACTATATCGTATCTGTCTTGTGGAGTTAAATTGGTGTTAATATTTTCTTTGATTTCCGGCCAATTTGGGTTACATGTTGCAGTTATAAATAAATCAGGTTTGCCGTAATTTCGCAAGACGCCATGACTTACGTAAAGTCATGGCGTCTTGCGATTTTTCGTGTAAATATCGAGGTCCACCTGTGAATGATGAAGGTAGTATAACCAACTGCCCAATGCCGTTGCGGTGTTCATTCGCCTGTAAAGCATCCTGAAGATGAACGTAATTTTCAGCTCTCAATTTAGTTTGATTATTACGGATGTAGGCCAATCTCTCAGATTCAATTTTCGCATATTGATCTACCAAGTATTGGTTTGTTAACATTCCATATCTAAGCAAAGTATTGAAATTGTTACGTCTTGTCATTATACGGTAGCAATAGTAGTTCATACATGACACTGTTTTACGCAGAGGTGTACCACCGATTGGGTCAACTTGAGAAATATTAATGGCATAACCATTTTCTCCACGACATAGCATCAAAGGATATTGTAAGCTGTCATAAGATCTGTGTAACTCTGAAATTTTTTGCAAATTATCATCACGACTATCACGACTATGCAATACAATATCTCTTTTGTCAAATTGCTGTCCAGCTATTACCACTGCTACTTCACTCGTGGAAGGCGCATTGTATCGTCCTCTGTGTTCTCCAACAGGAACTTTATTTGCATGGATTACGACATTAAAGTCAGGAGTATCTGCTGGAACACTCTCAATCGCAGTTTTGAAAAACTGTATGTAGCAATTATGAGAATGTAACATATCTTGGAGAGATCTAATCAAATCTCTATCAATTGGCTGTGCAACACTTGTACACCGCGTAGATGCTTGTGTATCTGGATCTGCAATAAAATATATTTGCAGAAATTTGTGATCATCGGGTCGAAGTGGTAGCAAGCTCCCAGCTAAGTGGTACACTTGCCCTTGAATTTTAAATGTAGGCATGAACCCACGCTCAACGACTTGCTTACTTTTAAAAGAGGTCATTTGAAATGCGTTATTATAACGGCGTATATTGCGCATGAATTGCTTGGATTTCTGATGATCACCCGTAAGAAGAGAGTGAAGTGGTTCAGGTGGAGGGAGAACTTCTTCTAATTTGACTTTTCCTTGTAAGCAACATTTCGATTCGTCCTTGAATTTCAATGCCAATGCCAATGTTCACACACTACTGACATAGTACCTATTGATACTATACGATCGTCCTTGTAAGAAATCGAAGGATCGTAATTCATGGCAGAATTTTCTTTATTCACCCATGAATTAGTAACTCGTGCTGATGATTCTCTGGCTCTCTGTATTCGATGTCTTTCCCTATCTCGGCTGCGGTGAACCTCACGCTCTACTGAAGATTCTCTCTCTCTCTCTCTCAGCTCTATATATATCCCGAAGCTGACTGAGGCGAGCCTCACGCTCTACTGACGATTCTCTGTCCCTCTGAACCGTATGCCTATCTCGATCCCGGCTGCGGCGAATCTCACGCTCTACTGAAGATTCTCTCTCTCTCTCAGCTCTATATCTATCCCGAGCCTGACTGAGGCGAGCCTCACGTTCCGTTGACGATTCTTCATCTCTTGCTGAACGTACTCTTCTAGCATTCACTGTACTACGACCTATGTTCGAACGACGACGTCTTCCAGACATGACTTTATAATTTCTGTACAAAATTTACTCAGTTCTATATGTATGATTACCTATGCACAAATTGCCATATTATTAGTATGTGCCGCAGTAAAAAATATCTAAATTCTTACCATTTAGAAACAAAAGATAATCAACAATCATAAAAAACAAAAGATACCTATTCTATTCAGTTCTTTTTTTTTTACTGAAATACCTCAACTTAAACAAGGATTTTAATTAAATTAAAAGTACTTAAAAATAATTTGCTATTCGTGCGACTAAAAACAAAAGATAATCAACAATCATCAACAACAAAATATAGCTATTCTATTAAGTACTTTTTCTGAACTTACATATCTCACCTTATCACGATTTTTGAAAATAATTTCCCTAATATTAAATTGATCTAACTGTAAATTTTAATCAAGATCTTAATAGAAAATTGCAATCCATAAATTATGGTTTTATTTAATCTAATCTTACCTCACCTTATGTAGGTACTTATAATTACTATAAGTGCGATTTAAAAATTAACCTTAGAATAGAATATAATTTATATTTTGAAACTACTATCATACAATTATTTATCGTAACTTACTTATAAATACTGATACGTTGTCGCGCTGAAAAGCACGTTTTTATAATAAACGCGTCCGATCGCTGCTAAATTCAAAGTGCTGTAGGGAAAACCCCGGCCTCAGACGCGCTATTTATAGGCACGCTCTTGCCGCACCGGGCGGCCGGCCGGTACCGCCGCAAACGCTACGTCCCGCAATTTTTAAATCTATAATATTTTCGAAAATATTCACTTAAATCATACGGTGTAAAGGGCCATATAGATCTATATTAAATGAACAATGTATTCAAGGTATTTAATTGGTTAAGGATTAATGCTGTATTGGTTAAAATCGCTTCGAAAATTATCCATTATTTGTCGTAAAAAGTAAATGACAAAAAAAAGTTATTGTGGGTTATCCATAAGAGATAGACATATACCATCACGGACTTTTCTGTAGACCTTTTCAATGTGTACAATACTTAGTACATTGTTTTGATAAAACTCGTAGGGTTCAGCCTGCCTTTGCAATGTAAGCGGAAAAAATGTAATTATTTACGACATCACATTAGAAACCTCAAAAAATAACAGTACTTCTCCACTATTTAATGGATGTTATTATACATATTAACCTTCCTCTTGAATCACTCTATCTATTAAAAAAAACCGCATCAAAATCCGTTGCGTAGTTTCAAAGATTTAAGCATACAAAGGAACATAGGGACAGAGAAAGCGACTTTGTTTTATACTATGTCGTGATTGTTAGCTTCGATAGCTGCTTTTGTGGTGGTAAAAATCACGAAGACTTTGGAAATTGAATACTTATATTAATGATAAATCATTATAAGAACTGATGTGTGTCGCGCACGCGAGTCGAGACGACAAGTGAAGTTAAGTTGGTAGGCGCGTCCCCGCACCCCGCGATGATAGATAGTGAAGCGCCGCAACATACTCCCCGGGGTTGAAGGATTCTTCAACAGCTAGATGTCTCCGGAAGAGGGCATATGTTATTGTACGCTCTCCGAATAGTCCCTTTTTTGGTTAGAATCTCAGCGACCCTGTTCACCCCGTCTGGTCCAGGATGAAGTCCTGTTATCCTGCCCAAGACCCATAAGAGCGGTGGCTGAGTCCTGTCCCGGACGAGAACCATGGAACCCAGTTCCAGGTCCCTGTTGGAAGACCGCCACTTGACCTTCCGTTGCAGCGCAGTCACGTATTCGTGTGAGAAACGCTGCCAAAAATGCTGTTTTAGTTTTTCAATTCGTTCATAGCGTTGCAGTTGTTGAATGTTTTCATTGTCTAGTGGTGGCTGAGGAACAGTTAGAAAAGTTCGTCCTATGAGGAAGTGGGCTGGGGTAAGGCAGGAAAGGTCTGAAGGATCTGAGGATAGAGGTGTTAAAGGACGGGAACTAAGGATTGCCTCTATCTGAACTAAGCAGGTTGACATCTCTTCAAACGTTAAGTGAGTTAGGGAAAGAATGCGCCGTAAGTGATGTTTGACGGACTTCACAGCGGATTCCCACAATCCACCGAAGTGTGGAGAGTAGGGCGGAATAAATTTAAAATCGATACCTTTATTTGTAGCTTCTGTCTGTATATCATCTGAATAAGTTTTAAAAAAGTTATAAATATCGTCACTCGCACCAACAAAGGTAGTTCCATTGTCTGAGGAGATGGTTTGAGGCTTTCCACGACGACCGATGAAATGATGAAGAGCAGCTAGAAACGATTCTTTTGATAAATCTGTCACAAGCTCCAGATGTAAGGCTTTAACTGCAAAACACACAAAAATACATATATATGACTTCGTAAGCCTACAGCCCCTACCCTTTCGATCGGCAATCAGCACCGGCCCAGCGTAGTCGATACCCGTATGTAGAAACGGAAATACAAGGTGCGTTCTATCTCGCGGTAAGTCACCCATTATGGGTTGAATAGGTTTTGGTTTAAACCTAGAGCAACGTATGCAGCCATGAACAGTACGCCTGGCGAGGCTCCTCCCCCCCAATGGCCAGTACGTCTGTCTAAGGTGAGATAGTAGCATGTTAGGGCCCCGCATGAAAGGAATCTGTGTGAAATTTGTGAAAAATGATTTTCGTGAGGTGATGTTTGGAGCATAAAAGAATAGGATGTTTGACATCGTAAGTGTAGTATGAGTTGTTAAGGCGTCCACCAACGCGTAATAAACCATTACTGTCAATGAACGGAGATAGTGAAATTAATCTGTTTTTCTTTGTTAACGATTTATTTAATAATAGTGAATTTATTTCATCCGGGAACATCTCCTGTTGTGTCGTGCGTAATACAACTGACTCTGCAACGTTAAGTTCTGATAATAACAGAATACCTACAGTTTTATTTAAAGTATTTCTGCAGTTATTTATGAATCTGTATATATAAGCTACTGTTCTAATTAATTTTGTATAGTTTGATTTTTTTTGTACTAAGTGTAATATAATATTCTCTTTACTTATGTTTGTTTGTTTGGTATGAAGTGAAATTTCTGGAAGTGGTATATCTTTCTGTTTTGTTGGTGTTTGTGGGAAGTTTATGTATGAATGATGAAGGAAGCTAGAACCCGTCCACCACAAACAAGAATCGATGAGGTGAGTAGCTTTTACTCCACGAGAGACCAGGTCTGCGGGATTCAATTTAGATGGTACGTAGCTCCAACTATTAGCAGATGTAGTGTTTTGAATTTCACCGATTCTGTTTCGAACGAAAGTCTAAACCAAGAACTATCATCGAATCTGTCCAATAATAACAATTATTAAAAGTTTTTGTTAGTGATTGTAGAACTTTAGTGCAAAGCCTAGTGCCGAGTAAAGCGCCGCATAACTCCAGTCTGGGGATAGTGACAGGTTTTAAGGGTGCTACTTTATTTTTGGAAGCAAGAAGACGGACACAAACTCTTCCTTGCTCATCAACTGATCTCACGTACACACATGATCCGTATGCACGTTCCGAGGCATCTGTAAATGTGTGTAGTTCGTACGTAACTGACGCATCGAGACAAACCCAACGTGGTATGCGAAGTGAATTTAAAGCTACAAGTGAATTAATAAAATTTAAAAATTTAATTTGAATATCATAAGAGACCTCGTCATCCCAGTTGCATTTGTCGATCCACAATTTCTGCATTAGAATTTTTTCCTCGACTGTACACGGGCCTAATAAACCTAGAGAATAGAAGACTTGACTGATAAGAGATAAAATAACGCGCTTCGATATTTTCTTTTTATTAGTCTGAACGTTTATAGAAAAGAAAAGATATTGTAACTCAGACAGAGTTACAATCCCAATTTAACCCTAATGTTTTGTCTAAGGTTTTTTCTGATTGTTGTTGATTTGTGTTTTGCGTAATAGAGTGTAATATAGTTGTATTGTTTGATTGCCATTTTCTTAAATTAAATTTAGCAGTATCCATAATTTTTGTAACATTTTTAGCTAGTTCGATGACAGAAGCGACAGAGTCGCCCCCACTGAGGTAGTCGTCGACATAAAAATCTCTGCGAATTGAATTTTTTACTTCAATATCAGTGCAAGTATCTGCTAATGTAACTAAACATTTAGTCGCGAGGTATGGCGCTGATGACGTGCCGTACGTTACTGTGTTAAGTGTATATGATTTAATTGGTTCTATAGAATTAAATCGAAATAAAATCTGTTGTTGGTGGCGTTGAGAAGGTGTAACGAGAATATCTCGGTACATCTTTTCTATATCGCCTGAGATTACATATTTATGTTGTCTGAATCTGAGTAAAATAGATAAGAGATAGTCTTGTACAATCGGTCCTACCATCTGTATGTTATAAGACTTACCCGTAGTTGTGACTGCTGACGCGTCGAAGACAACTCGTAATTTGGTCGTTGTACTCGACTCCCGAATCACCCCATGATGAGGTAAGTAATAGTTAATATTTTTATCTGACATAATTTGCTTATTTTCTGACATATGCCCTAAGGCTAGATATTCTGACATAAATTGTAAATACCTTTCTTTTAAAAGTGAATCACGTAAAAATCTGCGCTCCAAGGAAAGAAGACGACGCTTCGCCGCTGCATAGGAATCCCCGAGTACTTCAGGTGAGTCTTTTAATGGTATTGTGACTACAAACCTGCCGTCGCTGTTTCGTGCTGTGGTCTCCGCGAAGGTTCGCACACAAGCTCGTTCCTCCTGTGATAAGCAGTGCTCGGAAGATACCGCTTCCAGCTCCCAGAACCGGTTAAGTATTGACTCATCATTTTGAAGAAAGTGACAAGAAGAAGAATGTTCTGTATTATTATTTGTGTTGTTATGTTTTGTGTGTGTATGTATAATCCCTGAAACTAACCAACCTAATTTAGTCATTTGCAACTTAGGACGCTGCTTACCTAAATCTATGTAATTATTAGTTATAACTTCCCAAAATATTTCTACCCCGAGCAGTATGTCTACAGTCGAGGGAATATTGAAAGAGGGGTCTGCTAGTTGAATGCCCGAAGGAAGAGGCAAATGTGTGATATCTATATAATTATGTGGTAATAATTTTGTTATTTCTGGGAGAACAAAACATTTTAAATTAACATGATAGCCACCCGAAATAGACTGGATAGTTATGACGCAAGACTCTGCACTATAGGAACATTGATTGTTTATACCTACAATAGTGGAGCTCGTATCATGTTTCGTCAAACCTAGTTTCTCGCAGAGGTGCTGCGTGATGTAGTTAGAAGTGCTGCCGTTGTCTAGTAGAACGCGAGCTGTGCGAAGTCTCTCTATAGAATCCATCTCCTTCACCAACGCTGTGGAAAGCAGTACGGAAGAGCTTTTAGTATTTTGTATATAAGTATTAGTAGATGAAGTGAGTGTTACTGGTAATTCTGTTTGATTTTATATGTGTGTGTGTAAGAGTGTATTATGTTTAAGCTTACAATACTTGCAGTGTGATAATTTACAATGTTTATCTATATGACCTGCACGTAAACAATTTTTACAGACCTTAAAATTATTAATTTTTTGTAAACGGCTATTGACGTCAAGGTTTCTAAATTCCTGACAACTAAATAAGAAATGACTCTTTTTGCACATAGGACATGTAGTATTAATATTATTTTGCTTTGTATCTGTTTTTTGTATGTGTTGTACTTGTAAATTAAATGTATTTTGTTTTTGTTGAGTGTTCTGTTTATATGTCATTTGTTGTTGTATAGTGTCTAATAAATCAGATCTGTTTGTTAAAAAAGTTATGAATTGTTTTAGAGTAGGGTAACCTGTTAATGTACTACGAAATTCTTCCCACTCCATAAAAGAAATTTCATCTAATTATTTAGACATGATGTGAATGATAAGCGTATCCCAGTGGTCAGTTGGTTGGCCGAGACTGGCAAGTGCACGCAAGTTTTTATTAGTGACATCAATAATGTTTCTCAAACACTGACTTGATTCTTTTTGTGCTTGTTGTAAATTAAATAATGCATTTACATGATTATTAATTAAGAGACGTTCGTTGTCGTAACGATTAGTTAATAAATTCCAAGCTATTTGATAATTATCTGCAGTGAATTCTATATTCTGTACAATTAAAGACGCAGTACCTTTAAGAGCAGCGCGTAAATAATGAAATTTATTAATATCACTGAGACTTTTATTATTATGAATGATAGATAAATACGTATCTCTGAACTCCAGCCAGCGCTGAAAGTCGCCATCGAATAAGGGCAAGTTGATTTTTGGCAGCCTTACGAAGTCATGATGCATGGATTCGGTAGATGATGAGTCATATCTATGACGGAGGTGATCTCGTTTCTGGCGCTCTGCATTCGTCAACGATGTGACTTGAGCCACAAGCGAATAATATTTATTCTCAAATTGTATACGCTCGTCGAACTTCCCATCTCCCTCAGACAATATCTCGAACTCCGTCTGTAATTTATCAAATTCGTTATATGTAATTTCTAATTTTGACAAACGTAATTCTATTTCCGTTATCTGTAAGTCTGTTAACGGCTGAGTAATATCTATTGTATTTATATAAGTATTAAATAGCGTTAGTTTCCTTTTAACATTCCCGCGTAATTTAATAATGTCCTTAATACGAGCTTCAGCCATTATTAATTAATAATATATAATAATAACAAGTTACTAAATGAGAAATAATAAAAAGTGCATAAAATATTAAATGAATGTAAAAATTAGAAATGATTTACGATAATGCAAAGCAAGCGATAGGTAGATATAGCTAGATAAGTAGATAATACAACAGATGGCCGGCCGCCACGCGGCATGCGATAGCAGCTCGACGCAGTAGCAATGCAATAACAAGATAATAAATGCATATATAGCAATATAGCGTTGAGAAAAAAAAAAAAAAAAAAAAAAAAAAAAAAAATGATGCGCTGCGGCTGTCAGCTATTATAAAAAATATTTTTATATAATATGATAAATTGATTTACAGAAAATTACGATTAGCGTTAACAATATGAAGAGATGTCAATATGCTATAATAGTTTACTTTAAATTGGATAAGCAAAGAAGTTAAAAGGAAAAGATAGGAAATAAAAAGGAACGGACTCACTCGATTATTATTTTTCGTATCCGTGTTGCTCACAAGGGCCAAAGTCCACTTCTCTGTTATATTTTTGTTTCTGTTAGTCAATCCCGTCAAAATATTTTGTAAATTTGTTTCCACTGGTGACTTGAATGTTGTTGTAAAATTACGTTGACTCCAAATTGTAGACGTCGCGACGTCGGCGACGACGTGTCTTAGGTAGTCCACGTGGTGACGTTATATGCTTGAACTGGATAATCGTCAATATGAAATGATCTGCTTCGTCTTCCTTGAATATCGGACGATGAAAAGGTATCCTCGATGTAGAAAATTTGCCTTTCTGCACAGGTATCCTTTGTGTGACTTGTCCACGTGGGTGCGCGCGATGAAAAGGTATCCTCGATGTAGAAAATTTGCCTTTCTGCACAGGTATCCTTTGTGTGACTTGTTCACGTGGGTGCGCGTGCACGTGCGTCGATAAGAATGACGCGTTTTTCTCTGATTTCTTTGTTATTTAATATTTCACGGGCGAAGGACCATTTTGTTAGCTTCGATAGCTGCTTTTGTGGTGGTAAAAATATCGAAGACTGGAAATTGAATACTTATATTAATGATAAATCATTATAAGAACTGATGTGTGTCGCGCACGCGAGTCGAGACGACAAGTGAAGTTAAGTTGGTAGGCGCGTCCCCGCACCCCGCGATGATAGATAGTGAAGCGCCGCAACAGTGATTTACTTTTCATTCAATGTAACTCGGGTTTTCTACCTAAATTTATTTAATTAAATATCTTATCTTAAAACTTAATATATAAAATATACATGTACTCTAAAATTTGTCGTATATGGTCATACTCTAATTCGAATGGCCGAGCATTATTTGGAATGGGGACATTCCAATAGCAGAATGGCCGTCTGTTAGCGTTTGTAGGAATATAGGAGGGTAGTAGTGGGAGGAAGTGTATTTAAAGGAGGGTGGACGGTAGACAGGTCTCTTTTTGCTATCGTGTGTCAATCGGTCGATTGGTGTCATACTGTGTTATTTTTGTAATCCATTGCGATTAAGTTTGTTAGTGTCGTGTTGCTAAGAGTCATTCGATCGGGGGCGACAGCGAATGAGAGTGTGTCCCGTGTGAATTGTGTCTGTGACATTTTAAAATAAAAACTGTTAATAGATTTAATTGTGTTTTCCTACAATTCATTTGGAAAGTTCGGATTCACCCATTAAATATCTGTTCCTGCTAGTGACTTTCAACATCAGAAGTGGGATCTGAATTCCATTGGCGCTCAATGTTCGCGATTCAGCAGAGAAATAGAGCAACCAGATGCTGATCCACCTGCTTGGTGTGCTACGATTGATATTTGCGTTAATGAACGTCCACTGGAAGGTGTATCGTTCATCATAGCTCTCAGTAAGGCACTGAAGGGCAGTGTCTTATCGTGACTGTCACAAATCTCCCATGCGGCATATGCAAGCCGTGTGATGACGTCACTGTTGACTAGATGGAAGGATTAAGTCACGAAGAAATCGCTATGTCATATGTGCTGGCCCATATTGCCCAGTTCGATTCGCGTCTGTATCGCTTATCATTTACAAGACAAATGACAAATGACAAATGACAAACGACATGTAAGAAATGACGACAAGAAGTGATAATAATTTGTGGTAACGTATTATACAATGAAAAAATCTGGTGAGTACGTTCCAATTTGTTTAAAACCGAAACTGTGTCTTACTATGTGTTGTACATCATAAGTTTCTTAGTAACTTCACAAGTTAGCTTGTACATTGCGATTATTTCTTTATTTATCTACCCTGCTTTGGATTATTAATTAACAATGATCTTCTGCAATAATAGCTAAGAAACTTGCCTAATAACAATCGCTCACCATGGCTCTCGTTCCAGAAATCGATTAACGTCATTGAAAGAATAAACCGTTCACCTCCACGAGGGACGCTACCGCGACCGCGAGTAGTGCTTGTGACTATGTTGGAGCATCAGGATTCTGCGGCATTGTCTTTGCCAAGGCTGTGAGCTCTGCGGTGAGCACTTCGGTGAGATCCAACCAATATTTTTATATTTCTAATTTCGACATTGATATTTGGTGCGAGGAGGCAGATCGTGCTAAAGTTTAAAGTAAATGGAGTGATAACGAGAGTTGGTCTCACATTGGCAATTGTGTTCTGAAGCGTGTTCGGCGCTTTTCGATTAAGAGTATAAGGAAAAGACTGTACTGGCCCTACTAGTCTGTCTTTATTGTTAACGGTATGTCAAGTCACTTTTAGTAAATAATTTTAATTAGCAACTGCTAACGAATGCGTTGATATTGTGTCCAAAGTCACTCAAGACTGATAGATGTGTGGGTTTTTCTATTAATTTAAAGAAGTGCCTTTTTAGAAATTAATATAGAACTCTTAGGTTGCGCTATCAGTTAAGGTCAGGTACAGCCGAGCGAACACGTTAGTTACGTGTCGACCACTTCGAAGCTGTGCGTGAGATGCAAAGGCAACGGGCATTAGAGCATCTAGCACACTCTACTGGCAAGCTTAATTCAGGCATGCGTGGGCCCTATCATGTGGTCAAGGCGCTTCCCGATGGTCGTTACGTGCTGCGCTGCTGGCTGGCTCGTATGGCAAGTCGACTCAAGCGGCTGCGGAATATATTTGTCGCAATCGTATCACCTCTGGAACGCTAGCGCCATCTGTCGGCGCTCGATGGAGTCAATGATTCACCGGCTGAGCGGCGCATACGACACTTCTTGTGCAGCGGCCGGACGGTGCGGTCGAGTGTTGGAGCCGACGCGCGTTCTTGGATGTAGTGCTGACGTTTGGAAGATGTGGACCGTGCTGATGAGGCTGATGCTCATCCTCCGTCGTATTGTTCCGTGGCGGGGTGAGTGGACCCTGAATACATACGAGGCATTCTTCGGGACTGAAGAGAATGATGTTGATGAGGAACCATCAAGTGAGGATGGACTACAAAGAGACCCTGCTGCAGAAATCCAAGCTGACGAGGCCGTTCAGCTGTCAGGAACGGCCGTCTTAGAGGAAAATCCCTCTCAACCTAGTACATCGGCGCGATGACGTCAGGTGGAAGGGATAGCAACACGAGAACGGAGCAATACCGTGCGGCGCTTCACTTTTTGCATCGGCGCTGGGGCGAGACGGTTGTGTGGTTGTGCTCTCAAGTGCTATTCGTAATATTGGTGATCGCTAATTCTGATTTCATTTATTTGTGCTAATTTTGTTTTTTTAGTTCCTATTTAGTTTATTTTGTGATTTTTTTTTTTTTTTTTATATCGCCGGGAGGGCAAATGACTCTACTCCACCTGATGGTAAGTGGTAGTAGAGTCCAAACGCGACGACGGCCAGTACAGACGGGAAAAACGTTCTGCACTAGCCGCCTTCGCCTTGCCGGCCCGCAAGATGCCTCTTCACGCCTCGTTTGAAGGAACCCGGGTTGTAAGAGGAGGGGAATACGTGAGCTGGTAAGGAATTCCATTTTTTGGAAGTGCGACAAAGAAAGGAGTTGCCAAATTTCTTTGTTCGCGATGGAATTGATGTCACAGTTAGGCGGTGACATCGAGAACCAGCTCGCGTGGACTTAAGAAGGAAGGGGGAAGCAGGAATTAGAGAGAATAATTCCTCAGAGCACTCGCCGTGATACAGTCGATAGAAAGCGCTCAGTGCTGCTATCTCACGACGCAATTGTAAAGGCTCAAGGGTGTTTGTGACCTTTACGTCGCCAATAATGCGTACGGCACGTCGCTGCAACCGGTCCAAGGCCTCAAGTAGGTACTTAGCGGAGCCATCCCAAAGGTGCGAGCAATATTCCACGCAAGACCGTACCTGTGTTTTGTACAGCAGGCACAGTTGTTGTGGCGTGAAAAAGCGCCGCACCTTGTTCAGAACTCCGAGTTTCCGTGAAGCTGTTTTTATAACAGCCTCGATGTAATCCCTTGGACTAAGGTCGCAGCGAACGTCAATCCCCAGCATGGCGATTTTGCTTTGCATCACCAGCGGAGTACCACAGAGGGAGGGAAGAGGGGAAAATGTTGACTTTTTCGCCGTGAGAGCGCATACCTGTGTTTTCTTGGCATTAAACTCAACAAGATTATCAGAGCCCCATTTGGCGATGAGATCTAACGTCCTATCGAGTTCAATGACAAGATTCTCCCGCCTCTCCTCAGTTTCCGCCCGCCCAGCCACTGCGCGTCCGTGGTATCCACCATGCACTGTACTATCATCTGCATAGCAATGTATGTTCCCAAGGGAGAGCATATCATTGATATGCAAAAGAAAGAGTGTGGGAGATAGCACAGATCCCTGGGGGACCCCAGCATTCACTACATAGAATTGTGAAGCGCAACCATCTACTAAAACACGAAGGCTACGCTTGTGTAGGAAGCTGGCAATCCAGGTGCATAGCTGAGCAGGCAGACCATATGCCGGTAGCTTGGAGAGAAGACTTCTGTGCCAGACCCTGTCGAAAGCCTTGGAGATATCGAGGCTGACAGCCAACGATTCTCCATGCTTGTCGATAGCTTCACCCCAGAGGTGTGTTACGTACGCTAGAAGATCACCTGTGGACCGTTTTGGTCGAAACCCGTACTGACGATCATTAATTAGACAGTGATCTTCTAGGTAATGGATCAGTTGGTTGTTTAAAATCCGTTCCATCACCTTACAAAGTACTGAGGTGATAGCTATTGGCCGATAATTTGCCGGGTCAGACCGATCCCCTTTTTTGGGAACCGCTTGCACGTTAGCTCTTCTCCAAGCCTCCGGCACACTTCCCGAAGAGAGAGAAAGTTGGAACAGGCGCGTTAACACAGGAGACAGCTCCGCTGCGCACTTCTTCAGCACTATGGCTGGTATTCCATCGGGACCGCTAGCTTTCCGTACATCAAGTGATTGCAGCTCCGCACGCACATCACGTTGCCTGATTTTAATGTCAGGCATCGTATGGCCACATGCAGGTATTGTAGGTGGCAGTGCACTACAATCATCGATGACGGAATTGTCGGCAAAGAGTTTAACCAGGAGATCAGCTTGCTCTTGCGGACTGTGAGCTAGCGATCCGTCCGGATTTCTGAGCGGTGGCAGCGAAGGTTGGCAGAAATTGTTTTGCACAGACTTGGTCAGACGCCAGAAGCTACGGGAGCCCCTAGGATGCGAAACAAGGTCATGACCAATCTGTACAATGCGCTGTGCATCCGCTCTCGTGTATGCCTGTCTACAGGACTTGGAATTTTTATTATAGTTTGCTTTCAGTGAGTCAATGTTAGATGCCCCGCTAATGCAGCCGTTGATCCACTTGCGATACGCCGCCTGCTTAGATGATACAGCATCGGCACATTCACGAGTGAACCAACGGTTACGCGTACTCCTACTGACGAGATCTGAGCTAGGAATGTAGTATTCCATTCCCAGCATGATCTCGCCAGCAACAGCAGCGGCACTAGCTGTCGGGTCATTCCCACTGAAGCAACGTTCCTTCCAAGGGACCACGCATAGTAATCGCGCATACCGTCCCAATCCGCCGACTTATAGTGCCAAACGCGACGTTTGCATACCGCTAGTGGCGGCAGCTTGGCCTGTGGCACTCTGGTAGAAATAAGGCTGTGATCCGAAGAGCCAAGAGGAGCCTGAACCACAACCTGATATTCAACCGGGTGAGAAGTCAGCAGAAGGTCCAGTAGAGAAGGTGCTTGCCCATCAATGTCTGGGATCCTGGTGGGCTGATCAACCAGTTGGGTCAAGTCATGTGTGAGAGCAAAAGCATGAGCAGTCCTTCCAGCATGGTCAGTTTTGAGGGATTTCAACCAGGATTCGTGGTGAGCATTAAAATCCCCCAAAAACACCAATTCCGCGTTAGGAAATTGCTCTTGCGCAGCATCTGCCACCCGACTAAGATGGTCAAATAGTCGGCTTGTCTCCAAGTCACCATTGTGGGATCTGTAGAGGCACACGTAGACTCGGCTCTGACGAACCAGGTCCACACGTACCACCAACATGGAGAAGGAGGGGTCCTCCAAGCAGCGCAGTCGGTGACAGCAAACATCCGTCCTGACGAACAAGCATACTCCGGCTTTCGCTTTGAAGGATTCTTCAAGCGTGTAGCCGGGATAATTAAGGTAGCTGGTATCGGCAGGACGGAGTATTTGTGTCTCCGTGAGAAACAACATTGCTGGCCGTGCTGTCTCGAGAAGGTGGTGGACAGCGTTGAGGTTAGTGTGGAGTCCTCGGATGTTAGAGAACTCGACCTCAAACAGCGAAGGTATGGTGGGGGTGAGCACCGCTGTACGACCGTTATTTCTTTTTTGTTGCGCCATTTGGGAGAAATTAAATGGAAAAGAGACGTGAAGCGAGCGATGTATTGCCACGATAGGGATGGGCAAAGTGTGGAGGCGTGTTTCCCCAAGTGGTTGCCAAAAGGAAAAATACACTGACTCGCCGGACGGAAGGGCCCCCGAACCCCCCCGGAAGTGGCCGCCGGGACCCCACCTACCGGTCACCAACCGGCACGACGGTCCACCCCGAGATTATGCGTGGCCTGGTGGGGCAGCCTCACGAGCTGGTTAGGCACGCTCGGGCCCCTGTACTATGCCACGGGCGGCCAGCGGAACAGCCGTTTCTTCGGGTCTCCCTGACCGGCAGGTCAATACAGTTTCCCCCGGCATTGGTTCAACAGCCGTCTCCAACCGGACCAACACCCATCTTGACAATACTCGCTCGGGCTCTGGCTGTACGCTGGCTGACCTCGAAACGCGGTTGCAAGCCACTTCACGAGTTTTTCACCATGCGTACGGTGGTAACAAGCCAGGCGGATGTTAGCATCCTACCACCAGATGAGCAGATGGTCGCTCAGATATCCCTTAGTCGCCTCTTACGACACCCATGGGAAAGAGAGGGGCAGTGAAATGTATTCTTTCTCCGTCACTGCACGGATAAAATTTGATTTGCTGAATCGGATTTGCTCATGTTAAGATTATTTGAATAAATAGAGGTTAGGATTGTTATTGTCTTAATTTGATCTTACCTTTATAAGATCAGAAGTGGGATGAACGTTCGAGGATACCCACATATATCGGGCATCATCGGGCCCAAATATATCGGGCATTGGTATTGTAACCGTTGTAACGAGCATTACAAGTGTTTTCTTATATAACGTATCGTCATTTTCGCCGCCACCCTGGTAATCCACCTTCTATAATATCTACTGTTGTCATAAATAAACGTCTACTACAATTTAATATCAATTATAATGTAAGTATAAACTTATCCATAAAACTATTGCAAAGTTCGTACATAGTTTTCTAGATTTACGTCAAGACCATGTGAATTTCATTAAGAAGCTAGTACAGATTAATGTATATTTAAATAGTTTTTGTTTATAAATACACATCTTGATAAAATGGAAAGCACCGAAACCGTTACAAATATATCGTCGTAATTGTAACGTAAGCAATTTGTTTTAGTAACATTTTCAACATATATATATTGTTGGAGGAAGACTAATATTTTAATTCAGCAACACCACACCTGCCTATATAAGACGAGATGTTGGCGATAAGAGCTCATTATTACGTTAACTTTTGAAGTGTGTGGAAGCTCTGCCCGAATAATTACCGATTTAATTAAATTACTAATTATTTTATGTTTGTTTAAAGTCATAAATTGTGTATGTACTTGAGGCCGAAGGCCAAATAAATCTTTTTTTTATTTTAATAATTGTTTGATTTATAACATCAGAAGTGGGATTCGAAGGCTGTTATAGCCGCAAACACATTTCTGGTGCTATAGATTAAACTTAATTCTACCCTCCCACGCGGTTTAGTAATTTAAATATTTGGGCAATGCTTCCATCAGTGTAATGTCGAACAACGATAAACGTAACAAACGAAGACGTCGAGGACAAACTCCTCCCAACTCAATGGAAGAGATCCTGACCAGACTGCGCGCTTTGGAGGAGCAGTCTCGTGCGTCTGTGGAGACGCAAGCCAGTGCATCAGTCAGTGCTGGCACTAGTCGCGCTGTCGCGCTGCAAAGCGCCACACCAGCAGCCGCATCGACGCCTGGGGCGCCGACTCCGCCACGCGACCACGTGGTTACGCCGCCACCGACTCCGCAAACCAGCCAGACGGGGTTATCGCAGTCCGAAGATGTGGTGACGAATGCTGCCGAGCGGCTCTTGACCGCTATCAGCTGTGCTCAGGTCAGATCCAATCGATATTTTGTCTCTGATTTTGATCCGAGTGTTCATGACTTCGACACGTGGTGTGATGAGGTAGAAAGAGCGCGTATTTTGAACCAATGGGGCGACAAAGAATGCCTTGCTCGCATCGGACATTGTCTGAAAGGGGAATCTCGTACCTGGCTTAGCCAATGGACAAGTGATATTCGCACATTTGGTCACACAGGTCCAATTTCAAACTAGAATTAAAAGCCTTATGCCCACGCTATGTCGATGTCGCGAATATTCTTTATGACGTTATGCGAACAGAGTCCGACAAATACTCCACATACGCCGAATATGCTCATAGATCGCTTTTAAGGTTACGCATAGTTAAAGGTCTAAGCAACGAGCTACTTACTGCCATTATTATACGTGGAATCGTAGACCCACAAATCCGCGCTATGGCTATTAACGCTAAATTATCGCCCGATTCTATAGTGGAGTTTTTGTCTAGCTTTGTTAAACCTTCTAACAATTCAAATTGAAAAATATCTACTAACTATAGGTTTGATAAATTCTATAATAATAATAATTTAAATCGCAACCTTTTAAAACGCAAATACAGTTCAAACGATTCAAAATCAATTAAATGTTATCATTGTAAGCAATTTGGCCATAAAAGTGTAGATTGTAGTAAACGATTGAATACAACTACAAATAATAATAACAACGAAAGAGCAATCGCGCTACCGGCAACGTCTCGTGTTGATGTGTACATTTTGTAAAAAAGTAGGTCATTCCGAGAATATGTGTTTTGCCAAAGAACGGTCGAGTTTACGAAACAATAATGGTGTTAATTTTTGTCGCGTACTTGTGGGTAGTTATAAAAATCGTGACGTAACAACTGCTGTTATCTCGGGAATCCCGTTAGATGTTTTGATCGATAGTGGTTCATGTGTCTCTCTAATGTCGAAAAATATTGTTAAACATTTTTCATGTCAATTAAGACCTACAAATCTATTATTACGTGGCTTAGGTGATATGGAAGTGAAATCAGAATCATATGTAACGTTGCCCGTTGAATTCAGTGACTTAACAATAGAAATTGATTTTTATATCGTCGATGATAATAATTTAAATGTACCTGTAATTATTGGCACCGACGTGTTAAATAGAAAAGGCATAACTTATGTTAGGACCGGTGATTGTCAGCGTATAATTCGTAGTGAACCTATTGAAAGCAATATTTTGCCAGTAAATTCAATTTGTTTATCCGAACAAGTAAATACGTCTGTGTCTGGAAAAGATAGGGAACGATTATTAGAGATTCTAGCCAAGTATTCAAAATTCTTTTTAAGTGGTACCGCGATCACAACTGTAAAGGATAGTGAAAAGCATATTAAACTGGCAACTAATGTACCCGTGTATTATAGACCCTATAAATTATCACACGATGAAAAATTAAAAGTTCGCGAAATAGTTAAAGATTTGCTTAATAAAGGTATAATTCGTGAATCTGACTCGGAGTACGCTAGCCCAATTCTATTGGTGAAAAAGAAAGATGGTTCTGATAGAATGGTGGTGGACTACCGTGCACTGAATCGGATTACTGTTAAAACTAGACATCCCCTACCGTTGATTAATGACTACATAGACCGATTAGGTAAGGCTCGCTGGTTTAGTTCCTTAGATATGGTATCTGGGTTTCACCAACTTAGAGTTGCTGAGGAGTCTATTCATAAGACGGCATTTGTTACCCCGGAAGGCCACTACGAATATTGTAAGGTCCCCTACGGATTAGCAAATGCACCGATTTTATATCAGAAAACTATTGCTAAGACGCTAAAATCCTTTATTGAGGCCGGACAGGTTGTAGTCTATATCGATGACGTACTTATATCGACACAAAGCATTAACGAAAACCTTATTTTATTAGATTCGGTAATTAAAACTTTGAAGAGGATTTTCTATCAACTTAAAGAAATGCACTTTTCTAACCAATGAAATCGAATATCTCGGTAGGATTATACGCGATGGTCAGGTTAGGCCGAGCACTTATAAAATTGACGCGTTAGTTAAATCACCACCCCCGAATAATGTCAAACAGGTGCGGCAATTCCTAGGCCTCGCTGGATATTTTCGTAGATACATATCTAATCACGCGATTAAGACCGCGCGCATTGCAGCCCTAACTAGGAAGGGAATAATTTTTGACTGGACCGACGAACATGAAAACGCACGTCAGGAAATAATTTCTTATTTAACAAATGAACCAATTCTAGCTATATTCGACCCTGACTTAATGACCGAATTACATACTGATGCCAGTTCAATTGGCTATGGCGGTATTCTTATGCAAATACATAAAGACGGTTGTAGGCGGGTAGTCGTATATTTTAGTAAATTAACTGCCGGCGCGGAGTCCAAATACCACTATGCTATGAGTTGGAGACCCTTGCCGTAGTAAAATCATTGCAACATTTTAGACAATATTTAATTGGCAAAACTACTCGGGTAGCTGCAACATATATGGTTTTATGGAAGGGTGAATGGACACCTGAAACTTGTGCTGCATTTTTTGAAGGTATTTCTTGTTGTGCATGAGTTGTTATTTGTCTTGACTTTATTTATTTATTTTTAAGTAGTACAAGAATTCTTACGGAACTTGTACAGTATACATATACATCAATATTTACATACATACATGCCTATTTTCATGTTCGTAATAATTCGTACATGCCTTACCAAAATTGTTTACTACTGGATACGTGTACGAATTATCTATGCAATCACAATGAACGATTATGTCTCATTCAAGTAATTATGTCTACTTTATTTGGGTAACTTATTTACATAAACCTCTGATAACCTCTCCCAGGGTGGTGTCGGTTTTCTAGTCAAAAAGGATCTCATTAGCAGCATTGTGGAAATCAGTAGTGTGTCGAACCGGGTAGCGTACCTTGTCCTAAAACTTTCCGACAGGTACTCCCAGAAGGTCGTACAGGTATATGCGCCAACTTCGACATACTCTGATGATGTGGTCGAAGCGATGTACGAGGACATCGCAAAGGCCCTCAACGACACCTCGAAGGCCCACTACAATGTTGTTATGGGAGACTTTAATGCTAAAGTGGGAGTACAAGATAGCGGTGAATCGAAAGTCGGACCTTACGGCTTGGGCTGCAGAAATCACAGGGGGCAAATGCTGGTAAACTTTCTCGAAGCGCAGGGGCTTTTTTTGATGAATTCTTTCTTTCAAAAGAAGCCTCAGAGGAGGTGGACCTGGCGAAGCCCCGATAACGTGACAAGGAACGAGATAGACTTTATCATTTCGAATAAAAAGCACATATTTAGAGATGTTTCAGTGATCAACAGGTTTAATACCGGAAGTGATCACCGCTTGGTTCGAGGCACTCTAAATATCAACTTAAAAGCCGAAAGATACCATACTCCAAGCTGCTCAAGGCTCCGAAAAGTTCCAAATGGAACTTCAAAATCAATTCACCGCGTTGGAAACCATAAGCAACATTGATGAGAAAACCGACACGCTGGTCAAAATACTGCAAAACACATCCCGCAAGTGTTTTCCGCCACAGAGAAGAGACAACGCACCAAAACTCTCTGCTGATACACTCGAGCTCATGAGAAAACGACGAGAACTACCATCGTTTTTGTCAGATAAGGCCTTAAACCGAACAATAAAAACGCTGACGCGACGCGATCTCCGACGCTCCAATACCCGTGCCATCAAGGCTGCGATTGAGCAAAATCGGGGATCGAAAGTGTTCGCTCGCAAGTTTGGGAGGCCGCGTCTGACAAAACTTAAAACTGAAAATGGTGGGGTCGTTACCTCTAGGCCTGAGATTGTCGGAGAAGTAGAGAGGTTTTATGGGCAGTTGTTCTCTTCAAGATCGGATAAACCCGTGGGAATCAGTATTGATGACCAGCGCGCCCCTCTTATGCGCCATTACTCCGAGGAGCTCCCGGTCGTTGACCAAGGAGAAGGAGATTAGGGCGGCTCTAGAACAGCTTAAAAACAACAAAGCTCCGGGAGATGACGGAATCACAACAGAGTTGCTTAAGGCAGGCGGGAAAGCCTCTTTAATTCCGTCATCCAACATGGCAAGACCCCGGAAAGGTGGTGCGGGAGTGAGGTGGTACTGTTTTTCAAGAAAGGTGATAAAACCCTCTTGAAAAACTACAGACCAATCTCCCTCCTGAGTCACGTGTATAAGCTGTTCTCAAGAGTCGTCACGAACCGTCTCGCCAGACGACTTGACGAGTTCCAGCCCCCAGAGCAAGCCGGCTTTCGATCAGGCTACAGCACCGTGGACCACATCCATACTGTTCGGCAGATTGTGCAGAAGACCGAAGAGTACAATCAGCCGCTGTGTATGGCATTTGTGGACTACGAGAAAGTATTCGACTCCATCGAAACCTGGGCAGTGCTCGACTCATTGCAGAGATGTCCTATAGATTGGAGATATATCGAGGTACTGAGATGTCTGTACAACGCCGCTACAATGACTGTCCACATCCAGGACTGTAAGACGAAGGCGATCCAATTGCGCAGAGGGGTGAGACAGGGGGATGTAATATCCCCGAAACTGTTCACCAACGCGTTGGAAGACGTTTTCAAAACGCTGGATTGGACTAGGTATGGAGTCAATGTAAACGGCGAGTACATCTCACACCTTCGATTTGCCGACGATATCGTCATCATAGCAGAGTCGCTGGAACAACTCACCGAAATGCTGCGTAGCCTAGGCGAGTCTTCCCGGTGTGTCGGTCTCGGTATGAACTTGGACAAGACCAAGGTCATGTTCAATAGGCATGTCGTGCCGGGACCGATATACGTCGAGGGGAAACCTCTCGAAGTTGTTACTGAATATACCTACCTAGGACAGATAATACAAGTCGGTAGGAACAACTTCGAGAAGGAAGCCGATCGAAGAATTCGCTTGGGATGGGCAGCATTTGGCAACCTTCATCAAGTCCTCAAGTCGTCTATACCGCAATGTTTGAAGACGAAAGTCTTCAACCAATGCGTCTTACCTGCCATGACATACGGTGCCGAAACGTGGACACTAACTGCGGGACTAGTCCACAAATTCAAAGTCGCTCAGCGTGCTATGGAGCGAGCTATGCTCGGAGTATCTTTGAAGGATAAGATCAGAAATGAGATTATCCGGAAAAGAACCGGAGTCACCGACATAGCTTGCAAAATTAGCAGGCTGAAGTGGCAGTGGGCTGGTCACGTATGTCGTAGGACCGATGGCCGTTGGAGCAGACGAGTCCTAGAGTGGAGATCGCGAATCGGCAAGCGCAGCGTAGGGCGCCCTCCAGCCAGGTGGACCGACGACCTTAAGAAGGTGGCGGGCACCAACTGGATGCGGAAGGCGGAGGACAGGGAGCTTTGGCGCACCTTGGGAGAGGCCTATGTTCAGCAGTGGACAACGATTGGCTGTTGATTGATTGATTGATTTACATAAAAATTTTCTATTTCTTCCTATTAATTTTACTTACCACAACTGGCATTTTATATCATAATCACTGTAGCCTCCATTGAATAATCACTGACCTGAAAAGAAAGTACCCATAGGGACATTATGTCGGATAGGTCGACGCATACCCCTCCCATTGAGGAAAATATAATTCCTAGACCAAGCAGGCGTTCCAGAAGTAATGTAAGAGCTCAACCAACTGTTGAATATGTGAATAATATATAATATTATTATTAATTATTTGAGGATAATTACTGAGCGCAATAAAAGACGTCCATTCGGTTGAGCGTTTAATAGCGAGAGAGCACCATATATGGGTTTACAATTACCCACAGTTATAAAAGTAATATTCTAAAACTACCCCATACATTACACCCTCACCCTTAATTACTTATACATTACTTAGAATTAACTTAACCTAACTTAAAAATAAATTATATAATATTAGTTGCCTAATCAAATTCGAATCGAAATCGTTCAACTGGTTTCCTAACGCGCTGGGAACGAATCGATGGTGGAACATCTACCTGAGTCTCAGGGGATATCGATGGTGGAATACTAAGTTCCGTGTTGGATGATTCAGCCGACTCAGTCGTCGGTATTTCTAGCTGTGGCTCAGATATGGGGTGATCACTCGGCATGTTTTGGTTTTGTGGTGGCGATTTTGACGTAGATAAATCAAAGCTTACCCAACGTTTTTTTATCTGATTAACGTGTCTTTTGATAGGTGGACCGTCATCCCTACCTATGAGGTAATTACGAGACCCAAAATTACCATCTATTTTACCTTTTATCCATTTCTTTCCTTCCCCATAATTCCTTACCCAGACATTATCCCCTTGTTTAAATTGCCTTATAACTCCTTTTCCTCTTTCTATTTGCTTATTTTGCACCTCCCGTACTCTATCTTCCATCGCCCAATCCCTATGCAATAAGTCTAGTCTTGATCTTATACGCCTACGTTGTAAAATCATGGCAGGTGAAAGACCCGTGGTACTTTGATCGACGTTCCTGTATGCTAATAAATAGGTTTGCAATGCGGCATCGATATCGCAACCATCCCTTAACGACTTTTTTATTGCCCGTTTGCACAACTTAACAGCGCCTTCCGCTGCTCCATTACTAGACGGATGATACACGGGGGAGAATGTAACCTTAATACCGTTGTTCCTCATAAAATTGGCATATTCTTTGCTCGAGAAAGGCGGCCCATTATCCGAAACAATTTCTTTAGGCAAACCGAACCTAGCGAAAGTTTCCCGTAAAACTTTAATAACAGCAGCCGCGGTCGTATTTGGCATGTTAAAAATTTCTAACCATTTCGATGTGCAGTCTATTAAAACTAAAAATGTTTTACCGTTAAGCGGTCCTAAGAAGTCAATGTGTATTCTTGACCATGGCTCCGGAATAAAAGGCCATGGCTTGATCGGAGCTTTCGCTGGTGCTGCGTTTTCCATCGCACACGTAACACACTCATTACAAGTGCGTTCAATGTCGGCGTCGATACCGGGCCACCAAACGTAACTACGTGCAATGCTCTTCATCTTTACTATACCTAAATGACCAACGTGTATTTCCTTTAGCAACTCAGATGTTAATGATTTAGGTATTACTAAGCGGTATCCCCAAATTATACACCCCGCATCTAAATACAATTCATTACGACGTACAAAATATGGCTTAAGATCTTCATCGTCGCACGCCTTGGACCACCCGGATTGTAAGTATAAAATTACTTTCTTAAGTATGTTATCCTTATTCTGATGTTCTACTACTGTCTTCCGTGTTATAGGTAAAAAATTTTGTATGAAATTAACGTAAGTTTTCTCCTCTACTTGTAGTTTCCCTTCTCCCGTTGGAAATCTAGATAAAGCATCGGCCGCGTTCTTATTACTTTGAACGTATTCAATATTATAATTATAACCAGCTAAAATAACGGCCCACCGTTGCATTCTGCTAGCCGCCATTGTAGGGATACCATGTTTATCACCGAAAATAGCTACCAACGGTTTATGATCCGTGCGTAACGTAAATTTCCTTCCGTATAAGTACGTGTGAAATTTTTTAATGCCATAAATAATAGCTAAAGCTTCCTTTTCTATTTGAGCATACGATTTCTCAGCAGCATTAAGTACCCGAGACGCATAAGCTATAGGTCGCTCCCCTTTAGCGGTTATATGTGAAATTACAGCCCCTACTCCATAACTACTAGCGTCAGTTGTTAGAATTAAGGGTAAGTCAGGTGAATAATGTGCTAAAATTTCACTAGATGTTAACAATTGCTTAACCTTATTAAAAGCTATATTACTTTCTGTATTCCATTCATATTTTTTTTCCTTTTTTAATAAAACATACAATGGTGCTAAAATTGTACTAATGTTTGGAACAAATCTAGCGTAATACATAACTAATCCTAAAAATGAGCGCAATTCGGATATATTATTCGGTATGCGAACCTTCTGAATTGCTTCAATCTTATTTGGGCATGTATGAACCCCTTCTTTACTAATTACAAAGCCTAAATATGTAACAGAGTCGGCAAAGAACGTACACTTATCTTTTTTAATTTTTAAACCATATTTTTGTAATCGATTAAATACCTCGTGAAGTGTTTTTAAATGTGATTGGTCGTCCTCCCCGGTAATTATCACATCATCTAGGAAAACACCCACTCGAGGCATATCCGAAAATAGTTGTTCTAACAATCTTTGAAAAATACCTGGACTCGAAGCCAAACCATAAATCAGTCTATTATACCTAAATAAGCCCTTGTGAGTGTTTATTACAGTGTATTTTTTTGATTCATCAAGTTCAAGTTGTGCATAGGCTTGAGACAGATCTAACTTAGTAAATTTGATACCCCCGTGTAATTTAACTAACAGATCCTCGACTCTCGGTAAAGGAAAACGATCCACCTCCAAGCACTTATTTAATGTTAATTTAAAATCACCACATACGCGTATTGTGCCGTCCTTTTTCATTACTGGTACGATCGGTGTAGCCCAGTCAGATGTAGTAACCGGCGTGATCACTCCATCCCGTACCAGCTGATCCAGCGCCCGCTCCACAGGCTCGCGAAGTGCGTAAGCGAGCGGTCGTGCGCGCATGAACACCGGCTTCGCGTCGGGTCGCAGCCGAAAACCAACCGTTCCACCATTGAATCGTCCCAGCCCGTCCGAAAACACTTCACAATATCTGGAACTGAATTCATTAAAATTAAACAGCTTGGAATTAAAATCAATACTATTACAATTCATAATAGGAATCTCGATCTGTAACTCGCTAATCCAATGCCTGCCTAACAGATTCGTTTTTGCATCTTTTATAATAAATAAATCCAACGATTTTCTTTTATTTTTGTAATTAACTATAGGACTTATTTTACCAACGGGTTTTACAATTTCTCCAGTATAATAGCGAAAATTTAAATCACACTTTCGAATTAAATTATGTGACAGATATTTCTTATAGCAATTATAACTAATGCATGATATCGCACTGCCCGTGTCTATTTCCATACAAAGAACACAGTTATCAATATTGATACTAATTGTGTATGGTGCAAATTTTTTTAAATAACTACTTATAGAAAAACTGTTTACCTCCTCACTGCCCGAGCCTTCGTTTTCTTTGCATACGGAACTATCATTTTTTACGATGTTTAATGACACCTGCCTTTGTAGTACTGGACAAACCTTTTTTAAATGACCTTGTTCGTTGCAAACTCGACATATATAAAGTCTAAATTTACACCGATTTACTTGATGATTTGCACCACAAACGTCACACACTTGTTTAAAAGTCGTTCCCTTCTTTTGTCGTGTGAAGTCATTCATATTATTATCGCTCCGCCTGCTAATTATCGCTCCGCTTGTGAGGCTTGTACCACTGCTTAAAACCGGTTCTCGCGTTCCTACGTTCATATATTTTTGTAGATGTTTCCCTGTGCTTCTTTTCCTGGACGTAATCTGGTTTATAGATTCCTCCGTCTCTGATACGCCGTCACCTAATCTCCTGGTACGACCTTCTACCAAGGCTGCATCCGCCTCTGCAGCTTCCATTGTCACCGCGAGTTTAAACGCCGAATCGAACGTTATATTATCCTCCGCAAACATTCTTTGACGGATACAGTCACTGTTAATACCACAAAAAAATTGATCCCTCAAATTATCCAATAATGTTTCCGAACAAAAACCGCAATGTTTCGTCAATTTCTTTAATGCCGCCGCATATTCCGCCACGGACTCATTATGACGTTGCACTCTTTGTCTGAATTTGAACCGCTCCGCCAATACACTCGGTTTAGGTTGAAGATGACGTCGCATAACATCCACCAGCTCTTCATAGCTTTTCGCAGATGGTTTGACTGGTGTACATAAATTCACCATCAGTTCGTACGCGTCACTTCCGATCACCGTTATCAGTGTCGCTACTCGTATCGCCGGTTTCACATCGTTAACAATAAAATACTGTTCCAACCGATCCACATACAAATTCCAATCGTCCTTGCCAAGGTCGAATTGTTCCAGTTTTCCCACCGACATAGTAATAAAACGATGCGTCACACACGTAGTTTCTTTACTACTCGTCGCCACTGTTGAATATGTGAATAATATATAATATTATTATTAATTATTTGAGGATAATTACTGAGCGCAATAAAAGACGTCCATTCGGTTGAGCGTTTAATAGCGAGAGAGCACCATATATGGGTTTACAATTACCCACAGTTATAAAAGTAATATTCTAAAACTACCCCATACATTACACCAACTACAAGTTATCGCAAGCGGTATCGCAAGTTACGATACCCTTATCAGGGTTGCGGATAGTAGTCTCGAGACATCGGATACGTCGGAAAGTGAAACGCGTGGCTGTTCAAAGGGTCATCGCATAATGTCACGACGCATACGTCGTTATAAAAGACCATCAACAATATCAAGTAGCTCGACTTCGAGTAGCAGTTCCGATGACTCATCTATTTCTGACTCGTCTCGCAATGATCGTGAAACAGATTATCCAAGAAAGTACACTGGTGGTAGGGCTTTGTGTAAGCTCGTCTGGGTAGGTACCACCCACTCATCAGATATTCTACCGCAAAACAGCAATACTTGATATTGTTGTGTTCCGGTTTGAAGGGTGAGTGAGCCAGTGTAATTACAGGCACAAGGGACATAAAATCTTAGTTCCCAAGGTTGGTGGCGCACTGGATATGTAAGCGATGGTTGACATTTCTTACAATGCCAATGTCTAAGAGCGTTGGTGACCACTTACCATCAGGTGGCCCATATGCTCGTCCGCCTTCCTTTTCTATAAAAAAAAAAAAAAGTCACGTGACAAGAAGCGTAAATCGAAAAGTAATGAAAGGAGTCGCAGGACGAATACCAAGTTAGGTAGAAAACGAAATCGATCTAGATCTGAAAGTATTGATAGTAATCACAGTTACGTTTTTTTTTCAAAAAATTCGTAAAATTTCTTGATGGAAAAGCTAAAGCGACTCCTTTTGACGGGGCACAAAATGTAATACCAGAATTTAATCCTGATGCCAATACACAAACTGCTGCCGATTGGATTAAAAAGGTTAATGATACCGCAACCATTTACGGATGGAGTGACAAGCAGAAGATCTATCATGCAATACCCAAACTGGCTGGATATGCAAAGAAGTGGTATCAGGGTCAGACCACTGTCAAAATGAGTTGGAAACAGTGGCAGCGAAAGATACTAAGAACTTTTCCAGACGACAGAAACTATGCTGATAGACTATGAGATATTAGAACGAAAGAGTAAAAGGGATGAATCTCTTGAAGAATACTTCCACGACAAAGCCCGACTAGTAAAGATGTGTGGTATCAGAGGCAGAAACGCAGTTGATTGCATAGTTAATGGGATCTTCGACAACAATATAAGGTTGAATGCACAGGGATCGAATCGAAACGATCAACTTCTGCCTCTCAGCCGTCTGGTGATTTACCTCGCAACACATTTAAAAGTATACGCTGTTACAATTGTAACGAGTTTGGTCACACTGTACATTCATGTTCAAAACCAATTAGGAAGTGTGACAAGTGCTCACGCCTGGGACATAATGCTCCCGATTGCACAAAACCAAGGCTTCGTCCCCAAGAAATGCCGACGACTACATATGTGCCACAAAGCGCGGACACCAAAAATGTACTCAATATTACTAAGGATGAGAAAGATAACGGCAAGTATTTTAAGACTATTAAATTAAACGGCGTTACACATACAGCATATATAGACTTTGGCAGCCAATGTACACTTATAAAACGTACAGTAGCAAAACAGTTGAATTTAGAGTTAGATATGACACAGCTTCCGGTTATAAAAGGTTTCGGCTTAGGCAGCGTAGTACCATCCGGTGGGGTCACGGTAACAATAGAAGTGGATGCTGTGAAAGCTGACGTGAAGGCATATGTAATAGACGATGAATTCATGAATACAAATGTTCTGATAGGTCAATCCTTAACCGAATTGCCATATGTGACCGTCTACAAGACTAGTACGCAACTGACACTGTATTGTGACGACACAAATGTAAGCAGATTAGGAGTAAAAGTGACTACAGACGTTACGTTTAATGGTCTGAGAGCGATCTCGGTGTATATAGACAACTCGGAATTTAACGGTCCCCTTTTCATTCCTGGGAATATTTGCATGAAACCAGGTGCAGAATACTGCTTACTTCAGGGTATATATGAGTTTCATGAAGGAAGAGGAAGCGTATTCGCCCTAAATTTTTCGAGTAAGCCCATTACAGTAAAGGGCGGTAGCCTCTTATCCCGGCCATAACATGCAGCACGTAGATGCATTGAGTCGGAACCCAGTAACCCCAGCATATGACGCCGAAGAGTTATAGATTTCACAAATATCCACTGAGGATTGGCTCCACACTGTACAAATGACCGATCCCCACTTGAAACATATAAAGGATATTCTTGACATTAAAGAGTGTGATTTTAAAGATATCCGAAACAATTATGTTTTGCGTAACGGTAGAATATATCGAAAAGTTGGGCGTGGCTTAAAGTGGGTAGTACCAAATGGGGCTCGTTGGCGTATTTGTCAGTTAAACCATGACGAGACAGGGCATTTTGGTTTCGATAAAACTCTGGAGAAGATAGGCTCGGACTATTGGTTTCCCAAAATGAAAAGGTTTATTAAAAAGTATGTGTCGGCATGTATTAGCTGCGCTTATAATAAAGAGGTGACAGGTAAAAAGACCGGGTTCTTAAATCCAATACCCAAGACTCCTTGTATCTTCTATACTATACATATAGACCATCTAGGCCCATTTATAAAAAGTAAACGCGGAAATACATACATTTTAGCTGCAGTAGACGGGTTTAGCAAATATATATTCATTAGGGCTGTAAGGAACACAAAATCTAAAACATCAACAAAGATTCTTGAGGAAATCTTCGCTAATTTTGGTTGTCCGAATGTACTTATATCTGATCAAGGCACAAGCTTTACTTCACGGGAATTTAAAGATTTTGTGACATCTAGACGCTCAACGCTGTAGCGACTCCCCGGGCAAACGGACAAGTTGAGCGCTATAATCGATCCATTCTAAACTCCTTGGCCGCTATGAACCACGGACTTCATGAAAGGGATTGGGACATTAATATTCATAAATTACAATGGAGTTTTAATAATACTTTAAATTAAGGTATCGGGAAATCTCCAGCAGAAGTAGTTTTTGGTAAACGGACAAATAATCCTGCTGAAAATATTTTAAAGGGGGCTTTAGAGGATGGTCATGAAAGGGAAATCGGAGAAAATAGGGAAAAAGTTAGAGAAAAGGTAGCGGAGAATATAATAGAAAATCAAAAGAAAATGAAAATGACATTTGATGGAACTAGGGCTCCTACTAAACTCTTTAAATGTGGTGTAAGTCACAAGAGAGTTATGATCCCTAACTACAATCCGGAAAAAGGTAAAAGTAAGAAATTGGCACTAAAGTTTAAAGGCCCGTTTAGAGTAATAACTATTTTAGATAATGATAGATACGAAATTTCTAGTATCGAAGGTCATACCGGCAAAAAGTACAAAAATATATATCCTGCTGATCAACTAAAGCCGTGGGTAACTTTCCAAGTGTCTCCTTCAATAAGCGGGAGTAATGACAGTAGTGGCGAGACTAACACTGATTAGATTAACCTATCCTATAATAATCTCTCCTTACCATTTACAGTTTAGGTCTGATGTCTGAATCGATCAGGGCAAGTGATTACTGAATTAAATATTTCCCGAAATTATTTAAAATAAAAAAGAGACAATCCCATGAAATGAAGAGTAAAATCGAATAGCAGGCCGTGTCCCGATGGCGGCAAACGGTAGCTTCATTATGCGACGTATAAGCAGGCCGTGCTCCGATGGTGACAAACGGTAGCTTCGTTATGTGACGTATGAGCAGGCCGTGTTCCGATGGTGACAAACGGTAGCTTACCTCGACTATGTGCTGTTAATGAGCAGGCCGTGTCCCGAGGGCGGCAAACGGTAGCTCAAGTTCATTAAGCTTGACACAATGTACGTCCAAATAAGAATGAAGTGATATCTAGTTTATTAGTGTAGTGATGTAGTTTTGTTCAGAGGGTGGATCTACCAGTTATCTGTCCGATAGCTGGTTGGAATCACTACGGGTACGCGACCCCGGACTGCTCTAGCTACTAGTGTCACATTCCTGTATCTTCCGTGATCACAGTATCCTCCCCCCTCTCCTTGATACATTGTTTCCCAAAATTATCCCAGCGTCACGCCAAAGAAGAAGGAAAACTAATCTCCGGGTTTAATATTAGCCCGGGTTTAATATCACCCGGAGCGGTGCCTCCGTTTAGGCGTAAGCCAGTCACCTGCGGCCAAACCAGCACCACACGTATTGACTCGTCATTCCTGCGGATCCTGCTGGGGAGGAGGAGAGGGTGGCATGGGTACTGGGCAAGCCCGTGTTGCCATAAAGTCGCCTGCCCAGGCGTAGCAGCATCCACGGAGAGGACACTTCGCTCACCTGTCTTGCAGGTGGAAAACAACACGGAGAGTGGCTTGCTTAAATCATCTGACAAAGATGCAGAGGCCTATATATATAGTGTAGTGATTACCAGTGAAGTGCGTTATTAGTGTTTCTGATATTAATGGAATAACTATTGATTAATTAAGTGATTGTATCATTTTAAATGTTTCTTAATGTTTGATCAAAACTTGAAATTATCAACCCACCTATCAAGATTGTTATTTAAATAAATGTGTAAACGTAACTATTTGATAGACTCAGAAATTAACTATATTCTATGATTATCATTTAAATAAATGTGTAAAAACTCAAGTACAGTGTACTAGGTATTTACTGTAATATTTACTTTTGATTTTTATTTTTTTTTATTATATAATTTACTTTTCATTCAATGTAACTCGGGTTTTCTACCTAAATTTATTTAATTAAATATCTTATCTTAAAACTTAATATATAAAATATACATGTACTCTAAAATTTGTCGTATTTGGTCATACTCTAATTCGAATGGCCGAGCATTATTTGGAATGGGGACATTCCAATAGCAGAATGGCCGTCTGTTAGCGTTTGTAGGAATATAGGAGGGTAGTAGTGGGAGGAAGTGTATTTAAAGGAGGGTGGACGGTAGACAGGTCTCTTTTTGCTATCGTGTGTTCGGTCGATTGGTGTCATACTGTGTTATTTTTGTAATTCACTGCGATTAAGTTTGTTAGTGTCGTGTTGCTAAGAGTCATTCGATCGGGGGCGACAGCGAATGAGAGTGTGTCCCGTGTGAATTGTGTCTGTGACATTTTAAAATAAAAACTGTTAATAGATTTGATTGTGTTTTCCTACAATTCATTTGGAAAGTTCGGATTCACCCATTAAATATCTGTTCCTGCTAGTGACTTTCAACATCAGAAGTGGGATGGTGAATTCCATTGGCGCTCAATGTTCGCGATTCAGCAGAGAAATAGAGCAACCAGATGCTGATCCACGTGCTTGGTGTGCTACGATTGATATTTGCGTTAATGAACGTCCACTGGAAGGTGTACCGCTCATCATAGCTCAGTAAGGCACTGAAGGGCAGTGTCTTGTCGTGGCTGTCACAAATCTCCCATGCGGCATATGCAAGCCGTGTGATGACGTCACTGTTGACTAGATGGAAGGATTAAGTTACGAAGAAATCGCTATGTTATATGTGCTGGCCCATATTGCCCAGTTCGATTCGCGTCTGTATCGCTTAGCATTTACAAGACAAATGACAAATGACAAACGACATGTAAGAAATGACGACAAGAAGTGATAATAATTTATGCTAACGTATTATACAATGAAAAAATCTGGTGAGTACGTTCCAATTTGTTTAAAACCGAAACTGTGTCTTACTATGTGTTGTACATCATAAGTTTCTTAGTAACTTCACAAGTTAGCTTGTACCTACATTGCGATAATTTCTTTATTTATCTACCCTGCTTTGGATTATTAATTAACAATGATCTTCTGCAATAATAGCTAAGAAACTTACCTAATAACAATCGCTTACCATGGCTTTCGTTCCAGAAATCGATTAACGTCATTGAAAGAATAAACCGTTCACCTCCACGAGGGACGCTACCGCGACCGCGAGTAGTGCTTGTGACTATGGTGGAGCATCAGGATTCTGCGGCATTGTCTTTGCCAAGGCTGTGAGCTCTGCGGTGAGCACTTCGGTGAGATCCAACCAATATTTTTATATTTCTAATTTCGACATTGATATTTGGTGCGAGGAGGCAGATCGTGCTAAAGTTTAAAGTAAATGGAGTGATAACGAGAGTTGGTCTCACATTGGCAATTGTGTTCTGAAGCGTGTTCGGCGCTTTTTGATTAAGAGTATAAGGAAAAGACTGTACTGGCCCTACTAGTCTGTCTTTATTGTTAACGGTATGTCAAGTCACTTTTAGTAAATGATTTTAATTAGCAACTGCTAACGAATGCGTTGATATTGTGTCCAGAGTCACTCAAGACTGATAGATGTGTGGGTTTTTCTAATTATTTAAAGAAGTGCCTTTTTAGAAATTAATATAGAACTTAGGTTGCGCTATCAGTTAAGGTCAGGTACAGCCGAGCGAACACGTTAGTTACGTGTCGACCACTTCGAAGCTGTGCGTGAGGTGCAAAGGCAACGGGCATTAGAGCATCTAGCACACTCTACTGGCAAGCTTAATTCAGGCATGCGTGGGCCCTATCATGTAGTCAAGGCGCTTCCCGATGGTCGTTACGTGCTGCGCTGCTGGCTGGCTCGTATGGCAAGTCGACTCAAGCGGCTGCGGAATATATTTGTCGCAATCGTATCATCTCTGGAACGCTAGCGCCATCTGTCGGCGCTCGACGGAGTCAATGATTCACCGGCTGAGCGGCGCATACTACTACACTTATATACTACACACTTATATATATAATATATCGAATCGAATATATATATTGAGGGTATTCTCTGAATATTCTCGTATTGTATTCGGTGAGATAGTTGTGTATGTAAGTCGTTCCATCTCTCTTTTTGGACATCCCCCGCTCCCCGCAACGACCCCCTCTGCTTGCAGTTGTACTCGCCGCGTCCTCCGACGTCGGCTTGAGGAAACGGCCGGTGCTAGTTGCCAGGAGTCTGCCTGCTCGAAGAAGTGAAGCGCACGAGTGGATCCTGCACTTTTTTGGTAATCAAAAAATCCTGCAGGATCAATACAGTATCGGACAGCTGAAGACTATAATTACCGGTGTGCACGGACCGAACTTCCGCTCGCGGGCGCTTAGCTGGGCCTCCCCTAGGGGTCTCACCTGGCTTGGTTGCACGCGCTGAGGTCTTGGTGCCCGTGTGTATCCTACAAGAGCAGTAATCCGACACCACCATCATGTCTGAAGGGGGGGAGCCCCCCCCCTTTCAGACATGATGGTGGTCGCGAAGAGCCCACCTCAATGCCACCGCTGCCAGGCATTTGGCCACTCCTCGGCCAATTGCCACAGACAACAGAGGTGTGTTCGTTGCGCCGGCGAACACCTGGCACGGGACTGCCCGAGGCCGATTTTAAAACCGCCAACGTGCGCAAACTGTGCCAAGGCGCACACAGCAAAGGACCGGAGGTGCCCGGTCTTCAAAAAAGAAGCAAGGAGGAGGGGCATTAACGTGCCCGCCCCTCGCCCGAACGGACCAAGAGCACAGCCAAAGGGGGACAGAGAGCGTGTCCCCCCGGTAGCACCTAAGCAGGTGGTCGGTCGCCCTATCGTCGCAGAACCTAGAGCGGCGATAATAGTCGACCAGCTAACAAAGCGGCCACCTCCTGCGAAGAAAGCCACGGAGGTGCGAGCTAAGCTTGCGCCCCCAGCAACTCTGGCGTCTCCAGCCAACCAGCCGACGGCCAGGGACCAACCCCTAAAAAAGCCTAGCAAAAAGAGGAAGAAGAAGAGGGCAGCTAGGCCACCCAGGACTGAGCCTGCGGCGGCTGTACGGTAACTGGTGGTAAGGGCATTGATGATGTTAAAAAAAAAGCAAATCAAGTACTGCAAGTAGCATTAGTAAACTTGAAATATACTCAATTAAATGAAGCTGAAGAGTTAATCCCCGGAGAGAATTTCTTTAAAAAATGTTCCTCCTAAAAAATGTCTAACCTGAAAATATCCTATTTGATTTCATCTGACATAGCCCTATTTAAGGGGAAAACCCCCAAGTTGGCAACACTATATAAAAAAATGTGGACCATCCATATAAACTTTCATATATTTAACACTAGCGGACAAATTTTTAATAAGCCATCATATGTATGTGATCGAGCAAATTTTCACTCATAACTCATTTTTATTCAGTCAGTTAATTAATCAGTGTCAGAGTTTTTATTACGTATATAACATACATGCAAAACGTCTATGCTTATGTATAAACAATATTGCAATATATATATATATGAAAATATAATACATCCAATTTCTAGTTAATATTAAATAATTATATAACTAGGTTTATGAAACAACGTACATACACAATGGATATTACATCTTGGTTCCCAATGTTGGTGGCACATTGAAAATATAAATAATGATTAATATTTCTTAAAACGCCAATGACGCGGTGGAGCATTACCACCAAAATTACATTAGCCTTCCTATTCGAAATTAAAAAAGAGAAACAGAAATCGCAACAGTAAAAGGTTATAAGTCTTTATATTTGAAAATATGTACATTCAAAAACATTAAATTCTTAGTTGTACCATGTTTACCTATCTACCCTTCCGTGACGCCATGGTGACAGGACTATGATAATCTTATCGTATGTTAAATTGTTACAATAATAACTTATTTAGAAGTTAGTTGACTTAAAATTTCAAATAAACTGAGATTTGAATTAAATATTCTTATTTAAAATCAAAATAGCACTATGTACGTGTTAATATTGTATTTAATACACCTTTTACAATTAGTTGAAATGTATATTTAGTATATTCCAATCGTAGGAGTAAATATGAACTAACTTTATATTTCCATATCCCGTGATAGTCGCTAATAGCTCAGCTTAACTACTTTCTCGAATAAAACGCAATTTTTTCGCAAATCCATAATGAATATCACAGATAATTCAAAATCTCGACCAATGATATCGCGCCAATTCAATGTCAGTTGTTAATTTGCCTTTGTCTACTCTTGTGGCTTTAATACACTAGTTATTTTCTATTTATTAAATGAAATAACATATTTATATGCATACATATATAACGTAACTGTTTTTAAAATGATAATCACGCCCCAAGGAACAAATCTTTAGGTTTGTATTTTTTTTTTTTGTTAATGGTAGCTCTTACAATGCCGATGTTTCTTTTGCATTAAGCCGCGCTGATATGTAAGACTCCAATAACAATTGATTATAAATTTAAAACAATAATGTTGTACGGTAAAATAATTTTTGTATTTATTTAAAAAAAAAACATGCTTAGCATTTTAAAAACACAAACGTCATGACGCCATTTTGAATTACAATTTTGGCGCCATTAATATAATCACTACCTCAAGAGGTAAACCAAAATTAGCTTCCATATTGTTAGTATTTAAACTTTGTACATTAAATGATATATCCAGTTCCTGTTTATAAATTGCAATTTTAAGTTAATGATACATATTTATATAACATTACGATATCTGACTATCAATGATCGGATTATTTAATGCCGATTTTACTTTAGACGATATGACGTTGACTTTTTATGATTTGTATTAATTAATATTTTTATAGCTACCTGTGGCATCGATATTAATTAAACTACAATAATATTAAACATAATTTAATAAAAGCAATTAATGGTTGATAAGTATGGGATAAATCGTTTTTCAATATAAGGGCGCAATAAGATTTTTTTAAACAAAGATAATTAAAATCATTTATGTTTTTGGTCTAAGAAAACGTGTCGCGTTAAAAGTTATTTTTTTAAATAAAAAAACATATTCAAACCTTTACTAACCTGATTATTATATTATACATAACAAATTAAAAAAAATTGCAGCATAAAATAATGTTAATTATATATAAATTAAAAAATAAACATCCAGGTATTTAGGTATAAGTTGTAATAACTCGGTCATATTTTTTTGAAAACTTCAGGCATTATAAGCACGAACTATTCCCGTCAATCATATTCTGATCAGTTATAAATATAAATGAAATTTCGTCTATTACCTAACTTATGCAATACTAAATTTGAATATGTACCAAAACAAAATTATATATTACTATTTGGTAAATTTTTACAAAATTCAAGCGATTCATCACTGCTTGAAAATTATATTTTATTCTTATTAGGCGCCATTTTGAATATATAAGGAATGGCCTGTGTTTAAGACTGCGGCAACATGAATGGAAAAAAATACCGCTAAGCTAAATAACAATAATTATTAAAAAAATAGCAGACCTAACATCAGAAATAGCATTTGAGTGATAACCATCCTCAAGAATATTAAAAAATGCTCTGTTATGTCATATTCTGTTATTTTGAAAAGACCCCATTTTCAAATTCGTATTGTGTTATTTAAATTTATTAAAATATTAAATATTTTTAAACATAATCACGACGCCATTTTAAATTTAAATTTTGGCGCGATACATATTATTGTATTGTTGTATACATATCTTTTGTCGAAGTACTTAAATTTTGTACATTAAATCTAAATGATTTTTTTAGTTCCTGTAAGCTGATATAAATTGCTATTTTAAGTTAAATATACGTATTTATGTAACACAAACGTAAGACATTTTTAAGTGACACCATTTTGAAAATTAATTAAATAATTTGCTGTTTCGTTTTTCATCTGTAAAAACAATTGTAAGTAAATATTTTATTTTATAATTTGTATGAACTAAAAATACCTTAAAAGTAATCCTACTAAAAAAATGTATATTTATAAGTGTATTTTTTACATTTACTCTATATTTATCATCAAATTTGTATTTTATATATATTCCACTAAGATTCATTTTAACTTTTATCTTCTTCTTAACGACTTTAAAATTTTCTTACATATCTTATTGTTTATACAAAAATAGTCCTTATTACATAAATTTTAAGTACGTATTTTATTAGATCTCTTTGCCTCAAAGTATCAATTAATCCGAATTAATTTAATTTGATAAAGTAATGGTAAGCGATGAAATGATGGTGTTAAATAATTAATTGTGTATTATCTGTGGCAGTTCGCTTAGAATATTAATTTGAAACGTGTGTTTCTTTAATTTTTTAATTTTGTCAGAGTAAACGGCCAGTTTTAATAAAAGTTAGCTTCATGTCATCGATTTATGAAAATTTTAGGGTGTTATTAGACTAAATTAATCTTTTTATTTAATTATGCTTTGAATAAAACGTGTGATTGTGACTTAAAAAATAAAACAATGTTTTTTACTGACTTAGAAAAATGTTATATATTAGCAAAGATTTAAAATATTTTTAAATCAGTCATTCAATATTAAAAAAAAATTAAAACATTTTTTAGCACATCATTAGACTATAATAAAAATAATTAAAGTATGTTGGATTTTTTATTTAAAATCTTTATAATTTAAGCTACACTTTGTAAAAAATAAATTGGCAATTATTGTGTCAACCCGCGTTCATAAGAAAGTTTCACGACAATGCGCGCTTGCTGAGTTGGTGATAATTAATCAAGTAGACTTATATCAATCAATCAATCAATCAACAGCCAATCGTTGTCCACTGCTGAACATAGGCCTCTCCTAAGGTGCGCCAAAGCTCCCTGTCCTCAGCCTTCCTCATCCAGTTGGTGCCCGCCACCTTCTTAAGGTCGTCGGTCCACCTGGCTGGAGGGCGCCCTACGCTGCGCTTGCCGATTCGCGGTCTCCACTCTGGGACTCGTCCGCTCCAACGGCCATCGGTCCTACGACATACGTGACCAGCCCACTGCCACTTCAGCCTGCTAATTTTGCAAGCTATGTCGGTGACTCCGGTTCTTTTCCGGATAATCTCATTTCTGATCTTATCCTTCAAAGATACTCCGAGCATAGCTCGCTCCATAGCACGCTGAGCGACTTTGAATTTGTGGACTAGTCCCGCAGTTAGTGTCCACGTTTCGGCACCGTATGTCATGGCAGGTAAGACGCATTGGTTGAAGACTTTCGTCTTCAAACATTGCGGTATAGACGACTTGAGGACTTGACGAAGGTTGCCAAATGCTGCCCATCCCAAGCGAATTCTTCGATCGGCTTCTTTCTCGAAGTTGTTCCTACCGACTTGTATTATCTGTCCTAGGTAGGTATATTCACTAACAACTTCGAGAGGTTTCCCCTCGACGTATATCGGTCCCGGCACGACATGCCTATTGAACATGACCTTGGTCTTGTCCAAGTTCATACCGAGACCGACACGCCGGGAAGATTCGCCTAGGCTACGCAGCATTTCGGTGAGTTGTTCCAGCGACTCTGCTATGATGACGATATCGTCGGCAAATCGAAGGTGTGAGATGTACTCGCCGTTTACATTGACTCCATACCTAGTCCAATCCAGCGTTTTGAAAACGTCTTCCAACGCGTTGGTGAACAGTTTCGGGGATATTACATCCCCCTGTCTCACCCCTCTGCGCAGTTGGATCGCCTTCGTCTTACAGTCCTGGATGTGGACAGTCATTGTAGCGGCGTTGTACAGACATCTCAGTACCTCGATATATCTCCAATCGATATGACATCTCTGCAATGAGTCGAGCACTGCCCAGGTTTCGATGGAGTCGAAGGCTTTCTCGTAGTCCACAAATGCCATACACAGCGGCTGATTGTACTCTTCGGTCTTCTGCACAATCTGCCGAACAGTATGGATGTGGTCCACGGTGCTGTAGCCTGATCGAAAGCCGGCTTGCTCTGGGGGCTGGAACTCGTCAAGTCGTCTGGCGAGACGGTTCGTGACGACTCTTGAGAACAGCTTATACACGTGACTCAGGAGGGAGATTGGTCTGTAGTTTTTCAAGAGGGTTTTATCACCTTTCTTGAAAAACAGTACCACCTCACTCCCGCTCCACGTTTCCGGGGTCTTGCCATGTTGGATGACGGAATTAAAGAGGCTTGCTAGCTCTTTCAGGACCGGAGTCCCGCCTGCCTTAAGCAACTCTGTTGTGATTCCGTCATCTCCCGGAGCTTTGTTGTTTTTAAGCTGTTCTAGAGCCGCCCTAATCTCTCCTTGGTCAACGACCGGGAGCTCTTCGGAGTAATGGCGCATAAGAGGGGCGCGCTGGTCATCAATACTGATTCCCACGGGTTTATCCGATCTTGAAGAGAAAAACTGCCCATAAAACCTCTCTACTTCTCCGACAATCTCAGGCCTAGAGGTAACGACCCCACCATTTTCAGTTTTAAGTTTTGTCAGACGCGGCCTCCCAAACTTGCGAGCGAACACTTTCGATCCCCGATTTTGCTCAATCGCAGCCTTGATGGCACGGGTATTGGAGCGTCGGAGATCGCGTCGCGTCAGCGTTTTTATTGTTCGGTTTAAGGCCTTATCTGACAAAAACGATTGTAGTTCTCGTCGTGTTCTCATGAGCTCGAGTGTCTCAGCAGAGAGTTTTGGTGCGTTGTCTCTTCTCTGTGGCGGAAAACACTTGCGGGATGTGTTTTGCAGTATTTTGACCAGCGTGTCGGTTCTCTCATCAATGCTGCTTATGGTTTCCAACGCGGTGAATTGATTTTGAAGTTCCATTTGGAACTTTTCGGAGCCTTGAGCAGCTTGGAGCATGGTAGGTCGGAGAGTAGACCTCATCATTCTCGATCTTTCGGCTTTTAAGTTGATATTTAGAGTGCCTCGAACCAAGCGGTGATCACTTCCGGTATTAAACCTGTTGATCACTGAAACATCTCTAAATATGTGCCTTTTATTCGAAATGATAAAGTCTATCTCGTTCCTTGTCACGTTATCGGGGCTTCGCCAGGTCCAACTCCTCTGAGGCTTCTTTTGAAAGAAAGAATTCATCAAAAAAAAGCCCCTGCGCTTCGAGAAAGTTTACCAGCATTTGCCCCCTGTGATTTCTGCAGCCCAAGCCGTAAGGTCCGACTTTCGATTCACCGCTATCTTGTACTCCCACTTTAGCATTAAAGTCTCCCATAACAACATTGTAGTGGGCCTTCGAGGTGTCGTTGAGGGCCTTTGCGATGTCCTCGTATATCGCTTCGACCACATCATCAGAGTATGTCGAAGTTGGCGCATATACCTGTACGACCTTCAGGGAGTACCTGTCGGAAAGTTTTAGGACAAGGTACGCTACCCGGTTCGACACACTACTGATTTCCACAATGCTGCTAATGAGATCCTTTTTGACTAGAAAACCGACACCACCCTGGGAGAGGTTATCACCTTCGCGGAAGTAGAGTAAGTTACCGAACTCTAGAGTTATCGTGTCCTCCCCCTGTCTTCGGACTTCAGATAACCCCAGTATATGCCAGTTTATATGACTTAACTCTACTTCTAATTCGGCGAGGTGGTGGTCCAGCCTCATCGAGCGTCCATTATACGTCTCCATGTTCAGTCGTTTTATACGGTAGCCTGCCGTGAACCGGTGATTCTTAGCACCCCCTGCCCTGCCGATACCGCGACCGCTACCTTGGTCGGGCCTAGCGGGCTTGCCGGTAACTGGGGGCCTTTTTTTGGGCGCATCTGCCATTAATAGAGGGGTTTGCCCATACTCGCCGCGCTGGGCAGGCGTGTTGGCGAGCGCAGTAGGGGGGTAAGATGTTTATGGGAGGGGGACGCTGCTGCCCATCCCCCCTTTTCCCCGGCCCTCAGTCGCCTCTTACGACACCCACGGGATGAGATTGGGGGAGTACTATTCTAAGCCGGTACTCCACGGCCGACATATAAGTACATTCGAATTATTTCACAAAGGTTTAAAGCTACTAGTTGTGGATATATGCAGATTCTACCAAGAAGAACTGAACCGAAGAAAGAAACTCAATAGTAAATCTTGTAGCGTTAATCGAATTCCATACATTAGTATATAATCATAAATAACATTGTACCCATTTAGTCGATTATATGATTTAATTAATGATTAAACGAACTTACCATAATGTCTAGCATAATGTTACATGTAGTAGACACTAGATGTCGCCAGTCTGCACTGTTTTTGGATTTTTTATTATAGTAGCACAACTTGGTGCTGGTGCCGCTTTCTACTATCTTCATTATGTTCAGAGCATCTTCTTTGCAAATATTGATATTTGAGTATCAAGTAGATGGTTAATATTTGTCTCTGGTCAGACACTCTCTGTCCAATAAAAAATAATTTATTATAAGGGAATTGGTAAATGGGGTGGTTGAGATGCTAATCTATTCTCTTCAAAGTCCTCGTATAATTATGACTGCCTCGTTGGTCTAGTGGCTTGATGTAAGGCAGACCCCCTCCGAGTCAATTCCCAGGTCGGGCAAATAAAAAAAGCTATTGGGTTTGTCTGTCAGAAAATTCTGAGTAGCAGCCCGGAGTCTGGAAGTTGGAAATGTGTACACTCCCGTGCCTCGGAAAGCACTTAAAGCTGATGGTCCTGCGCCTGAACTCTTTCCGGTCGTATCGGATTGCCGTCCCATAGGATTATGAGAGTTAGGGAATAGGGAGTGCACCTGTGTTTGCGCACACACTTGTGCACTATAATATCTCCTGCGTATTTGGCTAATCAATCTTGAGATTGGTCGCCGTAGCCGAAATCGGTCTGGAGGACATTATTATTATAATTCAATTATAGATTAAAAGAGTCAATTAGTTTCAGTTAGGATTACAGTGTTAATGTACCAGGAGATCATAAACAGTGTGTCGGTCTCACCGAACGGTTAGATTAAAAGAGTCAATTAGTTTCAGTTAGGATTACAGTGTTAATGTACCAGGAGATCATAAACAGTGTGTCGGTCTCACCGAACGATTAGATTAAAAGAGTCAATTAGTTTCAGATAGGATTACAGTGTTAATGTACTAGGAGATCATAAACAGTGAGTCGGTCTTACCGAACGATTAGATTAAAAGAGTCAATTAGTTTCAGTTAGGATTACAGTGTTAATGTACCAGGAGATCATAAACAGTGAGACGGTCTCACCGAACGATTAGATTAAAAGAGTCAATTAGTTTCAGTAAGGATTACAGTGTTAATGTACAAGGAGATCATAAACAGTGTGTCGGTCTCACCGAACGATTAGATTAAAAGAGTCAATTAGTTTCAGATAGGATTACAGTGTTAATGTACTAGGAGATCATAAACAGTGAGTTGGTCTTACCGAACGATTAGATTAAAAGAGTTAATTTTCACTAGACGTTTGGCGCGGTTGGTAGATACGCGGGCCCGCCGCGTGGCGCCCGCGCGCGCCGTCGCCGAGGTGTACATCCGCAAGGTGGGCACGCCTGGAACTGGTACACCGAGGGGCCGCGAGGCCGCGATCGAGACGGAGATGGTTTGTCGATGTGTGCTTATAACGTTGCCATAGTACCCGCGTTCCCTGTTTTGGGAGATTTTCGGGACTTTATTAAAACTAAATAGGGTTATTAAATTTTACTTTTTAATGTTTATTATACATTTTTTTTAATTATAATATTTTTGTTTTCCTCCTACACCCGAAAACCGTTGCATTGTTTGTTTTTGTTTCCGTTATCAATAGTACTTCGGCATCTTTATATGGTACTGGATTAGCGTCCTCCTCATAAAGAATACCACATGCCACATATATTTCTATGTTACCCTCTTGACTCGGAGTCTAATAATATTATAAATTCATGAAGAATGTTAAATCATGTTGTCGTTAGAAAACTATAAATAGGATAACGAATAAATTAAAATAACATATATACATATAACGAAGCACTTTAGTTTATTAATGGACTCCGTATTTATTTGTTTCATTGTCGACGAGTCGACAGACAGCAGACAGAGAATTGGTGACCAAAAACCTTCTCCTCAAAAGGGAGAGGAGGCCCTAGCCCAGCAGTGGGACATTAACAGGCTGTTACTGTACTGTAGAGCTATTATACAAAAGAAATTATTATCACAAGAAACCATTGATCAGATTTACGATGAAGTTAAAACAGAATTGCAAGTAATCCAAACTCAGATACAACAAAACGCCACAAATCTTAAAACATCCCTTAACACACTAACAGGAAAACGTATGAAATGGACAAATGAATGCAATGAAGCAATTATTAGGATTTATTTCAAAATAACACAATTAGAGACTAATAAGACCGCTTATAGAAAACGTTTGTATGAAGAGTTTATAAACTTATACCCAGAGTTTACACACATTACAGAGCAAAGATTAGCGGATCAACGAAGGGCAATAATAAATAATAAATATATTAAACAAGATAGATTAACACTGATTAAACAACAAGTAGCAGATGAATTACATTATACACACACACTAACGGAAGACACAGATAATGAACATTTACAAACAACAGAACAAAGTAATATTACACACTACGATGCATTCAAATCTAATTCAGAAACAAACTCACAAGCTAGGAAAATGCAAAACACTACAGTTACATGCACTGATTCCGTTACATCAACCCCTATCGATGAACAAAACATAGAAAGTATCACCCACGATCATGATATGACTTTAGAAGAAAACACTGAAATAGAGAACACATTCGTTCATGCTCTAGAACATTTTTGTGATACTGAACCAACTAGCAGACCATACATTCCTAAACAAAGGACTTCTAAAAAGTTTTCATTAATAATGAAATACATAGATACGATGATACTGACAAAATTTGTAAACACTGATACTGATTTTATCACTCTACAGACAATAATTTACTGTGCAGCATGGACAGCAGCTAAATGTAATGGGGCAAGAATGACATTCTTAACACAAAACAACCACCAAAACAAATCATACAGAAAACCTAGTTGGCAAAGAAGATTAGAAAATAAAATAAGGAAGTTGCGAGCCAATATAGGCAGGTTAACACAATTTATTAGAGGAAATAGAAACCCAAAAGTAGTAGCTGCAGTAGAACTCATAAAGACACAATATCAATCACACGCACAATATGAAAATACCAACACGCATATAGAACACGTATCTAAGAAGTGAAACAGAAACTCAATGCAGCAGCTAGTAGACTTAAGAGATATTTGACGTGTACTGCCCGTAAAATAGAAAACAAAACATTTGCTAACAATGAAAAAATCTTCTATATAAATTTATTATCTAACTGCAAAGATAATGAGCAAAATCTAGAAATACCTCCCCCTGAAATATTTCGACAATTCTGGGCTAAGACATGGGAAAACCCCATAGAACATAATGAACATGCAGACTGGGTTAACGAAATAACTACACATATTCCAGAGATGGAGTTCAACTTCATACCAATAGAAACATTTATAGATGTCATCAAACGAATGCACAATTGGAAATCCCCAGGCTCAGACAATATTCACAACTATTGGTACAAGAAATTTAGTAGCACACACTCATACATACCGAACCGAAACAGCCTGTGAATGTCCCACTGCTGGGCTAAAGGCCTCCTCTCCTCATTTTGAGGAGAAGGTTTGGAGCTTATTCCACCACACTGCTCCAATGCGGGTTGGTGGAATACACATGTGGCAGAATTTCAGTGAAATTAGACACATGCAGGTTTCCTCACGATGTTTTCCTTCACCGTAAAGCACAATCAAAAAGCCATAATCCTTAACACCTGCCGTATCACCCGAAAGTTTATATCATCGTCCACTTTATCATCAACGTTTTTAATATAAGCAACACTCCTTAACGCTTGGCTGCAGCCCGCGTTTTCGGTTTAAACCCTTCGAAAGAAGAGAAACTTTAAAAGTTAAATAGAAATAATAATAATAATATTGGACATTATTCACACACGGTCATCTGATCCCAAATTAAGCAGAGCTTGTGTTATGGAAACCAGACAACTGATATACTACATATACTACTTTTCTTTTGTAAATACATACTTATATAGATAATTACACCCAGACTCAGGACAAACAGACATGTTCATGCACACAAATGTCTGTCCTGGGTGGGAATCGAACCCACGACCTTTGGCATGAAAGGCAAGTAACTACCAACCACGCCAACCGGCTCGTCAAAAAATCAATACGTCAATACTATCGAAAAATCATTGATTATCGATAGTCCAAAACCAAGCTGGTGTCTTTCCTGGACCTGGCGGGCCACAGCAAGTACCAACGCACCACGCTCCACGGGCTCACGGGTTACTCCCCGCACTACGCCATGCTCGTTGTAAATATGTTTATTTATTACTAGTTCCCATACGTGTGGGGGGGGGGTTCAGATTTTAGGTATCCTAAGTCTTTTTCTATAGCCCTGATAACGTGTGACTAGTATCCTTTTTATTAAATTATAAATGTTATAATTTATATCACTTTACAGGAGGCGTGCGAGTTTCAAATAGACGAAATTTTCCACGTAGGGGACTCGACGGGGCCCGTCGTGGGGGGACTGCTCGCGCGAGGGCGACTCTACGAGGGCGACGAACTTATCATAGGAGCGTTGCGTTCTGTTAGTTGTGAGATGAATAGAGCGACGTATATTTAACCCCCCCCCCCCCCAGGACCTCTGGAGTCCGGCGAGTTCGCGGAGATATCCGTGCGCACGATATACCGCAACCGCGTCCCGTGCGGCAGCGTGCGCGCGGGACAGTCGGCATCGCTTGGCCTGGGTCGCTTCCCTCCGAGACTGCGGCAGGGCATGGTGCTGCTAGTGCGGCCGGAGGGCTACGCCGCGGGACACGAGCGGCCCACCTTCGGAGGCTGTCCGCCCGGGACTTGCAGAGGACGACAGGTGGGTCGCTAATTCAAACCTTATTACTAAATAAAAACTTACATGTATTTAAGACAGAATATATATACGCGGCCAGTAGTGCTATTCTAGAATTTTAGATTCATCACTATCCGGTGAAATGTTGACATGATGATGATGCGTGTGGTGAAATGTTACAATTATTACCGTTTTCTGCGGTGAGTGTGAGAATGTTCTTACAGAGTACTGGTTTACTGGTTGTAGCTTTATATTTAAAATTATATTATACAAACAATTTATATAACGATTATAAGGTCGAGATGGCCCAGTGGTAAGAACGCGTGAATCTTAACCGATGAACGTGGGTTCAAACCCGGGCAAGCACCAAACCGCACTGGAGCAGCTTATTCCACCACGCTGCTCCAATGCGGGTTGGTAGAATACACATGTGGCAGAACTTCGATGAAATTAGACACATGCAGGTTTCCTCACGATGTTTTCCTTTACCGAAAAGCACGAGATGAATTATAACAGAAATTAAGCACATGAAAATTCAGTGGTGCCTGGATCATCTCGGCTGTTTTTTTATATGCTAGCAATATTAGCACAGACTGTGCAATATAATATGTAATGCGGTCATGAATTAAATTTGATTGAATGTAACAGGCATCCGTGCATGTCCTGAGACACTCCACGGCCATCTACCCAAGGTTCCAGTGCTCTGTGCATGTCGGGAACGTGCGTCAGACGGCCATTATCGAGGTAACGAATACATACATCAAACTCACTTTGCGGAGTGCTTGTTGCGTAAAATACTTAAGTATGATAACGATATTTATTTTTTTATGTTATATTCCTGTTTAGCGGTAGAATATCTGATGAGTGGGTGGTACCTACCCAGGCGGGTTTGCACAATGCCCTTACCACCAGTTACCACACACACTTATAATATATTCTGCCGCCAAACAGCAATAGCATTGTTGTTGGTGAGTAAAACAGTGTATCTACAGGCACGAGGGACATAACATCTTAGTTCCCAAGGTTGGTGACGCATTGGTGATGTAAGCGATGGTTAATATTTATTGCGGTGTCAATGTCTATGGGCGGTGGTGACCACTTACCATCGGGTTGCTCATCTCATCGCTGACCACGGGTATATTTTTCGCTTTAGGGTATAATGTCTCCGAACAACGTGCTGAGGGCGGGCGAGGGGGCCTCCGTGCTGTTCAGGTTCGCCCGCTGTCCGGAGTACCTCGTGCGGGGCCGCCGGCTGCTGTTCACGGCGGGGCCGGGGACCAGATACCGCTCAACGAACCCAACGATAACTTCTAATTACAGTTGAATTGTTGAGCCAATAAAGTATATCGTCAGCTCAGTGTTGGTATCCGAGATCGCTAGCTCCACTGACTTTCACACATTTAATTTATAAGTGTTCGGTGAAGGAAGTCCATGAATCGAAGCAGGTTGTGGAATAAGCTCAAACCTTCTCCTGAGAAGGAGAGGTTTTAGCCCAGCTGTGGGACATTTATATACTGTAACTGTTTTGAATCATGTTGGAATAAGTTTTGTTCTTAAGAAGAGATATCTTCGACCAACAGACACTTTTGTACTTTACTAGCAAAACCCGGAAGGTGGCTGTTAATGTGGTACAGCGCCATCTAGCGGCGTTACAACGAAGTGGATATTATAAAATCATCCATGAGACATACATCTAAATTTCAACTATAATGGTGATTCAAACGGTCCGAACTCTATTAATCAGAAACAGATACACAAACAGCCATTTTTATATATTAACGAAATTGTTTTGTTACAGAGCCATCGGCCGGGTCACGCAAACCTTCCCGTACATACCATGAATTCTATAGAACACGGCTCCAATGTAAAATTCGAGATCTCTCTAGAATATTCTAGATAAATTAAATATATTAATTGTATCTGCAACCAGTTTTCTTGTTGTGTTCACTTCATGATTGCGTGGGAGGCGTTTCGCCTTGCGGATTAAATTACAAAAAACGACAAACGATGATGGTATTTTTATGTTACATAAAAACAGTGTTGCCAACCTCTTAGAAGCATCCTCCTGACGGATGAATTGAAACAAATACAAAATACATTTATAATATGATGTTAAAAAAAAGCAAATCAAGTACTGCAAGTAGCATTAGTAAACTTGAAATATACTCAATTAAATGAAGCTGAAGAGTTAATCCCCGGAGAGAATTTCTTTAAAAAATGTTCCTCCTAAAAAATGTCTAACCTGAAAATATCCTATTTGATTTCATCTGACATAGCCCTATTTAGGGGGAAAACCCCCAAGTTGGCAACACTGTATAAAAAAATGTGGACCATCCATATAAACTTTCATATATTTAACACTAGGGGACAAATTTTTAATAAACCATCGTATGTGATCGAGCAAATTTTCACTCATAACTCATTTTTTTTCAGTCAGTTAATTAATCAGTGTCAGAGTTTTTATTACGTATATAACATACATGCAAAACGTCTATAACAGTAACAGCCTGTTAATGTCCCACTGCTGGGCTAAGGCCTCCTCTCCCTTTTGAGGAGAAGGTTTGGAGCTTATTCCACCACGCTGCTCCAATGCGGGTTGATAGAATACACATGTGGCAGAATTTCAATGAAATAGACACATGCAGGTTTCCTCACGATGTTTTCCTTCACCGTTAAGCACGAGATGAATTATAAACACAAATTAAGCACATGAAAATTCAGTGGTGCTTGCCCGGGTTTGAACCCACGATCATCGGTTAAGATTCACGCGTTCTTACCACTAGACCATCTCGGCTTTTTTTAAACGTCTATGCTTATGTATAAATAATATATAAAGGCTTATATATATATATATATATTGGATATATATATTGGATTATATATATATATATATGAAAATATAATACATCAAATTTCTAGTTAATATTAAATAATTATATAACTAGGTTTATGAAATAACGTACATACACAATGGATATTATATCTTGGTTCCCAATGTTGGTGGCACATTGACAATATAAATGATGGTTAATATTTCTTAAAACGCCAATGACGCGGTGGAGAATTACCACCAAAATTACATTAGCCTTCCTATTCGAAATTAAAAAAAAAAGAAACAGAAATCGCAACAGTAAAAGGTTATAAGTCTTTATATTTGAAAATATGTACATTCAAAAACATTAAATTCTTAGTTATACCATGTTTGCCTATCTACCCTTCCGTGATGCCACGATGACACGACTATGATAATCTTATCGTATGTTAAATTGTTACAATAATAACTTGTTTAGAAGTTAGTTGACTTAAAATTTCAAATAAACTGAGATTTAAATTAAATATTCTTATTTAAAATCAAAATAGCACTATGTGCGTGTTAATATTGTATTTAATACACCTTTTACAATTAGTTGAAATGTATATTTAGTATATTCCAATCGTAGGAGTAAATATAAACTAACTTTATATTTCCATATCCCGTGATATTCGCTAACAGCTCAGCTTAACTACTTTCCCGAAAAAAACGCAATTTTTTCGCAAATCCATAATGAATATCACAGATAATTCAAAATCTCGACCAATGATATCGCGCCAATTCAATGTCGGTTGTTAATTTGCCTTTGTTTACTCTTGTGGCTTTAATACTCTTGTAGCGGAGTTGTGGTTGATGTTGTAGATGAGGTTTAATTAAAACAGTTTCTTCCACTACTAATTTATTTCTTGTAGAAATAATAAATAACATAAAGATAGGCACAGCACAGAGTAGAATGAGAAGAACGAAGTATGAAGATAAAATTAGATGCAAGAAGGAAGTATAACTTATTACAAACACTTAAGGTTCAAAATTGTGTGGCAAATTAGAACTTAGAAGCGACGTGCGTTCAGTACGAGATCTAGGATTCGACTGGTTGGCGGAAGGCGGCCGACTGCTGAGCCGATGCGCTTACGTTTCTTTGTTTAAAGTAACGGTATATAATCAAAGAATAGACATTTCTATTATACGATCGCGCGGCGACTGCCTTCCGACATTACATAAATTATTATATTTTGTTTTAATTATTTATATGATTTTAAAGTGTTATAGCAAAAATATATAAGATATTATATGATCATATATATAATGTTTTATTTATATAAGTTGTATAGGTTGTAGGGATCTGGTAAGTGTCACGTTCGCCACACCACTCCCCTCCAGAGACCGTCCTACGGGCGATAATAATCAGGTATGTGTACAGTTCTGCCCGATCGTGTCTTTTTGTTATTATTCTCCTTATCTTTAATTTTATCATCATGATTTTTTATTTCAGGTGGAGTAGCAGGAGGAAGAGGTATATCCCTTGGATCGTCGTCGTCGGAAAGCATGTATGCAGGCTTCAGTCTTTCTATTGTTACAGAGGTAGGTTTTCCTCGGACAAGTATTTTGAAGACTTTGTCGTTCCTCGCCAGTACTTCATGTGGGCCAGTATAAGCCAGTTGGAGTGCTCCTCTGTTAGCATCTTCTCTGAGGTACACATGACTAGTCGTTGCAAGATCTTTGAATATGAAGATAGATTTCCTACAGTGCCTGGAAGCTGGTTGCGGTTGAAGGTTCTTCGCAATAATCCGAAGTCGTGCCATAAAATCGGTTATGTCATCAGACTTATTCGTGGATGGTTGAAAAAGCTCTCCAGGTAATCTAAGCGTCTCGCCATATACCATTTCTGCCGAAGATGCTTGAATATCTTCTTTAATGGCATTTCGGATTCCAAGCAACACCAATGGAAGTGATTCTGTCCAATTTGAGTTTTCATGACAGACAATGGCGGCTTTTAATTTGCGGTGAAATCTCTCAACCATGCCATTACATGCAGGGTGATAAGCAGTAGTTTTCTTGTGTTCAAAACCAACCATTTCAGAGAGGTGCTTGAAAAGGGCAGATTCAAATTGTCGTCCTCTGTCAGTGATTATAGCAGTAGGGCATCCAAAGCGTGCTATCCAGCCGGATATCAAGGCCTTAGCTACTGTCTCTGCTGTTATGTCCATAATAGGAATAGCTTCTGGCCATCTCGTGAATCTATCTACGGCTGTAAGACAGTATTTGTAACCGTTTGAGATTGGCAGTGGTCCTATTAGATCTATATGGACGGTGGTAAATCTGGCACGTGGAAGTTGAAAATTCCCAGGACTGGTTGAAACGTTCCGAGTAGTCTTCGCTCGCTGACAGGCTTGACATTTCTTTGTCCATTCACGGCAATCTTTCCGTACGCCGGGCCATACGAAACGCTGAGCTACAAGTTTAGCAGTGGCATTGGCGCCAGGATGGCTGAGTGAATGAATGCTTTGGAATACTCTGTAGCGAAACGGTGATGTGACAAAGGGTCTTAGAGTCTGATTTTTGTCATCGCAGTACAGCTGTATTTGCGTTCCAGGAATGATCGTCTTACGTAGAATGAGAGACGATTCTCCTTCTATCAGTCGTTTCAGCTCAAGATCGTCATTTTGTGACTGCGCTAGCTCTGTCAAGTCTATTGGCTTTGTCAGTTCTTCAATCCTCGAAAGTGTATCTGCCACGACATTGTCCTTTCCAGATATATGCCGTATATCGGTAGTAAATTGTCCGATATAGTCGAGGTGGCGAAATTGTCGTGGTGAGCATTTATCCTTTCTTGTTGTAAAGGCGTAACATAAAGGTCTGTGATCCGTAAAAACGGTAAAATGCCTTGCTTCTAGCATGTATCGGAAGTAACGGATTCCTTCGTATATCGCAAGTAGCTCCCTGTCGTACGGAGAGTATTTACTTTGCGAAGGACTTAGTTTCCGTGAAAAGAAACCGAGAGGTTGCCAAGCATCATTTTTGTATTGGTGTATAGCAGCTCCTATTGCTTTGTCTGAAGCATCAGTTACGAGCGCGATCTTTGTGTTCAAGTCTGGATGAGCTAAGAGTGTTGCGCTGCATAGACTGTTTTTGCATTCTTCGAATGCCTTAAAAACTTCACCCGTGATGTCTACTGGATGTGAGCCTTTGACCTTATCAGTGAGAAGAGAGTGTAGAGGTGCTTGAATTTCTGCGGCACCTGGGATGAATTTGCGATAAAAATTCAGCATGCCTAAGAATCTTCTTAATTCTCTCACAGTCTTAGGCACAGGAAATTCTTTAATTGCCTCGACTTTGGATTCCAATGGTTTGATGCCATTTGATGAAACGGTATATCCCAAGAAAGACACTTCAGAAACTCCAAAGACGCATTTAGACGCATTTATTACCATCCCATACTCCCGAAGCTTTTGAAACAGACTTCGTAAGTGATGTTGATGTGTTTCTTCATCAGGGGAAAATATGAGGAAATCGTCTAGGTATGCGTAGACAAAGTCTAAGCCTCTGGTCATTTCGTCAACAAAACGCTGGAAGGTCTGGCCGGCGTTTCTGAGTCCAAAGGTCATATATATGAACTCATAAAGACCAAACGGTGTTGTGATGGCCGTCTTTGCAATGTCCTCAGAGAATACTGGAATCTGGTTAAATGCTTTCACGAGATCGATTTTGGAGAAAACACGACAACCCGATATGTTATGCGTGAAATCGTGAATATTCCGAATCGGATAGCGGTCAGGAATTGTTCTTGCATTAAGCATCCGATAATCACCGCATGGACGCCATCCACTTTCCTTCTTTGGGGCAAGATGCAAAGGTGATGCCCATGGACTCTCTGATGGTCGAGCTGTTCCATTTTTAATCATAGCTGCAAACTCTTCCTTGGCTATGAGCAATTTATCTGGAGCCAAGCGACGTGGCGAGCAAGATACTGGGGGTCCAGGTGTGGTCCTGATATGATGGACAGTGTTATGGTTAACAACCTTCTCGTTTCCAGCAGGACGTGTGATCTCCGGAAATTGACGTAGCAATATATGGTAGTTTGAATCACCGAACAATGTCTTCACTGAAGAAATCGTGCTGGATGATGATACTGATTCTGCTGAAGTCGTCAGGGTTGTGGTGCTATCGATGAGACGCTGGTTACGGCAGTCGACTATAAGACCATAATATGACAAGAAGTCGACGCCAATTATAGCCTTAGTGACATCTGCCACTATAAATCGCCATGTGTAGTCTCGACGCAGGCCAAGATTCAGCTCAAGGTGAGCAAAGCCGTATGTTGAAATAGAAGTCCCATTCGCGGCATAGAGTTGGTAATTGGTCGGAGATCTTCTTTCACGTAGTGCTGTGCGAGGGAAGACGCAGAGATCGCTCCCTGTATCAACGAGAAACTGCATCTTCGATTTTCGATCCGTTACGAAAAGGCGACCAGATACGTTATGGCTATCGGATGTCGCCATTACCGATTGCCTTGGTAGTTTTCCGACTTAAAATCGCATGGTTTCACACATTTATTGGCATTCTTTCCGTGTTTATTGTGATACCAACATAATGGAAATTTTCTGTAGTTAGACTGTGATCTCATTTGTACTGTCGGGCTACGTCGTCTTCTTGATCTCGATCTTGGTCTGTGACTGCGAGCAGAGAGAGCTTTTACTTGCTTTGTGAGCTCATCTATTTGTTTCGCCATTGAATCAATGGTTGGCTGGGGAGCAGATGTTGAAGCGACTTGAGGTGTGCACGGCACCAATTCATGTAAGCTGTCGGCTAAGTCAGCCAAAGCTTGAAGGTCATAAGTCTTCTGAGCCACAATAATTGGTTGAAGAGCAGTAGGCAGACGACTTATCCAAATAGTTTTAATAAAATCGTCTGGAACTGATGGACCTGCCAATCTTTGCAGGTGCCGGAGAAACTGAGATGGTCTCCGATCTCCTAACTCTTCGTGAACGAGCAATTGCTTTACCTTCTTCTCGCGCGAGGCCGACAGACGCTTGATTAACTCAGTTTTAAGTCGTTCGTACTTCCCTGTCTTTGGTGGTGAAATAATTATATCCTTCACTTCTGCTGCGTAACAGTGTTCCAATGTCGAAGTAACGTAATAAAATTTTGTATCGTCGTCAGTGATTCTCGACAACACAAAATTGCCTTCCAGTTGTGAAAACCAAACTGTAGGTTCTTCTGCCCAGAACGGTGGTGGTCGCACTCCGACTCGAAATATGTCGGTCGTGTCGTGAGGTGTAAATGGTCGTCGTGACTCGGCATTTACGTTCGAGTTACCTCCATTTTGTGGTTCCATTTTATTCTATATATTATGGTTCTATTTAAATAATCTAGTGTTCCTTACTTGTGCTGGTTAACTAATGCTCTTCGTTTTCAGCTTCTTTGTTTTCAGCGGGGTCACCAATGTAGCGGAGTTGTGGTTGATGTTGTAGATGAGGTTTAATTAAAACAGTTTCTTCCACTACTAATTTATTTCTTGTAGAAATAATAAATAACATAAAGATAGGCACAGCACAGAGTAGAATGAGAAGAACGAAGTATGAAGATAAATTTAGATGCAAGAAGGAAGTATAACTTATTACAAACACTTAAGGTTCAAAATTGTGTGGCAAATTAGAACTTAGAAGCGACGTGCGTTCAGTACGAGATCTAGGATTCGACTGTTGGCGGAAGGCGGCCGACTGCTGAGCCGATGCGCTTACGTTTCTTTGTTTAAAGTAACGGTATATAATCAAAGAATAGACATTTCTATTATACGATCGCGCGGCGACTGCCTTCCGACATTACATAAATTATTATATTTTGTTTTAATTATTTATATGATTTTAAAGTGTTATAGCAAAAATATATAAGATATTATATGATCATATATATAATGTTTTATTTATATAAGTTGTATAGGTTGTAGGGATCTGGTAAGTGTCGCGTTCGCCACACTCTAGTTATTTTCTATTTAAATGAAATAACATATTTATATGCATACATATATAACGTAACTGTTTTTAAAATGATAATCACGCCCCAAGGAACAAATCTTTAGGTTTGTATTTTTTTTTTTTGTTAATGGTAGCTCTTACAATGCCGATGTTTCTTTTGCATTAAGCCGCGCTGATATGTAAGACTCCAATAACAATTGATTATAAATTTAAAACAATAATGTTGTACGGTAAAATAATTTTTGTATTTATTTAAAAAAAAAACATGCTTAGCATTTTAAAAACACAAACGTCATGACGCCATTTTGAATTACAATTTTGGCGCCATTAATATAATCACTACCTCAAGAGGTAAACCAAAATTAGCTTCCATATTGTTAGTATTTAAACTTTGTACATTAAATGATATATCCAGTTCCTGTTTATAAATTGCAATTTTAAGTTAATGATACATATTTATATAACATTACGATATCTGACTATCAATGATCGGATTATTTAATGCCGATTTTACTTTAGACGATATGACATTGACTTTTTATGATTTGTATTAATTAATATTTTTATAGCTACCTGTGGCATCGATATTAATTAAACTACAATAATATTAAACATAATTTAATAAAAGCAATTAATGGTTGATAAGTATGGGATAAATCGTTTTTCAATATAAGGGCGCAATAAGATTTTTTTAAACAAAGATAATTAAAATCATTTATGTTTTTGGTCTAAGAAAACGTGTCGCGTTAAAAGTTATTTTTTTAAATAAAAAAACATATTCAAACCTTTACTAACCTGATTATTATATTATACATAACAAATTAAAAAAAATTGCAGCATAAAATAATGTTAATTATATATAAATTAAAAAATAAACATCCAGGTATTTAGGTATAAGTTGTAATAACTCGGTCATATTTTTTTGAAAACTTCAGGCATTATAAGCACGAACTATTCCCGTCAATCATATTCTGATCAGTTATAAATATAAATGAAATTTCGTCTATTACCTAACTTATGCAATACTAAATTTGAATATGTACCAAAACAAAATTATATATTACTATTTGGTAAATTTTTACAAAATTCAAGCGATTCATCACTGCTTGAAAATTATATTTTATTCTTATTAGGCGCCATTTTGAATATATAAGGAATGGCCTGTGTTTAAGACTGCGGCAACATGAATGGAAAAAAATACCGCTAAGCTAAATAACAATAATTATTAAAAAAATAGCAGACCTAACATCAGAAATAGCATTTGAGTGATAACCATCCTCAAGAATATTAAAAAATGCTCTGTTATGTCATATTCTGTTATTTAGAAAAGACCCCATTTTCAAATTCGTATTGTGTTATTTAAATTTATTAAAATATTAAATATTTTTAAACATAATCATGACGCCATTTTAAATTTAAATTTTGGCGCGATTCATATTATTGTATTGTTGTATACATATCTTTTGTCGAAGTACTTAAATTTTGTACATTAAATCTAAATGATTTTTTTAGTTCCTGTAAGCTGATATAACTTGCTATTTTAAGTTAAATATACGTATTTATGTAACACAAACGTAAGACATTTTTAAGTGACACCATTTTGAAAATTAATTAAATAATTTGCTGTTTCGTTTTTCATCTGTAAAAACAATTGTAAGTAAATATTTTATTTTATAATTTGTATGAACTAAAAATACCTTAAAAGTAATCCTACTAAAAAAATGTATATTTATAAGTGTATTTTTTACATTTACTCTATATTTATCATCAAATTTGTATTTTATATATATTCCACTAAGATTCATTTTAACTTTTATCTTCTTCTTAACGACTTTAAAATTTTCTTACATATCTTATTGTTTATACAAAAATAGTCCTTATTACATAAATTTTAAGTACGTATTTTATTAGATCTCTTTGCCTCAAAGTATCAATTAATCCGAATTAATTTAATTTGATAAAGTAATGGTAAGCGATGAAATGATGGTGTTAAATAATTAATTGTGTATTATCTGTGGCAGTTCGCTTAGAATATTAATTTGAAACGTGTGTTTCTTTAATTTTTTAATTTTGTCAGAGTAAACGGCCAGTTTTAATAAAAGTTAGCTTCATGTCATCGATTTATGAAAATTTTAGGGTGTTATTAGACTAAATTAATCTTTTTATTTAATTATGCTTTGAATAAAACGTGTGATTGTGACTTAAAAAATAAAACAATGTTTTTTACTGACTTAGAAAAATGTTATATATTAGCAAAGATTTAAAATATTTTTAAATCAGTCATTCAATATTAAAAAAAAAATTAAAACATTTTTTAGCACATCATTAGACTATAATAAAAATAATTAAAGTATGTTGGATTTTTTATTTAAAATCTTTATAATTTAAGCTACACTTTGTAAAAAATAAATTGGCAATTATTGTGTCAACCCGCGTTCATAAGAAAGTTTCACGACAATGCGCGCTTGCTGAGTTGGTGATAATTAATCAAGTAGACTTATAAGTACATTCGAATTATTTCACAAAGGTTTAAAGCTACTAGTTGTGGATATATGCAGATTCTACCAAGAAGAACTGAACCGAAGAAAGAAACTCAATAGTAAACTCTACTCTTGTAGCGTTAATCGAATTCCATCATTAGTGGTTTTCCATGACTCATTTAGTCATTTTTTCTGTTCATTTCCATAATTTATGTTTGTTTATCCTTATCCAGATCCTAGGTCATCTTTTATTTAAATTTTATTATGAATTAACAAACACACTAGCTTCACATAAACAATATTAATATCAAAATACTTTATTCAACATTGAAGCATTACACTTGCTTATTGATAGTCAAACTAGAAACTTCCACCGGTTAAAAGTAACACCCAGCCCTGTGTCGAACCAGTGAAAGAAACTCAGACTATTAGTCTATAAAGTAAATAGTAGTCTTTTTGTAATAAGCAACAAATATATTTTTATCAAGGCAGAATGTTTTGTACACAACTAGCATAGATACTGGTAAAAAAAATCAAATTTAGAAATAAATTCGAATGAAGTCTCTGGATCATTTCTTCTTCTTCTTCGAGTGCCACTCCGACTAGCGAAGGTTGGCAGTCAGCTTTAAATACTCCTTCTTGTTCTTCGCGAGGCGAAAGAGTTTGACAGCACTCGCGATTCCCGTCCATTCACGGATGTTGCACAGCCAAGACTTTTTTCTGCGCCCAACAGCTCTCCTTCCGCAACTTTTCCCATCATAATCAGTTGCAAAAGTTCATATCTTTCATATCTAAGCACGTGTCCGAGATATGCAACTTTTCTCTTCTTGACAGTCTCCAAAAGTTGCCGTTTTTGGTTGACGCGTCGCAGAACTTCCACGTTCGAGACCTTTTGAGTCCAACTAATGGCCAACATACGTCTATAAGCCCACATCTCGAAAGCTTCTATACGTTTTTTGAGATCTTCTTTAATTGTCCACGCCTCGCATCCGTAAAGAAGTATAGGCCAGACGTAACAATGTAGGAGTCGTATGCGCACAGGGATCTTAAGTCTGCGATTGCAGAGTACTTTTTCAACGTGAAGAAGGCTATATATGTTTAGATAACACCATGATCTTCGTTTTTGATAGGTTCATCCTCAGACCAGCGTTTTCACTGCACTCATTAACACGGCTCATAATTAATTGCAGCTCTTCAGGAGATGATGCTATTAGGACTGTATTGTCAGCGTATCTGATGTTGTTAATATACCGGCCATTTATTTTGACTCCACATTCTTGGCCTTCAATTGCTTCTGCTATTATTTGTTCCGAGTACAAATTAAATAGCGTGGGTGATAATATACAGCCCTGTCGGACTCCTCTCTTTATTTCTACCTCATCAGTCTCCTCATTGTCAACTCGTACAGTAGCCTTCTGGTTCCAATACAGATTCTGGATAATACGTACATCTTTGTCATCTAAGCCGATATCATGTAATATTGCAATTAGACGGTCATGCAGTACTCTGTCAAAGGCTTTTTCGTAATCGATGAAACAAAGGAAAACGTCTTGTTGCATGTCTCTGCATTTTTGTACGAGAACCTATATTGCGAAAAGAGCCTCTCTCGTGCCCACTCCTATTCGAAAACCAAACTGACTATCTGCGAGATGTTCGTCGCATTTAGCTCTTATTCGCTCGTGGATGATATTCAGAAATAGTTCCAATACTTGGCTCATAAGGCTAATCGTTCGAAACTCTTCGCACCTTCTTGCGTTGGTCTTCTTAGGAAGCGTAATAAAAGTTGAGGTTAGCCAGTCTTTGGGTAAGTGGCCAGAGTCGTATACCAAGTTAAAGAATTTAACCAGGAAGTTAATATTTTCGTCTTCAATAAGTTTGAGTACCTCTATGGGAACATAATCCGGTCCGGTTGATTTTCCCGTTTTAGCTTTTTTAAGAGCGTTTGTGACTTCTTTTTTCAGGATAGGATATCCCGCATTTGGATCACAATTTACCGCTATGCTTCGAAAATCGTCGGTATATTGATGAAATGTATTGTTCCCATAGGTGTTTTTTTCCTGATATATCTAATATGGGAATATTATTTTCATCCGTAAGTTGGTGAGTCGTCTTTTTGTGTCCTACCAAAGATTTTATTTCCTTATGCAGGTTAAATGCATCATGTTTAGCATAAAGGTCCTCCACAAAATCACACTTGCACTGATACCAAGCATCTCTAGCATAACGAACTTCACGCCGAATTTTCTTATCAATCTCAGTATACTTGCTATTGTCGGAATTCTTTTAGATTCTCCTTTCTTCGATAAGATCATATATTTTTTCTGTCATCCAACTCTGCTTAGGAATCCAATCTCTTTTCAAGTGTGTCTTATTGATGCTTAATATTTTGTTCTTCATTGAACACCACTCTTCCTCCACCGTACGCATTATCCCAGGTTTCTCATCTGCTGCCCACTCGTTTATTTCTTTCGCCACTTTATCTTGGATGTTAAGTTCTTTAAGTTTCCTCACGTCTATTGCGTGGTACTGTGTTCTCTTCTTTAGTTGTTTGAGTCTACATGATATTAACATGGTTCGGTTTGATTTTGGTACTAAGTTAACAGGTGTATTAAGATATTTTGTGTTTATGATTACTCCCACTCCATACTTGTTGGAGCTATCCTCGGAACCAGAGTAATACATGGTGTAATTATTATCTATTTGGTGTTTACCTTTGCCTATCCATCTAATCTCACTTAGTCCCATGATATTAATCTTCATTTGTTGCATTTCTTTGCAGACATTGTAGACTTTTTCAGGACTCTTCAAGCTTCTGACGTTCCACGTTCCTATCTTCATTTGTTGTTTTTTCCACCTGGAGATTCTTAGCACCCCTGTCCCATCTAAGGGACGCCAGGAACTCGGGGCCATTTCTTTCTTAGACTTTTCCATAATGCTGACGATAACTAGGGAATAATAGTGCAGTGGTTTCCCCTTGCCTTCTGCACCAGACATTTTAGAGGTTACTTGTACCTCAAGGTCGCTGTTTCCCTTTTTCCAATCATGGTGCGTATGGTTATACCACCATTGATCGGTCGCCAGAGCCTCGTCTGTTATCTAGCAGGGAGCACCACGTGCAGGTGAGGTTGGCAATTGGGTCGGTTTAGATGGTAGTTCCGTTCCCCCCTTACCCCCCTTTCTTATAAAATAATATAACATTTATAAACATATTTTATAGTAAACATACAAAAAGATTCTTTTTAATTTAACTTTTTCTAATCTGTTATGACTAATAAAAACATTAAAATGCCTTATCGGTTATCTGTTGTGATTATTTTGATAATGAAATTTGTCATTCATGTTATGTTATTGTATTCAAAAGAATGTTACTATCTGTTCCCAAGTCACTTTCTGTGTGTTTTTTTTTTAAATATATATATCGAGCAGGCATAGTGAAATACATATAACACTACCTTAAACAATAATGACTGTTTCAAACCTAAACAAGCACCAGTGAATTTTTATGTGATTAGTTTGCGTTTAAAAATATCGTGAGACAGCCTGCATTTATAATTATCAAATTTCACTGAAATTCTGCTAAACAATCCACTGTGTATTATCCAAAAAGGTAGAACAGACCTTAACCAGCCAGCTTACTCGTACTTCCTAAAAATAACATAAAATAATTTTGAATTACATTACATTTTTGTTACATTCTACATTATTATTTCAGAATTACATCTTTGTTCGACTCTGTTACATATAATGACATTTTCGGAACATCCAGAATAAATACAGAAATTGGCAATATACCACTTCAATAAAAAAAAATAACCAATGCCAGAAATGAAAATATGGTGTGTTGCCAAAACAATTTATAAAGCTTTTATTTTACAATAATACTATAATTATGAAATCGATTTTCAATATTTATTTGTTAAAATAAAACTTCAAAATATACAAGCGCTGTCCCGCAGTTTTATTCGCATTCTATCCAATTGAAGTTAAACAAAATGACGCCCTGAATTCGAGCCTTTTATGAGACTAATTTGTTTATAAAAAAAGGAATGTGAATAAAACCTCGGGCGGAACTAATTTGAAGCCTAGCAGTAGTATTTATATTATATGACGAGCAGTTTGGCGTGCTTGGTAGGTACCTGCCTTTCACGCCGAAGGTTGTGGGTTCGATTCCCACCCAGGACAGACATTTGTGTGCATGAACATGTCTATTGTATGAGCAAATAAATATTCGCTTTCAAATTGCCGAGATGGCCTAGTGGTAAGAACGCGTGAATCTTAACCGATGATCGTGGGTTCAAACCCGGGCAAGCACCACTGAATTTTCATGTGCTTAATTTGTGTTTATAATTCATCTCGTGCTTAACGGTGAAGGAAAACATCGTGAGGAAACCTGCATGTGTCTAATTTCATTGAAATTCTGCCACATGTGAATTCTACCAACCCGCAATGGAGCAGCGTGGTGGAATAAGCTCCAAACCTTCTCCTCAAAAGGGAGAGGAGGCCTTAGCCCAGCAGTGGGACATTAACAGGCTGTTACTGTTTCAAATTGAGTTCCAATTTTAAATTAAGGCTTAGTTTGTTTTAATTTTTGTTATTTTCAACGTTAGGAAGTAATTATTAATATAAAACAATATACTTATATTTAATTTCGTGTCGTTTCGTCTCGGTAGAATCCACACGTGAGTCCGATGAAATTATGCCACTTCACTGTATCAGATTATATAGACTTTAGATAAAACAGTTCAGTGCCTTCTTCTCCTCTGTTAAAGGATTCTTTTTTTTTGAGCTTTAGTGTTATTCATAAAAAAAAATTAAAGAGTAGAAAAAATTACGGTCGAAATATGCAAATTCATATATGTCTACAGAACTTGTACCCATGTAAGTATGTTTATAGATGTAGTAAGGGCTAGCTAATGTCGATAATATTAGTATATATGTTATTTTAAAGTTGCCGTCATGATTTTTCTTTAATACAATGATTATAAGAAAAAACTATGACAGGTTTTTTTTTGACGTCAAAGAAAATGACGCCCTGAATTCGAGCATTTTACAAGATACAAAAAAAAGACAAGTATCTACTGCTGCTTTAAGCTTTAAGGTCTTATATCCCTCTATGAAGGTTAGGAGCTGTCTCAGGTTACTACATTACCCTCGTGGTTAGAAGCGCGTTATTATATAGATCACTAACTCCGTAATATTTTAAGGGCTTAAATAAAATGTTTTTACGGAAGGACAGACAAAAAAAAATTATTTATTTTTGAGTCAGAAATCTTCGCAGTTTTACACAGAACACCTCACCAAAACTCATACACAATCGAATGATTAGCTCAAGAACGTTTACATAACGACAAACATACTTACAAACATTCCTTTTCATTTATTAATATGCTTAATGTTATTATGTATATTAGTAGTTTTATTCAAAACATAGAGCCGAGATGGCCCAGTGGTAACAACGCGTGAATCTTAACCGATGATCGTGGGTTCAAACCCGGCCAAGCACCACTGAATTTTCATGTGCTTAATTTCTGATTATAATTCATCTCTTGCTTTACGGTGAAGGAAAACATCGTGAGGAAATCTGCATGTGTCTGATTACACTGAAATTCTGCCACATGTGTATTCCACCAACCGGCATCGGAGCAGCGTTGTGGAATAAGCTGCAAACCTTCTCCTCAAAAAGAGGAGAGGAGGACTTTAGCCCAGCAATGGGACATTCACAGGCTGTTACGGATTCAAAGCATGCTAATTTTATTTTTATCGTGTCAGTGAACTCTATTTAAATTTATTTATAATAAGAAAATTCACGATTGTCACGTTAAGAGTCTAAATTTAAAGAGGGTGACACTGCGAAGTACATCTATTTATATAATAATAGTTTTCGTCCGCAGCTTGACCCATGTTTGAGGGACTGAGACAGATGTATGTCCTTTGTCCTTTTCTGTTACAATGTCAACATTTTCGGTCATGACAATCGGTCGAGAAGTTAAAACGTAAAAGCGTAACAAAGAAACAAACACACTTTCACATTCATAATATTAGTAAGGATTCTTTTGACCCTGTTGGTCTAGAAGCGATATATAAGGCCGCTGATCTCGAGGTCCTCAGTTCAATCCCCGGGTGGGGCTGATAGAAAGTTATTGGGTTATTCTTTTGAAAATTCTCAATAGCAGCTCGGAGTTTGGATGTTAGATGTGTGTTCATACCCGTGCCTCGGAAAGCACGTAAAGCCGTTGGACTCCCTTCGGTTGTTGTTGTACTGTTGAAACGTAAGCAATGAAGTTCTGAACAAAAATATCATCTATACTTAATATTATAAATGCGAAAGTAACTGTATGTCTGTTACGCTTTCACGGCTTAACCACCCCCCTATAACACGCGTGCGAAACTGCGAGTGTTAACTAATATTCTAAAAGCAAAACAAAAATAAGCTTAATAAACATAACTAAATCTAAAAGTATAAGTAAGACATTCTAAAATAATTGTCTAACCATAAATCAATAAAATAACAAATAAAAAGCAAAAATCCACGCGAGTCTTGGTTCCAAAATGTCTTATACCATTCTAATCGCGCGCGGATTATACATATTTCTTCCATTTGTTTAATATTTAAATTTCATTATTGACGGGCCGGTTGGCGTGGTTGGTAGACACTTACCTTTCACGCCGAAGGTTGTTGGTTCGATTCCCACCAGGACAGATATTCGTGTGCATGAACATGTCTGTTTGTCCCTAGTCTGGGTGTAATTATCTATATAAGTATGTATTTACAAAAGAAAAGCAGTATATGTAGTATATCAGTTGTCTGATTTCCGTAGTAGGAGCTCTGCTTAGTTTGGGATCAGATGGCCGTGTGTGAATAATGTCCCAGGATATTATTATTATTCGAACAATAATGGGTAATCTAATTTTTCAGACAAAAATGGACTCGTTCTTCAGCCTCTTCGATCCGTCAGATGGCAATACGAACAGACAGAATAATAAGAAAAAACATAAAAACGATCAAGAGAACGGCAGGAAGAACCCAGACGCACCCAAACCTTTGTATATATGTAATAAGTATGTACAAACCTTTGTATATATGTAATAAGTTTATTTATTGAAATAAAAACTAAAGTCGTTGCTCTGTTAAGCGAAATTTATTCTTTTTTATATCATATCACAAATTACTTCTGCAAACAAAGTATGAGTACAAATTATAATTATTTACTAACCCGTAAAAAGAAACAACATTAAAAGCTATTGCTTCAAATATTTTTTTACAATCTGAATTGTTTCTTTTTTTAAAAAAACGTCGTTAACTTTTTATTATTTAATATAATTGTGTGAATTTCTCTAATTATAGAATGACACATGACATAATGCAAAGTGTTGCCACAATAGATAATACTTGGACGTATTAAGTCGAAGTTAATGCACGTGCAATTTAAATTTAATGAAGAGCCCAAAGAGCTTCATTTACATATATATAACATACTGGCATCTAAACGCACAGCCCAAACTACTGCGACATGAAAATTTGCATACGGGTTCCTTTTACGCAATAGGTTAGCACTTAAGAAGGATTTTTGAAAATTTAACCTTGCAGAAGGAACTCGGGCAGGAAGAACAGAAGGAAGAAGAACAAAGTATCGCCAGCGAAGGACGTCCTAACAACAGCATGGCAGAGTTCATCACAAGAAGTACCGGAACCGTTGAATAATCAATCGTCGATACCAAAGGTCTGTGACGAGAAAATCGGAAAGAACGTCAACGATTTGTAATCGGAAGACGATTTTAAGAAGACGAAGAGGAAACCGACCAATGATGATGAGGATGCAACGAGAAGTCAACAAACAAAGTTTGCCGATAGAGTGTACAATGTCATCGATAAGTTGGAGAAGGTCAGGATAAAGGACGATATGTATTTAGCTGGTGATTTCAATTCCGAGGACTTGGAGAGTGACTTCTTCTACAGCTCTGATGATATGGAAGACTTCTGCGATGATACGTAAGTGATGTTTTTTGTTAATTAAAAAAAAGTATTATAATTTATGTGTTGCAAAGTAGTAAAGTAAAGTAACAGCCTGTGTATGTCTCACTGCTGGGCTAAGATCTCCTCTCCCTTTTTGAAGAGAAGGTATGGAGCTTGTTCCACCACGCTGCTCCAATGCGGGTTGGTGGAATACACATGTGGCAAAATTTCAGTGAAATTAGACACATGCAGGTTTCCTCACGATGTTTTCCTTCACCGTAAAGCACGAGATGAATTATAATGACAAATTAAGCACATGAAAATTCAGTGGTGCTTGCCCGGGCTTGAACCCACGATCATCGTTCAAGATTCACGCATTCTTACCACTAGACCATCTGATGTGTTGTAATTTTGGGTAATTATACGTTATTTCTTAAGGCTTTGCTTGCTTTCCACGGTATGGAAGAGCAAGAAACAATAACATATCTATTCGCTTCACCCGGGATTTCAATCAAGGCTTTATATTTAAGCTCATTAACTAACATCTAGATTAAAAGAGACAATTAGTTTCAGAGATGTAGAATTAGGATTACAGTGTTAATGTACCAGAAGATCATAAACAATGAGTCGGTCTCACCGAACGATTAGATTAAAAGAGTCAATTAGTTTCAGTTAGGATTACAGTGTTAATGTACCAGGAGATCATAAACAGTGAGTCGGTCTCACCGAACGATTAGATTAAAAGAGTCAATTAGTTTCAGTTAGGATAACAGTGTTAATGTACCAGGAGATCATAAACAGTGAGTCGGTCTCACCGAACGATTAGATTAATAGAGTTAATTAGTTTCAGTTAGGATTACAGTGTTAATGTACCAGGAGATCATAAACAGTGAGTCGATCTCACCGAACGATTAGATTAAAAGAGTCAATTAGTTTCAGTTAGGATTACAGTGTTAATGTACCAGGAGATCATAAACAGTGAGTCGGTCTCACCGAACGATTAGATTAAAAGAGTCAATTAGTTTCAGTTAGGATTACAGTATTAATGTACCAGGAGATCATAAACAGTGAGTCGGTCTCACCGAACGATTAGATTAAAAGAGTCAATTAGTTTCAGTTAGGATTACAGTGTTAATGTACCAGGAGATCATAAACAGTGAGTCGGTCTCACCGAACGATTAGATTAAAAGAGTTAATTTTGACGAGACGTTGGGCGCGGTTAGTAGATACTTGCCTTTTCACGCCGAAGGTTGTGGGTTCGATTCCCACCCAGGACAGACATTTGTGTGCATGAACATATCTGTTTGTCCTGAGCTGGGTGTAATTTTCTGTATAAGTATGTATTTACAAAAGAAAAGTAGTATATGTAGTATATAAATTGTCAGGTTTCCATAGCACGAGTTTTGTACAAGCTTAATTTGGGATTAGATGGCCGTGTGTGAAAAATGTCCCAGGATATTATTATTATTAGTTTCAAAGATTTAGAATTAGGATTACGTTGTTAATGTACCAGGAGAACATAAACAGTGAGTCGGTCTCACCGAACGATTAGATTGAAAGAGTCAATTAGTTTCAGTTAGGATTACAGTGTTAATGTACCAGGAGATCATAAACAGTGAGTCGGTCTCACCGAACGATTAGGTTAAAAGAGTCAATTAGTTTCAGTTAGGATTACAGTGTTAATGTACCAGGAGATCATAAACAGTAAGTCGGTCTCACCGAACGATTAGCTTAAAAGAGTTAATTTTGACAATACGTTTGGCGCGGTTGGTAGATACTTGCCTTTTCACGCCGAAGGTTGTGGGTTCGATTCCCACCCAGGACAGACATTTGTGTGCATGAACATGTCTGTTTGTCCTGAGTCTGGGTGTAATTTTCTGTATAAGTATGTATTTACAAAAGAAAAGTAGTATATGTAGTATATCAGTTGTCTGGTTTCCATAGCACGAGTTTTGTACAAGCTTAATTTGGGATCAGATGGCCGTGTGTGAAAAATGTCCCAGGATATTATTATTATTAGTTTCAAAGATTTAGAATTAGGATTACGATGTTAATGTACCAGGAGAACATAAACAGTGAGACGGTTTCACCGAACGATTAGATTAAAAGAGTCAATTAGTTCCAGTTAGGATTACAGTGTTAATGTACCAGGAGATCATAAACAGTGAGTCGGTCTCACCGAACGCGGATGGCATTAATCGAAATAAGATCAATGTTAAATATATTCGATTTGGCCCTCAGAACATCCGACGCCGACGATTCCGGTGACGAGTGCTACGGGAGTCTACCCCCGGAGCCTCGTTTCGGGAACGTCGAGTACAAACTGCAGCTGGTCTCGCCGTGCGAGCGACGCTTCCAGCACCTAGTGACGCAAGTGAATAATAAATAATATTAAATATATAACATTATATATAATTTAGGTAGCTAACTGGGTAGGTATCACCCACTCATCAGATATTCTACCGCAAAACAGCAGTACTTGGTATTGTTGTGTTCCGGTTTGAAGGGTGAGTGAGACAGTATAATTACAGGCACAAGGGACATAACGTCTCAGTTCCCAAGGTTGGTGGCGCATTTGCGATGTAAGCGATGGTTAACATTTCTTACAATGCCTATGTTTATGGGCGTTAGTGACCACTTACCATCAGGTTGCCCATATGCTCGTCCGCTTTCCTATTCTATAAAAAAAAAATACCTTTGATATCACACAACGGTTATTAATTGATATAAAACAAACACTTTATTAGGAAAACATTTTCCTTGTTCGAAATATTTTATTAAATCACGAAGGTTTTAAAAATATGCTAATTTTGACTTTTAACGCTGATAAAACGCAACCACGAGCTACAGTGTGTGCTCTCATACAGACCCTTTGGTCTTTTTTTTTTTTTTTTTATATGCCCCGGGATGGCAAATGACTCTACTCCACCTGATGGTAAGTGGTAGTAGAGTCCAAACGCGACGACGGCCAGTACAGTCGGGAAGAATGTTCTGTACTAGCCGTCCCCGCCTTGCCGGCCCGCAAGATGCCTCTTCACGCCTCGTTTGAAGAAACCCGGGTTGTAAGAGGAAGGGAACACGTGAGCTGGTAAGGAATTCCATTTTTTGGTAGTGCGACAAAGAAAGGAGTTGCCAAATTTCTTTGTGCGCGATGGAATTGATGTCACAGTTAGGCGGTGACATCGAGAACCAGCTCGCGTGGACTTAAGAAGGAAGGGGGAAGCAGGAATTAGAGAGAATAATTCCTCAGAGCACTCGCCATGATACAGTCGATAGAAAGCGCTCAGTGCTGCTATCTCGCGACGCAATTGTAAAGGTTCAAGGGTGTTTGTGACCTTTACGTCGCCAATAATGCGTACTGCACGTCGCTGCAACCGGTCCAAGGCCTCCAGTAGGTACTTAGCGGAGCCATCCCAAAGGTGCGAGCAATATTCAACGCAAGACCGTACCTGTGTTTTGTATAACAGGCACAGTTGTTGTGGCGTGAAAAAACGCCGCACCTTGTTCAGAACTCCGAGTTTTCGTGAAGCTGTTTTTATAATAGCCTCGATGTAATCCCTTGGACTAAGGTCGCAGGGAACGTCCATCCCCAGCATGGCGATTTTGCTTTGTATCATCAGCGGTGTGCCACAGAGGGAGGGATGAGGGTAAAATGGTGACTTTTTCGCCGTGAGAGCGCACACCTGTGTTTTCTTGGCATTAAACTCAACAAGATTATCAGAACCCCATTTGGCGATGAGCTCTAATGTCCTATCGAGTTCAATAACAAGATTCTCCCGCCTCTCCTCAGTTTCCGCCCGCCCAGCCACTGCGCGTCCGTGGTATCCACCATGCACTGTACTATCATCTGCATAGCAATGTATGTTCCCAAGAGAGAGCATATCATTGATATGCAAAAGAAAGAGTGTGGGAGATAGCACAGATCCCTGGGGTACGCCAGCATTCACTACATAGAATTGTGAAGCGCAACCATCTACTAAAACACGAAGGCTACGCTTGTGTAGGAAGCTGGCAATCCAGGTGCATAGCTGAGCAGGCAGACCATATGCCGGTAGCTTGGAGAGAAGACTTCTGTGCCAGACCCTGTCGAAAGCCTTGGAGATATCGAGGCTGACAGCCAACGATTCTCCATGCTTGTCGATAGCTTCACCCCAGAGGTGCGTTACGTACGCTAGAAGATCACCTGTGGACCGTTTTGGTCGAAACCCGTACTGACGATCATTAATTAGACAGTGATCTTCTAGGTAATGGATCAGTTGGTTGTTTAGAATCCGTTCCATCACCTTACAAAGTACTGAGGTGATAGCTATTGGCCGATAGTTTGCCGGGTCAGACCGATCCCCTTTTTTGGGAACCGCTTGCACATTAGCTCTTCTCCAAGCCTCCGGCACACATCCCGAAGAGAGAGAAAGTTGGAACAGGCGCGTTAACACAGGAGACAGCTCCGCCGCGCACTTCTTCAGCACAATGGCTGGTATTCCATCGGGACCGCTAGCTTTCCGTATATCGAGTGATTGCAGCTCCGCACGCACATCACGTTGCCTGATTTTGATGTCAGGCATCGTGTGGCCACATGAAGGTATTGTTGGTGGCTGCGCACTACAATCATCGATCACAGAGTTGTCGGCAAAGAGTTTAGCCAGGAGGTCGGCTTTCTCCTGCGGACTGTGAGCTAGCGATCCGTCCGGATTTCTGAGCGGTGGCAGCGAAGGTTGGCAGAAATTGTTTTGCACAGACTTGGTCAGACGCCAGAAGCTACGGGAGCCCCTAGGATGCGAAATAAGGTCATGACCAATCCGTACAATGCGCTGTGCATCCGCTCTCGTGTATGCCTTCCTACAGGACTTGGAATTTTTTGGTCTTGATAGCTCAACGCCACGAGGTAATTCTTTTTTTTTTTTTTTTTATATGCCCCGGGAAGGCAAATGACTCTACTCCACCTGATGGTAAGTGGTAGTAGAGTCCAAACGCGACGACGGCCAGTACAGTCGGGAAGAATGTTCTGTACTAGCCGTCCCTGCCTTGCCGGCCCGCAAGATGCCTCTTCACGCCTCGTTTGAAGGAACCCGGGTTGTAAGAGGAGGGGAACACGTGAGCTGGTAAGGAATTCCATTCTTTGGTAGTGCGACAAAGAAAGGAGTTGCCAAATTTCTTTGTGCGCGATGGAATTGATGTCACAGTTAGGCGGTGACATCAAGAACCAGCTCGCGTGGACTTAAGAAGGAAGGGGGAAGCAGGAATTAGAGAGAATAATTCCTCAGAGCACTCGCCGTGATACAGACGATAGAAAGCGCTCAGTGCTGCTATCTCGCGACGCAATTGTAAAGGTTCAAGGGTGTTTGTGACCTTTACGTCGCCAATAATGCGTACTGCACGTCGCTGCAACCGGTCCAAGGCCTCCATTAGGTACTTAGCGGATTATTCATTTTATAACACGGATTAAAAAAAAAACAATAGTGTTTTTATATGTCGTTTAAGCAATATATATGTATATTCAATTTGAGCGTATAATACAAACAATTTTATTGAGGTTGTGCTCGTGAAATATATCGATGCGATGCTCGTAGTTCCACTCGGGACCGATAGGTGGCGCCGTTTCGAGTGACGTACAACGTTAAGCGGCATGTCAAAAGCATAATAATGCCCCGGATACACACGTGTGGAGCTGTTTGTTAGCGAATCGATTAATTAAAATGAATTTTGATAGGCGATTGACATTCAGCGAGATATATATTTTTTTTTATAGAAGGCGGACGAGCATATGGGCCACCCGATGGGAAGTGGTCATCGACGTCCATAGGCATTGGCATTGTAAGAAATGTTAATCATCGCTCACATCATCAATGCGCCACCAACCTCGGGAACTAAGATGCTATGTCCCCCGTGCCTGTATTTACACTGGCTCACTCACCCTTCAAACCGGAACACAACAATACCGAGTACCGCTGGTCTGCGGTAGAATATCTGACGAGGCACCCCCTCGTACCCGGACGGGCTCGCACAAAGCTCTCCCACCAGTAAAAATATATCGTATTGTCACCCCGACACCTCAACACGTGCCCCCCCCGCAGCTGAAGTGCGGTGCGGTGGTGCGGCGGCGGCGCGGCGGTGTACGTGGTGGGCGTGCGCGACTGTGGCGCGCTGCGCGGGCTGCGGGCGGGCGCGCTGCGGGCGTCGCTGCGCGCGCTGCGGGACATGGCGCGCGCGCTCGGCGCCGCGCTCGTGGGCGTGCGGGCCCGCCGCGTGGCGCCCGTGCGCGCCGTCGCCGAGGTGTACATCCGCAAGGTGGGCACGCCTGGAACTGGTACACCGAGGGGCCGCGAGGCCGCGATCGAGACGGAGATGGTTTGTCGATGTGTGCTTATAACGTTGCCATAGTACCCGCGTTCCCTGTTTTGGGAGATTTTCGGGACTTAATTAAAACCAAAACTTTTTGAACGTATAATTTATGACAAAATCTTTCCAAGCATACGTCCCATAATTATTGACCAGCAGCATAGATTTATTAACAAGAAATCAACTGAAACTAATTTGTGTGAATTCACTGACTATGTTTTGACTGCAATGGACAAAGGGTATCAGGTGGACGTTGTGTACACCGATTACTCCAAAGCGTTTGACAAAATCTCTCATTCTATCTTAATAGCAAAAATGGAGTTCATCGGTGTACATGGTGACCTCCTTAGATGGATCAAGTCATATTTATTGAATAGAAGTCAAGCCGTGACTGTGAAAGGATATTGCTCATCTTTTCTACCCGTTCCATCTGGAGTCCCTCAAGGCTCACATCTTGGACCACTGTTTTTTAATATATATATAAATGATGTTGTTTCGGTATTTGCATCTTCTAAATTTCTATTATATGCTGATGATACAAAAACTTATAAAATTATTAAGAGTGTTGATGATTGTATTAGTCTGCAAAAAGATTTGAACTTACTTAGCGATTATTGTACTACCAATTCGCTGTTTTTGAATATAAAGAAATGTAATTGTATAACATATACCAGAAAAAGAAAAGTGATCATTTACAACTACCGATTTAAGGAAGATGATATAAAACGTGTATCAGTGGTCAAAGATCTTGGAATAACACTCGATTCTAAACTTCTTTTCGATGAACACATAAATTCCATAACTTCTAAAGCGTTTCGTATGCTAGGATTTGTGCTGAGGATTTCCAGAGAGTTTAAGCGTGTTTCAACTTTTGCTCTTTTATATAAATCATTTGTGACCTATTCTAGAATACGCTTGCACTGTCTGGAATCCACAGTATAGTAAATATATAGAATTCATCGAAAATATTCAGGAAAAGTTTTTAAAATATTTAAAATTTTCGTCTATAAATAATTTGAATCAAATAGAAAAGATACCGACAACTGAACAGAGACGACTTGAACGTGATATGGTGTTTTTATATAAATTGATCCACAACATATTTGATTCCCCTTATCTCCTTTCTAAAATAAATATCAAATGTCCTCGCCCTGGTAGTCGCAATAAATCTATTTTTGATTTTCCATTGACAAAGACTAAATATGCAGCAAATGCATTTATTAATAAATCATCTAAACAGTACAATAAAACATTTATTGAATGTGATATATTTCATTTCTCCCTTAAAAAATTCAAACTGCAAGTAAAAGAAATATTATACTCTCAAGAGCCTTAATTTACTCATGCATTTTTAATTAATTAATTATAAATTGATTATTTATTATTAAATTATGTTTTCTTGATTTAAAAATTAAATTTATATTAAATTAAATTATATAAATGAATTATATAATTTCATGCACCTATAAATGCCGTGGAATACCGGCTTAGAATAGTACTCCCCCAATCTCATCCCGTGGGTGTCGTAAGAGTTGACTGAGGGACGGGGAAAAGGGGGGATGGGCAGCAGCGTACCCCTCCCATAAACATCTTACCCCCCCTACTGCGCTCGCCAACACGCCTGCCCAGCGCGGCGAGTATGGGCAAACCCCTCCATTAATGGCAGATGCGCCCAAAAAAAAGGCCCCCAGTTACCGGCAAGCCCGCTAGGCCCGACCAAGGTAGCGGTCGCGGTATCGGCAGGGCAGGGGGTGCTAAGAATCACCGGTTCACGGCAGGCTACCGTATAAAACGACTGAAAATGGCAACGTATAATGGACGCTCGATGAGGCTGGACCATCACCTCGCCGAATTAGAAGTAGAGTTAAGTCATATAAACTGGCATATACTGGGGTTATCTGAAGTCCGAAGACAGGGGGAGGACACGATAACTCTAGAGTCCGGTAACTTACTCTACTTCCGCGGAGGTGATAACCTCTCCCAGGGTGGTGTCGGTTTTCTAGTCAAAAAGGATCTCATTAGCAGCATTGTGGAAATCAGTAGTGTGTCGAACCGGGTAGCGTACCTTGTCCTAAAACTTTCCGACAGGTACTCCCTGAAGGTCGTACAGGTATATGCGCCAACTTCGACATACTCTGATGATGTGGTCGAAGCGATATACGAGGACATCGCAAAGGCCCTCAACGACACCTCGAAGGCCCACTACAATGTTGTTATGGGAGACTTTAATGCTAAAGTGGGAGTACAAGATAGCGGTGAATCGAAAGTCGGACCTTACGGCTTGGGCTGCAGAAATCACAGGGGGCAAATGCTGGTAAACTTTCTCGAAGCGCAGGGGCTTTTTTTGATGAATTCTTTTTTCAAAAGAAGCCTCAGAGGAGGTGGACCTGGCGAAGCCCCGTTAACGTGACAAGGAACGAGATAGATTTTATCATTTCGAATAAAAGGCACATATTTAGAGATGTTTCAGTGATCAACAGGTTTAATACCGGAAGTGATCACCGCTTGGTTCGAGGCACTCTAAATATCAACTTAAAAGCCGAAAGATCGAGAATGATGAGGTCTACTCTCCGACCTACCATGCTCCAAGCTGCTCAAGGCTCCGAAAAGTTCCAAATGGAACTTCAAAATCAATTCACCGCGTTGGAAACCATAAGCAGCATTGATGAGAGAACCGACACGCTGGTCAAAATACTGCAAAACACATCCCGCAAGTGTTTTCCGCCACAGAGAAGAGACAACGCACCAAAACTCTCTGCTGAGACACTCGAGCTCATGAGAAAACGACGAGAACTACCATCGTTTTTGTCAGATAAGGCCTTAAACCAAACAATAAAAACGCTGACGCGACGCGATCTCCGACGATTCAATACCCGTGCCATCAAGGCTGCGATTGAGCAAAATCGGGGATCGAAAGTGTTCGCTCGCAAGTTTGGGAGGCCGCGTCTGACAAAACTTAAAACTGAAAATGGTGGGGTCGTTACCTCTAGGCCTGAGATTGTCGGAGAAGTAGAGAGGTTTTATGGGCAGTTGTTCTCTTCAAGATCGGATAAACCCGTGGGAATCAGTATTGATGACCAGCGCGCCCCTCTTATGCGCCATTACTCCGAGGAGCTCCCGGTCGTTGACCAAGGAGAAGGAGATTAGGGCGGCTCTAGAACAGCTTAAAAACAACAAAGCTCCGGGAGATGACGGAATCACAACAGAGTTGCTTAAGGCAGGCGGGACTCCGGTCCTGAAAGAGCTAGCAAGCCTCTTTAATTCCGTCATCCAACATGGCAAGACCCCGGAAACGTGGAGCGGGAGTGAGGTGGTACTGTTTTTCAAGAAAGGTGATAAAACCCTCTTGAAAAACTACAGACCAATCTCCCTCCTGAGTCACGTGTATAAGCTGTTCTCTAGAGTCGTCACGAACCGTCTCGCCAGACGACTTGACGAGTTCCAGCCCCCAGAGCAAGCCGGCTTTCGATCAGGCTACAGCACCGTGGACCACATCCATACTGTTCGGCAGATTGTGCAGAAGACCGAAGAGTACAATCAGCCGCTGTGTATGGCATTTGTGGACTACGAGAAAGCCTTCGACTCCATCGAAACCTGGGCAGTGCTCGACTCATTGCAGAGATGTCATATCGATTGGAGATATATCGAGGTACTGAGATGTCTGTACAACGCCGCTACAATGACTGTCCACATTCAGGACTGTAAGACGAAGGCGATCCAACTGCGCAGAGGGGTGAGACAGGGGGATGTAATATCCCCGAAACTGTTCACCAACGCGTTGGAAGACGTTTTCAAAACGCTGGATTGGACTAGGTATGGAGTCAATGTAAACGGCGAGTACATCTCACACCTTCGATTTGCCGACGATATCGTCATCATAGCAGAGTCGCTGGAACAACTCACCGAAATGCTGCGTAGCCTAGGCGAATCTTCCCGGCGTGTCGGTCTCGGTATGAACTTGGACAAGACCAAGGTCATGTTCAATAGGCATGTCGTGCCGGGACCGATATACGTCGAGGGGAAACCTCTCGAAGTTGTTAGTGAATATACCTACCTAGGACAGATAATACAAGTCGGTAGGAACAACTTCGAGAAAGAAGCCGATCGAAGAATTCGCTTGGGATGGGCAGCATTTGGCAACCTTCGTCAAGTCCTCAAGTCGTCTATACCGCAATGTTTGAAGACGAAAGTCTTCAACCAATGCGTCTTACCTGCCATGACATACGGTGCCGAAACGTGGACACTAACTGCGGGACTAGTCCACAAATTCAAAGTCGCTCAGCGTGCTATGGAGCGAGCTATGCTCGGAGTATCTTTGAAGGATAAGATCAGAAATGAGATTATCCGGAAAAGAACCGGAGTCACCGACATAGCTTGCAAAATTAGCAGGCTGAAGTGGCAGTGGGCTGGTCACGTATGTCGTAGGACCGATGGCCGTTGGAGCAGACGAGTCCTAGAGTGGAGACCGCGAATCGGCAAGCGCAGCGTAGGGCGCCCTCCAGCCAGGTGGACCGACGACCTTAAGAAGGTGGCGGGCACCAACTGGATGCGGAAGGCGGAGGACAGGGAGCTTTGGCGCACCTTGGGAGAGGCCTATGTTCAGCAGTGGACAACGATTGGCTGTTGATTGATTGATTGATTAAATATAAAAAATGTCTTGTTTTGTAATTACTTATGATTAATTTATAAATGGAAACTGTTTTGGTTTATGAATTGTTTTATATTTTTTATTTTATTGTAATTATTTCACTGTTTGTTTCCTATACACTAAATAAACAAATAAATAAATAGGGTTATTAAATTTTACTTTTTAATGTTTATTATACATTTTTTTAATTATAATATTTTTTGTTTTCCTCCTACACCCGAAAACCGTTGCATTGTTTGTTTTTGTTTCCGTTATCAATAGTACTTCGGCATCTTTATATGGTACTGGATTAGCGTTCTCCTCATAAAGAATGGTTGCCACATATATTTCTATGTTACCCTCTTGACTCGGAATCTAATAATATTATAAATTCATGAAGAATGTTAAATCATGTTGTCATTAGAAAACCATAAATAGGATAACGAATAAATTAAAATAACATATATACATATAACGAAGCACTTTAGTTTTATTGTCGACGAGTCGATATTTTATATAGCCGATGCTGGCAGCACTCACATGATAAATAATTATAGGTTATGAATAATAATGTAGCGTTGAATAAACGCATTACTCGCTTCATGCATAGTTGGTTAAAGCACCGCTATGCGTGACGTCACTGCCGAGCTGATGCGCTCGGGCGCGCCTCGGGACCGTCGACGCCAGCGTGGAGAACGCGCTCGACTTCTCGAACGCGAGCGGGACCTGATGGATAGCTCCGCAACTTGCCGTGACAGGTCGTCGACTCGCTGAACAAGCTTTTCTATGAGCGTCGTCGGACATCCTGACGGTGTTGAAGTCGTTTTCCGATACCGACGCCGTGAGGCCGCGCGCGCACCGTTCGATACTCATTGCTATACAACGCTTTTACGTATTACGCTTTATTCCTCTCATATTTCTTAGTTGTTCTATTTTCATACTTAAACGCTATCACTGTACCTTCGCTATATCTTTCTTGTGAACCCCTTCTGTGCTTGTGACAATATATGTGTGTAAAAACTATATAGTTTGATTTATCGCTGCTTAACTTTTCCTATGATAGTTAAATTCAACTATAAGTGGTGACCCCGACGTGATACTCGCACTATTATAGACTGTGTACGTTGCAATTAACAGTAATAAGTTAAAATGGCAAACAATGGCGCGAAGGAAGAAGTGTGCCGCGTTGGCGTCAAGGTGCCGCCATTTTGGCCGAACGAACCGGCATTGTGGTTTGTTCAATTAGAAGGACAATTCGCCTTGTCTAACATAACGGCGGATGGCACGAAGTTCTACCACGTTATCGCCAATTTAGACTACAAATATGTATGCGAGGTAAAAGATGTAATCACGAATCCGCCGGCAGAAAATAAATACGAAAAAATAAAAACAGAATTAATTTCGCGGTTGTCGGCGTCACAGGAGCAAAGGGTAAGACAATTACTTACCCACGAAGAGTTAGGAGTTCGGAAACCCTCTCAATTTCTTCGACATCTGCGGAGCCTAGCTGGAGCTGATGTACCGGACGAATTCATACGCTCGCTGTGGACGAACCGATTGCCTAGTCACGTTCAGGCGATTATTGCAGCTCAAGCCGATCTCCCCCTCGACACGGTGGCGCAAATTGTAGATAAGATCCACGAGGTATCTCTGCAACCTCAGGTAGCAGCAGCATCGACGTCGACTTCAACACCGTCAGGATGTCCGACGACGCTCATAGAAAAGCTTGTTCAGCGAGTCGACGACCTGTCACGGCAAGTTGCGGAGCTATCCATCAGGTCCCGCTCGCGTTCGAGAAGTCGAGCGCGTTCTCCACGCTGGCGTCAATACCTGATCGATACCCAGTCCGCCATATAGGTGATATAGCGCATAATCTTGCCGGCTGCACAGTGTTTAGTAAAATTGACCTAATCCGGGCGTATAATCAGATCCCAGTCATCATCATCATCATCATCATCATCAGCCGAAAGACGTCCACTGCTGGACAAAGGCCTCCCCCAAGGATTTCCACGTTGGCCGATCTTGCGCTGCCCGCATCCAACGGCTTCCCGCGACTCGTTCTAAGTCGTCGGTCCACCTTGTAGGGGGCCTGCCCACGCTGCGTCTTCCGGTTCGTGGTCGCCACTCGAGAACCTTTCTGCCCCAGCGGCCGTCGGTTCTGCGAGCAATGTGCCCCGCCCACTGCCACTTCAATTTAGCAATTCTTCGGGCTATGTCGGTTACTTTGGTTCGCCTGCGGATTTCATCATTTCTGATTCGATCTCGCAGAGAAACTCCGAGCATAGCCCTCTCCATTGCCCTTTGAGTGACCTTGAGCCTTCTTATGAGGCCCATTGTGAGCGACCACGTCTCTGATCCATAAGTCATCACTGGCAACACACACTGGTCGAAGACTTTCGACTTGAGACACTGCGGTATTTGGGATGAGAAGATATCGTGTAGCTTCCCGAACGCTGCCCAGCCGAGTTGAATTCGACGATTTACCTCTTTCTCGAAGTTGGACCTACCTAGTTGGATGGTCTGACCTAGGTAGACATAGTTGTCTACAACTTCGAGTGCAGAATTTCCAACCTTGACTTGAGTGGGTGCAACATGGATGTTCGACATGATTTTCGTCTTGTCCATGTTCATTTTTAGACCCACTTGTTGGGAAACCCTGCTGAGGTCATCGAGCATAGTGCCGAGGTCTTCCAAGGTCTCAGCCATAATTACAATGTCATCGGCAAATCGAAGATGAGTGATGTACTCGCCGTTAATATTGATGCCAAGTCCGTTCCAGTCCAGAAGCTTGAAAACATCTTCCAATGCAGCGGTAAACAGTTTCGGAGATATCACGTCTCCCTGTCTTACACCTCTCTGCAGTTGGATAGGTTTTGAGTTCTGATCCTGGAGTCGGATCGACATGGTGGCGTTCTCGTACAAGCACTTTAACACCCTGATATACCGATAATCAATTTGGCACCTTTGAAGAGAATTCAGCACAGCCCAGGTTTCGATCGAATCAAAGGCTTTCTCATAGTCCACAAACGCTAAGCAAAGTGGCTGGTTATACTCCTCAGTCTTCTGTATAACTTGCCGCAGCGTATGTATGTGGTCTATGGTGCTAAAGCCTTTCCGGAATCCGGCTTGTTCGGGTGGCTGGAAGTCGTCAAGCCTTTGCTCGAGACGATTCGTAATGACTCTCGAAAACAACTTGTAAACATGACTCAGCAGTGAGATGGGCCTGTAATTCTTCAGAAGGGTTTTATCACCCTTCTTAAAGAAAAGTACCACCACACTTCTGTGCCATGCTTTTGGCGTTTGACCTTTGGCAATGACGGAGTTAAAAAGCCTCTGAAGAGCCCTGAGGATCGGTGTACCACCCGCCTTCAGAAGCTCGGCTGTAATACCATCATCACCAGGTGCCTTGTTGTTTTTGAGTTGTCCGAGAGCCATTCTAATCTCGAAAAGACTGACGTCCTGAAAATCTTCAGTGTAGTGTCGGGTTAGTCTTGCTCTGGGATCTGCAGCATGACTACTGACAGGTGATTGAGCTGTCGTGTACAGCTGACCGTAGAACTTCTCAACCTCTTCCAACAGCTCAGATCTTGACGTGACTATTCTGCCATCCTCAGTTTTCAGCCTTGTCAGTTGACTCTGACCAACAGACAGATCTCTGGCGAACACTTTAGAGCCTTTGTTCCGCTCGATGGCCTCTTTAATGCGCATTGTATTAAATTGGCGAGTGTCGCGAGTTAGAGACTTTGAAATCCGTCTGTTGATCAGCCGATAGCCGGCAGCATCAGCTGGGGACGTCAGAATCATTTTCCGTCTTTCCTCCATAAGCCGTAGGGTAGAGGCAGAGATCTTTTTGGTTCCTTTTGTACGGCTGGTCTTGAAGGTCTTAGACCCAGCCGTACGGACAGTTTCCACAAGCCTGTCGTTGTATGTGTCCACTTCCTCGCAGTCTGCTAGGCAATCGAATCGGTTTTGGAGTTCGAGCTGAAAGGCTTCGGGATTTCGGATTTGAAGAGGTGATGGTCGGAGCGTAGACTTCATGAGTCGGGACCTCTGGAGTTTAACATTGATATTTAACGAGCCTCTTACGAGTCTGTGATCGCTCCCAGTTTTGACTGCATTGATCACGGAGACGTCATTAAATATTTGTCTTCTCGTCGACAAGATGAAGTCTATCTCATTCTTGGTTTTCCCATCAGGGCTCACCCAGGTCCATTTACGCTGACCTGGCTTCTTGAAAAAGGAGTTCATCATAAAGAGTCCCTCCTTCTCCATAAAGTCGGCCAACATCTGGCCCCGAGTGTTGCGGTCTCCAATTCCATGAGGTCCCACCTTTAACTCATCACCGAATCGTTTGCCCAGCTTCGCGTTGAAGTCCCCCATTACAACAGTGAAATGAGTCTTGTTGGTATGTATGGCTTTAGATAAATCCTCATACATGACCTCAACCTCATCGTCGGAGTGTGTCGAAGTCGGCGCGTATACCTGTATGACCTTCAAAGAATACCGCTTGGTGATTCTGAGTATAAGGTACGCCACCCTAGCCGACACACTCTCGATTTTCACAACGTTGTTAACGAGGTACTTGTGGACTATGAACCCGACACCACCTTGAGACAGTTGATCGCCCTCTCGGAAATAGAGAAGGTTACCGGATTTCAGGATCATCGTATCCTCCCCCTGTCTTCGGACTTCGGATAATCCGACGATATCCCAGTGTAACCTGCTCAATTCTTCCTCCAGTTCGATGATCTTCTCGTCGGTCCGCAGTGTACGCGTGTTATATGTTGCCAGGGCCAGAGGTCGTCGGTGTTGGTAACACGAAATCTGCCGGGGATTCTTAGCACCCCCTGCCCCGCCGTTACCACAGCTGTTACCAAGGCTAGGAATAGCAGGGCTGCCGGGGACTCGGGACACGGCCTACTCATTAACAGCACATAGTCGAGGTAAGCTACCGTTTGTCACCATCGGAACACGGCCTGCTCATACGTCACATAACGAAGCTACCGTTTGTCACCATCGGAGCACGGCCTGCTTATACGTCGTATAATGAAGCTACCGTTTGCCGCCATCGGGACACGGCCTGCTATTCGATTTTACTCTTCATTTCATGGGATTGTCTCTTTTTTCTTTTTTTTAAATAATTTCGGGAAATATTTAATTCAGTAATCACTTGCCCTGATCGATTCAGACATCAGACCTAAACTGTGGGTATCCTCGAACGTTCATCCCACTTCTGATCTCATAAAGGTAAGATCAAATTAAGACAATAACAATCCTAACCTCTATTTATTCAAATAATCTTCAATCAACAGCCAATCGTTGTCCACTGCTGAACATAGGCCTCTCCCAAGGTGCGCCAAAGCTCCCTGTCCTCCGCCTTCCGCATCCAGTTGGTGCCCGCCACTTTCTTAAGGTCGTCGGTCCACCTGGCTGGAGGGCGCCCTACGCTGCGCTTGCCGATTCGCGGTCTCCACTCTAGGACTCGTCTGCTCCAACGGCCATCGGTCCTACGACATACGTGACCAGCCCACTGCCACTTCAGCCTGCTAATTTTGCAAGCTATGACGGTGACTCCGGTTCTTTTCCGGATAATCTCATTTCTGATCTTATCCTTCAAAGATACTCCGAGCATAGCTCGCTCCATAGCACGCTGAGTGACTTTGAATTTGTGGACTAGTCCCGCAGTTAGTGTCCACGTTTCGGCACCGTATGTCATGGCAGGTAAGACGCATTGGTTGAAGACTCTTAACATGAGCAAATCACAAAATAAACTAAATAGGAACTAAAAAAACAAAATTAGCACAAATAAATGAAATCAGAATTAGCGATCACCAATATTACGAATAGCACTTGAGAGCACAACCACACAACCGTCTCGCCCCAGCGCCGATGCAAAAAGTGAAGCGCCACACGGTATTGCTCCGTTCTCGTGTTGCTATCCCTTCCACCTGACGTCATCGCGCCGATGTACTAGGTTGAGAGGGATTTTCCTCTAAGACGGCCGTTCCTGACAGCTGAACGGCCTCGTCAGCTTGGATTTCTGCAGCAGGGTCTCTTTGTAGTCCATCCTCACTTGATGGTTCCTCATCAACATCATTCTCTACAGTCCCGAAGAATGCCTCGCATGTATCCTGGGTCCAATCACCCCGCCACGGAACAATACGACGGAGGATGAGCCTCAGCCTCATCAGCACGGTCCACAGCTTCCAAACGTCAGCACTACATCCAGGAACGCGCGTCGGCTCCAACACTCGACCGCACCGTCCGGCCGCTGCACAAGAAGTGTCGTATGCGCCGCAATCAATCAATGGTCCTCCTGGCTGGCCTAGGCCAGTCTGGGTAAGGGCCTCGGGGTTGCCCTCCCTACCCGGGATGGTCCTCCCCGACGGTTCATCCGTCGTGTCCTTGCGTTTTGGCCCAGAGGGCCAGGGTCGTTATGACCCGGTGGCTATAAGTCCTTACGAATACGATTACGATTTTCCTTTTTTGAGGGTGATGTCGTCCTACCGTGTCTCCAGATCGTCGTCGTCCTCTTCACCGATGCCCGCATCGGCGCTGATGGTCGGCGACAGTAGGAGCTCACGAGGTAACGGACGCCCCTCAGGTGGTCTGGCATGAAGCGGTGCTATACCGTGGAGGTGTACGCTCGCACTGCTATCTGCCTTAGCAAATAGCGAGCGAGCGAGCTTGCGGACGAACTCCTCCACGGTGGGCGTCCTGGTGTCTCGATGGATGACATCATTTCTGACGTACCTCGGAGCTCCTACAATCAAGCGTAGGCATCGGTTCTGTTGGATCTGAATCCTCCGCTTCTGGTACGCTGAGCAGAGTGCGTACCAGGCGGGGGCCGCATACGTCAGGCGCGAGCGGACGTAGGCACCGTAGACCCTCAGTCTGGTTTTCAACGGAAGTCGCGACGTGAAGAGGGTGTGCAGCTTAGACCGGGCAGCCGCGGCATGACTCACCACCTTGTTAACGGTGGGTATCATGCGCAGCCTGCGGTCCAAGTGACACCCCAAGTAGCAGACTGAGGTCTGCCATCCCACGTCCTGGCCTCGGAAGGTGAGCCGACGCATCGGCTTATCAGCACCGACAAGCAGAGCGGCCGTCTTACCAACGTTGACAGCCATCCTCCACTTGTCTAGCCAATCTGGTATCAGATCCAACACACGTTGCATCCTGTTTATGGCGACGATCTGGTGGTAGGACGACGAAAAGAATGCGCTGTCGTCCGCGTACAGGGCCAGCATCACATCCTCTTCACCCTCTCGCAGATGGTCGCGGAGGGTAGGGATGTCGTCCGTGTACACCGCATATAGACGCGGTGACAGGCAGCTACCCTGGGGTACTCCGGCTCGAATGGGGCGCGGCTGAGAATCCGCGCCTTCCACCGAGACATAGAAGCTTCGGCCTTCCAAAAACGACGCCACTACTGGCACATACGCGAGAGGCGCCGAGGTGTTCAGGAGCTTAGCCAGGAGTCCAGCATGCCACACGCAGTCGAAGGCCTTCTCCATGTCGAGAAAGACCCCGACGGTGGGATGCCCTTTGTTTCGCTCACTGGCTAAGTGGCTAAGAACTCTCGCCAGCTGGAGCATCGTTGAGTGGTCGCTGCGGAATCCGAACTGCTCCTCGCGCAGGGGCAGGTGAGGCGCGAGTCTCCGCAGCAACAGACGCTCGAACAGCTTGGCGATGTGCGAGAGTAGCGTGATAGGCCGATAGCTTGCCGGGAAGCGACGATCCTTCCCGGGTTTAGGGAGGGCGATAACCTTCCCTCTCTTCCACGCCTCGGGGAAGTGTCCGGTCCGGAGTATCCCGTTAAATGCACTCGCGAGCGCTACGAGGCAGTTATTGGGTAGCTGCATCAACGCGGCGTTGGTAATTCCGTCGGGGCCTGGCGCCTTCCTCTTCGGTAGTCGGAAGACGGCCTTCCGCAGCTCGGACAGAGAGATATAATCGTCTCCCTAGAGCGGCGGGATTGGGGCCGACAGGAATATCTCTACTTGACTCTGGATCGCCGCGTGATGATGGACGACATCGATCTTAGACAAGTCCGGTGGGTTGGGGGTAAATTGACCCTCCAAATATTCCGCCAGTATCTCTGCTCTGTCGCTGGCGGAATATCTTCTGTTACCCGCTCGATCTAGGAGCGGGTAGACAGGCGAGTCATGTCCGGTAAGTTGTTTGCAGAGGTGGTACAGCGTAGTGTCGTGCTCGGATGCTCGATCGATGGTGGCCTCCCAGTAGTGATCCTCGAGAGCCACGAGCGCACGCGACACTTCCTCTGCAATTCTGTTGAGGTCACGCTTCACCCTCGGGCAGCACGTTCGCGCCCATAGTCGGCGAAGATTACGCTTCTTCCTCAGTTTCACTCGGAGCGAGCTCGGCAGCTGGTCCTGACGACTTCTCGGCGTGTTTCCTTGAGAGGTGGCTGCTTCTTTGGCTTTCTGGATCTCCTCAGAAATTTTAGAAGCAGCTCCTTCTACATCTTCAGTCGTCGCGATCGGGACCGTGAGCTCAAACTCCGAGAGCTCTGAGGAGTAGCGCCCCCAGTCGACCCGCAAACGAGGGGAGCGGGGCACTGTGAAGTCGCGCTGGAGGGCGATTGTGACCAAAATTGGTAGATGTTGTGTGTTGAGGTCGTAGTTCACCTCAACATCGATGGGTGCGTCTAGTCGGTGGTGCAGCACGATGTTCAGGACGTCCGGCTGGTACGTAGGGTTAGTCGGTATGTGGGTCGGCGCTCCTGGACCCAACACACCGTAACCCTGTCGTTCGCTATCCTCGAGCAGGTGCCTACCCGCCTGGGTGACGACGCGCGAGCCCCAAGCGTGGTGCTTCGCGTTCAGATCACCCACGATCAGTGTAGGCATCGGCGAGTCGATAAGCGATTGGACATCGGTGCTGCAGAAAACCTGTCCGGGTGGCTTGTAGGCGGCATACAGCAGCAGCTCCGTCTCACCAGCATGCACACGCACCCCCTGCGTACGTAGGCTCACAAACGGTGCATGTGCAAGTTCTTCGTGTATGATATACCTCCTCACCAGGGCTGCAGTTCCTCTGAATGGGCAGCCCCGGGGAGAGACTTCATCTCGCCGATACACGAAGAAGTTCGGGATTCGGAGCTCGATTTCGGCCGAGAGCTTCGTCTCGCCCAGGAGGATTACGTGAATATCCTGCGACTGGGCGAGTAGGGTCAGCTCCCGGATATGGCCACGTATGCCACCTGGGTTCCAATAAAGTATTCTCAGCTGGAATTAAGCTTCGCAAGAGCGGCTATTCCAGCTGAGATGGCAGGTATTATGTCCTGGCCTTGTGTATAGGCGACCAGGATCGCTGTCAGTGCCTCCATGAAGACCCGGACGATGATGGTGGTGTCCGGGCCTTTCGCACTGGCTGAGGTTGTCATCTGCACAGGGGGAGGCACTTCTTGCCTCACCACCGGCCGCGTGGCGGCAGCCGGAGCGGACTTTGGCTCCGTCGCTGCCTTCCTGGGCTGCGGCGTCGATGCCGCCGCAGGCTCAGTCCTGGGTGGCCTAGCTGCCCTCTTCCTCTTCCTCTTTCTGCTAGGCGCCTTTAGAGGTTGGTCCCTGGCCGTCGGCTGGTTGACTGGATGCGCCAGAGTTGTTGGGGGCGCAAGCTTAGCTCGCACCTCCGTGGCTTTCTTCACAGGAGGTGGCTGCTTTGTTCACTGGTCGACTACTATCGTCGCTCTGGGTTCTGCGACGATAGGGCGACCGACCACCTGCTTAGGTGCTACCGGGGGGACACGCTCTCTGTCCCCCTTTGGCTGTGCTCTCGGTCCGTTCGGGCGAGGGGCGGGCACGTTAATGCCCCTCCTTCGTGCTTCTTTTTTGAAGACTGGGCACCTTCGGTCCTTTGCTGTGTGCGCCTTTGCACAGTTTGCGCACGTTGGTGGTTCTGTTAATGGTCTCGGGCAGTCCCGTGCCAGGTGTTCGCCGGCGCAACGAACACACTTCTGTTGCCTGTGGCAATTGGCCGAGGAGTGGCCAAATGCCTGGCAGCGGTGGCATTGAGATGGGCTCTTCGCGCCTCTCCAGGCCTCGATCAGCAGGCCGGGCATGCACAGGAGCTCAGTAGTTCTATATAAACTTGTGAGCTCCTGCTCCTTCAGGTGCACCAGCTGGACGAAATAGGTGCACCCATGTCGACCTCTTCCGCCTGGGATCGCCTTCGCGCTCTGCGCAGGGAACCCTAAACTGCGCAGGGCGGCGATCACCTCTTCCGGGGGTGTGTCGAGTGGCAGCCCCCTAATGGCCACCTTGGTTGGCAGTTCCGCGGCTGGGCTATAGCAGTCTTATCCTGGTTCATAGCCTCAGTCAAATGGCGCTGAATGACCCGGAACTCCTCCGCGGATCCGGGCAAGAAGCGCACTCCCTTTCCCAAAGGGCGTGCGTTCGGGGCGTGTCCAAGCTTGCTCTTCAGCACCTCAAAGTGCCTCGTCCAGTTCAGTAAGCGTTCCGCCGTAATCGGCGGGTAGCTGGAACGAGGCGTCGTTCTTGGGGCTGGTACCGGTGCAGGGGCCCGACTCCTGGGCGACGCTGGAGCGGCAGCGGCCGCCGCATAGGAGACCCCTGACGGCCCCGGTTGCAGTGAAGTGGGACGGGAGGCTGTCCTCTCCTCGACCGTCGATGGCAGGGCCGCGTAGCTCGTCGAGTCACGCGGCCAGGTGTCTTGCGACTCCCCCTCCTTCGAGGAGGGGGATCGCGGCGGTGGTAATTCCCTTGGCCGTCCTTCTACGCTTGCTTCGCCCGTTGTAGGCGATGCCGCGCGCGATGAAGACGCCGAGTCCTCCGGCGATCCGTACGACGGTGACGCGGGGGAGACGTCGGTTTTGGGGCGCTTGTCCTCCCCTTCTAAAGACTCCGCAGAAAAGTCCGGTCTCGGGCGCTTGGCTCCTTCCGTGCCTGCTGTAGACTCAGCTACAGTGGCAGCGAAGTCTGCTTCAGCAGCCCGGTGGACGTCCGGTTTCTGCATGCATTATGCGAATACGTGGGGCGGCGGCGGGGGTGAGGGTGACAGGCACGGTCGAGTTGTCGAAGATGTCTCTTCGAACAACTGACCGCGCGATGCCAGACCTGCCTCGGCCACGCTTGCGTTGGTCTAAGGGGGGGGCTCCCCCCCTTCAGACATGATGGTGGTGTCGGATTACTGCTCTTGTAGGATACACACGGGCACCAAGACCTCAGCGCGTGCAACCAAGCCAGGTGAGACCCCTAGGGGAGGCCCAGCTAAGCGCCCGCGAGCGGAAGTTCGGTCCGTGCACACCGGTAATTATAGTCTTCAGCTGTCCGATACTGTATTGATCCTGCAGGATTTTTTGATTACCAAAAAAGTGCAGGATCCACTCGTGCGCTTCTCTTCTTAGAGCAGGCAGACTCCTGGCAACTAGCACCGGCCGTTTCCTCAAGTCGACGTCGGAGGCGAGACGTTGGAGCGGCGAGTACAACTGCAAGCAGAGGGGGTCGTTGCGGGGAGCGGGGATGTCCAAAAAGAGAGATGGAACGACTTACATACACAACTATCTCACCGAATACAATACGAGAATATTCAGAGAATACCCTCAATATATATATTCGATTCGATATATTATATATATAAGTGTGTAGTATATAAGTGTAGTAGTATGCGCCGCTCAGCCGGTGAATCATTGACTCCGTCGAGCGCCGACAAATAGCGCTAGCGTTCCAGACATGATACGATTGCGACAAATATATTCCGCAGCCGCTTGAGTCGACTTGCCATACGAGCCAGCCAGCAGCGCAGCACGCAGCACGCATTCGTTAGCAGTTGCTAATTAAAATTATTTACTAAAAGTGACTTGACATACCGTTAACAATAAAGACAGACTAGTAGGGCCAGTACAGTCTTTTCCTTATACTCTTAATAGAAAAGCGCCAAACACGCTTCAGAACACAATTGCCAATGTGAGACCAACTCTCGTTATCACCATCCAAATCAATCAAGACCGACTCACTGTTTATGATCTCCTGGTACATTAACATTGTAATCCTAACTGGAACTAATTGAATCTTAATCTAATCGTTCGGTGAGACCGATACACTGTTTATGATGTCCTGGTACATTAACACTGTAATCCTAACTGAAACTAATTGACTCTTTTTGTCTAATCGTTCGGTGAGACCGACTCACTGTTTATGATCTCCTGGTACATTAACACTGTAATCCTAACTGGAACTAATTGACTCTTTTAATCTAATCGTTCGGTGAGACCGACACACTGTTTATGATCTCCTGGTAGATTAACACTGTAATCCTAACTGAAACTAATTGACTCTTTTAATCTAATCGTTTGGTGAAACCGTCTCACTGTTTATGTTCTCCTGGTACATTAACAACGTAATCCTAATTCTAAATCTTTGAAACTAATAATAATAATATCCTGGGACATTTTTCACACACGGCCATGTGATCCCAAATTAAGCTTGTACAAAACTCGTGCTATGGAAACCTGACAACTGATATACTACATATACTACTTTTCTTTTGTAAATACATACTTATACAGAAAATTACACCCAGACTCAGGACAAACAGACATGTTCATGCACACAAATGTCTGTCCTGGGTGGGAATCGAATCCACAACCTTCGGCGTGAAAAGGCAAGTATCTACCAACCGCGCCAAACGTCTCGTCAAAATTAACTCTTTTAATCTAATCGTTCGGTGAGACCGACTCACTGTTTATGATCTCCTGGTACATTAACACTGTAATCCTAACTGAAACTAATTGACTCTTTTAATCTAATCGTACGGTGAGACCGACTCACTGTTTATGATCTCCTGGTACGTTAACACTGTAATCCTAACTGAAACTAATTGACTCTTTTAATCTAATCGTTCGGTGAGACCGACTCACTGTTTATGTTCTCCTGGTACATTAAAACTGTAATCCTAACTGAAACTAATTGACTCTTTTAATCTAATCGTTCGGTGAGACCGACTCACTGTTTATAATCTCCTGGTACATAAACACTGTAATCCTAACTAAAACTAATTGACTCTTTTAATCTAATTATATAAATATATATATTTTATAATATATTCATGTTTTGTCCTAGACATTAGCATAACGTTACTTGAAGTAGAAACTAGATGTCGCCAGTGTGCACTGTTTTGAGATTATTTTTTTTATCATTGTAGGCACAACCTGGTGCTGGTGCCGCTTTCTACTATCTACATTACACGTTGAGTGCTCCGCCAGTCGGTACGCGTCAGATTGTGTTTTGCGTTTTAATAGTTCCGTTAGAAGTGTTAGTTAGCAGGGGCAAGTGTACATGCCACGGTAGCATGCGAAAGCGATCCCGTGGCGCTCCTCGTTAAGACGGAAAGGGTACCGCTGGTTTTTTAGTGGGTATCCCGATGTTCGGGGCGCACTCGGTGCCTTGGACACCGGCGAGTCCCACATACCCCCCCACTGTTCCCGTGGGGGAAACGTGTAATGCGTTATTCCAGCGTTAAAAAAAAAGGGGCAAGTGTACACGTGTTGTTTCGAAAGACTATGAGTACACAGCTAACAAAATTAGAAAGTAGTTTTTTATTTATAGAATAGAAAGGTGGACGAGCATATGGGCCACCTGATGGTAAATGGTTACCAACGCCCATAGACATTGGCATTGTAAGAAATGTTAACCATCGCTTACATCACCAATGTGCCACAAACCTTGGGAATTAAGATGTTATGTCCCTTGTGCCTGTAATAACAAAGGCTCACTCACCCTTAGATCCGGTACACAACAATACCAAGTACTGCTGTTTTGCGGTAGAATATCCGATGAGTAGGTGGTACGCGGAGCTTGCACAAAGCTCTACCACCAGTAGAAGTTTTGTTCCGACTAAGTTGGAACAAAAGTTGATGCGCACACGACGCAGTAATCGACATAGGACATTGAGATCGAGGAGACTGTCATCATCGTCAGATACATCGCGACCGTCATCTAGCTTGAGTTCCGAATCGCGCTCGTCGCTGACAGAGCACGAACATGCGGGCGCACTACCGCCGAAGGCGCTATGCATCGAAGGTAAATATATATATATAAGTTTCTTTAAATCAATAGTGTGGTTAAACTGTATCTTAATTGAAGCACCCACCCTCAACCCGGAGGTGGTAGCTGCCATTCCAGAAGCTGTTCATAAAAGAGGTAAAGGTATTGAGTTCAGACGAAACAGCGCGAAACAGCGAACTTCCGCAGTGTCATACATAGCCGAAGCTCTTACATCCCTTATGACATCAGAAACAAAAAATACTGACGTTATTCAAACATTGATAGACGCTATTAAGCTTATGTGTGATAGACAGTACACTGATTCAACAATAAGAAGAAGCTTCATTCTTAATACCTTGAGAAAGGAGCCTAAAAATTAATTGCAAGCGACAAAAATCGACAAATTGTTTTTAGCGAAAACCTAGCTGAAACTCTAAAAGCAACTAAGGCTACCTCAAGATCCGTAGCAGACATGAAACTATCTCCTTCTAAGCAACATACTGTAAAAACTAAACAGTATGTAGTGGTATGAATGATTAAGAAGGAGTGTTGAGCGAGTAAAAGTTGAAGAGAAAGAGTTTATAGATAGAAAGGACAGTTTATTGGGAGTCACAAGCACACACACACTAAAAGTCAGAAGAAGAAGAATAAGTTTAGAAGAGGCACAGAATTACACAGAGACAGTTACAAATTATGAATTGTAAAAATAGGACGCGGCGGATACAATTTCTTAGAATTTCCAATCGAGTTAATCGCGGGTAAGCGTACAGCTGACTGACTCGATCGGCCGGTGCATCGTCCATCCGCGCGGCGCAAGCGCCGCCCCTCTGTGACGTAGTCGTTCGAGACAATGGGACCGGGCAGCGGCCGATCTATTTATTCACTACTAACAATTATGTTTGCGTGTCCGCTTTACATACAAATAAACATGTGCACTATTTTACAATACATTTCTTTACACTTACTCACTTTTATATTTATGAAAATATATAACCATGCTACATCACCCCCCTTCAGAGACCGGGTTACGGGCGATAATAGTCGGGAAATTTTACAATGCGGCCCGAGTGTGTTTTCTTAATATTATCACCGGAAAAAGATAACCTCTGATGTTTCTCTCGTGTGTTGTGATGATGAGTGTGGACGTTGGATGGTGGTGTATTGTGATGGTGTGTGAGAGTGTAGGATGGTAGTGTGTTTGTTGGATCACTAAGTATGTAGGCCGGTTTTAAGCGATCTATCGATACTGTAACCTGTTTACCATTTACCATGATTTTGTACACCTTGTCGCTACGTGAAATAACTAAGTGAGGTCCGGAGTATGCTGGTGTTAGGGATCGTTTAGTGGTGTCGTCTCTGAGAAAAACGTGAGATGATGTGGGTAAGTCCTTATAAATGAAACTTTTGACCTTACCACTGTGGTGTGAGCTTGGCGATGGATGCAAGTTCCGCACAAAACTACGCAACCAAGACAGGTAGTCCGTCATGTCTGCCGTTTCTTCGCTACGAGGATCGAGAAAGTCGCCAGGTAGTCGCAGAGGTTGGCCGTAAACAAGTTCAGCCGGTGAGGCTTGTATGTCTTCCTTGTATGCGCTGCGAATTCCCAGTAAGACAAGAGGAAGGGACTCAACCCAAGGTCCATTACCGTGGCAGGTTATTGCAGCCTTGAGCTGCCGGTGAAACCTCTCCACGAGTCCGTTGCACGCTGGGTGATAAGCCGTGGTTCTCCGATGCTGAAAACCAGCACAGACAGACAATTTTTTAAATAGGGCTGATTCGAATTGTCTGCCCCTATCGGTAACTATATCTGTGGGACAACCAAATCGAGATATCCATCCGCTTAATAAGGCCTTTGCCACAGTTTCTGCGGTTATTTCCATTAGAGGGATTGCCTCAGGCCATCGCGTAAAGCGGTCTACGGCCGTAAGGCAGTATCGGTACCCGTGACATAACGGCAAGGGTCCTATCAAATCGATGTGGACAAACGCGAATCTCAATTGTGGCAGTTTAAAATTTCCCACTGGAGCAAAGACATGCCTGGTCACCTTACTGCGTTGGCAAGCGAGGCAATTGCGTACCCAGCTCCGGCAGTCTTTCCTTACTCCAGGCCACACGTAGCGTTCTGAGACCAACTTGGCAGTAGCATTGGCACCAGGATGACTCAAGCAGTGTAGACTTTCGTATACCTGCCTGCGTAAGTCTCTGGGAACAAAAGGTCTTGGGGTGGTGCTACTGACATCGCAGTACAGCTTATCCCGAGATCCAGGAATTTTTATTTGCTGGAGTTGCAGAGATGTGTTGCCTTTTAACAGCTCTGATAACTCAGTATCAGAACTTTGAGCTAAAGCTATTCTCTCAGGGTCAACAGGTTGGGTGATTTCCTCAATACGCGACAAAGTATCTGCCACCACGTTGTTTTTACCAGATATATGTCTGATATCGGTGGTAAATTGAGCTATCAGATCGAGGTGGCGAAACTGCCTAGGAGAACAATTGTTCTTACGATTATGAAAAGCGAAGGTGAGAGGTTTGTGGTCTGTGTAGACTACGAAGTCGCGAGCTTCTAACATGTGCCTGAAATATTTGATGCTCTCGTAGATGGCAAGCAGTTCACGATCGTAAGGCGAATACTTGATCTGAGCTGGGCTTAACTTTCGAGAGAAGAATGCAAGAGGCTGCCATGCCCCCTCCTTCAGCTGCTGAACGACCGCGCCAACAGCTCTATCCGATGCATCAGTGACCAGGGCCAGCTTTGCGTCGCAGTCTGGATGTGCTAACATGGCGGCTTGACAAAGGCTGTTTTTGCAGCTTTCAAAAGCCTCAACTTCCCGTGCGGTCAAGTTGACTGGACTGGAACCCTTGACAGAACCAGATAGTAGTTCGTTTAAAGGTGCCTGGTAAGTCGCTGCGCCGGGAATAAACCTACGGTAAAAATTCACCATGCCTAAGAAACGACGTAATTGTCTTACCGTCGTTGGAATGGGAAATTCCTTAATTGCATCTACCTTAGACGGCAGTGGTGTTGTTCCCTTAGCTGTGATGCGATGACCTAAGAACGTGACCTCCGATACACCGAAGATACACTTAGAGCTGTTTATAACCATACCGTATTCTCGGAGTCTGGTGAAGAGCTGGTGGAGGTGCATCTCGTGGGTCTGTTGGTCTTTTGAAAATACGAGGAAATCGTCCAGGAAAGCATATGTGAAGTCAAGACCTCTGAGCATTTCGTCGACGAAACGCTGAAACGTCTGTCCGGCGTTACGAAGTCCAAACGTCATGTATGGAAATTCATAAAGTCCGAACGGCGTTGTAATAGCGGTCTTCGGAATATCCTCTGGATTCACCCTGATTTGGTTGTACGCCTTTTCCAGATCTATTGTGGAGAATACAGTACAGCCGGAGAGGCTGTGAGTGAAGTCCTGTATGTGACGGATGGGATACCTGTCTGGAATCGTGCGAGCGTTGAGCATCCTATAGTCGCCACAAGGTCGCCAGCCGTCATTTTTCTTTGGCGCTAGGTGTAAAGGCGATGCCCATGGTGATTCGGAAGGACGACAGATACCACTTTGCAGCATGGTTTCAAATTCAGCCTTCGCAATTTTAAGCTTGTCTGGTGCTAGCCGGCGAGGTATACAAAATACTGGTGGTCCAGGTGTTGTTTTAATGAAGTGCATCGTATTGTGTGAGTGTGTACGGTGTATGCCAGGTGGGCGAGTAATATCGGGGTACTGTCGTAGTATGTCGTGGTATGCAGAATTACCAGAGATTACCTTTACCGATGATATTACGTCTGCTGAATGGGCAGACGAAGCCGGGGACGTAAGCGTAGTTGTGTTGTCGATAAGACGCTGGTTTCTGCAATCAACAATTAGATTGTAATAAGACAAAAAATCCACGCCTATTATCGCCTTCGTAACGTCCGCAATAATAAATCTCCAAGTAAAGTCACGACGTAACCCTAAGTTTAAATTTAAATTAATAAAACAGTAAGTATAAATTTGTGTACCGTTAGCCGCACTTAACTCGAACTTCGTTTTTTCACGTCGTCCTGATAAGGCTGATCGGGGGAAAACGCATAGATCGCTGCCGGTGTCCACTAAAAATTGGTTTTTGGTTCTGCGATCGGTCATTACTGATCGCCCTTTGCGTTTCCCGACGCTCGGTAGTCACATGGCGGTATACACTTTTTAGCACGTTCGCCGAAATGTTGATGGTACCAGCAGTGTGATGAAGATTTTGATCGCGTAGAACTCGAGCGATGACGACTGCGGTTCCGGTATCTAGACCGTCCGCGCTCTCTCGACATCCTTTCTATTTTTTCGGTTAAACTAGCGACTTGTTTAGCCAGGGCTGCAATTTCGGTATTTTCACTGCTATTACTCGTGACGGCTGATGTTGACGCCATTTGAGGTCCGACCACGTCGCTAATTCGGTCAGCTAATTCCGCCAGATCGTCCATCGTGCTTTTCGATTGCAAAGCAATAATTGCTTGCATATTATGAGGGAGTCGACTTGCCCATATAGTGCGCAGGAAGTCTTCTGGTACTCCAGGTCCAGCTAAGTTCGTAAGATGCCTGTAGAACTGTGAAGGTTTTCTGTCTCCTAATTCCTCGTGCATGAGGAGCTGCTTTAATTTCTTCTCCTTGGAAGCAGATAATCTTTTTATCAACTCGCTTTTTAGCCTTTCATATTTATTAGTAGTTAAGTTAAGCATATTGAGGGTCCAAATTCCCCGTTACATAATAAAACTTGGTCTCGTCAGTTTTTATATTTGACAGAGCAAACTGTGCTTCCATCTGGGAGAACCAAAGAGCTGGTTTCTCGGCGTAAAATGGTGGGATTCTTACACCAACCCGAAATGATTCATACGTGGTCTCACCCGCATGTTCCGGAACGTTCGGTGCCATTTCGATGCGTGCTTTAGGCTCGCTCATCTTGCTTGTGTTCTTCGGGGTCACCAGTTGTAGTGGTATGAATGATTAAGAAGGAGTGTTGAGCGAGTAAAAGTTGAAGAGAAAGAGTTTATAGATAGAAAGGACAGTTTATTGGGAGTCACAAGCACACACACACTAAAAGTCAGAAGAAGAAGAATAAGTTTAGAAGAGGCACAGAATTACACAGAGACAGTTACAAATTATGAATTGTAAAAATAGGACGCGGCGGATACAATTTCTTAGAATTTCCAATCGAGTTAATCGCGGGTAAGCGTACAGCTGACTGACTCGATCGGCCGGTGCATCGTCCATCCGCGCGGCGCAAGCGCCGCCCCTCTGTGACGTAGTCGTTCGAGACAATGGGACCGGGCAGCGGCCGATCTATTTATTCACTACTAACAATTATGTTTGCGTGTCCGCTTTACATACAAATAAACATGTGCACTATTTTACAATACATTTCTTTACACTTACTCACTTTTATATTTATGAAAATATATAACCATGCTACAAGTATAAACATTTAAACTAGCGTGTTCCTCCCCAGAACGACCGGCTGAGAGGCATTCAGAGGACGAAGGAGCCTGCCAATAAGGATCGCCCCGACAAATCAACGAAGCAGTCGTCGCGTCCAGCATAGCATCGCAACCGCCATTAGATGCGGTAAAATATGTCGGTAGGCTTTCTTACTTTCGCAGACATTGGTGACTTGACGTGATTGATGACACGTGTGATAGAACTATTCTGTCATGGGTTGAAGGGTATCAAATACCCTTTTCTCGTCTGGTAAAACAGACAAACCTTCCCGTAAAAAGAATATTTAGGAGGTGGACGTTGTAGCGGTAAAATAAAACTTCTTATTGTAGAACAGTAGAAACGGTGGAATATGGTGGAATGCTTTATTAAAAAATGGTACGAGTATATATACAAAAAGTGAAGTAAAAATTAACCAATGAGAATATAAGAAAAATATAAATTGTAAAAATGAAAAATTAATATCAAATGTGCGTCTACATTAAAAGTAGGGATTATGATTGGCGCGTGAAAAACTGTTTTGCGTCTTACTCCCGCGATTAATTCCCCACTATCGACGATGCGCGGCTGATTCTACAAATACTCGTTTTACCGCGGCGTCGCGTTCAGTCAGTTCGAGCGGCGCGTGGAGTGAAGACGTGTTTCGAGAAGTTAGCTTTATAGGAAGATAATAAATATAAAAACAGCTCTTTTGAGAGCTTGACATTACATCATACTACGTCATTGCATGCTGCTTCTTGTTTCAAATAAACAATTCTTTTCAGAGCTATTCGTTGTTTTAAAAGATGACGTCATTTTTCCAATCATTTAATTAAGAGGGTAACCGAGGTTAGGGACCTAGGAGTGCTTCTAGATTCTAATTTATTATTTGACAGGCATATGAATAAAATTATCGCAAAAGCTTACAGTATGATGGGTTTCATATTTTTCCAGGGAAGAGACTTTAAGCATATTGTCGGCGCTTCACATATGCCGACGACGAGAGAGGCGCGGGGCGCGGCGCGCGGGCTAGCGGCCCGTTGCGCGTGCGCCGCGATTCACCGGTCACTCAGCGAGCGACAGCCAACTAGGCGGACACTTTATCGTCCTTGCGTGCAATTTGAATACGCGAATAAATTATTATAATACAGTCCAAGTCTTATTACACCGAAGTCCCGTTAGGGCTCCTTCATTTTCTGGTCCTTCGAAGCGAAAAACCTGCATACTTCCGTCGCATTACAATTGCAATGCAACGGTCATTGACGTCGCGTGGTTTACATTGACCGCGCCCAAGGACAAAGGACAAGAAGTCGTCTCCGTCATCTACGTGGCAGCCTTTGTCGTCTGAAGAAGCTGATGTCAGGGAGTATAATTCTGTATTTGAGTGAGTCCATCCAATTACTTATTTCCAACTTTCCCTATTGAAAACTTCTTTTTGCTGAAATTTTTCATTCATTACGATTCCTTTGTTTAATTTTATTTTTTATGACTCTTTTTTTGTTTCACATTGCAACATAAAAACTTTAAGATGTCTGATAATTTAAAAACCCTTATTAAAAAACGTAGTTCAATAAAGCCTAAATTAACAATATTTAATAATTATTTAATGTTAATAAAAAGCAGTCCCGAATTATCAGAGTTACAACGTCTTGACCTCATGGAACGTTTTCGTAAATTTGAAAATTTATATAATGAATTTGATGACCTGCAGAATACGATTGAACTACTTTCCGAGGATGCCGAGTCTACGTTTACTGAGCGTGAGGACTTCGACCGTCAGTATTTCAATCTGGTGGCACTCACGCGCAGCCTGCTCGGTGCTTCGTCCAACGGTACTGGATCTGAGGCGGGCTTCAAAGATGCTGACTCAGGTGCACATATTTCCAATTCAAGGAATTTTATTCGTTTGCCTAAAATAGATTTACCGCATTTCGACGGGACCTATCAATGCTGGCTAGAATTTCGCGATACTTTTACATCTTTAATTCACAACAATACTACCATTAATGATATCAATAAATTCCGTTACCTTCGAGCTTCACTCCAGGGTAATGCAGCTTTAATTATTAAAAATATTGATTTTAAAGGGAATCATTACAATATTGCATGGGATCTTTTATGCGAACGATACAATAATAATCGCATTCTCGTCAATAACCACATACAGGCCCTTTTTGATGTCGAGTCAATAACAAATGAGTCTAGTGTTTCAATTAGAAATCTAGTTGATACGATCAATAAAAATGTTAGGGCATTAACAACATTAAATCAGCCCACTCAATATTGGGATACTTTACTCATTTATATAATGTCTAAAAAATTAGATTTAAAAACTAGTCGTGATTGGGAAGAACATAGAAACAATACTTTAAAAGATGATCCCACTCTAGCACAATTTTGTTCTTTTTTAAACAAAAAGGCAGATTGGTTGGAATCCGTCGAATCAAATATTAATCTTTCTCAAAATAATATTATTGTTGCTTTAAATAATAATCATTCAAATAAATTTGTTCCAGATAAAACTACTCAAATACCAAAAAAATCTAATAATAATTTTAATAAATGTCCGCTTTGCTCCCAAGCACATGCTTTATACAAATGTGATTCATTTCGAAGTTTATCTATTGAAAGTCGCATACAAAAGGCAAATGATTATAATGTTTGTCTTAATTGCTTACGGTTAGGCCATTCTGCTAAGCAATGCAAACTATCACATTGCAAATATTGTAAAATAAAACATAATACGCTTTTGCATTTAAATTCGAATGACTTCAAAACTGTCAATTCATTGCTTTCTTCTTTGCACCTTGCTACGTCAAATGTTGCACTTCCGGCCAATTGCTTGCAGCTTGCTACTTCTGCGCATGTATTACTGTCCACAGCTCTGGTGAACGTGATCGGCGCGTCGGGTAAAAAGTACACTGCACGTCTACTGCTGGACAACGGTAGCACGGCCAACTTTGTTACGCAGACATTCTTCGAGAAACTGGGTTTGTTACGACGCGGTACTGGCACCAGGGTAACAGGTATTAATAATCGTATTTCTACTAGTACACAGTCTTGTCAACTCCTAATAGAGTCTTTATGCTGTGCCTATACTGTAGATATAGAGTGTCATATCTTGCCTGAAATTTCAAAAGTGTTACCGTCGTCTTTCGTACACATCAACCACGTCTCTATTCCTTCAGGTCGTCAGGTCAAGGTCAGGTTCCGTCGGCCGTAGATATCCTGGTAGGGGCTGAAGTGTTCTGGGAGGTATTAAGTAAAAATTATATAGATTTAGGGAAAAACTTACCTAAATTACACGAAACTAGATTCGGATGGCTAGTATCAGGTAGTATTCCCCACCAATCTAAACAAAAATCTATTTTTAATCATTTTTGCCATCACACTAATGTCACTCCCGACCTTACTCAATTCTGGGAGCTTGACAACGTTTCTTCAAAACATTCATATTCTCTAGAAGAAAGAGCATGTGAGCAAATTTTTAAGCAAACCACTGTTCGTAACAATGATGGTGGATTTGTAGTCACCATGCCTTTAAAGGGTGACCCTAGTAATTTAGGTCAATCTTATTTACATGCTAAAAATAGGTTTTTATCCCTTGAAAGGCGATTTAGGCGTGACCCTATTTTTAAAAGGCATTATATTGAATTTATGCGAGAATATGAAAACTTAGGTCATATGACTTTAGACTCGCACTCTACTTCAGTACCTGAAATCTCTAAATTTCAATATTTTATTCCCCATCATGGAGTTGTTCGAGATTCTAGTACCACGACAAAACTACGCCTAGTATTCGACGCATCAGCCTCTACCAGTTCGGGCGTGTCTCTTAACGACATACAGATGGTCGGACCAGTAGTTCAAGACGACCTGTTTTCAATTTTAACACGTTTTCGTCAGCATAGGTACGTGGTTTCAGGTGACGTTGAAAAGATGTATAGGGCGATTGAATTAAATCCAGTTCAACGACCTCTTCAAAAAATTATTTTTCGTTTTAATTCTTCAGAACCTCTAAAGACCTACACATTAAATACGGTCACTTATGGTACTGCCTCTGCCCCCTATTTAGCTACAAAGTGTCTCACAAGTCTAGCTGATAACCTTGACGACTATCGTGTTCAAAGCGCTATTCGTCGTGATTTTTACGTAGACGACTATTTGAGTGGAGGGAATACCATAAGCGAAACTATCGAAATTTCAAAAAAGGTACATTCGGTTCTATCATCAGCTAAATTTAATTTACGTAAATGGAGATCAAATAATCCAGAAATTCTTAGACATGTTACTAATAGTAAAATCGAATCACAAAATACTCTACATTTCTTTGATCAAGATCCGAATTCTTGTCAGGCTAAAACTCTAGGTCTCTTAATTGGGTTTGTGATTCAGATTCCCTTACATATACTATTAATATAACGCCAAATACTAAAATTACTAAACGTCATGTTCTTTCTGTAATTAGTAAAATATTTGATCCACTGGGTCTAGTAGGACCTTGTGTCGTTCAAGCAAAAATCATTATGCAGAGACTTTAGATAAATAAATATGATTGGGATGACGAGATGTCACACGAGCTTCAAAATCTTTGGTCGACATTTGAAAACACTTTGATATCATTAAATAATTTAAAAATACCACGATGGGTTTTGTGTCAAGACTCTATTAAACACTAAATTCATGTCTTCAGAGATGCATCGGAAAAAGCGTACGGGGCATGTCTGTATATTCGATCAAGTAGTGATAATGGCTCTACAAATGTACAGCTTCTAGTCTCTAGAAACCGAATAGCGCCTGTCAAACCGACGACCATACCGAGGCTTGAACTTTGCGGAGCTTTGTTAGGTGCAAGGCTGTGTACTAAGGTTCAGGAATCGCTTACCATACCCATTCATAGATGTAGCTTTTGGTGTGACTCTACCATAGTTCTAGGATGGCTTTCAACTCCTTCTAATCAATTAAAACCTTTTGTTAAAAACAGAGTAAATGAGATTTTGGAAATCACATCTGGTCACTCCTGGAGCTACGTACCGTCGAAGGACAACCCGGCGGATCTTGTTTCCCGTGGCCTCAGTGCCGACGTAATAAACGATACACCTCTGTGGTGGTCCGGTCCTTCTTTTTTACTTCATGGTGAAAAAGAGTGGCCGAAAATGCCAAACACAGAGAAACACGATTTGCCGGAAGTAGTTACTCATTTCATTAGTAATTGTCGCATGAATTCATACGTTTATCATTCAGACGCAATCACGCATTCATCAATCATTAATTGCTTATTAGAAAAATATTCTAGCCTAAATAAAATTTACAAAATATTTACATATATACAAAGATTTATTTATAACTTAAAACATAAAAATAAAATGCATGGCAATCTTTCTGCAACAGAAATACAAAATTCAATAAATACTATTATACATCATTGTCAACTTGAAATGTTTCCTGAAGAGTATAATCTTTTAAAATCTGGTCAGAAATTGCCACGCAAAAGTAGATTGCTTCCTTTGACTCCATTCATTGACAATCATAATCTCATTCGCGTGGGCGGGAGGCTTGACAACTCCCCCTACGATTTTAACATAAAACATCCCATTGTAATTTGTAGTAAGCATATTTTTACTAAACTTTTATTTCATATGCAACATTTAAAACTTTTACATGCCGGCCCACAATTATTATTGTCACATATAAGACAAAGTTATTGGCCTCTAGGTGGCAGAAACTTATATAGACTTATCGTAAATAAATGCCTCACATGTTTCAAAAATAGAGCACAAAATGTACAGCCTCTAATGGCTCATTTACCTAGTGCTCGAACTAATCTGGAATTTCCATTTCTCAACTGTTATGTAGATTACACGGGGCCAGTATTGATAGCCGATCGTAAAGGCCGCGGTTGCAAACTTATAAAATCTTATATGTGCATCTTTGTTTGCTCAGCAATAAAAGCAGTGCACTTGGAGCTCGTCTCTGATCTTAGCACTGATGCTTATATGGCCGCGCTACATCGTTTCATAGCGCGTCGAGGCAAACCGCGGACGATAACATCTGATAACGGCACGAATTTCGTAGGCGCATCCAACGAATTACAGAAATTTATTCAATCATCGAATGTTGCATGCGAGATAGCACAAGAGGGTATCGATTTCATTTTCACACCTGCTTATAGTCCTCATTTCAACTCTTTAGCAGAAGCAGCAGTCAAATCATGCAAGCATCATTTAAAAAGATTACTTTCTCTAACCCATTTCACATTTGAGGAGATGACTACGTGTCTCACTCAAATAGAAGCGATTCTAAATTCGCGTCCTCTAACACCTCTCTCTTCAGACCCTAATGATTTTTCGGCACTAACTCCTTCTCATTTTCTAATTGGACGACCACTCTTATCAGTACCATGCTCTCGGGTGACTGAAGCCGACATCACTCGACTGGACCGATGGAGGAGAATCCAGTACATACGACATCATTTCTGGAGCCGCTTCCATAATGAGTACACTTTTTTGCTACAGGCCAAATCCAAATGGTTTAGTTCCACAGGGGAGGTGAAACCAGGGTCTTTAGTCCTAATCAAGGACAAAACAACACCACCGCTGCTCTGGTCCCTGGGTCGGGTCACACAGACCTTTCCCGGCGTAGACGGAGTCACGCGGGTGGCAGAAATCAAAACGAAGAGAGGAACAATTCGTCGCGCTTTCAATAACATCTGCCCCCTTCCTGATCAAGATTGAAGAGCACTCTTCAACCCGGGGAATATGTCGGCGCTTCACATATGCCGACGACGAGAGAGGCGCGGGGCGCGGGGCGCGGGCTAGCGGCCCGTTGCGCGTGCGCCGCGATTCACCGGTCACTCAGCGAGCGACAGCCAACTAGGCGGACACTTTATCGTCCTTGCGTGCAATTTGAATACGCGAATAAATTATTATAATACAGTCCAAGTCTTATTACACCGAAGTCCCGTTAGGGCTCCTTCACATATCAATACATATAATGTGTTGTATAACTCGTATGTAAGATCTAATTTGGAATTCGCTTCAACGGTATGGAATCCACAATACTCTAAGTATGTTATGGCTATCGAAAATGTTCAGAATAAATTTATTAAAAGATTAACGCGTAAATTTGGGTCCAATGCTATTAATAAGCTTAATATTTTGTCGCTTGAGAAACGCAGGGAATGCAAAGATCAGGTTTTTCTTTACAAAATTGTAAATAATTTTGTCGATTCAATGAACTTAGTCAACAACATTTATACTTAATATAAATGCTCACATTCCATTGCCCGTTCAAAACATACCTTTTATGTCCCAATGTGTAGAACGAACTATGCTAAAAATCGCTGTTTAGTAAGAGCATGTGACAATCATAATAAACGCTACACTAGTATAGATATATTTAACGAAAATTTATTTAAGTTCAAAGAAGCTCTAAAAAGCTGTATTTGTCAGTAATATACTTATGGTTTTTTTTTTCTGTTTTAAATTATTTTTAATACTTTATTCATATATCTTAATAAATTGTTAAATAACTTGTTATCGTTAGGTTCACTCTATGTTTGTTTGTATAAGTGGAAACTTTGTTGGCTTAAGTGAAATTTATTTTGTTACTAAATTTTATGTATTATATTATGCTGTATGTTTCCCAAATAAATAAATAAATACTTTGGACGGTCATAATACGCTTCACATCATGGGGATCATTAAAATTATTTCTTCAAAAAGTTCAGTTACAGCAGAAGAGCCTATAATAAGAACAAACATACTTCCTTCAGCGCAATATTTTGCAGAAAAAGCTCATGTGCCAATACAAGTCTTTCAAACAGATGGTGTAGTAGGATATAGCAAAATAGCTGTGCAGAATTTTAATTATGAAAGTAATACAACATCTTTACTTAAAAAGTAGATATGTTATGGTTATATATGAAATGGAAAAAATTATTATTGCCCGGTTGGAATGGTTATATTGAACATTTAACAAGTAATATTATACATTTTTCGGAATCTCGAATTTTATTTTTACCATTTATTCATCAACCTAGGACCTACAGCGAAACTATGGATACAATATTTTAATATGGTGTCTATTGCAAAGGAATTTATAAGAGCTGAACCTATGGGAGATTGGCGAGCTAATTTGAATTGCGTTAAAGAAATGCTTCCCTATCTTCATGTGTCAAAATATTTTAATTATGCCAAGCCTGCGCATTTATATCTACAAGATATGATGCAATTAGAGAACTTGATGGATCCTGGTGTTTATCAAAGATTTACCGAAGGATTTTTCACTATAAGACGTTCTGATAAATTAAATTGTGGAACTTCGACGGATATGGTGATTGAACAATCAATGATGAAGTGTATGAAAACAGACGGAGGTGTTGCTCGAGGGAGAAGTACGCAAGAAAGTGTCATTAGTAAATGGGTTTATGGCATGCATACCATGAATACTGTGTGTGAAGGATTGGAAGATCTCGCTAATGTTAGAATGGACACATCAGACCAGCATGTGGATGCAAGCGATTCTCGTGCGAAGAGAGATATTGAAGATATTAATAAACTCTTATCACACGATCCGTTTGTGTTTTCAATCTTTGACTACGAGAAAGCCTTCGACTCCATCGAAACCTGGGCAGTGCTCGACTCATTGCAGAGATGTCATATCGATTGGAGATATATCGAGGTACTGAGATGTCTGTACAACGCCGCTACAATGACTGTCCACATCCAGGACTGTAAGACGAAGGCGATCCAACTGCGCAGAGGGGTGAGACAGGGGGATGTAATATCCCCGAAACTGTTCACCAACGCGTTGGAAGACGTTTTCAAAACGCTGGATTGGACTAGGTATGGAGTCAATGTAAACGGCGAGTACATCTCACACCTTCGATTTGCCGACGATATCGTCATCATAGCAGAGTCGCTGGAACAACTCACCGAAATGCTGCGTAGCCTAGGCGAATCTTCCCGGCGTGTCGGTCTCGGTATGAACTTGGACAAGACCAAGGTCATGTTCAATAGGCATGTCGTGCCGGGACCGATATACGTCGGGGGGAAACCTCTCGAAGTTGTTAGTGAATATACCTACCTAGGACAGATAATACAAGTCGGTAGGAACAACTTCGAGAAAGAAGCCGATCGAAGAATTCGCTTGGGATGGGCAGCATTTGGCAACCTTCGTCAAGTCCTCAAGTCGTCTATACCGCAATGTTTGAAGACGAAAGTCTTCAACCAATGCGTCTTACCTGCCATGACATACGGTGCCGAAACGTGGACACTAACTGCGGGACTAGTCCACAAATTCAAAGTCGCTCAGCGTGCTATGGAGCGAGCTATGCTCGGAGTATCTTTGAAGGATAAGATCAGAAATGAGATTATCCGGAAAAGAACCGGAGTCACCGACATAGCTTGCAAAATTAGCAGGCTGAAGTGGCAGTGGGCTGGTCACGTATGTCGTAGGACCGATGGCCGTTGGAGCGGACGAGTCCTAGAGTGGAGACCGCGAATCGGCAAGCGCAGCGTAGGGCGCCCTCCAGCCAGGTGGACCGACGACCTTAAGAAGGTGGCGGGCACCAACTGGATGCGGAAGGCTGAGGACAGGGAGCTTTGGCGCACCTTAGGAGAGGCCTATGTTCAGCAGTGGACAACGATTGGCTGTTGATTGATTGATTGATTGATATAAGTCTACTTGATTAATTATCACCAACTCAGCAAGCGCGCATTGTCGTGAAACTTTCTTATGAACGCGGGTTGACACAATAATTGCCAATTTATTTTTTACAAAGTGTAGCTTAAATTATAAAGATTTTAAATAAAAAATCCAACATACTTTAATTATTTTTATTATAGTCTAATGATGTGCTAAAAAATGTTTTAATTTTTTTTTAATATTGAATGACTGATTTAAAAATATTTTAAATCTTTGCTAATATATAACATTTTTCTAAGTCAGTAAAAAACATTGTTTTATTTTTTAAGTCACAATCACACGTTTTATTCAAAGCATAATTAAATAAAAAGATTAATTTAGTCTAATAACACCCTAAAATTTTCATAAATCGATGACATGAAGCTAACTTTTATTAAAACTGGCCGTTTACTCTGACAAAATTAAAAAATTAAAGAAACACACGTTTCAAATTAATATTCTAAGCGAACTGCCACAGATAATACACAATTAATTATTTAACACCATCATTTCATCGCTTTCCATTACTTTATCAAATTAAATTAATTCGGATTAATTGATACTTTGAGGCAAAGAGATCTAATAAAATACGTACTTAAAATTTATGTAATAAGGACTATTTTTGTATAAACAATAAGATATGTAAGAAAATTTTAAAGTCGTTAAGAAGAAGATAAAAGTTAAAATGAATCTTAGTGGAATATATATAAAATACAAATTTGATGATAAATATAGAGTAAATGTAAAAAATACACTTATAAATATACATTTTTTTAGTAGGATTACTTTTAAGGTATTTTTAGTTCATACAAATTATAAAATAAAATATTTACTTACAATTGTTTTTACAGATGAAAAACGAAACAGCAAATTATTTAATTAATTTTGTTCCCAGAAATATTTCTGAATTTCAAAATGGTGTCACTTAAAAATGTCTTACGTTTGTGTTACATAAATACGTATATTTAACTTAAAATAGCAAGTTATATCAGCTTACAGGAACTAGAAAAATCATTTAGATTTAATGTACAAAATTTAAATACTTCGACAAAAGATATGTATACAATAATACAATAATATGAATCTCGCCAAAATTTAAATTTAAAATGGCGTCATGATTATGTTTAAAAATATTTAATATTTTAATAAATTTAAATAACACAATACGAATTTGAAAATGGGGTCTTTTCAAAATAACAGAATATGACATAACAGAGCATTTTTTAATATTCTTGAGGATGGTTATCACTCAAATGCTATTTCTGATGTTAGGTCTGCTATTCTTTTAATAATTATTGTTATTTAGCTTAGCGGTATGTTTTTCCATTCATGTTGCCGCAGAGTCTTAAACACAGGCCATCCCTTATATATTCATAATGGCGCCTAATAAGAATAAAATATAATTTTCAAGCAGTGATGAATCGCTTGAATTTTGTAAAAATTTACCAAAATAGTAATATATAATTTTGTTTTCGTACATATTCAAATTTAGTATTGCATAAGTTAGGTAATAGACGAAATTTCATTTATATTTATAACTGATCAGAATATGATTGACGGGAATAGTTCGTGCTTATAATGCCTGAAGTTCTCAAAAAAATATGACCGAGTTATTACAACTTATACCTAAATACCTGGATGTTTATTTTTTAATTTATATATAATTAACATTATTTTATGCTGCAATTTTTTTAAATTTGTTATGTGTAATATAATAATCAGGTTAGTAAAGGTTTGAATATGTTTTTTTATTTAAAAAAATAACTTTTAACGCGACACGTTTTCTTAGACCAAAAACGTAAATGATACTAATTATCTTTGTTTAAAAAAAATCTTATTCTTTTTTTTTTTTTTTATATCGCCGGGAGGGCAAATGACTCTACTCCACCTGATGGTAAGTGGTAGTAGAGTCCAAACGCGACGACGGCCAGTACAGACGGGAAAAACGTTCTGCACTAGCCGCCTTCGCCTTGCCGGCCCGCAAGATGCCTCTTCACGCCTCGTTTGAAGGAACCCGGGTTGTAAGAGGAGGGGAATACGTGAGCTGGTAAGGAATTCCATTTTTTGGAAGTGCGACAAAGAAAGGAGTTGCCAAATTTCTTTGTTCGCGATGGAATTGATGTCACAGTTAGGCGGTGACATCGAGAACCAGCTTGCGTGGACTTAAGAAGGAAGGGGGAAGCAGGAATTAGAGAGAATAATTCCTCAGAGCACTCGCCGTGATACAGTCGATAGAAAGCTCTCAGTGCTGCTATCTCACGACGCAATTGTAAAGGTTCAAGGGTGTTTGTGACCTTTACGTCGCCAATAATGCGTACGGCACGTCGCTGCAACCGGTCCAAGGCCTCAAGTAGGTACTTAGCGGAGCCATCCCAAAGGTGCGAGCAATATTCCACGCAAGACCGTACCTGTGTTTTGTACAGCAGGCAAAGTTGTTGTGGCGTGAAAAAGCGCCGCACCTTGTTCAGAACTCCGAGTTTCCGTGAAGCTGTTTTTATAACAGCCTCGATGTAATCCCTTGGACTAAGGTCGCAACGAACGTCAATCCCCAGCATGGCGATTTTGCTTTGCATCACCAGCGGAGTACCACAGAGGGAGGGAAGAGGGGAAAATGTTGACTTTTTCGCCGTGAGAGCGCATACCTGTGTTTTCTTGGCATTAAACTCAACAAGATTATCAGAGCCCCATTTGGCGATGAGATCTAACGTCCTATCGAGTTCAATGACAAGATTCTCCCGCCTCTCCTCAGTTTCCGCCCGCCCAGCCACTGCGCGTCCGTGGTATCCACCATGCACTGTACTATCATCTGCATAGCAATGTATGTTCCCAAGGGAGAGCATATCATTGATACGCATCCAACGAAATACAGAAATTTATTCAATCATCGAATGTTGCATGTGAGATAGCACAAGAGGGTATCGATTTCATTTTCACACCTGCTTATAGTCCTCATTTCAACTCTTTAGCAGAAGCAGCAGTCAAATCATGCAAGCATCATTTAAAAAGATTACTTTCTCTAACCCATTTCACATTTGAGGAGATGACTACGTGTCTCACTCAAATAGAAGCGATTCTAAATTCGCGTCCTCTAACACCTCTCTCTTCAGACCCTAATGATTTTTCGGCACTAACTCCTTCTCATTTTCTAATTGGACGACCACTCTTATCAGTACCATGCTCTCGGGTGACTGAAGCCGACATCACTCGACTGGACCGATGGAGGAGAATCCAGTACATACGACATCATTTCTGGAGCCGCTTCCATAATGAGTACACTTTTTTGCTACAGGCCAAATCCAAATGGTTTAGTTCCACAGGGGAGGTGAAACCAGGGTCTTGAGTCCTAATCAAGGACAAAACAACACCACCGCTGCTCTGGTCCCTGGGTCGGGTCACACAGACCTTTCCCGGCGTAGACGGAGTCACGCGGGTGGCAGAAATCAAAACGAAGAGAGGAACAATTCGTCGCGCTTTCAATAACATCTGCCCCCTTCCTGATCAAGATTGAAGAGCACTCTTCAACCCGGGGATTATGTCGGCGCTTCACATATGCCGACGACGAGAGAGGCGCGGGGCGCGTGGCGCGGGCTAGCGGCCCGTTGCGCGTGCGCCGCGATTCACCGGTCACTCAGCGAGCGACAGCCAACTAGTCGGACACTTTATCGTCCTTGCGTGCAATTTGAATACGCGAATAAATTATTATAATACAGTCCAAGTCTTATTACACCGAAGTCCCGTTAGGGCTCCTTCACATATCAATACATATAATGTGTTGTATAACTCGTATGTAAGATCTAATTTGGAATTCGCTTCAACGGTTTGGAATCCACAATACTCTAAGTATGTTATGGCTATCGAAAATGTTCAGAATAAATTTATTAAAAGATTAACGCGTAAATTTGGGTCCAATGCTATTAATAAGCTTAATATTTTGTCGCTTGAGAAACGCAGGGAATGCAAAGATCAGGTTTTTCTTTACAAAATTGTAAATAATTTTGTCGATTCAATGAACTTAGTCAACAACATTTATACTTAATATAAATGCTCACATTCCATTGCCCGTTCAAAACATACCTTTTATGTCCCAATGTGTAGAACGAACTATGCTAAAAATCGCTGTTTAGTAAGAGCATGTGACAATCATAATAAACGCTACACTAGTATAGATATATTTAACGAAAATTTATTTAAGTTCAAAGAAGCTCTAAAAAGCTGTATTTGTCAGTAATATACTTATGGTTTTTTTTTTCTGTTTTAAGTTATTTTTAATACTTTATTCATGTATCTTAATAAATTGTTAAATAACTTGTTATCGTTAGGTTCACTCTATGTTTGTTTGTATAAGTGGAAACTTTGTTGGCTTAAGTGAAATTTATTTTGTTACTAAATTTTATGTATTATATTATGCTGTATGTTTCCCAAATAAATAAATAAATACTTTGGACGGTCATAATACGCTTCACATCATGGGGATCATTAAAATTATTTCTTCAAAAAGTTCAGTTACAGCAGAAGAGCCTATAATAAGAACAAACATACTTCCTTCAGCGCAACATTTTGCAGAAAAAGCTCATGTGCCAATACAAGTCTTTCAAACAGATGGTGTAGTAGGATATAGCAAAATAGCTGTGCAGAATTTTAATTATGAAAGTAATACAACATCTTTACTTAAAAAGTAGATATGTTATGGTTATATATGAAATGGAAAAAATTATTATTGCCCGGTTGGAATGGTTATATTGAACATTTAACAAGTAATATTATACATTTTTCGGAATCTCGAATTTTATTTTTACCATTTATTCATCAACCTAGGACCTACAGCGAAACTATGGATACAATATTTTCATATGGTGTCTATTGCAAAGGAATTTATAAGAGCTGAACGTTTGGGAGATTGGCGAGCTAATTTGAATTGCGTTAAAGAAATGCTTCCCTATCTTCATGTGTCAGAATATTTTAATTATGCCAAGCCTGCGCATTTATATCTACAAGATATGATGCAATTAGAGAACTTGATGGATCCTGGTGTTTATCAAAGATTTACCGAAGGATTTTTCACTATTAGACGTTCTGATAAATTAAATTGTAGAACTTTGACGGATATGGTGATTGAACAATCAATGATGAAGTGTATGAAAACAGACGGAGGTGTTGCTCGAGGGAGAAGTATGCAAGAAAGTGTCATTAGTAAATGGGTTTATGGCATGCATACCATGAATACTGTGTGTGAAGGATTGGAAGATCTCGCTAATGTTAGAATGGACACAACAGACCAGCATGTGGATGCAAGCGATTCTTGTGCGAAGAGAGATATTGAAGATATTAATAAACTCTTATCACACGATCCGTTCCCTGTGTTTCCAAAACTTATGTCCGTTGCCAGCGGAGTCATACTGTCATAATGCTCGTGCAGTTGGACTTGCTTCTATAAGCAAAATCACTGGCCAAACGTTTAATAATATTAAATCAAAACGCGCTAATAGAGTACTTCCTCTTTTAAGTGCAAGTAGCGTCATAAAAGTACACGATGAAAAGGTGCCTATAGACCCTGTATTATTATTTCAACGCATGAGTATTACTAAGATATTTAAAGATTAACTTGAAACATTCTTCGCATATGAATTAGCTACTTACCCATTATCACTCTTTGATGCAGTGGGAATGCGTAAAACTATGAAGTCAGCTCTTTATAATTGCTTTGAATGTTTAAACTTCAACTTCAACTTCAACTTCAGGTAACACAAATGCTATCTACATCATCAATGGAGGGTATTTATTACACCGTATTGTATGGGATCGAGATGAAACATTTCATATTATTTTTGAAAAATATGTTCAGTATGTACAAACACATAACAGTCATAACAGTACGATTGTATTTGATGGTTATACTAATCATACGAAAAATATTAAAGCTGCAGAACAACGTCGTCCAAGTTCCAACAAACCAACAACAATTTCTTGCAAATACTCACAATAAGTCTCGCTTCATTTCAATGTTTTATGAAGAATTTACAGCTGCTGATATTCCAATAAAACAAGCTGATATATGATGCTGATGTCCTTATAACTGAAACAGCAATAGAACAATGGAAAAGTTCAAATACAACTGTTTTGTTGTTAGGGCAGATGTTGATTTGTTGATATTACTGACTGCACGGACTCCAAATGATAAAATTATTTACTTTTTGAAACCTGGGAAAGCTCAAGTACAATCAACAATATATTCATCACAAATTCTGACTGCATATCCAAAATGTCAAGCTCATATTTTATTTTTGCTGGTTGCGAAACTACATCAGCAATTTTTAAAAGAGGTAAAATAGCAGTATTTAAATTTTTTTTTTTTTTTTTATAGAATAGGAAGGCGGACGAGCATATGGGCCACCTGATGGTAAGTGGTCACCAACGCTCTTAGACATTGGCATTGTAAGAAATGTCAACCATCGCTTACATATCCAATGCGCCACCAACCTTGGGAACTAAGATTTTATGTCCCTTGTGCCTGTAATTACACTGGCTCACTCACCCTTCAAACCGGAACACAACAATATCAAGTATTGCTGTTTTGCGGTAGAATATCTGATGAGTGGGTGGTACCTACCCAGACGAGCTTGCACAAAGCTCTACCACCAGTAAATTGTCCGAAAAACATAATGATTTAATTGATTGCGCGTATTTACAAAGATTGACTCTTCTCCACACCACATCGTTACAAATAGAATTCGTTTTCTTCTTGCAATATATGGTGCTCCAAAAAAAATTGATTCCATAGACAAATATAAATATTTGAAGTTTGTAAAATCTGCATGGAACAAAAAAACAGTACAGTTGTCTTGTCTGCCTCCAACATCCGCTCCTGCCTTTCAACACTTGTATTGTGTGTATTATCAAGTTTAAGTATGGCTAGGCAATGAGCTGGACCCAGAAGGATGGGGTTGGAAATTAACAGATAATTATTTGGAGCTACTTCAAACTCTACTCCCGCCTGCTCCAGAAAAACTGCTTAATACTGTTTTTTGTAAATGCAAAACGGATTGTAGTAAGATTGTGGCTGTAAAAAAGTGGGATTATTTTGTTCGCCAGTATACATCAATTGTCAGGGTCAGACTTGCTCCAATATTGAAACAAATACAACCGTAACAGCCTGTGAATGTCCCACTGCTGGGCTAAAGGCCTCCTCTCCTCTTTTTGAGGAGAAGGTTTGGAGCTTATTCCACCACGCTGCTCCAATTCGGGTTGGTAGAATTCACATGTGGCAGAATTTCAGTGAAATTAGACACATGCAGGTTTCCTCACGATGTTTTCCTTCACCGTAAAGCACGAGATGAATTATAATCACAAATTAAGCACATGAAAATTCAGTGGTGCTTGCCCGGGTTTGAACCCACGATCATCGGTTAAGATTCACGCGTTCTTACCACAGGACCATCTCGGCGACAAAATACAACAGATGAAAATATTTATGATATTAATGAAGAGACAATTGATGCACCCCTTTTCTTAGAACAGCGAACAAAAATTCTGCAAGAAGAAGAAAATGAAGACGAAGAAATAATTGTCGAAGTAGAATTAGACAATTATCTAATATAAATACCATTTAGAAGAAAACAACCTATTCCACTTTGATCATTAGCAATATTGCCATTCTTTCAATCAATAGGATTCGATCTGATCAAACTTTCTTTATTACAGTAGATTGTGGAGTATACCTACTGGGTAAACCACGTTAAAAAAATGCGCCAAGTACATTATCTCATAGGTGGTGCATATTATACATTTCCGTATAATATGCACACATTTAAATAAAATTATAAAAATATGAATTTTCTAATGATTAAAACCTCGATATCTCACCGAATGGTGAGTCGTAAGAGAAAAAGTGACTGGGCTATTTTTGTAGAAAATTTTATGATCTACAACTTTTGTCTAACATATTTTCACGATAAAACTTACCGTTTTCGAGAAAAATGGAAAAATAACCTTAATTTTGTACGTTTTGTACCTTAAATAATGTTTTTTGCAGAAGTAGGATCGAAGGGGATTTTTGACATTTTATTTAAAATGATGTATTTAATGTCTCTGCCAATTTTCAGCTTTATGCGAATTTTGGCTAAGTCAAATGTTTATTTTGACTGGACTATTGCGAATGTAAGTGGCTTGTGATCGGTAAATATGATTAAGGATGGCAGTCCTTCGAATATTTTACGTTTTGTGTTTTACTCCCATATATATAGCTAGTAATTCACGATCGTATGTTGAATATTTTTTCTGAGCGTCTGTGAACTATTTTGAGCCGAGTGGTTGCCATTTTTCATTAATATATTGTTGTAATACAGCTCCAGCTGAGTTGTCAGAGGCGTCGCTGAATATCGCAAGTGTAGCTTGATGAGATGGGTGAGCGAGTAAAGTCGCGTTACAGATGCTTGCTTTACACGCTTCGAATGCTTGTGTGATTCGTTGTTTGAAACTATGACGTCATATAATGCGGCATGCGTGTCGTGTGTATTCTTGTTGCAATGCGTACTGCTACAAATACTTTCCGTAACGGAAAGAACTCAATACGAACAGTCGATTCGCGATCTTTTACCAATAGGAACTACTACGGAATATAAACCTTGACGGAACCAATTTTTATCTCCTATATTTTTAGTACCAAAACCAAACCGCAAATATTGGCTTATAATAAATTTAAAAACTCTAAATAAATTCATTGATACCGCACACTTCAAACTCGAAGACCAGCAGCGGCCCTATAAAACTGGTTTCCAAGGAATGTACTTCCGATTTATGAATTTATTGCCCTGCCTTTTGGCTTATGTATTGACCTTACTATTTTCACCAAAATTATGAAACCTGGGATCAGCTTATTGCGATCTTGTGGCCACTCGTAAACGATATATTATTGATATCTAATAGTCTAAAAGCCTGTCATAAAAACATAAACGATACAACGAGGCTGTTAGAAGCGCTAGGCTTTATTATAAACACAGAAAAGAGTAATCTCTCCTCTGATACCACATGTAAATTCCTGGGTTTTTAATTAACTCCCATAATTTAAAAGTTATTTTACATTATGATAAAATTACCAGATTCAAATCTGAATTAAATAAATTCCGTAGTGTAAAACGTTGTAAGGTTCGACAATTCGCTAGTTTAGTTGGGCTATTTAACTCAGCCTGCCCATCCGTCAAATACGGTTGGCTTTATACAAAAGAACTTGAAAGATGTAAATATTTAACTTTAAAAATAAAAACGATAATTATGACCAATTTATGAACATACCACCATCAATATTATCAGACCTGGATTGGTGGTCTCAAGCAATCGTTCGCCTGGTAAACGACATTAGAGAAAATGAGTTTTTGTTTGGAAATCTATTGTGATGTCTCAACAATGGGATGGGGAGCAGCCTGTGGTGGGAAACGGGCTAATGGGACGTGGACGGATAAGGAACGTTCCCGTCACATCAATTATCTAGAAATTTTAGCTGCATTTTTTTTCGAATTAAAAATATTTGCAAAGTCTTATCGTGACAATACTACAGCCATATCATACATAAATCGTATGGGAGGTGTTCAGTTCCCGCGACGAACAAACGTCATTGTTCTGTTGAGATCTCGGGCAATGTTGTTATTATATGCTCAGCCGATAATGTTGTCGCAGATGCCGAACCACGACGTATCCATCCAGATTTTGAATGGGAACTGTCAGATTTCGCATTTCAAAAAATTATATAAAATTTCGGAAATCCAAAAATTGACCTACCTTACCTAAAATATTACCTAAAAATTTACCTAAGTATGATACTACATGGCACGTCTATTGTTCTTAACTACTTAGCAAACTGGTACCCTAACGATACATTAAGTTTTGAAAAATTATCATCAAAATTATCAACTTTACATGCGATAACGACAGCACATAGAGTGCAAACGATCACCAAAATTTGTACAAAAAATATAAAATTTCTCGTTAATGAGATTAATATCAAAATCCCAGATTTGATAAAAACCCGTCCAGGGTCGTCGCAGCCACTGCTAATCCTTCCTTTTTTTCGTCAACGACCAGAAACATGCCCTGGTCTCATATTGAGCTGCTAAATATAAAACACAATCAACGTAGTACTGATGTTCTTTTTATAAGAAATCGAAAAACCTCATGCATCCATCACACCTCAGTCACTTAGTAGAGGGTTTAAATCAACTTTAAGTAGTTCTGGAATATATGTCAATTTATACCGCTAAAAGTACAAGTGGCTACTTCCAAGGCACATAGGCTGGGTGTCAAATTAGATCAGATCAGAAAAAGTACAGGGCGGAGCGGTCGCTCCAAAGTTTTTGGTAAATTTTATAAAAGAGAAATACCTCATTACTAATGCAAATCACAATGATACGTTCACAAGAATTGTTATGTGTGATACACTACATGATTGAATTAATTAAAATTAATATATTTTAAAAGAAGGATATTATACTTTCGTTTAAAATGTCCTGTTCTTTAAAGCTGATATTTTCACTCTCAATACCTACATGTAACTTTATGCTAATCTCGAGGACAAAGCATGAGTATAATATATGATTAAACGAACTTACCTGTACGTGAAGTTCTATCATAATTATAATAATAATGTCCTCCAGACCGATTTCGGTTACGGCGGCCAATCTCAAGAGTGATTAGCCAAATACGCAGGAGATATTATAGTGCACAAGTGTGTGCGCAAACACAGGTGCACTCCCTATTCCCTAACTCTCATAATCCGATGGGACGGCAATCCGACACGACCGGAAAGAGTTCAGGCGCAGTACCATCGGCTTTACGTGCTTTCCGAGGCATGGGAGTGTACACACTTCCAACTTCCAGACTCCGGGCTGCTACTCAGAATTTTCTGACAGACAAACCCAATAGCTTTTTTTATTTGCCCGACCTGGGAATTGACCCGGAGGGGGTCTGCCTTACATCAAGCCACTAGACCAACGAGGCAGTCATAATTATACGAGGACTTTGAAGAGAAGAGATTAGCATCCTACCCACCCCATTTACCATTTCCCTGATAATAAATTATTTTTTATTGGAAAAAGAGTGTCTGACCAGTGACAAATATTAACCATCTACTTGAAACTCAAATATCAAAATTTATAAAGAAGATGCTCTGAACATAATGAAGATAGTAGAAAGCGGCACCAGCATCAAGTTGTACTACTACTATAATAATAAAAAATCCAAATACAGTGCAGACTGGCGACATCTAGTGTCTACTACATGTAACATTATGCTAGACATTATGGTAAGTTCGTTTAATCATAAATTAAATCATATAATCGACTAAATGGGTACAATGATATTTATGATTATATACTAATGTATGGCATTCGATTAACGCTACAAGATTTACTATTGAGTTTCTTTCTTCGGTTCAGTTCTGCCAAGAGTAGAATCTGCGTATATCCACAACCAGTAGCTTTAAACCTTTGTGAAATATTTCGAATGTACTTATAAGTCTATCAGGCCTAAACCAACTATTTTAAAAATGCAAGCTCGTTACAAAAAAGACGATTTTTTGTCATTGCTTCGAAAATTAAAAACTATAAGAGCTTGCGATATAGGATTTTCAGGAATGCAAAATCAAATTTACGTTAATGATCACCTTTCTACTCGCAATAAAAGTTTATTCAATGAGGCAAAGCGTAAGTCAAAGGAAAAGGGTTATTTGTTTTGTTGGGTACGTAACTGCACGATTATGGTTAGACGCACAGAAAGCTCGCCTGTCCTGCACATCACTTCTGAAGATTGTTTAAAAAAAATCGTATAAGTGCGAAATTGTTTTATTTAAAACATAAGTTTCAAGTGTCTAATTTTATTTTGTTAGTATTTTTTCACAACTTTACTTTTTTAGTTAGTGTCCATTTTCATGACTTTTTTAGTAATTATTTTATTGTTAGTGTTGTATATTCTTTTATGATTTTATTCGTTTTATCTGAGCAGCGTTCATTGCGGGAATCATTTATTTCTGACTTATTAGAAATAGAAACTATGAAGGAATTTTTATTACAGATATGTAATATATACAATTATTATTTGTGTTTTAAGTATTCAACATGTTCTTAAGTATTTTTTATCAAAACGTCCGAGGTTTACGGACTAAAACTAATCAATTTTATAAAAACTTGCTTAATTGCGATTATGACATTATTTGCCTAACAGAAACTTGGCTTTTACCTGGAATCTTTGACAGTGAATTATTTGATGTTCGATATAATGTTTATCGTAACGACCGTGATTACGAGCAGTTAGAAATGACAAAGGGAGGTGGTACTCTGATAGCGGTCCGTCGCGAAATTGATGTTGATGTGAGAAATGTTCAGTTGCCTAATTGTCCTAGTGCTGAAGTCACTTATATAAAAATTATAACTAAACGCGGTATTATTAGGAAAATTCTGCATCTTTTTTGTTGTTACTTTCCACAGAATAATTCTCAAACGGATTCACAGCTTAATTTTTTTGAATTTATATCTGATTTGATTATAGAAAATTCACAAGATGATATAATTATTACAGGTGATTTTAATATACGAGATGCTGTTTGGTCATTAAATAATAATAATTCAATTTATATTTTAAATCCCTCGGAATGTCTCCTTGTACATCAAATATTTGTTTTTATGAATTTTACTGGATTACAACAATTAAATTATATTCTTAACTTAAATAACAGGCTCTTAGACTTAGTACTGTCCAATCTGAATTGTAACATATCTCGTGTAGACCCTTTATCAGAACCTGAAGATGAACATCATCCTTCCCTTTGTATTAAAGTTGATATGAATACCATTGAGCGAAATTTAAATCCAGCTATTCGTGTTGTACGTCGCTTTCACAGCGCTGATTATGATAAAATTAATTTTGAATTAGCTAAAGTTAACTGGCAACACGAATTTAAAAACAAAGATATTAGTCAGGCAGTTGATACGTTCTATCTTATCGTAAATCACATTATAGAGACATTTGTCCCGTCTAAGTGTATAAATGAGATCAATAAATATCCACGCTGGTTTACGCGACCCTTGATAAAATTAATTAATAAAAAATTAAAATTCCACAAAAAATGGAAAAATTATGGCCAACAAAACGATTATAACAAGTTCTCTGAATTACGACTACAATCAAAAAACTTAGAAGGAACGTGTTATAATGAGTTTCTGGAACGACGCAGAGAATAATATTCGTTTTAGCTCAAAACAGTTTTGGTCTTATATAAAGACTAAAAAAGGTCATACATCTGTACCTAATGTAATGTATTTTAACTCTCAAGTTGGATACAATGGACACGATATAGCAAATATGTTTAATTCTTATTTTCATTCAGTTTTTGAGGATAATAGTGGAAATCAAACAATGGATCACTATTCTACTAGCGCAAATCAGACTATCATCAGCTCTATCGAGATTGTTGACAAAAAAGTAGAACGATATTTAATATTATATTCGAACATAGATACATCCAAGGGTCCATATGGAATACATCCCATTTTCTTAAAAAACTGCAGTAAAGTGTTATGTGTGCCTTTAACAATGCTTTTCAAAAAATCATTGGACAACGGATTATTACCAACTATTTGGAAAAAATCTTTAATTACGCCGATTTATAAGTCTGGAAATAAAAACGATATAAAAAACTATCGCGGTATTTCTAAATTGTCAGTTATTCCAAAACTTTTTGAAAAGATTGTCTATGATACGATATTTCCATTATTAAGGCCTCTACTTACCTGTAACCAACATGGTTTTATTAATAAGCGATCCACTGAGTCCAATCTGTGTGAGTTCTTGCATACAGTATTGAGTGCTATGGAAGTTGGTTTCCAGGTAGATGTCGTATACACTGATTACTCGAAAGCATTTGATAAGATATCGCACAATTTGTTATTACAAAAACTTAACAACATCGGTATACATGGTGACCTTCTACGTTGGCTTACATCTTATCTCCGCGAAAGATCTCAAGCCGTTGCTATTAAAGGATATACGTCTAGTTATATTCCTGTAACATCGGGTGTACCACAAGGTTCTCACCTTGGCCCTTTACTTTTTAACATTTTTATTAATGACGTAACTAATTGTTTCAAAAATTCTCAAGTTTTATTATACGCTGATGACACTAAAATTTTTAAGATAATAAAAAATAATCAAGACTGTTTTCATTTACAAGAGGATTTAAATAAATTAGGACAATATTGCATTGCTAATAATTTGCAGCTTAATGTTGACAAGTGCTGTGTAATTACATTTTCGAAAAAAAAAGAACAAATAATTTTTGACTATTCCATATTTAATACTAAATTAAAAAGGGTAACCGAAGTGAGAGACCTTGGGGTACAACTAGACAACAAACTTATATTCGATAAGCATATTGAGGAAATAGTGATGAAGTCGTATAAAATGCTTGGATTTATCTTTCGGCAAGGGGCAGATTTTAAAAATATTCATACCTTTGTAATTTTGTACAATGCTTTCGTTAGATCACATTTAGAGTATGCGTCAACTGTTTGGAATCCACAATATGCAAAATATGTCAACCTAATTGAAAATATACAAAACAAATTTATCAGGAGGTTGCGATACAAATTTACTTTTCCTGACTCTGTTTTTATGCCACTTGAAGAACGTAGAGAACAAAGAGACCAAATGTTTCTTTACAAAATATTAAATAATTTTATTGATTCTCCATATCTGCTCAGTGAGATTTTATTTAAGTGTCCTCGTTTTAACGCTCGCTCTCAGGATACTTTTTCAATACCCATTTATAAAACTAATTATTTCAAAAATTCTTTTATTCTAAGATCTTGTAATAGTCATAATAGAAAATACAACCACATTGATCTGTTTAAAAATAGTTTAAGTAAATTTTATAATCTTGTGAAAAATACTTATTAGTAATTAACCATAACCATATTTACGTTAAAATTTTACTTTGTCATAAATAGTTATATTTTATGTAACATCAAAATTAGTCCACTTCCCTGTTAAAACAGTAGTGGAAACTTAACTGGCATAAATGTTAAAATATGATTATTATATTAAGTTGTAATATACGATATGCTGTATGTTTCCCTAATAAATAAATAAATAAATAAATAAATAAGTCTACTTGATTAATTATCACTAACTCAGCAAGCGCGCATTGTCGTGAAACTTTCTTATGAACGCGGGTTGACACAATAATTGCCAATTTATTTTTTACAAAGTGTAGCTTAAATTATAAAGATTTTAAATAAAAAATCCAACATACTTTAATTATTTTTATTATAGTCTAATGATGTGCTAAAAAATGTTTTAATTTTTTTTTTAATATTGAATGACTGATTTAAAATTTTTTTTAATCTTTGCTAATATAAAACATTTTTCTAAGTCAGTAAAAAACATTGTTTTATTTTTTAAGTCACAATCACACGTTTTATTCAAAGCATAATTAAATAAAAAGATTAATTTAGTCTAATAACACCCTAAAATTTTCATAAATCGATGACACGAAGCTAACTTTTATTAAAACTGGCCGTGTACTCTGACAAAATTAAAAAATTAAAGAAACACACGTTTCAAATTAATAATCTAAGCGAACTGCCACAGATAATACACAATTAATTATTTAACACCATCATTTCATCGCTTACCATTACTTTATAAAATTAAATTAATTCGGATTAATTGATACTTTGAGGCAAAGAGATCTAATAAAATACGTACTTAAAATTTATGTAATAAGGACTATTATTGTATAAACAATAAGATATGTAAAAAAATTTTAAAGTCGTTAAAAAGAAGATAAAAGTTAAAATGAATCTTAGTGGAATATATATAAAATACAAATTTGATGATAAATATAGAGTAAATGTAAAAAATACACTTATAAATATACATTTTTTAGTAGGATTACTTTTAAGGTATTTTTAGTTCATACAAATTATAAAATAAAATATTTACTTACAATTGTTTTTACAGATGAAAAACGAAACAGCAAATTATTTAATTAATTTTGTGCCCAGAAATATTTCTGAATTTCAAAATGGTGTCACTTAAAAATGTCTTACGTTTGTGTTACATAAATACGTATATTTAACTTAAAATAGCAAGTTATATCAGCTTACAGGAACTAGAAAAATCATTTAGATTTAATGTACAAAATTTAAATACTTCGACAAAAGATATGTATACAACAATACAATAATATGAATCTCGCCAAAATTTAAATTTAAAATGGCGTCATGATTATGTTTAAAAATATTTAATATTTTAATAAATTTAAATAACACAATACGAATTTGAAAATGGGGTCTTTTCAAAATAACAGAATATGACATAACAGAGCATTTTTTAATATTCTTGAGGATGGTTATCACTCAAATGCTATTTCTGATGTTAGGTCTGCTATTCTTTTAATAATTATTGTTATTTAGCTTAGCGGTATGTTTTTCCATTCATGTTGCCGCAGAGTCTTAAACACAGGCCATCCCTTATATATTCATAATGGCGCCTAATAAGAATAAAATATAATTTTCAAGCAGTGATGAATCGCTTGAATTTTGTAAAAATTTACCAAAATAGTAATATATAATTTTGTTTTCGTACATATTCAAATTTAGTATTGCATAAGTTAGGTAATAGACGAAATTTCATTTATATTTATAACTGATCAGAATATGATTGACGGGAATAGTTCGTGCTTATAATGCCTGAAGTTCTCAAAAAAATATGACCGAGTTATTACAACTTATACCTAAATACCTGGATGTTTATTTTTTAATTTATATATAATTAACATTATTTTATGCTGCAATTTTTTTAAATTTGTTATGTGTAATATAATAATCAGGTTAGTAAAGGTTTGAATATGTTTTTTTATTTAAAAAAATAACTTTTAACGCGACACGTTTTCTTAGACCAAAAACGTAAATGATACTAATTATCTTTGTTTAAAAAAATCTTATTCAACCATTAATTGCTTTTATTAAATTATGTTTAATATTATTGTAGTTTAATTAATATCGATGCCACAGATAGCTATAAAAATATTAATTAATACAAATCATAAAAAGTCAATGTCATATCGTCTAAAGTAAAATCGGCATTAAATAATCCGATCATTGATAGATAGATATCGTAATGTTATATAAATATGTATCATTAACTTAAAATTGCAATTTATAAACAGGAACTGGGTATATCATTTAATGTACAAAGTTTAAATACTAACAATATGAAAGCTAATTTTGGTTTACCTCTTGAGGTAGTGATTATATTAATGGCGCCAAAATTGTAATTCAAAATGGCGTCATGACGTTTGTGTTTTTAAAATGCTAAGCATGTTTTTTTTTTTAAATAAATACAAAAATTATTTTACCGTACAACATTATTGTTTTAAATTTATAATCAATTGTTATTGGAGTCTTACATATCAGCGCGGCTTAATGCAAAAGTAACATCGGCATTGTAAGAGCTACCATTAACAAAAAAAAAAAAATACAAACCTAAAGATTTGTTCCTTGGGGCGTGATTATCATTTTAAAAACAGTTACGTTATATACAGGGTTACAGGGTAATATGTCACGATTCTTTTAAAGGTTTATAGTTCAGGACAATAGCTATCAAATGACCCCCAAAGTGCTTATGCAAAAGTGTATCGTTTTCGAGTTATTAATTTTTTAATATTTTTTTTATTTAAAGGATGTTTAAGATTCTAAAATTCAATAAAAAAAAAATCAACGTATTTTCCCTATTTTTTTTGTATTTCTTGCTAGGGTACATCCTAGTTAATAATAACCAGTTATAAAACAAAAACAATCTTCAAGCATTTTTAAATTACAGATCCAAAACTGTACAACTTTTTGATTTTTAATTTTGATTCTTTAAGTTACTCGCAATTTTTTTGTAAAAATCACTATGGCTCTTATCGTGCGGATCATTTTAAAAACATCTGCGTTTCCTTAGCTATCCATCGGTACATAAAAAGTACAGTAACAATCATAAACTCAGGAGAAAATTAGATAACAAAGAGACCAGGTAGGAAATTCTAAGAAATGCTATTGTTAAGAAATTAAATCTGGATCAAAGACAAAAGGACCTCAATGCAAAGTAGTTAAAGATTATTTTTAATAGGGGTAATAGGTAAAAAAGGAGAGATAAACCAGAGCTGTCATTGCAATTTTGAATTTAAATCAAAAACAAAATACTTAATCTTTTTAGTTACTCCATACTTTCGAAATTACACTGTTTATTATTCATAATTCGTGTTCAAAATGAGATCCCCTATTTCGTATACAAATACACATTCTTTTTCTTAATTCACTTTTTACTACAACACTACTCAAGCTATGTCGAATAGAATTTGCAGCATTCATTATTCTTGTTTTGAGTTCTTCAATTGTTTGTACTGGTGAAACATCATAAACCAGGCTTTTCATATGCCCCCAGACATAATAGTCCATCGGAGTCAAATCTGGACTTCTCGCTGGCCATGGGATTGGTCCTCCTCTGCCAATCCATCTATTACGATAATTGCTGTCTAGCCACTGTCTTACGGACATTCGAAAGTGTGCGGGGCAACCATCATGCTGGAATATCATTCTCTGCCTAAGTTTCAGCGAAACATTTTCGAGTAACTCATGCAGGATTTCTCTAAGCAAGCTTTCATAACTTTCACCATTTAAGTTATCAGGTAGGAAATGTGGCCCAATAAGATTATCATTGATAATCTCCATCCAGACGTTTACCGAGAAACGTCTTTGGGAACCGCTTAATCGCTTTTTGTGAGGGTTTCCCTGTTCTTTTTGAGACCAATATCGAATATTGTGGTAGTTAGTAATACCATCTTTGTCAAACTTTGACTCGTCTGTCCATAAAATTTTTCTCAAAAAATTGGGATTTTCTGCATCACAGTGTAGCATAAATCGGCAAAAATCTAAACGTCTTGCAGGATCTCCTTCTTCAATCACGTGTACGGGTGTGTAATGATAGGGATACAATCCAGCCGCGTGGACAGTAAACCAGACTCTCCATTGAGATACGCCCAGTCGGTTTGCCACAATATTGGTGGAAACTGTAGGGTCCTCTCGAAAATGACGAATAATTACATCTTCTTCATCTGGAGAACGGACACGAGGGCGTCCGGAATCAGATTGTCTCCTTTGCACGCGACCAGTTTCTCTAATTCGACGATACACACCAATAAAGACACTATTGTCAGGTGTCCGGCGATCCGGAAATCGACGATTATACTCACGACGAGCAGCTGCGGCGTCACCGTTACAATATCCATAGCAAAATAAGATGTTAGCGTATTCCTCATTAGAGTACGGACGACGAGAAGAATTTTGTTCTGCAGCCATAATAGTTCTTTTTACGCGCCAAGTTATCATAAACACAAATCACAAATTCCTTTTAGCTAGCCGAGTCACGAAGTTGTAAGAAACAGAGTCCAGTAAACGAAGCGGTTTTTTTCAAAAATTTAAGAGATCAATATTCACTAAAGCGCGTCCACACTATACGAGCAGTGCAAGTACAGTGAGTATTATGTACCCCGACAAGGTTTTATTACTCTTATTCCTAAAAGAAATGAGATAAAAGGAAATTAGAAAAAATGACGGTAAATTAAAAGGAATTGATAATAGTATTCCACAAACAGCTCTGGTTTATCTCTCCTTTTTTACCTATTACCCCTATTAAAAATAATCTTTAACTACTTTGCATTGAGGTCCTTTTGTCTTTGATCCAGATTTAATTTCTTAACAATAGCATTTCTTAGAATTTCCTACCTGGTCTCTTTGTTATCTAATTTTCTCCTGAGTTTATGATTGTTACTGTACTTTTTATGTACCGATGGATAGCTAAGGAAACGCAGATGTTTTTAAAATGATCCGCACGATAAGAGCCATAGTGATTTTTACAAAAAAATTGCGAGTAACTTAAAGAATCAAAATTAAAAATCGAAAAGTTGTACAGTTTTGGATCTGTAATTTAAAAATGCTTGAAGATTGTTTTTGTTTTATAACTGGTTATTATTAACTAGGATGTACCCTAGCAAGAAATACAAAAAAAAATAGGGAAAATACGTTGATTTTTTTTTTATTGAATTTTAGAATCTTAAACATCCTTTAAATAAAAAAAATATTAAAAAATTAATAACTCGAAAACGATACACTTTTGCATAAGCATTTTGGGGATCATTTGATAGCTATTGTCCTGAACTATAACCCTTTAAAAGGATCGTGACATATTACCCTGTAACCCTGTATGTATGCATATATAACGTATAAAATATGTTATTACATTTAAATAGAAAATAACTAGTGTATTAAAGCCACAAGAGTAGACAAAGGCAAATTAACAACTGACATTGAATTGGCGCGATATCATTGGTCGAGATTTTGAATTATCTGTGATATTCATTATGGATTTGCAAAAAAATTGCGTTTTATTCGGGAAAGTAGTTAAGCTGAGCTGTTAGCGAATATCACGGGATATGGAAATATAAAGTTAGTTTATATTTACTCCTACGATTGGAATATACTAAATATACATTTCAACTAATTGTAAAAGGTGTATTAAATACAATATTAACACGCACATAGTGCTATTTTGATTTTAAATAAGAATATTTAATTTAAATCTCAGTTTATTTGAAATTTTAAGTCAACTAACTTCTAAACAAGTTATTATTGTAACAATTTAACATACGATAAGATTATCATAGTCGTGTCACCGTGGCATCACGGAAGGGTAGATAGGCAAACATGGTATAACTAAGAATTTAATGTTTTTGAATGTACATATTTTCAAATATAAAGACTTATAACATTTTACTGTTGCGATTTCTGTTTCTCTTTTTTAATTTCGAATAGGAAGGCTAATGTAATTTTGGTGGTAATTCTCTACCGCGTCATTGGCGTTTTACGAAATATTAACCATCATTTATATTGTCAATGTGCCACCAACATTGGGAACCAAGATGTAATATCCATTGTGTATGTACGTTATTTCATAAACCTAGTTATATAATTATTTAATATTAACTAGAAATTGGATGTATGTGTGTACATACATAAGAAGCCATTAGTTCCATATTATATTTTCATATATATATATATATATATATATATATATATATATATATATATATATATAAGCCTTTATATATTGCAATATTATTTATACATAAGCATAGACGTTTTGCATGTATGTTATATACGTAATAAAAACTCTGACACTGATTAATTAACTGACTGAATAAAAATGAGTTATGAGTGAAAATTTGCTCGACCACATATGATAGTTTATTAAAAATTTGTCCGCTAGTGTTAAATATATGAAAGTTTATATGGATGGTCCGCATTTTTTTTATACAGTGTTGCCAACTTGGGGGTTTTCCCCCTAAATAGGGCTATGTCAGATGAAATCAAATAGGATATTTTCAGGTCAGACATTTTTTAGGAGGAACATTTTTTTAAAGAAATTCTCTCCGGGGATTAACTCTTCAGCTTCATTTAATTGAGTATATTTCAAGTTTACTAATGCTACTTGCAGTACTTGATTTGCTTTTTTTTAACATCATATTATAAATGTATTTTGTATTTGTTTCAATTCATCCGTCAGGAGGATGCTTCTAAGAGGTTGGCAACACTGTTTTTATGTAACATAAAAATACCATCATCGTTTGTCGTTTTTTGTAATTTAATCCGCAAGGCGAAACGCCTCCCACGCAATCATGAAGTGAACACGACAAGAAAACTGGTTACAGATACAATTAATATATTTAATTTATATAGAATATTCTAGAGAGATCTCGAATTTTACATTGGAGCCGTGTTCTATAGAATTCATGGTATGTACGGGAAGGTTTGCGTGACCCGGCCGATGGCTCTGTAACAAAACAATTTCGTTAATATATAAAAATGGCTGTTTGTGTATCTGTTTGTGATTAATAGAGTTCGGACCGTTTGAATCACCATTATAGTTGAAATTTAGATGTATGTCTCATGGATGATTTTATAATATCCACTTCGTTGTAACGCCGCTAGATGGCGCTGTACCACATTAACAGCCACCTACCGGGTTTTGCTAGTAAAGTACAAAAGTGTCTGTTGGTCGAAGATATCTCTTCTTAAGAACAAAACTTATTCCAACATGATTCAAAACAGTTATAGTATATAAATGTCCCACAGCTGGGCTAAAACCTCTCCTTCTCAGGAGAAGGTTTGAGCTTATTCCACAACCTGCTTCGATGCATGGATTTCCTTCACCGAACACTTATAAATTAAATGTGTGAAAGTCAGTGGAGCTAGCAATCTAGGATACCAACACTGAGCTGACGATATACTTTATTGGCTCAACAATTCAACTGTAATTAGAAGTTATCGTTGGGTTCGTTGAGCGGTACCTGGTCCCCAGCCCCACCGTGAACAGCAGCCGGCGGCCCCGCACGAGGTACTCCGGACAGCGGGCGAACCTGAACAGCACGGAGGCCCCCTCGCCCGCCCTCAGCACGTTGTTCGGAGACATTATACCCTAAAGCGAAAAATATATCCGTGGTCAGCGATGAGATGAGCAACCCGATGGTAAGTGGTCACCACCGCCCATAGACTTTGACACCGCAATAAATATTAACCATCGCTTACATCACTAATGCGTCACCAACCTTGGGAACTAAGATGTTATGTCCCTCGTGCCTGTAGATACACTGTTTTACTCACCAACAACAATGCTATTGCTGTTTGGCGGCAGAATATATTATAAGTGTGTGTGGTAACTGGTGGTAAGGGCATTGTGCAAACCCGCCTGGGTAGGTACCACCCACTCATCAGATATTCTACCGCTAAACAGGAATATAACATAAAAAAATAAATATCATTATCATACTTAAGTATTTTACGCAACACCACAAATTATACCAAAATTAAACTATTTAATTCCACTCCGCAAAGTGAGTTTGATGTATGTATTCGTTACCTCGATAATGGCCGTCTGACGCACGTTCCCGACATGCACAGAGCACTGGAACCCTGGGTAGATGGCCGTGGAGTGTCTCAGGACATGCACGGATGCCTGTTACATTCAATCAAATTTAATTCATGACCGCATTACATATTATATTGCACAGTCTGTGCTAATATTGCTAGCATATAAAAAAACAGCCGAGATGGTTTAGGCACCACTGAATTTTCATGTACTTAATTTGTGATTATAATTCATCTCGTACTTTACGATGAAGGAAAACATCGTGAGGAAACCTGCATGTATCTAATTTCACTGAAATTCTGCCACATGTGTATTCCACCAAACCGCACTGGAGCAGCGTGGTGGAATAAGCTTGCCCGGGTTTGTACCCACGTTCATCGGTTAAGATTCACGCGTTCTTACCACTGGGCCATCTCGACCTTATAATCGATATATAAATCGTTTGTATAATATAATTTTAAATATAAAGCTACAACCAGTAAACCAGTACTCTGTAAGAACATTCTCTCACTCACCGCAGAAAACGGTAATAATTGTAACATTTCACCACACGCATCATCATCGTGTCAACATTTCACCGGAGAGTGATGAATCTAAAATTCTAGAATAGGACTACTGGCCGCGTATATATATTCTGTCTTAAATACATGTAAGTTTTTATTTAGTAATAAGGTTTGAATTAGCGACCCACCTGTCGTCCTCTGCAAGTCCCGGGCGGACAGCCTCCGAAGGTGGGCCGCTCGTGTCCCGCGGCGTAGCCCCCCGGCCGCGCTAGCAGCACCATGCCCTGCCGCAGTCCCGGCGGGAAGCGACCCAGGCCCAGCGACGCCGACTGTCCCGCGCGCACGCTGCCGCACGGGACGCGGTTGCGGTATATCGTGCGCACGGATATCCTGGGATATCCGGATTTATCGGAGGTCCTGTGGGGGGGGGTGTTGAGGCCGGCGCCGCGCACGCAGCTCACCGGGAACACGGCCACCCTGCCGGCCGACACTACTGTGATTTGCGTTCAACTATATATATATATATATATCTGATCCGAAACTAAGCAGAGCTTGTACTATGGCAATCAGACAACTGATATACTATTGTATAGACAATTACACACAGACTCAGGAAAAACAGACATGTTAATGCACACAATTGTCTGTCCTGAGTGGGAACCGAACCAACAACCTTTGGCGTGAAAGGCAAGTATCTAGCAAGGGTGGTTGGCGTAGCTATAGACAATACTATTACCATTACCAATAGTATGGAACTCGTTTTAAGGTCATACGTAAGAGTTCACCCAGAAACACTTCGGGTTTAAATAAAGGCTTGTGAAGCTAAGCTTGTGAGTGGGTGATACCTACCCAGTTAGCTACCTAAGTTATATATAATGTTATATATTTAATATTATTTATTATTCACTTGCGTCACCAGGTGCTGGAAGTGTCGCTCGCACGGCGAGACCAGCTGCAGTTTGTACTCGACGTTCCCGAAACGAGGCTCCGGGGGTAGCACTCGTCGCCGGAATCGTTGGCGTCGGATGTTCTGAGGGCCAAATCGAATATATTTAACATTGATCTTATTTCGATTACTGCCATCCGCGTTCGGTGAGACCGACTCACTGTTTATGATCTCCTGGTACATTAACACTGTAATGATAAATGAAACTAATTGACTCTTTTAATCTAATCGTTCGGTGAGACCGACTCACTGTTTATGATCTCCTGGTACATTAACACTGTAATCCTAACTGAAACTAATTGACTCTTTTAATCTAATTGTTCGGTGAGACCGACTCACTGTTTATGATCTCCTGGTACATTAACACTGTAATCCTAACTGAAACTAAATGACTCTTTTAATCTAATCGTTCGGTGAAACCGTCTCACTGTTTATGTTCTCCTGGTACATTAACATCGTAATCCTAATTCTAAATCTTTGAAACTAATAATAATAATATCCTGGGACATTTTTCACACACGGCCATCTAATCCCAAATTAAGCTTGTACAAAACTCGTGCTATGGAAACCTGACAACTGATAGACTACATATACTACTTTTCTTTTGTAAATACATACTTATACAGAAAATTACACCCAGCTCAGGACAAACAGATATGTTCATGCACACAAATGTCTGTCCTCGGTGGGAATCGAACCCACAACCTTCGGTGTGAAAAGGCAAGTATCTACTAACCACGCCCAACGTCTCGTCAAAATTAACTCTTTTAATCGAATCGTTCGGTGAGACCGACTCACTGTTTATGATCTCCTGGTACATTAACACTGTAATGATAACTGATACTAATTGACTCTTTTAATCTAATCGTTCAGTGAGACCGACTCACTGTTTATGATCTCCTGGTACATTAACACTGTAATCCTAACTGAAACTAATTGACTCTTTTAATCTAATCGTTCGGTGAGACCGACTCACTGTTTATGATCTCCTGGTACATTAACACTGTAATCCTAACTGAAACTAATTGACTCTTTTAATCTAATCGTTCGGTGAGACCGACTCACTGTTTATGATCTTCTGGTACATTAACACTGTAATCCTAACTGAAACTAATTGTCTATTTTAATCTAATCGTTCGGTGAGACCGATTCACTGTTCATGATCTCCTGGTACATTAACACTGTAATCCTAACTGAAACTAATTGACTCTTTTAATCTAATCGTTCGGTGAGACCGACTCACTGTTTATGATCTCCTGGTACATTAACACTGTAATCCTAACTGAAACTAATTGACTCTTTTAATCTAATCGTTCGGTGAGACCGACTCACTGTTTATGATCTCCTGGTACATTAACACTGTAATCCTAACTGAAACTAATTGACTCTTTTAATCTAATCGTTCGGTGAGACCGACTCACTGTTTATGATCTTCTGGTACATTAACACTGTAATCCTAATTCTACATCTCTGAAACTAATTGACTCTTTTAATCTAGATGTTAGTTAATGAGCTTAAATATAAAGCCTTGATTGAAATCCCGGGTGAAGCGAATAGATATGTTATACCGTGGAAAGCAAGCAAAGCCTTAAGAAAAAACGTATAATTACCCAAAATTACAACACATAAGAGATGAGATGGTCTAGTGGTAAGAACGCGTGAATCTTGAACGATGATCGTGGGTTCAAGTGGTACGGTGAAGGAAAACATCGTGAGGAAACCTGCATGTCTACTTTCACTGAAATTTTGCCACATGTGTATTCCACCAACCCGCATTGGAGCAGCGTGGTGGAACAAGCTACATACCTTCTCTTCAAAAAGGGAGAGGAGATCTAAGCCCAGCAGTGGGACATACACAGGCTGTTACTTTACTTTACTACTTTACAACACATAAATTATAATACTTTTTTTTAATTAACAAAAAACATCACTTACGTATCATCGCAGAAGTCTTCCATATCATCAGAGCTGTAGAAGAAGTCACTCTCCAAGTCCTCGGAATTGAAATCACCAGCTAAATACATATCGTCCTTTATCCTGACCTTCTCCAACTTATCGATGACATTGTACACTCTATCGGCAAACTTTGTCCCACTTCTCGTTGCATCCTCATCATCATTGGTCGGTTTCCTCTTCGTCTTCTTAAAATCGTCTTCCGATTACAAATCGTTGACGTTCTTTCCGATTTTCTCGTCACAGACCTTTGGTATCGACGATTGATTATTCAACGGTTCCGGTACTTCTTGTGATGAACTCTGCCATGCTGTTGTTAGGACGTCCTTCGCTGGCGATACTTTGTTCTTCTTCCTTCTGTTCTTCCTGCCCGAGTTCCTTCTGCAGGGTTAAATTTTCAAAAATCCTTCCTAAGTGCTAACCTATTGCGTAAAAGGAACCCGTATGCAAATTTTCATGTCGCAGTAGTTTGGGCTGTGCGTTTATATGCCAGTATGTTATATATATGTAAATGAAGCTCTTTGGGCTCTTCATTAAATTTAAATTGCACGTGCATTAACTTCGACTTAATACGTCCAAGTATTATCTGTTGTGGCAACACTTTGCATTATGCCATGTGTCATTCTATAATTAGAGAAATTCACACTGGCTTAATATAATAAAAAGTTAACGACGTTTTTTTAAAAAAAGAAACAATTCAGATTGTAAAAAAATATTTGAAGCAATAGCTTTTAATGTTGTTTCTTTTTACGGGTTAGTAAATAATTATAATTTGTACTCATACTTTGTTTGCAGAAGTAATTTGTGATATGATATAAAAAAGAATAAATTTCGCTTAACAGAGCAACGACTTTAGTTTTTATTTCAATAAATAAACTTATTACATATATACAAAGGTTTGTACATACCCTTGGGTGCGTCTGGGTTCTTCCTGCCGTTCTCTTGATCGTTTTTATGTTTTTTCATATTTATTCGTTTATTTGTTTTTTTTTTCATATTTATATGTTTATTACGTCATTATTGTTCGAATAATAATAATATCCTGGGACATTATTCACACACGGCCATCTGATCCCAAACTAAGCAGAGCTCGTACTACGGAAATCAGACAACTGATATACTACATATACTACTTTTCTTTTGTAAATACACACTTATATAGATAATTACACCCAGACTAGGGACAAACAGACATGTTCATGCACACGAATATCTGTCCTGGTGGGAATCGAACCAACAACCTTCGACGTGAAAGGTAAGTGTCTACCAACCACTCCAACCGGCCCGTCAATAATGAAATTTAAATATTAAACAAATGGAAGAAATATGTATAATCCGCGCGCGATTAGAATGGTATAAGACATTTTGGAACCAAGACTCGCGTGGATTTTTGCTTTTTATTTGTTATTTTATTGATTTATGGTTAGACAATTATTTTAGAATGTCTTACTTATACTTTTAGATTTAGTTATGTTTATTAAGCTTATTTTTGTTTTGCTTTTAGAATACTAGTTAACACTCGCAGTTTCGCACGCGTGTTATAGGGGGGTGGTTAAGCCGTGAAAGCGTAACAGACATACAGTTACTTTCGCATTTATAATATTAAGTATAGATGATATTTTTGTTCAGAACTTCATTGCTTACGTTTCAACAATACAACAACAACCGAAGGGAGTCCAACGGCTTTACGTGCTTTCCGAGGCACGGGTATGAACACACATCTAACATCCAAACTCCGAGCTGCTATTGAGAATTTTCAAAAGAATAACCCAATAACTTTCTATCAGCCCCACCCGGGGATTGAACTGAGGACCTCGAGATCAGCGGCCTTATATATCGCTTCTAGACCAACAGGGTCAAAAGAATCCTTACCAATATTATGAATGTGAAAGTGTGTTTGTTTCTTTGTTACGCTTTTACGTTTTAACTTCTCGACCGATTATCATGACCGAAAAAATGTTGACATTGTAACAGAAAAGGACAAAGGACATACATCTGTCTCAGTCCCTCAAACATGGGTCAAGCTGCGGGCGAAAACTATTATTATATAAATAGATGTACTTCGCAGTGTCACCCTCTTTAAATTTAGACTCTTAACGTGACAATCGTGAATTTTCTTATTATAAATAAATTTAAATAGAGTTCACTGACACGATAAAAATAAAATTAGCATGCTTTGAATCCGTAACAGCCTGTGAATGTTCCACTGCTGGACTAAAGTCCTCCTCTCCTCTTTTTGAGGAAAAGGTTTGCAGCTTATTCCACAACGCTGCTCCGATGCCAGTTGGTGGAATACACACGTGGCAGAATTTCAGTGTAATCAGACACATGCAGATTTCCTCACGATGTTTTCCTTCACCGTAAAGCAAGAGATGAATTATAATCACAAATTAAGCACATGAAAATTCAGTGGTGCTTGGCCGGGTTTAAACCCACGATCATCGGTTAAGATTCACGCGTTGTTACCACTGGGCCATCTCGGCTCTATGTTTTGAATAAAACTACTAATATACATAATAACATTAAGCATATTAATAAATGAAAAGGAATGTTTGTAAGTATGTTTGTCGTTATGTAAACGTTCTTGAACTAATCATTCGATTGTGTATGAGTTTTGGTGAGGTGTTCTGTGTAAAACTGCGAAGATTTCTGACTCAAAAATAAGTAATTTTTTTTTGTCTGTCCTTCCGTAAAAACATTTTATTTAAGCCCTTAAAATATTACGGAGTTAGTAATCTATATAATAACGCGCTTCTAACCACGAGGGTAATGCAGTAACCTGAGACAGCTCCTAACCTTCATAGAGGGATATAAGACCTTAAAGCTTAAAGCAGCAGTAGATACTTGTCTTTTTTTTGTATCTTGTAAAATGCTCGAATTCAGGGCGTCATTTTCTTTGACGTCAAAAAAAAAACCTGTCATAGTTTTTTCTTATAATCATTGTATTAAAGAAAAATCATGACGGCAACTTTAAAATAACATATATACTAATATTATCGACATTAACTAGCCCTTACTACATCTATAAACATACTTACATAGGTACAAGTTCTGTAGACATATTTGAATTTGCATATTTCGACCGTAATTTTTTCTACTCTTTAATTTTTTTTTATGAATAACACTAAAGCTCAAAAAAAAGAATCCTTTAACAAAGGAAAAGAAGGCACTGAACTGTTTTATCTAAAGTCTATATAATCTTATACAGTGTTGAAGGTTTAAGCTTATTCCACAACCTGCTTCGATGCATGGATTTCCTTCACCGAACACTTATAAATTAAATGTGTGAAAGTCAGTGGAGCTAGCAATCTAGGATACCAACACTGAGCTGACGATATACTTTATTGGCTCAACAATTCATCTGTAATTAGAAGTTATCGTTGGGTTCGTTGAGCGGTACCTGGTCCCCAGCCCCACCGTGAACAGCAGCCGGCGGCCCCGCACGAGGTACTCCGGACAGCGGGCGAACCTGAACAGCACGGAGGCCCCCTCGCCCGCCCTCAGCACGTTGTTCGGAGACATTATACCCTAAAGCGAAAAATATACCCGTGGTCAGCGATGAGATGAGCAACTCGATGGTAAGTGGTCACCACCGCCCATAGACATTGACACCGCAATAAATATTAACCATCGCTTACATCACCAATGCGTCACCAACCTTGGGAACTAAGATGTTATGTCCCTCGTGCCTGCAGTTACACTGTTTTACTCACCAACAACAATGCTATTGCTGTTTGGCGGCAGAATATATTATGAGTGTGTGGTAACTGGTGGTAAGGGCATTGTGCAAACCCGCCTGGGTAGGTACCACCCACTCATCAGATATTCTACCGCTAAACAGGAATATAACATAAAAAAATAAATATCATTATCATACTTAAGTATTTTACGCAACACCACCAACTATACCAAAATTAAACTATTTAATTCCACTCCGCAAAGTGAGTTTGATGTATGTATTCGTTACCTCGATAATGGCCGTCTGACGCACGTTCCCGACATGCACAGAGCACTGGAACCCTGGGTAGATGGCCGTGGAGTGTCTCAGGACATGCACGGATGCCTGTTACATTCAATCAAATTTAATTCATGACCGCATTACATATTATATTGCACAGTCTGTGCTTATATTGCTAGCATATAAAAAAACAGCCAGATGATCCAGGCACCACTGAATTTTCATGTACTTAATTCGTGATTATAATTCATCTCGTACTTTACGATGAAGGAAAACATCGTGAGGAAACCTGCATGTGTCTAATTTCACTGAAATTCTGCCACATGTGTATTCTACCAAACCGCACTGGAGCAGCGTGGTGGAATAAGCTCCAAACCTTCTCCTCAAAAAAGGGAGAGGAGGCCTTTAGCCCAGCAGTAGGACATTCACGTGCTGTTACGGATAAAAAAACACACACACACACAATGTGCTGTGCAAACATATACAATTCTATAGTCGATTCCAATAGCAAGTAGAGTATATAAGCAACTTTGACATTGAAATTTGGTCGAAATCTTAATATTCTGTGGTATTGACTATGGATTCGCGAAAAATTTACCGTTTTGGTTATCTGTGAAGTTGTTATCGGAACTTTGTAAGTAAAACTAAAATGTATATAAGTGGTTAAGTGTAACAGTGTCGTGTTGTATATAGAGATATATTGATCGAGAAGTGTTTGTAGTGTACAATACAGCAGAGCTGGTAGCGAATCGCATGGAATCGCATATCTAAGGTTTGCTAATCTTTTAAAAACGAGTAGAGTTTTCTGCTCACCTGAAAGTATACACAGCCTCTAGGGTCGTTTGGGTCTTCGAGGAACACCAGGTCGTCACACACGCACTTATCCTGCGTGTCGTTCGACACGTGCGCGTCGCTGTACTTGCTCCCGTCGTCCGACACGTACACGTTCGTGCACTTCGTGTCCGATGTCTTCGTGAGGCTGTTCTTCACGTTGGCGATGTCCTGGAGGATATTCTTGTTCTGTCTCCTCGCGTTCTTTCAATTCTTCTCCGAAGCTTGCGACGATTGGACTAGTTCTGATATCTGTAACGATGAATTTTGAAAATAAAAAAATATATCACTTTTTTAATTTCGTATAGGTACGATGGCAAATGACCACCTTATGGTAAGTGGTCGTCACTACCCATAGACTTTGTCACAGTCTATTAATCACCCCTAACATCATAATGCGCCATCAAACTTGGGGATTAAGATATTACGTCTCTTGTGCCTATAGTTACACTGTCTAACTCATCTTTCAAACTAGCACACAATAATACTAAGTATTGCCATTTGGCGATAGAGACGTTATTCAAAAAAGCATTTTTAAATCGTTTCAGTACAGTAACAGCCTGTAAATGTCCCACTGCTGGGCTAAGGCCTCCTCTCCCTTTTTGAGGAGAAGGTTTGGAGCTTATTCCACCACGCTGGTCCAATGTGGGTTGGTGGAATACACATGTGGCAGAACTTCGATGAAATTAGACACATGCAGGTTTCCTCACGATGTTTTCCTTTACCGAAAAGCACGAGATGAATTATAACAGAAATTAAGACCATGAAAATTCAGAGGTGCTTGCCCGGGTTTGAACCCACGTTCATCGGTTAAGATTCACGCGTTCTTACCACTGGGCCATCTCGACCTTATAATCGTTATATAAATCGTTTGTATAATATAATTTTAAATATAAAGCTACAACCAGTAAACCAGTACTCTGTAAGAACATTCTCTCACTCACCGCAGAAAACGGTAATAATTGTAACATTTCACCACACGCATTATCATCATGTCAACATTTCACCGGAGAGTGATGAATCTAAATCTACTGGCCGCGTATATATATTCTGTCTTAAATACATGTAAGTTTTTATTTAGTAATAAGGTTTGAATTAGCGACCCACCTGTCGTCCTCTGCAAGTCCCGGGCGGACAGCCTCCGAAGGTGGGCCGCTCGTGTCCCGCGGCGTAGCCCCCCGGCCGCGCTAGCAGCACCATGCCCTGCCGCAGTCCCGGCGGGAAGCGACCCAGGCCCAGCGACGCCGACTGTCCCGCGCGCACGCTGCCGCACGGGACGCGGTTGCGGTATATCGTGCGCACGGATATCCTGGGATATCCGGATTTATCGGAGGTCCGGGGGGGGGGGGGGTGTTGAGGCCGGCGCCGCGCACGCAGCTCACCGGGAACACGGCCACCCTGCCGGCCGACACTACTGTGATTTGCGTTCAACTATATATATATATATATATATATATATATATATCTCATCCGAAACTAAGCAGAGCTTGTACTATGGCAACCAGACAACTGATATACTATTGTAAAGACAATTACACACAGACTCAGGAAAAACAGACATGTTAATGCACACAATTGTCTGTCCTGAGTGGGAACCGAACCCACAACCTTTGGCGTGAAAGGCAAGTATCTAGCAAGGGTGGTTGGCGTAGCTATAGACAATACTATTACCATTACCAATAGTATGGAACTCGTTTTAAGGTCATACATAAGAGTTCACCCAGAAACACTTCGGGTTAAATAAAGGCTTGTGAAGCTACTCACTCCTCATCCTTTTTGATTTCCTCGTCTAGATTGTCTATGGTGTCCAGTATCGACTTTTGCGGCGCAACGCAGTTCCTTGCCATATTCTCGTCAGTTATTAACAGCGGTTTCTGTAATAATACCAATATATACCATTACTTTAAATTTAAATAAATCTATAAATTATACAGCATCCCTGATTTATCATCTCGTACTCCTTGAAGAACATCGCGAGGAAACCTGCATGTTTCCAATTACAATATATATACTAATATTATAAATGGGAAAGTAAATATATCTGTTTGTCTGTTAAACTTTCCCCCCCCCCGGCTTCTCTTTATGTTATATGTGTGCAATTGGGCCACCTGATGGTAAGTGGTCACCATCACCCATAAGCATTGATGTAAGAAATAATAACCTAGTTTATAAGCTAGTCTTTATAGATGCTATTTAAAATAAAATCACTGACCTTATTAGCGGGTTCCAACAATTGAGCTAGCCTCGCTACAACAGCGTTGATGTTGCTAACCAGTTCACACTTGTTGATGACTGCGAAGAAAGGCATGTCCAAAGCCAGCAGAAGACTGATGTGTTCTGAAATCTAGAAATAAAAAAAAAAACTTTTTAGTATAAGTTGATAATATGACTACAGTGGTATCTATAATATTATCTTGTAGCTGAATTAAAAAACTTACAGCCACTGGGTCGCTGTGACCCTGGCGCCTCGGTCCAAAAATTAAAGACACGACAGGTTAGGGGGCAACCCCGCGGCCCGTACCCAGACTGGCCTAGGCCAATTAGGAGGAACCAACTCTCTCTCTCTTAAAAAACTTTAATTAATAAGACGTATTGCTCGATAAGGGTTTATAAATATGATAAAAAATTGTGTTTAAACTCTTACATAGTTTAATTGTAGCAAAAGAGTTTAGTTTTTTGCCGATTATTTTTAGTAGGATCTACAGTTTGAGCCGGTGTTAGGTTTATATATTATTACCTGAATAAATTATTTTGATTTTGAGCTGTTTTAAAATGAAAATTAACTTTTGGTTTGATATGTCAGGACTCCAAAAAAATCCTTACCTAATAATAATTTGAAAACACGTTATCAGGGCTATAGAAAAAGACTTAGGATACCTAAAATCTGAACCCCCCCACACGTATGGGAACTAGTAATAAATAAACATATTTACAACGAGCATGGCGTAGTGCGGGGAGTAACCCGTGAGCCCGTGGGGCGTGGTGCGTTGGTACTTGCTGTGGCCCGCCAGGTCCAGGAAAGACACCAGCTTGGCGCTTCTCTCTCCGATGCGCTCCGCTGTCATCAGCTCGGAACAACCGTAGTTGACGACATTACCCTGATTATATGAATGTAATACATTATATGACTTTCATTTTAGGTATAAGTAATACCGGGTAGTGTTGCATGTCGATAGTCCATTATCGATAAAATCGATAGTTTTGGACTATCGGTAATCAATGATTTTTCGATAGTATTGCCGTATTGATTTTTCGACGAGCCGGTTGGCGTGGTTGGTAGTTACTTGCCTTTCATGCCAAAGGTCGTGGGTTCGATTCCTACCCAGGACAGACATTTGTGTGCATGAACATGTCTGTTTGTCCTGAGTCTGGGTGTAATTATCTATATAAGTAAGTATTTACAAAAGAAAAGTAGTAAATGTAGTATATCAGATGTCTGGTTTCCATAACACAAGCTCTGCTTAATTTGGGATCAGATGAATAATGTCCAATATTGAACGTGTGTGAATAATGTCCAATATTATTATTATTATTATTTCTATTTAACTTTTAAAGTTTCTCTTCTTTCGAAGAGTTTAAACCGAAAACGCGGGCTGCAGCCAAGCGTTAAGGAGTGTTGCTTATATTAAAAACGTTGATGATAAAGTGGATGATGATATAAACTTTCGGGTGATACGGCAGGTGTTAAGGATTATGGCTTTTTGAAGTATATGGAGGATATACGCTGGCATTTGTAAGGTGTTCAGACTTTGTGTCAAGGATTTTGGCACGATACCTGTGGATGATAGGACTATTGGGACTATGTGTACTGTTTGTGCTTTCCATTGCGTTTTAATTTCTATGGCGAGATCTTGATATTTACTTAACTTTTCAGATATTGTGGTTTGTATGTTATGTGAATTAGGAACGGCTATATCGATAAGATAAACGATTCTATTGATTTTATCATGAACGATAATATCTGGTCTATTATAACAGATAGTTTTGTCAGTTATTATTGTTCTATCCCAGTAGATTTTGTGGTTTCAAGTGTCTAATACACTTTCCGGTTTATATTTGTAATATGGATTCATTTCTGTTATAAGTTTATATTTGTATGCTAAATGTTGGTGTATGACTGCAGCCATTTGATCATGTCGATGCTTATAATCGGTCTGTGCGAGAGATTTGCAAGCCCCCGTTATGTGCTGAATAGTTTCAGAGGCTGCGTTACATTGTCTACATAAGTCAGTAGGTTGATTATTATCCTTCATTATGTACTTCCTATAGTTACGAGTTGCTATTATTTGGTCTTGAATGGCGAGCATAAAACCTTCGGTCTCAGGGAACAGTTCACCTCGTTTGAGCCATTCGTTCAACTTCTCTTTGTCGACGTGGGGTTGGTTCAAATAGGCTCGGTGCCTCCCATGCAGTGTTTTTTCAGTCCATGCCAACATTTGTTGTTGTGTACTTATGATATGTTCGTTTACTTGAGTGTTTTTGTCATGTAGGTTTAATGGTGTAAGCTTTTTGTCTATTTCTGTTGCGTGTCTATGTATAGGTGAGTGTTCGGATTTATCATGGAAGTATGGTCTGATTGAGAATATCTGCTTATTGTGTAAATTGTGTATGTCTATTAATCCCCTTCCTCCTTCTTTGCGTGGTAGTGTGAGCCTTTGAATACAAGATTTTGGATGAGGTTTCCTATATTTAGTGAAGTGAGTGTTTATAGTACGCTGCAATTTTTTTATGTCACTTTTTGACCATTGTATTATTCCGAAAGAGTACGTAAGTAAGGGTATGGCAAATGTGTTAATAGCTTTTATTGTGTTTTTAGAGTTAAGGTGTGTCTTTAATACGAGATTTAATCGGTGCGAGAATCTTGTAAGCAGTTCTTATTTTGTCGTAGTTTGTAGTATTTGCCTAGATTGTTTAAAATCAAGGTATTTATATGTGCTTTGTTCATCCATTGGTTCAATTTGTTCACCAGTTTCGAGTGTGTAGCTATTATTAAGGATTTTTCCTTTCGAGATTGACAGAATTTTGCACTTGTCAACTCCGAATTTCATATGAATATCTTTTGTGAACTGTTCCGTAATGCTTGCTAACTCAAGCAGCGTGTTTTTGTCAGTGGAGTAGAGTTTTATATCGACCATGTACATGAGGTGTGATAAGTTATATTGGGTGTTATTACCGTAAGGTGTGAATCCTGTATTGGTTTTATTTAACAAGAGTGAAAGAGGATTTAAGGCCAAGCAAAACCAGAAGGGGCTCAGAACGTCTCCTTGAAAAATTCCTCGTTGGATACGGATTGGTTCAGTAGTTAGAGATTTCATGGACGATTGTTTTATTTTTAATACAGTTTGCCAGTTTTGCATCGAATTTTTAAGAAACGATATGAGGGTAGGGTTTATTTTATACAATTTTAAGACATACAATAACCAGCTATGCGGGACTGAATCAAAGGCTTTTTGATAATCAATAAACATAGTATGGATATCTGTTTTTGATTTTACCGCACTATTTAAAATGATTGCATCAAAAGTAAGCTGCTCCTTACAACCTTGGCTATTTTTTCTACACCCCTTTTGCTGTTCGGCTAATATATTATGTTTAGTTAAATGTTTGTATATTTCTTCACTTATGCAAGCTGATAAAATTTTATATATGGTTTGTAAGCAAGTAATTGGTCGGTATTTATCTGGATTTGTGTTATCCTGTTTATCTTTAGGTACTAAGTATGTGTTTCCATGAGTTATATATTTCGGTAGTAAATGTGGTGATTGAATGAATGTATTTAAGTACTTATGTATGTATGAGTGTATGCTACTAAATTTCTTGTACCAATAGTTGTGAATATTGTCTGAGCCTGGGGATTTCCAATTGTGCATTCGTTTGATGACATCTATAAATGTTTCTATTGGTATGAAGTTGAACTCCATCTCTGGAATATGTGTAGTTATTTCGTTAACCCAGTCTGCATGTTCATTATATTCTATGGGGTTTTCCCATGTCTTAGCCCAGAATTGTCGAAATATTTCAGGGGGAGGTATTTCTAGATTTTGCTCATTATCTTTGCAGTTAGATAATAAATTTCTATAGAAGATTTTTTCATTGTTAGCAAATGTTTTGTTTTCTATTTTACGGGCAGTACACGTCAAATATCTCTTAAGTCTACTAGCTGCTGCATTGAGTTTCTGTTTTAAGGTATCTAAGAAGTGTTCTATATGCGTGTTGGTATTTTCATATTGTGCGTGTGATTGATATTGTGTCTTTATGAGTTCTACTGCAGCTACTACTTTTCGGTTTCTATTTCCTCTAATAAATTGTGTTAACCTGCCTATATTGGCTCGCAACTTCCTTATTTTATTTTCTAATCTTCTTTGCCAGCTAGGTTTTCTGTATGATTTGTTTTGATGGTTGTTTTGTGTTAAGAATGTCATTCTTGCCCCATTACATTTACCTGCTGTCCATGCTGCACAGTAAATTATTGTCTGTAGAGTGATAAAATCAGTATCACTGTTTACAAATTTTGTCAGTATCATCGTATCTATGTATTTCATTATTAATGAAAACTTTTTAGAAGTCCTTTGTTTAGGAATGTATGGTCTGCTAGTTGGTTCAGTATCACAAAAATGTTCTAGAGCATGAACGAATGTGTTCTCTATTTCAGTGTTTTCTTCTAAAGTCATATCATGATCGTGGGTGATACTTTCTATGTTTTGTTCATCGATAGGGGTTGATGTAACGGAATCAGTGCATGTAACTGTAGTGTTTTGCATTTTCCTAGCTTGTGAGTTTGTTTCTGAATTAGATTTGAATGCATCGTAGTGTGTAATATTACTTTGTTCTGTTATTTGTAAATGTTCATTATCTGTGTCTTCCGTTAGCGGGTGTGTATAATGTAATTCATCTGCTACTTGTTGTTTAATCAGTGTTAATCTATCTTGTTTAATATATTTATTATTTATTATTGCCCTTCGTTGATCCGCTAATCTTTGCTCTGTAATGTGTGTAAACTCTGGGTATAAGTTTATAAACTCTTCATACAAACGTTTTCTATAAGCGGTCTTATTAGTCTCTAATTGTGTTATTATGAAATAAATCCTAATAATTGTTTCATTGCATTCATTTGTCCATTTCATACGTTTTCCTGTTAGTGTGTTAAGGGATGTTTTAAGATTTGTGGCGTTTTGTTGTATCTGAGTTTGGATTACTTGCAATTCTGTTTTAACTTCATCGTAAATCTGATCAATGGTTTCTTGTGATAATAATTTCTTTTGTATAATAGCTCTACGTTGGTCACCAATTCTCTGTCTGCTTACTTCTTATGTGGATATTTATCTATAAATTTTATATGTAATGAAAAAATATATGAATTTGTGTATGATTCTAAATTTGTAAGATATAGGTAGGTACGTAGGATGAACTTATTCATTTCCATACTCCATCTTTTACGTTTGTTTACGCCACTGGTGGTGGGCACAGGTTCACTGATTTTAGTGAAATTTGTCTCCTGTGCAACATCCGCCAGTTGAGCACCGATTGATGATGAATTTGGTGAAGATGCATACAAAATTGGTGATGAAGAGGGTATTGATGGGAATAAAGATTTAGAGGATGAATTAGAAGTCTGCATGGACTCTTCTTCTAACGATGGCACGTTCGCCTGTATATATTTTTTAGTTTATACCTAGTTATCATATTATTCCCACGAGTAGCTAGGGACATAAAAGTCAATCACAGCAGAGCCCTGCATTCACTGTGATAAGGGTAAATTAAATTAGAGGTCCCCTTGTCTCTAAAGTTCGTATACTAACGACTAAGCACCCCCTTAGCCATGGAGCCCTCGGCGTACGCTGTTCCACCTTGGCTTGGGTTGTATCTCTCTTGGTCTGACTTCTCATCTTAGGCCTCTATTGGCATAGCCCTAAGAATCATTGAAGCGCACAAGCCCCACCACGTCGGCAACGTAAAGATACGTCGGTGGGGTTATCATTATTATTGCTTTCTCAAGATAAGTAATGTAGTAGGCCCAGTAACAACACTATTATTAATGAAGTTTTATTAAATCGTTACTATCGAATGAATACCTATGGATTGCTGTTATCAATAGTATTAATAATAATAATGTCCTCCAGACCGATTTCGGCCACGGTGGCCAATCTCAAGAGAGATTAGCCAACTACGCAGGAGATATTATAGTGCACAAGTGTGTGCGCAAACACAGGTGTACTCTCTGTTCCCTAACTCTCATAATCCGATGGGACGGCGATCCGAAACGACCGGAAAGAGTTCAGGCGCAGGACCAACGACTTTACGTGCTTTCCGAGGCACGGGAGTGTACACACTTCCAACTTCCAGACTCCGGGCTGCTACTGAGAATTTTCTGACAGAAAAACCCAATAACTTTTTATTGGCCCGACCTGGGAATTGAACCCAGGACCTCCGGGGTCTGCGGTCTTATATCAAGCCACTAGACCAACGAAGCAGGCAAACGAGTTATCAATAGTATTGTGAACAGAGAGCTATAGTAACTATCGATAATATCGACAATATTGACACAAGACGATACTTTCGAAAGTACTGTCGATAATAGTTTTCGAGGTCAAACTATCGATAGTTCTGCAACACTGATACCTGGGATTAGGTAAATGAAACTGCAATTTATTAGATTACAAAAACAATCACTTCTACACTATATACACTCCGTAGCGAATATCTAGACAGCGCGATTCAGGAATGTGACATTTCGAATGAGCGCCATCTATCGTTAACGGGGTGTAACATACGCCATCATACAACTGGATAATAGAATAATGGAAGCTTTTACAAAGATTAATATAATGGAAAAATGAGTATGAAAACTAGATAATGTTTAGACAACTTGTAGCCGAGATGACCCAGTGGTAAGAACGCGTGAATCTTAACCGATGATCGTGAGTTCAAACCCGGGCAAGCACCACTGAATTTTCATGTGCTTAATTTGTGATTATAATTCATCTCTGCTTGACGGTGAAGGAAAACACCGTGAGGTAACCTGCATGTGTCTAATTTCACTGAAATTCTGCCACATGTGTATTCCACTAACCCGCCTTTAGCCCAGCAGTGGGACATTCACAGGCTGTTACGGATACGAACGGTTTAGACAACTGCACGAGACTAATAATGGTACTTGTGTGTGCGTGCAAGCACAGACAGCGTATATAGCGCGCAGATAGCGTGTTAAAACCCAGATTAGCACCACTAAATTGGAACAGCGTATTGGAATAAGCTCCTCATCAAAGGGAGAAGAGGGAGGGATTAGCCCAGCCGACATAGACATTTACATAAAATCCCAGGGTGAAAATTAGAGAGACTTCAGGCGCAAACAATGTCTTTACATGCTTCCAAATCTCACTTCTAGTGTACAACTTACTTTTACTTTTCTTTTCTATTTACTTATTATAAAAAATAACGCCTCTGCTGGGCTAAGCCCTCCCCTCCACTTGTGATTTGGAGCTCTAAATTGCAGTTTCAATGCGGGTTGATGGATATACATAGCAATACTTCATCCCATAAAAGCAGATCTCCTGACAATGTGCCCATTAATTAAGCACATCAAAGTGCAGTGGTGTTTGCCCGGGCTTTGCAAGTGGGTGGGGGATTGTTCTTATAGCATATGGGCCACCTGATGGTAAGTGGTCACCAACGCCCATAGACATTGGCATTGCAAGAAATGTTAACCATCGCTTACATCGCCAATGCGCCACCAACCTTGGGAACTAAGATGTTATGTCCCTTGTGCCTGTAATTAAATACTCAATATTTAATTTAGTTACTAGAACTCACGACTTCAACAAGATAATAACGAACGTACCTTGAGTGAGAACGCCTATGAGCGTCGACTTGCCCGCCTCGTTCGCCCCCATCACCGCGACCCGCAGCTCGACGCTCTGCTACGTGTCCGCCAGCTGCGAACCGAGTACGTATTGTAGCGTAGACAGGTTTAGACAGGGATAGAATTATCAAATCTTTTGACCCTTATCGTGTAACCAGTGTTGGTGTTTGTTTCGCTACTTAAGTAGCGAAACAAACTTGACAGTTGGTGCGTTCATTGTGTTTTATGTTCAATTTTCGCTTATATTTATGTTAGAAAACGATTCTAATCCAGTGTAAAGGCCGAGAAACAATCCTTATATCATATCGATGGTTATACAGTGGTGCAGTGTCGTATTATTTTATGTTAAAGCGACAGCAAGAAGAAAATTGCCGGCGTGTGTTTTCACGCGTAAGTACGACTTTTTTATCTCAAAATATAGTTTCTCAGTGATGTTTATTTATGCCATAGCATGACGGAACCTTATATCGCATTAAAATCCTAAAGATAATATGATTTTCCAGTTTTTATTATTCATAACCTATAATTATTTATCATGTAAGTGCTGAAAGCATCGGTTAAAAAAAGTCCCGATATTCGATAAAAAATATCGACTCGTCGACAATGAAACAAATAAATACGGAGTCCATTAATAAACTAAAGTGCTTCGTTATATGTATATATATTATTTTCATTTATTCGTTATCCTATTTATAGTTTTCTAACGACAACATGATTTAACATTCTTCATGAATTTATAATATTATTAGATTCCGAGTCAAGAGGGTAACATAGAAATATATGTGGCAACCATTCTTTATGAGGAGAACGCTAATCCAGTACCATATAAAGATGCCGAAGTACTATTGATAACGGAAACAAAAACAAACAATGCAACGGTTTTCGGGTGTAGGAGGAAAACAAAAAATATTATAATTAAAAAAAATGTATAATAAACATTAAAAAGTAAAATTTAATAACCCTATTTAGTTTTAATTAAGTCCCGAAAATCTCCCAAAACAGGGAACGCGGGTACTATGGCAACGTTATAAGCACACATCGACAAACCATCTCCGTCTCGATCGCGGCCTCGCGGCCCCTCGGTGTACCAGTTCCAGGCGTGCCCACCTTGCGGATGTACACCTCGGCGACGGCGCGCGCGGGCGCCACGCGGCGGGCCCGCGCGCCCACGAGCGCGGCGCCGAGCGCGCGCGCCATGTCCCGCAGCGCGCGCAGCGACGCCCGTAGCGCGCCCGCCCGCAGTCCGCGCAGCGCGCCGCAGTCGCGCATGCCCACCACGTACACCGCCGCGCCGCCACCCGAGCGCAGCCATCACTTCAGCTGCGGGGGGGGGGGGGCACGTGTTGAGGTGTCGTGGTGACAATACGATATATTTTTACTGGTGGGAGAGCTTTGTGCGAGCCCGTCCGGGTAGGTCCCACCCCCTCGTCAGATATTCTACCGCAGACCAGCGGTACTCGGTATTGTTGTGTTCCGGTTTGAAGGGTGAGTGAACCAGTGTAAATACAGGCACGGGGGACGTAGCATCTTAGTTCCCGAGGTTGGTGGCGCATTGATGATGTGAGCGATGATTAACATTTCTTACAATGCCAATGTCTATGGACGTCGATGACCACTTCCCATCGGGTGGCCCATATGCTCGTCCGCCTTCCTATTCTATAAAAAAAAAAAAAATATCTCGCTGAATGTCAACCGCCTATCAAAATTCATTTTAATTAAACGATTCGCTAACTGACAGCTTCACACGTGTGTATCCGTGGCATTATTATGCTTTTGACATGCCGCTTAACGTTGTACGTCACTCGAAACGGCGCCACCCCCGAGTGGAACTACGAGCATCGCATCGATATATTTCACGATCACGATCCTCAATAAAATTGTTTGTATTATACGCTCAAATTGAATATACATATATATTGCTTAAACGACATATAAAAACACTATTGTTTTTTTTTAATCCGTGTTATAAAATGAATTACCTCGTGGCGTTGAGCTGTCAAGACCACAGGGTCTGTATGAAAAATGTAACCAGAAAATATAACCTAACCTTTTTTTTTTTTTTTCTTTTTTTTTTTTTTTTTTGGGAGGGAAGGCATTTACGCCTGCCGCCCGGTCCGGGGGGACCGGGACGGGTATGTGGGACTCACGGGGCAGAAGGCCCCGTCCTACCCACTAAAACCTCCCCGGATTTCCGCCTCTCCGCAAGACGGCGGGGTCACGGGAACGTTGTGACTTACAACTGCAACCCCGTCAGCGGTCGTCGCCATAAGGCGACCCATCTCGAGAGCGCGCCAGGATGTTAGGGCGCGCCTCCCTCCTCTCTGTGCCTCCGTCCTGTTACGTGACGGACTCCCCCGAGTCCGCCACTGGAGGCTGGGCGTCAGGGCTTGAAGCCCCGCGGCGGATCAACAGACTGGCTCCGCCGCCAACCACACCTTAACTCTGCGGCAGCGTCCGGCCTGCGAAGGCACGTCGCCGTCGAAGAGGTCTCCTTCTTCGTTGCGGGAGCGAGTCCACGTCGTCCTCCCGCTCCCGCTCTGCCTCCTCCTTTTGCGACATGACGCATGCGCTGAACCGGGACACTACCGCCCAGATCTCTTCGCTTCCGGCCATCTTCTCGACGACGGCCGGAAGCGACAGGTCTCCACCTACGGCCGTGGATAGGACCGCGCGAGGCTCCACCCAAGCCGGGCACTCTACGCGCGTGTGTTCCGCCGTATCCACGGCTCCTCCGCCACAATGGTGGCACTCTACCGTCGGCTCCCTACCGACCACCTCACACAGGTACCGGCCGAAACAACCGTGGCCGGTCAAAAGCTGTGTGAGGTGATACGTGGGTGGGCCGTGCTTGCGTTCGACCCACTTCCTCAGCACCGGCCGAATGGCCGCAACGAGGTCCCGGCTAGCACCCGGGACACCCAGTCTCTCCGACCACTCGGCGAATACCCTCTCGCGGGCCTCCTCCCGCCACGTCCGAACCTCACGTGGGTGGGGCCGGTTCTCCTCCGCTCTCAGTAACGCCTTGATCCGCCAATAGACCCTCGAGTTAGCCTCGGCCTCGAGGTCCCATGGCGGGCTTCCGGCGAGCAGGCACGCCGCAGTGTACGACACCATGCGGTACGCCCGAGCCGCTCTGAGTGCCATCGCTCGCTGCGGACGTCGCAGTGAGGCGACGTTACGGGCGCTCAGAGCGTCCGCCCATATCGGCGCCCCGTAGAGCGCCATCGAGCGCACGACGCCGGTGTACAGGCGCCTGCAGGAGCCTCCTGGCCCACCCACGTTCGGGAGGATCCTCCCTAGCGCCCCGGCTGCAGCCACCAACTTTGGGGCCAAGCGCCGGAAGTGCTCTTCGAACTTCCACCTGCCGTCGAGCACGAGTCCCAGGTACTTCATCGTCGACCCGACGGCGATGGAAGTTCCGCCCACCGTTATCGCCGCCCCCGGAGGTGGCGCGTTCCGAAGCCCGTGAAAGACGAGGGCCTCGGATTTGTGTAGGGCCACCTCGAGGCCCAGCGCGCGGATTCGGTGGGCCACGTGCGCCACCCCAGCCGTGGCGCGATAGGCCACCACCCGGTATGAACTGCCGCGGGCCGACACGAGGGTGTCGTCAGCGTAGCACGTGACGCTGACCCCCCGCAACGTGGCCCCGCGCAGCACCCAGTCGTAGCCGATGCACCACAGGAGCGGTCCTAGTACCGACCCCTGCGGAACGCCGCACGACAACGGCCTGACGGCCCATCCGTCCGCAGTCGGGAAGGCCACCGCCCTGCCCGAGAAGTAATCGGCCATGGTACGCCGCAGGTAGCCCGGCACACCGTGGAACCGTAGGGCCTCCATCACCGTTTCCCAGGGCAGGGTGTTGAAAGCATTGGAAATATCCAGCGACACTGCCAACACCACCCCGCCCCGAGATACCTCCTCCTCAGCCAGGCCCCTCACCCTGGCGATCGCGTCGAGCGTCGAGCGGCCGGGACGGAACCCGTATTGCTGCTCGTCGAGTCCCGGCTCCATGCTGCCGACGAGACGGGCAGCGAGCACCCGCTCGAAGAGCTTGCTCACCTCGTCGAGCAACACGATCGGGCGGTAGACTGACGGCTGATCGGACGGACGCCCGTCTTTGCGGATCAGAACGAGCGTGCCCGTTTTCCACCGTCGCGGGAGCCTACCCTGAGACAGGCATGCGGTGAAGAGGCGCCGCATGCTCTCGCCGAGTTCCTCCGACGCGATCTTCAGGGCTCGACCAGGGATTCCGTCGGGCCCAGGGGCTGTCTTTTTCGACCCTAGTCTGATGACAGCCGCCTGCAGTTCCGCCTCGGTGATCGGAGTCACCGGTCCCCCGTCGTCCTCCTCTTGGGGCCTGCTCGCGGGCGGCACTATGGCCGGTGGCACGAACTCTCCCCGCTCGGGGAAGAGCGTGTCCACAACAAATATAACCTAACCTGTCCTAACCTAACCTAACAGTGTGTCGGTCTCACCGAACGATTAGATTAAAAGAGTTAATTTTGACGAGACGTTTGGCGCGGTTGGTAGATACTTGCCTTTTCACGCCGAAGGTTGTGGTTTCGATTCCCACCCAGGACAGACATTTGTTTGCATGAACATGTCTGTTTGTCCTGAGTCTGAGTGTAATTTTCTGTATAAGTATGTATTTACAAAAGAAAAGTAGTATATGTAGTATATCAGTTGTCTGGTTTCCATAGCACGAGTTTTGTACAAGATTAATTTGGGATCAGATGGCCGTGTGTGAAAAATGTCCCAGGATGTTATTATTATTAGTTTCAAAGATTTAGAATTAGGATAACGTTGTTAATGTACCAGGAGAACATAAACAGTGAGACGGTTTCACCGAACGATTAGATTAAAAGAGTCAATTAGTTCCAGTTAGGATTACAGTGTTAATGTACCAGGAGATCATAAACAGTGAGTCGGTCTCACCGAACGATTAGATTAAAAGAGTCAATTAGTTTCAGTTAGGATTACAGTGTTAATGTACCAGGAGATCATAAACAGTGAGACGGTCTCACCGAACGATTAGATTAAAAGAGTCAATTAGTTCCAGTTATGATTACAGTGTTAATGTACCAGGGGATCATAAACAGTGAGTCGGTCTCACGGAACGATTAAATAAAAAGAGTCAATTAGTTCCAGTTAGGATTACAGTGTTAATGTACCAGGAGATCATAAACAGTGAGTCGGTCTCACCGAACGATTAGATTAAAAGAGTCAATTAGTTTCTGTTAGGATTACATCTCACACCTTCGATTTGCCGACGATATCGTCATCATAGCAGAGTCGCTGGAACAACTCACCGAAATGCTGCGTAGCCTAGGCGAGTCTTCCCGGTGTGTCGGTCTCGGTATGAACTTGGACAAGACCAAGGTCATGTTCAATAGGCATGTCGTGCCGGGACCGATATACGTCGAGGGGAAACCTCTCGAAGTTGTTAGTGAATATACCTACCTAGGACAGATAATACAAGTCGGTAGGAACAACTTCGAGAAGGAAGCCGATCGAAGAATTCGCTTGGGATGGGCAGCATTTGGCAACCTTCGTCAAGTCCTCAAGTCGTCTATACCGCAATGTTTGAAGACGAAAGTCTTCAACCAATGCGTCTTACCTGCCATGACATACGGTGCCGAAACGTGGACACTAACTGCGGGACTAGTCCACAAATTCAAAGTCGCTCAGCGTGCTATGGAGCGAGCTATGCTCGGAGTATCTTTGAAGGATAAGATCAGAAATGAGATTATCCGGAAAAGAACCGGAGTCACCGACATAGCTTGCAAAATTAGCAGGCTGAAGTGGCAGTGGGCTGGTCACGTATGTCGTAGGACCGATGGCCGTTGGAGCAGACGAGTCCTAGAGTGGAGACCGCGAATCGGCAAGCGCAGCATAGGGCGCCCTCCAGCCAGGTGGACCGACGACCTTAAGAAGGTGGCGGGCACCAACTGGATGCGGAAGGCGGAGGACAGGGAGCTTTGGCGCACCTTGGGAGAGGCCTATGTTCAGCAGTGGACAACGATTGGCTGTTGATTGATTGATTGATTAGGATTACAGTGTTAATGTACCAGGAGATCATAAACAGTGTGTCGGTCTCACCGAACGATTAGATTAAAAGAGTCAATTAGTTCCAGTTATGATTACAGTGTTAATGTACCAGGAGATCATAAACAGTGAGTTGGTCTCACCGAACGATTAAATTAAAAGAGTCAATTAGTTCCAGTTAGGATTACAGTGTTAATGTACCAGGAGATCATAAACAGTGAGTCGGTCTCACCGAACGATTAGATTAAAAGAGTCAATTATTTTCAGATAGGATTACAGTGTTAATGTACTAGGAGATCATAAACAGTGAGTCGGTCTTACCGAACGATTAGATTAAAAGATTTAATTTTGACTAGACGTTTGGTGCGGTTGGTAGATACTTGCCTTTTCACGCCAAAGGTTGTGGTTTCGATTCCCACCCAGGACAGACATTTGTGTGCGTGAACATGTCTGTTTGTCCTGAGTCTGAGTGTAATTTTCTGTATAAGTATGTATTTACAAAAGAAAAGTAGTATTTGTAGTATATCAGTTGTCAGGTTTCCATAGCAAGAGTTTTGTACAAGATTAATTTGGGATCAGATGGCCGTGTGTGAAAAATGTCCCAGGATATTATTATTATTAGTTTCAAAGATTTAGAATTAGGATTACGTTGTTAATGTACCAGGAGATCATAAACAGTAAGACGGTTTCACCGAACGATTAGATTAAAAGAGTCATTTAGTTTCAGTTATGATTACAGTGTTAATGTACCAGGAGTTTTACAGTTTTAATCTAACCGTTCGGTGAGACCGACTCACTGTTTATGATCTCCTGGTACATTAACACTGTATTCCTAACTGAAACTAATTGACTCTTTTAATGTAATCGTTCGGTGAGACCGACTCACTGTTTATGATCTTCTGGTACATTAACACTGTAATCCTAATTCTACATCTCTGAAACTAATTGACTCTTTTAATGTAGATGTTAGTTAATGAGCTTAAATATAAAGCCTTGATTGAAATCCCGGATGAAGCGAATAGATATGTTATTGTTTCTTGCTCTTCCATACCGTGGAAAGCAAGCAAAGCCTTAAGAAAAAACGTATAATTACCCAAAATTACAACACATAAGAGATTAGATGGTCATGTGGTAAGAACGCGTGAATCTTGAACGATGATCGTGGGTTCAAGCCCGGGCAAGCACCACTGAATTTTTATTACCTACCACCACCAACCACGCCAACCGGCCCGTCAATAATGAAATTTAAATATTAAACAAATGGAAGAAATATGTATAATCCGCGCGCGATTAGAATGGTATAAGACATTTTGGAACCACGACTCGCGTGGATTTTTGCTTTTTATTTGTTATTTTATTGATTTATGGTTAGACAATTATTTTAGAATGTCTTACTTATACTTTTAGATTTAGTTATGTTTATTAAGCTTATTTTTGTTTTGCTTTTAGAATACTAATTAACACTCGCAGTTTCGCACGCGTGTTATAGGGGGGTGGTTAAGCCGTGAAAGCGTAACAGACATACAGTTACTTTCGCATTTATAATATTAAGTATAGATGATATTTTTGTTCAGAACTTCATTGCTTACGTTTCAACAATACAACAACAACCGAAGGGAGTCCAACGGCTTTACGTGCTTTCCGAGGCACGGGTATGAACACACATCTAACATCCAAACTCCGAGCTGCTATTGAGAATTTTCAAAAGAATAACCCAATAACTTTCTATCAGCCCCACCCGGGGATTGAACTGAGGACCTCGAGATCAGCGGCCTTATATATCGCTTCTAGACCAACAGAGTCAAAAGAATCCTTACTAATATTATGAATGTGAAAGTGTGTTTGTTTCTTTGTTACGCTTTTACGTTTTAACTTCTCGACCGATTATCATGACCGAAAAAATGTTGACATTGTAACAGAAAAGGACAAAGGACATACATCTGTCTCAGTCCCTCAAACATGGGTCAAGCTGCGGACGAAAACTATTATTATATAAATAGATGTACTTCGCAGTGTCACCCTCTTTAAATTTAGACTCTTAACGTGACAATCGTGAATTTTCTTATTATAAATAAATTTAAATAGAGTTCACTGACACGATAAAAATAAAATTAGCATGCTTTGAATCCGTAACAGCCTGTGAATGTCCCATTGCTGGGCTAAAGTCCTCCTCTCCTCTTTTTGAGGAGAAGGTTTGCAGCTTATTCCACAACGCTGCTCCGATGCCGGTTGGTGGAATACACATGTGGCAGAATTTCAGTGTAATCAGACACATGCAGATTTCCTCACGATGTTTTCCTTCACCGTAAAGCAAGAGATGAATTATAATCACAAATTAAGCACATGAAAATTCAGTGGTGCTTGGCCGGGTTTGAACCCACGATCATCGGTTAAGATTCACGCGTTGTTACCACTGGGCCATCTCGGCTCTATGTTTTGAATAAAACTACTAATATACATAATAACATTAAGCATATTAATAAATGAAAAGGAATGTTTGTAAGTATGTTTGTCGTTATGTAAACGTTCTTGAGCTAATCATTCGATTGTGTATGAGTTTTGGTGAGGTGTTCTGTGTAAAACTGCGAAGATTTCTGACTCAAAAATAAGTAATTTTTTTTTGTCTGTCCTTCCGTAAAAACATTTTATTTAAGCCCTTAAAATATTACGGAGTTAGTAATCTATATAATAACGCGCTTCTAACCACGAGGGTAATGCAGTAACCTGAGACAGCTCCTTACCTTCATAGAGGGATATAAGACCTTAAAGCTTAAAGCAGCAGTAGATACTTGTCTTTTTTTTGTATCTTGTAAAATGCTCGAATTCAGGGCGTCATTTTCTTTGACGTCAAAAAAAAAACCTGTCATAGTTTTTTCTTATAATTATTGTATTAAAGAAAAATCATGACGGCAACTTTAAAATTACCTATATACTAATATTATCGACATTAGCTAGCCCTTACTACATCTATAAACATACTTACATAGGTACAAGTTCTGTAGACATATGAATTTGCATATTTCGACCGTAATTTTTTCTACTCTTTAATTTTTTTTTTATGAATAACACTAAAGCTCAAAAAAAAGAATCCTTTAACAGAGGAGAAGAAGGCACTTAACTGTTTTATCTAAAGTCTATATAATCTGATACAGTGAAGTGGCATAATTTCATCGGACTCACGTGTGGATTCTACCGAGACGAAACGACACGAAATTAAATATAAGTATATTGTTTTATATTAATAATTACTACCTAACGTTGAAAATAACAAAAATTAAAACAAACTAAGCCTTAATTTAAAATTGGAACTCAATTTGAAAGCGAATATTTATTTGCTCATACAATAGACATACGATAACGCAACCACAGAACCGCCAACTAATATTTGTTGTATAGCTCTATGAATAATAATAATAAAAATATCCTGGGACTTTATTCACGCACGGCCATCTGACCCCAAATTAAGCAGAGCTTGTGCCATGGAAACCAGACAACTGATATACTACATATACTACTTTTCTTTTGTAAATACATACTTATATAGATAATTACACCCAGACTCAGGACAAACAGACATGTTCATGCACACAAATGTCTGTCCTGGGTGGGAATCGAACCCACAACCTTCGGCGTGAAAGGCAGGTACCTACCAACCACGCCAAACGGCTCGTCATATAATATAAATACTACTGCTAGGCTTCAAATTAGTTCCGCCCGAGGTTTTATTCACATTCCTTTTTTTATAAACAAATTAGTCTCATAAAAGGCTCGAATTCAGGGCGTCATTTTGTTTAACTTCAATTGGATAGAATGCGAATAAAACTGCCGGACAGCGCTTGTATATTTTGAAGTTTTATTTTAACAAATAAATATTGAAAATCGATTTCATAATTATAGTATTATTGTAAAATAAAAGCTTTATAAATTGTTTTGGCAACACACCATATTTTCATTTCTGGCATTGGTTTTTTTTTTTTTATTGAAGTGGTATATTGCCAATTTCTGTATTTATTCTGGATGTTCCGAAAATGTCATTATATGTAACAGAGTCGAACAAGCAATGTAATTCAAAATTATTTTATGTTATTTTTAGGAAGTACGAGTAAGCTGGCTGGTTAAGGTCTGTTCTACCTTTTTGGATAATACACAGTGGATTGTTTAGCAGAATTTCAGTGAAATTTGATAATTATAAATGCAGGCTGTCTCACGATATTTTTAAACGCAAACTAATCACATGAAAATTCACTGGTGCTTGTTTGGGTTTGAAACAGTCATTATTGTTTAAGGTAGTGTTATATGTATTTCACTATGCCTGCTCGATATATATATTTAAAAAAAAAACACACAGAAAGTGACTTGGGAACAGATAAGTAACATTCCTTATGAATACAATAACATAACATGAATGACAAATTTCATTATCAAAATAATCACAACAGATAACCGATAAGGCATTTTAATGTTTTTATTAGTCATAACAGATTAGAAAAAGTTAAATTTAAAAAAATCTTTTTGTATGTTTATTATAAAATATGTTTATAAATGTTATATTATTTTATAAGAAAGGGGGGTAAGGGGGGAACGGAACTACCATCTAAACCGACCCAATTGCCAACCTCACCTGCACGTGGTGCTCCCTGCTAGATAACAGACGAGGCTCTGGCGACCGATCAATGGCGGTATAACCATACGCACCATGATTGGAAAAAGGGAAACAGCGACCTTGAGGTACTAGTAACCTCTAAAATGTCTGGTGCAGAAGGCAAGGGGAAACCACTGCACTTTTATTCCCTAGTTATCGTCAGCTTTATGGAAAAGTCTAAGAAAGAAATGGCCCCGAGTTCCTGGCGTCCCTTAGATGGGACAGGGGTGCTAAGAATCTCCAGGTGGAAAAAACAACAAATGAAGATAGGAACGTGGAACGTCAGAAGCTTGAAGAGTCCTGAAAAAGTCTACAATGTCTGCAAAGAAATGCAACGAATGAAGATTAACATCATGGGACTAAGTGAGATTAGATGGATAGACAAAGGTAAACACCAAATAGATAATAATTACACCATGTATTACTCTGGTTCCGAGGATAGCTCCAACAAGTATGGAGTGGGAGTAATCATAAACATAAAATACATTAATGCACCTGTTAACTTAGTACCAAAATCAAACCGAACCATGTTAATATCATGTAGACTCAAACAACTAAAGAAGAGAACACAGTACCACGCAATAGACGTGAGGAAACTTAAAGAACTTAACATCCAAGATAAAGTGGCGAAAGAAATAAACGAGTGGGCAGCAGATGAGAAACCTGGGACAATGCGTACGGTGGAGGAAGAGTGGTGTTCAATGAAGAACAAAATATTAAACATCAATAAGACATACTTGAAAAGAGATTGGATTCCTAAGCAGAGTGGGATGACAGAAAAAATATATGATCTTATCGAAGAAAGGAGAATCTACAAGAATTCCGACAATAGCAAGTATACTGAGATTGATAAGAAAATTCGGCGTGAAGTTCGTTATGCTAGAGATGCTTGGTATCAGTGCAAGTGTGATTTTGTGGAGGACCTTTATGCTAAACATGATGCATTTAACCTGCATAAGGAAATAAAATCTTTGGTAGGACACATAAAAACGACTCACCAACTTACGGATGAAAATAATATTCCCATATTAGATATATCAGGAAAGAAACACCTATGGGAACAATACATTTCATCAATATACCGACGATTTCCGAAGCATAGCGGTAAATTGTGATCCAAATGAGGGATATCCTATCCTGAAAAATGAAGTCACAAACGCTCTTAAAAAAGCTAAAACGGGAAAATCAACCGGACCGGATAATGTTCCCATAGAGGTACTCAAACTTATTGAAGACGAAAATATTAACTTCCTGGTTAAATTATTTAACTTGGTATACGACTCTGGCCACTTACCCAAAGACTGGCTAACCTCAACTTTTATTACGCTTCCTAAGAAGACCAACGCAAGAAGGTGCGAAGAGTTTCGAACGATTAGCCTTATGAGCCAAGTATTGAAACTATTTCTGAATATCATCCACGAGCGAATAAGAGCTAAATGCGACGAACATCTCGCAGATAGTCAGTTTGGTTTTCGAATAGGAGTGGGCACGAGAGAGGCTCTTTTCGCAATGCAGGTTCTCGTACAAAAATGCAGAGACATGCAACAAGACGTTTTCCTTTGTTTCATCGATTACGAAAAAGCCTTTGACAGAGTACTGCATGACCGTCTAATTGCAATATTACATGATATCGGCTTAGATGACAAAGATGTACGTATTATCCAGAATCTGTATTGGAACCAGAAGGCTACTGTACGAGTTGACAATGAGGAGACTGATGAGGTAGAAATAAAGAGAGGAGTCCGACAGGGCTGTATATTATCACCCACGCTATTTAATTTGTACTCGGAACAAATAATAGCAGAAGCAATTGAAGGCCAAGAATGTGGAGTCAAAATAAATAGCCGGTATATTAACAACATCAGATACGCTGACGATACAGTCCTAATAGCATCATCTCCTGAAGAGCTGCAATTAATTATGAGCCGTGTTAATGAGTACAGTGAAAACGCTGGTCTGAGGATGAACCTATCAAAAACGAAGATCATGGTGTTATCTAAACATAGCTTCGATGACATTGCTATCATTGTAGCAGGCCAAAAAATTGAGAGGGTGCGCAAGTACAAATATCTGGGGACATGGCTTAATGACACCTGGAGCTGTGAACAGGAGGTAAAGACTCGCATCGAAATAGCTCGAAGTGCCTTCTGCACGTTGAAAAAAGTACTCTGCAATCGCAGACTTAAGATCCCTGTGCGCATACGACTCCTACATTGTTACATCTGGCCTATACTTCTTTACGGATGCGAGGCGTGGACAATTAAAGAAGATCTCAAAAAACGTATAGAAGCTTTCGAGATGTGGGCTTATAGACGTATGTTGGCCATTAGTTGGACTCAAAAGGTCTCGAACGTGGAAGTTCTGCGACGCGTCAACCAAAAACGGTGACTTTTGGAGACTGTCAAGAAGAGAAAAGTTGCATATCTCGGACACGTGCTTAGGCATGAAAGATATGAACTTTTGCAACTGATTATGATGGGAAAAGTTGCCGGAAGGAGAGCTGTTGGGCGCAGAAAAAAGTCTTGGCTGTGCAACATCCGTGAATGGACGGGAATCGCGAGTGCTGTCGAACTCTTTCGCCTCGCGAAGAACAAGAAGGAGTATTTAAAGCTGACTGCCAACCTTCGCTAGTCGGAGTGGCACTCGAAGAAGAAGAAGAAATGATCCAGAGACTTCATTCGAATTTATTTCTAAATTTGATTTTTTTTACCAGTATCTATGCTAGTTGTGTACAAAACATTCTGCCTTGATAAAAATATATTTGTTGCTTATTACAAAAAGACTACTATTTACTTTATAGACTAATAGTCTGAGTTTCTTTCACTGGTTCGACACAGGGCTGGGTGTTACTTTTAACCGGTGGAAGTTTCTAGTTTGACTATCAATAAGCAAATGTAATGCTTCAATGTTGAATAAAGTATTTTGATATTAATATTGTTTATGTTAACCTAGTGTGTTTGTTAATACAAAATAAAATTTAAATAAAAGATGATCTAGGATCTGGATAAGGATAAACAAACATAAATTATGGAAATAAACAGAAAAAATGACTAAATGAGTCATGGAAAACCACTAATGATGGAATTCGATTAACGCTACAAGATTTACTATTGAGTTTCTTTCTTCGGTTCAGTTCTTCTTGGTAGAATCTGCATATATCCACAACTAGTAGCTTTAAACCTTTGTGAAATAATTCGAATGTACTTATAAGTCTACTTGATTAATTACACGGGTTGACACAATAATTGCCAATTTATTTTTTACAAAGTGTAGCTTAAATTATAAAGATTTTAAATAAAAAATCCAACATACTTTAATTATTTTTATTAGTCTAATGATGTGCTAAAAAATGTTTTAATTTTTTTTTTAAATATTGAATGACTGATTTAAATTTTTTTTTTAATCTTTGCTAATATATAACATTTTTCTAAGTCAGTAAAAAACATTGTTTTATTTTTTAAGTCACAATCACACGTTTTATTCAAAGCATAATTAAATAAAAAGATTAATTTAGTCTAATAACACCCTAAAATTTTCATAAATCGATGACACGAAGCTAACTTTTATTAAAACTGGCCGTTTACTCTGACAAAATTAAAAAATTAAAGAAACACACGTTTCAAATTAATAATCTAAGCGAACTGCCACAGATAATACACAATTAATTTTTAACACCATCATTTCATCGCTTACCATTACTTTATCAAATTAAATTAATTCGGATCAATTGATACTTTGAGGCAAAGAGATCTAATAAAATACGTACTTAAAATTTATGTAATAAGGACTATTATTGTATAAACAATAAGATATGTAAAAAAATTTTAAAGTCGTTAAGAAGAAGATAAAAGTTAAAATGAATCTTAGTGGAATATATATATGTCGCAACCGGGTGAATTATTTCGGTCAACGCCATCTAGTGGTATACGTTCGAGACTACGTTATGGAATCGTTTCCGGAACGCCAGCGCCACGTTGCGGCACTCGATGGAGTTTGTGTAAGCATGCGCCAGAGGGGAACGTGCCTACGTCCGCTCGCGCCTGACGTATGCGGCCCCCGCCTGGTACGCACTCTGCTCAGCGTACCAGAAGCGGAGGATTCAGATCCAACAGAACCGATGCCTACGCTTGATTGTAGGAGCTCCGAGGTACGTCAGAAATGATGTCATCCATAGAGACACCAGGACGCCCACCGTGGAGGAGTTCGTCCGCAAGCTCGCTCGCTCGCTATTTGCTAAGGCAGATAGCAGTGCGAGCGTACACCTCCACGGTATAGCACCACTTCATGCCAGACCACCTGAGGGGCGTCCGTTACCTCGTGAGCTCCTATTGTCGCCGACCATCAGCGCCGATGCAGGCATCGGTGAAGAGGAAGACGACGATCTGGAGACGCGGTAGGACGACATAACCAGTGAACAACATTACCACTGAAGAAAGATAGCCACTGGGTCACAACGACCCTGGCCCTATGGGCCTAAAAGAATCGACACGACGGTCGAACCGTCGGGGAGGACCATCCCGGGTAGGGGGGGCAACCCCGAGGCCCGTACCCAGACTGGCCTAGGCCAGCCAGGAGGACCATTGATTGATTGAGGGGAACGTCGGACAGGACTACTCTCCGAGCGTTCGGCGCGTGCGGTCACAGAACCAACGCGCATTCCGGTCACCTACTTAAACTGTGTTACTGAGTCATTATACTGTGGTTGATTGTACAAGTGTGTTTTCTTGATCCTTCGTCACCCACCGATAGACGCCCACATAAGAAAACCATGAACTATAACTGTGGTGATGGCCCTCCGCCGTCATATAAAATACAAATTTGATGATAAATATAGAGTAAATGTAAAAAATACACGTATATATACATTTTTTTAGTAGGATTACTTTTAGGTATTTTTAGTTCATACAAATTATAAATTAAAATATTTACTTACAATTGTTTTTACAGATGAAAAACGAAACAGCAAATTATTTAATTAATTTTGTTCCCATAAATATTTCTGAATTTCAAAATGGTGTCACTTAAAAATGTCTTACGTTTGTGTTACATAAATACGTATATTTAACTTAAAATAGCAAGTTATATCAGCTTACAGGAACTAGAAAAATCATTTAGATTTAATGTACAAAATTTAAATACTTCGACAAAAGATATGTATACAACAATACAATAATATTAATCTCGCAAAAATTGAAATTTAAAATGGCGTCATGATTATGTTTAAAAATATTTAATATTTTAATAAATTTAAATAACACAATACGAATTTGAAAATTGGGTCTTTTCAAAATAACAGTATATGACATAACAGAGCATTTTTTAATATTCTTGAGGATGGTTATCACACAAATGCTATTTCTGATGTTAGGTCTGCTATTCTTTTAATAATTATTGTTATTTAGCTTAGCGGTATTTTTTTCCATTCATGTTGCCGCAGAGTCTTAAACACAGGCCATTCCTTATATATTCAAAATGGCGCCTAATAAGAATATAATATAATTTTCAAGCAGTGATGAATCGCTTGAATTTTGTAAAAATTTACCAAAATAGTAATATATAATTTTGTTTTGGTACATATTCAAATTTAGTATTGCATAAGTTAGGTAATAGACGAAATTTCATTTATATTTATTTTATAACTGATCAGAATATGATTGACGGGAATAGTTCGTGCTTATAATGCCTGAAGTTCTCAAAAAAATATGACCGAGTTATTACAACTTATACCTAAATACCTGGATGTTTATTTTTTAATTTATATATAATTAACATTATTTTATGCTGCAATTTTTTTAAATTTGTTATGTGTAATATAATAATCAGGTTAGTAAAGGTTTGAATATGTTTTTTTATTTAAAAAAAATAACTTTTAACGCGACACGTTTTTTTAGACCAAAAACGTAAATGATACTAATTATCTTTGTTTAAAAAATCTTATTCAACCATTAATTGCTTTTATTAAATTATGTTTAATATTATTGTAGTTTAATTAATATCGATGCCACAGATAGCTATAAAAATATTAATTAATACAAAACATAAAAAGTCAATGTCATATCGTCTAAAGTAAAATCGGCATTAAATAATCCGATCATTGATAGTTAGATATCGTAATGTTATATAAATATGTATCATTAACTTAAAATTGCAATTTATAAACAGGAACTATATATATCATTTAATGTACAAAGTTTAAATACTAACAATATGAAAGCTAATTTTGGTTTACCTCTTGAGGTAGTGATTATATTAATGGCGCCAAAATTGTAATTCAAAATGGCGTCAAGACGTTTGTTTTTAAAATGCTAAGCATGTTTTTTTTTTAAATAAATACAAAAATTATTTTACCGTACAACATTATTGTTTTAAATTTATAATCAATTTTTATTGGGGTCTTACATATCAGCGCGGCTTAATGCAAAAGTAACATCGGCATTGTAAGAGCTACCATTAACAAAAAAAAAAAAATACAAACCTAAAGATTTGTTCTTTGGGGCGTGATTATCATTTTAAAAACAGTTACGTTATATATGTATGCATATAAATATGTTATTTCATTTAATAAATAGAAAATAACTAGTGTATTAAAGCCACAAGAGTAGGCAAAGGCAAATTAACAACCGACATTGAATTGGCGCGATATCATTGGTCGAGATTTTGAGTTATCTGTGATATTCATTATGGATTTGCGAAAAAATTGCGTTTTATTCGAGAAAGTAGTTAAGCTGAGCTATTAGCGACTATCACGGGATATGGAAATATAATGTTAGTTTATATTTACTCCTACGATTGGAATATACTAAATATACATTTCAACTAATTGTAAAAGGTGTATTAAATACAATATTAACACGTACATAGTGCTATTTTGATTTTAAATAAGAATATTTGATTTAAATCTCAGTTTATTTGAAATTTTAAGTCAACTAACTTCTAAATAAGTTATTATTGTAACAATTTAACATACGATAAGATTATCATAGTCCTGTCACCGTGGCGTCACGGAAGGGTAGATAGGCAAACATGGTATAACTAAGAATTTAATGTTTTTGAATGTACATATTTTCTATAAAGACTTATAACCTTTTACTGTTGCGATTTCTGTTTCTCTTTTTTAATTTCGAATAGGAAGGCTAATGTAATTTTGGTGGTAATTCTCCACCGCGTCATTCTCGTTTTACGAAATATTAACCATCATTTATATTGTCAATGTGCCACCAACATTGGGAACCAAGATGTAATATCCATTGTGTATGTACGTTATTTCATAAACCTAGTTATATAATTATTTAATATTAACTAGAAATTGGATGAATGTGTGTACATACATAAGAAGCCATTAGTTCCATATTATATTTTCATATATATATATAAGCCTTTATATATTGCAATATTATTTATACATAAGCATAGACGTTTTGCATGTATGTTTTATACGTAATAAAAACTCTGACACTGATTAATTAACTGACTGAATAAAAATGAGTTATGAGTGAAAATTTGCTCGATCACATACGATGGTTTATTAAAAATTTGTCCCCTAGTGTTAAATATATGAAAGTTTATATGGATGGTCCACATTTTTTTATACAGTGTTGCCAACTTGGGGGTTTTCCCCCTAAATAGGGCTATGTCAGATGAAATCAAATAGGATATTTTCAGGTCAGACATTTTTAGGAGGAACATTTTTTTAAAGAAATTCTCTCCGGGGATTAACTCTTCAGCTTCATTTAATTGAGTATATTTCAAGTTTACTAATGCTACTTGCAGTACTTGATTTGCTTTTTTTTAACATCATATAATAAATGTATTTTGTATTTGTTTCAATTCATCCGTCAGGAGGATGCTTCTAAGAGGTTGGCAACACTGTTTTTATGTAACATAAAAATACCATCATCGTTTGTCGTTTTTTGTAATTTAATCCGCAAGGCGAAACGCCTCCCACGCAATCATGAAGTGAACACGACAAGAAAACTGGTTACAGATACAATTAATATATTTAATTTATCTAGAATATTCTAGAGAGATCTCGAATTTTACATTGGAGCCGTGTTCTATAGAATTCATGGTATGTACGGGAAGGTTTGCGTGACCCGGCCGATGGCTCTGTAACAAAACAATTTCGTTAATATATAAAAATGGCTGTTTGTGTATCTGTTTGTGATTAATAGAGTTCGGACCGTTTGAATCACCATTATAGTTGAAATTTAGATGTATGTCTCATGGTTGATTTTATAATATCCACTTCGTTGTAACGCCGATAGATGGCGCTGTACCACATTAACAGCCACCTTCCGGGTTTTGCTAGTAAAGTACAAAAGTGTCTGTTGGTCGAAGATATCTCTTCTTAAGAACAAAACTTATTCCAACATGATTCAAAACAGTTACAGTATATAAATGTCCCACAGCTGGGCTAAAACCTCTCCTTCTCAGGAGAAGGTTTGAGCTTATTCCACAACCTGCTTCGATGCATGGATTTCCTTCACCGAACACTTATAAATTAAATGTGTGAAAGTCAGTGGAGCTAGCGATCTCGGATACCAACACTGAGCTGACGATATACTTTATTGGCTCAACAATTCAACTGTAATTAGAAGTTATCGTTGGGTTCGTTGAGCGGTACCTGGTCCCCAGCCCCGCCGTGAACAGCAGCCGGCGGCCCCGCATGAGGTACTCCGGACAGCGGGCGAACCTGAACAGCACGGAGGCCCCCTCGCCCGCCCTCAGCACGTTGTTCGGAGACATTATACCCTAAAGCGAAAAATATACCCGTGGTCAGCGATGAGATGAGCAACCCGATGGTAAGTGGTCACCACCGCCCATAGACATTGACACCGCAATAAATATTAACCATCGCTTACATCACCAATGCGTCACCAACCTTGGGAACTAAGATGTTATGTCCCTCGTGCCTGCAGTTACACTGTTTTACTCACCAACAACAATGCTATTGCTGTTTGGCGGCAGAATATATTATGAGTGTGTGGTAACTGGTGGTAAGGGCATTGTGCAAACCCGCCTGGGTAGGTACCACCCACTCATCAGATATTCTACCGCTAAACAGGAATATAACATAAAAAAATAAATATCATTATCATACTTAAGTATTTTACGCAACACCACAAATTATACCAAAATTAAACTATTTAATTCCACTCCGCAAAGTGAGTTTGATGTATGTATTCGTTACCTCGATAATGGCCGTCTGACGCACGTTCCCGACATGCACAGAGCACTGGAACCCTGGGTAGATGGCCGTGGAGTGTCTCAGGACATGCACGGATGCCTGTTACATTCAATCAAATTTAATTCATGACCGCATTACATATTATATTGCACAGTCTGTGCTAATATTACTAGCATATAAAAAACAGCCGAGATGATCCAGGCACCACTGAATTTTCATGTACTTAATTTGTGATTATAATTCATCTCGTACTTTACGATGAAGGAAAACATCGTGAGGAAACCTGCATGTGTCTAATTTCACTGAAGTTCTGCCACATGTGTATTCCACCAACCCGCATTGGAGCAGCGTGGTGGAATAAGCTTGCCCGGGCTTGAACCCACGTTCATCGGTTAAGATTCACGCGTTCTTACCACTGGGCCATCTCGACCTTATAATCGTTATATAAATCGTTTGTATAATATAATTTTAAATATAAAGCTACAACCAGTAAACCAGTACTCTGTAAGAACATTCTCTCACTCACCGCAGAAAACGGTAATAATTGTAACATTTCACCACACGCATTATCATCATGTCAACATTTCACCGGAGAGTGATGAATCTAAATCTACTGGCCGCGTATATATATTCTGTCTTAAATACATGTAAGTTTTTATTTAGTAATAAGGTTTGAATTAGCGACCCACCTGTCGTCCTCTGCAAGTCCCGGACGGACAGCCTCCGAAGGTGGGCCGCTCGTGTCCCGCGGCGTAGCCCCCCGGCCGCGCTAGCAGCACCATGCCCTGCCGCAGTCCCGGCGGGAAGCGACCCAGGCCCAGCGACGCCGACTGTCCCGCGCGCACGCTGCCGCACGGGACGCGGTTGCGGTATATCGTGCGCACGGATATCTCCACGAACTCGCCGGACTCCAGAGGTCCGGGGGGGGGGGGGGGGGGTGGTGTTAAATATACGTCGCTCTATTCATCTCACAACTAACAGAACGCAACGCACCTATGATAATTTCGTCGCCCTCGTAGAGTCGCCCTCGCGCGTGCAGTCCCCCCACGACGGGTCCCGTCGAGTCCCCTACCGCCGCGCGTGCCGCGCATGCAGCTCACCGGGAACACGGCCACCCTGCCGGCCGACACTACTGTGATTTGCGTTCAATTATATATATATATATATATAATTGAACGCAAATTAAGCAGAGCTTGTACAATTACACACAGACTCAGGAAAAACAGACATGTTAATGCACACAATTGTCTGTCCTGAGTGGGAACCGAACCCACAACCTTTGGCGTGAAAGGCAAGTATCTAGCAAGGGTCGTTGGCGTAGCTATAGACAATACTATTACCATTACCAATAGTATGGAACTCGTTTTAAGGTCATACATAAGAGTTCACCCAGAAACACTTCGGGTTAAATAAAGGCTTGTGAAGCTACTCACTCCTCATCCTTTTTGATTTCCTCGTCTAGATTGTCTATGGTGTCCAGTATCGACTTTTGCGGCGCAACGCAGTTCCTTGCCATACTCTCGTCAGTTATTAAGAGCGGTTTCTGTAATAATACCAATATATACCATTACTTTAAATTTAAATAAATCTATAAATTATACAGCATCCCTGATTTATCATCTCGTGCTCCTTGAAGAACAAACTTCCCCCCCCCCCGGCTTCTTTTTATGTTATATGTGTGCAATTGGGCCACCTGATGGTAAGTGGTCACCATCACCCATAAGCATTGATGTAAGAAATAATAACCTAGTTTATAAGCTAGTCTTTATAGATGCTATTTAAAATAAAATCACTGACCTTATTAGCGGGTTCCAACAATTGAGCCAGCCTCGCTACAACAGCGTTGATGTTGCTAACCAGTTCACACTTGTTGATGACTGCGAAGAACGGCATGTCCAAAGCCAGCAGAAGACCGATGTGTTCTTCTGTGATGCGAGTTATACCGGCTGTTGCCGAAATCTAGAAATAAAAAAAAAACTTTATAGTATAAGTTGATAATATGACTACAGTGCCATCTATAATATTATCTTGCAGCTGAATTAAAAAACTTACAGCCACTGGGTCGCTGTGACCCTGGCCCCTCGGGCCAAAAATTAAAGACACGACAGGTTAGGGGGCAACCCCGCGGCCCGTACCCAGACTGGCCTAGGCCAGTTAGGAGGAACCAACTCTCTCTCTTAAAAAACTTTCATTAATAAGACGTATTGCTCGATAAGGGTTTATAAATATGATAAAAAATTGTGTTTAAACTCTTACATAGTTTAATTGTAGCAAAAGAGTTTAGTTTTTTGCCGATTATTTTTAGTAGGATCTACAGTTTGAGCCGGTGTTAGGTTTATATATTATTACCTGAATAAATTATTTTGATTTTGAGCTGTTTGAAAAATGTATTAATAAGATATTTATTCAATAAAATGAAAATTAACTTTTGGTTTGATATGTCAGGACTCCAAAAAAATCCTTACCTAATAATAATTTGAAAACACGTTATCAGGGCTATAGAAAAAGACTTAGGATACCTAAAATCTGAACCCCCCCCACACGTATGGGAACTAGTAATAAATAAACATATTTACAACGAGCAAGGCGTAGTGCGGGGAGTAACCCGTGAGCCCGTGGAGCGTGGTACGTTGTTACTTGCTGTGGCCCGCCAGGTCCAGGAAAGACACCAGCTTGGCGCTCCTCTCTCCGATGCGCTCCGCTGTCATCAGCTCGGAACAACCGTAGTTGACGACATTACCCCGATTATATGAATGTAATCCATTATATGACTTTCATTTTAGGTATAAGTAATACCGGGTAGTGTTGCATGTCGATAGTCCATTATCGATAAAATCGATAGTTTTGGACTATCGATAATCAATGATTTTTCGATAGTATTGACGTTTTGCCTTAAATGTCTTGTGGATGATGTAATGAAAGGCAATTGAGTATAGATATATGTATGTAATATAATTTACAATATTTAATTGTTACGACATTGCATCGTCGTCCGAGGTGCAACACACATTACGTATCTCATTTAAATTCAATTAGAAGTGTTCTTTTCGAGTTTATCTGAGTGTAAATTATCTCAGGATCAAGTTACAAGTGTTCTTAAACCAATAGTGACAGTTAATAACAGTTAAATTAAAACTTTATAATATAAATTAATAATTCAAACGAAATTCGAGTGAATAATATAACTGTTTGTGTAAAACGCGTAAGCGCCACGATTCGCACGGCGCTTAAGACCTTCCGTGCGGCAACAGTGCAGCGGTGAGCTGTTTATCGAGAAGTTGTTTTTATTCACATTGTTGTATTATAACTACGACGCTGTTAATTTCAAATTAGACTTACCCTCCAAATTATTTATTGTTTCCTTTGATAAATATCAATATTTATAATATTGATATTAGGAATATAATATTTTATTTTACTTACAAAAATGTCATCCAAATGCAAGGTTTGCAGTAATCTTATTCTAAAGAAAGAGGAGATAAGTTGTATGGTCTGTACAGAAAAGTATCATTACAACTGTGAGATGTAGTGAATAGATTATATTAATTAAACATACTTATTAATCATTATATACTACGTAACCTAATTTTGTACCTATTTAATGTACGACCTATTGGAAATAAAGGCAGTATCTATTCAGCAGTCTCGGCTTTCATTCCTCTCTCAGGGCACCACATTACAACTGTTTGAAAATTAGCGATGCACAGTTTAAAAGGATGACAGCTAAAATTAAATAATCGTACTCTTGTCACAACTGTACTGATAAAAAATCGAACACATCGCCGTCTTTGGTGTCATATTTGAATCCCAATTCCCCTTTATCAATGGAAAGTAATGAAACAATATTAGACAAAAAATTTTTAGAAATGAAAAACTGTTTTATGGCAGAACTAAAACAAACTATTTTATTAGAAATTAAAAATAATCTGGCTACACTTTCAAAAGAACAACAGAGCCTCATATCATCTCGAAATCGAATCATGTTCGAAAAAACGAAAAATCACAGGCCATCGCAATAAACTCAGAAAAGGACCTTATAAAAATGATTTAATAACTAAAAAATTGTATGTATTATTAGATTTTTTTTTAATTTTTACCCTTTTCCGCAATACTTTTTCTTATATTTTTGCTTTTTATTTGTAATAAAAAATTTACACTTAAAGGCGACGCACACACACTTTCCATCACTCATACAAACACTCTCACACATACTGCTTTAATATTGGTTATGTTGACTTTTGACCGTCTTAGATCACTTAGCTTTACAATTATTTTGTTCCATTTTAATGAGTGTCTTAGTAATGCTTTAATTTCTACCCAACCATCATGAAACCATCGATAAACTGTTACTACCAGAACGTCCGCGGTCTTCGCACTAAATTGGATGACTTACATAAGAATATTCTTAGCCATGACTTTTACTTAATCTTTATTACTGAAACCTGACTTAATGATAGCTTCTTAGCCGATGAAATATGTGATAATAGATATGATGTTTTTAGGTGTGATCGTAATAAGTATACTTCAGTTAAAGGCATTGGTGGCGGTGTATTAATATGTGCTAAAAATGTTTTTCAAGCCGAAGCTAGAAATGAATTTGTTGGGGAGGGAATTGAAATTATTTGGATATCAGTTAAAGCACGAGTTTTCGCTAATACTCAGTGTCACGCAATTCATTTTGGTGTAACGTACACACCGGGTGACTCTCTGCATTCTCATCGCCTCACACTGGCTCTAGATTCATTGTCTAATGTTATACGATCCCACCCTAATGATTATGTATTCTTGTCGGGTGATTTCAATATCCCCAACCTCGATTGGACACATCGAGGACCCTTGTGTTTAAAAAAGGGTACAACACAAAGTCAAGCTGCTGTAGCTAATTTTATGAACACTATTGAGTTCCTTGGACTTAGGCAAGTCAATGAGCATTGCAATTGTTCCAATAATATTTTAGACCTTATTATTACCAATACCTCACCAAAAGTGTCAGTTTCGTGCGATCCCTTATTAGTCGAAGATAAGTATCACCCAGCACTAGAAATAGATTGTTCTGATATATTCATATCGCAACATCGCCTTTTAAAAAATATAAAATACAAATTTCATAAAGCGGATTATATTAAAATTAGATAATACCTGTCTAGTGTTAATTGGAATGCATTGTTCATTGATAAGTCGTGCGAGGAGTCACTTCATAGTTTTTATGAAATACTGTATGAAACAAGGAATTCCTTCGTGCCAAAATCTCTTTCGGGTGGAAAGTATAGCTATCCAGTCTGGTACTCTAAAGCGTTGATTTCTATAACTAAAGAAAAATATACTGCACATCGCAAATGGAAAATACATAGTAACCCTCTCGATTATGATGAATTTAAATTGCTTCGCGACAGACAAAAGCGTATTCAAGCTGAATGCTACGACTGCTACATTTTTGGAATACAAGCAGGCATTAAAAACTCACCTAAACTTCTTCACGAACATATTTCTTCCAAACTTAATAATCAAAGTTCGTATCCAAGTTCCTTACGCTGTGGTAATCAAATTTACAATAACGAAAAAGAAATATGTTCTGGTTTTAGTGACTTTTTCAAAAATGTTATTATTAAACATGCGCCTAGCTACGACAACTTATTACACGAAATACCTTCAGTGACGGACGATACTTACCACTGTTTCACTGTTACTGAAGAGGAAGTTTTAAAATTATTAACATCTCTCGATACTCAAAAAGGCTCTGGTAGTGACAACATACCTTCAATTTTTTTTAAATCTTGCGCTATTGAATTATCTTTGCCTTTAACTCTAATATTTAATAAGTCGTTGAAGGAAGGCGTGTTTCCCGCTAAATGGAAGGAGGCACTTATATTTCCTATTCATAAGAAAGGCCCCAAGACAGAGATAGAAAATTATCGACATATATCTATTTTGAATATTTCAAGTAAAATATTAGAAAAGCTAGTATATCACAAACTATACCCTTTCCTCGCGAGAGCCATTCCGTATAATCAGCATGGTTTTATGAAAAATCGGTCTACAGTATCTAATTTGTCAATTTTCATTAGTGATATTCACAATAATATGGACTCAGGTGCTCAAACTGACGTGGTCTACACTGACTTCGAAAAAGCGTTCGATCGTGTAGACCATGTCATCCTTCTACATAAATTACACGGCTTAGGAATTCGTGGTGATCTCTTTCGTTGGTTTAAATCTTATATATCTAACAGAAGACAAGCTGTAAGAATTGGTGGCTCTTGTTCTGACTACGTTGATATTATTTCTGGTGTCCATCAGGGGTCACACTTAGGGCCTCTTCTCTATAATACCTATTTGTTTGATATTGGTGCTTGCTTTAAATATTCAAACTTCTTAATGTTCGCCGATGATAAAAAAGTATATAGAAAAATTAACAAAATAGAAGATTGTTTATTACTTCAGAGTGATTTGGATAGATTATGTAATTATTATACAATGAATAGGATCTCCATTAACGTAAATAAATGTTCGCAAATTACTTTTACTCGAAAAATAAATACACATACTTATGGTTACACAATGAATGGCGTTCCTTTAAAGAAAACCAACCTGGTTCGTGATTTAGGCGTTCTCCTAGACTCGAAACTACTATTTAATCATCACATAGATTTTATAACTAATAAGGCCTATAAACTACTAGGTTTTCTAAATAGAACATGCAAACCTTTTCGCGACATTAATTGTCTAAAAATAGCCTATTTCTCTTATGTGAGAAGCATATTAGAGTATGCTAGTTGTGTTTGGAATCCTCAATATTTTAAATATATCGAAGGAGTTGAGGCCATACAAAAGAAATTTATTAAATATCTGAACTTTAAAACTTACAGTAACACAAACTACAGGGATGCTTGTAATCTTTATCGCATATCCAGCTTGACAGATCGACGTGAAACTTTAGATATGATATTTCTACATGATTTGGTCTCTGGTAAGCTAGACTCGCCTGAGTTGCGCTCGCGCATTCTTCTTAATGTACCTAACAAGCGAACTCGTTATGCATATTCGAATCTGTTACACGTCCCTTTATCCACGATTAAATCATTTAAAAAAGACATTCTCACGGCTCAAAATTCTACTTAACCATTCAAACTCATACAAAATTTACATACACCTAAACACATACATACAAACACTTAAACACATAAATACAACCTTCCCTACTACCTACCTACCTACTTATACACACACAAAACAACAGTGCAGTTAGCACTACGACACCCATCCACAACATAGTCTGTGTCGCCTAATTTATAATTTATATTCATTCTTTTTTTTTATTTTATTTATTTTGTATTTTTTTATAGATATTTTGTTACTTACATTTTTTTTTTACCAAAACTGTGTGTTGCTACTTCTGTTTACTGATATTAAGTTTGCATAACTCAATGGAAAACTGTAATTGGCTCTATTTTTTTTGTATTTTTTTATTTTTAATGCTTGTATTTTGTATTATATGCTGTTGTTTTCCTTAAATAAATAAATAAATAAAACAGTTATGTTATATATGTATGCATATAAATATGTTATTTCATTTAATAAATAGAAAATAACTAGTGTATTAAAGCCACAAGAGTAGGCAAAGGCAAATTAACAACCGACATTGAATTGGCGCGATATCATTGGTCGAGATTTTGAGTTATCTGTGATATTCATTATGGATTTGCGAAAAAATTGCGTTTTATTCGAGAAAGTAGTTAAGCTGAGCTATTAGCGACTATCACGGGATATGGAAATATAAAGTTAGTTTATATTTACTCCTACGATTGGAATATACTAAATATACATTTCAACTTATTGTAAAAGGTGTATTAAATACAATATTAACACGTACATAGTGCTATTTTGATTTTAAATAAGAATATTTAATTCAAATCTCAGTTTATTTGAAATTTTAAGTCAACTAACTTCTAAATAAGTTATTATTGTAACAATTTAACATACGATAAGATTATCATAGTCGTGTCACCGTGGCGTCACGGAAGGGTAGATAGGCAAACATGGTATAACTAAGAATTTATTTATTTATTTAACACTTTTTGCACAACATATACATAAAATGAGAGAATTAGGAAACAATCAAAGAAAAAGAAAATAAAAAATGGTGCGCAAAGGCGGTCTTATCGCTTATAGCGATCTCTAACAGACAACCTTTGGTGAAAGAATTTTGTAAATGTGCATTTACATATAAAAAGGAGATACTAAATATTTAATAGACTACACATATCTACATCCCACTAACCACATATACATACATACATACACACACATACACATATACATTCATACAAATATATATATATATATATATAATTATTATTTAGCATATACATATTATATATTTATTTATTTATTTATTTATTTATTTATTGGAAATAGTTACACCATCGACTTATCACTAACACATTCACTTAGCATTAGATACAGGGTATTAAATCTAGGTGAATAAATCATTACAGGTGTAAACAACATTGACCTTAAGATAAGACTATACTAACCTAATTATGTCTTAACTAAAAATTAAAAAAGATGAATAAATTATAGACAATTAAACAAAACATAAAATAAAATTTAAATAAAACAACAAAAATCTACAAGGGTTGAAATAATTAATTTATGAATAAAATGGTTTTAAAGTTATACTATGAGATCTTTACAGAGCTTCACAAAAGTTGGCTTGCTTTGGGCAAAGATATCGATATTGCCGTTAGAAGAATATTCATTATAAGAATTAATTATTCTGTTGAGGGGTGCATGTTTACCTAAATTTGTTTTAAAAGCTGTAGTTCTAAAAGGTTTTTTTATTGGGTGTCTAGGAATTTTGCGGGGAACAACTAAATTGATTTGCTGAAGTAGTTCGGATGACATTATTTGACCATGGATCAGTTTGTGTAGGGTCAAAACATCGCTGATTTCACGGCGACTTTTAAGTGATATCATTTTAAAATGTTTTAGCCTATTGTTGTAGTTAGCGCGATAAGGACAACTAGTATCCTTGTATGCAAGAAAACGGGTAAAATTTTGTTGTATTCGCTCTAGTCTTTCGATATGAGTGTTATAAAAAGGGTTCCATATATTTGATGCATACTCTAAATTGGAACGTACAAGAGAATTATAAATGCAGAGCAATGAGCGAGTATTCTTAAAATCCTTGCATGTTCGTTTTACAAATCCTAACATTTTCCAAGCTTTTGATATTATTTTGTCTAGATGATTAATAAAATATAAAATTATATATAGATAAATTATAAACCACATACTATTTCATACATACATACATACCTTACTTGGAAATGGACAAATAATAGCTTTTCAAGCGGTATTTAAAAATACTCAATGAATTCGACTGCCGAATATCTGTAGGCAGTGCATTCCAAAGTTTGATGGTTTTTGCAGTAAAAGAGTTACTGTAGGTTTGTGTCCGGCTGCAGGGGGTAACTAGTTTATTATCATCCGAAGAACGCAGGCTGTATGCGCTGTCGCAACCAAGAAATTTAAAGCGTTCTTTAAGGTAAGATGGTGTGTGATCGATATAAATAATAGAGTAGAGAAGAGATAAGGCGTGTAGATTTCTTCGTAGTCTGATTGGCAGCCACTTTAACTGAGACCGATACTCAGAGACATGATCAAACTTTCGCAGGCCAAAAATAAATCTTATGGCTATATTTTGCAGCCGTTCTAATTTATTTAGGAGGTCTTCAGTTAAATCCATGTAGCAGACATCAGCATAGTCCAGTATTGGTAACAGGAACGTATTAGCTAAACTGATCTTTGCCTTGATAGGCAATAGGTTTTTCCATCGCCTTAAGAAACCAATGATAGCGAAAATCTTACGACTCATTTCAGTGATTTGAGGTACCCAGGAAAAGGAAGCATCAAGAAGTAGACCAAGATTTCTAACAGTCTCTTGCATGTGTAATATTTGGCCCTCAAATAAGATTGGAGGTAGATGTTTATCTTGGACCCTCGTCAGAAGCTTATGACTGCCAAATATAGCCACTTGCGACTTGCTCGGGTTCACTTTGAGACCGTAAGATTTACACCATTGGGATATCTTTGCCAAATCATGATTCAAGGTTGCAGCTGCCTCATCGATACTGTCTAAAGGAGCGGTAACGTAAATTTGTAGATCATCAGCATATAGATGATAAGAGGAGGAAATAAGTGAAGAGAGAGTATTAATGAATATAGAAAAGAGAAGAGGAGAGAGCACACCACCTTGCGGGACACCGGAAGGAATATCTAGATAGGATGAATATTTATTATTAGCCATTATGCATTGCTGTCGGTTAAACAGATAAGAGTGGAACCATTCAATGACAGTAGAATCTATGCTTAGCGATCTTAGGATTGCCAAGCATATGTCATAGTCGATGTTATTAAAGGCATTTGAAAAGTCAAGGAGAGCTAGTACAGTCACGGATTTGTTATCAATACCCTGGCGAATGTCATCACATACCTTAACAAGAGCTGTAACTGTACTATGGCCTAATCTAAACCCAGATTGAAAAGGGCACAGGATTTTATTAATAGTGAGGAATTGGTTTAGTTGAGAGTGAACAACACGCTCTAACACCTTTGAAAGAAATGGAAGAACAGAAATAGGTCTAAAATGAGAAGGAAGCAAAGGATTGGAAACTTTAGGAATAGGAATCACGAGAGCTTTACGGCATACAGAAGGAAAGGCACCATGTAATAAAGAATAGTTAAATATATGGCATAAAGTAGGCAATATACTGTTAAGGGTAAGAAGTATAAGTTTTCGACTAATTCCGTCACAACCGATTGCATCAGATTTGATGCATAGGATGTGTTTTTTTAATTCTCCCATGGTAACAGGACTGAATTGGAAAGGAGGATAGCTAGGGATTGGCAAGGAATGGAGATAGTTGAGTGTGATGGATTTGTACTGATTGTTTAGAGAGGAAGAGGAAATAAAGTGTTTATTAAGATCATCGAGATTGAAATTGGCAGGAAACGTTTCTCGCTGACGCCCTATCCCCAATGATCTCAAAAACTGCCATATCCTAGATGTTCCGCTTTTTTCGATAGCATTAGTAATAAACTTACGCTGAGCATCACGACAAAGCATACTGCAACGATTTCGCAGCTGCTTATATTTTAAAAGGTTATCGTTCGTCGCATTTCTTTTGTATCTAGCTTTCGCAGCATTACGCTTTGCCATGAGTGCTTTAATGTCCTGAGTTAGCCAAGGAGCCGGTAGGTGCTTAAGCTTGATAGGTCTTAAAGGGGCATGTACATCCAATAGATCATTTAATAGGGAATTAAATATACTCATTTTATCGTCTATTGAGTTGGCATTATATATTGCGGTCCAGTCGATATTGTTTAGATCAGCCACAAAATTGGGAGTATTCAAATTCTGGTAATTTCGCCGCATGACTATGGTGGGCTTAGCCCGCGGAGGTCGTATCCTATAGGATAAATAAATTAAGTCATGGTAAGAAAAGGCTTCAGCGGGAAGCTGACCATGCGCATCAACATGACTAGGCGAGGAAACAACCATTAAGTCCAACAGCGATGGCAAACAATTCGGAAAAAAATGAGTTGCGTTCGTATGAAGTACATTAAGGTTACAGCTATTAATTATATTTTTAAAACGTTTGGCGCGTTGATCATCTTTAATTAATCAAGTATTAAAATCTCCCATAATGATTGTGTGATCAACAGACGCACTAAATTGTTCCAACAAATTTTCAAAATTATCAAAATAATTAATAGTAAGGGATGGACTATAAAAAACACCCAGTAGTAGTTTGAGATGGCCGAATAAGACTTCAATAAAAATATGTTCAGATGACTCACAGTATTGTGTAGGAGATTTATTTAAAATAGTAAAGGGGATATGACTACGGAGATATATTGCCACTCCACCACCACCTTTACCGGTACGATCATTCCGGATCAGATGAAAGCCAGGCAAACAGTAAGAAGTTGAAGGTAAGCAGGGTTTCAGAAAAGATTCGGATACTAGGACGGCATGAATATTTTTACTATCGAAGGAAGACAGGAAATCGGGGTAATGAGAAGGTACACTCTGTGCATTTATATGCACTACATTAAAATTTCTAGTGAAACCGGAGAAAGTTGAATCTAAAAGAGAGTTTAGAGGAAGAGAAGCACTATGAAAACTATCATCACTAGAGTCGCTTAAACTGAGAGTGTTTGAAATCATGCTGGTTATATTAACAACCAACTATTATATGTATGTATAAATTCTAAAAATAATAATAATTAATATATATATATATAAATAGATAAAATAATAAAAATATATATGAATAAAATATATATATATATATATATATATAAGTTCTAACCAAGGCATATCTCTAACCCGCTAGCAGTATGTGAGATAGCATTTTAAAATTAATATTGAAAATACCAATCATATCATATATCATAATAAACAATAGGAGTGGATACAATTTTAAAGATTTAAGTGACACGGTAAAGAAAACAATAAAAAAAAAAATAACTACTAAAAAAGCATACATCAGCATTATGAATAATTACACAACAAGTATCCACAAACTATAGAACTATTATAACAAGCTATTAAACTATCCCAAAAAAAAACAAGAAACATTTAAATAATAAAAAGGATATTAAAAAAAAAAATACTAAGTAAAGTAATACAAAAATAAGTGTAAGATATTTAATTACTACAGTTATTTGTACTAAAGAAAAAAAAAAAAAAAACTACGGCCAAAATGCAAGAGTCCAAAGCCAATTAACTACAATTAGCATGTAAACTTGTCAAACGTCTAATTGTTGACATTGTACCGACATGTCCATTAATTATAAATAATGAAAGTAAAAATAGAACAATATAGTATCTAACATAAATACAAAATACAAATCAAAGCTAAACACTAATGTTCAAAAGTATACGATATTAATTTAATGCTACAGTACGTCTAACAAAACAGAGCTTACTTTTTGACAGTTCTCTTGCTTCGAATAGCCTGTGTGGACCTGGTAGATTTAGCAATTGAGTCGACAGAACTGGTACTGGGAATAGCAGCAGGAATAGTAGCCAAAGGAATATCATTCTGTGTGCATTTGATTGAATTAAGTTCAGCTGTTGTGACAATACGATGGCGCTTACCGTCTGACCCAGTAACAATAACGGCACCATCCTTCGTCCAGCATTTAGATATTCCAAACTTCCGTCTCGCAGCCATAAACAGTTCATGTCTCTCCTTAGTAAGGAATTCCGAAAGAGTCACACCCGTATTTTTGAGAGATGTTTTCGAGTACCAGATTTTATTACGAAGCGACGCGTCATGAAATTTGACAAGAATAGCTCGAGGCTTATCTCGCGTGGATTGACCCAATCGCTGGCATCGGCTGAGCTTATCCATGGTAAGCTCGGGCAACTTGAGATTATCTGATAAAACCCTCGAAACCACAGTTGGTACATTCTCCTTTACTTCTTCAGGAATTCCATGCAAGAGGAGCATCTTCCTTCTACTTCGCATCTCCATTTGGTTGTATTGCTTTGATAGGAGTTCAACTTGCTTCTGAAGGCTCTCCAACGCAGTTAAAACAAAGACTCTAAATGTATTAAACTGAGCTGCTTGTTGGTGGTTGGACTTGATGCTGGGATAGAACTCTGAAGAGTCTTTTGAAATTCAGCCATCCGTGAGTTGAAGTGTTCAGTCAGGTCTTGAATTGAGTGCTTGATGGACTTCATAGTGCAAATGTGAATATATTATATATTCTTTCAATGTTTCTGTTTATGGGGGATTTAATCCGTGTTATGGAGATTTAGCTGGCAGGTAGGGAACACAACTAGCACATTTGTATTAGTGTAATTATTGATCTTCCAATTTATTTAATTGAAATTAACAAGAGCTCTTATAAAACCGTGTTGTCTTTTATTTGACACCTACCCGAACAAATAAAGAATTTAATGTTTTTGAATGTACATATTTTCAAATATAAAGACTTATAACCTTTTACTGTTGCGATTTCTGTGTCTCTTTTTTAATTTCGAATAGGAAGGGTAATGTAATTTTGGTGGTAATTCTCCACCGCGTCATTGGCGTTTTAGGAGGCCTTTAGCCTCCTCTCCCTTTTTGAGGAGAAGGTTTGGAGCTTATTCCACCACGCTGCTCCAATGCGGGTTGGTGGAACACATATGTGGCAGAACTTCGATGAAATTAGATACATGCAGGTTTCCTCACGATGTTTTCCTTTACCGAAAAGCACGAGATGAATTAAAACAGAAATTAAGACCATGAAAATTCAGAGGTGCTTGCCCGGGTTTGAACCCACGTTCATCGGTTAAGATTCACGCGTTCTTACCACTGGGCCATCTCGACCTTATAATCGTTATATATATCGTTTGTATAATATAATTTTAAATATAAAGCTACAACCAGTAAACCAGTACTCTGTAAGAACATTCTCTCACTCACCGCAGAAAACGGTAATAATTGTAACATTTCACCACACGCATCATCATCATATCAACATTTCACCGAAGAGTGATGAATCTAAATCTACTGGCCGCGTATATATATTCTGTCTTAAAAACATGTAAGTTTTTAATTAGTAATAAGGTTTGAACTAGCGACCCACTTGTCGTCCTCTGCAAGTCCCGGGCGGACAGCCTCCGAAGGTGGGTCGCTCGTGTCCCGCGGCGTAGCCCCCCTGCCGCGCTAGCAGCACCGTGCCCTGCCGCAGTCCCGGCAGGAAGCGACCCAGGCCCAGCGACGCCGACTGTCCCGCGCGCACGCTGCCGCACGGGACGCGGTTGCGGTATATCGTGCGCACGGATATCTCCACGAACTCGCCGGACTCCAGAGGTCCTGGGGGGGGGGGGTGGTGTTAAATATACGTCGCTCTATTCATCTCACAACTAACAGAACGCAACGCACCTATGATAAGTTCGTCGCCCTCGAAGAGTCGCCCTCGCGCGAGCAGTCCCCCCACGACGGGCACCGTCAAGTCCCCTACGTGGAAAATTTCGTCTATTTGAAACTCGCACGCCTCCTGTAAAGTGACATAAATTATAACATTTATAATTTAATAAAAAGGATACTAGTCAACTGCGCAACATATGGTTCACTCACGATATACTATTGTATAGACAATTACACACAGACTCAGGAAAAACAGACATGTTAATGCACACAATTGTCTGTCCTGAGTGGGAACCGAACCCACAACCTTTGGCGTGAAAGGCAAGTATCTAGCAAGGGTGGTTGGCGTAGCTATAGACAATACTATTACCATTACCAATAGTATGGAACTCGTTTTAAAGTCATACATAAGAGTTCACCCAGAAACACTTCGGGTTTAAATAAAGGCTTGTGAAGCTAAGCTTGTGAGTGGGTGATACCTACCAGACTCCAGACTCAGGACAAACAGACATGTTCATGCACACAAATGTCTGTCCTGGGTGGGAATCGAACCCACAACCTTCGGCGTGAAAAGGCAAGTATCTACCAACCGCGCCAAACATCTTGTCAAAATTAAATCTTTTAATCTAATCGTTCGGTGAGACCGTCTCACTGTTTATGTTCTCCTGGTACATTAACACTGTAATCCTAACTGAAACTAATTGACTCTTTTAATCTAATCGTTCGGTGAGACCGACTCACTCTTTATGATCTCCTGGTACATTAACACTGTAATCCTAACTGAAACTAATTGACCTTTTTAATGTAATCGTTCGGTGAGACCGACTCACTGTTTATGATCTCCTGGTACATTAACACTGTAATCCTAATTCTACATCTCTGAAACTAATTGACTCTTTTAATCTAGATGTTAGTTAATGAGCTTAAATATAAAGCCTTGATTGAAATTCCGGGTGAAGCGAATAGATATGTTATTGTTTCTTGCTCTTCCATACCGTGGAAAGCAAGCAAAGCCTTAAGAAAATGCCCAAAATTACAACACATAAGAGATGAGATGGTCTAGTGGTAAGAACGCGTGAATCTTGAACGATGATCGTGGGTTCAAGCCCGGGCAAGCACCACTGAATTTTCATGTGCTTTATTTGTCGTGCTTTACGGTGAAGGAAAACATCGTGAGGAAACCTGCATGTGTCTAATTTCACTGAAATTTTGCCACATGTGTATTCCACCAACCCGCATTGGAGCAGCGTTGTGGAACAAGCTCCATACCTTCTCTTCAAAAAGGGAGAGGAGATCTTAGCCCAGCTGTGGGACATACACAGGCTATTACTTTACTTTACTACTTTACAACACATAAATTATCATACTTTTTTTTAATTAACAAAAAACATCACTTACGTATCATCGCAGAAGTCTTCCATATCATCAGAGCTGTAGAAGAAGTCACTCTCCAAGTCCTCGGAATTGAAATCACCAGCTAAATACATATCGTCCTTTATCCTGACCTTCTCCAACTTATCGATGACATTGTACACTCTATCGGCAAACTTTGTCCCACTTCTCGTTGCATCCTCATCATCATTGGTCGGTTTCCTCTTCGTCTTCTTAAAATCGTCTTCCGATTTCAAATCGTTGACGTTCTTTCCGATTTTCTCGTCACAGACCTTTGGTATCGACGATTGATTATTCAACGGTTCCGGTACTTCTTGTGATGAACTCTGCCATGCTGTTGTTAGGACGTCCTTCGCTGGCGATACTTTGTTCTTCTTCCTTCTGTTCTTCCTGCCCGAGTTCCTTCTGCAGGGTTAAATTTTCAAAAATCCTTCCTAAGTGCTAACCTATTGCGTAAAAGGAACCCGTATGCAAATTTTCATGTCGCAGTAGTTTGGGCTGTGCGTTTATATGCCAGTATGTTATATATATGTAAATGAAGCTCTTTGGGCTCTTCATTAAATTTAAATTGCACGTGCATTAACTTCGACTTAATACGTCCAAGTATTATCTGTTGTGGCAACACTTTGCATTATGCCATGTGTCATTCTATAATTAGAGAAATTCACACTGGCTTAATATAATAAAAAGTTAACGACGTTTTTTTAAAAATAGAAACAATTCAGATTGTAAAAAAATATTTGAAGCAATAGCTTATAATGTTGCTTCTTTTTACGGGTTAGTAAATAATTATAATTTGTACTCATACTTTGTTTGCAGAAGTAATTTGTGATATGATATAAAAAAGAATAAATTTCGCTTAACAGAGCAACGACTTTAGTTTTTATTTCAATAAATAAACTTATTACATATATACAAAGGTTTGTACATACCCTTGGGTGCGTCTGGGTTCTTCCTGCCGTTCTCTTGATCGTTTTTATGTTTTTTCATATTTATTCGTTTATTTGTTTTTTTTTTCATATTTATATGTTTATTACGTCATTATTGTTCGAATAATAATAATATCCTGGGACATTATTCACACACGGCCATCTGATCCCAAACTAAGCAGAGCTCGTACTACGGAAATCAGACAACTGATATACTACATATACTACTTTTCTTTTGTAAATACACACTTATATAGATAATTACACCCAGACTAGGGACAAACAGACATGTTCATGCACACGAATATCTGTCCTGGTGGGAATCGAACCAACAACCTTCGACGTGAAAGGTAAGTGTCTACCAACCACTCCAACCGGCCCGTCAATAATGAAATTTAAATATTAAACAAATGGAAGAAATATGTATAATCCGCGCGCGATTAGAATGGTATAAGACATTTTGGAACCAAGACTCGCGTGGATTTTTGCTTTTTATTTGTTATTTTATTGATTTATGGTTAGACAATTATTTTAGAATGTCTTACTTATACTTTTAGATTTAGTTATGTTTATTAAGCTTATTTTGTCTTTTGCTTTTAGAATACTAGTTAACACTCGCAGTTTCGCACGCGTGTTATAGGGGGGTGGTTAAGCCGTGAAAGCGTAACAGACATACAGTTACTTTCGCATTTATAATATTAAGTATAGATGATATTTTTGTTCAGAACTTCATTGCTTACGTTTCAACAATACAACAACAACCGAAGGGAGTCCAAGCGCTTGACCAATGGCTTTACGTGCTTTCCGAGGCACGGGTATGAACACACATCTAACATCCAAACTCCGAGCTGCTATTGAGAATTTTCAAAAGGATAACCCAATAACTTTCTATCAGCCCCACCCGGGGATTGAACTGAGGACCTCGAGATCAGCGGCCTTATATATCGCTTCTAGACCAACAGGGTCAAAAGAATCCTTACCAATATTATGAATGTGAAAGTGTGTTTGTTTCTTTGTTACGCTTTTACGTTTTAACTTCTCGACCGATTATCATGACCGAAAAAATGTTGACATTGTAACAGAAAAGGACAAAGGACATACATCTGTCTCAGTCCCTCAAACATGGGTCAAGCTGCGGGCGAAAACTATTATTATATAAATAGATGTACTTCGCAGTGTCACCCTCTTTAAATTTAGACTCTTAACGTGACAATCGTGAATTTTCTTATTATAAATAAATTTAAATAGAGTTCACTGACACGATAAAAATAAAATTAGCAAGCTTTGAATCCGTAACAGCCTGTGAATGTTCCACTGCTGGACTAAAGTCCTCCTCTCCTCTTTTTGAGGAAAAGGTTTGCAGCTTATTCCACAACGCTGCTCCGATGCCAGTTGGTGGAATACACATGTGGCAGAATTTCAGTGTAATCAGACACATGCAGATTTCCTCACGATGTTTTCCTTCACCGTAAAGCAAGAGATGAATTATAATCACAAATTAAGCACATGAAAATTCAGTGGTGCTTGGCCGGGTTTAAACCCACGATCATCGGTTAAGATTCACGCGTTGTTACCACTGGGCCATCTCGGCTCTATGTTTTGAATAAAACTACTAATATACATAATAACATTAAGCATATTAATAAATGAAAAGGAATGTTTGTAAGTATGTTTGTCGTTATGTAAACGTTCTTGAACTAATCATTCGATTGTGTATGAGTTTTGGTGAGGTGTTCTGTGTAAAACTGCGAAGATTTCTGACTCAAAAATAAGTAATTTTTTTTTGTCTGTCCTTCCGTAAAAACATTTTATTTAAGCCCTTAAAATATTACGGAGTTAGTAATCTATATAATAACGCGCTTCTAACCACGAGGGTAATGCAGTAACCTGAGACAGCTCCTAACCTTCATAGAGGGATATAAGACCTTAAAGCTTAAAGCAGCAGTAGATACTTGTCTTTTTTTTGTATCTTGTAAAATGCTCGAATTCAGGGCGTCATTTTCTTTGACGTCAAAAAAAAAACCTGTCATAGTTTTTTCTTATAATCATTGTATTAAAGAAAAATCATGACGGCAACTTTAAAATAACATATATACTAATATTATCGACATTAACTAGCCCTTACTACATCTATAAACATACTTACATAGGTACAAGTTCTGTAGACATATTTGAATTTGCATATTTCGACCGTAATTTTTTCTACTCTTTAATTTTTTTTTATGAATAACACTAAAGCTCAAAAAAAAGAATCCTTTAACAAAGGAAAAGAAGGCACTGAACTGTTTTATCTAAAGTCTATATAATCTTATACAGTGAAGTGGCATAATTTCATCGGACTCACGTGTGGATTCTACCGAGACGAAACGACACGAATTTAAATATAAGTATATTGTTTTATATTAATAATTACTACCTAACGTTGAAAATAACAAAAATTAAAACAAACTAAGCCTTAATTTAAAATTGGAACTCAATTTGAAAGCGAATATTTATTTGCTCATACAATAGACATACGATAACGCGACCACAGAACCGCCAACTAATATTTATTGTATAGCTCTATGTATAATAATAATAATAATATCCTGGGACTTTATTCACGCACGGCCATCTGACCCCAAATTAAGCAGAGCTTGTGCCATGGAAACCAGACAACTGATATACTACATATACTACTTTTCTTTTGTAAATACATACTTATATAGATAATTACACCCAGACTCAGGACAAACAGACATGTTCATGCACACAAATGTCTGTCCTGGGTGGGAATCGAACCCACAACCTTCGGCGTGAAAGGCAGGTACCTACCAACCACGCCAAACGGCTCGTCATATAATATAAATACTACTGCTAGGCTTCAAATTAGTTCCGCCCGAGGTTTTATTCACATTCCTTTTTTTATAAACAAATTAGTCTTATAAAAGGCTCGAATTCAGGGCGTCATTTTGTTTAACTTCAATTGGATAGAATGCGAATAAAACTGCGGGACAGCGCTTGTATATTTTGAAGTTTTATTTTAACAAATAAATATTGAAAATCGATTTCATAATTATAGTATTATTGTAAAATAAAAGCTTTATAAATTGTTTTGGCAACACACCATATTTTCATTTCTGGCATTGGTTATTTTTTTTTTATTGAAGTGGTATATTGCCAATTTCTGTATTTATTCTGGATGTTCCGAAAATGTCATTATATGTAACAGAGTCGAACAAGCAATGTAATTCAAAATTATTTTATGTTATTTTTAGGAAGTACGAGTAAGCTGGCTGGTTAAGGTCTGTTCTACCTTTTTGGATAATACACAGTGGATTGTTTAGCAGAATTTCAGTGAAATTTGATAATTATAAATGCAGGCTGTCTCACGATATTTTTAAACGCAAACTAATCACATGAAAATTCACTGGTGCTTGTTTAGGTTTGAAACAGTTATTATTGTTTAAGGTAGTGTTATATGTATTTCACTATGCCTGCTCGATATATATATTTAAAAAAAAACACACAGAAAGTGACTTGGGAACAGATAAGTAACATTCCTTTTGAATACAATAACATAACATGAATGACAAATTTCATTATCAAAATAATCACAACAGATAACCGATAAGGCATTTTAATGTTTTTATTAGTCATAACAGATTAGAAAAAGTTAAATTAAAAAAAATCTTTTTGTATGTTTACTATAAAATATGTTTATAAATGTTATATTATTTTATAAGAAAGGGGGGTAAGGGGGGAACGGAACTACCATCTAAACCGACCCAATTGCCAACCTCACCTGCACGTGGTGCTCCCTGCTAGATAACAGACGAGGCTCTGGCGACCGATCAATGGTGGTATAACCATACGCACCATGATTGGAAAAAGGGAAACAGCGACCTTGAGGTACAAGTAACCTCTAAAATGTCTGGTGCAGAAGGCAAGGGGAAACCACTGCACTTTTATTCCCTAGTTATCGTCAGCTTTATGGAAAAGTCTAAGAAAGAAATGGCCCCGAGTTCCTGGCGTCCCTTAGATGGGACAGGGGTGCTAAGAATCTCCAGGTGGAAAAAACAACAAATGAAGATAGGAACGTGGAACGTCAGAAGCTTGAAGAGTCCTGAAAAAGTCTACAATGTCTGCAAAGAAATGCAACGAATGAAGATTAACATCATGGGACTAAGTGAGATTAGATGGATAGGCAAAGGTAAACACCAAATAGATAATAATTACACCATGTATTACTCTGGTTCCGAGGATAGCTCCAACAAGTATGGAGTGGGAGTAATCATAAACACAAAATACATTAATACACCTGTTAACTTAGTACCAAAATTAAACCGAACCATGTTAATATCATGTAGACTCAAACAACTAAAGAAGAGAACACAGTACTACGCAATAGACGTGAGGAAACTTAAAGAACTTAACATCCAAGATAAAGTGGCGAAAGAAATAAACGAGTGGGCAGCAGATGAGAAACCTGGGATAATGCGTACGGTGGAGGAAGAGTGGTGTTCAATGAAGAACAAAATATTAAACATCAATAAGACACACTTGAAAAGAGATTGGATTCCTAAGCAGAGTTGGATGACAGAAAAAATATATGATCTTATCGAAGAAAGGAGAATCTACAAGAATTCCGACAATAGCAAGTATACTGAGATTGATAAGAAAATTCGGCGTGAAGTTCGTTATGCTAGAGATGCTTGGTATCAGTGCAAGTGTGATTTTGTGGAGGACCTTTATGCTAAACATGATGCATTTAACCTGCATAAGGAAATAAAATCTTTGGTAGGACACAAAAAGACGACTCACCAACTTACGGATGAAAATAATATTCCCATATTAGATATATCAGGAAAAAAACACCTATGGGAACAATACATTTCATCAATATACCGACGATTTTCGAAGCATAGCGGTAAATTGTGATCCAAATGCGGGATATCCTATCCTGAAAAAAGAAGTCACAAACGCTCTTAAAAAAGCTAAAACGGGAAAATCAACCGGACCGGATTATGTTCCCATAGAGGTACTCAAACTTATTGAAGACGAAAATATTAACTTCCTGGTTAAATTCTTTAACTTGGTATACGACTCTGGCCACTTACCCAAAGACTGGCTAACCTCAACTTTTATTACGCTTCCTAAGAAGACCAACGCAAGAAGGTGCGAAGAGTTTCGAACGATTAGCCTTATGAGCCAAGTATTGAAACTATTTCTGAATATCATCCACGAGCGAATAAGAGCTAAATGCGACGAACATCTCGCAGATAGTCAGTTTGGTTTTCGAATAGGAGTGGGCACGAGAGAGGCTCTTTTCGCAATGCAGGTTCTCGTACAAAAATGCAGAGACATGCAACAAGACGTTTTCCTTTGTTTCATCGATTACGAAAAAGCCTTTGACAGAGTACTGCATGACCGTCTAATTGCAATATTACATGATATCGGCTTAGATGACAAAGATGTACGTATTATCCAGAATCTGTATTGGAACCAGAAGGCTACTGTACGAGTTGACAATGAGGAGACTGATGAGGTAGAAATAAAGAGAGGAGTCCGACAGGGCTGTATATTATCACCCACGCTATTTAATTTGTACTCGGAACAAATAATAGCAGAAGCAATTGAAGGCCGAGAATGTGGAGTCAAAATAAATGGCCGGTATATTAACAACATCAGATACGCTGACGATACAGTCCTAATAGCATCATCTCCTGATTGCAGCTCGCAATTAATTATGAGCCGTGTTAATGAGTGCAGTGAAAACGCTGGTCTGAGGATGAACCTATCAAAAACGAAGATCATGGTGTTATCTAAACATAGCTTCGATGACATTGCTATCATTGTAGCAGGCCAAAAAATTGAGAGGTAGCGCAAGTACAAATATCTGGGGACATGGCTTAATGACACCTGGAGCTGTGAACAGGAGGTAAAGACTCGCATCGAAATAGCTCGAAGTGCCTTCTGCACGTTGAAAAAAGTACTCTGCAATCGCAGACTTAAGATCCCTGTGCGCATACGACTCCTACATTGTTACATCTGGCCTATACTTCTTTACGGATGCGAGGCGTGGACAATTAAAGAAGATCTCAAAAAAAGGAATAGAAGCTTTCGAGATGTGGGCTTATAGACGTATGTTGGCCATTAGTTGGACTCAAAAGGTCTCGAACGTGGAAGTTCTGCGACGCGTCAACCAAAAACGGTGACTTTTGGAGACTGTCAAGAAGAGAAAAGTTGCATATCTCGGACACGTGCTTAGGCATGAAAGATATGAACTTTTGCAACTGATTATGATGGGAAAAGTTGCCGGAAGGAGAGCTGTTGGGCGCAGAAAAAAGTCTTGGCTGTGCAACATCCGTGAATGGACGGGAATCGCGAGTGCTGTCGAACTCTTTCGCCTCGCGAAGAACAAGAAGGAGTATTTAAAGCTGACTGCCAACCTTCGCTAGTCGGAGTGGCACTCGAAGAAGAAGAAGAAATGATCCAGAGACTTCATTCGAATTTATTTCTAAATTTGATTTTTTTTACCAGTATCTATGCTAGTTGTGTACAAAACATTCTGCCTTGATAAAAATATATTTGTTGCTTATTACAAAAAGACTACTATTTACTTTATAGACTAATAGTCTGAGTTTCTTTCACTGGTTCGACACAGGGCTGGGTGTTACTTTTAACCGGTGGAAGTTTCTAGTTTGACTATCAATAAGCAAATGTAATGCTTCAATGTTGAATAAAGTATTTTGATATTAATATTGTTTATATGAACCTAGTGTGTTTGTTAATTCATAATAAAATTTAAATAAAAGATGACCTAGGATCTGGATAAGGATAAACAAACATAAATTATGGAAATAAACAGAAAAAATGACTAAATGAGTCATGGAAAACCACTAATGATGGAATTCGATTAACGCTACAAGATTTACTATTGAGTTTCTTTCTTCGGTTCAGTTCTTCTTGGTAGAATCTGCATATATCCACAAGTAGTAGCTTTAAACCTTTGTGAAATAATTCGAATGTACTTATAAGTCTACTTGATTAATTATTACCAACTCAGCAAGCGCGCATAGTCGTGAAACTTTCTTATGAACGCGGGTTGACACAATAATTGCCAATTTATTTTTTACAAAGTGTAGCTTAAATTATAAAGATTTTAAATAAAAAATCCAACATACTTTAATTATTTTTATTATAGTCTAATGATGTGCTAAAAAATGTTTTAATTTTTTTTTTAATATTGAATGACTGATTTAATTTTTTTTTTAATCTTTGCTAATATATAACATTTTCTAAGTCAGTAAAAAACATTGTTTTATTTTTTAAGTCACAATCACACGTTTTATTCAAAGCATAATTAAATAAAAAGATTAATTTAGTCTAATAACACCCTAAAATTTTCATAAATCGATGACACGAAGCTAACTTTTATTAAAACTGGTCGTTTACTCTAACAAAATTAAAAAATTAAAGAAACACACGTTTCAAATTAATAATCTAAGCGAACTGCCACAGATAATACACAATTAATTATTTAACACCATCATTTCATCGCTTACCATTACTTTATCAAATTAAATTAATTCGGATTAATTGATACTTTGAGGCAAAGAGATCTAATAAAATACGCACTTAAAATTATGCAATAAGGACTATTATTGTATAAACAATAAGATATGTAAGAAAATTTTAAAGTAGTTAAGAAGAAGATAAAAGTTAAAATGAATCTTAGTGGAATATATATAAAATACAAATTTGATGATAAATATAGAGTAAATGTAAAAAATACACTTATAAATATACATTTTTTTAGTAGGATTACTTTTTAGGTATTTTTAGTTCATACAAATTATAAATTAAAATATTTACTTACAATTGTTTTTACAGATGAAAAACGAAACAGCAAATTATTTAATTAATTTTGTTCCCATAAATATTTCTGAATTTCAAAATGGCGTCACTTAAAAATGTCTTACGTTTGCCGTTACATAAATACGTACATTTAACTTAAAATAGCAAGTTATATCAGCTTACAGGAACTAGAAAAATCATTTAGATTTAACGTACAAAATTTAAATACTTCGACAAAAGATATGTATACAACAATACAATAATATTAATCGCGCCAAAATTGAAATTTAAAATGGCATCATGATTATGTTTAAAAATATATAATATTTTAATAAATTTAAATAACACAATACGAATTTGAAAATGGGGTCTTTTCAAAATAACAGAATATGACATAACAGAGCATTTTTTAATATTCTTGAGGATGGTTATCACACAAATGCTATTTCTGATGTTAGGTCTGCTATTCTTTTAATAATTATTGTTATTTAGCTTAGCGGTATTTTTTTCCATTCATGTTGCCGCAGAGTCTTAAACACAGGCCATTCCTTATATATTCAAAATGGCGCCTAATAAGAATATAATATAATTTTCAAGCAGTGATGAATCGCTTGAATTTTGTAAAAAATTACCAAAATAGTAATATATAATTTTGTTTTGGTACATATTCAAATTTAGTATTGCATAAGTTAGGTAATAGACGAAATTTCATTTATATTTATAACTGATCAGAATATGATTGACGGGAATAGTTCGTGCTTATAATGCCTGAAGTTCTCAAAAAAATATGACCGAGTTATTACAACTTATACCTAAATACCTGGATGTTTATTTTTTAATTTATATATAATTAACATTATTTTATGCTGCAATTTTTTTAAATTTGTTATGTGTAATATAATAATCAGGTTAGTAAAGGTTTGAATATGTTTTTTTATTTAAAAAAATAACTTTTAACGCGACACGTTTTCTTAGACCAAAAACGTAAATGATACTAATTATCTTTGTTTAAAAAAAATCTTATTCAACCATTAATTGCTTTAATTAAATTATGTTTAATATTATTGTAGTTTAATTAATATCGATGCCACAGATAGCTATAAAAATATTAATTAATACAAATCATAAAAAGTCAATGTCATATCGTCTAAAGTAAAATCGGCATTAAGTAATCCGATCATTGATAGTTAGATATCGTAATGTTATATAAATATGTATCATTAACTTAAAATTGCAATTTATAAACAGGAACTGGATATATCATTTAATGTACAAAGTTTAAATACTAACAATATGAAAGCTAATTTTGGTTTACCTCTTGAGGTAGTGATTATATTAATGGCGCCAAAATTGTAATTCAAAATGGCGTCATGACGTTTGTGTTTTTAAAATGCTAAGCATGTTTTTTTTTAAAATAAATACAAAAATTATTTTACCGTACAACATTATTGTTTTAAATTTATAATCAATTGTTATTGGAGTCTTACATATCAGCGCGGCTTAATGCAAAAGTAACATCGGCATTGTAAGAGCTACCATTAAAAAAAAAAAAAATACAAACCTAAAGATTTGTTCCTTGGGGCGTGATTATCATTTTAAAAACTGTTACGTTATATATGTATGCATATATAACGTATAAAATATGTTATTTCATTTAAATAGAAAATAACTAGTGTATTAAAGCCACAAGAGTAGACAAAGGCAAATTAATAACTGACATTGAATTGGCGCGATATCATTGGTCAAGTTTTTGAATTATCTATGATATTCATTATGGATTTGCGAAAAAATTGCGTTTTATTCGGGAAAGTAGTTAAGCTGAGCTATTAGCGACTATCACGGGATATGGAAATATAATGTTAGTTTATATTTACTCCTACGATTGGAATATACTAAATATACATTTCAACTAATTGTAAAAGGTGTATTAAATACAATATTAACACGTACATAGTGCTATTTTGATTTTAAATAAGAATATTTGATTTAAATCTCAGTTAATTTGAAATTTTAAGTCAACTAACTTCTAAATAAGTTATTATTGTAACAATTTAACATACGATAAGATTATCATAGTCTTGTCACCGTGGCGTCACGGAAGGGTAGATAGGCAAACATGGTATAACTAAGAATTTAATGTTTTTGAATGTACATATTTTCTATAAAGACTTATAACCTTTTACTGTTGCGATTTCTGTTTCTCTTTTTTAATTTCGAATAGGAAGGCTAATGTAATTTTGGTGGTAATTCTCCACCGCGTCATTGGCGTTTTAAGAAATATTAACCATCATTTATATTGTCAATGGGCCACCAACATTGGGAACCAAGATGTAATATCCATTGTGTATGTACGTTATTCCATAAATCTAGTCATATAATTATTTAATATTAACTAGAAATTGGATGTATGTGTGTACATACATAAGAAGCCATTAGTTCCATATTATATTTTCTATAAGCCTTTATATATTGCAATATTATTTATACATAAGCATAGACGTTTTGCATGTATGTTATATACGAAATAAAAACTCTGACACTGATTAATTAACTGACTGAATAAAAATGAGTTATGAGTGAAAATTTGCTCGATCACATATGATGGTTTATTAAAAATTTGTCCGCTAGTGTTAAATATATGAAAGTTTATATGGATGGTCCGCATTTTTTTTATACAGTGTTGCCAACTTGGGGGTTTTCCCCCTAAATAGGGCTATGTCAGATGAAATCAAATAGGATATTTTCAGGTCAGACAGTTTTTAGGAGGAACATTTTTTTAAAGAAATTCTCTCCGGGCATTAACTCTTCAGCTTCATTTAATTGAGTATATTTCAAGTTTACTAATGCTACTTGCAGTACTTGATTTGCTTTTTTTTAACATCATATTATAAATGTATTTTGTATTTGTTTCAATTCATCCGTCAGGAGGAAACGGGGGGCTTTCGAGATGGTGCTAGGGGAGGATGCTTCTAAGAGGTTGGCAACACTGTTTTTATGTAACATAAAAATACCATCATCGTTTGTCGTTTTTTGTAATTAAATCCGCAAGGCGAAACGTCCCCCACGCAATCATGAAGTGAACACGACAAGAAAACTGGTTACAGATACAATTAATATATTTAATTTATCTAGAATATTCTAGAGAGATCTCGAATTTTACATTGGAGCCGTGTTCTATAGAATTCATGGTATGTACGGGAAGGTTTGCGTGACCCGGCCAATGGCTCTGTAACAAAACAATTTCGTTAATATATAAAAATGGCTGTTTGTGTATCTGTTTGTGATTAATAGAGTTCGGACCGTTTGAATCACCATTATAGTTGAAATTTAGATGTATGTCTCATGGATGATTTTATAATATCCACTTCGTTGTAACGCCGCTAGATGGCGCTGTACCACATCACCGGCCGCCTACCAGGTTTTGCTATTATAGTATAAAAGTGTCAGCTGGTCCAAGACATTTCTTCTTAAGAACAAAACTTATTCCAATATGATTCAAAACAGTAACAGTCTATAAATGTTCCACAGCTGGGCTAAAACCTCTCCTTCTTAGGAGAAGGTTTGAGCTTATTCGGCAACCTGCTTCGCAGGATTTCCTTCACCGAACACTTATAAATTATATATGTATGGATTTCCTTCACCGAACACTTATAAATTAAATATGTGAAAGTCAGTGGAGCTAGCGATCTCGGATACCAACACTGAGCTGACGATATACTTTATTGGCTCAACAGAAGAAGTTAGAAGTTATCGTTGGGTTCGTTGAGCGGTACCTGGTCCCCAGCCCCGCCGTGAACAGCAGCCCGCGGCCCCGCACGAGTTACTCCGGACAGCGGGCGAACCTGAACAGCACCCTCGCCCGCCCTCAGCACGTTGTTCGGAGACATTATACCCTAAAGCGAAAAATATACCCGTGGTCAGCGATGAGATGAGCAACCCGATGGTAAGTGGTTACCACCGCCCATAGACATTGACAACGCAATAAATATTAACCATCGCTTACATCACCAATGCGTCACCAACCTTGGGAACTAAGATGTTACGTCCATCGTGCCTGTAGTAACACTGTGGCATTGTGCAAACCCGCCTGGGTAGGTACCACCCACTCATCAGATATTCTACCGCTAAACAGGAATATAACATAAAAAAATAAATATCATTATCATACTTAAGTATTTTACGCAACATTACCAACTATACAAAAATTAAACTATTTAATTCCACTCCGCAAAGTGAGTTTGATGTATGTATTCGTTACCTCGATAATAGCCGTCTGACGCACGTTCCCGACATGCACAGAGCACTGGAACTCTGGGTAGATGGCCGTGGAGTGTCTCAGGACATGCACGGATGCCTGTTACGTTCAATCAAATTTAATTCATTGCCACATTACATATTATATTGCACAGTCTGTGCTAATATTGCTAGCATATAAAAAAACAGCCGAGATTATCCAGGCATCACTGAATTTTCATGTACTTAATTTGTGATTATAATTCATCTCGTACTTTACGATGAAGGAAAACATCGTGAGGAAACCTGCATGTGTCTAATTTCACTGAAATTCTGCCACATGTGTATTCTACCAAACCGCACTGGAGCAGCGTGGTGGAATAAGCTCCAAACCTTCTCCTCAAAAAAGGGAGAGGAGGCCTTTAGCCCAGCAGTAGGACATTCATGTGCTGTTACGGATAAAAAAACACACACACACACAATGTGCTGTGCAAACATATACAAATCTATAGTCGTATAAATTTAGCGTTTTGGTTATCTGTGAAGTTGTTATCGGAACTTTGTAAGTAAAACTAAAGTGTATATAAGTGGTTAAGTGTAACAGTGTCGTGTTATATATAGAGATATATTGATCGAGAAGTGTTTGTAGTGTACAATACAGCAGAGCTGGTAGCGAATCGCATGGAATCGCATATCTAACGAAAAACGAGTAGAGTTTTCTGCTCACCTGAAAGTATATACAGCCTCTAGGGTCGTTTGGGTCTTCGAGGAACACCAAGTCGTCACACACGCACTTGTCCTGCGTGTCGCTCGACACGTGCGCGTCGCTGTACTTGCTCCCGTCGTCCGACACGTACACGTTCGTGCACTTCGTGTCCGATGTCTTCGTGAGGCTGTTCTTCACATTGGCGATGTCCTGGAGGATATTCTTGATCTGTCTCCTCGCGTTCTTTCGATTCTTATCCGAAGCTTGCGATGAGTGGACTAGTTCTCATATCTAAAACAATGAATTTTGGAAATAAAAAAATATATCACTATTTTAATTTCGTATAGGTACGCTGGTAAATGACCACCTTATGGTAAGTGGTCGTCACTACCCATAGATTTTGTCACAGTCTATTAATCACCCCTAACATCGTAATGCGCCATCAACCTTGGGAACTAAGATATTAAGTCTCTTGTGCCTATAGTTACACTGTCTAACTCATCTTTCAAACTAGCACACAATAATACTAAGTATTGCTATTTGGCGGTAGAAACGTTATTCAAAAAAGCATTTTTAAATCGTTTGTATAATATAATTTTAAATATAAAGCTACAACCAGTATGGCTACTCTGTAAGAACATTCTCTCACTCATCATCATCATCATCATGTCAACATTTCACCGGAGAGTGATGAATCTAAAATTCTAGAATACTGGCCGCGTATATATATTCTGTCTTAAATACTTGTAAGTTTTTATTTAGTAATAAGGTTTGAATTGGCGACCCACCCGTCGTCCTCTGCAAGTCCCGGGCGGACAACCTCCGAAGGTGGGCCGCTCGTGTCCTGCGGCGTAGCCCCCTGGCCGCACCAGCAGCACCATGCCCTGCCGCAGTCCCGGCGGGAAGCGCCCCAGGCCCAGCGACGCCGACTGTCCCGCGCGCACGCTGCCGCACGGGACGCGGTTGCGGTATATCGTGCGCACGGATATCTCCGCGAACTCGCCGGACTCCAGAGGTCCTGGGGGGGGGGGTGTTAAATATACGTCGCTCTATTAATCTCACAACTAACAGAACGCAACGCACCTATGATAAGTTCGTCACCCTCGTAGAGTCGCCCTCACGCGAGCAGTCCCCCCACGACGGGCCCCGTCGAGTCCCCTACGTGGAAAATGTGTTAATGCACACAATTGTCTGTCCTGAGTGGGAATCGAACCCACAACCTTTGGCGTGAAAGGCAAGTATCTAGCAAGGGTGGTTGACGTAGCTATAGACAATATTATTACCATTACCAATAGTATGGAACTCGTTTTAAAGTCATATATAAGAGTTAACTCAGAAACACTTCGGGTTAAATAAAGGCTTGTGAAGCTATTCACTCCTCATCCTTTTTGATTTCCTCGTCTACATTGTCTATGGTGTCCAGTATCGACTTTTGCGGCGCAACGCAGTTCCTTGCCATATTCTCCTCAGTTATTAACAGCGGTTTCTGTAATAATATTTTGGCTGGATTGACATTCAGCGAGATAATTTTTTTCTTATAGAATAGGAAAGCGGACGAGCATATGGGCCACCTGATGGTAAGTGGTCACTAACGCCCATAGACATAGGCATTGTAAGAAATGTTAACCATCGCTTACATCGCAAATGCGCCACCAACCTTGGGAACTGAGACGTTATGTCCCTTGTGCCTGTAATTATACTGTCTCACTCATCCTTCAAACCGGAACACAACAATACCAAGTACTGCTATTTTGCGGTAGAATATCTGATGAGTGGGTGATACCTACACAGTTAGCTACCTAAGTGATATATAATATTATATATTTAATATTATTTATTATTCACTTGCGTCACCAGGTGCTGGAAGCGTCGCTAGCACGGCGAGACCAGCTGCAGTTTGTACTCGACGTTCCCGAAACGAGGCTCCGGGGGTAGACTCCCGTAGCACTCGTCGCCGGAATCGTCGGTGTCGGATGTTCTGAGGGCCAAATCTAATATATTTAACATTGATCTTATTTCGATTAATGCCATCCGCGTTCGGTGAAACCGTCTCACTGTTTATGTTCTCCAGGTACATTAACAACGTAATCCTAACTGGAACTAATTGACTCTTTTAATCTATTCGTTCGGTGAGACCGACACACTGTTTATGATCTCCTGGTACATTTACACTGTAATCCTAACTGGAACTAATTGACTCTTTTAATCTAATCGTTCGATGAGACCGACACACTGTTTATGATCTCCTGGTACATTAACACTGTAATCCTAACTTTTTTTTTTATATATGTCCGGGATGGCAAATGACTCTACTCCACCTGATGGTAAGTGGTAGTAGAGTCCAAACGCGACGACGGCCAGTACAGTCGGGAAAAACGTTCTGCACTAGCCGCCTTCGCCTTGCCGGCCCGCAAGATGCCTCTTCACGCCTCGTTTGAAGGAACCCGGGTTGTAAGAGGAGGGGAACACGTGAGCTGGTAAGGAATTCCATTTTTTGGTAGTGCGACAAAGAAAGGATTTGCCAAATTTCTTTGTGCGCGATGGAATTGATGTCACAGTTAGGCGGTGACATCGAGAACCAGCTCGCGTGGACTTAAGAAGGAAGGGGGAAGCAGGAATTAGAGAGAATAATTCCTCAGAGCACTCGCCGTGATACAGACGATAGAAAGCGCTCAGTGCTGCTATCTCGCAACGCAATTGTAAAGGTTCAAGGGTGTTTGTGACCTTTACGTCGCCAATAATGCGTACTGCACGTCGCTGCAACCGGTCTAAGGTCTCCAGTAGGTACTTAGCGGAGCCATCCCAAAGGTGTGAGCAATATTCAACGCAAGATCGTACCTGTGTTTTGTATAACAGGCACAGTTGTTGTGGCGTGAAAAAACGCCGCACCTTGTTCAGAACTTCGAGTTTTCGTGAAGCTGTTTTTATAATAGCCTCGATGTAATTATATACCCTTGGACTAAGGTCGCAGCGAACGTCCATCCCCAGCATGGCGATTTTGCTTTGTATCATCAGCGGTATGCCACAGAGGGAGGGATGAGGGTAAAATGGTGACTTTTTCGCTGTGAGAGCGCATACCTGTGTTTTCTTGGCATTAAACTCAACAAGATTATCAGAACCCCATTTGGCAATGAGCTCTAACGTCCTATCGAGTTCAATGACAAGATTCTCCCGCCTCTCCTCAGTTTCCGCCCGCCCAGCCACTGCGCGTCCGTGGTATCCACCATGCACTGTACTATCGTCTGCATAGCAATGTATGTTCCCAAGAGAGAGCATATCATTGATCATGCAGAAGAAAGAGTGTGGGAGATAGCACAGATCCCTAGGGGACCCCAGCATTCACTACATAGAATTGTGAAGCGCATCCATCAACTAAAACACGAAGGCTACGCTTGTGTAGGAAGCTGGCAATCCAGGTGCATAGCTGAGCAGGCAGACCATATGCCGGCAGCTTGGAGAGAAGACTTCTGTGCCAGACCCTGTCGAAAGCCTTGGAGATATCGAGGCTGACAGCCAACGATTCTCCATGCTTGTCGATAGCTTCACCCCAGAGGTGTGTTACGTACGCTAGAAGATCACCTGTGGACCGTTTTGGTCGAAACCCGTACTGACGATCATTAATTAGACAGTGATCTTCTAGGTAATGGATCAGTTGGTTGTTTAGAATCCGTTCAATCACCTTACAAAGTATTGAGGTGATAGCTATTGGTCGATAATTTGCCGGGTCCGACCGATCCCCTTTTTTGGGAACCGCTTGCACATTAGCTCTTCTCCAAGCCTCCGGCACACATCCCGAAGAAAGAGAAAGTTGGAACAGGCGCGTTAACACAGGAGACAGCTCCGCCGCGCAATTCTTCAGCACAATGGCTGGTATTCCATCGGGACCGCTAGCTTTCCGTATATCAAGTGATTGCAGCTCCGCACGAACATCACGTTGCCTGATTTTGATGTCAGGCATCGTGTGGCCACATGAAGGTATTGTTGGTGGCTGCGCACTACAATCATCGATCACAGAGTTGTCGGCAAAGAGTTTAGCCAGGAGGTCGGCTTTCTCCTGCGCACTGTGAGCTAGCGATCCGTCCGGATTTCTGAGCGGTGGTAGCGAAGGTTGGCAGAAATTGTTTTGCACAGACTTGGTCAGACGCCAGAAGCTACGGGAGCCCCTAGGATGCGAAATAAGGTCATGACCAATCTGTACAATGCGCTGTGCATCCGCTCTCGTGTATGCCTTCCTACAGGACTTGGAATTTTTATTGTAGTTTGCTTTCAGTGAGTCAATGTTAGATGCCCCGCTAATGCAGCCGTTGATCCACGTGCGATATGCCGCCTGCTTAGATGATACAGCGTCGGCACATTCACGAGTGAACCAACGGTTACGCGTACCCCTATTGATGAGATCTGAGCTAGGAATGTAGTATTCCATTCCTAACATGATCTCATCAGCAACAGCAGGGGCACTAGCTGTCGGGTCATTCCCACTGAAGCAACGTTCCTTCCAAGGGACTGACGCATAGTAATCGCGCATACCGTCCCAATCTGCCGACTTATAGTGCCAAACGCGACGTTTGCATACCGCTGATGGCGGCAGCTTTACCTGTGGCACTTTGGTAGATATAAGGCCGTGATCCGAAGAACCAAGTGGAGCTTGAACCACAACCTGATATTCCACCGGGTGAGAAGTCAGCAGAAGATCCAGTAGAGAAGGCGCTTGCCCATCAATGTCTGGGATCCTGGTGGGCTGATCAACCAGTTGGGTCAAGTCGTGTTTGAGAGCAAAAGCATATTGTAATTTCGTTTTCCTTTCAATATTTGATCAAATTTCTCTTCCTGAACACTAATTATTTGATTTATGTCTTCCATTGTTAATATTAAATTAAAGTTCCAAAGTAGTAAGTACAAAACAGATACACAAATTTTTCAAGTCCAAAGTCACTAAATTTTTCTAAGTTCCGAAGACAAAAATTTTACAAGTCCGAAATTCACTAAATTTTTCAAGTGTTTTATTGATCGAATTTTGCTGTCCCATTTACTTGTTTTTTCTAAGTGTTTAGTTTTATTAAACGGAATTTTCTAAGTCTATATTGAATTCCACTTTACAAAATTTTATTCTAAGTCCTGACACTTCAAATATTTTCTAAGTTCACATCTGTTAATTTAAACTTACGTACGCACTTTAAATCCGGCTCGAAGGACCAAACTGTTCACTTAACACAATTGAAATATTAAAACACACCTTGAAATATATAATGTATTGAAAGACAAAAAAATATAACAATCTCTGATGGTCGCTCATGATCTGAGCGACCATCTGCTCATCTGGTGGTAGGATGCTAACATCCGTCTGGCTTGTTACCACCGTACGCATGGTGAAAAACTCGTGAAGTGGCTTGCAGCCGCGTTTCGAGGTCAGCCAGCGTACAGCCAGAGCCCGAGCGAGTATTGCCGCGATGGGTGTTGGTCCAGTTGGAGACGGCTGTTGAACCAATGCCGGGGGAAACTGTATTGACCTGCCGGTCAGGGAGACCCGAAGAAACGGCAGTTCCGCTGGCCGCCCGTGGCATAGTACAGGGGCCCGAGCGTGCCTAACCAGCTCGTGAGGCTGCCCCACCAGGCCACGCATAATCTCGGTGTGGACCATCGTGCCGGTTGGTGACCGGTAGGTGGGGTCCCGGCGGCCACTTCCGGGGGGTTTCGGGGGCCCTTCCGTCCGGCGGGTCAGTGTATTTTTCCTTTTGGCAACCACTTGGGGAAACACGCCTCCACACTTTGCCCATCCCTATCGTGGCAATACATCGCTCGCTTCACGTCTCTTTTCCATTTAATTTCTCCCAAATGGCGCAACAAAAAAGAAATAACGGTCGTACAGCGGTGCTCACCCCCACCATACCCTCGCTGTTTGAGGTCGAGTTCTCTAACATCCGAGGACTCCACACTAACCTCAACGCTGTCCACCACCATCTCGAGACAGCACGGCCAGCAATGTTGTTTCTCACGGAGACACAAATACTCCGTCCTGCCGATACCAGCTACCTTAATTATCCCGGCTACACGCTTGAAGAATCCTTCAAAGCGAAAGCCGGAGTATGCTTGTTCGTCAGGACGGATGTTTGCTGTCACCGACTGCGCTGCTTGGAGGACCCCTCCTTCTCCATGTCGGTGGTACGTGTGGACCTGGTTCGTCAGAGCCGAGTCTACGTGTGCCTCTACAGATCCCACAATGGTGACTTGGAGACAAGCCGATTATTTGACCATCTTAGTCGGGTGGCAGATGCTGCGCAAGAGTAATTTCCTAACGCGGAATTGGTGTTTTTGGGGGATTTTAATGCTCACCACGAATCCTGGTTGAAATCCCTCAAAACTGACCATGCTGGAAGGACTGCTCATGCTTTTGCTCTCACACATGACTTGACCCAACTGGTTGATCAGCCCACCAGGATCCCAGACATTGATGGGCAAGCACCTTCTCTACTGGACCTTCTGCTGACTTCTCACCCGGTGGAATATCAGGTTGTGGTTTAGGCTCCTCTTGGCTCTTCGGATCACAGCCTTATTTCTACCAGAGTGCCACAGGCCAAGCTGCCGCCACTATCGGTATGCAAACGTCGCGTTTGGCACTATAAGTCGGCGGATTGGGACGGTATGCGCGATTACTATGCGTCGGTCCCTTGGAAGGAACGTTGCTTCAGTGGGAATGACCCGACAGCTAGTGCCGTTGCTGTTGCTGGCGAGATCATGCTGGGAATGGAATACTACATTTCTAGCTCAGATCTCGTCAGTAGGAGTACGCGTAACCGTTGGTTCACTCGTGAATGTGCCGATGCTGTATCAGCTAAGCAGGCGGCATATCGCAAGTGGATCAACGGCTGCATTAGCGGGGCATCTAACATTGACTCACTGAAAGCAAACTATAATAAAAATTCCAAGTCCTATAGAAAGGCATACACGAGAGCGGATGCACAGCGCATTGTACAGATTGGTCATGACCTTGTTTCGCATCCTAGGGGCTCCCGTAGCTTCTGGCGTCTGACCAAGTCTGTGCAAAACAATTTCTGCCAACTTTCGCTGCCACCGCTCAGAAATCCGGACGGATCGCTAGCTCACAGTCTGCAAGAGCAAGCTGATCTCCTGGCTAAACTCTTTGCCGACAATTCCGTCATCGATGATTGTAGTGCACTGCCACCTACAATACCTGCATGTGGCCATACGATGCCTGACATCAAAATCAGGCAACGTGATGTGCGTGCGGAGCTGCAATCACTTGATGTACGGAAAGCTAGCGGTCCCGATGGAATACCAGCCATAGTGCTGAAGAAGTGCGCAGCGGAGCTGTCTCCTGTGTGTGGAGGCTTGGAGAAGAGCTAATGTGCAAGCGGTTCCCAAAAAAGGGGATCGGTCTGACCCGGCAAATTATCGGCCAATAGCTATCACCTCAGTTCTTTGTAAGGTGATGGAACGGATTTTAAACAACCAACTGATTCATTACCTAGAAGATCACTGTCTAATTAATGATCGTCAGTACGGGTTTCGACCAAAACGGTCCACAGGTGATCTTCTAGCGTACGTAACGCACCTCTGGGGTGAAGCTATCGACAAGCATGGAGAATCGTTGGCTGTCAGCCTCGATATCTCCAAGGCTTTCGACAGGGTCTGGCACAGAAGTCTTCTCTCCAAGCTACCGGCATATGGTCTGCCTGCTCAGCTATGCACCTGGATTGCCAGCTTCCTACACAAGCGTAGCCTTCGTGTTTTAGTAGATGGTTGCGCTTCACAATTCTATGTAGTGAATGCTGGGGTCCCCCAGGGATCTGTGCTATCTCCCACACTCTTTCTTTTGCATATCAATGATATGCTCTCCCTTGGAAACATACATTGCTATGCAGATGATAGTACAGTGCATGGTGGATACCACGGACGCGCAGTGGCTGGGCGGGCGGAAACTGAGGAGAGGCGGGAGAATCTTGTCATTGAACTCGATAGGACGTTAGATTTCATCGCCAAATGGGGCTCTGATAATCTTGTTGAGTTTAATGCCAAGAAAACACAGGTATGCGCTCTCACGGCGAAAAAGTCAACATTTTCCCCTCTTCCCTCCCTCTGTGGTACTCCGCTGGTGATGCAAAGCAAAATCGCCATGCTGGGGATTGACGTTCGCTGCGACCTTAGTCCAAGGGATTACATCGAGGCTGTTATACAAACAGCTTCACGGAAACTCGGAGTTCTGAACAAGGTGCGGCGCTTTTTCACGCCACAACAACTGTGCCTGCTGTACAAAACACAGGTACGGTCTTGCGTGGAATATTGCTCGCACCTTTGGGATGGCTCCGCTAAGTACCTACTTGAGGCCTTGGACCGGTTGCAGCGACGTGCCGTACGCATTATTGGCGACGTAAAGGTCACAAACACCCTTGAACCTTTACAATTGCGTCGTGAGATAGCAGCACTGAGCGCTTTCTATCGACTGTATCACGGCGAGTGCTCTGAGGAATTATTCTCTCTAATTACTGCTTCCCCCTTCCTTCTTAAGTCCACGCGAGCTGGTTCTCGATGTCACCGCCTAACTGTGACATCAATTCCATCGCGAACAAAGAAATTTGGCAACTCCTTTCTTTGTCGCACTTCCAAAAAATGGAATTCCTTACCAGCTCACGTATTCCCCTCCTCTTACAACCCGGGTTCCTTCAAACGAGGCGTGAAGAGGCATCTTGCGGGCCGGCAAGGCGAAGGCGGCTAGTGCAGAACGTTTTTCCCGTCTGTACTGGCCGTCGTCGCGTTTGGACTCTACTACCACTTACCATCAGGTGGAGTAGAGTTATTTGCCCTCCCGGCGTTATATAAAAAAAAAAAAAACATTTTTAAACACTTTCTCTCTCTTCGGGATGTGTGCCGGAGGCTTGGAGAAGAGCTAATGTGCAAGCGGTTCCCAAAAAAGGGGATCGGTCTGACCCGGCAAATTATCGGCCAATAGCTATCACCTCAGTTCTTTGTAAGGTGATGGAACGGATTTTAAACAACCAACTGATTCATTACCTAGAAGATCACTGTCTAATTAATGATCGTCAGTACGGGTTTCGACCAAAACGGTCCACAGGTGATCTTCTAGCGTACGTAACGCACCTCTGGGGTGAAGCTATCGACAAGCATGGAGAATCGTTGGCTGTCAGCCTCGATATCTCCAAGGCTTTCGACAGGGTCTGGCACAGAAGTCTTCTCTCCAAGCTACCGGCATATGGTCTGCCTGCTCAGCTATGCACCTGGATTGCCAGCTTCCTACACAAGCGTAGCCTTCGTGTTTTAGTAGATGGTTGCGCTTCACAATTCTATGTAGTGAATGCTGGGGTCCCCCAGGGATCTGTGCTATCTCCCACACTCTTTCTTTTGCATATCAATGATATGCTCTCTCTTGGGAACATACATTGCTATGCAGATGATAGTACAGTGCATGGTGGATACCACGGACGCGCAGTGGCTGGGCGGGCGGAAACTGAGGAGAGGCGGGAGAATCTTGTCATTGAACTCGATAGGACATTAGAGCTCATCGCCAAATGGGGTTCTGATAATCTTGTTGAGTTTAATGCCAAGAAAACACAGGTGTGGCTCTCACAGCGAAAAAGTCACCATTTTACCCTCATCCCTCCCTCTGTGGCACACCGCTGATGATACAAAGCAAAATCGCCATGCTGGGGAAGGACGTTCGCTGCGACCTTAGTCCAAGGGATTACATCGAGGCTATTATAAAAACAGCTTCACGAAAACTCGGAGTTCTGAACAAGGTGCGGCGTTTTTTCACGCCACAACAACTGTGCCTGTTATACAAAACACAGGTACGGTCTTGCGTTGAATATTGCTCGCACCTTTGGGATGGCTCCGCTAAGTACCTAATGGAGGCCTTGGACCGTTTGCAGCGACGTGCAGTACGCATTATTGGCGACGTAAAGGTCACAAACACCCTTGAACCTTTACAATTGCGTCGCGAGATAGCAGGACTGAGCGCTTTCTATCGTCTGTATCACGGCGAGTGCTCTGAGGAATTATTCTTTCTAATTCCTGCTTCCCCCTTCCTTCTTAAGTACACGCGAGCTGGTTCTCGATGTCACCGCCTAACTGTGACATCAATTCCATCGCGCACAAAGAAATATGGCAACTCCTTTCTTTGCCGCACTACCAAAGAATGGAATTCCTTACCAGCTCACGTGTTCCCCTCCTCTTACAACCCGGGTTCCTTCAAACGAGGCGTGAAGAGGCATCTTGTGGGCCCGCATGGCGGGGACGGCTAGTACAGAACATTCTTTCCGACTGTACTGGCCGTCGTCGCGTTTGGACTCTACTACCACTTACCATCAGGTGGAGTGGAGTCATTTGCCATCCCGGGGCATATAAAAAAAAAAAAAACTTTATGGTTTTATCTTGGGTTCTGGCCAGCGCGATTCAGAATTGAGACTCTTTTGGTTAACGCCATCTACCGACAAATAGCATAACTAACTTAACCGAACAAACACAATGAACGCACCAACTGTCAAGTTTCAACAAACACCAAAACTGGTTACACGATAAGGGTCAAAAGATTTGATAATTCTATCTCTGTCTAAACCTGTCTACGCTACAGTACGTACTCGGTTCGCAGCTGGCGGACACGCAGCAGAGCGTCGAGCTGCGGGTCGCGGTGATGGGGGCGAACGAGGCGGGCAAGTCGACGTTCATAGGCGTTCTCACTCAAGGTACGTTCGTTATTATCTTGTTGAAGTCGTGAGTTCTAGTAACTAAATTAAATATTGAGTATTTAATTACAGGCACAAGGGACATAACATCTTAGTTCCCAAGGTTGGTGGCGCATTGGCGATGTAAGCGATGGTTAACATTTCTTGCAATGCCAATGTCTATGGGCGTTGGTGACCACTTACCATCAGGTGGCCCATATGCTCGTCCGCCTTCCTATTCTATAAAAAAAAATATTTATAAGGCTTCGTATCCAGAATTTTTTGATTCGATTATCATGTAGAGATCCTATACGTGTGTACTCGTAATAAGGAGATCACGCCTTATCCCAGCTGTGGGTAAAAATGCTGTTACATTTTTAAACAAATTATATGATACCCACTCAGTCGGGACAAAAACCGACTTTGTTAATATTATATTGTAATATCATTTATTTTATCCTCAGATAAATATTTTATGGTCAAGAAACTTAGTTGTAATTACAATGGCAGTATAAAATTTGATCTTGAAATTGTAATGACGTCATTGGTTGATGGTATGTGAGCTGTTTGTAGTACGCAATACAATAGTTTTTCTTTTCTACAGGTGAACTCGATAACGGTAGAGGGAGCGCTCGCCTGAACATGTTCAGGCATTTGCACGAAGTGAAAAGTGGTAGGACGTCCTCGTTCAGCCACGAGATACTCGGCTTCGATGATCAGGTGCGCTAATGATTATTTTGACGTTTATTTAAATTAAGAACAATCCCCCACCCACTTGCAAAGCCCGGGCAAACACCACTGCATTTTGATGTGCTTAATTAATGGGCACATTGTCAGGAGATCTGCTTTTATGGGATGAACTATTGCTATGTATATCCATCAACCCGCATTGAAGCTGCAAGTTAGAGCTCCAAATCACAAGTGGAGGGGAGGTCTTAGCCCAGCAGAGGTGTTATTTTTTTTATAATAAGTAAATAGAAAAAAAAAGGAAAAGTAAGTTGTACACTAGAAGTGAGATTTGGAAGCGTGTAAAGACATGGTTTGCGTCTGAACTCTCTAATTTTCACCCTGGGATTATGTAAATGTCTATGTCCCACTGCTTGGCTAATCCCTCTTCTCCCTTTGATGAGGAGCTTATTCCAATACGCTGTTCCAATTTAGTGGTGCTAATCTGGGTTTTAACACGCTATCATTGGTAACGATTTACACATTCTATTCACTACCACATGCCACATGTGAATTCTACCAACCCGCATTGGAGCAGCGTGGTGGAATAAGCTCCAAACCTTCTCCTCAAAAAGAGGAGAGGAGGCCTTTAGCCCAGCAGTGGGACATTCACAGGCTGTTACGGATTCACTACCATCTCGGTTCTCAATAGGATTAAGAGTGTGTGGGAATAGAGACTGTCTGTGCTTGCACGCACACACAAGTACCATTATTAGTCCCGTGCACTTGTCTAAACCGTTCGTATCCGTAACAGCCTGTGAATGTCCCACTGCTGGGCTAAAGGCGGGTTGGTGGAATACACATGTGGCAGAATTTCAGTGAAATTAGACACATGCAGGTTTCCTCACGATGTTTTCCTTCACCGTCAAGCAGAGATGAATTATAATCACAAATTAAGCACATGAAAATTCAGTGGTGCTTGCCCGGGTTTGAACTCACGATCATTGGCTAAGATTCAGGCGTTCTTACCACTGGGCCATCTCGGCTACAAGTTGTCTAAACATCTTTATCTAGTTTTCATACTCATTTTTCAATTATATTAATCTTTGTAAAATCTTCCGTTATTCTATTATCCAGTTGTATGATGACGTATGTTACACCCCGTTAACGATAGATGGCGCTCATTCGAAATGTCACATTCCTGAATCGCGCTGTCTAGATATTCGCTTCGGAGTATATATGGTGTAGAAGTGATTGTTCTTGTAATCTAATAAATTGTAGTTTCATTTACCTAATCCCAGGTATCAGTGTTGCAGAACTATCGATAGTTTGACCTCGAAAACTATTATCGACAGTACTTCCGAAAGTATCGTCTTGTGTCAATATTGTCGATATTATCGATAATTACTATAGCTCTCTGTTCACAATACTATTGATAACTCGTTTGCCTGCCTCGTTGGTCTAGTGGCTTGATATAAGACCGCAGACCCCGGAGGTCCTGGGTTCAATACCCAGGTCGGGCCAATAAAAATTTATTGAGTTTTTCTGTCAGAAAATTCTCAGTAGCAGGCCGGAGTCTGGAAGTTGGAAGTGTGTACACTCCCGTGCCTCGGAAACACGTAAAGCCGTTGGTCCTGCGCCTGAACTCTTTCCGGTCGTATCGGATCGCCGTCCCATCGGATTATGGGAGTTAGGGAATAGAGAGTGCACCTGTGTTTGCGCACACACTTGTGCACTATAATATCTCCTGCGTAGTTGGCTAATCTCTCTTGAGATTGGCCGCCGTGGCCGAAATCGGTCTGGAGGACATTATTATTATTAATACTATTGATAACAGCAATCCATAGGTATTCATTCGATAGTAACGATTTAATAAAACTTCATTAATAATAGTATTGTTACTGGGCCTACTACATTACTTATCTTGAGAAAGCAATAATATAATAATAATAATAATAATATTGGACATTATTCACACACGGTCATCTGATCCCAAATTAAGCAGAGCTTGTGTTATGGAAATATAGACAACTGATATACTACATATACTACTTTTCTTTTGTAAATACATACTTATATAGATAATTACACCCAGACTCAGGACAAACAGACATGTTCATGCACACAAATGTCTGTCCTGGGTGGGAATCGAAGCCACGACCTTTGGCATGAAAGGCAAGTAACTACCAACCACGCCTACCGGCTCGTCAAAAAATCAATACGTTGTGCCTACGTATTAACTTTTATTAATGAAAGCAAAAATCACTGTCCATAGTGGCACCTAGAAACAAGTCGATATTCGATATGCTACATTGTCAATTAATACATTATTATATGTTCTGTCGCCAGTCGCCATTCTAACATCGCACTGTAATATCGTCGTAACAATTAAATATTGTAAATTATATTACATATGCTCAGATTTTAGGTATCCTAAGTCTTTTTCTATAGCCCTGATAACGTGTTTTCAAATTATTATTAGGTAAGGATTTTTTTGGAGTCCTGACATATCAAACCAAAAGTTAATTTTCATTTTATTGAATAAATATCTTATCTTAATAATACATTTTTACAAACAGCTCAAAATCAAAATAATTTATTCAGGTAATAATATATAAACCTAACACCGGCTCAAACTGTAGATCCTACTAAAAATAATCGGCAAAAAACTAAACTCTTTTGCTACAATTAAACTATGTAAGAGTTTAAACACAATTTTTTATCATATTTATAAGCCCTTATCGAGCAATACGTCTTATTAATGAAAGTTTTTTAAGAGAGAGAGTTGGTTCCTCCTAACTGGCCTAGGCCAGTCTGGGTACGGGCCGCAGGGTTGCCCCCTAACCTGTCGCGTCTTTAATTTTTGGCCCGGGTCACAGCGACCCAGTGGCTGTAAGTTTTTTAATTCAGCTACAAGATAATATTATAGATGGCACTGTAGTCATATTATCAACTTGTACTATAAAGTTTTTTTTTATTTCTAGATTTCGGCAACAGCCGGTATAACTCGCATCACAGAAGAACACATCGGTCTTCTGCTGGCTTTGGACATGCCGTTCTTCGCAGTCATCAACAAGTGTGAACTGGCTAGCAACATCAATGCTGTTGTAGCGAGGCTGGCTCAATTGTTGGAACCCGCTAATAAGGTCAGTGATTTTATTTTAAATAGCATCTATAAAGACTAGCTTATAAACTAGGTTATTATTTCTTACATCAATGCTTTTGGGTGATGGTGACCACTTACCATCAGGTGGCCCAATTGCCCGTCCACACACATATAACATAAAGAGAAGCCGGGGGGGGGGGGAAAGTTTAACAGACAAATAGATATATTTACTTTCCCATTTATAATATTAGTTTCTATTGTAATTGGAAACATGCAGGTTTCCTCGCGATGTTCTTCAAGGAGCACGAGATGATAAATCAGGGATGATGTATAATTTATAGATTTCTTTAAATTTAAAGTAATGGTATATATTGGTATTATTACAGAAACCGCTGTTAATAACTGACGAGAATATGGCAAGGAACTGCGTTGCGCCGCAAAAGTCGATACTGGACACCATAGACAATCTAGACGAGGAAATCAAAAAGGATGAGGAGTGAGTAGCTTCACAAGCCTTTATTTAACCCGAAGTGTTTCTGGGTGAACTCTTATGTATGACCTTAAAACGAGTTCCATACTATTGGTAATGGTAATAGTATTGTCTATAGCTACGCCAACCACCCTTGCTAGATACTTGCCTTTCACGCCAAAGGTTGTGGGTTCGGTTCCCACTCAGGACAGACAATTGTGTGCATTAACATGTCTGTTTTTCCTGAGTCTGTGTGTAATTGTCTATACAATAGTATATCAGTTGTCTGGTTGCCATAGTACAAGCTCTGCTTAGTTTCGGATCAGATATATATATATATATATATAGTTGAACGCAAATCACAGTAGTGTCGGCCGGCAGGGTGGTCGTGTTCCCGGTGTGCTGCGTGCGCGGCCTCAACGCGCTGCACGCGTGCCTGCTGGCGCGCCGCGACCTGCAGCGCCCCGAGGACGTGAGTGAACCATATGTTGCGCAGTTGACTAGTATCCTTTTTATTAAATTATAAATGTTATAATTTATGTCACTTTACAGGAGGCGTGCGAGTTTCAAATAGACGAAATTTTCCACGTAGGGGACTCGACGGGGCCCGTCGTGGGGGGACTGCTCGCGCGAGGGCGACTCTACGAGGGCGACGAACTTATCATAGGTGCGTTGCGTTCTGTTAGTTGTAAGATGAATAGAGCGACGTATATTAAACACCACCCCCCTCCCCCAGGACCTCTGGAGTCCGGCGAGTTCGCGGAGATATCCGTGCGCACGATATACCGCAACCGCGTCCCGTGCGGCAGCGTGCGCGCGGGACAGTCGGCGTCGCTGGGCCTGGGTCGCTTCCCGCCGGGACTGCGGCAGGGCATGGTGCTGCTAGCGCGGCCGGGGGGCTACGCCGCTGGACACGAGCGGCCCACCTTCGGAGGCTGTCCGCCCGGGACTTGCAGAGGACGACAGGTGGGTCGCTAATTCAAACCTTATTACTAAATAAAAACTTACATGTATTTAAGACAGAATATATATATGCGGCCAGTAGTGCTATTCTAGAATTTTAGATTCATCACTCTCCGGTGAAATGTTGACATGATGATGATGAGTGAGAGAATGTTCTTACAGAGTAGCCATACTGGTTGTAGCTTTATATTTAAAATTATATTATACAAACGATTTAAAAAGGCTTTTTTGAATAACGTTTCTACCGCCATGGCAATACTTAGTATTATTGTGTGCTAGTTTGAAAGATGAGTTAGACAGTGTAACTATAGGCACAAGAGACTTAATATCTTAGTTCCCAAGGTTGATGGCGCATTACGGTGTTAGGGGTGGTTAATAGACTGTGACAAAGTCTATGGGTAGTGACGACCACTTACCATAAGGTGGTCATTTGCCAGCGTACCTATACGAAATTAAAAAAGTGATATATTTTTTTATTTTCAAAATTCATTGTTACAGATATCAGAACTAGTCCACTCGTTGCAAGCTTCGGAGAAGAATCGAAAGAACGCGAGGAGACAGAACAAGAATATCCTCCAGGACATCGCCAACGTGAAGAACAGCCTCACGAAGACATCGGACACGAAGTGCACGAACGTGTACGTGTCGGACGACGGGTGCAAGTACAGCGACGCGCACGTGTCGAGCGACACGCAGGACAAGTGCGTGTGTGACGACCTGGTGTTCCTCGAAGACCCAAACGACCCTAGAGGCTGTATATACTTTCAGGTGAGCAGAAAACTCTACTCGTTTTTAAAAGATTAGCAAACCTTAGATATGCGATTCCATGCGATTCGCTACCAGCTCTGCTGTATTGTACACTACAAACACTTCTCGATCAATATATCTCTATACATATACAACACGACACTGTTACACTTAACTACTTGTATACACTTTAGTTTTACTTACAAAGTTCCGATAACAACTTCACAGATAACCAAAACGCTAAATTTTCCGCGAATCCATAGTCAATACCACAGAATATTAAGATTTCGACCAAATTTCAAAGTCAAAGTTGCTTATATACTCTACTTGCTATTGGAATCGACTATAGATTTGTATGTGTTTGCACAGCACATTGTGTGTGTGTGTTTTTTTATCCGTAACAGCATGTGAATGTCCTACTGCTGGGCTAAAGGCCTCCTCTCCCTTTTTTGAGCAGAAGGCTTGGAGCTTATTCCACCATGCTGCTCCAGTGCGGTTTGGTGGAATACACATGTGGCAGAATTTCAGTGAAATTAGACACATGCAGGTTTCCTCGCGATGTTTTCCTTCATCGTAAAGTACGAGATGAATTATAATCACAAATTAAGCACATGAAAATTCAGTGGTGCCTGGACCATCTCGGCTGTTTTTTTATATGCTAGCAATATTAGCACAGACTGTGCAATATAATATGTAATGCGGTCATGAATTAAATTTGATTGAATATAACAGGCATCCGTGCATGTCCTGAGACACTCCACGGCCATCTACCCAGGGTTCCAGTGCTCTGTGCATGTCGGGAACGTGCGTCAGACGGCCATTATCGAGGTAACGAATACATACATCAAACTCACTTTGCGGAGTGGAATTAAATAGTTTAATTTTGGTATAGTTGGTGGTGTTACGTAAAATACTTAAGTATGATAATGATATTTATTTTTTTATGTTATATTCCTGTTTAGCGGTAGAATATCTGATGAGTGGGTGGTACCTACCCAGGCGGGTTTGCACAATGCCCTTACTACCAGTTACCACACACTCATAATATATTCTGCCGCCAAACAGCAATAGCATTGTTGTTGGTGAGTAAAACAGTGTAACTGCAGGCACGAGGGACATAACATCTTAGTTCCCAAGGTTGGTGACGCATTGGTGATGTAAGCGATGGTTAATATTTATTGCGGTGTCAATGTCTATTGGCGGTGGTGACCATTTACCATCGGGTTGCTCATCTCATCGCTGACCACGGGTATATTTTTCGCTTAAGGGTATAATGTCTCCGAACAACGTGCTGAGGGCGGGCGAGGGGGCCTCCGTGCTGTTCAGGTTCGCCCGCTGTCCGGAGTACCTCGTGCGGGGCCGCCGGCTGCTGTTCACGGCGGGGCTGGGGATCAGGTACCGCTCAACGAACCCAACGATAACTTCTAATTACAGTTGAATTGATGAGCCAATAAAGTATATCGTCAGCTCAGTGTTGGTATCCGAGATCGCTAGCTCCACTGACTTTCACACATTTAATTTATAAGTGTTCGGTGAAGGAAATCCATGCATCGAAGCAGGTTGTGGAATAAGCTCAAACCTTCTCCTGAGAAGGAGAGGTTTTAGCCCAGCTGTGGGACATTTATATACTGTAACTGTTTTGAATAATGTTGGAATAAGTTTTGTTCTTAAGAAGAGATATCTTCGACCAACAGCCACTTTTGTACTTTACTAGCAAAACCCGGTAGGTAGCTGTTAATGTGGTACAGCGCCATCTAGCGGTGTTACAACGAAGTGGATATTATAAAATCATCCATGAGACATACATCTAAATTTCAACTATGATGGTGATTCAAACGGTCCGAACTCTATTAATAAATTTTTATCCGTGCAGTGACGGTTATCCGTGCAGTGACGGGTATCCGTGCAGTGACGGGTATCCGTGCAGTGACGGAGAAAGAATACATTTCACTGCCCCTCTCTTTCCCATGGGTGTCGTAAGAGGCGACTAAGGGATATCTGAGCGACCATTATCCGTGCAGTGACGGAGAAAGAATACATTTCACTGCCCCTCTCTTTCCCATGGGTGTCGTAAGAGGCGACTAAGGGATATCTGAGCGACCATCTGCTCATCTGGTGGTAGGATGCTAACATCCGCCTGGCTTGTTACCACCGTACGCATGGTGAAAAACTCGTGAAGTGGCTTGCAGCCGCGTTTCGAGGTCAGCCAGCGTACAGCCAGTGCCTGAGCGAGTATTGCCGCGATGGGTGTTGTTCCAGTGGAGACGGCTGTTGAACCAATACCGGGGGAAACTGTATTGACCTGCCGGACAGGGAGACCCGAAGAAACGGCTGTTCCACTGGCCGCCCGTGGCATAGTACAGGGGCCCGAGCGTGCCTAACCAGCTCTCGAGGCTGCCCCACCAGGCCACGCATAATCTCGGGGTGGACCGTCGTGCCGGTTGGTGACCGGAAGGTGGGGTCCCGGCGGCCACTTCCGGGGGGGTTCGGTTCCATCCGGCGGATCAGTATATTTTCCTTTTTGGCAAACATTTGGGAAAACACGCCTCCATACTTTGCCCATCCCTATCGTGGCAATACGTCGCTCGCCTCACGTCTCTTTTCCTAATTTTTCCAATGGTAGCGCAAATAAGAAATAACGGTCGTTCAGCGGTGCACACCCCCACCATACCCACGCTGTTTGAGGTCGAGTTCTCTAACATCCGAGGACTCCACGCTAACCTCAACGCTGTCCACCACCATCTCGAGAGAGCACGGCCAGCAATGTTGTTTCTCACGGAGACACAAATACTCCGTCCTGCCGATACCAGCTACCTTAATTATCCCGGCTACAGTAACAGTACAGTAACAGCCTGTTAATGTCCCACTGCTGGGCTAAGGCCTCCTCTCCCTTTTGAGGAGAAGGTTTTGGAGCTTATTCCACCACGCTGCTCCAATGCGGGTTGGTAGAATACACATGTGACAGAATTTCAATGAAATTAGACACATGCAGGTTTCCTCACGATGTTTTCCTTCACCGTTAAGCACGAGATGAATTATAAACACAAATTAAGCACATGAAAATTCAGTGGTGCTTGCCCGGGTTTGAACCCACGATCATCGGTTAAGATTCACGCGTTCTTACCACTGGGCCATCTCGGCTTTTTTACACACGCTACACGCTTGAAGAATCCTTCAAAGCGAAAGCCGGAGTATGCTTGTTCGTCAGGACGGATGTTTGCTGTCACCGACTGCGCTGCTTGGAGGACCCCTCCTTCTCCATGTTGGTGGTACGTGTAGACCTGGTTCGTCAGAGCCGAGTCTACGTGTGCCTCTACAGATCCCACAATGGTGACTTGGAGACAAGCCGATTATTTGACCATCTTAGTCGGGTGGCAGATGCTGCGCAAGAGCAATTTCCTAACGCGGAATTGGTGTTTTTGGGGGATTTTAATGCTCACCGCGAATCCTGGTTGAAACCCCTCAAAACTGACCATGCTGGAAGGACTGCTCATGCTTTTGCTCTCACACATGACTTGACCCAACTGGTTGATCAGCCCACCAGGATCCCAGACATTTATGGGCAAGCACCTTCTCTACTGGACCTTCTGCTGACTTCTCACCCGGTGGAATATCAGGTTGTGGTTAAGGCTCCTCTTGGCTCTTCGGATCACAGCCTTATTTCTACCAGAGTGCCACAGGCCAAGCTGCCGCCACTAGCGGTATGCAAACGTCGCGTTTGGCACTATAAGTCGGCGGATTGGGACGGTATGCGCGATTACTATGCGTCGGTCCCTTGGAAGGAACGTTGCTTCAGTGGGAATGACCCGTCAGCTAGTGCCGCTGCTGTTGCTGGCGAGATCATGCTGGGAATGGAATACTACATTCCTAGCTCAGATCTCGTCAGTAGGAGTACGCGTAACCGTTGGTTCACTCGTGAATGTGCCGATGCTGTATCATCTAAGCAGGCGGCATATCGCAAGTGGATCAACGGCTGTATTAGCGGGGCATCTAACATTGACTCACTGAAAGCAAACTATAATAAAAATTCCAAGTCCTGTAGAAAGGCATACACGAGAGCGGATGCACAGCGCATTGTACAGATTGGTCATGACCTTGTGTCGCATCCTAGGGGCTCCCGTAGCTTCTGGCGTCTGACCAAGTCTGTGCAAAACAATTTCTGCCAACCTTCGCTGCCACCGCTCAGAAATCCGGACGGATCGCTAGCTCACAGTCCGCAAGAGCAAGCTGATCTCCTGGCTAAACTCTTTGCCGACAATTCCGTCATCGATGATTGTAGTGCACTGCCACCTACAATACCTGCATGTGGCCATACGATGCCTGACATCAAAATCAGGCAACGTGATGAGCGTGCGGAGCTGCAATCACTTGATGTACGGAAAGCTAGCGGTCCCGATGGAATACCAGCCATAGTGCTGAAGAAGTGCGCAGCGGAGCTGCCTCCTGTGTTAACGCGCCTGTTCCAACTTTCTCTCTCTTCGGGAAGTGTACCGGAGGCTTGGAGAAGAGCTAATGTGCAAGCGGTTCCCAAAAAAGGGGATCGGTCTGACCCGGCAAATTATCGGCCAATAGCTATCACCTCAGTACTTTGTAAGGTGATGGAACGGATTTTAAACAACCAACTGATCCATTACCTAGAAGATCACTGTCTAATTAATGATCGTCAGTACGGGTTTCGACCAAAACGGTCCACAGGTGATCTTCTAGCGTACGTAACACACCTCTGGGGTGAAGCTATCGACAAGCATGGAGAATCGTTGGCTGTCAGCCTCGATATCTCCAAGGCTTTCGACAGGGTCTGGCACAGAAGTCTTCTCTCCAAGCTGCCGGCATATGGTCTGCCTGCTCAGCTATGCACCTGGATTGCCAGCTTCCTACACAAGCGTAGCCTTCGTGTTTTAGTAGATGGTTGCGCTTCACAATTCTATGTAGTGAATTCTGGGGTCCCCTAGGGATCTGTGCTATCTCCCACACTCTTTCTTCTGCATGATCGATGATATACTCTCTCTTGGGAACATACATTGCTATGCAGACGATAGTACAGTGCATGGTGGATACCACGGACGCGCAGTGGCTGGGCGGGCGGAAACTGAGGAGAGGCGGGAGAATCTTGTCATTGAACTCGATAGGACGTTAGAGCTCATCGCCAAATGGGGCTCTGATAATCTTGTTGAGTTTAATGCCAAGAAAACACAGGTATGCGCTCTCACGGCGAAAAAGTCAACATTTTCCCCTCTTCCCTCCCTCTGTGGTACTCCGCTGGTGATGCAAAGCAAAATCACCATGCTGGGGATTGACGTTCGCTGCGACCTTAGTCCAAGGGATTACATCGAGGCTGTTATAAAAACAGCTTCACGGAAACTCGGAGTTCTGAACAAGGTGCGGCGATTTTTCACGCCACAACAACTGTGCTTGCTGTACAAAACACAGGTACGGTCTTGCGTGGAATATTGCTCGCACCTTTGGGATGGCTCCGCTAAGTACCTACTTGAGGCCTTGGACCGGTTGCAGCGACGTGCCGTACGCATTATTGGCGACGTAAAGGTCACAAACACCCTTGAACCTTTACAATTGCGTCGTGAGATAGCAGCATTGAGCGCTTTCTATCGACTGTATCACGGCGAGTGCTCTGAGGAATTATTCTCTCTAATTCCCGCTTCCCCCTTCCTTCTTAAGTCCACGCGAGCTGGTTCTCGATGTCACCGCCTAACTGTGACATCAATTCCATCGCGAACAAAGAAATTTGGCAACTCCTTTCTTTGTCGCACTTCCAAAAAATGGAATTCCTTACCAGCTCACGTGTTCCCCTCCTCTTACAACCCGGGTTCCTTCAAACGAGGCGTGAAGAGGCATCTTGCGGGCCGGCAAGGCGAAGGCGGCTAGTGCAGAACGTTTTTCCCGTCTGTACTGGCCGTCGTCGCGTTTGGACTCTACTACCACTTACCATCAGGTGGAGTAGTCATTTGCCCTCCCGGCGAATATAAAAAAAAAAAAAAAATGTTCTGCATTCTGGAGTCACGTTACTCGCGCACTGTTTGGACAAATCACAAATTTTTCTTTCTTGAATATTAACAATTTTTAGACGCGGCTCCAATCCAAAATCACTTCAATTTATGTTTCTTGTTCAGCAACAGCTGGAGAACCGTGTAGGGTAGCCCGTTGACGTCTGAACGATCCACGAAGTACATATTGATGTATACCCTGCTTGACCCAGCGATGATGCATTTTTCGGTATACTCTCCATACAACGTAGATGATAAACAGACTCATCAACAGTAATATTATAAGTAAAAGAATGTTTGTGGTGGACGCATGGAATTTCAATTCTTTTATATATGCATTATTTTCGGCAGCTACAGAATTTTGGTTTATAAAATTGTCCTCCTTTTCTACTTTCGAATTACACATATTTTAAACTACAGTGACCATTATTAACTTTGAACTTTGGCGAGTTTGAATTTACACGTGTCGGTAATTTAAATTAAAGCAACTCGCGTTACCGATGCGCATACTGCGCTGGCAGGGTCGCCATATAAGGACGAGGGAAATGAAACGCTCGAATGTTGATATAAGACTACTTTATTAACGTTACTGGTGTGGGTTTCATATTATGATGGCACTAAACATGTGTATATCTAGATAGATACCACATAGTACATCGGCGCGATGACGTCAAGTGGAAGGGATAGCAACACGAGAACGGAGCAATACCGTGCGGCGCTTCACTTTTTGCATCGGCGCTGGGGCGAGACGGTTGTGTGGTTGTGCTCTCAAGTGCTATTCGTAATATTGGTGATCGCTAATTCTGATTTCATTTATTTGTGCTAATTTTGTTTTTTTGGTTTCTTTGAATAAATAGAGGTTAGGATTGTTATTGTCTTAATTTGATCTTACCTTTATAAGATCAGAAGTGGGATGAACGTTCGAGGATACCCACAGTTTAGGTCTGATGTCTGAATCGATCAGGGCAAGTGATTACTGAATTAAATATTTCCCGAAATTATTTAAAAAAAAAAAAAAAGAGACAATCCCATGAAATGAAGAGTAAAATCGAATAGCAGGCCGTGTCCCGATGGCGGCAAACGGTAGCTTCATTATGCGACGTATAAGCAGGCCGTGCTCCGATGGTGACAAACGGTAGCTTCGTTATGTGACGTATGAGCAGGCCGTGTTCCGATGGTGACAAACGGTAGCTTACCTCGACTATGTGCTGTTAATGAGCAGGCCGTGTCCCGAGGGCGGCAAACGGTAGCTCAAGTTCATTAAGCTTGACACAATGTACGTCCAAATAAGAATGAAGTGATATCTAGTTTATTAGTGTTGTGATTACCAGTGAAGTGCGTTATTAGTGTTTCTGACATTAACGGAATAACTATTAATTAATTAAGTGATTGTATCATTTTAAATGTTTCTTAATGTTTGATCAAAACTTGAAATTATCAACCCACCTATCAAGATTGTTATTTAAATAAATGTGTAAACGTAACTATTTGATAGACTTAGAAATTAACTATATTCTATGATTATCATTTAAATAAATGTGTAAAAACTCAAGTACGGTGTACTAGGTATTTACTGTAATATTTACTTTTGATTTTTATTTTTTATTTTTTTATTATATAATTTACTTTTCATTCAATGTAACTCGGGTTTTCTACCTAAATTTATTTAATTAAATATCTTATTGTTGACGCCCGTTAATATAAAAAGTTGTGGGTAGATTGGGTTTTACGCGGGTCACCGTATCGTAGTGACGATGTATTTTTTGATTTTTTTTGTCTGCAATAAACCGTTGTACGAAACACATGAGTTCTATTCATGGTTCTTCGAGTCGGATAAATAACAAATTAGTTGAAAATAAATTAATCAAATAATGAAAAAATTAAGAGAATATAAAGGAGATAACATACAGATATAAGCAAAACGGCTATTAATACGTGAGTAGTTCCTGTGTGACCAACCAAAAGTTGTTCAGGAGCCAAGACCTGACAAAGTTGAAATAGAAACAAAGTCAAGACTGCTGAGGCCGGGTCGCTGGTGCTGCTTGCTGTATGCCAGGTGCTGGGTGTCCGAAGCTGGGTGCCGGGTGTCGGGTGCCGGGTGCCGTTAGTCGTCATTGAAAACCAAGCTTTGCTAGTTCAAGAAGTTACTGCTGGCTGCGAGCATTTCCAGATAAGGAAAGTTTATAAACCGAGCTACTGAGTTTATTTATATAAAAGTGAACGTGAAGTAACGTGAAAAATAAATGATAATTTGAACTTTATAAAAAATCGTAACGGTTTTATAAAAACATTTAGTGAACTAAGTTATAAGTTAATCAACAATTATTTAGTATAATAATTTATTTGAATAGTACAATTTAATAATTAATTGGAAAATTTAATTAATTATACAAACGAACTTTATTATAACAATAAATATGGAAAAATTTATTAAGTACCAAGAAGATCATCGGGGTCAAATACAAAGAAATTTGGCAAACTTTAAAAAGTCACCAAAGTCTAGAATTACGCAATCCTATATAGAAACTAGACTTGAAATATTAAATGATATTTGGAGTAAGGTTAAGGTCACTCATAAGCAAATAATTGACATAGCTACCCAGGAATCTAAGTTTAATTGTGATTATTTTAGTATGAATATGTATGAGTTAATCGAAGAAGAGTATACTGCATATAAATGTGAACTTAAAGATTATTTATTAAAAGTTAAAAGTGTTAACTTATCAGAAAAATCGGAATCATCGACTATAGCTAAAAATGGCGGTTATCCTATTCCTATAAAATTACCGGATATTAAACTACCCGTTTTTTCTGGTAAGTACACGGAATGGCCGACGTTTAGGGATTTATTTGTATCAGTTATTCATAATAATAAGCAATTAGATAATTTTCAAAAATTGCATTATTTAAAAACTAATTTATCGGGAGAAGCCGAACAGCTGTTACGACATATTTCTATTACTGATGCTAATCATATTACGTGTTGGTCACAATTACAAGAGCAATATAATAATAAAAGATTCTTAGCTAATTGTATTTTTAAACGTTTATTTTCGCAAAATAATTTAACCATGCAATCGGCCAATGGTATAAAGAACCTTTTAGACACAACGAAAGATAGTTTAAATGCATTGTCTAATATTGGTATCTGTACCGATTCATGGGATGTGTTACTTATTTATTTAGTTTGTCAAAAGTTAGATTGTGATACCCGCAAACAATGGGAAATAAAATCAAATGAGTTAACCGATGATTTACCTACCTTTTCTCAATTCGAAGAATTTTTAATAAGTCGTTTTAGAGCATTGGAATTCTTGGAACCTACTACAAGTAGATTTAAATCTAATACTTATAATCAACCTAAGGCACATCACGTCTCTTCTGCTTCATCTACCGTATGTCCGTTTTGCTCGGAAAATCATAAAATGTTTCAATGTAAAAAATTTAATCATGCTGATTATAAGACTCGTATAGATTTTGTGCAAAAGCAAAAGCTTTGTTTCAATTGTTTTGGGTCTAACCATAGTGTAAAATCTTGTTTCTTACGTACCTCATGTCGGATCTGTAACCGTAAACACCATACACTACTTCATCCTCAAAAACCAAATCGATCGATCGCGTCTGCGGTACCTGTTAACCATGCTGTTGAGTCAATGCATTTTAGTGATGATCAACCGCAGACTGACCGACCATTGAATATGGTTACTAATTGTAATTCTAGCAAGGATAAATATACTCAGGTATTATTAGCTACTGCATTAGTCAGGGTCCAAACTAAAAATGGAAGCTACCAACTGCTGAGAGCTTTGCTCGACCAGGGGTCACAGGCCTCATTTATAACAGAATCAGCAGTACAGTTACTTGGAGTCAAGAAAACTTTTGTAAAGAGTTCGGTGTGTGGATTGGGTGGTAATGTTAGTGTGTTGACCTCAAAGGCTGTAGTCAATATAGCTATATCATCAATCCATGACACTGAAACTGTAATTGAATTGGGTGCTCATGTTTTGAGCAGATTAACATCGTTTTTACCAATCAAACCAATAGTCATGAATAACTGGCCTGAACTTAAAAATTTGAAGTTAGCAGATCCAAATTACCACACTCCTGGTAAAATCGATATTTTATTGGGGAGTGATGTCTATGGAAAAATAATAGAGGAAGGTCTCCTTCATAGCCCTTATGGCACCACCATAGCACAGAAGACTAATTTGGGTTGGGTACTGTCAGGTCAAGTTATTTCACCTACCACTCACAGTATATTTGTGAATTTACATACACAAATGAGCGATGATCAACTTCTCAAGAAGTTTTGGGAACTAGAAGCAGAACCTACCGATAAAATAAATCAACGCTTAACACCAGAGGAACAAAAATGTGAAGATTTGTTTGCAACCACAACAAAAAGAGACTGTAAAGGACGATATATAGTAAGATTGCCTTTTACAAAAGAAACCCCAGCATCAAAATATGGAAATTTAAGAGAAATAGCTGTGCGCAGGTTTTATGGACAAGAAAAAAGATTAATCAGAAATAGAGATTTGAAAAAACAATATGATGACACTATTGAAGAATACTTGCAATTAGGTCATATGGAACAAATCAAATTTAATAAAAATACAGAAGCTGTTTACTTGTCACATCATGCAGTGATTCGTGAAGATAAGGCTACAACAAAAGTGAGAGTAGTCTTTGATGCATCATGTAAGGGTGAGAATGGCATTTCTCTTAATGACGATCTCATGATAGGACCACGTCTACAACCAGATCTACGACATTTAATTATGAAATTTCGCCTAGGTCCAATTTGCCTTGTCGCGGATATTGTGAAGATGTACAGAATGGTTAAAGTAGCTCAACAGGATGTGGACTATCAAAGACTCGTTTGGCGCAGAAATCCAGAGGATGATTTAAAAGATTACAGACTTCTTCGCGTTACCTTTGGCACATCCGCAGCTCCCTATCTAGCAGTCAAAACATTACAGCAATTGGCTTTGGATGAAGGTACACAATTTCCTTTTGCTGCTAAAAGAGTTTTGGAGGATTTTTACGTCGATGACCTTATGACCACTTGTGACACGTCTAATGAAGCAATATTTCTGTACAAGGAATTAAATAATTTGATGATGAGAGGCGGCTTTAAGCTACAAAAATGGTCAAGTAATAGCAAATTAGTTATGAAAATTTTGAGCAAAAATGAAAAAAGTAAAGAATCTATGGAAATGATAACCGACCATATAACTAAGGTTTTAGGGCTGACTTGGAATAGATCAACAGATAAATTTGTATATTCAGTACATGTAGAAGAACAAATTATTCCAGTTACTAAACGACGTGTGATTTCGGATATATCTAAGCTTTATGATCCACTTGGATGGATTTCGCCGTGTATTATACCAGCAAAAATTTTAATCCAAAAATTGTAGATGTCAGGTATCTCGTGGGACGAGGAGTTATCATCTTCGTTGAAAAAGGAATGGGAAGAGTATCGCAAGAGTTTAAAAAAATTATCTGAAGTCGAAATAAAGCGTTGGATTGGACTCCAATCAACTAATTCAAAATTAGAATTGCATGGATTTAGTGACGCATCAAATGCAGCCTATGCTGCTGTTGTTTATGCAAGAGTGCTCGATAAAGACGGACGAATTCATGTAAACTTGTTTACGTCCAAAACAAAAGTAGCACCAATAAAGCAAATATCAATACCTCGATTAGAGCTGTGTGGTGCAACGTTACTTACAAAATTATTAAAAGAAGTCGCAACAATGCTACACGTAGAACCATCCAATATACATGCGTGGACCGATTCGACAATAGTGCTGGCATGGCTGCGTGGCCACCCTAGTCGATGGAAAACTTTTGTAGCGAATAGAGTATCAGATATATTGACAACACTTGAAAGTAATCAATGGTCACATGTTAAGTCTGGTGAAAACCCAGCAGACATCGCGTCACGTGGGATGACTCCTAGTGACTTACAAAACAATATTTTATGGATGAACGGACCCAGTTGGCTTTGTAATGATATTGTACATTATGACAAACCAGATGTCGGTACTAATTTAGAAGAAAGGAAAATTAAAGCTTATTGTATTAATATAAATGAAACGTTTCAATCACTTTGTGAAAGATTTTCGCGGTTAAAAAGAATGATTCGAGTAATTGCGTATTGTAGGCGTATTGTAGGCGCTTCTTACATTTCAAGAAATCTAAGGAACCTCGACCTCAGTTTACTTATTTGCTAACGTGTGAAGAATTAAAAGTTGCATTAATAACATGTATAAATCAATGTCAACGACAGGAATTTGCCGAAGATATTTTATATTTTAATAAAATGAAAGTAATGCCTAAAAAGAGTAAACTATATTCACTTACCCCATTTGTAGATGAAGATGGATTATTGAGAGTCCGGGGTCGAATAGACAATTCGAATGTCAGTGATGAGGTCAAACATCCAATTATCATACCAAGAAGTGGTCATTTTACGAAGTTAATGGTTGCAGATGCACATGAAAAAACATTACACGGAGGACCACAAATGATGACCAGCTACCTCAGAGGAAAATATTGGATTATTGGTATAAAAAATTTAGTCAAGGAACAGTACAGGAAATGTGTCATTTGCGCACGTTTTAGAGCTTCTACTCATGAACAATTTATGGGTCAATTACCTACAGCACGTATCTCTGTTAATCGTCCATTTTTTGTTAGTGGAGTGGATTATGCAGGACCCATACAAATAAGAACAACCAAGGGCCGTGGCCACCATTCCCACAAAGGATATGTTTGTGTGTTTGTATGTATGGCTACGCGTGCAGTGCATCTTGAGGTCGTTAGTGATTTTACATCTCAAGGTTTTTTAGCAGCATTTAAACGATTCGTAGCTAGAAGAGGTCACTGTGGTCAAGTTTGGAGTGATAATGGAACCAATTTTGTAGGTGCTTCTAAGGAATTGAAAACTTTATTCTCCAAAGAAAATTCCAATTTGATGCCTGATATATCAGCGAGTTTATCTAACAATGGAACATCTTGGCAATTTATTCCTCCACATGCACCTCATTTCGGTGGATTATGGGAGGCGGGCATCAAGTCAACCAAATACCACTTAAAAAGAGTCGTCGGTAATTCCACGCTCACCTTTGAAGAGTTGACTACGGTTCTATGTCAAATTGAAGCATGCCTTAACTCAAGACCTATTGCACGTCAAAGTGTAGATGACCCAGAATCGGAAATGCCACTAACACCAGGACATTTTTTAGTGGGTGGTCCATTGGTTATACCTCCAGATTACAACTTTGAAATGTCAACTATTAGTACATTAAAACGTTGGCAATTGACTCAACGCATGGTGCAGGATTTCTGGAGACGATGGTCATCAGAATACCTTACGCAACTTAATCAGCGATACAAATGGGCAAAAGTATCACCAGAACCAAATATTGGTGACATTGTACTTGTTAAAGAAGACAATCTTCCTCCAGCAAAATGGTTATATGGTAGAATAGAAGCAAAGCATCCCGGCCCTGATAACATAACTAGAGTGGTAACGATTCGGTGTAAAAGTAATTTGATTAAACGAGCAATTTCTAAATTATTAATTTTACCAATTGCAGACTAATTTCACTAAAACTTCTTTACATATATTTCACGATACAGTCCATTTTGTCAATTAAAACAATTATTTTTTTGTTAAGTTTTAAATTGCATAATTATAATAATTGTTGACGTTATCCGAATGGAATTATATTGAATGTGTAATGAATATATAACAAACATTACTAAGTCATGATTGAAATCAATAATTTAATTTAATTTTATGTACCTATAGAATTTTCATTTCATAATAAAAATCTCTTGTTATTGGTGTAATAACATAGATTGATTCAATAAATAAATTGAATTGAATGTGTATTTAAGTAGGATTTTTTTTTTAATAAAATTAATTAATTTAATATCATTATGAATTTATATCTTATCATATTTTTATAATTATATACAGTAAACATATACATTAATTTATTTTATTTTATTATTGATTATTATTTTAATTTATTGTTGATAATAATTATCCCTTTGTTATTACGCTTCATAACAATGTGTGATGAAGTTTGTAATGTACAATTATACTTAAATTGTCAGTTATAATTATTTATTAAAAAATGTTAAGATAAATGTAATGAGCAATTACTACAATATTATGATCAAATGTAAACAATAATGTTGTAAAAGGGAAATTTTTTTAATATTGTAAAAATAAAATGCGTAAATTTTGTTTAATGTATATGCTCCTTAAGAACTGCGTTCTTGGGAGGCGGCATGTTGACGCCCGTTAATATAAAAAGTTGTGGGTAGATTGGGTTTTACGCGGGTCACCGTATCGTAGTGACGATGTATTTTTTGATTTTTTTAGTCTGCAATAAACCGTTGTACGAAACACATGAGTTTTATTCACTAACTGAAACTAATTGACTCTTTTAATCTAATCGTTCGGTGAGACCGACTCACTGTTTATGATCTCCTGGTACATTAACACTGTAATCCTAACTGAAACTAATTGACTCTTTTAATCTAATCGTTCGGTGAGACCGACTCACTGTTTATGATCTCCTGGTACATTAACACTGTAATCATAACTGGAACTAATTGACTCTTTTAATCTAATCGTTCGGTGAGACCGTCTCACTGTTTATGATCTCCTGGTACATCAACACTGTAATCCTAACTGAAACTAATTGACTCTTTTAATCTAATCGTTCGGTGAGACCGACTCACTGTTTATGATCTCCTGGTACATTAACACTGTAATCCTAACTGAAACTAATTGACTCTTTTAATCTAATCGTTTGTTGAAACCGTCTCATTGTTTATGTTCTACTGGTACATTAACAACGTAATCCTAATTCTAAATCTTTGAAACTAATAATAAAAACATCATGGGTCATTTTTCACACACGGCCATCTGATGCCAAATTTAGCTTGTACAAAACTCGTGCTATGGAAACCAGATAATTGATATACTACATATACTACTTTTCTTATGTAAATACATATTTATACAGAAAATTACACCCAGACTCAGGAAAAACAGACATGTTCATGCACACAAATGCAAACACTGTAATCCTAACTGAAACTAAGTGACTCTTTTAATCTAATCGTTCGGTGAGACCGACTTACTGTTTATGATCTTTTAATCTAATCGTTCGGTGAGACCGACTCACTGTTTATGATCTCCTGGTACATTAACACTGTAATCCTAACTTTTTTTTTTTTATATGTCCGGGATGGCAAGTGACTACTCCACCTAATGGTAAGTGGTAGTAGAGTCCAAACGCGACGACGGCCAGTACAGTCGGGAAGAATGTTCTAAACTAGCCGTCACCACCTTGCCGGCCCGCAAGATGCCTCTTCACGTCTCGTTTGAAGGAACCCGGGTTGTAAGAGGAGGGGAACACGTGAGCTGGTTAGGAATTCCATTTTTTGGTAGTGCGACAAAGAAAGGAGTTGCCAAATTTCTTTGTGCGCGATGGAATTGATGTCACAGTTAGGCGGTGACATCGAGAACCAGCTCGCGTGGACTTCAGAAGGAAGGGGGAAGCAGGAATTAGAGAGAATAATTCCTCAGAGCACTCGCCGTGATACAGTCGATAGAAAGCGCTCAGTGCTGCTATCTCGCGATGCAATTGTATAGGTTCAAGGGTGTTTGTGACCTTTACGTCGCCAATAATGCGTACTGCACGTCGCTGCAACCGGTCAAAGGCCTCCAGTAGGTACTTAGCGGAGCTATCCCAAAGGTGCGAGCAATATTCAACGCAAGATCGTACCTGTGTTTTGTATAACAGGCACAGTTGTTGTGGCGTGAAAAAACGCCGCACCTTGTTCAGAACTCCGAGTTTTCGTGAAGCTGTTTTTATAATAGCCTCGATGTAGTTATATGCCCTTGGACTAAGGTCGCAGCGAACGTCCATCCCCAGCATGGCGATTTTGCTTTGTATCATCAGCGGTATGCCACAGAGGGAAGGATGAGGGTAAAATGGTGACTTTTTCGCTGTGAGAGCGCATACCTGTGTTTTCTTGGCATTAAACTCAACAAGATTATCAGAACCCCATTTGGCAATGAGCTCTAACGTCCTATCGAGTTCAATGACAAGATTCTTCCGCCTCTCCTCAGTTTCCGCCCGCCCAGCCACTGCGCGTCCGTGGTATCCACCATGCACAGTACTATCATCTGCATAGCAATGTATGTTCCCAAGGGAGAGCATATCATTGATATGCAAAAGAAAGAGTGTGGGAGATAGCACAGACCCCTGGGGGACCCCAGAATTCACTACATAGAATTGTGAAGCGCAACCATCTACTAAAACACGAAGGCTACGCTTAGGCTACGTGTAGGAAGCTGGCAATCCAGGTGCATAGCTGAGCAGGCAGACCATATGCCGGCAGCTTGGAGAGAAGACTTCTGTGCCAGACCCTGTCGAAAGCCTTGGAGATATCGAGGCTGACAGCCAACGATTCTCCATGCTTGTCGATAGCTTCACCCCAGAGGTGTGTTACGTACGCTAGAAGATCACCTGTGGACCGTTTTGGTCGAAACCCGTACTGACGATCATTAATTAGACAGTGATCTTCTAGGTAATGGATCAGTTGGTTGTTTAGAATCCGTTCAATCACCTTACAAAGTACTGAGGTGATAGCTATTGGTCGATAATTTGCCGGGTCAGACCGATCCCCTTTTTTGGGAACCGCTTGCACATTAGCTTTTCTCCAAGCCTCCGGCACACATCCCGAAGAAAGAGAAAGTTGGAACAGGCGCGTTAACACAGGAGACAGCTCCGCAGCGCACTTCTTCAGCACAATGGCTGGTATTCTATCAGGACCGCTAGCTTTCCGTATATCAAGTGATTGCAGCTCCGCACGAACATCACGTTGCCTGATTTTGATGTCAGGCATCGTGTAGCCACATGAAGGTATTGTTGGTGGCTGCGCACTACAATCATCGATCACAGAGTTGTCGGCAAAGAGTTTAGCCATGAGGTCGGCTTTCTCCTGCGCACTGTGAGCTAGCGATCCGTCCGGATTTCTGAGCGGTGGCAGCGAAGGTTGGCAGATATTGTATTGCACAGACTTGGTCAGACGCCAGAAGCTATGGGAGCCCCTAGGATGCGAAATAAGGTCATGACCAATCTGTACAATGCACTGTGCATCCGCTCTCGTGTATGCCTTCCTACAGGACTTGGAATTTTTATTGTAGTTTGCTTTCAGTGAGTCAATGTTAGATGCCCCGCTAACGCAGCCGTTGATCCACGAGCGATATGCCGCCTGCTTAGATGATACAGCGTCGGCACATTCACGAGTGAACCAACGGTTACGCGTACCCCTATTGATGAGATCTGAGGTAGGAATGTAGTATTCCATTCCTAACATAATCTCATCAGCAACAGCAGCGGCACTAGCTGTCGGGTCATTCCCACTGAAGCAACGTTCCTTCCAAGGGACTGACGCATAGTAATCGCGCATACCGTCCCAATCTGCCGACTTATAGTGCCAAACGCGACGTTTGCATACCGCTGATGGCGGCAGCTTGGCCTGTGGCACTTTGGTAGAAATAAGGCCGTGATCCGAAGAACCAAGTGGAGCTTGAACCACAACCTGATATTCCACCGGGTGAGAAGTCAGCAGAAGATCCAGTAGAGAAGGCGCTTGCCCATCAATGTCTGGGATCCTGGTGGACTGATCAACCAGTTGGGTCAAGTCGTGTGTGAGAGCAAAAGCATGAGCAGTTCTTCCAGCATGGTCAGTTTTGAGGGATTTCAACCATGATTCATGGTGAGCATTAAAATCCCCCCAAAACACCAATTCCGCGTTAGGAAACTGCTCTTGCGCAGCATCTGCCACCCAACTAAGATGGTCAAATAATCGGCTTGTCTCCAAGTCACCTTTGTGGGATCTGTAGAGGCACACGTAGACTCGACTCTGACGAACCAGGTCCACACGTACCACCAACATGGAGAAGGAGGGGTCCTCCAAGCAGTGCAATCGGTGATAACAAACACCCGCCCTGACGAACAAGCATACTCCGGCTTTCACTTTAAAAGATTCTTCTAGCATGTAGCCGGGATAGTTAAGGTAGCTGGTGTCGGCAGGGCGGAGTATTTGCGTCTCCGTGAGAAACAGCATTGATTATAATTGAAACTAATTGACTCTTCCCACTGTTCCACTGTTTATGTTCTCCTGGTATATTAACAACTTAATCCTAATTCTAAATGTTTGAAACTAATAATAATAATATCCTGGGACATTTTTCACACACGGCCATCTGATCCCAAATTAAGCTTGTACAAAACTCGTGCTATGGAAACCTGACAACTGATATACTACATATACTACTTTTCTTTTGTAAATACATACTTATACAGAAAAATACACCCAGACTCAGGACACACAGTCATGTTCATGCACACAAATGTCTGTCCTGGGTGGGAGTCGAACCCACAACCTTCGGCGTGAAAAGGCAAGTATCTACCAACCGCGCCAAACGTTTCGTCAAAATTAACTCTTTTAATCTAATCGTTCGGTGAGACCGACACACTGTTAGGTTAGGTTAGGACAGGTTAGGTTATATTTTCTGGTTACATTTTCTTGAATGATGAGAGATGAATTATAATCACAAATTAAGCACATGAAAATTCAGTGGTGCTAGCCCGGGTTTGAACTCACGATCATCGGTTAAGATTCACGCGTTCTTACCACTGGGCCGTCTCGGCTACAAGTTGTCTAAACATTATCTAGTTTTCATACTCATTTTTCAATTATATTAATCTTTGTAAAAGCTTCCGTTATTCTATTATCCAGTTGTATGATGGCGTATGTTACACCCCGTTAACGATAGATGGCGCTCATTCGAAATGTCACATTCCTGAATCGCGAATCTAGATATTCGCTACGGAGTGTATATAGTGTAGAAGTGATTGTTTTTGTAAATATACACTGTTTCCGCCGGCGGAAACGAGGTCCCAGATTTGCGACATCGCGAAATCGGTCGTGATCTAGTATGGTGCTTCGTACAGAAGCGCTTCCCTCCCCTCCGACGACGTCCTGAGCCGAGGTGCAATCTCGTAGGAGACATCCTCAGGATGGACGTCATGTAGAGCCCGAAACGGCTCGAAATTCAAGGCGGAGTCTAGTACTCGCCCCAACGCCCGGTGACGCTGTAAAGGCCAATAGGGCCAACAGCACACATTCACTCAGGAAAAAAAAAAATGTTTTTTTTATCTAATAAATTGTAGTTTCATTTACCTAATCCCAGGTATCAGTGTTGCAGAACTATCGATAGTTTGACCTCGAAAACTATTATCGACAGTACTTCCGAAAGTATCGTCTTGTGTCAATATTGTCGATGTTATCGATAGTTACTATAGCTCTCTGTTCACAATACTATTGATAACTCGTTTGCCTGCCTCGTTGCTCTAGTGGCTTGATATAAGACCGCAGACCCCGGAGGTCCTGGGTTCAATTCCCAGATCGGGCCAATAAAAAGTTATTGGGTTTTTCTGTTAGAAAATTCTCAGTAGCAGCCCGGAGTCCGGAAGTTGGCAGTGTGTACACTCCCGTGCCTCGGAAAGCACGTAAAGCCGTTGGTCCTGCGCCTGAACTCTTTCCGGTCGTGTCGGGTCGCCGTCCCATCGGATTATGAGAGTTAGGGAGTAGAGAGTGCACCTGTGTTTGCGCACACACTTATGCACTATAATATCTCATGCGTAGTTGGCTAATCTCTCTTGAGATTGGCCGCCGTGGCCGAAATCGGTCTGGAGGACATTATTATTATTATTAATAATATTGATAACAGCAATCCATAGGTATTCATTCGATAGTAACGATTTAATAAAACTTCATTAATAATAGTGTTGTTACTGGGCCTACTACATTACTTATCTTGAGAAAGCAATAATAATATAATAATAATAATAATAATAACCCCACCGACGTATCTTTACGTTGCCGACGTGGTGGGGCTTGATTTTTTTTTTATTTATATGTCCGGGATGGCAAATGACTCTACTCCACCTGATGGTAAGTGGTAGTAGAGTCCAAACCGCGACGACGGCCAGTACAGTCGGGAAGAATGTTCTGTACTAGCCGTCACCGCCTTGCCGGCCCGCAAGAGGCCTCTTCACGCCTCGTTTGAAGGAACCCGGGTTGTAAGAGGAGGGGAACACGTGAGCTGGTAAATAATTCCATTTTTTGGTAGTGCGACAAAGAAAGGAGTTGCCAAATTTTGAAGCGCACAGTTGTGCGCTTCAATGATTCTTAGGGCTATGCCAATAGAGCTACTCATGTTGGATTGGCCTAAGATGAGAAGACAGACCAAGAGAGATACAACCCAAGCCAAGGTGGAACAGCGTACGCCGAGGGCTCCATGGCTAAGGGGGTGCTTAGTCGTTAGTATGCGAACTTTAGAGACAAGGGGACCTCTAATTTAATTTACCCTTATCACAGTGAATGCAGGGCTCTGCTGTGATTGACTTTTATGTCCCTAGCTACTCGTGGGAATAATATGATAACTAGGTCTAAAACTAAAAAATATATACAGGCGAACGAGCCATCGTTAGAAGAAGAGTCCACGCAGACTTCTAATTCATCCTCCAAATCTTTATTCCCATCAATACCCTCTTCATCACCAATTTTGTATGCATCTTCATCAAATTCATCATCAACCGGTGCTCAACTGGCGGATGTTGCACAGGAGACAAATTTTGTCAGTGAACCTGTGCCCACCACCAGTGGCGTAAACAAACGTAAAAGATGGAGTATGGAAATGAATAAGTTCATCCTACGTACCTACCTATATCTTACAAATTTAGAATCAGACACAAATTCATATCTTTCTTCATTACATATAAAATTTATAGATAAATATCCACATATGGAAGTAAGCAGACAGAGAATTGGTGACCAACGTAGAGCTATTATACAAAAGAAATTATTATCACAAGAAACCATTGATCAGATTTACGATGAAGAACAGAATTGCAAGTAATCCAAACTCAGATACAACAAAACGCCACAAATCTTAAAACATCTCTTAACACACTAACAGGAAAACGTATGAAATGGACAAATGAATGCAATGAAGCAATTATTAGGATTTATTTCAAAATAACACAATTAGAGACTAATAAGACCGCTTATAGAAAACGTTTGTATGAAGAGTTTATAAACTTATACCCAGAGTTTACACACATTACAGAGCAAAGATTAGCGGATCAACGAAGGGCAATAATAAATAATAAATATATTAAACAAGATAGATTAACACTGATTAAACAACAAGTAGCAGATGAATTACATTATACACACACACTAACGGAAGACACAGATAATGAACATTTACAAACAACAGAACAAAGTAATATTACACACTACGATGCATTCAAATCTAATTCAGAAACAAACTCACAAGCTAGGAAAATGCAAAACACTACAGTTACATGCACTGATTCCGTTACATCAACCCCTATCGATGAACAAAACGTAGAAAGTATCACCCACGATCATGATGTGACCTTAGAAGTAAACACTGAAATAGAGAACACATTCGTTCATGCTCTAGAACATTTTTGTGATACTGAACCAACTAGCAGACCATACATTCCTAAACAAAGAACTTCTAAAAAGTTTTCATTAATAATGAAATACATAGATACAATGATACTGACAAAATTTGTAAACACTGATACTAATTTTATCACTCTACAGACAATAATTTACTGTGCAGCATGGACAGCAGCTAAATGTAATGGGGCAAGAATGACATTCTTAACACAAAACAACCATCAAAACAAATCATACAGAAAACCTAGCTGGCAAAGAAGATTAGAAAATAAAATAAGGAAGTTGCGAGTCAATATAGGCAGGTTAACACAATTTATTAGAGGAAATAGAAACCGAAAAGTAGTAGCTGCAGTAGAACTCATAAAGACACAATATCAATCACACGCACAATATGAAAATACAAACACGCATATAGAACACTTCTTAGATACCTTAAAACAGAAACTCAATGCAGCAGCTAGTAGACTTAAGAGATATTTGACGTGTACTGCCCGTAAAATAGAAAACAAAACATTTGCTAACAATGAAAAAATCTTCTATAGAATTTATTATCTAACTGCAAAGATAATGAGCAAAATCTAGAAATACCTCCCCCTGAAATATTTCGACAATTCTGGGCTAAGACATGGGAAAACCCCATAGAACATAATGAACATGCAGACTGGGTTAACGAAATAACTAAACATATTCCAGAGATGGAGTTCAACTTCATACCAATAGAAACATTTATAGATGTCATCAAACGAATGCACAATTGGAAATCCCCAGGCTCAGACAATATTCACAACTATTGGTACAAGAAATTTAGTAGCATACACTCATACATACATAAGTACTTAAATACATTCATTCAATCACCACATTTACTACCGAAATATATAACACATGGAATCACATACTTAGTACCTAAAGATAAACATGATACCACAAATCCAGATAAATACCGACCAATAACTTGCTTACAAACCACATATAAAATTTTATCAGCTTGCATAATGTGAAGAAATATACAAACATTTAACTAAACATAATATATTAGCCGAACAGCAAAAGGGGTGTAGAAAAAATAGCCAAGGTTGTAAGGAGCAGCTTACTTTTGATGCAATCATTTTAAATAGTGCGGTAAAATCAAAATCAGATATCCATACTATGTTTATTGATTATCAAAAAGCCTTTGATTCAGTCCCGCATAGCTGGTTATTGTATGTCTTAAAATTGTATAAAATAAACCCAACCCTCATATCATTTCTTCAAAATTCTATGCAAAACTGGCAAACTGTATTAAAAATAAAACAATCGTCCATGAAATCTCTAACTACTGAACCAATTCGTATCCAACGAGGAGTTTTTCAAGGAGACGCTCTGAGCCCTCTCTGGTTTTGCTTGTCCTTAAATCCTCTTTCACTCTTGTTAAATAAAACCAATACAGGATTCCCACTTTACGGTAATAACACCCAATATAACTTATCACACCTCATGTACATGGACGATATAAAACTTTACTCCACTGACAAAAACACGCTGCTTGAGTTAGCAAGCATTACGGAACAGTTCTCCAAATATATTCATATGAAATTCGGTGTCGACAAGTGCAAAATTCTGTCAATCTCGAAAGGAAAAATCCTTAATAATAGCTACACACTCGAAACTGGTGAACAAATTGAACCAATGGATGAACTAAGCACATATAAATACCTTGGTGTTAAACAATCTAGGCAAATACTACAAACTACGACAAAACAAGAACTGCTTACAAAATTCTCGCACCGATTAAATCTCGTATTAAAGACACACCTTAACTCTAAAAACACAATAAAAGCTATTAACACATTTGCCATACCCTTACTTACGTACTCTTTCGGAATAATACAATGGTCAAAAAGTGACATAAAAAAATTGCAGCGTACTATAAACACTCACTTCACTAAATATAGGAAACATCATCCAAAATCTTGTATTCAAGGGCTCACACTACCACGCAAAGAAGGAGGAAGGGGATTAATAGACATACACAATTTACACAATAAGCAGATACTCTCACTCAGACCATACTTCCATGATAAATCCGAACACTCACCTCTACATAGACACGCAACAGAAATAGACAAAAAGCTTACACCATTAAACCTACGTGACAAAAACACTCAAGTAAACGAATATATCATAAGTACACAACAACAAATGTTGGCATGGACTGAAAAAACACTGCATGGGAGGTACCGAGCCTATTTGAACCAACCCCACGTCGACAAAGAGAAGTCGAACGAATGGCTCAAACGAGGTGAACTGTTCCCTGAGACCGAAGGTTTTATGCTCGCCATTCAAGACCAAATAATAGCAACTCGTAACTATAGGAAGTACATAATGAAGGATAATAATCAACCTACTGACTTATGTAGACAATGTAACGCAGCCTCTGAAACTATTCAGCACATAACGGGGGCTTGCAAATCTCTCGCACAGACCGATTATAAGCATCGACATGATCAAGTGGCTGCAATCATACACCAACATTTAGCATACAAATATAAACTTATAACAGAAACGAATCCATATTACAAATATAAACCGGAAAGTGTATATCTTATATATAGTTATCAATAGTATTGTGAACAGAGAACTATAGTAACTATCGATAATATCGACAATATTGACACAAGACGATACTTTCGGAAGTACTGTCGATAATAGTTTTCGAGGTCAAACTATCGATAGTTCTGCACCACTGATACCTGGGATTAGGTAAATGAAACTACAATTTATTAGAGTACAAAAACAATCACTTGTACACTATATACACTCCGTAGCGAATATCTAGACAGCGCGATTCAGGAATGTGACATTTCGAATGAGCGCCATCTATGGTTAACGGGGTGTAACATACGCCATCATACAACTGGATAATAGAATAACGGAAGCTTTTACAAAGATTAATATAATTGAAAAATGAGTATGAAAACTAGATAATGTTTAGACAACTTGTAGCCGAGACGGCCCAGTGGTAAGAACGCGTGAATCTTAACCGATGATCATGAGTTCAAACCCGGGCAAGCACCACTGAATTTTCATGTGCTTAATTTGTGATTATAATTCATCTCTGCTTGACGGTGAAGGAAAACACCGTGAGGAAACCTGCATGTGTCTAATTTCACTAAAATTCTGCCACATGTGTAATCCACCAACCCGCATTGGAGCAGCGTGGTGGAATAAGCTCTAAACCTTCTTAAAAAAGGGAGAGGAGGCTTTAGCCCAGCAGTGGGACATTCACAGGCTGCTACGGATATGAACGGTTTAGACAACTGCATGGGACTAATAATAGTACTTGTGTGTGCGTGCAAGCACAGACAGTCTCTATTCCCACACACTCTTAATCCTATTGAGAACCGAGATGTTAGTGAATAGAATGTGTAAATCGTTACCAATGATAGCGTGTTAAAACCGAGATTAGCACCACTAAATTGGAACAGCGTATTGGAATAAGCTCCTCATCAAAGGGATAAGAGGGAGGGATTAGCCCAGCCGTGGGACATAGACATTTACATAAAATCCCAGGGTGAAAATTAGAGAGAGTTCAGGCGCAAACAATGTCTTTACATGCTTCCAAATCTCACTTCTAGTGTACAACTTACTTTTACTTTTCTTTTCTATTTACTTATTATAAAAAAAATAACACCTCTGCTGGGCTAAGACCTCCCCTCCACTTGTGATTTGGAGCTCTAAATTGCAGTTTCAATGCGGGTTGATGGATATACATAGCAATACTTCATCCCATAAAAGCAGATCTCCTGACAATGTGCCCATTAATTAAGCACATCAAAGTGCAGTGGTGTTTGCCCGGGCTTTGCAAGTGGGTAGGGGATTGTTCTTATAGCATATGGGCCACCTGATGGTAAGTGGTCACCAACGCCCATAGACATTGGCATTGCAAGAAATGTTAACCATCGCTTACATCGCCAATGCGCCACCAACCTTGGGAACTAAGATGTTATGTCCCTTGTGCCTGTAATTAAATACTCAATATTTAATTTAGTTACTAGAACTCACGACTTCAACAAGATAATAACGAACGTACCTTGAGTGAGAACGCCTATGAGCGTCGACTTGCCCGCCTCGTTCGCCCCCATCACCGCGACCCGCAGCTCGACGCTCTGCTGCGTGTCCGCCAGCTGCGAACCGAGTACGTACTGTAGCGTAGACAGGTTTAGACAGAGATAGAATTATCAAATCTTTTGACCCTTATCGTGTAACCAGTGTTGATGTCAAGTTTGTTTTTTTTGTTTCGCTACTTAAGTAGCGAAACAAACTTGACATTTGGTGCGTTCATTGTGTTTTATGTTCAATTTTCGCTTATATTTATTTTAGAAAACGATTCTAATCATATCGATGGTTATACAATGGTGCAGTGTCGTATTATTTCATGTTAAAGCGACAGCAAGAAGAAAATTGCCGGCGTGTGTTTTCACGCGTAAGTACGACTATTTTGTCTCAAAATATAGTTTCTCAGTGATGTTTATTTAAGCCATAGCATGACGGAACCTTATATCGCATTAAAATCCTAAAGATAATATGATTTTCCAGTTTTTATTATTCATAACCTATAATTATTTATCATGTAAGTGCTGAAAGCATCGGCTAAAAAAAGTCCCGATATTCTATAAAAAATATCGACTCGTCGACAATGAAACAAATAAATACGGAGTCCATTAATAAACTAAAGTGCTTCGTTATATGTATATATGTTATTTTAATTTATTCGTTATCCTATTTATAGTTTTCTAACGACAACATGATTTGACATTCTTCATGAATTTATAATATTATTAGATTCCGAGTCAAGAGGGTAAAATAGAAATATATGTGGCAACCATTCTTTATGAGGAGAACGCTAATCCAGTACCATATAAAGATGCCGAAGTACTATTTATAACGGAAACAAAAACAAACAATGCAACGGTTTTCGGGTGTAGGAGGAAAACAAAAAATATTATAATTAAAAAAAATTTATAATAAACATTAAAAAGTAAAATTTAATAACCCTATTTAGTTTTAATTAAGTCCCGAAAATCTCCCAAAACAGGGAACGCGGGTACTATGGCAACGTTATAAGCACACATCGACAAACCATCTCCGTCTCGATCGCGGCCTCGCGGCCCCTCGGTGTACCAGTTCCAGGCGTGCCCACCGCCCACCTTGCGGATGTACACCTCGGCGACGGCGCGCGCGGGCGCCACGCGGCGGGCCCGCGCGCCCACGAGCGCGCGCGCCATGTCCCGCAGCGCGCGCAGCGACGCACGCAGCGCGCCGCAGTCGCGCACGCCCACCACGTACACCGCCGCGCCGCCGCCCGAGCGCAGCCACCACTTCAGCTGCGGGGGGGGGGGGCACGTGTTGAGGTGTCGGGGTGACAATACGATATATTTTTACTGGTGGGAGAGCTTTGTGCGAGCCCGTCCGGGTACGAGGGGGTGCCTCGTCAGATATTCTACCGCAGACCAGCGGTACTCGGTATTGTTGTGTTCCGGTTTGAAGGGTGAGTGAGCCAGTGTAAATACAGGCACGGGGGACATAGCATCTTAGTTCCCGAGGTTGGTGGCGCATTGATGATGTGAGCGATGATTAACATTTCTTACAATGCCAATGCCTATCGACGTCGATGACCACTTCCCATCGGGTGGCCCATATGTTCGTCCGCCTTCCTATTCTATAAAAAAAAATTATCTCGCTGAATGTCAATCGCCTATCAAAATTCATTTTAATTAAACGATTCGCTAACTAACAGCTCCACACGTGTGTATCCGGGGCATTATTATGCTTTTGACATGCCGCTTAACGTTGTACGTCATTTGAAACGGCGCCACCTATCGGCCCCGAGTGGAACTACGAGCATCGCATCGATATATTTCACGAGCACAACCTCAATAAAATTGAGGTGCTTAAACGACATATAAAAACACTATTGTTTTTTTTTAATCCGTGTTATAAAATGATTTACCTCGTGGCGTTGAGCTGTCAAGACCACAGGGTCTGTATGAAAGCACACACTGTAGCTTGTGGTTGCGTTTTATCAGCGTTAAAAGTCAAAATAAGCATATTTTTAAAACCTTCGTGATTTAATAAAATATTTCGAACAAGGAAAATATTTCCTAATAAAGTGTTTGTTTTATATCAATTAATAACCGTTGTGTGATATCAAAGGTATTTTTTTTTTATAGAATAGGAATGCGGACGAGCATATGGGCCACCTGATGGTAAGTGGTCACCAACGCCCATAGACATAGGCATTGTAAGAAATGTTAACCATCGCTTACATCGCAAATGCGCCACCAACCTTGGGAACTGAGACGTTATGTCTCTTCTGCCTGTAATTATACTGTCTCACTCACCCTTCAAACCGTAACACAACGGTTACGGTTTGAAGGGTGAGTTATCATCATTTATATTGTCAATGACCGTCTCACTGTTTATGATCTCCTGGTACATTAACACTGTAATCCTAACTGAAACTAATTGACTCTTTTAATCTAATCGTTCAGTGAGACCGACTCACTGTTTATGATCTCCTGGTACATTAACACTGTAATCCTAACTGAAACTAATTGTAGGATAAGTATAAAGCTGCGTTATGTGCACTCACGGCGTGGTGGAATAAGCTGCTCCAGTGCGGTTTGGTAGAATACACATGTGGCAGAATTTCAGTGAAATTAGACACATGCAGGTTTCCTTACGATGTTTTCCTTCATCGTAAAGTACGAGATGAATTATAATCACAAATTAAGTACATGAAAATTCAGTGGTGCCTGGATCATCTCGGCTGTTTTTTTATATGCTAGCAATATTAGCACAGACTGTGCAATATAATATGTAATGCGGTCATGAATTAAATTTGATTGAATGTAACAGGCATCCGTGCATGTCCTGAGACACTCCACGGTCATCTACCCAGGGTTCCAGTGCTCTGTGCATGTCGAGAACGTGCGTCAGACGGCCATTATCGAGGTAACGAATACATACATCAAACTCACTCTGCGGAGTGGAATTAAATAGTTTAATTTTGGTATAGTTGGTGGTGTTGCGTAAAATACTTAAGTATGATAATGATATTTATTTTTTTATATTATATTCCTGTTTAGCGGTAGAATATCTGATGAGTGGGTGGTACCTACCCAGGCGGGTTTGCACAATGCCCTTACCACTAGTTACCACACACACTTATAATATATTCTGCCGCCATACAGCAATAGCATTGTTGTTGGTGAGTAAAACAGTGTAACTACAGGCACGAGGGACATAACATCTTAGTTCCCAAGGTTGGTGACGCATTGTTGATGTAAGCGATGGTTAATATTTATTGCGGTGTCAATGTCTATGGGCGGTGGGGACCACTTACTATCGGGTTGCTCATCTCATCGCTGACCACGGATATATTTTTCGCTTTAGGGTATAATGTCTCCGAACAACGTGCTGAGGGCGGGCGAGGGGGCCTCCGTGCTGTTCAGGTTCGCCCGCTGTCCGGAGTACCTCGTGCGGGGCCGCCGGCTGCTGTTCACGGCGGGGCTGGGGACCAGGTACCGCTCAACGAACCCAACGATAACTTCTAATTACAGTTGAATTGTTGAGCCAATAAAGTATATCGTCAGCTCAGTGTTGGTATCCGAGATCGCTAGCTCCACTGACTTTCACACATTTAATTTATAAGTGTTCGGTGAAGGAAATCCATGCATCGAAGCAGGTTGTGGAATAAGCTCAAACCTTCTCCTGAGAAGGAGAGGTTTTAGCCCAGCTGTGGGACATTTATATACTGTAACTGTTTTGAATCATGTTGGAATAAGTTTTGTTCTTAAGAAGAGATATCTTCGACCAACAGACACTTTTGTACTTTACTAGCAAAACCCGGTAGGTGGCTGTTAATGTGGTACAGCGCCATCTAGCGGCGTTACAACGAAGTGGATATTATAAAATCATCCATGAGACATACATCTAAATTTCAACTATGATGGTGATTCAAACGGTCCGAACTCTATTAATCACAAACAGATACACAAACAGCCATTTTTATATATTAACGAAATTGTTTTGTTACAGAGCCATCGGCCGGGTCACGCAAACCTTCCCGTACATACCATGAATTCTATAGAACACGGCTCCAATGTAAAATTCGAGATCTCTCTAGAATATTCTAGATAAATTAAATATATTAATTGTATCTGTAACCAGTTTTCTTGTCGTGTTCACTTCATGATTGCGTGGGAGGCGTTTCGCCTTGGCTGACTTCTCACCCGGTGCAATATCAGGTTGTGGTTCAAGCTCCACTTGGTTCTTTGGATCACGGCCTTATATCTACCAAAGTGCCACAGGCCAAGCTGCCGCCATCAGCGGTATGCAAACGTCGCGTTTGGCACTATAAGTCGGCAGATTGGGACGGTATGCGCGATTACTATGCGTCAGTCCCTTGGAAGGAACGTTGCTTCAGTGGGAATGACCCGACAGCTAGTGCCGCTGCTGTTGCTGATGAGATCATGTTAGGAATGGAATACTACATTCCTACCTCAGATCTCATCAATAGGGGTACGCGTAACCGTTGGTTCAATCGTGAATGTGCCGACGCTGTGTCATCTAAGCAGGCGGCATATCGCGCGTGGATCAACGGCTGCATCAGCGGGGCATCTAACATTGACTCACTGAAAGCAAACTACAATAAAAATTCCAAGTCCTGTAGGAAGGCATACACGAGAGCGGATGCACAGCGCATTGTACAGATTGGTCATGACCTTATTTCGCATCCTAGGGGCTCCCGTAGCTTCTGGCGTCTGACCAAGTCTGTGCAAAACAATTTCTGCCAACCTTCGCTGCCACCGCTCAGAAATCCGGACGGATCGCTAGCTCACAGTGCGCAGGAGAAAGCCGACCTCCTGGCTAAACTCTTTGCCGACAACTCTGTGATCGATGATTGTAGTGCGCAACAATATTTTCATGTGGCCACACGATGCCTGACATCAAAATCAGGCAACGTGATGTGCGTGCGGAGCTGCAATCACTTGATATACGGAAAGCTAGCGGTCCTGATGGAATACCAGCCATTGTGCTGAAGAAGTGCGCGGCGGAGGACCCGGCAAATTATCGACCAATAGCTACCACCTCAGTACTTTGTAAGGTGATTGAACGGATTCTAAACAACCAACTGATCTATTACCTAGAAGATCACTGTCTAATTAATGATCGTCAGTACGGGTTTCGACCAAAACGGTCCACAGGTGATCTTCTAGCGTACGTAACACACCTCTGGGGTGAAGCTATCGACAAGCATGGAGAATCGTTGGCTGTCAGCCTCGATATCTCCAAGGCTTTCGACAGGGTCTGGCACAGAAGTCTTCTCTCCAAGCTGCCGGCATATGGTCTGCCTGCTCAGCTATGCACCTGGATTGCCAGCTTCCTACACAAGCGTAGCCTTCGTGTCTTAGTAGATGGTTGTGCTTCACAATTCTATGTAGTGAATCCTGGGGTCCCCCAGGGATCTGTGCTATCTCCCACACTCTTTCTTCTGCATGATCAATGATATGCTCTCTCTTGGGAACATACATTGCTATGCAGACGATAGTACAGTGCATGGTGGATACCACGGACGCACAGTGGCTGGGCGGGCGGAAACTGAGGAGAGGCGGGAGAATCTTATCATTGAACTCGATAGGACGTTAGAGCTCATTGCCAAATGGGGTTCTGATAATCTTGTTGAGTTTAATGTCAAGAAAACACAGGAATGCGCTCTCACAGCGAAAAAGTCACCATTTTACCCTCATCCCTCCCTCTGTGGCATACCGCTGATGATACAAAGCAAGATCGCCATGCTGGGGATGGACGTTCGCTGCGACCTTAGTCCAAGGGCATATAATTACATCGAGGCTATTATAAAAACAGCTTCACGAAAACTCGGAGTTCTGAACAAGGTGCGGCGTTTTTTCACGCCACAACAACTGTGCCTGTTATACAAAACACAGGTACGGTCTTGCGTTGAATATTGCTCGCACCTTTGGGATGGCTCCGCTAAGTACCTAATGGAGGCCTTGGACCGGTTGCAGCGACGTGCAGTACGCATTATTGGCGACGTAAAAGTCACAAACACCCTTGAACCTTTACAATTGCGTCGCGAGATAGCAGCACTGAGCGCTTTCTATCGTCTGTATCACGGCGAGTGCTCTGAGGAATTATTCTCTCTAATTCCTGCTTCCCTCTTCCTTCTTAAGTCCACGCGAGCTGGTTCTCGATGTCACCGCCTAACTGTGACATCAATTCCATCGCGCACAAAGAAATTTGAAAACTCCTTTCTTTGTCGCACTACCAAAAAATGGAATTCCTAACCAGCTCACGTGTTCCCCTCCTCTTACAACCCGGGTTCCTTCAAACGAGGCGTGAAGAGGCATCTTGCGGGCCGGCAAGGTGGTGACGGCTAGTTCAGAACATTCTTCCCGACTGTACTGGCCGTCGTCGCGTTTGGACTCTACTACCACTTACCATCAGGTGGAGTAGAGTCATTTGCCATCCCGGGGCATATAAAAAAAAAAAAAAGTCAATTACTTTCAGTTAGGATTAGAGACCGACTCACTGTTTATGATCTCCTGGTACATTAACACTCTAATCCTAACTGAAACTAATTGACTCTTTTAACCTAATCGTTCGGTGAGACCGACTCACTGTTTATGATCTCCTGGTACATTAACACTGTAATCCTAACTGAAACTAATTGACTCTTTTAATCTAATCGTTCGGTGAGACCGACTCACTGTTTATGATCTTCTGGTACATTAACACTGTAATCCTAATTCTATATCTCTGAAACTAATTGACTCTTTTAATGTAGATGTTAGTTAATGAGCTTAAATATAAAGCCTTGATTGAAATCCCGGATGAAGCGAATAGATATGTTATTGTTTCTTGCTCTTCCATACCGTGGAAAGCAAGCAAAGCCTTAAGAAAAAACGTATAATTACCCAAAATTACAACACATAAGGGATGAGATGGTCTTGTGGTAAGAACGCATGAATCTTGGACGATGATATTGGGTTCAATCCCGGGCAAGCACCACTGAATTTTCATGTGCTTAATTTGTCATTATAATTCATCTCGTGCTTTACGGTGAAGGAAAACATCGTGAGGAAACCTGCATGTGTCTAATTTCACTGAAATTTTGCCACATGTGTATTCTACCAACCCGCATTGGAGCAGCGTGGTGGAACAAGCTCCATACCTTCTCTTCAAAAAGGGAGAGGAGATCTTAGCCCAGCAGTGGGACATACACAGGCTGTTTTTTTACTTTACTACTTTACAACACATAAATTATAATATTTTTTTTAATTAACAAAAAACATCACTTACGTATCATCGCAGAAGTCTTCCATATCATCAGAGCTGTAGAAGAAGTCACTCTCCAAGTCCTCAGAATTGAAATCACCAGCTAAATACATATCGTCCTTTATCCTGACCTTCTCCAACTTAACGATGACATTGTACACTCTATCGGCAAACTTTGTCCCTCTTCTCGTTGCATCCTCATCATCATTGGTCGGTTTCCTCTTCGTCTTCTTAAAATCGTCTTCCGATTACAAATCGTTGACGTTCTTTCCGATTTTCTCGTCACAGACCTTTGGTATCGACGATTGATTATTCAACGGTTCCGGTACTTCTTGTGATGAACTCTGCCATGCTGTTGTTAGGACGTCCTTCGCTGGCGATACTTTGTTCTTCTTCCTTCTGTTCTTCCTGCCCGAGTTCCTTCTGCAGGGTTAAATTTTCAAAAATCCTTCCTAAGTGCTAACCTATTGCGTAAAAGGAACCCGTATGCAAATTTTCATGTCGCAGTAGTTTGGGCTGTGCGTTTATATGCCAGTATGTTATATATATGTAAATGAAGCTCTTTGGGCTCTTCATTAAATTTAAATTGCACGTGCATTAATTTCGACTTAATACGTCCAAGTATTATCTATTGTGGCAACACTTTGCATTATGTCATGTGTCATTCTATAATTAGAGAAATTCACACAATTATATTAAATAATAAAAAGTTAACGACGTTTTTTTAAAAAAAGAAACAATTCAGATTGTAAAAAAATATTTGAAGCAATAGCTTTTAATGTTGTTTCTTTTTACGGGTTAGTAAATAATTATAATTTGTACTCATACTTTGTTTGCAGAAGTAATTTGTGATATGATATAAAAAAGAATAAATTTCGCTTAACAGAGCAACGACTTTAGTTTTTATTTCAATAAATAAACTTATTACATATATACAAAGGTTTGTACATACTTATTACATATATACAAAGGTTTGGGTGCGTCTGGGTTCTTCCTGCCGTTCTCTTGATCGTTTTTATGTTTTTTCTTATTATTCTGTCTGTTCGTATTGCCATCTGACGGATCGAAGAGGCTGAAGAACGAGTCCATTTTTGTCTGAAAAATTAGATTACCCATTATTGTTCGAATAATAATAATATCCTGGGACATTATTCACACACGGCCATCTGATCCCAAACTAAGCAGAGCTCGTACTACGGAAGTCAGACAACTGATATACTACATATACTACTTTTCTTTTGTAAATACATACTTATATAGATAATTAAATGGGTGTAATTATCTAGGGACAAACAGACATGTTCATGCACACGAATATCTGTCCTGGTGGGAATCGAACCAACAACCTTCGGCGTGAAAGGTAAGTGTCTACCAACCACGCCAACCGGCCCGTCAATAATAAAATTTAAATATTAAACACCATTTGTTTAGAAATATGTATAATCCGCGCGCGATTAGAATGGTATAAGACATTTTGGAATCAAGACTCGCGTGGATTTTTGCTTTTTATTTGTTATTTTATTGATTTATGGTTAGACAATTATTTTAGAATGTCTTACTTATACTTTTAGATTTAGTTATGTTTATTAAGCTTATTTTGTCTTTTGCTTTTAGAATACTAGTTAACACTCGCAGTTTCGCACGCGTGTTATAGGGGGGTGGTTAAGCCGTGAAAGCGTAACAGACATACAGTTACTTTCGCATTTATAATATTAAGTATAGATGATATTTTTGTTCAGAACTTCATTGCTTACGTTTCAACAATACAACAACAACCGAAGGGAGTCCAAGCGCTTGATCAACGGCTTTACGTGCTTTCCGAGGCAGGGGTATGAACACACATCTAACATCCAAACTCCGAGCTGCTATTGAGAATTTTCAAAAGAATAACCCAATAACTTTCTATCAGCCCCACCCGGGGATTGAACTGAGGACCTCGAGATCAGCGGCCTTATATATCGCTTCTAGACCAACAGGGTCAAAAGAATCCTTACTAATATTATGAATGTGAAAGTGTGTTTGTTTCTTTGTTACGCTTTTACGTTTTAACTTCTCGACCGATTATCATGACCGAAAAAATGTTGACATTGTAACAGAAAAGGACAAAGGACATACATCTGTCTCAGTCCCTCAAACATGGGTCAAGCTGCGGGCGAAAACTATTATTATATAAATAGATGTACTTCGCAGTGTCACCCTCTTTAAATTTAGACTCTTAACGTGACAATCGTGAATTTTCTTATTATAAATAAATTTAAATAGAGTTCACTGACACGATAAAAATAAAATTAGCATGCTTTGAATCCGTAACAGCCTGTGAATGTCCCACTGCTGGGCTAAAGTCCTCCTCTCCTCTTTTTGAGGAGAAGGTTTGCAGCTTATTCCACAACGCTGCATAAGCAGATTTCCTCACGATGTTTTCCTTCACCGTAAAGCAAGAGATGAATTATAATCACAAATTAAGCACATGACAATTCAGTGGTGCTTGGCCGGGTTTGAACCCACGATCATCGGTTAAGATACACGCGTTGTTACCACTGGGCCATCTCGCCTCTATGTTTTGAATAAAACTACTAATATACATAATAACATTAAGCATATTAATAAATGAAAAGGAATGTTTGTAAGTATGTTTGTCGTTATGTAAACGTTCTTGAACTAATCATTCGATTGTGTATGAGTTTTGGTGAGGTGTTCTGTGTAAAACTGCGAAGATTTCTGACTCAAAAATAAGTAATTTTTTTTTGTCTGTCCTTCCGTAAAAACATTTTATTTAAGCCCTTAAAATATTACGGAGTTAGTAATCTATATAATAACGCGCTTCTAACCACGAGGGTAATGCAGTAACCTGAGACAGCTCCTACCCTTCATAGAGGGATATAAGACCTTAAAGCTTAAAGCAGCAGTAGATCAACCTCAACGCTGTCCACCACCATCTCGAGACAGCACGGCCAGCAATGTTGTTTCTCACGGAGACGCAAATACTCCATCCTGCCGACACCAGCTACCTTAACTATCCCGGCTACATCCTTGAAGAATCTTTTAAAGCGAAAGCCGGAGTATGCTTGTTCGTCAGGGCGGATGTTTGTTGTCACCGATTGCGCTGCTTGGAGGACCCCTCCTTCTCCATGTTGGTGGTACGTGTGGACCTGGTTTGTCAGAGTCGAGTCTACGTGTGCCTCTACAGATCCCACAATGGTGACTTGGAGACAAGCCGATTATTTGACCATCTTAGTCGGGAGGCAGATGCTGCGCAAGAGCAGTTTCCTAACGCGGAATTGGTGTTTTTGGGGGATTTTAATGCTCACCATGAATCATGGTTGAAATCCCTCAAAACTGACCATGCTGGAAGAACTGCTCATGCTTTTGCTCTCACACACGACTTGACCCAACTGGTTGATCAGCCCACCAGGATCCCAGACATTGATGGGCAAGCGCCTTCTCTACTGGAACTTCTGCTGACTTCTCACCCGGTGGAATATCAGGTTGTGGTTCAAGCTCCACTTGGTTCTTCGGATCACGGCCTTATATCTACCCAAGTGCCACAGGCCAAACTGCCGCCATCAGCGGTATGCAAACGTCGCGTTTGGCACTATAAGTCGGCAGATTGGGACGGTATGCGCGATTACTATGCGTCAGTCCCTTGGAAGGAACGTTGCTTCAGTGGGAATGACCCGACAGCTAGTGCCACTGCTGTTGCTGATGAGATCATTTTAGGAATGGAATACTACATTCCTTGCTCAGATCTCATCAATAGGGGTACGCGTAACCGTTGGTTCACTCGTGAATGTGCCGACGCTGTTTCATCTAAGCAGGCGGCATATCGCGCGTGGATCAACGGCTGCATTAGCGGGGCATCTAACATTGACTCACTGAAAGCAAACTACAATAAAAATTCCAAGTCCTGTAGGAAGGCATACACGAGAGCGGATGCACAGCGCATTGTACAGATTGGTCATGACCTTATTTCGCATCCTAGGGGCTCCCGTAGCTTCTGGCGTCTGACCAAGTCTGTGCAAAACGATTTCTGCCAACCTTCGCTGCCACCGCTCAGAAATCCGGACGGATCGCTAGCTCACAGTCCGCAGGAGAAAGCCGACCTCCTGGCTAAACTCTTTGCCGACAACTCTGTGATCGATGATTGTAGTGCGCAGCCACCAACAATACCTTCATGTGGCCACACGATGCCTGACATCAAAATCAGGCAACGTGATGTGCATGCGGAGCTGCAATCACTCGATATACGGAAAGCTAGCTGTCCCGATGGAATACCAGCCATTGTGCTGAAGAAGTGCGCGGCGGAGCTGTCTCCTGTGTTAACGCGCCTGTTCCAACTTTCTCTCTCTTCGGGATGTGTGCCGGAGGCTTGGAAAAGAGCTAATGTGCAAGCGGTTCCCAAAAAAGGGGATCGGTCTGACCCGGCAAATTATCGGCCAATAGCTATCACCTCAGTACTTTGTAAGGTGATGGAACGGATTTTAAACAACCAACTGATCCATTACCTAGAAGATCACTGTCTAATTAATGATCGTCAGTACGGGTTTCGACCAAAACGGTCCACAGGTGATTTTCTAGCGTACGTAACGCACCTCTGGGGTGAAGCTATCGACAAGCATGGAGAATCATTGGCTGTCAGCCTCGATATCTCCAAGGCTTTCGACAGGGTCTCGCACAGAAGTCTTCTCTCCAAGCTACCGGCATATGGTCTGCCTGCTCAGTTATGCACCTGGATTGCCAGCTTCCTACACAAGCGTAGCCTTCGTGTTTTAGTAGATGGTTGCGCTTCACAATTCTATGTAGAGAATGCTGGGGTCCCCCAGGGATCTGTGCTATCTCCCACACTCTTTCTTTTGCATATCAATGATATGTTCTCTCTTGGGAACATACATTGCTATGCAGACGATAGTACAGTGCATGGTGGATACCACGGACGTGCAGTGGCTGGGCGGGCGGAAACTGAGGAGAGGCGGGAGAATCTTGTCATTGAACTCGATAGGACATTAGAGCTCATCGCCAAATGGGGTTCTGATAACCTTGTTGAGTTTAATGCCAAGAAAACACAGGTATGCGCTCTCACAGCGAAAAAGTCACCATTTTACCCTCATCCCTCCCTCTGTGGCACACCGCTGATGATACAAAGCAAAATCGCCATGCTGGGGATGGACGTTCGCTGCGACCTTAGTCCAAGGGATTACATCGAGGCTATTATAAAAACAGCTTCACGAAAACTCGGAGTTCTGAACAAGGTGCGGCGTTTTTTCACGCCACAACAACTGTGCCTGTTATACAAAACACAGGTACGGTCTTGCGTTGAATATTGCTCGCACCTTTGGGATGGCTCCGCTAAGTACCTAATGGAGGCCTTGGAGCGGTTGCAGCGACGTGCAGTACGCATTATTGGCGACGTAAAGGTCACAAACACCCTTGAACCTTTACTTCTTTTTAAATTAATTAAGGAATTATTCTCTCTTATTCCGGCTTCCCCCTTCCTTCTTAAGTCCACGCGAGCTGGTTCTCGATGTCACCGCCTAACTTTGACATCAATTCCATCGCGCACAAAGAAATTTGGCAACTCCTTTCTTTGCCGCACTACCAAAGAATGGAATTCCTTACCAGCTCACGTGTTCCCCTCCTCTTACAACCCGGGTTCCTTCAAACGAGGCGTGAAGAGGCATCTTGCGGGCCGGCAAGGCGGGGCTAGTACAGAACATTCTTCCCGACTGTACTGGCCGTCGTCGCGTTTGGACTCTACTACCACTTACCATCAGGTGGAGTAGAGTCATTTGCCATCCCGGGGCATATAAAAAAAAAAAAAAAGATACTTGTCTTTTTTTGTATCTTGAATTCAGGGCGTCATTTTCTTAGACGTCAAAAAAAAAATCTGTCATAGTTTTTTCTTATAATCATTGCATTAAAGAAAAATCATGACGGCAACTTTAAAATAACATATATACTAATATTATCGACATTAGCTAGCCCTTACTACATCTATAAACATACTTACATAGGTACAAGTTCTGTAGACATATATGAATTTGCATATTTCGACCGTAATTTTTTCTACTCTTTAATTTTTTTTTATGAATAACACTAAAGCTCAAAAAAAAGAATCCTTTAACAGAGGAGAAGAAGGCACTGAACTGTTTTATCTAAAGTCTATATAATCTGATACAATGAAGTGGCATAATTTCATCGGATCCACGTGTGGATTCTACCGAGACGATACGACACGAAATTAAATATAAGTATATTGTTTTATATTAATAATTACTACCTAACGTTGAAAATAACAAAAATTAAAACAAACTAAGCCTTAATTTAAAATTGGAACTCAATTTGAAAGCGAATATTTATTTGCTCATACAATAGACATACGATAACGCGACCACAGAACCGCCAACTAATATTTATTGTATAGCTCTATGTATAATTTATATATAAAAAGCCGAGATGGCCTAGTGGTTAGAACGCGTGCATCTTAACCGATGATCGTGGGTTCAAACCCGGGCAAGCACCACTGAATTTTCATGTGCTTAATTTGTGTTTATAATTCATCTCGTGCTTGACGGTGAAGGAAAACATCGTGAGGAAACCTGCATGTGTCTAATTTCATTGCAATTATGCCACATGTGTATTCTACCAACCCGCATTGGAGCAGCGTGGTGGAATAAGCTCCAAACCTTCTCCTCAAAAGGGAGAGGAGGCCTTAGCCCAGCAGTGGGACATTAACAGGCTGTTTACTTTACTACTTTACTTTACTACTTTACTTTACTACTTTACTTTACTATGTATAATAATAATAATAATATCCTGGGACTTTATTCACACACGGCCATCTTATTCCAAATTAAGCAGAGCTTGTGCCATGGAAACCAGACAACTGATATACTACATATACTACTTTTCTTTTGTAAATACATACTTATATAGATAATTACACCCAGACTCAGGACAAACAGACATGTTCATGCACACAAATGTCTGTCCTGGGTGGGAATCGAACCCACAACCTTCGGCGTGAAAGGCAGGTACCTACCAACCACGCCAAACGGCTCGTCATATAATATAAATACTACTGCTAGGCTTCAAATTAGTTCCGCCCGAGGTTTTATTCACATTCCTTTTTTTATAAACAAATTAGTCTCATAAAAGGCTCGAATTCAGGGCGTCATTTTGTTTAACTTCAATTGGATAGAATGCGAATAAAACTGCGGGACAGCGCTTGTATATTTTGAAGTTTTATTTTAACAAATAAATATTGAAAATCGATTTCATAATTATAGTATTATTGTAAAATAAAAGCTTTATAAATTGTTTTGGCAACACACCATATTTTCATTTCTGGCATTGGTTATTTTTTTTTTATTGAAGTGGTATATTGCCAATTTCTGTATTTATTCTGGATGTTCCGAAAATGTCATTATATGTAACAGAGTCGAACAAGCAATGTAATTCAAAATTATTTTATGTTATTTTTAGGAAGTACGAGTAAGCTGGCTGGTTAAGGTCTGTTCTACCTTTTTGGATAATACACAGTGGATTGTTTAGCAGAATTTCAGTGAAATTTGATAATTATAAATGCAGGCTGTCTCACGATATTTTTAAACGCAAACTAATCACATGAAAATTCACTGGTGCTTGTTTAGGTTTGAAACAGTCATTATTGTTTAAGGTAGTGTTATATGTATTTCACTATGCCTGCTCGATATATATATTTAAAAAAAAACACACAGAAAGTGACTTGGGAACAGATAAGTAACATTCCTTTTGAATACAATAACATAACATGAATGACAAATTTCATTATCAAAATAATCACAACAGATAACCGATAAGGCATTTTAATGTTTTTATTAGTCATAACAGATTAGAAAAAGTTAAATTAAAAAAAATCTTTTTGTATGTTTACTATAAAATATGTTTATAAATGTTATATTATTTTATAAGAAAAAGGGGTAAGGGGGGAACGGAACTACCATCTAAACCGACCCAATTGCCAACCTCACCTGCACGTGGTGCTCCCTGCTAGATAACAGACGAGGCTCTGGCGACCGATCAATGGCGGTATAACCATACGCACCATGATTGGAAAAAGGGAAACAGCGACCTTGAGGTACAAGTAACCTCTAAAATGTCTGGTGCAGAAGGCAAGGGGAAACCACTGCACTATTATTCCCTACCCTACCTGTTAACTTAGTACCAAAATCAAACCGAACCATGTTAATATCATGTAGACTCAAACAACTAAAGAAGAGAACACAGTACCATGTAGACTCAAACAACTAAAGAAGAGAACACAGTACCACGCAATAGACGTGAGGAAACTTAAAGAACTTCACATCCAAGATAAAGTGGCGAAAGAAATAAACGAGTGGGCAGCAGATGAGAAACCTGGGATAATGCGTACGGTGGAGGAAGAGTGGTGTTCAATGAAGAACAAAATATTAAACATCAATAAGACACACTTGAAAAGAGATTGGATTCCTAAGCAGAGTTGGATGACAGAAAAAATATATGATCTTATCGAAGAAAGGAGAATCTACAAGAATTCCGACAATAGCAAGTATACTGAGATTGATAAGAAAATTCGGCGTGAATTTCGTTAGGCTAGAGATGCTTGGTATCAGTGTAAGTGTGATTTTGTGGAGGACCTTTATGCTAAACATGACGAATTTAACCTGCATAAGGAAATAAAATCTTTGGTAGGACACAAAAAGACGACTCACCAACTTACGGATGAAAATAATATTCCCATATTAGATATATCAGGAAAAAAACACCTATGGGAACAATACATTTCATCAATATACCGACGATTTGCGAAGCATAGCGGTAAATTGTGATCCAAATGAGGGATATCCTATCTGTTGAATATGTGAATAATATATAATATTATTGATAACTATTTGAGGATAATTACTGAGCACAATAAAAGACGTCCGTTCGGTTAAGCGTTTAATTGCGAGACCACCATACATGGGTTTACAATTACCCACAGTTATAAAAGTAATATTATAAAACTACCCCATACATTACACCCTCACCCTTAATTACTTATACATTACTTAGAATTAACTTAACCTAACTTAAAAATAAATTATATAATATTAGTTGCCTAATCAAATTCGAATCAAAATCGTTCAACTGGTTTCTTAACGCGCTGGGAACGAATCGATGGTGGAATAATAAGTTCCGTGTTGGATGATTCAGCCGACTCAGTCGTCGGTATTTCTAGCTGTGGCTCAGATATGGGGTGATCACTCGGCATGTTTTGGTTTTGTGGTGGCGATTTTGACGTAGATAAATCAAAGCTTACCCAACGTTTTTTTATCTGATTAACGTGTCTTTTGATAGGTGGACCGTCATCCCTACCTACGAGGTAATTACGAGACCCAAAATTACCATCTATTTAACCCTTTTAACCATTTCTTTCCTTCCCCATAATTCCTTACCCAGACATTATCCCCTTGTTTAAATTGCCTTATAACTCCTTTTCCTCTTTCTATTTGCTTATACGATTTCTCAGCAGCATTAAGCACCCGAGACGCATAAGCTATAGGTCGCCCCCTTTAGCGGTTATATGTGAAATTACAACCCCTACTCCATAACTACTAGCGTCAGTTGTTAGAATTAAGGGTAAGTCAGGTGAATAATGTGCTAAAATTTCACTAGATGTTAACAATTGCTTAACCTTATTAAAAGCTATATTACTTTCTGTATTCCATTCATATTTTTTTTTCTTTTTTAATAAAATATACAATGGTGCTAAAATTGTACTAATGTTTGGAACAAATCTAGCGTAATACATAACTAATCCTAAAAATGAGCGCAATTCGGATACATTATTCGGTATGCGAACCTTCTGAATTGCTTCAATCTTATTTGGGCATGTATGAACCCCTTCTTTACTAATAAAAAAGCCTAAATATGTAACAGAGTCGGCAAAGAACGTACACTTATCTTTTTTAATTTTTAAACCATATTTTTGTAATCGATTAAATACCTCGTGAAGTGTTTTTAAATGTGATTGGTCGTCCTCCCCGGTAATTATCACATCATCTAGGAAAACACCCACTCGAGGCATATCCGAAAATAGTTGTTCTAACAATCTTTGAAAAATACCTGGACTCGAAGCCAAACCATAAATCAGTCTATTATACCTAAATAAGCCCTTGTGAGTGTTTATTACAGTGTATTTTTTTGATTCATCAAGTTCAAGTTGTGCATAGGCCTGAGACAGATCTAACTTAGTAAATTTGATACCCCCGTGTAATTTAACTAACAGATCCTCGACTCTCGGTAAAGGAAAACGATCCACCTCCAAGCACTTATTTAATGTTAATTTAAAATCACCACATACGCGTATTGTGCCGTCCTTTTTCATTACCGGTACGATCGGTGTAGCCCAGTCAGATGTAGTAACCGGCGTGATCACTCCATCCCGTACCAGCTGATCCAGCGCCCGCTCCACAGGCTCGCGAAGTGCGTAAGCGAGCGGTCGTGCGCGCATGAACACCGGCTTCGCGTCGGGTCGCAGCCGAAAACCAACCGTTCCACCATTGAATCGTCCCAGCCCGTCCGAAAACACTTCACAATATCTGGAACTGAATTCATTAAAATTAAACAGCCTGGAATTAAAATCAATACTATTACAATTCATAATAGGAATCTCGATCTGTAACTCGCTAATCCAATGCCTGCCTAACAGATTCGTTTTTGCATCTTTTATAATAAATAAATCCAACGATTTTCTTTTATTTTTGTAATTAACTATAGGACTTATTTTACCAACGGGTTTTACAATTTCTCCAGTATAATAGCGTAAATTTAAATCACACTTTCGAATTAAATTATGTGACAGATATTTCTTATAGCAATTATAACTAATGCATGATATCGCACTGCCCGTGTCTATTTCCATACAAAGAACACATTTATCAATATTGATACTAATTGTGTATGGTGCAAATTTTTTTAAATAACTACTTATAGAAAAATTGTTTACCTCCTCACTGCCCGAGCCTTCGTTTTCTGTGCATACGGAACTATCATCTTTTACGATGTTTAATGACACCTGACTTTGTAGTACTGGGCAAACCTTTTTTAAATGACCTTGTTCGTTGCAAACTCGACATATATAAAGTCTAAATTTACACCGATTTACTTGATGATTTGCACCACAAACGTCAAACACTTGTTTAAAAGTCGTTCCCTTCTTTTGTCGTGCGAAGTCATTCATATTATTATCGCTCCGCCTGCTAATTATCGCTCCGCTTGTGAGGCTTGTACCACTGCTTAAAACCGGTTCTCGCGTTCCTACGTTCATATATTTTTGTAGATGTTTCCCTGTGCTTCTTCTCCTGGACGTGATCTGGTTTATAGATTCCTCCGCCTCTGATACGCCGTCACCTAATCTCCTGGTACGACCTTCTACCAAGGCTGCATCCGCCTCTGCAGCTTCCATTGTCACCGCGAGTTTAAACGCCGAATCGAACGTTATATTATCTTCCGCAAACATTCTTTGACGGATACAGTCACTGTTAATACCACATACAAATTGATCCCTCAAATTATCCAATAATGTTTCCGAACAAAAACCGCAATGTTTCGTCAATTTCTTTAATGCCGCCGCATATTCCGCCACGGACTCATTATGACGTTGCACTCTTTGTCTGAATTTGAACCGCTCCGCCAATACACTCGGTTTTGGTTGAAGATGGCGTCGCATAACATCCACCAGCTCTTCATAGCTTTTCGCAGATGGTTTGACTGGTGTACATAAATTCACCATCAGTTCGTACGTGTCACTTCCGATCACCGTTATCAGTGTCGCTACTCGTATCGCCGGTTTCACATCGTTAACAATAAAATACTGTTCCAACCGATCCACATACAAATTCCAATCGTCGTTGCCAAGGTTCGAAGTGTTCCAGTTTTCCCACCGACATAGTAATAAAAACGATGCGTCACACACGTAGTTTCTTTACTACTCGTCGCCACTGTTGAATATGTGAATAATATATAAAATTATTGATAATTATTTGAGGATAATTACTGAGCACAATAAAAGACGTCCGTTCGGTTAAGGGTCCGTTCACACAGACCGGCTCGGAGAGGAGAGCAGATTTTTATCACGTTGGAAACAGTGTTTTGAGTGATTGTAGTAAAGTTTATTTTTGCATTTGCACCTTTTTTGTCATTAAAAATGCCTGAACGCGCTTCGTGTGAAGTAATAAAAGGAGCCGACCGGCTCCGCTTGCGTGCTCTTTCTCGCTCGCACCCGCTTTCAGATCTCTTCCAGCCGGTCGATGTGAAATAGTTGGCGGCTCCGCTCCGGCCAATTCCAAGCGTATACGACCCGGTCTGTGTGAAAAGAAAAAAGCAGGCCGATGCTCTCCGAGCCGGTCTGTGTGAACGGACCCTAAGCGTTTAATTGCGAGACCACCATACATGGGTTTACAATTACCCACAGTTATAAAAGTAATATTATAAAACTACCCCATACATTACACTATCCTGAAAAATGAAGTCACAAACGCTCTTAAAAAAGCTAAAACGGGAAAATCAACCGGACCGGATAATGTTCCCATAGAGGTACTCAAACTTATTGAAGACGAAAATATTAACTTCCTGGTTAAATTCTTTAACTTGGTATACGACTCTGGCCACTTACCCAAAGACTGGCTAACCTCAACTTTTATTACGCTTCCTAAGAAGACCAACGCAAGAAGGTGCGAAGAGTTTCGAACGATTAGCCTTATGAGCCGAGTATTGAAACTATTTCTGAATATCATCCACGAGCGAATAAGAGCTAAATGCGACGAACATCTCGCAGATAGTCAGTTTGGTTTTCGAATAGGAGTGGGCACGAGAGAGGCTCTTTTCGCAATGCAGGTTCTCGTACAAAAATGCAGAGACATGCAACAAGACGTTTTCCTTTGTTTCATCGATTACGAAAAAGCCTTTGACAGAGTACTGCATGACCGTCTAATTGCAATATTACATGATATCGGCTTAGATGACAAAGATGTACGTATTATCCAGAATCTGTATTGGAACCAGAAGGCTACTGTACGAGTTGACAATGAGGAGACTGATGAGGTAGAAATAAAGAGAGGAGTCCGACAGGGCTGTATATTATCACCCACGCTATTTAATTTGTACTCGGAACAAATAATAGCAGAAGCAATTGAAGGCCGAGAATGTGGAGTCAAAATAAATGGCCGGTATATTAACAACATCAGATACGCTGACGATACAGTCCTAATAGCATCATCTCCTGATTGCAGCTCGCAATTAATTATGAGCCGTGTTAATGAGTGCAGTGAAAACGCTGGTCTGAGGATGAACCTATCAAAAACGAAGATCATGGTGTTATCTAAACATATCTTCGATGACATTGCTATCATTGTAGCAGGCCAAAAAATTGAGAGGGTGCGCAAGTACAAATATCTGGGGACATGGCTTAATGACACCTGGAGCTGTGAACAGGAGGTAAAGACTCGCATCGAAATAGCTCGAAGTGCCTTCTGCACGTTGAAAAAAGTACTCTGCAATCGCAGACTTAAGATCCCTGTGCGCATACGACTCCTACATTGTTACATCTGGCCTATACTTCTTTACGGATGCGAGGCGTGGACAATTAAAGAAGATCTCAAAAAACGTATAGAAGCTTTCGAGATGTGGGCTTATAGACGTATGTTGGCCATTAGTTGGACTCAAAAGGTCTCGAACGTGGAAGTTCTGCGACGCGTCAACCAAAAACGGCAACTTTTGGAGACTGTCAAGAAGAGAAAAGTTGCATATCTTTGCATGCATTTTATCACGTGCTTAGGCATGAAAGATATGAACTTTTGCAACTGATTATGATGGGAAAAGTTGCCGGAAGGAGAGCTGTTGGGCGCAGAAAAAAGTCTTGGCTTGCACAGCCAAGACTTTTTTCTGCATCCGTGAATGGACGGGAATCGCGAGTGCTGTCGAACTCTTTCGCCTCGCGAAGAACAAAAAGGAGTATTTAAAGCTGACTGCCAACCTTCGCTAGTCGGAGTGGCACTCGAAGAAGAAGAAGAAATGATCCAGAGACTTCATTCGAATTTATTTCTAAATTTGATTTTTTTTACCAGTATCTATGCTAGTTGTGTACAAAACATTCTGCCTTGATAAAAATATATTTGTTGCTTATTACAAAAAGACTACTATTTACTTTATAGACTAATAGTCTAAGTTTCTTTCACTGGTTCGACACAGGGCTGGGTGTTACTTTTAACCGGTGGAAGTTTCTAGTTTGACTATCAATAAGCAAGTGTAATGCTTCAATGTTGAATAAAGTATTTTGATATTAATATTGTTTATGTGAACCTAGTGTGTTTGTTAATTCATAATAAAATTTAAATAAAAGATGACCTAGGATCTGGATAAGGATAAACAAACATAAATTATGGAAATAAACAGAAAAAATGACTAAATGAGTCATGGAAAACCACTAATGATGGAATTCGATTAACGCTACAAGATTTACTATTGAGTTTCTTTCTTCGGTTCAGTTCTTCTTGGTAGAATCTTCATATATCTACAACTAGTAGCTTTAAACCTTTGTGAAATAATTCGAATATACTTATAAGTCTACTTGATTAATTATCACCAACTCAGCAATCGCGCATTGTCGTGAAACTTTCTTATGAACGCGGGTTGACACAATAATTGCCAATTTATTTTTTACAAAGTGTAGCTTAAATTATAAAGATTTTAAATAAAAAAACCAACATACTTTAATTATTTTTATTATAGTCTAATGATGTGCTAAAAAATGTTTTAATTTTTTTTTTTAATATTGAATGACTGATTTAAATTTTTTTTTAATCTTTGCTAATATATAACATTTTTCTAAGTCAGTAAAAAACATTGTTTTATTTTTTAAGTCACAATCACACGTTTTATTCAAAGCATAATTAAATAAAAAGATTAATTTAGTCTAATAACACCCTAAAATTTTCATAAATCGATGACACGAAGCTAACTTTTATTAAAACTGGCCGTTTACTCTGACAAAATCAAAAAATTAAAGAAACACACGTTTCAAATTAATATTCAAAGCGAACTGCCACAGATAATACACAATTAATTATTTAACACCATCATTTCATCGCTTACCATTACTTTATCAAATTAAATTAATTCGGATTAATTGATACTTTGAGGCAAAGAGATCTAATAAAATACGTACTTAAAATTTATGCAATAAGGACTATTATTGTATAAACAATAAGATATGTAAGACAATTTTAAAGTCGTTAAGAAGAAGATAAAAGGTTAAATGAATCTTAGTGGAATATATATAAAATACAAATTTGATGATAAATATAGAGTAAATGTAAAAAATACACTTATAAATATACATTTTTTTAGTAGGATTACTTTTTAGGTATTTTTAGTTCATACAAATTATAAATTAAAATATTTACTTACAATTGTTTTTACAGATGAAAAACGAAACAGCAAATTATTTAATTAATTTTGTTCCCATAAATATTTCTGAATTTCAAAATGGTGTCACTTAAAAATGTCTTACGTTTGTGTTACATAAATAATACGTATTTATTATATACTTAAAATAGCAAGTTATATCAGCTTACAGGAACTAGAAAAATCATTTAGATTTAATGTACAAAATTTAAATACTTTTACCTCGACAAAAGATATGTATACAACAATACAATAATATGAATCGCGCCAAAATTTAAATTTAAAATGGCGTCATGATTATGTTTAAAAATATTTAATATTTTAATAAATTTAAATAACACAATACGAATTTGAAAATGGGGTCTTTTCAAAATAACAGAATATGACATAACAGAGCATTTTTTAATATTCTTGAGGATGGTTATCACTCAAATGCTATTTTTGATGTTAGGTCTGCTATTCTTTTAATAATTATTGTTATTTAGCTTAGCGGTATTTTTTTCCATTCATGTTGCAGCAGAGTCTTAAACACAGGCCATTCCTTATGTATTCAAAATGGCGCCTAATAAGAATAAAATATAATTTTCAAGCAGTGATGAATCGCTTGAATTTTGTAAAAATTTACCAAAATAGTAATATATAATTTTGTTTTGGTACATATTCAAATTTAGTATTGCATAAGTTAGGTAATAGACGAAATTTCATTTATATTTATAACTGATCAGAATATGATTGACGGGAATAGTTCGTGCTTATAATGCCTGAAGTTCTCAAAAAAATATGACCGAGTTATTACAACTTATACCTAAATACCTGGATGTTTATTTTTTAATTTATATATAATTAACATAACTTTATGCTGCAATTTTTTTAAATTTGTAATGTGTAATATAATAATCAGGTTAGTAAAGGTTTGAATATGTTTTTTTATTTAAAAAAATAACTTTTAACGCGACACGTTTTCTTAGACCAAAAACGTAAATGATACTAATTATCTTTGTTTAAAAAAAATCTTATTCAACCATTAATTGCTTTTATTAAATTATGTTTAATATTACTGTAGTTTAATTAATATCGATGCCACAGATAGCTATAAAAATATTAATTAATACAAATCATAAAAAGTCAATGTCATATCGTCTAAAGTAAAATCGGCATTAAATAATCCGATCATTGATAAATAAATATCGTAATGTTATGTCCCTCGTGCCTGCAGTTACACTGTTTTACTCACCAACAACAATGCTATTGCTGTTTGGCGGCAGAATATATTATGAGTGTGTGGTAACTGGTGGTAAGGGCATTGTGCAAACCCGCCTGGGTAGGTACCACCCACTCATCAGATATTCTACCGCTAAACAGGAATATAACATAAAAAATAAATATCATTATCATACTTAAGTATTTTACGCAACACCACCAACTATACCAAAATTAAACTATTTAATTCCATTCCGCAAAGTGAGTTTGATGTATGTATTCGTTACCTCGATAATGGCCGTCTGACGCACGTTCCCGACATGCACAGAGCACTGGAACCCTGGGTAGATGGCCGTGGAGTGTCTCAGGACATGCATGGATGCCAGTTACATTCAATCAAATTTAATTCATGACCGCATTACATATTATATTGCACAGTCTGTGCTAATATTGCTAGCATATAAAAAACAGCCGAGATGATCCAGGCACCACTGAATTTTCATGTACTTAATTTGTGATTATAATTCATCTCGTACTTTACGATGAAGGAAAACATCGTGAGGAAACCTGCATGTGTCTAATTTCACTGAAATTCTGCCACATGTGTATTCTACCAAACCGCACTGGAGCAGCTTATTCCACCACGCTGCTCCAATGCGGGTTGGTGGATTTTTTTTTTTTTTTTATAGAATAGGAAGGCGGACGAGCATATGGGCCACCTGATGGTAAGTGGTCACCAACGCTCTTAGACATTGGCATTGTAAGAAATGTCAACCATCGCTTACATATCCAATGCGCCACCAACCTTGGGAACTAAGATTTTATGTCCCTTGTGCCTGTAATTACACTGGCTCACTCACCCTTCAAACCGGAACACAACAATATCAAGTATTGCTGTTTTGCGGTAGAATATCTGATGAGTGGGTGGTACCTACCCAGACGAGCTTGCACAAAGCCCTACCACCAGTAAAAATACACATGTGGCAGAACTTCGATGAAATTAGACACATGCAGGTTTCCTCACGATGTTTTCCTTTACCGAAAAGCACGAGATGAATTATAACAGAAATTAAGCACATGAAAATTCAGAGGTGCTTGCCCGGGTTTAAACTCACGTTCATCGGTTAAGATTCACGCGTTCTTACCACTGGGCCATCTCGACCTTATAATCGTTATATAAATCGTTTGTATAATATAATTTTAAATATAAAGCTACAACCGGTAAACCAGTACTCTATAAGAACATTCTCTCACTCACCGCAGAAAACGGTAATAATTGTAACATTTCACCACACGCATCATCATCATGTCAACATTTCACCGGAGAGTGATGAATCTAAAATTCTAGAATAGCATTACTGGCCGCGTATATATATTCTGTCTTAAATACATGTAAGTTTTTATTTAGTAATAAGGTTTGAATTAGCGACCCACCTGTCGTCCTCTGCAAGTCCCGGGCGAACAGCCTCCGAAGGTGGGCCGCTCGTGTCCCGCGGCGTAGCCCCCCGGCCGCGCTAGCAGCACCATGCCCTGCCGCAGTCCCGGCGGGAAGCGACCCAGGCCCAGCGACGCCGACTGTCCCGCGCGCACGCTGCCGCACGGGACGCGGTTGCGGTATATCGTGCGCCCGGATATCTCCACGAACTTGCCGGACTCCAGAGGTCCTGGGGGGGGGGTGTTAAATATACGTCGCTCTATTCATCTCACAACTAACAGAACGCAACGTACCTATGATAATTTCGTCGCCCTCGTAGAGTCGCCCTCGCGCGAGCAGTCCCCCCACGACGGGCCCCGTCGAATCCCCTACGTGGAAAATTTCGTCTATTTGAAACTCGCACGCCTCCTGTAAAGTGACATAAATTATAACATTTATAATTTAATAGAAAGGATACTAGTCAACTGCGCAACATATGGTTCACTCACGTCCTCGGGGTGTTGCAGGTCGCGGCGCGGAGCCAGCGCCAGCAGGCACGCGTGCAGCGCGTTGAGGCCGGCGCCGCGCACGCAGCTCACCGGGAACACGGCCACCCTGCCGGCCGACACTACTGTGATTTGCGTTCAACTATATATATATATATATATATATCTGATCCGAAATTAAGCAGAGCTTGTACTATGGCAACCAGACAACTGATATACTATTGTATAGACAATTACACACAGACTCAGGAAAAACAGACATGTTAATGAACACAATTGTCTGTCCTGAGTGGGAACCGAACCCACAACCTTTGGCGTGAAAGGCAAGTATCTAGCAAGGGTGGTTGGCGTAGCTATAGACAATACTATTACCATTACCAATAGTATGGAACTCGTTTTAAGGTCATACATAAGAGTTCACTCAGAAACACTTCGGGTTAAATAAAGGCTTGTGAAGCTACTCACTCCTCATCCTTTTTGATTTCCTCGTCTAGATTGTCTATGGTGTCCAGTATCGACTTTTGCGGCGCAACGCAGTTCCTTGCCATATTCTCGTCAGTTATTAACAGCGGTTTCTGTAATAATACCAATATATACCATTACTTTAAATTTAAATAAATCTATAAATTATACAGCATCCCTGATTTATCATCTCGTGCTCCTTGAAGAACAAACTTCCCCCCCCCCCCGGCTTCTTTTTATGTTATATGTGTGCAATTGGGCCACCTGATGGTAAGTGGTCACCATCACCCATAAGCATTGATGTAAGAAATAATAACCTAGTTTATAAGCTAGTCTTTATAGATGCTATTTAAAATAAAATCACTGACCTTATTAGCGGGTTCCAACAATTGAGCCAGCCTCGCTACAACAGCGTTGATGTTGCTAACCAGTTCACACTTGTTGATGACTGCGAAGAACGGCATGTCCAAAGCCAGCAGAAGACCGATGTGTTCTTCTGTGATGCGAGTTATACCGGCTGTTGCCGAAATCTAGAAATAAAAAAAAAACTTTATAGTATAAGTTGATAATATGACTACAGTGCCATCTATAATATTATCTTGTAGCTGAATTAAAAAACTTACAGCCACTGGGTCGCTGTGACCCTGGCCCCTCGGGCCAAAAATTAAAGACACGACAGGTTAGGGGGCAACCCCGCGGCCCGTACCCAGACTGGCCTAGGCCAGTTAGGAGGAACCAACTCTCTCTCTTAAAAAACTTTCATTAATAAGACGTATTGCTCGATAAGGGTTTATAAATATGATAAAAAATTGTGTTTAAACTCTTACATAGTTTAATTGTAGCAAAAGAGTTTAGTTTTTTGCCGATTATTTTTAGTAGGATCTACAGTTTGAGCCGGTGTTAGGTTTATATATTATTACCTGAATAAATTATTTTGATTTTGAGCTGTTTGTAAAAATGTATTAATAAGATAAGATATTTATTCAATAAAATGAAAATTAACTTTTGGTTTGATATGTCAGGACTCCAAAAAAATCCTTACCTAATAATAATTTGAAAACACGTTATCAGGGCTATAGAAAAAGACTTAGGATACCTAAAATCTGAACCCCCCCCCCCCCACACGTATGGGAACTAGTAATAAATAAACTTACTTACAACGAGCATGGCGTAGTGCGGGGAGTAACCCGTGAGCCCGTGGAGCGTGGTGCGTTGGTACTTGCTGTGGCCCGCCAGGTCCAGGAAAGACACCAGCTTGGCGCTCCTCTCTCCGATGCGCTCCGCTGTCATCAGCTCGGAACAACCGTAGTTGACGACATTACCCTGATTATATGAATGTAATACATTATATGACTTTCATTTTAGGTATAAGTAATACCGGGTAGTGTTGCATGTCGATAGTCCATTATCGATAAAATCGATAGTTTTGGACTATCGATAATCAATGATTTTTCGATAGTATTGACGTATTGATTTTTTGACGAGCCGGTTGGCGTGGTTGGTAGTTACTTGCCTTTCATGCCAAAGGTCGTGGGTTCGATTCCCAACCAGGACAGACATTTGTGTGCATGAACATGTCTGTTTGTCCTGAGTCTGGGTGTAATTATCTATATAAGTATTTATTTACAAAAGAAAAGTAGCATATGTAGTATATCAGTTGTCTGGTTTCCATAACACAAGCTCTGCTTAATTTGGGATCAGATGACCGTGTGTGAATAATGTCCAATATTATTATTATTATTATTTCTATTTAACTTTTAAAGTTTCTCTTCTTTCGAAGAGTTTAAACCGAAAACGCGGGCTGCAGCCAAGCGTTAAGGAGTGTTGTTTATATTAAAAACGTTGATGATAAAGTGGATGATGATATGAACTTTCGGGTAATACGGCAGGTGTTAAGGATTATGGCTTTTTGAAGTATATGGAGGATATGCGCTGGCATTTGTAAGGTGTTCAGACTTTGTGTCAAGGATTTTGGCACGATACCTGTGGATGATAGAACTATTGGGACTATGTGTACTGTTTGTGCTTTCCATTGCGTTTTAATTTCTATGGCGAGATCTTGATATTTACTTAACTTTTCAGATATTGTGGTTTGTATGTTATGTGGATTAGGAACGGCTATATCGGTAAGATAAACGATTCTATTGATTTTATCATGAACGGTAATATCTGGTATGTTATAACAGATAGTTTTGTCAGTTATTATTGTTCTATCCCAGTAGATTTTGTGGTTTCTAGTGTCTAATACACTTTCCGGTTTATATTTGTAATATGGATTCATTTCTGTTATAAGTTTATATTTGTATGCTAAATGTTGGTGTATGACTGCAGCCATTTGATCATGTCGATGCTTATAATCGGTCTGTGCGAGAGATTTGCAAGCCCCCGTTATGTGCTGAATAGTTTCAGAGGCTGCGTTACATTGTCTACATAAGTCAGTAGGTTGATTATTATCCTTCATTATGTACTTCCTATAGTTACGAGTTGCTATTATTTGGTCTTGAATGGCGAGCATAAAACCTTCGGTCTCAGGGAACAGTTCACCTCGTTTGAGCCATTCGTTCGACTTCTCTTTGTCGACGTGGGGTTGGTTCAAATAGGCTCGGTACCTCCCATGCAGTGTTTTTTCAGTCCATGCCAACATTTGTTGTTGTGTACTTATGATATGTTCGTTTACTTGAGTGTTTTTGTCACGTAGGTTTAATGGTGTAAGCTTTTTGTCTATTTCTGTTGCGTGTCTATGTAGAGGTGAGTGTTCGGATTTATCATGGAAGTATGGTCTGAGTGAGAGTATCTGCTTATTGTGTAAATTGTGTATGTCTAATAATCCCCTTCCTCCTTCTTTGCGTGGTAGTGTGAGCCTTTGAATACAAGATTTTGGATGATGTTTCCTATATTTAGTGAAGTGAGTGTTTATAGTACGCTGCAATTTTTTTATGTCACTTTTTGACCATTGTATTATTCCGAAAGAGTACGTAAGTAAGGGTTTGGCAAATGTGTTAATAGCTTTTATTGTGTTTTTAGAGTTAAGGAGTGTCTTTAATACGAGATTTAATCGGTGCGAGAATTTTGTAAGCAGTTCTTATTTTGTCGTAGTTTGTAGTATTTGCCTAGATTGTTTAAAACCAAGGTATTTATATGTGCTTTGTTCATCCATTGGTTCAATTTGTTCACCAGTTTCGAGTGTGTAGCTATTATTAAGGATTTTTCCTTTCGAGATTGACAGAATTTTGCACTTGTCGACACCGAATTTCATATGAATATATTTGGAGAACTGTTCCGTAATGCTTGCTAACTCAAGCAGCGTGTTTTTGTCAGTGGAGTAAAGTTTTATATCGTCCATGTACATGAGGTGTGATAAGTTATATTGGGTGTTATTACCGTAAAGTGGGAATCCTGTATTGGTTTTATTTAACAAGAGTGAAAGAGGATTTAAGGACAAGCAAAACCAGAGAGGGCTCAGAGCGTCTCCTTGAAAAACTCCTCGTTGGATACGAATTGGTTCAGTAGTTAGAGATTTCATGGACGATTGTTTTATTTTTAATACAGTTTGCCAGTTTTGCATAGAATTTTGAAGAAATGATATGAGGGTTGGGTTTATTTTATACAATTTTAAGACATACAATAACCAGCTATGCGGGACTGAATCAAAGGCTTTTTGATAATCAATAAACATAGTATGGATATCTGATTTTGATTTTACCGCACTATTTAAAATGATTGCATCAAAAGTAAGCTGCTCCTTACAACCTTGGCTATTTTTTCTACACCCCTTTTGCTGTTCGGCTAATATATTATGTTTAGTTAAATGTTTGTATATTTCTTCACATTATGCAAGCTGATAAAATTTTATATGTGGTTTGTAAGCAAGTTATTGGTCGGTATTTATCTGGATTTGTGGTATCATGTTTATCTTTAGGTACTAAGTATGTGATTCCATGTGTTATATATTTCGGTAGTAAATGTGGTGATTGAATGAATGTATTTAAGTACTTATGTATGTATGAGTGTATGCTACTAAATTTCTTGTACCAATAGTTGTGAATATTGTCTGAGCCTGGGGATTTCCAATTGTGCATTCGTTTGATGACATCTATAAATGTTTCTATTGGTATGAAGTTGAACTCCATCTCTGGAATATGTTTAGTTATTTCGTTAACCCAGTCTGCATGTTCATTATGTTCTATGGGGTTTTCCCATGTCTTAGCCCAGAATTGTCGAAATATTTCAGGGGGAGGTATTTCTAGATTTTGCTCATTATCTTTGCAGTTAGATAATAAATTCTATAGAAGATTTTTTCATTGTTAGCAAATGTTTTGTTTTCTATTTTACGGGCAGTACACGTCAAATATCTCTTAAGTCTACTAGCTGCTGCATTGAGTTTCTGTTTTAAGGTATCTAAGAAGTGTTCTATATGCGTGTTTGTATTTTCATATTGTGCGTGTGATTGATATTGTGTCTTTATGAGTTCTACTGCAGCTACTACTTTTCGGTTTCTATTTCCTGTAATAAATTGTGTTAACCTGCCTATATTGACTCGCAACTTCCTTATTTTATTTTCTAATCTTCTTTGCCAGCTAGGTTTTCTGTATGATTTGTTTTGATGGTTGTTTTGTGTTAAGAATGTCATTCTTGCCCCATTACATTTAGCTGCTGTCCATGCTGCACAGTAAATTATTGTCTGTAGAGTGATAAAATCAGTATCAGTGTTTACAAATTTTGTCAGTATCATTGTATCTATGTATTTCATTATTAATGAAAACTTTTTAGAAGTTCTTTGTTTAGGAATGTATGGTCTGCTAGTTGGTTCAGTATCACAAAAATGTTCTAGAGCATGAACGAATGTGTTCTCTATTTCAGTGTTTACTTCTAAGGTCACATCATGATCGTGGGTGATACTTTCTACGTTTTGTTCATCGATAGGGGTTGATGTAACGGAATCAGTGCATGTAACTGTAGTGTTTTGCATTTTCCTAGCTTGTGAGTTTGTTTCTGAATTAGATTTGAATGCATCGTAGTGTGTAATATTACTTTGTTCTGTTGTTTGTAAATGTTCATTATCTGTGTCTTCCGTTAGTGTGTGTGTATAATGTAATTCATCTGCTACTTGTTGTTTAATCAGTGTTAATCTATCTTGTTTAATATATTTATTATTTATTATTGCCCTTCGTTGATCCGCTAATCTTTGCTCTGTAATGTGTGTAAACTCTGGGTATAAGTTTATAAACTCTTCATACAAACGTTTTCTATAAGCGGTCTTATTAGTCTCTAATTGTGTTATTTTGAAATAAATCCTAATAATTGCTTCATTGCATTCATTTGTCCATTTCATAAGTTTTCCTGTTAGTGTGTTAAGGGATGTTTTAAGATTTGTGGCTTTTTGTTGTATCTGAGTTTGGATTACTTGCAATTCTGTTCTAACTTCATCGTAAATCTGATCAATGGTTTCTTGTGATAATAATTTCTTTTGTATAATAGCTCTACGTTGGTCACCAATTCTCTGTCTGCTTACTTCCATATGTGGATATTTATCTATAAATTTTATATGTAATGAAGAAAGATATGAATTTGTGTCTGATTCTAAATTTGTAAGATATAGGTAGGTACGTAGGATGAACTTATTCATTTCCATACTCCATTTTTTACGTTTTTTTACGCCACTGGTGGTGGGCACAGGTTCACTGACAAAATTTGTCTCCTGTGCAACATCCGCCAGTTGAGCACCGGTTGATGATGAATTTGGTGAAGATGCATACAAAATTGGTGATGAAGAGGGTATTGACGGGAATAAAGATTTGGAGGATGAATTAGAAGTCTGCGTGGACTCTTCTTCTAACGATGGCTCGTTCGCCTGTATATATTTTTTAGTTTAAGACCTAGTTATCATATTATTCCCACGAGTAGCTAGGGACATAAAAGTCAATCACAGCAGAACCCTGCATTCACTGTGATAAGGGTAAATTAAATTAGAGGTCCCCTTGTCTCTAAAGTTCGCATACTAACGACTAAGCACCCCCTTAGCCATGGAGCCCTCGGCGTACGCTGTTCCACCTTGGCTTGGGTTGTATCTCTCTTGGTCTGTCTTCTCATCTTAGGCCAATCCAACATGAGTAGCTCTATTGGCATAGCCCTAAGAATCATTGAAGCGCACAACTGTGCGCTTCAAAATTTGGCAACTCCTTTCTTTGTCGCACTACCAAAAAATGGAATTCTTTACCAGCTCACGTGTTCCCCTCCTCTTACAACCCGGGTTCCTTCAAACGAGGCGTGAAGAGGCATCTTGCGGGCCGGCAAGGCGGTGACGGCTTGTACAGAACATTCTTCCCGACTGTACTGGCCGTCGTCGCGTTTGGACTCTACTACCACTTACCATCAGGTAGAGTAGAGTCATTTGCCATCCCGGACATATAAAAAAAAAAAAAAACAAGCCCCACCACGTCGGCAACGTAAAGATACGTCGGTGGGGTTATTATTATTATTATATTATTATTGCTTTCTCAAGATAAGTAATGTAGTAGGCCCAGTAACAACACTATTATTAATGAGGTTTTATTAAATCGTTACTATCGAATGAATATCTATGGATTGCTGTTATAAATATTATTAATAATAATAATAATGTCCTCCAGACCGATTTCGGCCACGGCGGCCAATCTCAAGAGAGATAAGCCAACTACGCAGAAGATATTATAGTGCACAAGTGTGTGCGCAAACACAGGTGCACTCTCTATTCCCTAACTCTCATAATCCGATGGGACGGCGACCCGACACGACCGGAAAGAGTTCAGGCGCAGGACCAACGGCTTTACGTGCTTTCCGAGGCACGGGAGTGTACACACTTCCAACTTCCGGACTCCGGGCTGCTACTGAGAATTTTCTAACAGAAAAACCCAATAACTTTTTATTGGCCCGATCTGGGAAATGAACCCAGGACCTCCGGGGTCTGCGGTCTTATATCAAGCCACTAGACCAACGAGGCAGGCAAACGAGTTATCAATAGTATTGTGAACAGAGAGCTATAGTAACTATCGATAATATCGACAATATTGACACAAGACGATACTTTCGGAAGTACTGTCGATAATAGTTTTCGAGGTCAAACTATCGATAGTTCTGCAACACTGATACCTAGGATTAGGTAAATGAAACTACAATTTATTAGATCACTAGAACAATCACTTCTACACTTTATATACTCAGTAGCGAATATCTAGACAGCGCGATTCAGAAATGTGACATTTCAAATGAGCGCCATCTATCGTTAACGGGGTGTAACATACGCCATCATACAACTGGATAATAGAATAACGGAAGCTTTTACAAAGATTAATATAATTGAAAAATGAGTATGAAAACTAGATAAAGATGTTTAGACAACTTGTAGCCGAGATGGCCCTGTGGTAAGAACGCGTGAATCTTAAACGATGATCGTGAGTTCAAACCCGGGCAAGCACCACTGAATTTTCATGTACTTAATTTGTGATTATAATTCATCTCTGCTTGACGGTGAAGGAAAACATCGTGAGGAAACCTGCATGTGTCTAATTTCACTGAAATTCTGCCACATGTGTATTCCACCAACCCGCATTGGAGCAGCTTGGTGGAATAAGCTCCAAACCTTCTTAAAAAAAGGGAGAGGAGGCTTTAGCCCAGCAGTGGGACATTCACAGGTTGTTACGGATACGAACGGCTTAGACAACTGCACGGGACTAATAATAGTACTTGTGTGTGTGTGCAAGCACAGACAGTCTCTATTCCCACACACTCTTAATCCTATTGAGAACCGAGATGGTAGTGAATAGAATGTGTAAATCGTTACCAATGATAGTGTGTTAAAACCCAGATTAGCACCACTAAATTGGAACAGCGTATTGGAATAAGCTCCTCATCAAAGGGATAAGAGGGAGGGATTAGCCCAGCCGTGGGACATAGACATTTACATAAAATCCCAGGGTGAAAATTAGAGAGAGTTCAGGCGCAAACAATGTCTTTACATGCTTCCAAATCTCACTTCTAGTGTACAACTTACTTTTACTTTTCTTTTCTATTTACTTATTATAAAAAAATAACGCCTCTGCTGGGCTAAGCCCTCCCCTCCACTTGTGATTTGGATGTCTAAATTGCAGTTTCAATGCGGGTTGATGGATATACATAGCAATACTTCATCCCATAAAAGCAGATCTCCTGACAATGTGCCCATTAATTAAGCACATCAAAGTGCAGTGGTGTTTGCCCGGGCTTTGCAAGTGGGTGGGGGATTGTTCTTATAGCTTATATCTATATATATATTATATCTTACCTTATATCGCATTAAAATCCTAAAGATAATATGATTTTCCAGTTTTTATTATTCATAACCTATAATTATTTATCATGTAAGTGCTGAAAGCATCGGCTAAAAAAAGTCCCGATATTCGATAAAAAATATCGACTCGTCGACAATGAAACAAATAAATACGGAGTCCATTAATAAACTAAAGTGCTTCGTTATATGTATATATGTTATTTTAATTTATTCGTTATCCTATTTATAGTTTTCTAACGACAACGATTTGACATTCTTCATGAATTTATAATATTATTAGATTCCGAGTCAAGAGGGTAACATAGAAATATATGTGGCAACCATTCTTTATGAGGAGAACGCTAATCCAATACCATATAAAGATGCCGAAGTACTATTGATAACGGAAACAAAAACAAACAATGCAACGGTTTTCGGGTGTAGGAGGAAAACAAAAAATAATATAATTAAAAAAAATTTATAATAAACATTAAAAAGTAAAATTTAATAACCCTATTTAGTTTTAATTAAGTCCCGAAAATCTCCCAAAACAGGGAACGCGGGTACTATGGCAACGTTATAAGCACACATCGACAAACCATCTCCGTCTCGATCGCGGCCTCGCGGCCCCTCGGTGTACCAGTTCCAGGCGTGCCCACCGCCCACCTTGCGGATGTACACCTCGGCGACGGCGCGCGCGGGCGCCTTCCTATTCTATAAAAAAAAAAAATTATCTCGCTGAATGTCAATCGCCTATCAAAATTCATTTTAATTAAACGATTCGCTAACTAACAGCTCCACACGTGTGTATCCGGGGCATTATTATGCTTTTGACATGCCGCTTAACGTTGTACGTCACTCGAAACGGCGCCACCTATCGGCCCCGAGTGGAACTACGAGAATCGCATCGATATATTTCACAACCACACTAAACAACCTCAATAAAATTGTTTGTATTATACGCTCAAATTGAATATACATATATATTGCTTAAACGACATATAAAAACACTATTGTTTTTTTTTTAATCCGTGTTATAAAATGAATTACCTCGTGGCGTTGAGCTGTCAAGACCACAGGGTCTGTATGAAAGCACACACTGTACCTCGTGGTTGCGTTTTATCAGCGTTAAAAGTCAAAATTAGCATATTTTTAAAACCTTCGTGATTTGATAAAATATTTCGAACAAGGAAAATGTTTTCCTAATAAAGTGTTTGTTTTATATCAATTAATAACCGTTGTGTGATATCAAAGGTATTTTTTTTTTATAGAATAGGAAAGCGGACGAGCATATGGGCCACCTGATGGTAAGTGGTCACTAACGCCCATAGACATAGGCATTGTAAGAAATGTTAACCATCGCTTACATCGCAAATGCGCCACCAACCTTGGGAACTGAGACGTTATGTCTCTTCTGCCTGTAATTATACTGTCTCACTCACCCTTCAAACCGGAACACAACAATACCAAGTACTGCTGTTTTGCGGTAGGATATCTGATGAGTGGGTGATACCTACCCAGTTAGCTACCTAAGTTATATATAATTTTATATTTAATATTATTTATTATTCACTTGCGTCACCAGGTGCTGGAAGCGTCGCTCGCACGGCGAGACCAGCTGCAGTTTGTACTCGACGTTCCCGAAACGAGGCTCCGGGGGTAGACTCCCGTAGCACTCGTCGCCGGAATCGTCGGCGTCGGATGTTCTGAGGGCCAAATCGAATATATTTAACATTGATCTTATTTCGATTAATGCCATCCGCGTTCGGTGAGACCGACTCACTGTTTATGATCTCCTGGTACATTAACACTGTAATCCTAACTGGAACTAATTGACTCTTTTAATCTAATTGTTCGGTGAGACCGACTCACTGTTTATGATCTCAAGTTTCATATAAGACCGCAGACCCCGGAGGTCCTGAGTTCAATTCCCAGATCGGGCCAATAAAAAGTTATTGGGTTTTTCTGTTAGAAAATTCTCAGTAGCAGCCCGGAGTCTGGAAGTTGGAAGTGTGTACACTCCCGTGCCTCGGAAAGCACGTAAAGCCGTTGGTCCTGTGCCTGAACTCTTTCCGGTCGTGTCGGATCGCCGTCCCATCGGATTGTGAGAGTTAGGCAATAGAGAGTGCACCTGTGTTTGCGCACACACTTGTGCACTATAATATATCCTGCGTAGTTGGCTAATCTCTCTTCAGATTGGCCGCCGTGGCCGCAATCGGTCTGGAGGACATTATTATTATTAATACTATTGATAACAGCAATCCATGCCGTGGAGTACCGGCTTAGAATAGTACTCCCCCAATCTCATCCCGTGGGTGTCGTAAGAGGCGACTGAGGGACGGGGAAAAGGGGGGATGGGCAGCAGCGTCCCCCCTCCCATAAACATCTTACCCCCTACTGCGCTCGCCAACACGCCTGCCCAGTGCGGCGAGTATGGGCAAACCCCTCCCTAAATGGCAGATGCGCCCAAAAAAAGGCCCCCAGTTACCGGCAAGCCCGCTAGGCCCGACCAAGGTAGCGGTCGCGGTATCGGCAGGGCAGGGGGTGCTAAGAATCACCGGTTCACGGCAGGCTACCATATAAAGCGACTGAAAATGGCAACGTATAATGGACGCTCGATGAGGCTGGACCATCACCTCGCCGAATTAGAAGTAGAGTTAAGTCATATAAACTGGCATATACTGGGGTTATCTGAAGTCCGAAGACAGGGGGAGGACACGATAACTCTAGAGTCCGGTAACTTACTCTACTTCCGCGAAGGTGATAACCTCTCCCAGGGTGGTGTCGGTTTTCTAGTCAAAAAGGATCTCATTAGCAGCATTGTGGAAATCAGTAGTGTGTCGAACCGGGTAGCGTACCTTGTCCTAAAACTTTCCGACAGGTACTCCCTGAAGGTTGTACAGGTATATGCGCCAACTTCGACATACTCTGATGATGTGGTCGAAGCGATGTACGAGGACATCGCAAAGGCCCTCAACGACACCTCGAGGGCCCACTACAATGTTGTTATGGGAGACTTTAATGCTAAAGTGGGAGTACAAGATAGCGGTGAATCGAAAGTCGGACCTTACGGCTTGGGCTGCAGAAATCACAGGGGGCAAATGCTGGTAAACTTTCTCGAAGCGCAGGGGCTTTTTTTGATGAATTCTTTCTTTCAAAAGAAGCCTCAGAGGAGGTGGACCTGGCGAAGCCCCGATAACGTGACAAGGAACGAGATAGACTTTATTATTTCGAATAAAAGGCACATATTTAGAGATGTTTCAGTGATCAACAGGTTTAATACCGGAAGTGATCACCGCTTGGTTCGAGGCACTCTAAATATCAACTTAAAAGCCGAAAGATCGAGAATGATGAGGTCTACTCTCCGACCTACCATGCTCCAAGCTGCTCAAGGCTCCGAAAAGTTCCAAATGGAACTTCAAAATCAATTCACCGTGTTGGAAACCATAAGCAGCATTGATGAGAGAACCGACACGCTGGTCAAAATACTGCAAAACACATCCCGCAAGTGTTTTCCGCCACAGAGAAGAGACAACGCACCAAAACTCTCTGCTGAGACACTCGAGCTCATGAGAAAACGACGAGAACTACCATCGTTTTTGTCAGATAAGGCCTTAAACCGAACAATAAAAACGCTGACGCGACGCGATCTCCGACGCTCCAATACCCGTGCCATCATGGCTGCGATTGAGCAAAATCGGGGATCGAAAGTGTTCGCTCGCAAGTTTGGGAGGCCGCGTCTGACAAAACTTAAAACTGAAAATGGTGGGGTCGTTACCTCTAGGCCTGAGATTATCGGAGAAGTAGAGAGGTTTTATGGGCAGTTGTTCTCTTCAAGATCGGATAAACCCGTGGGAATCAGTATTGATGACCAGCGCGCCCCTCTTATGCGCCATTACTCCGAGGAGCTCCCGGTCGTTGACCAAGGAGAGATTAGGGCGGCTCTAGAACAGCTTAAAAACAACAAAGCTCCGGGAGATGACGGAATCACAACAGAGTTGCTTAAGGCAGGCGGGACCCCGGTCCTGAAAGAGCTAGCAAGCCTCTTTAATTCCGTCATCCAACATGGCAAGACCCCGGAAACGTGGAGCGGGAGTGAGGTGGTACTGTTTTTCAAGAAAGGTGATAAAACCCTCTTGAAAAACTACAGACCAATCTCCCTCCTGAGTCACGTGTATAAGCTGTTCTCAAGAGTCGTCACGAACCGTCTCGCCAGACGACTTGACGAGTTCCAGCCCCCAGAGCAAGCCGGCTTTCGATCAGGCTACAGCACCGTGGACCACATCCATACTGTTCGGCAGATTGTGCAGAAGACCGAAGAGTACAATCAGCCGCTGTGTATGGCATTTGTGGACTACGAGAAAGCCTTCGACTCCATCGAAACCTGGGCAGTGCTCGACTCATTGCAGAGATGTCATATCGATTGGAGATATATCGAGGTACTGAGATGTCTGTACAACGCCGCTACAATGACTGTCCACATCCAGGACTGTAAGACGAAGGCGATCCAACTGCGCAGAGGGGTGAGACAGGGGGATGTAATATCCCCGAAACTGTTCACCAACGCGTTGGAAGACGTTTTCAAAACGCTGGATTGGACTAGGTATGGAGTCAATGTAAACGGCGAGTACATCTCACACCTTCGATTTGCCGACGATATCGTCATCATAGCAGAGTCGCTGGAACAACTCACCGAAATGCTGCGTAGCCTAGGCGAGTCTTCCCGGTGTGTCGGTCTCGGTATGAACTTGGACAAGACCAAGGTCATGTTCAATAGGCATGTCGTGCCGGGACCGATATACGTCGAGGGGAAACCTCTCGAAGTTGTTAGTGAATATACCTACCTAGGACAGATAATACAAGTCGGTAGGAACAACTTCGAGAAGGAAGCCGATCGAAGAATTCGCTTGGGATGGGCAGCATTTGGCAACCTTCGTCAAGTCCTCAAGTCGTCTATACCGCAATGTTTGAAGACGAAAGTCTTCAACCAATGCGTCTTACCTGCCATGACATACGGTGCCGAAACGTGGGCACTAACTGCGGGACTAGTCCACAAATTCAAAGTCGCTCAGCGTGCTATAGAGCGAGCTATGCTCGGAGTATCTTTGAAGGATAAGATCAGAAATGAGATTATCCGGAAAAGAACCGGAGTCACCGACATAGCTTGCAAAATTAGCAGGCTGAAGTGGCAGTGGGCTGGTCACGTATGTCGTAGGACCGATGGCCGTTGGAGCAGACGAGTCCTAGAGTGGAGACCGCGAATCGGCAAGCGCAGCGTAGGGCGCCCTCCAGCCAGGTGGACCAACGACCTTAAGAAGGTGGCGGGCACCAACTGGATGCGGAAGGCGGAGGACAGGGAGCTTTGGCGCACCTTGGGAGAGGCCTATGTTCAGCAGTGGACAACGATTGGCTGTTGATTGATTGAATCCATAGGTATTCATTCGATAGTAACGATTTAATAAAACTTCATTAATAATAGTGTTGTTACTGGGCCTACTACATTACTTATCTTGAGAAAGCAATAATATAATAATAATAATAATAATAATAATAATAATATTGGACATTATTCACACACGGTCATCTGATCCCAAATTAAGCAGAGCTTGTGTTATGGAAACCAGACAACTGATATAATACATATTTACTATATACTACTTTTCTTTTGTAAATACATACTTATATAGATAATTACACCCAGACTCAGGACAAACAGACATGTTCATGCACACAAATGTCTGTCCTGGGTGGGAATCGAACCCACGACCTTTGGCGTGAAAGGGAAGTATCTAGCAAGGGTGGTTGGCGTAGCTATAGACAATACCATTACCAATAGTATGGAACTCGTTTTAAGGTCATTCATAAGAGTTCACCCAGAAACACTTCGGGTTAAATAAAGGCTTGTGAAGCTACTCACTCCTCATCCTTTTTGATTTCCTTGTCTACATTGTCTATGGTGTCCAGTATCGACTTTTGCGGCGCAACGCAGTTCCTTGCCATATTCTCGTCAGTTATTAACAGCGGTTTCTGTAATAATACCAATATATACCATGCATTAACATGTCTGTTTTACCTGAGTCTGTGTGTAATTGTCTATACAATAGTATATCAGTTGTCTGGTTGCCATAGTACAAGCTCTGCTTAGTTTCGGATCAGATATATATATTTATAGTTGAACGCAAATCACAGTAGTGTCGGCCGGCAGGGTGGCCGTGTTCCCGGTGAGCTGCGTACGCGGCGCCGGCCTCAACGCGCTGCACGCGTGCCTGCTGGCGCTGGCGCCGCGCCGCGACCTGCAACGCCCCGAGGACGTGAGTGAACCATATGTTGCGCAGTTGACTAGTATCCTTTTTATTAAATTATAAATGTTGTAATTTATGTCACTTTACAGGAGGCGTGCGAGTTTCAAATAGACGAAATTTTCCACGTAGGGGACTCGACGGGGCCCGTCGTGGGGGGACTGCTTGCGCGAGGGCGACTCTACGAGGGCGACGAACTTATCATAGGTGCGTTGCGTTCTGTTAGTTGTGAGATGAATAGAGCGACGTATATTTAACACCACCCCCCCCCCCCCCCCACGATATACCGCAACCGCGTCCCGTGCGGCAGCGTGCGCGCGGGACAGTCGGCGTCGCTGGGCCTGGGTCGCTTCCCGCCGGGACTGCGGCAGGGCATGGTGCTGCTAGCGCGGCCGGGGGGCTACGCCGCGGGACACGAGCGGCCCACCTTCGGAGGCTGTCCGCCCGGGACTTGCAGAGGACGACAGGTGGGTTGCTAATTCAAACCTTATTACTAAATAAAAACTTACATGTATTTAAGACAGAATATATATACGCGGCCAGTAGTGCTATTCTAGAATTTTACATTCATCACTCTCCGGTGAAATGTTGACATGATGATGATGAGTGAGAGAATGTTCTTACAGAGTAGCCATACTGGTTGTAGCTTTATATTTAAAATTATATTATACAAACGATTTAAAAAGGCTTTTTTGAATAACGTTTCTACCGCTATGGCAATACTTAGTATTATTGTGTGCTAGTTTGAAAGATGAGTTAGACAGTGTAACTATAGGCACAAGAGACTTAATATCTTAGTTCCCAAGGTTGATGGCGCATTACGATGTTAGGGGTGGTTAATAGACTGTGACAAAGTCTATGGGTAGTGATGACCACTTACCATAAGGTGGTCATTTGCCAGCGTACCTATACGAAATTAAAAAAGTGATATATTTTTTTATTTTCAAAATTCATTGTTACAGATATCAGAACTAGTCCACTCGTCGCAAGCTTCGGAGAAGAATCGAAAGAACGCGAGGAGACAGAACAAGAATATCCTCCAGGACATCGCCAACGTGAAGAACAGCCTCACGAAGACATCGGACACGAAGTGCACGAACGTGTACGTGTCGGACGACGGGAGCAAGTACAGCGACGCGCACGTGTCGAGCGACACGCAGGACAAGTGCGTGTGTGACGACCTGGTGTTCCTCGAAGACCCAAACGACCCTAGACGCTGTATATACTTTCAGGTGAGCAAAAAACTCTACTCGTTTTTAAAAGATTAGCAAACCTTAGATATGCCATTCCACGTGATTCGCTACCAGCTCTGCTGTATTGTACACCACAAACACTTCTCGATCAATATATCTCTATATATAACACGACACTGTTACACTTAACTACTTATATACACTTTAGTTTTACTTACAAAGTTCCGATAACAACTTCACATATAACCAAAACGGTAAATTTTTCGCGAATCCATAGTCAATACCACAGAATATTAAGATTTCGACCAAATTTCATGGTCAAAGTTGCTTATATACTCTACTTGCTATTGGAATCGACTATAGACTTGTATATGTTTGCACAGCACATTGTGTGTGTGTGTGTGTTTTTTTATCCGTAACAGCACGTGAATGTCCTACTGCGGGGCTAAAGGCCTCCTCTCCCTTTTTTGAGGAGAAGGTTTGGAGCTTATTCCACCACGCTGCTCCAGTGCGGTTTGGTAAATACACATGTGGCAGAATTTCAGTGAAATTAGACACATGCAGGTTTTCTCGCGATGTTTTCCTTCATCGTAAAGTACGAGATGAATTATAATCACAAATTAAGTACATGAAAATTCAGTGGTGCCTGAACCATCTTGGCTGTTTTTTTTATATGCTAGCAATATTAGCACAGACTGTGCAATATAATATGTAATGCGGTCATGAATTAAATTTGATTGAATGTAACAGGCATCCGTGCATGTCCTGAGACACTCCACGGCCATCTACCCAGGGTTCCAGTGCTCTGTGCATGTCGGGAACGTGCGTCAGACGGCCATTATCGAGGTAACGAATACATACATCAAACTCACTTTGCGGAATGGAATTAAATAGTTTAATTTTGGTATATTAAGTGCTAGTGGAACAAAGTTATTTTACACCACCCACTTAGCACTGATAATTATTTGCTGCTAAGCTTAAGTACTCTACTGATCAACATTTTCGACCTCCATACCATCTGCACAAATAGCAGCGCGGTAGTAAAAGTGACTGTAATTCAAAGACATCGAGGGGTACCAAGATCAAATCCTGAATACACCGAGCTTTTTTTTTTTTTTTTTTTTTTTTTTTTTCTTCTATTTATTTATTTTTATAAGTATGGTTGTGTGCTACACATGTAACAATAATTTACTTGTAACTCAGAAGAGAGTTAAATGTTCAAATACATCATGTAACCGTCATTTTCATGCGGACTGTATTAAGTTCAATGAGGCACAATCGAGCCGAGCTAAATGGGTTTGCCCAATATGTCAAGGGCCGAAATCAAAAACAGGGAATAAAAGCTCTACTTCCGATCATGGCAAGAGTATTAAAGAATCTGAAATAGATTCACCAGTTTCCTTAGTAAGTAACATAGACTCCCAAGATGCTATTCTTCAAGAAATTCGAAATCTTCGTAGAGAAATGAATGAAAAATTTGAATACCAACAATTAAGCCTAAACGATTTCAATACGAAATTAAGTGAGATTCGCGGTGAAGTGCGAGAATTAAACTCCAAATTTTCTATAATGCGAAAGGAGTTAGATCAAGTAACTAATACATTAACGATCGTTACAAAACAGATATCTCTCAATTAAAAACAGAAAGCACATCTCTACGTGCGCAACTTAGCAAAGTCGCCAGCCTTATGGAACAGCTTGAGCAACGTGCTCGAGACTGTAATATTGAAATACAGTGTGTTCCGGAGCATAAGTCTGAAAACCTGCTTACTATTGTGAAACAACTCACTAAAGTCGTTTCGTGTGTCATAGATGATAGTGATATTAAAGAATTCCATCGCGTTGCTAAGGTTGATTCTGACTCGAAGCGCTCTCGCAATATCATAGTCAAATTAACCAGCCCGCGCGTCCGTGATACTATACTTGCAGCGGTAAAAATTTTCAACAAAAAGAATGAAAACAACAAACTCAATTCGACTCATTTAGGCATCGCGGGTGATAAGCAATCAATATACGTCAGTGAACATTTGTCCCCAACGAACAAGAAACTTCATGCAGCCACGAGACTCGTCGCAAAAGAGAAGAAATACGAGTTTGTCTGGATCCGAAATAGCCGCATTTATATTCGTAAAAATAAGCATTCACCTGCAATTTTAATAAGAAATAACGATTTTTTAAATAGTCTAAAGTAATTTTTTGGTTATATTATTGTGCTTATTTCTTTTTTATTTATTTTTTCTGCCTGAGTAAGCATTTATTGTGTTTTTTAGTTTTAAAATTCAATATTAAATTTTTTTATCAAAATGTGAGGGGCCTGCGGACCAAGACTGAGGACCTCTATTTATCTGTTCTCTGTTGTGATTATGATGTCATTATTCTTACGGAAACTTGGCTGAATGATACAATATTTGATCATGAATTATTTGACACTCGATATTCAGTATTTAGGCGCGATCGTAGTACAACTTCATCTTATTTGAAAGATGGTGGTGGTGTTGTAATTGCCATACACAAAAAGTTTGAGAGTCTGAGAAAAATCACTTGGGAATCTGTATGTGAAGATCTTTGGGTTTCATTTAAAATAGGTCAAAGTACTCAAATTAATATTTGTGGTGTCTATATTCCACCTCCAGTAAAGGAGTTGGAACTTAATTACTTTCTTAAAAATACTGCACAAGTTATTAACTCTAATACAGATGACGGCACAATAAACGTGGTGATTGGGGATTTCAATTTGAGCAATATTGTCTGGGAATATAGCACTTACAGTCGTAGTCTAATACCTGTACGTACAAACAATAATGTGGATTCTTTATTTATTGACACAATATTTTTTTGCAACCTACATCAATGCAACTCAATTTCTAATAATAACGATAGAATTCTCGACCTAGTACTTAGCTCACATCCATCTTTTCTTACGGTATCTGAAGAAAAACCCTTAGTTCCGCTTGATTGTCATCACCCAGCCTTATTAATAGACCTACAGTATTCTACTCAAAAACACTATCTTAAAAGTAACACTGAACCTAAATATAATTTTGCTTTTTGCGACTATAATACTGTTATTGAGGAACTTTCAAAGATTGATTGGGCACATTTATGGAAAAATTGTGGCTCTGTAGATGAAATGATAGAAGTTTTTTATGAAACTTTACTAAATGCTATTTACAAAAATACCCCAAAATCCAAACCCCGTGATGGCAAGCATCCCATATGGTATTCACGTTCTCTAATACGTACTCTTAAGGAAAAATCTAAATATCATAAAGTATTCAAGAAGTATAAAAATCCTATGGATAAATACACTTATGATCTCCTAAGAGATCGCTCAAACGAAATGATATTTGAATGCTATGATTTCTTCAAAAAAAATATATCAGACCATATTCGTAACAACCCTACATACTTTTGGAAATATTTTAAAGACAGAAAATGCAATTCTAAGTCGATTCCCAATCAAATGATATTAAATGATAGAAAAGCTACAGGAGGACAGGAAATATGTAATCTTTTTTCCTATAATTTTCAGTCGATCTATGATACCACACATAAGTTACCACCTTTCAACCCAAAATATTTAACTAGTATTAAATGTACTAATAACACATACGCCAAATGTTCTGTAACAGACCATGAGGTTAAAACACAGCTTCTATCCTTAAATTGCAATAAAGGGGCGGGACCCGATCTAATACCACCTATATTTATTAAAAATTGTGCTAAAGTTTTAGTTAACCCTCTTACAACTATATATAATAAATCACTTCAATCGGGAATATTCCCAGCTAAATGGAAAGTTGCTTATATAACACCAATTCATAAGTCTGGAGACATTAATAATATATCTAATTACAGACCAATATCCATACTATCTACTTTTGGGAAAGTTTTTGAGTCACTAATTCAAAAAAAGATGTATTCTCATTTAAAACCTTACTTTGATTCATACCAGCATGGCTTTTGTCCACATAAATCCACAACATCTAATCTAGTTAGTTACATATCTGATATTTCTGAAGCTGTGGATAAGAATAATGAGGTACATGCTATATATCTGGATTTTAAAAAAGCGTTCGACTTAGTCCACCACGACATTCTTTTAACCAAATTGGAATGTATGGGTATTCATGGTTCCTTGTTACGTTGGTGTGAGTCATACTTAAAGAATCGATCCCAATTAGTTGCCATGAAAGGTTTTAAATCTCTCGAATGTAATATACCCTCTGGTGTACCGCAAGGGTCACACCTAGGGCCTTTGTTTTTCCTTGTTTACATTAATGATGTTGGAAAAGTACTTAAATCCAAATATCAAATATACGCAGATGATTTAAAAATATACAGGGAAATTAAATCACCAGAGGATATAGAAATCTTGCAAAGTGACATCGACAACCTTGTTTGTTGGTGTCTTGCAAATCGTATGACTCTAAATAAGGATAAATGTGTTCATATTACATTTTGTAGAAAACGAAAACCACTAAAACACACTTACTACATCGACGGTACGCCCCTTACGGAGTCAACGAGTGTAAGGGATCTCGGGGTGATAATAGATAACACCTTAAGCTTTAGAGATCACATTGATTACATCATATCAAAAGCCTCGCAAGTATCTGGTCTGGTGTTAAGATTAATGAAAATCTTTAAAGATCCAAGCTTGACAATATTAGTTTTCAATAGTATAATAAGGAGTAGCCTAGAATATTGTTCAGTTGCTTGGAGTCCTGGGTATGAGGTGCACTCTGATAGAATAGAACGTGTACAAAAACGTTTTCTATATTACTTAGCGTACACAGATCTAAATGCTAAGAATTTTAACTCTTACGATGCACGCCTAATTAATTATAAAGTGCAAACTCTTAAATATAGAAGAGAAGCTGCTGACTTTCTTTTTTTATACAAATTATTGCACGGATATATTGATGCACCTGATCTACTTGCTAAAATTAGTTTCTACATTCCGCGTCAAGGTAGCCGTTTACAAAATCGTAAAATATTTAGCCTACCTGATGTCAAATCAAATCTTGGTCAACATTCGCCAATTTACCGTATTTGCTCGCTTGCGAATTGTAGTCGTCAACACCTAGATGTCTTTAGTGAATCTGTTGGTTCTCTTAAGAATAAACTTAAAACAAAATCACATTAGTTTATGTAATAATTAAATAATTAACTAGTTAGTAATTGCACAAGTACTGTTCTTGTTAAATATGTTTTTTTAAAGCATGCTAGGTTTACATCCAGAAGACTGCAACTTATTAACACTCTGTTTAGCGTAGATTTTATTTTGTATGCACTAGTTGTAAGTCAGTTTTGTAAACTTAAATAAAATAAAAAAAAAATAATTTGTGGTGTTGCGTAAAATACTTAAGTATGATAATGATATTTATTTTTTATGTTATATTCCTGTTTAGCGGTAGAATATCTGATGAGTGGGTGGTATCTACCCAGGCGGGTTTGCACAATGCCCTTACCACCAGTTACCACACACACTTATAATATATTCTGCCGCCAAACAGCAATAGCATTGTTGTTGGTGAGTAAAACAGTGTAACTACAGGCACGAGGGACATAACATCTTAGTTCCCAAGGTTGGTGACGCATTGTTGATGTAAGCGATGGTTAATATTTATTGCGGTGTCAATGTCTATGGGCGGTGGTGACCACTTACCATCGGGTTGCTCATCTCATCGCTGACCACGGATATATATTAATGTGCTCGGATATATTTTTCGCTTTAGGGTATAATGTCTCCGAACAACGTGCTGAGGGCGGGCGAGGGGGCCTCCGTGCTGTTCAGGTTCGCCCGCTGTCCGGAGTACCTCGTGCGGGGCCGCCGGCTGCTGTTCACGGCGGGGCTGGGGACCAGGTACCGCTCAACGAACCCAACGATAACTTCTAATTACAGTTGAATTGTTGAGCCAATGAAGATTTTAAGACATACAATAACCAGCTATGCGGGACTGAATCAAAGGCTTTTTGATAATCAATAAACATAGTATGGATATCTGTTTTTGATTTTACCGCACTATTTAAAATGATTGCATCAAAAGTAAGCTACTCCTTACAACCATGGCTATTTTTTCTACACCCCTTTTGCTGTTCGGCTAATATATTATGTTTAGTTAAATGTTTGTATATTTCTTCACTTATGCAAGCTGATAAAATTTTATATATGGTTTGTAAGCAAGTTATTGGTCGGTATTTATCTGGATTTGTGTTATCCTGTTTATCTTTAGGTACTAAGTATGTGATTCCATGTGTTATATATTTCGGTAGTAAATGTGGTGATTGAATGAATGTATTTAAGTACTTATGTATGTATGAGTGTATGCTACTAAATTTCTTGTACCAATAGTTGTGAATATTGTCTGAGCCTGGGGATTTCCAATTGTGCATTCGTTTGATGACATCTATAAATGTTTCTATTGGTATGAAGTTGAACTCCATCTCTGGAATATGTGTAGTTATTTCGTTAACCCAGTCTGCATGTTCATTATGGTCTATGGGGTTTTCCCATGTCTTAGCCCAGAATTGTCGAAAAATTTCAGGGGGAGGTATTTCTAGATTTTGCTCATTATCTTTGCAGTTAGATAATAAATTTCTATAGAAGATTTTTTCATTGTTAGCAAATGTTTTGTTTTCTATTTTACGGGCAGTACACGTCAAATATCTCTTAAGTCTACTAGCTGCTGCATTGAGTTTCTGTTTTAAGGTGTCTAAGAAGTGTTCTATATGCGTGTTTGTATTTTCATATTGTGCGTGTGATTGATATTGTGTCTTTATGAGTTCTACTGCAGCTACTACTTTTCGGTTTCTATTTCCTCTAATAAATTGTGTTAACCTGCCTATATTGACTCGCAACTTCCTTATTTTATTTTCTAATCTTCTTTGCCAGCTAGGTTTTCTGTATGATTTGTTTTGATGGTTGTTTTGTGTTAAGAATGTCATTCTTGCCCCATTACATTTAGCTGCTGTCCATGCTGCACAGTAAATTATTGTCTGTAGAGTGATAAAATCAGTATCAGTGTTTACAAATTTTCTCAGTATCATTGTATCTATGTATTTCATTATTAATGAAAACTTTTTAGAAGTTCTTTGTTTTGGAATGTATGGTCTGCTAGTTGGTTCAGTATCACAAAAATGTTCTAGAGCATGAACGAATGTGTTCTCTATTTCAGTGTTTACTTCTAAGGTCACATCATGATCGTGGGTGATACTTTCTATGTTTTGTTCATCGATAGGGGTTGATGTAACGGAATCAGCGCATGTAACTGTAGTGTTTTTCATTTTCCTAGCTTGTGAGTTTGTTTCTGAATTAGATTTGAATGCATCTTAGTGTGTAATATTACTTTGTTCTGTTGTTTGTAAATGTTCATTATCTGTGTCTTCCGTTAGTGTGTGTGTATAATGTAATTCATCTGCTGATTGTTGTTTAATCAGTGTTAATCTATCTTGTTTAATATATTTTTTATTTATTATTGCCCTTCGTTGATCCACTAATCTTTGCTCTGTAATGTGTGTAAACTCTGGGTATAAGTTTATAAACTCTTCATACAAACGTTTTCTATAAGCGGTCTTATTAGTCTCTAATTGTGTTATTTTGAAATAAATCCTAATAATTGTTTCATTGCATTCATTTGTCCATTTCATACGTTTTCCTGTTAGTCTGTTAAGGGATGTTTTAAGATTTGTGGCGTTTTGTTGTATCATACATTGCTATGCAGACAATAGTACAGTGCATGGTGGATACCACGGACGCGCAGTGGCTGGGCGAGCGGAAATTGAGGAGAGGCGGAAGAATCTTGTCAAGGCGGAAGAATCTTGTCATGGCGGAAGAATCTTTTTTCCCTTTATGCTAAATGCGTGGATGGCGCCACAGTTGCCGTCTAATGTCGTATTCTATCTTTTTTTAATTCATAAAAATATTTATATGTCGTTAAGTGTTGTTGTTTGTGTATAAAAGTGATAACAAACTTAGATTCTATAAGTGATATTGTGGGACAACATACTAGTGCAGTATTAGTGGAGTTAAAACGAAAATAAAGATCTATGATTACAAACACCTTATATAAGACTATTTCAATTGAACCAGTGAGTATAGTGCTTGACTAATAATTAAAACATAATTTAAAAACAGTAACAACAAAGTGTTTCTTAGTTTTATGTAAAAACAATGGAATAAATATTAAATGCAGCCTCATGTCAAATAATAGACCATACGAAATCCGTTTTTTATTCAAAATTTTTGCTCACTAACGCCATCTAAAGGTGAATAAACCTATTATTAGCAACTAATATATCGAATAACAATTGAGTTACTGCTATTGAAAAATAGATGTCTCTGTTAGAAAAAACGAGTTAAAATATTAAATAAAACACATACTTTTTATTGTTTCGATATATACATATAAAAAATTTTCGAAAATGATGTCGTACTTAAGCAAGAAAGTAACCAGAAAAACGGATCAGTTTGTTACGTTGTGTTTTGTGTTGTGTTTGTTACACGGTACGCCTGTGACAAAATCAGGTTCTATTACTCCTGAGACAGAAAGAAACAATATAACAATTCGAAAATGCATAACCAACATTCCAACAGATAACTCTTTTGAAAGCCTAACGGAGGTGGACTCAGATGAAAATGAAAATAATTTCTGTATCATGAGCTCGACCCCATCCCGTCCGCTAAATGGAAGTATTACTACTTCTAGCTCAAAAGTAACTGAAGATATGAACTGTATGAGGAATAAATTGTTTGCACTTCAGGAAAAGTTATTAAGCGCGGAAAACGAGATTAAAAAATCTACTGCTCGAAAATAATAAGCAGGTAAAGTTAATTTGTGACTATGAATTGAAAATTCAGCAACTTACACATATAAGAAAGCATAAGTTAGATTATTCTGATACTGAAAATAAAGTTATGAGCAAAACAAAATCCATTGGAGAAATAGTTCAAGTAACGCCATCTCTTAGCGAATCTAAGAACCGAAGCGATCAATTATTATTAAATAATACATATTACACTTCAAGTGCAACTGACTGTTCCAACCATAGTTCGACGGAAGCCGTGAAAAGTAAAGATCCAGTAACTGACACTGCACGAAATAATCATCCAAACACCATTCAAGCATCACATTATAATAAAGAACAAGGCAGAAAACCGAAAATATGTATTTTAACTAATAGTGCTTGCGGTACAATACAAACTGTTGATGCAACATTCAACCAATTTGATTATATTCGTTATGTATCACCAAATTGTAACATAAAACTTCTTCTTCAGAACTTAGACTACAAATTACGTAATTATAGTATGATAGACTATTGTATTATAATGTTGGGAGAAACAGATTTTGAGGCATCTTGTACTGATTATGCAGATTTGATTGTGTATTTAAGGGAAGCTATACAATATGTTTCGAATACAAACATAATTATATGTACACCTACGTATGTGTGTGGCGCCCCTATATACAATTACAAAATAGAATTATTTAATAATCTTTTATATTTATAACTTAGAAATAACACTTATGCATATTTCTATGATTCCAATGCCACGGTTGCTATTGATATGTTCTCGTTAAAAACTGGGAAGTTGACTAATTCGGGATTAAAACATGTCTACAATGATATAGTATGTAAAATTTTGGCTGATTACAAGTATTATGGGTATTTACTACCGGGGCCTAAAACTTCAGATATAGAGGATACGAGTCCTCTGCTTTTTCTTGCGTAATCATTATAGCAGATGTACTTTTAAATATTCAAAGAAAGGTAATAAACAAAAGATTAAAAATATTTGTACTAAAATTACACGTTCAAAGAAAATATTGTTATATAACCAAAATGTAAGAGGTCTCCGAACGAAAACTACTATGTTTTATAATAATATTAGAACAATAACTAGCGATATTGTCATCCTTACAGAAACCTTCCTCAATAGCTCTGTCAATGACGCTGAACTTTTTCCACCTGAATACTGTGTCCTACGGAAAGACCGGCCCGGCGACGTCGGGTGGGGCGGGGTTCTATTGGCAGCTAAAAATTGTTATAATATAAAAAGAATTACAAATGTAGATAACTTAACTGATGATAAAGAATTATTGTTTGCTATTATTACCTGGAAACATATTAAGTTAATGATATGTGTAGTATATTTACCACCAAGTTACAGCAGTAATCAATATCTTGATGTTTTAACATGTATAGAAAATGCTATAAATATGTATACTGAATATCCATTTATGATAGTTGGTGATTTCAATGTAAATTCGTGCGATAATAGTGTTAGATCTCAATTTAATAATTTTATGGAATATAGTAAGTTACAACAATGTAATAATATTAGCAATAAATATGGATGTATCTTAGATTTAGTACTAACTACTCTAGATCATAATAATATTAAAATATCATCCGATACGGAACATCTAGTTCCCATGGATGCATACCACCCGCCCCTAGAGATATTGCTCACACTTCCTAGAACAAAACAAAATCCAACGTCTCCGACACCAGGAGAATATTTAATCACGGAGTGGAACTTTCGGCAAGCAGATCTCCATAGCTTGTACGTTGATATTGCTAATATTGACTGGACCGACTTACTTGAAAAACATCATTTAAATTTAGACTTAGCCGTAGATATGCTATATAATAAACTTAATAGTGTTATTAGTACACACGTTCCTACAAGAACAGTAGTCAAAAGTAATAAATATAATTACCCAAAATGGTATACCAAAGAAATAATGTATTATATAAAATTAAAATATTTTAATCTAAAAAAGTTTAAGTGTTATGATTTGGAGTTTAATAGGGAACTTTTTAAATACTATAGAACTAAAGTCAAGGATCTTATAAATATAGAATTTAAAAATTATATATCTAGGGTTGAAAACAATAAATATATAGAACCATCAAGTTTTTGGCAATTTGTAAAGGAAAAACGTAAAACTAGGCAGCAGATAAAAACATATACTTATAAGAATAAAGCTGTAGAAGGGCAGAAAGCTATTGATTCATTTGCTAAATATTTCAGTTCTGTGTTTCATGATTCTTCTCCTCTGTTAGACGTAAAGATAGCCGAGGCAGAGGCTAATCGCTTTGGTTGCCAATCTACGGTAACCATTGAAAAAGTGACAGTTGCTGAACTCAGATTTGCAATACGGCGACTAAAGGCTTCAACTGCTTTTGGTCCTGACAACATACCTCCCTTTCTAGTAAAAGATTGCTTGTCAGCTTTGGAAGTGCCGTTACTTCATATATATAATCTTTCAATTAAACAATGTTTATACCCTAGCAAGTGGAAAGTGTCCCGAGTAACACCTATTCCAAAATCGGGCTCGTCCACGGATATAACAAATTATAGACCAATCGCTGTTCTTTGTGTATTTGGAAAGATATTTGAATCGATTCTTAATAACATCATTTATATACAAATAAAGGGGCAATTGAGTGATTGCCAGCATGGGTTTCGTCCTGGACGCTCCACATTGACTAATCATACAGAATTTGTAGATTATATAAGTACTAAAGTTAAGTCTGGTTGTCAAGTAGATGCCGCCTACTTTGATTTCAAAAAAGCCTTCGATCTTGTAGATAATGATGTACTTTTAAACAAATTTGCTTTATTAGGATTTTCAACTTCGCTCTTAGAATTGATGGCTCACTATTTAAAAAATCGAAGACAGTTTGTTAAGCTAGACGGGTATAAATCGGAAGAGTATTATACACGATCAGGGGTTAGTCAAGGTAGTACCTTGGGTCCTATGCAATTTTTGATGATGATAAATGATTTACCTAGTGTTATCTCTAATGCCAAATGCCTTATGTTTGCTGATGATTTGAAACTGTAACTATCTGTAACCGAGACTAAAGACTGTGTAGCGCTACAACGTGATATCGATGCCGTAGTTGACTGGACTATAAGAAACAAATTATCATTTAATAATTCAAAATGTAAAACTATCACTTTTTCTCGATCTCGTAAACTTATTAAAAATATATATAATCTGTCTGACACACCAATGGAACATGTACCCAAAATCAGGGATTTAGGTGTTATAATGGATAGAAAACTAAATTTTCATGACCATATACTTAAAACATGCAAAGATGCTAATAAATGCCTTGGTTTCATTATTAGAATATCATCGCAATTTAAGAATACCCAAGTAATAGAACAATTGTATAATGCCTATGTCCGTAGTAAATTAGAATATAATGCAATAGTTTGGAGTCCGCTTGAGGCAATGTATAGTATAATGTTAGAAAAAATTCAACGAAAATTCTGTAGATATTTATTTAAACGTAAATATGGATATTACCCTTTTCTCTATCCTTCAATGTTTGTGTCAGGTATGGTTGGTCTAGATTCACTTCAGCTTAGACGGAAAGCCGCACTTATAAAATTTTACTATTTAATTCTAGTGCATAGGGTGGATAGCACTGCTGTACGCGAATCAATATATTTATATGTTCCCGACAAATATATGCGTGGTGTTGGAAGATGGCAACATAGATTGTTTTGCTATCCACCTATGTGGCATTCTCCCCAAGCTAGCAACAGCCCCACTGCTAGGGCTGTTAAACTTTTAAATGACTTCGTACGTTGTCGAGATGTAGACATATTTTATGATCCCTTTTATACTATGTTCAAACAAATTTATATATTTCAGAATTTTAAAAATTAATTTTGTGGTTCCTAAATAGATTTAAGCTCATTTTGTTTACAAATTTTAATTCTATTTTTGTTTTACTAAATTTTATTTTATTTATCCTTGTAGTATGTTATGTTAAATTAGTATGAATAATTAAAAAATTTTTAGTAATTAGTGTAGATATAAGCGACTTGGTGTAAATACTGTAATGCTTATATTTTCAAATAAAGATTATTATTATTATTATTTATTGATCTCATCTTTATAATAAATATTCTGTATTCTGTATTGAACTCGATAGGACGTTAGAGCTCATCGCCAAATGGGGCTCTGATAATCTTGTTGAGTTTAATGCCAAGAAAACACAGGTATGCGCTCTCACGGCGAAAAAGTCAACATTTTCCCCTCTTCCCCCCCTCTGTGGTACTCCGCTGGTGATGCAAAGCAAAATCGCCATGCTGGGGATTGACGTTCGCTGCGACCTTAGTCCAAGGGATTACATCGAGGCTGTTATAAAAACAGCTTCACGGAAACTCGGAGTTCTGAACAAGGTGCGGCGCTTTTTCACGCCACAACAACTGTGCCTGCTGTACAAAACACAGGTACGGTCTTGCGTGGAATATTGCTCGCACCTTTGGGATGGCTCCGCTAAGTACCTACTTGAGGCCTTGGACCGGTTGCAGCGACGTGCCGTACGCATTATTGGCGACGTAAAGGTCACAAACACCCTTGAACCTTTACAATTGCGTCGTGAGATAGCAGCACTGAGCGCTTTCTATCGACTGTATCACGGCGAGTGCTCTGAGGAATTATTATCTCTAATTCCTGCTTCCCCCTCCCTTCTTAAGTCCACGCGAGCTGGTTCTCGATGTCACCGCCTAACTGTGACATCAATTCCATCGCGAACAAAGGAATTTGGCAACTCCTTTCTTTGTCGCACTTCCAAAAAATGGAATTCCTTACCAGCTCACGTGTTCCCCTCCTCCTCACAACTGTGTTCCTCTTACAACCCGGGTTCCTTCAAACGAGGCGTGAAGAGGCATCTTGCGGGCCGGCAAGGCGAAGGCGGCTAGTGCAGAACGTTTTTCCCGTCTGTACTGGCCGTCGTCGCGTTTGGACTCTACTACCACTTACCATCAGGTGGAGTAGAGTCATTTGCCCTCCCGGCGAATATAAAAAAAAAAAAATTGAGTTTGGATTACTTGCAATTCTGTTCTAACTTCATCGTAAATCTGATCAATGGTTTCTTGTGATAATAATTTATTTTGTATAATAGCTCTACGTTGGTCACCAATTCTCTGTCTGCTTACTTCCATATGTGGATATTTATCTATAAATTTTATATGTAATGAAGAAAGATATGAATTTGTGTCTGATTCTAAATTTGTAAGATATAGGTAGGTACGTAGGATGAACTTATTCATTTCCATACTCCATTTTTTACGTTTTTTTACGCCACTGGTGGTGGGCACAGGTTCACTGACAAAATTTGTCTCCTGTGCAACATCCGCCAGTTGAGCACCGGTTGATGATGAATTTGGTGAAGATGCATACAAAATTGGTGATGAAGAGGGTATTGATGGGAATAAAGATTTGGAGGATGAATTAGAAGTCTGCGTGGACTCTTCTTCTAACGATGGCTCGTTCGCCTGTATATATTTTTTAGTTTTAGACCTAGTTATCATATTATTCCCACGAGTAGCTAGGGACATAAAAGTCAATCACAGCAGAGCCCTGCATTCACTGTGATAAGGGTAAATTAAATTAGAGGTCCCCTTGTCTCTAAAGTTCGCATACTAACGACTAAGCACCCCCTTAGCCATGGAGCCCTCGGCGTACGCTGTTCCACCTTGGCTTGGGTTGTATCTCTCTTGTTCTGTCTTCTCATCTTAGGCCTATATTGGCATAGCCCTAAGAATCATTGAAGCGCACAAGCCCCACCACGTCGGCAATGTAAAGATACGTCGGTGGGGTTATCATTTTTATTATTATATTATTATTGCTTTCTCAAGATAAGTAATGTAGTAGGCCCAGTAACAACACTATTATTAATGAAGTTTTATTAAATCGTTACTATCGAATGAATACCTATGGATTGCTGTTATCAATATTATTAATAATAATAATAATGTCCTCCAGACCGATTTCGGCCACGGCGGCCAATCTCAAGAGAGATTAGCCAACTACGCAGGAGATATTATAGTGCACAAGTGTGTGCGCAAACACAGGTGCACTCTCTACTCCCTAACTCTCATAATCCGATGGGACGGCGACCCGACACGACCGGAAAGAGTTCAGGCGCAGGACCAACGGCTTTACGTTCTTTCTGAGGCACGGGAGTGTACACACTTCCAACTTCCGGACTCCGGGCTGCTACTGAGAATTTTCTAACAGAAAAACCCAATAACTTTTTATTGGCCCGACCTGAGTATTAAACCCAGGACCTCCGGGGTCTGCGGTCTTATATCAAGCCACTAGACCAACGAGGCAGGCAAACGAGTTATCAATAGTATTGTGAACAGAGAGCTATAGTAACTATCGATAATATCGAAAATATTGACACAAGACGATACTTTCGGAAGTACTGTCGATAATAGTTATCGAGGTCAAACTATCGATAGTTCTGCAACACTGATACCTGGGAGTAGGTAAATGATACTACAATTTATTAGATCACTAGAACAATCACTTCTACACTATATATACTCAGTAGCGAATATCTAGACAGCGCGATTCAGAAATGTGACATTTCAAATGAGCGCCATCTATCGTTAATGGGGTGTAACATACGCCATCATACAACTGGATAATAGAATAACGGAAGCTTTTACAAAGATTAATATAATTGAAAAATGAGTATGAAAACTAGATAAAGATGTTTAGACAACTTGTAGCCGAGATGGCCCTGTGGTAAGAACGCCTGAATCTTAACCGATGATCGTGAGTTCAAACCCGGGCAAGCACCACTGAATTTTCATGTGCTTAATTTGTGATTATAATTCATCTCTGCTTGACGGTGAAGGAAAATATCGTGAGGAAACCTGCATGTGTCTAATTTCACTGAAATTCTGCCACATGTGTATTCCACCAACCCGCATTGGAGCAGCGTGGTGGAATAAGCTCCAAACCTTCTTAAAAAAAGGGAGAGGAGGCTTTAGCCCAGCAGTGGGACATTCACAGGCTGCTACGGATACGAACGGTTTAGACAACTGCACGGGACTAATAATAGTACTTGTGTGTGCGTGCAAGCACAGACAGTCTCTATTCCCACACACTCTTAATCCTATTGAGAACCGAGATGGTAGTGAATAGAATGTGTAAATCGTTACCAATGATAGCGTGTTAAAACCCAGATTAGCACCACTAAATTGGAACAAGCTCCTCATCAAAGGGAGAAGAGGGAGGGATTAGCCCAGCCGTGGGACATAGACATTTACATTATCCCAGGGTGAAAATTAGAGAGAGTTCAGGCGCAAACAATGTCTTTACATGCTTTCAAATCTCACTTCTAGTGTACAACTTACTTTTACTTTTCAATTCTATTTACTTATTATAAAAAAAATAACGCCTCTGCTGGGCTAAGGCCTCCCCTCCGCTTGTGATTTGGAGCTCTAGCTTGCTGCTTCAATGCGGGTTGATGGATATACATAGCAATACTTCATCCCATAAAAGCAGATCTCCTGACAATGTGCCCATTAATTAAGCACATCAAAGTGCAGTGGTGTTTGCCCGGGCTTTGCAAGTGGGTAGGGGATTGTTCTTAATTTAAATAAACGACAAAATAATCATTAGCGCACCTGAGCGTCGAAGCCGAGTATCTCGTGGCTGAGCAAGGACGTCCTACCACTTTTCACTTCGTGCAAATGCCTGAACATGTTCAGGCGAGCGCTCCCTCTACCGTTATCGAGTTCAACTGTAGAAAAGAAAAATTATTGTATTGCGCACTACAAACAGCTAACATACCATCAACCAATGACGTCATTACAATTTCAAGATCAAATTTTATACTGCCATTGTAATTACAACTAAGTTTCTTGACCATAAAATATTTATCTGAGGATAAAATAAATGATATTACAATATAATATTAACAAAGTCGGTTTTTGTCGCGACTGAGTAGGTATCACTTAATTTGTTTAAAAATGTAACAGCATTTTTACCCACAGCTGGGATAAGGCGTCATCTCCTTATTACGAGTACACACGTATAGGATCTCTACATGATAATCGAATCAAAAACTTCTGGATACGAAGCCTTATAAATATATTTTTTTATACAATAGGAAGGCGGACGAGCATATGGGCCACCTGATGGTGAGTGGTCTCTAACGCCCATAGACATAGGCATTGTAAGAACTGTTAACCATCGCTTACATCGCAAATGCGCCACAAACCTTGGGAACTGAGACTTTATGTCCCTTGTGCCTGTAATTATACTGTCTCACTCACCCTTCAAACCGGAACACAACAATACCAAGTACTGCTGTTTTGCGCTAAAATATCTGATGAGTGGGTGATACCTACCCAGTTAGCTACCTAAGTTATATATAATGTTATATATTTAATATTATTTATTATTCACTTGCGTCACCAGGTGCTGGAAGTGTCGCTCGCACGGCGAGACCAGCTGCAGTTTGTACTCGACGTTCCCGAAACGAGGCTCCGGGGGTAGACTCCCGTAGCACTCGTCGCCAGAATCGTCGGGGTCGGATGTTCTGAGGGCCAAATCGAATATATTTAACATTGATCTTATTTCGATTAATGCCATCCGCGTTCGGTGAGACCGACTCACTGTTTATGATCTCCTGGTACATTAACACTGTAATCCTAACTGAAACTAATTGACTCTTTTAATCTAATCGTTCGGTGAGACCGACTCACTGTTTATGATCTCCTGGTACATTAACACTGTAATCCTAACTGGAACTAATTGACTCTTTTAATCTAATCGTTCGGTGAGACCGACTCACTGTTTATGATCTCCTAGTACATTAATACTGTAATCATAACTGGAACTAATTGACTCTTTTAATCTAATCGTTCGGTGAGACCGACTCACTGTTTATGATCTCCTGGTACATTAACACTGCAATCCTAACTGGAATTAATTGACTCTTTTAATCTAATCGTTCGGTGAGACCGACTCACTGTTTATGATCTCCTGGTACATTAACACTGTAATCCTAACTGAAACTAATCGACTCTTTTAATCTAATCGTTCGGTGAGACAGACTCACTGTTTATGATCTCCTGGTACATTAACACTGTAATCCTAACTGAAACTAATTGACTCTTTTAATCTAATCGTTCGGTGAGACCGACTCACTGTTTATGCTCTCCTGGTACATTAACACTGTAATCCTAACTGAAACTAATTGACTCTTTTAATCTAATCGTTCGGTGAGACCGACTCACTGTTTATGATCTCCTGGTACATTAACACTGTAATCCTAACTGAAACTAAGTGACTCTTTTAATCTAATCGTTCGGTGAAACCGTCTCACTGTTTATGTTCTCCTGGTACATTAACAACGTAATCCTAATTCTATAAAATTTAAATTTAAAATGGCGTCATGATTATGTTTAAAAATATTTAATATTTTAATAAATTTAAATAACACAATACGAATTTGAAAATGGGGTCTTTTCAAAATAACAGAATATGACATAACAGAGCATTTTTTAATATTCTTGAGGATGGTTATCACTCAAATGCTATTTTTGATGTTGGGTCTGCTATTCTTTTAATAATTATTGTTATTTAGCTTAGCGGTATTTTTTTCCATTCATGTTGCAGCAGAGTCTTAAACACAGGCCATTCCTTATGTATTCAAAATGGTGCCTAATAAGAATAAAATATAATTTTCAAGCAGTGATGAATCGCTTGAATTTTGTAAAAATTTACCAAAATAGTAATATATAATTTTGTTTTGGTACATATTCAAATTTAGTATTGCATAAGTTAGGTAATAGACGAAATTTTATTTATATTTATAACTGATCAGAATATGATTGACGGGAATAGTTCGTGCTTATAATGCCTGAAGTTCTCAAAAAAATATGACCGAGTTATTACAACTTATACCTAAATACCTGGATGTTTATTTTTTAATTTATATATAATTAACATTATTTTATGCTGCAATTTTTTTAAATTTGTTATGTGAAATATAATAATCAGGTTAGTAAAGGTTTGAATATGTTTTTTTATTTAAAAAAATAACTTTTAACGCGACACGTTTTCTTAGACCAAAAACGTAAATGATACTAATTATCTTTGTTTAAAAAAAATCTTATTGCTCCCTTATATTGAAAAACGATTTATCCCATACTTATCAACTTTTATTAACTTATGTTTAATATTATTGTAGTTTAATTAATATCGATGCCACAGATAGCTATAAAAATATTAATTAATACAAATCATAAAAAGTCAATGTCGTAAAATCGGCATTAAGTAATCCGATCATTGATAGTTAGATATCGTAATGTTATATAAATATGTATCATCATCTTAAAATTGCAATTTATAAACAGGAACTGGATATATCATTTAATGTACAAAGTTTAAATACTAACAATATGAAAGCTAATTTTGGTTTACCTCTTGAGGTAGTGATTATATTAATGGCGCCAAAATTGTAATTCAAAATGGCGTCATGACGTTTGTGTTTTTAAAATGCTAAGCATGTTTTTTTTAAAATAAATACAAAAATTATTTTACCGTACAACATTATTGTTTTAAATTTATAATCAATTGTTATTGGAGTCTTACATATCAGCGCGGCTTAATGCAAAAGTAACATCGGCATTGTAAGAGCTACCATTAACAAAAAAAAAAAAATACAAACCTAAAGATTTGTTCCTTGGGGCGTGATTATCATTTTAAAAACAGTTACGTTATATATGTATGCATATAAATATGTTATTTCATTTAAATAGAAAATAACTAGTGTGTTAAAGCCACAAGAGTAGACAAAGGCAAATTAACAACTGACATTGAATTGGCGCGATATCATTGGTCGAGATTTTGAATTATCTGTGATATTCATTATGGATTTGCGAAGAAATTGCGTTTTATTCGGGAAAGTAGTTAAGCTGAGCTGTTAGCGACTATCACGGGATATGGAAATATAAAGTTAGTTTATATTTACTCCTACGATTGGAATATACTAAATATACATTTCAACTAATTGTAAAAGGTGTATTAAATACAATATTAACACGTACATAGTGCTATTTTGATTTTAAATAAGAATATTTGATTTAGATCTCGGTTTATTTAAAACTAAGTCAACTAACTTCTAAATAAGTTATTATTGTAACAATTTAACATACGATAAGATTATCATAGTCCTGTGACAGCACGGTGACAGCACCGTGGCGTCACGGAAGGGTAGATAGGCAAACATGGTATAACTAAGAATTTAATGTTATTGAACTTACATATTTTCAAATATAAAGACTTATAACCTTTTACTGTTGCGATTTCTGTTTCCCTTTTTTAATTTCAAATAGGAAGGCAAATGAAATTTTGGTGGTAATTCTCCACCGCGTCATTGGCGTTTTAAGAAATATTAACCATCATTTATATTGTCAATGTGCCACCAACATTGGGAACCAAGATGTAATATGCATTGTGTATGTACGTTATTTCATAAACCTAGTTATATAATTGTGGCGTCCACCACATGTGCATCCCACTAACATACATACTTACACACATATTATAAACATACATAAACACACATCCAAACAGACATACTACACAACACATTCCAACTCAACATAGAATATTGGATTGACGACACAACGGACGATCGAACGTACACAGTGGACAACCGCATTGCTTATCTCCGTTGTGACGTCGTCCTTTGTTCTATGTTGAGGCCCCGCCTACCGGTGCAAGCGCATTGGAGCGACGGATCTTTTATATTGGCTACGAATGATCCTACCAACGTTTACGACTTACGCATTATTCATTATTCTACCACCGTCATAACCGTTACTTGCGCTTCAAAATAATTCGCTTTGTGTTTAAGTATTGTGTTCGTGTTTATGTGTACATATGTGATCTTCTATGCCTGTATAACGTTATTTCTTCTGTGTGCATATATTGTGTGTATAACGTGTATATAATATACACGTTTATGGACCATCCGCGTGAGTTTCATTTCTTATTATAATATTCTCACAGACCCTAACACACGCATCACTTACCCATATAATTATTTAATATTAACTAGAAATTGGATGTATGTGTGTACATACATAAGAAGCCATTAGTTCCATATTATATTTTCATATATATATATATATATATATAGAAGCCTTTATATATTGCAATATTATTTATACATAAGCATAGACGTTTTGCATGTATGTTATATACGTAATAAAAACTCTGACACTGATTAATTAACTGACTGAATAAAAATGAGTTATGAGTGAAAATTTGCTTGATCACATACGATGGTTTATTAAAAATTTGTCCCCTAGTGTTATATATATGAAAGTTTATATGGATGGTCCACATTTTTTTATACAGTGTTGCCAACTTGGGGGTTTTCCCCTTAAATAGGGCTATGTCAGATGAAATCAAATAGGATATTTTCAGGTCAGACATTTTTTAGGAGGAGCATTTTTTTAAAGAAATTCTTTCCGGGGATTAACTCTTCAGCTTCATTTAATTGAGTATATTTCAAGTTTACTAATGCTACTTGCAGTACTTGATTTGCTTTTTTTTAACATCATATTATAAATGTATTTTGTATTTGTTTCAATTCATCCGTCAGGAGGATGCTTCTAAGAGGTTGGCAACACTGTTTTTATGTAACATAAAAATACCATCATCGTTTGTCGTTTTTTGTAATTTAATCCGCAAGGCGAAACGCCTCCCACGCAATCATGAAGTGAACACGAGAAGAAAACTGGTTACAGATACAATTAATATATTTAATTTATCTAGAATATTCTAGAGAGATCTCGAATTTTACATTGGAGCCGTGTTCTATAGAATTCATGGTATGTACGGGAAGGTTTGCGTGACCCGGCCGATGGCTCTGTAACAAAACAATTTCGTTAATATATAAAAATGGCTGTTTGTGTATCTGTTTGTGATTAATAGAGTTCGGACCGTTTGAATCACCATTATAGTTGAAATGTAGATGTATGTCTCATGGATGATTTTAGATTATCAACTTCGTTGTAACGCCGCTAGATGGCGCTGTACCACATTAACAGCCACCTTCCGGGTTTTGCTAGTAAAGCACAAAAGTGTCTGTTGGTCGAAGATATCTCTTCTTAAGAACAAAACTTATTCCAACATGATTCAAAACAGTTACAGTATATAAATGTCCCACAGCTGGGCTAAAACCTCTCCTTCTCAGGAGAAGGTTTGAGCTTATTCCACAACCTGCTTCGATGCATGGATTTCCTTCACCGAACACTTATAAATTAAATGTGTTAAAGTCAGTGGAGCTAGCAATCTCGGATACCAACACTGAGCTGACGATATACTTTATTGGCTCAACAATTCAACTGTAATTAGAAGTTATCGTTGGGTTCGTTGAGCGGTACCTGGTCCCCAGCCCGAGGCGCTCCCGCCTAAGATGTTATGTCCCTTGTGCCTGCAGTTACACTGTTTTACTCACCAACAACAATGCTATTGCTGTTTGGCGGCAGAATATATTATGAGTGTGTGCGGTAACTGGTGGTAAGGGCATTGTGCAAACCCGCCTGGGTAGGTACCACCCACTCGTCAGATATTCTACCGCTAAACAGGAATATAACATAAAAAATAAATATCATTATCATACTTAATTATTTTACGCAAAACCACCAACTATACCAAAATTAAACTATTTAATTCCACTCCGCAAAGTGAGTTTGATGTATGTATTCGTTACCTCGATAATGGCCGTCTGACGCACGTTCCCGACATGCACAGAGCACTGGAACCCTGGGTAGATGGCCGTGGAGTGTCTCAGGACATGCATGGATGCCAGTTACATTCAATCAAATTTAATTCGTGACCGCATTACATATTATATTGCACAGTCTGTGCTAATATTGCTAGCATATAAAAAACAGCCGAGATGATCCAGGCACCACTGAATTTTCATGTACTTAATTTGTGATTATAATTCATCTCGTACTTTACGATGAAGGAAAACATCGTGAGGAAACCTGCATGTGTCTAATTTCACTGAATTTCTGCCACATGTGTATTCTACCAAACCGCACTGGAGCAGCTTATTCCTTTACCGAAGATGTTTTCCTTTACCGAAAAGCACGAGATGAATTATAACAGAAATTAAGCACATGAAAATTCAGAGGTGCTTGCCCGGGTTTGAACCCACGTTCATCGGTTAAGATTCACGCGTTCTTACCACTGGGCCATCTCGACCTTATAATCGTTATATAAATCTTTTGTATAATATAATTTTAAATATAAAGCTACAACCGGTAAACCAGTACTCTGTAAGAACATTCTCTCACTCACCGCAGAAAGCGGTAATAATTGTAACATTTCACCACACGCATCATCATCATGTCAACATTTCACCGGAGAGTGATGAATCTAAAATTCTAGAATAGCACTACTGGCCGCGTATATATATTCTGTCTTAAATACATGTAAGTTTTTATTTAGTAATAAGATTTGAATTAGCGACCCACCTGTCGTCCTCTGCAAGTCCCGGGCGGACAGCCTCCGAAGGTGGGCCGCTCGTGTCCCGCGGCGTAGCCCCCCGGCCGCGCTAGCAGCACCATGCCCTGCCGCAGTCCCGGCGGGAAGCGACCCAGGCCCAGCGACGCCGACTGTCCCGCGCGCACGCTGCCGCACGGGACGCGGTTGCGGTATATCGTGCGCACGGATATCTCCACTCGCCGGACTCCAGAGGTCCTGGGGGGGGGGGGTGTTAAATATACGTCGCTCTATTCATCTCACAACTAACAGAACGCAACGCACCTATGATAATTTCGTCGCCCTCGTAGAGTCGCCCTCGCGCGAGCAGTCCCCCCACGACGGGCCCCGTCGAGTCCCCTACGTGGAAAATTTCGCCTATTTGAAACTCGCACGCCTCCTGTAAAGTGACATAAATTATAACATTTATAATTTAATAAAAAGGATACTAGTCAACTGCGCAACATATGGTTCACTCACGTCCTCGGGGTGTTGCAGGTCGCGGCGCGGAGCCAGCGCCAGCAGGCACGCGTGCAGCGCGTTGAGGCCGGCGCCGCGCACGCAGCTCACCGGGAACACGGCCACCCTGCCGGCCGACACTACTGTGATTTGCGTTCAACTATATATATATATATATATCTGATCCGAAATTAAGCAGAGCTTGTACTATGGCAACCAGACAACTGATATACTATTGTATAGACAATTACACACAGACTCAGGAAAAACAGACATGTTAATGCACACAATTGTATACCATTACTTTAAATTTAAATAAATCTATAAATTATACAGCATCCCTGATTTATCATCTCGTGCTTCTTGAAGAACATCGCGAGGAAACCTGCATGTTTCCAATTACAATATATACTAATATTATAAATGGGAAAGTAAATATATCTGTTTGTCTGTTAAACTTTCCCCCCCCCCCCGGCTTCTCTTTATGTTATATGTGTGCAATTGGGCCACCTGATGGTAAGTGGTCACCATCACCTATAAGCATTGATGTAAGAAATAATAACCTAGTTTATAAGCTAGTCTTTATAGATGCTATTTAAAATAAAATCACTGACCTGATTAGCGGGTTCCAACAATTGAGCCAGCCTCGCTACAGCAGCGTTGATGTTGCTAACCAGTTCACACTTGTTGATGACTGCGAAGAACGGCATGTCCAAAGCCAGCAGAAGACCGATGTGTTCTTCTGTGATGCGAGTTATACCGGCTGTTGCCGAAATCTAGAAATAAAAAAAAAACTTTATAGTATAAGTTGATAATATGACTACAGTGCCATCTATAATATTATCTTGTAGCTGAATTAAAAAACTTACAGCCACTGGGTCGCTGTGACCCTGGCCCCTCGCGCCAAAAATTAAAGACACGACAGGTTAGGGGGCAACCCCGCGGCCCGTACCCAGACTGGCCTAGGCCAGTTAGGAGGAACCAACTCTCTCTCTCTTAAAAAACTTTCATTAATAAGACGTATTGCTCGATAAGGGTTTATAAATATGATAAAAAATTGTGTTTAAACTCTTACATAGTTTAATTGTAGCAAAAGAGTTTAGTTTTTTGCCGATTATTTTTAGTAGGATCTACAGTTTGAGCCGGTGTTAGATTTATATATTATTACCTGAATAAATTATTTTGATTTTGAGCTGTTTGTAAAAATGTATTATTAAGATAAGATATTTATTCAATAAAATGAAAATTAACTTTTGGTTTGATATGTCAGGACTCCAAAAAAATGCTTACCTAATAATAATTTGAAAACACGTTATCAGGGCTATAGAAAAAGACTTAGGATACCTAAAATCTGAAACCCCCGCCCCACGTATGGGAACTAGTAATAAATAAACATACTTACAACGAGCATGGCGTAGTGCGGGGAGTAACCCGTGAGCCCGTGGAGCGTGGTGCGTTGGTACTTGCTGTGGCCCGCCAGGTCCAGGAAAGACACCAGCTTGGCGCTCCTCTCTCCGATGCGCTCCGCTGTCATCAGCTCGGAACAACCGTAGTTGACGACATTACCCTGATTATATGACTGTAATACATTATATGACTTTCATTTTAGGTATAAGTAATACCGGGTAGTGTTGCATGTCGATAGTCCATTATCGATAAAATCGATAGTTTTGGACTATCGATAATCAATGATTTTTCGATAGTATTGACGTATTGATTTTTTGACGAGCCGGTTGGCGTGGTTGGCAATCAATCAATCAATCAACAGCCAATCGTTGTCCACTGCTGAACATAGGCCTCTCCCAAGGTGCGCCAAAGCTCCCTGTCCTCCGCCTTCCGCATCCAGTTGGTGCCCGCCACCTTCTTAAGGTCGTCGGTCCACCTGGCTGGAGGGCGCCCTACGCTGCGCTTGCCGATTCGCGGTCTCCACTCTAGGACTCGTCTGCTCCAACGGCCATCGGTCCTACGACATACGTGACCAGCCCACTGCCACTTCAGCCTGCTAATTTTGCAAGCTATGTCGGTGACTCCGGTTCTTTTCCGGATAATCTCATTTCTGATCTTATCCTTCAAAGATACTCCGAGCATAGCTCGCTCCATAGCACGCTGAGCGACTTTGAATTTGTGGACTAGTCCCGCAGTTAGTGTCCACGTTTCGGCACCGTATGTCATGGCAGGTAAGACGCATTGGTTGAAGACTTTCGTCTTCAAACATTGCGGTATAGACGACTTGAGGACTTGACGAAGGTTGCCAAATGCTGCCCATCCCAAGCGAATTCTTCGATCGGCTTCCTTCTCGAAGTTGTTCCTACCGACTTGTATTATCTGTCCTAGGTAGGTATATTCACTAACAACTTCGAGAGGTTTCCCCTCGACGTATATCGGTCCCGGCACAACATGCCTATTGAACATGACCTTGGTCTTGTCCAAGTTCATACCGAGACCGACACACCGGGAAGACTCGCCTAGGCTACGCAGCATTTCGGTGAGTTGTTCCAGCGACTCTGCTATGATGACGATATCGTCGGCAAATCGAAGGTGTGAGATGTACTCGCCGTTTACATTGACTCCATACCTAGTCCAATCCAGCGTTTTGAAAACGTCTTCCAACGCGTTGGTGAACAGTTTCGGGGATATTACATCCCCCTGTCTCACCCCTCTGCGCAGTTGGATCGCCTTCGTCTTACAGTCCTGGATGTGGACAGTCATTGTAGCGGCGTTGTACAGACATCTCAGTACCTCGATATATCTCCAATCGATATGACATCTCTGCAATGAGTCGAGCACTGCCCAGGTTTCGATGGAGTCGAAGGCTTTCTCGTAGTCCACAAATGCCATACACAGCGGCTGATTGTACTCTTCGGTCTTCTGCACAATCTGCCGAACAGTATGGATGTGGTCCACGGTGCTGTAGCCTGATCGAAAGCCGGCTTGCTCTGGGGGCTGGAACTCGTCAAGTCGTCTGGCGAGACGGTTCGTGACGACTCTTGAGAACAGCTTATACACGTGACTCAGGAGGGAGATTGGTCTGTAGTTTTTCAAGAGGGTTTTATCACCTTTCTTGAAAAACAGTACCACCTCACTCCCGCTCCACGTTTCCGGGGTCTTGCCATGTTGGATGACGGAATTAAAGAGGCTTGCTAGCTCTTTCAGGACCGGAGTCCCGCCTGCCTTAAGCAACTCTGTTGTGATTCCGTCATCTCCCGGAGCTTTGTTGTTTTTAAGCTGTTCTAGAGCCGCCCTAATCTCTCCTTGGTCAACGACCGGGAGCTCCTCGGAGTAATGGCGCATAAGAGGGGCGCGCTGGTCATCAATACTGATTCCCACGGGTTTATCCGATCTTGAAGAGAACAACTGCCCATAAAACCTCTCTACTTCTCCGATAATCTCAGGCCTAGAGGTAACGACCCCACCATTTTCAGTTTTAAGTTTTGTCAGACGCGGCCTCCCAAACTTGCGAGCGAACACTTTCGATCCCCGATTTTGCTCAATCGCAGCCTTGATGGCACGGGTATTGGAGCGTCGGAGATCGCGTCGCGTCCGCGTTTTTATTGTTCGGTTTAAGGCCTTATCTGACAAAAACGATGGTAGTTCTCGTCGTTTTCTCATGAGCTCGAGTGTCTCAGCAGAGAGTTTTGGTGCGTTGTCTCTTCTCTGTGGCGGAAAACACTTGCGGGATGTGTTTTGCAGTATTTTGACCAGCGTGTCGGTTCTCTCATCAATGCTGCTTATGGTTTCCAACGTGGTTGGCAGTTACTTGCCTTTCATGCCAAAGGTCGTGGGTTCGATTCCCACCCAGGACAGACATTTGTGTGCATGAACATGTCTATTTGTCCTGAGTCTGGGTGTAATTATCTATATAAGTATGTATTTACAAAAGAAAAGTAGTATATGTAGTATATCAGTTGTCTGGTTTCCATAACACAAGCTCTGCTTAATTTGGGATCAGATGACCGTGAGTGAATAATGTCCAATATTATTATTATTATTATTTCTATTTAACTTTTAAAGTTTCTCTTCTTTCGAAGGGTTTAAACCGAAAACGCGGGCTGCAGCCAAGCGTTAAGGAGTGTTGCTTATATTAAAAACGTTGATGATAAAGTGGATGATGATATAAACTTTCGGGTGATACGGCAGGTGTTAAGGATTATGGCTTTTTGAAGTATATGGAGGATATACGCTGGCATTTGTAAGGTGTTCAGACTTTGTGTCAAGGATTTTGGCACGATACCTGTGGATGATAGGACTATTGGGACTATGTGTACTGTTTGTGCTTTCCATTGTGTTTTAATTTCTATGGCGAGATCTTGATATTTACTTAACTTTTCAGATATTGTGGTTTGTTTGTTATGTGGATTAGGAACGGCTATATCGATAAGATAAACGATTCTATTGATTTTATCATGAACGGTAATATCTGGTATGTTATAACAGATAGTTTTGTCAGTTATTATTGTTCTATCCCAGTAGATTTTGTGGTTTCTAGTGTCTAATACACTTTCCGGTTTATATTTGTAATATGGATTCATTTCTGTTATAAGTTTATATTTGTATGCTAAATGTTGGTGTATGATTGCAGCCATTTGATCATGTCGATGCTTATAATCGGTCTGTGCGAGAGATTTGCAAGCCCCCGTTATGTGCTGAATAGTTTCAGAGGCTGCGTTACATTGTCTACATAAGTCAGTAGGTTGATTATTATCCTTCATTATGTACTTCCTATAGTTACGAGTTGCTATTATTTGGTCTTGAATGGCGAGCATAAAACCTTCGGTCTCAGGGAACAGTTCACCTCGTTTGAGCCATTCGTTCGACTTCTCTTTGTCGACGTGGGGTTGGTTCAAATAGGCTCGGTACCTCCCATGCAGTGTTTTTTCAGTCCATGCCAACATTTGTTGTTGTGTACTTATGATATGTTCGTTTACTTGAGTGTTTTTGTCACGTAGGTTTAATGGTGTAAGCTTTTTGTCTATTTCTGTTGCGTGTCTATGTAGTCACCAGCCATAGTGCTGAAGAAGTGCGCAGCGGAGCTGTCTCCTGTGTTAACGCGCCTGTTCCAACTTTCTCTCTCTTCGGGAAGTGTGCCGGAGGCTTGGAGAACAGCTAATGTGCAAGCGGTTCCCAAAAAAGGGGATCGGTCTGACCCGGCAAATTATCGGCCAATAGCTATCACCTCAGTACTTTGTAAGGTGATGGAACGGATTTTAAACAACCAACTGATCCATTACCTAGAAGATCACTGTCTAATTAATGATCGTCAGTACGGTTTTCGACCAAAACGGTCCACAGGTGATCTTCTAGCGTACGTAACACACCTCTGGGGTGAAGCTATCGACAAGCATGGAGAATCGTTGGCTGTCAGCCTCGATATCTCCAAGGCTTTCGACAGGGTCTGGCACAGAAGTCTTCTCTCCAAGCTACCGGCATATGGTCTGCCTGCTCAGCTATGCACCTGGATTGCCAGCTTCCTACACAAGCGTAGCCTTCGTGTTTTAGTAGATGGTTGCGCTTCACAATTCTATGTAGTGAATGCTGGGGTCCCCCAGGGATCTGTGCTATCTCCCACACTCTTTCTTTTGCATATCAATGATATGCTCTCCCTTGGGAACATACATTGCTATGCAGATGATAGTACAGTGCATGGTGGATACCACGGACGCGCAGTGGCTGGGCGGGCGGAAACTGAGGAGAGGCGGGAGAATCTTGTCATTGAACTCGATAGGACGTTAGATCTCATCGCCAAATGGGGCTCTGATAATCTTGTTGAGTTTAATGCCAAGAAAACACAGGTATGCGCTCTCACGGCGAAAAAGTCAACATTTTCCCCTCTTCCCTCCCTCTGTGGTACTCCGCTGGTGATGCAAAGCAAAATCGCCATGCTGGGGATTGACGTTCGCTGCGACCTTAGTCCAAGGGATTACATCGAGGCTGTTATAAAAACAGCTTCACGGAAACTCGGAGTTCTGAACAAGGTGCGGCGCTTTTTCACGCCACAACAACTGTGCCTGCTGTACAAAACACAGGTACGGTCTTGCGTGGAATATTGCTCGCACCTTTGGGATGGCTCCGCTAAGTACCTACTTGAGGCCTTGGACCGGTTGCAGCGACGTGCCGTACGCATTATTGGCGACGTAAAGGTCACAAACACCCTTGAACCTTTACAATTGCGTCGTGAGATAGCAGCACTGAGCGCTTTCTATCGACTGTATCACGGCGAGTGCTCTGAGGAATTATTCTCTCTAATTCCTGCTTCCCCCTTCCTTCTTAAGTCCACGCGGGCTGGTTCTCGATGTCACCGCCTAACTGTGACATCAATTCCATCGCGAACAAAGAAATTTGGCAACTCCTTTCTTTGTCGCACTTCCAAAAAATGGAATTCCTTACCAGCTCACGTATTCCCCTCCTCTTACAACCTGGGTTCCTTCAAACGAGGCGTGAAGAGGCATCTTGCGGGCCGGCAAGGCGAAGGCGGCTAGTGCAGAACGTTTTTCCCGTCTGTACTGGCCGTCGTCGCGTTTGGACTCTACTACCACTTACCATCAGGTGGAGTAGAGTCATTTGCCCTCCCGGCGATATAAAAAAAAAAAAAAAAAAAAGGTGAGTGTTCGGATTTATCATGGAAGTATGGTCTGAGTGAGAGTATCTGCTTATTGTGTAAATTGTGTATGTCTAATAATCCCCTTCCTCCTTCTTTGCGTGGTAGTGTGAGCCTTTGAATACAAGATTTTGGATGATGTTTCCTATATTTAGTGAAGTGAGTGTTTATAGTACGCTGCAATTTTTTTATGTCACTTTTTGACCATTGTATTATTCCGAAAGAGTACGTAAGTAAGGGTAGAGTGTGGAGCTATTATTAAGGATTTTTCCTTTCGAGATTGACAGAATTTTGCACTTGTCGACACCGAATTTCATATGAATATATTTGGAGAACTGTTCCGTAATGCTTGCTAACTCAAGCAGCGTGTTTTTGTCAGTGGAGTAAAGTTTTATATCGTCCATGTACATGAGGTGTGATAAGTTATATTGGGTGTTATTACCGTAAAGTGAATCCTGTATTGGTTTTATTTAACAAGAGTGAAAGAGGATTTAAGGACAAGCAAAATCAGAGAGGGCTCAGAGCGTCTCCTTGAAAAACTCCTCGTTGGATACGAATTGGTTCAGTAGTTAGAGATTTCATGGACGATTGTTTTATTTTTAATACAGTTTGCCAGTTTTGCATAGAATTTTGAAGAAATGATATGAGGGTTGGGTTTATTTTATACAATTTTAAGACATACAATAACCAGCTATGCGGGACTGAATCAAAGGCTTTTTGATAATCAATAAACATAGTATGGATATCTGATTTTGATTTTACCGCACTATTTAAAATGATTGCATCAAAAGTAAGCTGCTCCTTACAACCTTGGCTATTTTTTCTACACCCCTTTTGCTGTTCGGCTAATATATTATGTTTAGTTAAATGTTTGTATATTTCTTCACTTATGCAAGCTGATAAAATTTTATATATGGTTTGTAAGCAAGTTATTGGTCGGTATTTATCTGGATTTGTGGTATCATGTTTATCTTTAGGTACTAAGTATGTGATTCCATGTGTTATATATTTCGGTAGTAAATGTGGTGATTGAATGAATGTATTTAAGTACTTATGTATGTATGAGTGTATGCTACTAAATTTCTTGTACCAATAGTTGTGAATATTGTCTGAGCCTGGGGATTTCCAATTGTGCATTCGTTTGATGACATCTATAAATGTTTCTATTGGTATGAAGTTGAACTCCATCTCTGGAATATGTTCAGTTATTTCGTTAACCCAGTCTGCATGTTCATTATGTTCTATGGGGTTTTCCCATGTCTTAGCCCAGAATTGTCGAAATATTTCAGGGGGAGGTATTTCTAGATTTTGCTCATTATCTTTGCAGTTAGATAATAAATTCTATAGAAGATTTTTTCATTGTTAGCAAATGTTTTGTTTTCTATTTTACGGGCAGTACACGTCAAATATCTCTTAAGTCTACTAGCTGCTGCATTGAGTTTCTGTTTTAAGGTATCTAAGAAGTGTTCTATATGCGTGTTTGTATTTTCATATTGTGCGTGTGATTGATATTGTGTCTTTATGAGTTCTACTGCAGCTACTACTTTTCGGTTTCTATTTCCTCTAATAAATTGTGTTAGCCTGCCTATATTGACTCGCAACTTCCTTATTTTATTTTCTAATCTTCTTTGCCAGCTAGGTTTTCTGTATGATTTGTTTTGATGGTTGTTTTGTGTTAAGAATGTCATTCTTGCCCCATTACATTTAGCTGCTGTCCATGCTGCACAGTAAATTATTGTCTGTAGAGTGATAAAATCAGTATCAGTGTTTACAAATTTTGTCAGTATCATTGTATCTATGTATTTCATTATTAATGAAAACTTTTTAGAAGTTCTTTGTTTTGGAATGTATGGTCTGCTAGTTGGTTCAGTATCACAAAAATGTTCTAGAGCATGAACGAATGTGTTCTCTATTTCAGTGTTTACTTCTAAGGTCACATCATGATCGTGGGTGATACTTTCTATGTTTTGTTCATCGATAGGGGTTGATGTAACGGAATCAGTGCATGTAACTGTAGTGTTTTGAATTTTCCTAGCTTGTGAGTTTGTTTCTGAATTAGATTTGAATGCATCGTAGTGTGTAATATTACTTTGTTCTGTTGTTTGTAAATGTTCATTATCTGTGTCTTCCGTTAGTGTGTGTGTATAATGTAATTCATCTGCTACTTGTTGTTTAATCAGTGTTAATCTATCTTGTTTAATATATTTATTATTTATTATTGCCCTTCGTTGATCCGCTAATCTTTGCTCTGTAATGTGTGTAAACTCTGGGTATAAGTTTATAAACTCTTCATACAAACGTTTTCTATAAGCGGTCTTATTAGTCTCTAATTGTGTTATTTTGAAATAAATCCTAATAATTGCTTCATTGCATTCATTTGTCCATTTCATACGTTTTCCAGTTAGTGTGTTAAGGGATGTTTTAAGATTTGTGGCGTTTTGTTGTATCTGAGTTTGGATTACTTGCAATTCTGTTCTAACTTCATCGTAAATCTGATCAATGGTTTCTTGTGATAATAATTTCTTTTGTATAATAGCTATACGTTGGTCACCAATTCTCTGTCTGCTTACTTCCATATGTGGATATTTATCTATAAATTTTATATTTAATGAAGAAAGATATGAATTTGTGTCTGATTCTAAATTTGTAAGATATAGGTAGGTACGTAGGATGAACTTATTCATTTCCATACTCCATTTTTTACGTTTTTTTACGCCACTGGTGGTGGGCACAGGTTCACTGACAAAATTTGTCTCCTGTACAACATCCGCCAGTTGAGCACCGGTTGATAATGAATTTGGTGAAGGTGCATACAAAATTGGTGATGAAGAGGGTATTGATGGGAATAAAGATTTAGAGGATGAATTAGAAGTCTGCGTGGACTCTTCTTCTAACGATGGCACGTTCGCCTGTATATATTTTTTAGTTTTAGACCTAGTTATCATATTATTCCCACGAGTAGCTAGGGACATAAAAGTCAATCACAGCAGAGCCCTGCATTCACTGTGATAAGGGTAAATTAAATTAGAGGTCCCCTTGTCTCTAAAGTTCGCATACTAACGACTAAGCACCCCCTTAGCCACGGAGCCCTCGGCGTACGCTGTTCCACCTTGGCTTGGGTTGTATCTCTCTTGGTCTGTCTTCTCATCTTAGGCCAATCCAACATGAGTAGCTCTATTGGCATAGCCCTAAGAATCATTGAAGCGCACAACTGTGCGCTTCAAAATTTGGCAACTCCTTTCTTTGTCGCACAACCAAAAAATGGAATTCCTTACCAGATCACGTGTTCCCCTCCTCTTACAACCCGGGTTCCTTCAAACGAGGCGTGAAGAGGCATCTTGCGGGCCGGCAAGGCGGTGACGGCTAGTACAGAACATTCTTCCCGACTGTACTGGCCGTCGTCGCGGTTTGGACTCTACTACCACTTACCATCAGGTGGAGTAGAGTAAACAAGCCCCACCACGTCGGCAACGTAAAGATACGTCGGTGGGGTTATTATTATTATTATTATTATATTATTATTGCTTTCTCAAGATAAGTAATGTAGTAGGCCCAGTAACAACACTATTATTAATGAAGTTTTATTAAATCGTTACTATCGAATGAATACCTATGGATTGCTGTTATAAATATTATTAATAATAATAATAATGTCCTCCAGACCGATTTCGGCCACGGCGGCCAATCTCAAGAGAGATAAGCCAACTACGCAGGAGATATTATAGTGCACAAGTGTGTGCGCAAACACAGGTGCACTCTCTACTCCCTAACTCTCATAATCCGATGGGACGGCGACCCGACACGACCGGAAAGAGTTCAGGCACAGGACCAACGGCTTTACGTGCTTTCCGAGGCACGGGAGTGTACACACTTCCAACTTCCGGACTCCGGGCTGCTACTGAGAATTTTCTAACAGAAAAATCCAATAACTTTTTATTGGCCCGATCTGGGAATTGAACCCAGGACCTCCGGGGTCTGCGGTCTTATATCAAGCCACTAGAGCAACGAGGCAGGCAAACGAGTTATCAATAGTATTGTGAACAGAGAGCTATAGTAACTATCGATAATATCGACAATATTGACACAAGACGATACTTTCGGAAGTACTGTCGATAATAGTTTTCGAGGTCAAACTATCGATAGTTCTGCAACACTGATACCTGGGATTAGGTAAATGAAACTACAATTTATTAGATTATAAAAACAATCACTTCTACACTATATACACTCCGTAGCGAATATCTAGACAGCGCGATTCAGGAATGTGACATTTCGAATGAGCGCCATCTATCGTTAACGGGGTGTAACATACGCCATCATACAACTGGATAATAGAATAACGGAAGCTTTTACAAAGATTAATATAATTGAAAAATGAGTATGAAAACTAGATAATGTTTAGACAACTTGTAGCCGAGACGGCCCAGTGGTAAGAACGCGTGAATCTTAACCGATGATCGTGAGTTCAAACCCGGGCTAGCACCACTGACTTTTCATGTGCTTAATTTGTGATTATAATTCATCTCTCATCATTCAAGAAAATGTAACCAGAAAATATAACCTAACCTTTTTTTTTTTTTTTTTTTTTATGCACACAAATGCAAACACTGTAATCCTAACTGAAACTAATTGACTCTTTTAATCTAATCGTTCGGTGAGACCGACTTACTGTTTATGATCATTTAATCTAATCGTTCGGTGAGACCGACTCACTGTTTATTATCTCCTGGTACATTAACACTGTAATCCTAACTGGAACTAATTGACTCTTTTAATCTAATCGTTCAGTAAGACCGACACACTGTTTATGATCTCCTGGTACATTAACACTGTAATCCTAACTGAAACTAATTGACTCTTTTAATCTAATCTTTCGGTGAGACCGACTCACTGTTTATGATCTCCTGGTACATTAACACTGTAATCCTAACTGGAACTAACTGACTCTTTTAATTTAATCGTTCGGTGAGACCGGCTTACTGTTTATGATCTCCTGGTACATTAACACTGTAATCCTAACTGAAACTAATTGACTCTTTTAATCTAATCGTTCGTTGAAACCGTCTCACTGTTTATGTTCTCCTGGTACATTAACAACGTAATCCTAATTCTAAATCTTTGAAACTAATAATAATAACATCCTGGGACATTTTTCACACACGGCCATCTGATCCCAAATTAAGCTTGTACAAAACTGGTGCTATGGAAACCAGACAACTGATATACTACATATACTACTTTTCAAATCCAAACTCAGATACAACAAAACGCCACAAATCTTAAAACATCTCTTAACACACTAACTGGAAAACGTATGAAATGGACAAATGAATGCAATGAAGCAATTATTAGGATTTATTTCAAAATAACACAATTAGAGACTAATAAGACCGCTTATAGAAAACGTTTGTATGAAGAGTTTATAAACTTATACCCAGAGTTTACACACATTACAGAGCAAAGATTAGCGGATCAACGAAGGGCAATAATAAATAATAAATATATTAAACAAGATAGATTAACACTGATTAAACAACAAGTAGCAGATGAATTACATTATACACACACACTAACGGAAGACACAGATAATGAACATTTACAAACAACAGAACAAAGTAATATTACACACTACGATGCATTCAAATCTAATTCAGAAACAAACTCACAAGCTAGGAAAATTCAAAACACTACAGTTACATGCACTGATTCCGTTACATCAACCTCTATCGATGAACAAAACATAGAAAGTATCACCCACGATCATGATGTGACCTTACAAGTAAACACTGAAATAGAGAACACATTCGTTCATGCTCTAGAACATTTTTGTGATACTGAACCAACTAGCAGACCATACATTCCAAAACAAAGAACTTCTAAAAAGTTTTCATTAATAATGAAATACATAGATACAATGATACTGACAAAATTTGTAAACACTGATACTGATTTTATCACTCTACAGACAATAATTTACTGTGCAGCATGGACAGCAGCTAAATGTAATGGGGCAAGAATGACATTCTTAACACAAAACAACCATCAAAACAAATCATACAGAAAACCTAGCTGGCAAAGAAGATTAGAAAATAAAATAAGGAAGTTGCGAGTCAATATAGGCAGGTTGAGATTATAGAACTTTATTCTCATTACGACAACGTCATTTACATGAGAACTTATATCTAACTTATAAATATAACAATTCGTTCGGATCAGCAAAACAGATGAGATAACAGTTTCAATTAATTATTTTAACAGAGAATCGTTACACAGAATATGGTTATAAAGTCGAGATTTAATCATAGAAAAATTTGTTAGAGTTTTTACTTGTTTAGGTAAATTGTTATAAAGTTTTGCTCCCTCAAAAATAATCATCTTTTTTCCACTCTTAGTTCTAGTTTTAGGCAGTATTAGATGGCTAGCACGTCTAGTTGCATATTTGTGTAATTGACCTTTGCTTTCGAAAGATATTTCTGTATGTATTTTTTTGTCTAAGATTTTACGTATAAGAATACAAGTAGTGTAGTTGTATAATTGCTTAAAATTCATTAATTTGGTTTCTTTATAGACTTTATCTGAAGGTGTTAAATAAGGGTAATGAAAAAGTAATTTAATTATTTTATTTTGAGCAATTTGAAGTTGGGCTATATTGCTTTTTGATGCCACACCCCATATTTCGATGAGATACAAAAGATGTGATTTCACTAAACTATTGTAAATCATTAAGCGAACTCGACGAGGTAAACATCGAACCGTTGATCTCAATGAACCGATTAGGCTAGAGAGTTTGTTTGTAATATGTTCTATATGTGTATTCCATGTTAAATATGTATCAAGTCTTAGTAGTCAAGGTTAACAAAATTTATTAGAGGAAATAGAAACCGAAAAGTAGTAGCTGCAGTAGAACTCATAAAGACACAATATCAATCACACGCACAATATGAAAATACAAACACGCATATAGAACACTTCTTAGACACCTTAAAACAGAAACTCAATGCAGCAGCTAGTAGACTTAAGAGATATTTGACGTGTACTGCCCGTAAAATAGAAAACAAAACATTTGCTAACAATGAAAAAATCTTCTATAGAATTTATTATCTCACTGCAAAGATAATGAGCAAAATCTAGAAATACCTCCCCCTGAAATATTTCGACAATTCTGGGCTAAGACATGGGAAAACCCCATAGAACATAATGAACATGCAGACTGGGTTAACGAAATAACTAAACATATTCCAGAGATGGAGTTCAACTTCATACCAATAGAAACATTTATAGATGTCATCAAACGAATGCACAATTGGAAATCCCCAGGCTCAGACAATATTCACAACTATTGGTACAAGAAATTTAGTAGCATACACTCATACATACATAAGTACTTAAATACATTCATTCAATCACCACATTTACTACCGAAATATATAACACATGGAATCACATACTTAGTACCTAAAGATAAACATGATACCACAAATCCAGATAAATACCGACCAATAACTTGCTTATAAACCATATATAAAATTTTATCAGCTTGCATAAGTGAACATTTAACTAAACATAATATATTAGCCGAACAGCAAAAGGGGTGTAGAAAAAATAGCCAAGGTTGTAAGGAGCAGCTTACTTTTGATGCAATCATTTTAAGTAGTGCGGTAAAATCAAAATCAGATATCCATACTATGTTTATTGATTATGAAAAAGCCTTTGATTCAGTCCCGCATAGCTGGTTATTGTATGTCTTAAAATTGTATAAAATAAACCCAACCCTCATATCATTTCTTCAAAATTCTATGCAAAACTGGCAAACTGTATTAAAAATAAAACAATCGTCCATGAAATCTCTAACTACTGAACCAATTCGTATCCAACGAGGAGTTTTTCAAGGAGACGCTCTGAGCCCCCTCTGGTTTTGCTTGGCCTAAAATCCTCTTTCACTCTTGTTAAATTTTTTTTTTTTATATTCGCCGGGAGGGCAAATGACTCTACTCCACCTGATGGTAAGTGGTAGAAGAATCCAAACGCGACGACGGCCAGTACAGACGGGAAAAACGTTCTGCACTAGCCGCCTTCGCCTTGCCGGCCCGCATGATGCCTCTTCACGCCTCGTTTGAAGGAACCCGGGTTGTAAGAGGAGGGGAACACGTGAGCTGGTAAGGAATTCCATTTTTTGGAAGTGCAACAAAGAAAGGACTTGCCAAATTTCTTTGTTCGCGATGGAATTGATGTCACAGTTAGGCGGTGACATCGAGAACCAGCTCGCGTGGACTTAAGAAGGAAGGGGGAAGCAGGAATTAGAGAGAATAATTCCTCAGAGCACTCGCCGTGATACAGTCGATAGAAAGCGCTCAGTGCTGCTATCTCACGACGCAATTGTAAAGGTTCAAGGGTGTTTGTGACCTTTACGTCACCAATAATGCGTACGGCACGTCGCTGCAAGCGGTCCAAGGCCTCAAGTAGGTACTAAGCGGAGCCATCCCAAAGGTGCGAGCAATATTCCACGCAAGACCGTACCTGTGTTTTGTACAGCAGGCACAGTTGTTGTGGCGTGAAAAAGCGCCGCACCTTGTTCAGAACTCCGAGTTTCCGTGAAGCTGTTTTTATAACAGCCTCGATGTAATCCCTTGGACTAAGGTCGCAGCGAACGTCAATCCCCAGCATGGCGATTTTGCTTTGCATCACCAGCGGAGTACCACAGAGGGAGGGAAGAGGGGAAAATGTTGACTTTTTCGCCGTGAGAGCGCATACCTGTGTTTTCTTGGCATTAAACTCAACAAGATTATCAGAGCCCCATTTGGCGATGAGCTCTAACGTCCTATCGAGTTCAATGACAAGATTCTCCCGCCTCTCCTCAGTTTCCGCCCGCCCAGCCACTGCGCGTCCGTGGTATCCACCATGCACTGTACTATCATCTGCATAGCAATGTATGTTCCCAAGGGAGAGCATATCATTGATATGCAAAAGAAAGAGTGTGGGAGATAGCACAGATCCCTGGGGGACCCCAGCATTCACTAGATAGAATTGTGAAGCGCAACCATCTACTAAAACACGAAGGCTACGCTTGTGTAGAAAGCTGGCAATCCAGGTGCATAGCTGAGCAGGCAGACCATATGCCGGTAGCTTGGAGAGAAGACTTCTGTGCCAGACCCTGTCGAAAGCCTTGGAGATATCGAGGCTGACAGCCAACGATTCTCCATGCTTGTCGATAGCTTCACCCCAGAGGTGTGTTACGAACGCTAGAAGATCACCTGTGGACCGTTTTGGTCGAAACCCGTACTGACGATCATTAATTAGACAGTGATCTTCTAGGTAATGGATCAGTTGGTTGTTTAAAATCCGTTCCATCACCTTACAAAGTTCTGAGGTGATAGCTATTGGCCGATAATTTGCCGTGTCAGACCGATCCCATTTTTTGGGAACCGCACATTAGCTCTTCTCCAAGCCTCCGGCACACTTCCCGTAGAGAGAGAAAGTTGGAACAGGCGCGTTAACACAGGAGACAGCTCCGCTGCGCACTTCTTCAGCACTATGGCTGGTATTCCATCGGGACCGCTAGCTTTCCGTACATCAACATAACGGGGGCTTGCAAATCTCTCGCACAAACCGATTATAAGCATCGACATGATCAAGTGGGTGCAATCATACACCAACATTTAGCATACAAATATAAACTTATAACAGAAATGAATCCATATTACAAATATAAACCGGAAAGTGTATTAGACACTAGAAACCACAAAATCTACTGGGATAGAACAATAATAACTGACAAAACTATCTGTTATAACATACCAGATATTACCGTTCATGATAAAATCAATAGAATCGTTTATCTTATCGATATAGCCGTTCCTAATTCACATAACATACAAACCACAATATCTGAAAAGTTAAGTAAATATCAAGATCTCGCCATAGAAATTAAAACGCAATGGAAAGCACAAACAGTACACATAGTCCCAATAGTCCTATCATCCACAGGTATCGTGCCAAAATCCTTGACACAAAGTCTGAACACCTTACAAATGCCAGCGTATATCCTCCATATACTTCAAAAAGCCATAATCCTTAACACCTGCCGTATCACCCGAAAGTTTATATCATCATCCACTTTATCATCAACGTTTTTAATATATCAACACTTCTTAACGCTTGGCTGCAGCCCGCGTTTTCGGTTTAAACCCTTCGAAAGAAGAGAAACTTTAAAAGTTAAATAGAAATAATAATAATAATAATATTGGACATTATTCACACACGGTCATCTGATCCCAAATTAAGCAGAGCTTGTGTTATGGAAACCAGATAACTGATATACTACATATACTACTTTTCTTTTGTAAATACATACTTATATAGATAATTACACCCAGACTCAGGACAAACAGACATGTTCATGCACACAAATGTCTGTCCTGGGTGGGAAACGAACCCACGACCTTTGGCATGAAAGGCAAGTAACTACCAACCACGCCCACCGGCTCGTCAAAAAATCAATACGTCAATACTATCGAAAAATCATTGATTATCGATAGTCCAAAACTATCGATTTTATCGATAATGGACTATCGACATGCAACACTACCCGGTATTACTTATACCTAAAATGAAAGTCATATAATGTATTACATTCATATAATCAGGGTAATGTTGTCAACTACGGTTGTTCCGAGCTGATGACAGCGGAGCGCATCGGAGAGAGGAGCGCCAAGCTGGAGTCTTTCCTGGACCTGGCGGGCCACAGCAAGTACCAACGCACCACGCTCCATGGGCTCACGGGTTACTCCCCGCACTACGCCATGCTCGTTGTAAGTATGTTTATTTATTACTAGTTCCCATAAGTGTGGGCGGGGGCTCAGATTTTAGGTATCCTAAGTCTTTTTCTATAGCCCTGATAACGTGTTTTCAAATTATACATATCAAACCAAAAGTTAATTTTCATTTTATTGAATAAATATCTTATCTTATTAAAACATTTTTACAAACAGCTCAAAATCAAAATAATTTATTCAGGTAATAATATATAAACCTAACACCGGCTCAAACTGTAGATCCTACTAAAAATAATCGGCAAAAAACTAAACTCTTTTGCTACAATTAAACTATGTAAGAGTTTAAACACAATTTTTTATCATATTTATAAACCCTTATCGAGCAATACGTCTTATTAATGAAAGTTTTTTAAGAGAGAGAGTTGGTTCCTCCTAACTGGCCTAGGCCAGTCTGGGTACGGGCCGCGGGGTTGCCCCCTAACCTGTCGTGTCTTTAATTTTTGGCCCGAGGGGCCAGGGTCACAGCGACCCAGTGGCTGTAAGTTTTTTAATTCAGCTACAAGATAATATTATAGATGGCACTGTAGTCATATTATCAACTTATACTATAAAGTTTTTTTTTTTTTTTTCTAGATTTCGGCAACAGCCGGTATAACTCGCATCACAGAAGAATACATCGGTCTTCTGCTGGCTTTGGACATGCCGTTCTTCGCAGTCATCAACAAGTGTGAACTGGTATGCAACATCAACGCTGTTGTGGCGAGGCTGGCTTAATTGTTGGAACCCGCTAATAAGGTCAGTGATTTTATTTTAAATAGCATCTATAAAGACTAGCTTATAAACTAGGTTATTATTTCTTACATCAATGCTTACGGGTGATGGTGACCACTTACCATCAGGTGGCCCAATTGCACACATATAACATAAAGAGAATAAAAGGCACATATTTAGAGATGTTTCAGTGATCAACAAGTTTAATACCGGAAGTGATCACCGCTTGGTTCGAGGCACTCTAAATATCAACTTAAAAGCCGAAAGATCGAGAATGATGAGGTCTACTCTCCGACCTACCATGCTCCAAGCTGCTCAAGGCTCCGAAAAGTTCCAAATGGAACTTCAAAATCAATTCACCGCGTTGGAAACCATAAGCAGCATTGATGAGAGAACCGACACGCTGGTCAAAATACTGCAAAACACATCCCGCAAGTGTTTTCCGCCACAGAGAAGAGACAACGCACCAAAACTCTCTGCTGAGACACTCGAGCTCATGAGAAAACGACGAGAACTACCATCGTTTTTGTCAGATAAGGCCTTAAACCGAACAATAAAAACGCTGACGCGACGCGATCTCCGACGTTCCAATACCCGTGCCATCAAGGCTGCGATTGAGCAAAATCGGGGATCGAAAGTGTTCGCTCGCAAGTTTGGGAGGCCGCGTCTGACAAAACTTAAAACTGAAAATGGTGGGGTCGTTACCTCTAGGCCAGAGATTATCGGAGAAGTAGAGAGGTTTTATGGGCAGTTGTTCTCTTCAAGATCGGATAAACCCGTGGGAATCAGTATTGATGACCAGCGCGCCCCTCTTATGCGCCATTACTCCGAGGAGCTCCCGGTCGTTGACCAAGGAGAGATTAGGGCGGCTCTAGAACAGCTTAAAAACAACAAAGCTCCGGGAGATGACGGAATCACAACAGAGTTGCTTAAGGCAGGCGGGACTCCGGTCCTGAAAGAGCTAGCAAGCCTCTTTAATTCCGTCATCCAACATGGCAAGACCCCGGAAACGTGGAGCGGGAGTGAGGTGGTACTGTTTTTCAAGAAAGGTGATAAAACCCTCTTGAAAAACTACAGACCAATCTCCCTCCTGAGTCACGTGTATAAGCTGTTCTCAAGAGTCGTCACGAACCGTCTCGCCAGACGACTTGACGAGTTCCAGCCCCCAGAGCAAGCCGGCTTTCGATCAGGCTACAGCACCGTGGACCACATCCATACTGTTCGGCAGATTGTGCAGAAGACCGAAGAGTACAATCAGCCGCTGTGTATGGCATTTGTGGACTACGAGAAAGCCTTCGACTCCATCGAAACCTGGGCAGTGCTCGACTCATTGCAGAGATGTCATATCGATTGGAGATATATCGAGGTACTGAGATGTCTGTACAACGCCGCTATAATGACTGTCCACATCCAGGACTGTAAGACGAAGGCGATCCAACTGCGCAGAGGGGTGAGACAGGGGGATGTAATATCCCCGAAACTGTTCACCAACGCGTTGGAAGACGTTTTCAAAACGCTGGATTGGACTAGGTATGGAGTCAATGTAAACGGCGAGTACATCTCACACCTTCGATTTGCCGACGATATCGTCATCATAGCAGAGTCGCTGGAACAACTCACCGAAATGCTGCGTAGCCTAGGCGAGTCTTCCCGGTGTGTCGGTCTCGGTATGAACTTGGACAAGACCAAGGTCATGTTCAATAGGCATGTCGTGCCGGGACCGATATACGTCGAGGGGAAACCTCTCGAAGTTGTTAGTGAATATACCTACCTAGGACAGATAATACAAGTCGGTAGGAACAACTTCGAGAAGGAAGCCGATCGAAGAATTCGCTTGGGATGGGCAGCATTTGGCAACCTTCGTCAAGTCCTCAAGTCGTCTATACCGCAATGTTTGAAGACGAAAGTCTTCAACCAATGCGTCTTACCTGCCATGACATACGGTGCCGAAACGTGGACACTAACTGCGGGACTAGTCCACAAATTCAAAGTCGCTCAGCGTGCTATGGAGCGAGCTATGCTCGGAGTATCTTTGAAGGATAAGATCAGAAATGAGATTATCCGGAAAAGAACCGGAGTCACCGACATAGCTTGCAAAATTAGCAGGCTGAAGTGGCAGTGGGCTGGTCACGTATGTCGTAGGACCGATGGCCGTTGGAGCAGACGAGTCCTAGAGTGGAGACCGCGAATCGGTAAGCGCAGCGTAGGGCGCCCTCCAGCCAGGTGGACCGACGACCTTAAGAAGGTGGCGGGCACCAACTGGATGCGGAAGGCGGAGGACAGGGAGCTTTGGCGCACCTTGGGAGAGGCCTATGTTCAGCAGTGGACAACGATTGGCTGTTGATTGAACATAAAGAGAAGCCGGGGGGCGGGAAAGTTTAACAGACAAACAGATATATTTACTTTCCCATTTATAATATTAGTATATATTGTAATTGGAAACATGCAGGTTTCCTCGCGATGTTCTTCAAGGAGCACGAGATGATAAATCAGGGATGCTGTATAATTTATAGATTTATTTAAATTTAAAGTAATGGTATATATTGGTATTATTACAGAAACCGCTGTTAATAACTGACGAGAATATGGCAAGGAACTGCGTTGCGCCGCAAAAGTCGATACTGGACACCATAGACAATCTAGACGAGGAAATCAAAAAGGATGAGGAGTGAGTAGCTTCACAAGCCTTTATTTAACCCGAAGTGTTTCTGGGTGAACTCTTATGTATGACCTTAAAATGAGTTCCATACTATTGGTAATGGTAATAGTATTGTCTTTGTCCAGAGGGTGGATCTACCAGTTATCTGTCCGATAGCTGGTTGGAATCACTACGGGTACGCGACCCCGGACTGCTCTAGCTACTAGTGTCACATTCCTGTATCTTCCGTGATCACAGTATCCTCACCCCTCTCCTTGATACGTTGTTTCCCAAAATTATCCCAGCGTCACGCCAAAGAAGAAGGAAAACTAATATTAAACCCGGAGCGGTGCCTCCGTTTAGGCGTAAGCCAGTCACCTGCGGTCAAACCAGCACCACACGTATTGACTCGTTATTCCTGCAGATCCTGCTGGGGAGGAGGAGAGGGTGGCATGGGTACTGGGCAAGCCCGTGTTGCCATAAAGTTGCCTGCCCAGGCGTAGCAGCATCCACGGAGAGGACACTTCGCTCACCTGTCTTGCAGGTGGAAAACAACACGGAGAGTGGCTTGCTTAAATCATCTGACAAAGATGCAGAGGCCTATATATATATATATAATAGTATTGTCTATAGCTACGCCAACCACCCTTGCTAGATACTTGCCTTTCACGCCAAAGGTTGTGGGTTCGGTTCCCACTCAGGACAGACAATTGTGTGCATTAACATGTCTGTTTTTCCTGAGTCTGTGTGTAATTGTCTATACAATAGTATATCAGTTGTCTGGTTGCCATAGTACAAGCTCTGCTTAGTTTCGGATCAGATATATATATTTATAGTTGAACGCAAATCACAGTAGTGTCGGCCGGCAGGGTGGCCGTGTTCCCGGTGAGCTGCGTGCGCGGCGCCGGCCTCAACGCGCTGCACGCGTGTCTGCTGGCGCTGGCGCCGCGCCGCGACCTGCAACGCCCCGAGGACGTGAGTGAACCATATGTTGCGCAGTTGACTAGTATCCTTTTTATTAAATTATAAATGTTATAATTTATGTCACTTTACAGGAGGCGTGCGAGTTTCAAATAGACGAAATTTTCCACGTAGGGGGACTCGACGGGGCCCGTCGTGGGGGGACTGCTCGCGCGAGGGCGACTCTACGAGGGCGACGAACTTATCATAGGTGCGTTGCGTTCTGTTAGTTGTGAGATGAATAGTGCGACGTATATTTAACACCCCCCCCCCCCCCCCAGGACCTCTGGAGTCCGGCGAGTTCGCGGAGATATCCGTGCGCACGATATACCGCAACCGCGTCCCATGCGGCAGCGTGCGCGCGGGACAGTCGGCGTCGCTGGGCCTGGGTCGCTTCCCGCCGGGACTGCGGCAGGGCATGGTGCTGCTAGCGCGGCCGGGGGGCTACGCCGCGGGACACGAGCGGCCCACCTTCGGAGGCTGTCCGCCCGGGACTTGCAGAGGACGACAGGTGGGTCGCTAATTCAAACCTTATTACTAAATAAAAACTTACATGTATTTAAGACAGAATATATATACGCGGCCAGTAGTCCTATTCTAGAATTTTAGATTCATCACTCTCCGGTGAAATGTTGACATGATGATGATGCGTGTGGTGAAATGTTACAATTATAACCGTTTTCTGCGGTGAGTGAGAGAATGTTCTAACAGAGTACTGGTTTACCGGTTGTAGCTTTATATTTAAAATTATATTATACAAACGATTTATATAACGATTATAAGGTCGAGATGGCCCAGTGGTAAGAACGCGTGAATCTTAACCGATGAACGTGGGTTCAAACCCGGGCAAGCACCTCTGAATTTTCATGTACTTAATTTGTGATTATAATTCATCTCGTACTTTGCGATGAAGGAAAACATCGTGAGGAAACCGGCATGTGTCTAATTTCACTGAAATTCTGCCACATGTGTATTCTACCAAACCGCACTGGAGCAGCTTATTCCACCACGCTGCTTAAATTTGATTGAATGTAACAGGCATCCGTGCATGTCCTGAGACACTCCACGGCCATCTACCCAGGGTTCCAGTGCTCTGTGCATGTTGGGAACGTGCGTCAGACGGCCATTATCGAGGTAACGAATACATACATCAAACTCACTTTGCGGAATGGAATTAAATAGTTTAATTTTGGTATAATTTGTGGTGTTGCGTAAAATACTTAAGTATGATAATGATATTTATTTTTTTATATTATATTCCTGTTTAGCGGTAGAATATCTGATGAGTGGGTGGTACCTACCCAGGCGGGTTTGCACAATGCCCTTACCACTAGTTACCACACACACTTATAATATATTCTGCCGCCATACAGCAATAGCATTGTTGTTGGTGAGTAAAACAGTGTAACTACAGGCACGAGGGACATAACATCTTAGTTCCCAAGGTTGGTGACGCATTGTTGATGTAAGCGATGGTTAATATTTATTGCGGTGTCAATTTCTATGGGCGGTGGGGACCACTTACTATCGGGTTGCTCATCTCATCGCTGACCACGGATATATTTTTCGCTTTAGGGTATAATGTCTCCAAACAACGTGCTGAGGGCGGGCGAGGGGGCCTCCGTGCTGTTCAGGTTCGCCCGCTGTCCGGAGTACCTCGTGCGGGGCCGCCGGCTGCTGTTCACGGCGGGGCTGGGGACCAGGTACCGCTCAACGAACCCAACGATAACTTCTAATTACAGTTGAATTGTTGAGACAATAAAGTATATCGTCAGCTCAGTGTTGGTATCCGAGATCGCTAGCTCCACTGACTTTCACACATTTAATTTATAAGTGTTCGGTGAAGGAAATCCATGCATCGAAGCAGGTTGTGGAATAAGCTCAAACCTTCTCCTGAGAAGGAGAGTTTTTAGCCCAGCTAAAACCTCTCAACCTCAGTTGGGACATTTATATACTGTAACTGTTTTGAATCATGTTGGAATAAGTTTTGTTCTTAAGAAGAGATATCTTCGACCAACAGACACTTTTGTACTTTACTAGCCAAACCCGGTAGGTGGCTGTTAATGTGGTACAGCGCCATCTAGCGACGTTACAACGAAGTGGATATTATAAAATCATCCATGAGACATACATCTAAATTTCAACTATAATGGTGATTCAAACGGTCCGAACTCTATTAATCACAAACAGATACACAAACAGCTATTTTTATATATTAACGAAATTGTTTTGTTACAGAGCCATCGGCCGGGTCACGCAAACCTTCCCGTACATACCATGAATTCTATAGAACACGGCTCCAATGTAAAATTCGAGATCTTTCTAGAATATTCTATATAAATTAAATATATTAATTGTATCTGTAACCAGTTTTCTTGTCGTGTTCACTTCATGATTGCGTGGGAGGTGTTTCGCCTTGCGGATTAAATTACAAAAAACGACAAACGATGATGGTATTTTTATGTTACATAAAAACAGTGTTGCCAACCTCTTAGAAGCATCCTCCTGACGGATGAATTGAAACAAATAAAAAATACATTTATAATATGATGTTAAAAAAAAGCAAATCAAGTACTGCAAGTAGCATTAGTAAACTTGAAATATACTCAATTAAATGAAGCTGAAGAGTTAAATATCCTATTTGATTTCATCTGACATTTAGGGGGAAAACCCCCAATGTGGGAAACCCTGTATAAAAAAATGTGGACCATCCATATAAACTTTCATATATTTAACACTAGGGGACAAATTTTTAATAAACCATCGTATGTGATCGAGCAAATTTACACTCATAACTCATTTTTATTCAGTCAGTTAATTAATCAGTGTCAGAGTTTTTATTACGTATATAACATACATGCAAAACGTCTATGCTTATGTATAAATAATATTGCAATATATAAAGGCATATATATATATATATATATATATATACATATATATATATATATATATACATATATATATATATATAATATGGAAAATATAATATGGAACTAATGGCTTCTTATGTATGTATACACATACATCCAATTTCTAGTTAATATTAAATAATTATATAACTAGGTTTATGAAATAACGTACATACACAATGGATATTACATCTTGGTTCCCAATGTTGGTGGCAAATTGACAATATAAATGATGGTTAATATTTCGTAAAACGCCAATGACGCGGTGGAGAATTACCATCAAAATTACATTAGCCTTCCTATTCGAAATTAAAAAAGAGAAATAGAAATCGCAACAGTAAAAGGTTATAAGTCTTTATATTTAAAAATATGTACATTCAAAAACATTGAATTCTTAGTTATACCATGTTTGCCAATCTACCCTTCCGTGACGCCACGGTGACACGACTATGATAATCTTATCGTATGTTAAATTGTTACAATAATAACTTATTTAGAAGTTCAATCAATCAACAGCCAATCGTTGTCCACTGCTGAACATAGGCCTCTCCCAAGGTGCGCCAAAGCTCCCTGTCCTCCGCCTTCCGCATCCAGTTGGTGCCCGCCACCTTCTTAAGGTCGTCGGTCCACCTGGCTGGAGGGCGCCCTACGCTGCGCTTGCCGATTCGCGGTCTCCACTCTAGGACTCGTCTGCTCCAACGGCCATCGGTCCTACGACATACGTGACCAGCCCACTGCCACTTCAGCCTGCTAATTTTGCAAGCTATGTCGGTGACTCCGGTTCTTTTCCGGATAATCTCATTTCTGATCTTATCCTTCAAAGATACTCCGAGCATAGCTCGCTCCATAGCACGCTGAGCGACTTTGAATTTGTGGACTAGTCCCGCAGTTAGTGTCCACGTTTCGGCACCGTATGTCATGGCAGGTAAGACGCATTGGTTGAAGACTTTCGTCTTCAAACATTGCGGTATAGACGACTTGAGGACTTGACGAAGGTTGCCAAATGCTGCCCATCCCAAGCGAATTCTTCGATCGGCTTCCTTCTCGAAGTTGTTCCTACCGACTTGTATTATCTGTCCTAGGTAGGTATATTCACTAACAACTTCGAGAGGTTTCCCCTCGACGTATATCGGTCCCGGCACAACATGCCTATTGAACATGACCTTGGTCTTGTCCAAGTTCATACCGAGACCGACACACCGGGAAGACTCGCCTAGGCTACGCAGCATTTCGGTGAGTTGTTCCAGCGACTCTGCTATGATGACGATATCGTCGGCAAATCGAAGGTGTGAGATGTACTCGCCGTTTACATTGACTCCATACCTAGTCCAATCCAGCGTTTTGAAAACGTCTTCCAACGCGTTGGTGAACAGTTTCGGGGATATTACATCCCCCTGTCTCACCCCTCTGCGCAGTTGGATCGCCTTCGTCTTACAGTCCTGGATGTGGACAGTCATTGTAGCGGCGTTGTACAGACATCTCAGTACCTCGATATATCTCCAATCGATATGACATCTCTGCAATGAGTCGAGCACTGCCCAGGTTTCGATGGAGTCGAAGGCTTTCTCGTAGTCCACAAATGCCATACACAGCGGCTGATTGTACTCTTCGGTCTTCTGCACAATCTGCCGAACAGTATGGATGTGGTCCACGGTGCTGTAGCCTGATCGAAAGCCGGCTTGCTCTGGGGGCTGGAACTCGTCAAGTCGTCTGGCGAGACGGTTCGTGACGACTCTTGAGAACAGCTTATACACGTGACTCAGGAGGGAGATTGGTCTGTAGTTTTTCAAGAGGGTTTTATCACCTTTCTTGAAAAACAGTACCACCTCACTCCCGCTCCACGTTTCCGGGGTCTTGCCATGTTGGATGACGGAATTAAAGAGGCTTGCTAGCTCTTTCAGGACCGGAGTCCCGCCTGCCTTAAGCAACTCTGTTGTGATTCCGTCATCTCCCGGAGCTTTGTTGTTTTTAAGCTGTTCTAGAGCCGCCCTAATCTCTCCTTGGTCAACGACCGGGAGCTCCTCGGAGTAATGGCGCATAAGAGGGGCGCGCTGGTCATCAATACTGATTCCCACGGGTTTATCCGATCTTGAAGAGAACAACTGCCCATAAAACCTCTCTACTTCTCCGATAATCTCTGGCCTAGAGGTAACGACCCCACCATTTTCAGTTTTAAGTTTTGTCAGACGCGGCCTCCCAAACTTGCGAGCGAACACTTTCGATCCCCGATTTTGCTCAATCGCAGCCTTGATGGCACGGGTATTGGAGCGTCGGAGATCGCGTCGCGTCAGCGTTTTTATTGTTCGGTTTAAGGCCTTATCTGACAAAAACGATGGTAGTTCTCGTCGTTTTCTCATGAGCTCGAGTGTCTCAGCAGAGAGTTTTGGTGCGTTGTCTCTTCTCTGTGGCGGAAAACACTTGCGGGATGTGTTTTGCAGTATTTTGACCATCGTGTCGGTTCTCTCATCAATGCTGCTTATGGTTTCCAACGCGGTGAATTGATTTTGAAGTTCCATTTGGAACTTTTCGGAGCCTTGAGCAGCTTGGAGCATGGTAGGTCGGAGAGTAGACCTCATCATTCTCGATCTTTCGGCTTTTAAGTTGATATTTAGAGTGCCTCGAACCAAGCGGTGATCACTTCCGGTATTAAACCTGTTGATCACTGAAACATCTCTAAATATGTGCCTTTTATTCGAAATGATAAAGTCTATCTCGTTCCTTGTCACGTTATCGGGGCTTCGCCAGGTCCACCTCCTCTGAGGCTTTTTTTGAAAGAAAGAATTCATCAAAAAAAGCCCCTGCGCTTCGAGAAAGTTTACCAGCATTTGCCCCCTGTGATTTCTGCAGCCCAAGCCGTAAGGTCCGACTTTCGATTCACCGCTATCTTGTACTCCCACTTTAGCATTAAAGTCTCCCATAACAACATTGTAGTGGGCCCTCGAGGTGTCGTTGAGGGCCTTTGCGATGTCCTCGTACATCGCTTCGACCACATCATCAGAGTATGTCGAAGTTGGCGCATATACCTGTACAACCTTCAGGGAGTACCTGTCGGAAAGTTTTAGGACAAGGTACGCTACCCGGTTCGACACACTACTGATTTCCACAATGCTGCTAATGAGATCCTTTTTGACTAGAAAACCGACACCACCCTGGGAGAGGTTATCACCTTCGCGGAAGTAGAGTAAGTTACCGGACTCTAGAGTTATCGGGTCCTCCCCCTGTCTTCGGACTTCAGATAACCCCAGTATATGCCAGTTTATATGACTTAACTCTACTTCTAATTCGGCGAGGTGATGGTCCAGCCTCATCGAGCGTCCATTATACGTTGCCATTTTCAGTCGTTTTATACGTATTATATTTAGAAGTTAGTTGACTTCAAATTTCAAATAAACTGAGATTTAAATATTCTTATTTAAAATCAAAATAGCACTATGTACGTGTTAATATTGTATTTAATACACCTTTTACAATTAGTTGAAATGTATATTTAGTATATTCCAATCGTAGGAGTAAATATAAACTAACTTTATATTTCCATATCCCGTGATATTCGCTAACAGCTCAGCTTAACTACTTTCCCGAATAAAACGCAATTTTTTCGCAAATCCATAATGAAATGATATCGCGCCAATTCAATGTCGGTTGTTAATTTGCCTTTGTCTACTCTTGTGGCTTTAATACACTAGTTATTTTCTATTTAAATGAAATAACATATTTATATGCATACATATATAACATAACTGTTTTTAAAATGATAATCACGCCCCAAGGAACAAATCTTTAGGTTTGTATTTTTTTTTTTTGTTAATGGTAGCTCTTACAATGCCGATGTTACTTTTGCATTAAGCCGCGCTGATATGTAAGACTCCAATAAAAATTGATTATAAATTTAAAACAATAATGTTGTACGGTAAAATAATTTTTGTATTTATTTAAAAAAAAAAACATGCTTAGCATTTTAAAAACACAAACGTCATGACGCCATTTTGAATTACAATTTTGGCGCCATTAATATAATCACTACCTCAAGAGGTAAACCAAAATTAGCTTTCATATTGTTAGTATTTAAACTTTGTGCATTAAATGATATATCCAGTTCCTGTTTATAAATTGCAATTTTAAGTTAATGATACATATTTATATAACATTACGATATCTAACTATCAATGATCGGATTATTTAATGCCGATTTTACTTTAGACGATATGACATTGACTTTTTATGATTTGTATTAATTAATATTTTTATAGCTATCTGTGGCATCGATATTAATTAAACTACAATAATATTAAACATAATTTAATAAAAGCAATTAATGGTTGAATAAGATTTTTTTTAAAAAATGCTCTGTTATGTCATATTCTGTTATTTTGAAAAGACCCCATTTTCAAATTCGTATTGTGTTATTTAAATTTATTAAAATATTAAATATTTTTAAACATAATCATGACGCCATTTTAAATTTAAATTTTGGCGCGATTCATATTATTGTATTGTTGTATACATATCTTTTGTCGAAGTATTTAAATTTTGTACATTAAATAGAACAATAGGAATTCAAAATAATCAAAATTACAATTACAGTCAAGATCACCATGCCAGGCCAGATACCACAGTCATTTTATTCCACATTAACACTATACTGCAACATTATCTTTAAAGTTTACAAAACTCTACGAGTAAAAACCTCTAGCGCCACGGCTCTAGCCGACTGGCAATCACATTGCCCTGCCGCATCCACCGCGTGGATCGAAACCTTGCATGTGTCCATGTGTATCACCCCGTGATTACACACCATTGTGGTCTCTCTTAGACCCCGACCTCCGCCTGAGTTAAACGCGCACCGCGCACCCACCGTCTACTTGAGTTGCCTCAAGAGATACCGACTTCTACCGGGCTACGACTACTTAATAACTACAGGTACGGTCGAACGCAATACGGCCGCTAGCACCTCTTACTCGTCTACACGCATTAAGCTTACTCGTCAATACCGTTACAGCTGTCATCAACATCAACATCGACTGGTAAATGACCTGTTGGCATCTTTCTTAACCTATCGTGTGCATATTTGTACGTGCGCTTTGAATTTAAAGCCTTTAACATGTAACGATCACCATCCAAAACCTCAATCACCTTAAACGGACCTTTATACTTCGGATCTAACTTTGTTTGGTTCCGTTCTTCGTTTTCTAACAATACAAAGTCACCTACTGCAAAATTCTTAATTTTAGCCTTTGTTTTACCAAATCGAGCCTTATCATATTCCGCACCTTTTGTTATATTCTCAGCCGCGCGATCGCGAATTTCGTTCAAATCAACATCGGTCTCTATTTCGCTACACATCAATGACAACGGTCTTGCAACTTTTCCGATTAAAAGTTCAAGTGGAGAAGCTTTTGTAACTCTATTCATCGTACAATTTATTGCTAGTTGAACCTCGCCTATAGTATCCTGCCACGATTTATCACCGCTTGTTTCTACCGCAGTTAACATTGATTTAAGAACACTCATAACTCTCTCTACTTGCCAGTTGGCACGAGATGAACCGGTCGCTATCAGATGTAAGTCAATATTTTTACTAACACAAAAATCGCGAAATTCCTTACTCGCAAAACAATGTCCTTGGTCGGCTATTATGCGACTTGGAGCACCAAATAGAGCTGTACTTTCAGTTACGGCGTGAATGCTACTTTTAGAGTCAATGTTTGTCGAATGAAAGAGCAACACGTACTTCGTAAACGCATCTATTAACACGAAAATGTATTCTTTTTTATCGTTTTTGCCGCTAAGTTTACCCGTCGCGTCTATATGAACCGTATGCCATGGCGTCGTTACTTTAGGTATTGAATGCAATTCGGCTTGAACTTTACCAGAATGCGATTTCGCTACTTTACATGTAACGCAATTATCGATGAATTTTCTAACATACTGAGACATTCTATACGGTCGCCGCTGCACCGTTCGATTCGAATCAATTAATTTAATCTTAAGCTCGCCTGTGTTTACACGCGTTGTAGGTAAACCGGTAATAAAATACTCAGAAAACTGATTAAGCACGTCCAATAGTTTAGATTTGTTTTCACCAGACACACCCGTCGTAATTAAATCTAATCGTAATGTATTATCACTATTTTGACTGATCGAATTTACACAACAAACCTTAGTGAACGAAAACTCGGTAGCTGTCATATTTACCGCGAAACCACGATTTAAAATCTCACGGCCTAACATAACGTTACTTTGCAAATAGCTATCAGGCAAAACATGTAATAAGATTTCTAGAGGGTGACCGTTAATCATTACACAACATAAAATCTGTTCTGTACTGAATGCTTGTGTTTTACCAATACCAGTCATAGCAACAACATTATAGTGGCGCTTGCCACTGAACTTTGATGAAAAACTTTCTTTAACCAACGAGCATTCAGCACCAGAATCATATGTAAACTGAATTAATTCACCTTTGTGTATTAATGTCCCGGACGGTGGCTGCACCGTGCAGACTTCAACGCGTCGCTCGCCGCCGTGTGCGCTGCCGATGGCGGGCCCGCTGCCGCCGTGGCTGCTGCTGCTGCACCGCGCGGCGATGTGACCCGGCTTGCCACGTTTAAAGCAAACCAAGATCTTGGCTGCCGGCTGCTGCGATGCTTGACTCGACGATGTTGTAGGTGTAGGCCGTTCTCTCGTGTCAATCGTTTTACTTCTACATTCAACTCGCTTATGACCACTTTTGCCACAATTATAACACTGAACTTGGGTCATCCTTGCTCGCTGTATAACTGACGTGAAAGTTGTATTTGACAGCTCACTGGTGGTGTTTATTTTGCGCGTGAAAAAGCACTCAGTTCTTGTTGTAATTTCTCTCTCGATGTAATGTTCGTAGTAAATGCCATGCGCTGAAGTCGCGGCTCGAACTGTGACAAGTGAGCGAGTACTGTTGCTACGGCGATTTCTTCTTTGTTTACGTCTTTCCATCGGTTGATCAGCGACGAAATTAATCGACTTGCAAATGCGGGTAGTGTTTCTTTTTCACTTGGTTTCTCAGCACTCATCTTAATGAGGGTACCCGCCAATGTTTCGGTCGAAATAAATCGTGTTGCGAAGAGAGCTTTGAATTCAACCCACGTGATACCCTCATAGGCTATTTGAGATAACCAAGTTGATGCTTCACCTTTTAGCGCCTTGCTGACCGCCAAAACAAGTCGACCGCCGCTTGGAGGATTTTCGGCGAAACACAAGTCAGCCGTCGCGCACCAGGATCTTGCATCAGCATCCTTTTTCTCAGGATCGAATGCTGGTAGTTCTTCATGGTGGGCCGGCTTAGATGATTGCAGGGCCTCAATCAATGCTCGCATGTTCTAGTTTTGTTGCTCGAACATTGCACGCCAGATGTTCGTCTCATTGTTTTGATCCAACGCTGATCCCACTTCTGATGACGGCGGAGGGCCATCACCACAGTTATAGTTCATGGTTTTCTTATGTGGGCGTCTATCGGTGGGTGACGAAGGATCAAGAAAACACACTTGTACAATCAACCACAGTATAATGACTCAGTAACACAGTTTAAGTAGGTGACCGCACGCGCCGAACGCTCGGAGAGTAGTCCTGTCCGACGTTCCCTTCTGGCGCATGCTTACACAAACTCCATCGAGTGCCGCTACGTGGCGCTGGCGTTCCGGAAACGATTCCATGACGTAGTCTCGAACGTATACCACTAGATGGCGTTGACCAAAATAATTCACCCGGTTGCGACATATATATATTCCACTAAGATTCATTTTAACTTTTATCTTCTTCTTAACGAATTTAAAATTTTCTTACATATCTTATTGTTTATACAATAATAATCCTTATTGCATAAATTTTAAGTACGTATTTTATTAGATCTCTTTGCCTCAAAGTATCAATTAATCCGAATTAATTTAATTTGATAAAGTAATGGTAAGCGATGAAATGATGGTGTTAAATAATTAATTGTGTATTATCTGTGGCAGTTCGCTTAGATTATTAATTTGAAACGTGTGTTTCTTTAATTTTTTAATTTTGTCAGAGTAAACGGCCAGTTTTAATAAAAGTTAGCTTCGTGTCATCTATTTATGAAAATTTTAGGGTGTTATTAGACTAAATTAATCTTTTTATTTAATTATGCTTTGAATAAAACGTGTGATTGTGACTTAAAAAATAAAACAATGTTTTTTACTGACTTAGAAAAATGTTATATATTAGCAAAGATTAAAAAATTTTTTAAATCAGTCATACAATATTAAAAAAAAAATTAAAACATTTTTTAGCACATCATTAGACTATAATAAAAATAATTAAAGTATGTTGGATTTTTTATTTAAAATCTTTATAATTTAAGCTACACTTTGTAAAAAATAAATTGGCAATTATTGTGTCAACCCGCGTTCATAAGAAAGTTTCACGACAATGCGCGCTTGCTGAGTTGGTGATAATTAATCAAGTAGACTTATAAGTACATTCGAATTATTTCACAAAGGTTTAAAGCTACTAGTTGTGGATATATGAAGATTCTACCAAGAAGAACTGAACCGAAGAAAGAAACTCAATAGTAAATCTTGTAGCGTTAATCGAATTCCATCATTAGTGGTTTTCCATGACTCATTTAGTCATTTTTTCTGTTTATTTCCATAATTTATGTTTGTTTATCCTTATCCAGATTCTAGGTCATCTTTTATTTAAATTTTATTATGAATTAACAAACACACTAGGTTCACATAAACAATATTAATATCAAAATACTTTATTCAACATTGAAGCATTACACTTGCTTATTGATAGTCAAACTAGAAACTTCCACCGGTTAAAAGTAACACCGGCTGGGTGTCGGACCAGTGAAAGAAACTCAGACTATTAGTCTATAAAGTAAATAGTAGTCTTTTTGTAATAAGCAACAAATATATTTTTATCAAGGCAGAATGTTTTGTACACAACTAGCATAGATACTGGTAAAAAAAATCAAATTTAGAAATAAATTCGAATGAAGTCTCTGGATCATTTCTTCTTCTTCTTCGAGTGCCACTCCGACTAGCGAAGGTTGGTGGCAGTCAGCTTTAAATACTCCTTCTTGTTCTTCGCGAGGCGAAAGAGTTCGACAGCACTCGCGATTCCCGTCCATTCACGGATGTTGCACAGCCAAGACTTTTTTCTGCGCCCAACAGCTCTCCTTCCGGCAACTTTTCCCATCATAATCAGTTGCAAAAGTTCATATCTTTCATGCCTAAGCACGTGTCCGAGATGTGCAACTTTTCTCTTCTTGACAGTCTCCAAAAGTTGCCGTTTTTGGTTGACGCGTCGCAGAACTTCCACGTTCGAGACCTTTTGAGTCCAACTAATGGCCAACATACGTCTATAAGCCCACATCTCGAAAGCTTCTATACGTTTTTTGAGATCTTCTTTAATTGTCCTCGCCTCGCATCCGTAAAGAAGTATAGGCCAGATGTAACAATGTAGGAGTCGTATGCGCACAGGGATCTTAAGTCTGCGATTGCAGAGTACTTTTTTCAACGTGCAGAAGGCACTTCGAGCTATTTCGATGCGAGTCTTTACCTCCTGTTCACAGCTCCAGGTGTCATTAAGCCATGTCCCCAGATATTTGTACTTGCGCACCCTCTCAATTTTTTGGCCTGCTACAATGATAGCAATGTCATCGAAGCTATGTTTAGATAACACCATGATCTTCGTTTTTGATAGGTTCATCCTCAGACCAGCGTTTTCACTGCACTCATTAACACGGCTCATAATTAATTGCGAGCTGCAATCAGGAGATGATGCTATTAGGACTGTATCGTCAGCGTATCTGATGTTGTTAATATACCGGCCATTTATTTTGACTCCACATTCTTGGCCTTCAATTGCTTCTGCTATTATTTGTTCCGAGTACAAATTAAATAGCGTGGGTGATAATATACAGCCCTGTCGGACTCCTCTCTTTATTTCTACCTCATCAGTCTCCTCATTGTCAACTCGTACAGTAGCCTTCTGGTTCCAATACAGATTCTGGATAATACGTACATCTTTGTCATCTAAGCCGATATCATGTAATATTGCAATTAGACGGTCATGCAGTACTCTGTCAAAGGCTTTTTCGTAATCGATGAAACAAAGGAAAACGTCTTGTTGCATGTCTCTGCATTTTTGTACGAGAACCTACATTGCGAAAAGAGCCTCTCTCGTGCCCACTCCTATTCGAAAACCAAACTGACTATCTGCGAGATGTTCGTCGCATTTAGCTCTTATTCGCTCGTGGATGATATTCAGAAATAGTTTCAATACTCGGCTCATAAGGCTAATCGTTCGAAACTCTTCGCACCTTCTTGCGTCGGTCTTCTTAGGAAGCGTAATAAAAGTTGAGGTTAGCCAGTCTTTGGGTAAGTGGCCAGAGTCGTATACCAAGTTAAAGAATTTAACCAGGAAGTTAATATTTTCGTCTTCAATAAGTTTGAGTATGTGGCGAACGCGACACTTACCAGATCCCTACAACCTATATAACTTATATAAAAAAAAAAAAAAATTATATATAATCATATAATATCTTATATATTTTTCATACATAAAATAATAAATGTAACATAACTACAAATATTACTATAACATATGTACATATAACTATACTACATATACTATAATACTTTATATACTTATATAAATTATATAATAAATACATATTATATGTTATAACATATACATGTAATACACAATATAAATATTTACACTTTAAAATCATATAAATAATTAAAATATAATATAATAATTTATGTAATGTCGGAAGGCAGTCGCCGCGCGATCGTATAATAGAAATGTCTATTCTAAATAAAATACCGTTACTTTGAACAAAGAAACGTAAGCGCATCGGCTCAGCAGTCGGCCGCCTTCCGTCAAGGAGTCGAATCCTAGATCTCGTACTGAACGCACGTCGCTTCTCGCTTGTAATTTGCTACACGATTTTGCACCTTAAGTCTTTGTAATAAGTCATACTTCCTTCGTGCATCTAAACTTATCTTCATACTTCGTTCTTCTCATTCTCCTCTGTGCTGTGCCTATCTTTGTGTTTATTATTTCTACAAGAAATAAATTAGTAGTGGAAGAAACTTTGTTTTAATCAAACCCCATCTACAACATCATTCACAACTCCGCTACATTGGTGACCCCGACGTGATCTGAAAACAAAGAAGCTGAAAACGAAGAGCATTAGTTAACCAGCACAAGTAAGGAACACTAGATTATTTGGTGGAATAAAATGGAACCACAAAATGGAGGTAACTCGAACGTAAATGCCGAGTCACGACGACCATTTACACCTCACGACACGACCGACATATTTCGAGTCGGAGTGCGACCACCACCGTTCTGGGCAGAAGAACCTGCAGTTTGGTTTTCACAACTGGAAGGCAATTTTATGTTGTCGAGAATCACTGACGACGATACAAAATTTTATTACCTTACTTCGACATTGGAACACCGTTACGCAGCAGAAGTGAAGGATATAATTATTTCACCACCAAAGACAGGGAAGTACGAACGACTTAAAACTGAATTAATCAAGCGTCTGTCAGCCTCGCGCGAGAAAGAGGTAAAAGAATTACTCGTTCACGAAGAGTTAGGAGATCGGAGACCATCTCAGTTTCTCCGGCACCTGCAAAGATTGGCAGGTCCATCAGTTCCAGACGATTTTATTAAAACTATTTGGATAAGTCGTCTGCCTACTGCGCTTCAACCAATTATTGTGGCTCAGAAGACTTATGACCTTCAAGCTTTGGCTGACTTAGCCGACAGCTTACATGAATTGGTGCCGTGCACACCTCAAGTCGCTTCAACATCTGCTCCCCAGCCAACCATTGATTCAATGGCGAAACAAATTTATGAGCTCACAAAGCAAGTAAAAGCTCTCTCTGCTCGCAGTCACAGACCAAGATCGAGATCAAGAAGACGACGTAGCCCGACAGTACAAATGAGATCAGAGTCTAACTACAGAAAATTTCCATTATGTTGGTATCACAATAAACACGGAAAGAATGCCAATAAATGTGTGAAACCATGCGATTTTAAGTCGGAAAACTACCAAGGCAATCGGTAATGGCGACATCCGATAGCCATAACGTATCTGGTCGCCTTTTCGTAACGGATCGAAAATCGAAGATGCAGTTTCTCGTTGATACAGGGAGCGATCTCTGCGTCTTCCTTCGCACAGCACTACGTGAAAGAAGATCTCCGACTCCGAAGAACTCTATGCCGCAAATGGACTTCTATTTCAACATACGGCTTTGCTCACCTTGAGCTGAATCTTGGCCTGCGTCGAGACTACACATGGCGATTTATAGTGGCAGATGTCACTAAGGCTATAATTGGCGTCGACTTCTTGTCATATTATGGTCTTATAGTCGACTGCCGTAACCAGCGTCTCATCGATAGCACCACAACCCTGACGACTTCAGCAGAATCAGTATCATCATCCAGCACGATTTCTTCAGTGAAGACATTGCTCGGTGATTCAAACTACCATATATTGCTACGTCAATTTCCGGAGATCACACGTCCTGCTGGAAACGAGAAGGTTGTTAACCATAACACTGTCCATCATATCAGGACTACACCTGGACCCCCAGTATCTTGCTCGCCACGTCGCTTGGCTCCAGATAAATTGCTCATAGCCAAGGAAGAGTTTGCAGCTATGATTAAAAATGGAACAGCTCGACCATCAGAGAGTCCATGGGCATCACCTTTGCATCTTGCCCCAAAGAAGGAAAGTGGATGGCGTCCATGCGGTGATTATCGGATGCTTAATGCAAGAACAATTCCTGACCGCTATCCGATTCGGAATATTCACGATTTCACGCATAACATATCGGGTTGTCGTGTTTTCTCCAAAATCGATCTCGTGAAAGCATTTAACCAGATTCCAGTATTCTCTGAGGACATTGCAAAGACGGCCATCACAACACCGTTTGGTCTTTATGAGTTCCCATATATGACCTTTGGACTCAGAAACGCCGGCCAGACCTTCCAGCGTTTTGTTGACGAAATGACCAGAGGCTTAGACTTTGTCTACGCATACCTAGACGATTTCCTCATATTTTCCCCTGATGAAGAAACACATCAACATCACTTACGAAGTCTGTTTCAAAAGCTTCGGGAGTATGGGATGGTAATAAATGCGTCTAAATGCGTCTTTGGAGTTTCTGAAGTGTCTTTCTTGGGATATACCGTTTCATCAAATGGCATCAAACCATTGGAATCCAAAGTCGAGGCAATTAAAGAATTTCCTGTGCCTAAGACTGTGAGAGAATTAAGAAGATTCTTAGGCATGCTGAATTTTTACCGCAAATTCATCCCAGGTGCCGCGGAAATTCAAGCACCTCTACACTCTCTTCTCACTGATAAGGTCAAAGGCTCACATCCAGTAGACATCACGGGTGAAGTTTTTAAGGCATTCGAAGAATGCAAAAACAGTCTATGCAGCGCAACACTCTTAGCTCATCCAGACTTGAACACAAAGATCGCGCTCGTAACTGATGCTTCAGACAAAGCAATAGGAGCTGCTATACACCAATACAAAAATGATGCTTGGCAACCTCTCGGTTTCTTTTCACGGAAACTAAGTCCTTCGCAAAGTAAATACTCTCCGTACGACAGGGAGCTACTTGCGATATACGAAGGAATCCGTTACTTCCGATACATGCTAGAAGCAAGGCATTTTACCGTTTTCACGGATCACAGACCTTTATGTTACGCCTTTACAACAAGAAAGGATAAATGCTCACCACGACAATTTCGCCACCTCGACTATATCGGACAATTTACTACCGATATACGGCATATATCTGGAAAGGACAATGTCGTGGCAGATAAACTTTCGAGGATTGAAGAACTGACAAAGCCAATAGACTTGACAGAGCTAGCGCAGTCACAAGATGACGATCTTGAGCTGAAACGACTGATAGAAGGAGAATCGTCTCTCATTCTACGTAAGACGATCATTCCTGGAACGCAAATACAGCTGTACTGCGATGACAAAAATCAGCCACATTCACTCAGCCATCCTGGCGCCAATGCCACTGCTAAACTTGTAGCTCAGCGTTTCGTATGGCCCGGCGCACGGAAAGATTGCCGTGAATGGACAAAGAAATGTCAAGCCTGTCAGCGAGCGAAGACTACTCGGAACGTTTCAACCAGTCCTGGGAATTTTCAACTTCCACGTGCCAGATTTACCACCGTCCATATAGATCTAATAGGACCACTGCCAATCTCAAACGGTTACAAATACTGTCTTACAGCCGTAGATAGATTCACGAGATGGCCAGAAGCTATTCCTATTATGGACATAACAGCAGAGACAGTGGCTAAGGCCTTGATATCCGGCTGGATAGCACGCTTTGGATGCCCTACTGCTATAATCACTGACAGAGGACGACAATTTGAATCTGCCCTTTTTAAGCACCTTTATGAAATGGTTGGTTTTGAACACAAGAAAACTACTGCTTATCACCCTGCATGTAATGGCATGGTTGAGAGATTTCACCGCCAATTAAAAGCCGCCATTGTCTGTCATGAAAACTCAAATTGGACAGAATCACTTCCATTGGTGTTGCTTGGAATCCGAAATGCCATTAAAGAAGATATTCAAGCATCTTCGGCAGAAATGGTATATGGCGAGACGCTTAAATTACCTGGAGAGCTTTTTCAACGATCCACGAATAAGTCTGATGACATAACCGATTTTATGGCACGACTTCGGATTATTGCGAAGAACCTTCAACCGCAACCAGCTTCCAGGCACTGTAAGAAATCTATCTTCATATTCAAAGACCTTGCAACGACTAGTCATGTGTACCTCAGAGAAGATGCTAACAGAGGAGCACTCCAACTGGCTTATACTGGCCCACATGAAGTACTGGCAAGGAACGACAAAGTCTTCAAAATACTTGTCCGAGGAAAACCTACCTCTGTAACAATAGAAAGACTGAAGCCTGCATACATGCTTACCGACGACGACGATCCAAGGGATATACCTCTTCCTCCTGCTACTCCACCTGAAATAAAAAATCATGATGATAAAATTAAAGATAAGGAAAATAATATAAAAAAGACACGATCGGGCAGAACAGTACACATACCTGATTATTATCGCCCGTAGGACGGTCTCTGGAGGGGACTGGTGTGGCGAACGCGACACTTACCAGATCCCTACAACCTATATAACTTATATAAATAAAACATTATATATATAATCATATAATATCTTATATATTTTTCATACATAAAATAATAAATGTAACATAACTACAAATATTACTATAACATATGTACATATAACTATACTACATATACTATAATACTTTATATACTTATATAAATTATATAATAAATACATATTATATGTTATAACATATACATGTAATACACAATATAAATATTTACACTTTAAAATCATATAAATAATTAAAATATAATATAATAATTTATGTAATGTCGGAAGGCAGTCGCCGCGCGATCGTATAATAGAAATGTCTATTCTAAATAAAATACCGTTACTTTGAACAAAGAAACGTAAGCGCATCGGCTCAGCAGTCGGCCGCCTTCCGTCAAGGAGTCGAATCCTAGATCTCGTACTGAACGCACGTCGCTTCTCGCTTGTAATTTGCTACACGATTTTGCACCTTAAGTCTTTGTAATAAGTCATACTTCCTTCGTGCATCTAAACTTATCTTCATACTTCGTTCTTCTCATTCTCCTCTGTGCTGTGCCTATCTTTGTGTTTATTATTTCTACAAGAAATAAATTAGTAGTGGAAGAAACTTTGTTTTAATCAAACCCCATCTACAACATCATTCACAACTCCGCTACATTGGTGACCCCGACGTGATCTGAAAACAAAGAAGCTGAAAACGAAGAGCATTAGTTAACCAGCACAAGTAAGGAACACTAGATTATTTGGTGGAATAAAATGGAACCACAAAATGGAGGTAACTCGAACGTAAATGCCGAGTCACGACGACCATTTACACCTCACGACACGACCGACATATTTCGAGTCGGAGTGCGACCACCACCGTTCTGGGCAGAAGAACCTGCAGTTTGGTTTTCACAACTGGAAGGCAATTTTATGTTGTCGAGAATCACTGACGACGATACAAAATTTTATTACCTTACTTCGACATTGGAACACCGTTACGCAGCAGAAGTGAAGGATATAATTATTTCACCACCAAAGACAGGGAAGTACGAACGACTTAAAACTGAATTAATCAAGCGTCTGTCAGCCTCGCGCGAGAAAGAGGTAAAAGAATTACTCGTTCACGAAGAGTTAGGAGATCGGAGACCATCTCAGTTTCTCCGGCACCTGCAAAGATTGGCAGGTCCATCAGTTCCAGACGATTTTATTAAAACTATTTGGATAAGTCGTCTGCCTACTGCGCTTCAACCAATTATTGTGGCTCAGAAGACTTATGACCTTCAAGCTTTGGCTGACTTAGCCGACAGCTTACATGAATTGGTGCCGTGCACACCTCAAGTCGCTTCAACATCTGCTCCCCAGCCAACCATTGATTCAATGGCGAAACAAATTTATGAGCTCACAAAGCAAGTAAAAGCTCTCTCTGCTCGCAGTCACAGACCAAGATCGAGATCAAGAAGACGACGTAGCCCGACAGTACAAATGAGATCAGAGTCTAACTACAGAAAATTTCCATTATGTTGGTATCACAATAAACACGGAAAGAATGCCAATAAATGTGTGAAACCATGCGATTTTAAGTCGGAAAACTACCAAGGCAATCGGTAATGGCGACATCCGATAGCCATAACGTATCTGGTCGCCTTTTCGTAACGGATCGAAAATCGAAGATGCAGTTTCTCGTTGATACAGGGAGCGATCTCTGCGTCTTCCTTCGCACAGCACTACGTGAAAGAAGATCTCCGACTCCGAAGAACTCTATGCCGCAAATGGACTTCTATTTCAACATACGGCTTTGCTCACCTTGAGCTGAATCTTGGCCTGCGTCGAGACTACACATGGCGATTTATAGTGGCAGATGTCACTAAGGCTATAATTGGCGTCGACTTCTTGTCATATTATGGTCTTATAGTCGACTGCCGTAACCAGCGTCTCATCGATAGCACCACAACCCTGACGACTTCAGCAGAATCAGTATCATCATCCAGCACGATTTCTTCAGTGAAGACATTGCTCGGTGATTCAAACTACCATATATTGCTACGTCAATTTCCGGAGATCACACGTCCTGCTGGAAACGAGAAGGTTGTTAACCATAACACTGTCCATCATATCAGGACTACACCTGGACCCCCAGTATCTTGCTCGCCACGTCGCTTGGCTCCAGATAAATTGCTCATAGCCAAGGAAGAGTTTGCAGCTATGATTAAAAATGGAACAGCTCGACCATCAGAGAGTCCATGGGCATCACCTTTGCATCTTGCCCCAAAGAAGGAAAGTGGATGGCGTCCATGCGGTGATTATCGGATGCTTAATGCAAGAACAATTCCTGACCGCTATCCGATTCGGAATATTCACGATTTCACGCATAACATATCGGGTTGTCGTGTTTTCTCCAAAATCGATCTCGTGAAAGCATTTAACCAGATTCCAGTATTCTCTGAGGACATTGCAAAGACGGCCATCACAACACCGTTTGGTCTTTATGAGTTCCCATATATGACCTTTGGACTCAGAAACGCCGGCCAGACCTTCCAGCGTTTTGTTGACGAAATGACCAGAGGCTTAGACTTTGTCTACGCATACCTAGACGATTTCCTCATATTTTCCCCTGATGAAGAAACACATCAACATCACTTACGAAGTCTGTTTCAAAAGCTTCGGGAGTATGGGATGGTAATAAATGCGTCTAAATGCGTCTTTGGAGTTTCTGAAGTGTCTTTCTTGGGATATACCGTTTCATCAAATGGCATCAAACCATTGGAATCCAAAGTCGAGGCAATTAAAGAATTTCCTGTGCCTAAGACTGTGAGAGAATTAAGAAGATTCTTAGGCATGCTGAATTTTTACCGCAAATTCATCCCAGGTGCCGCGGAAATTCAAGCACCTCTACACTCTCTTCTCACTGATAAGGTCAAAGGCTCACATCCAGTAGACATCACGGGTGAAGTTTTTAAGGCATTCGAAGAATGCAAAAACAGTCTATGCAGCGCAACACTCTTAGCTCATCCAGACTTGAACACAAAGATCGCGCTCGTAACTGATGCTTCAGACAAAGCAATAGGAGCTGCTATACACCAATACAAAAATGATGCTTGGCAACCTCTCGGTTTCTTTTCACGGAAACTAAGTCCTTCGCAAAGTAAATACTCTCCGTACGACAGGGAGCTACTTGCGATATACGAAGGAATCCGTTACTTCCGATACATGCTAGAAGCAAGGCATTTTACCGTTTTCACGGATCACAGACCTTTATGTTACGCCTTTACAACAAGAAAGGATAAATGCTCACCACGACAATTTCGCCACCTCGACTATATCGGACAATTTACTACCGATATACGGCATATATCTGGAAAGGACAATGTCGTGGCAGATAAACTTTCGAGGATTGAAGAACTGACAAAGCCAATAGACTTGACAGAGCTAGCGCAGTCACAAGATGACGATCTTGAGCTGAAACGACTGATAGAAGGAGAATCGTCTCTCATTCTACGTAAGACGATCATTCCTGGAACGCAAATACAGCTGTACTGCGATGACAAAAATCAGCCACATTCACTCAGCCATCCTGGCGCCAATGCCACTGCTAAACTTGTAGCTCAGCGTTTCGTATGGCCCGGCGCACGGAAAGATTGCCGTGAATGGACAAAGAAATGTCAAGCCTGTCAGCGAGCGAAGACTACTCGGAACGTTTCAACCAGTCCTGGGAATTTTCAACTTCCACGTGCCAGATTTACCACCGTCCATATAGATCTAATAGGACCACTGCCAATCTCAAACGGTTACAAATACTGTCTTACAGCCGTAGATAGATTCACGAGATGGCCAGAAGCTATTCCTATTATGGACATAACAGCAGAGACAGTGGCTAAGGCCTTGATATCCGGCTGGATAGCACGCTTTGGATGCCCTACTGCTATAATCACTGACAGAGGACGACAATTTGAATCTGCCCTTTTTAAGCACCTCTCTGAAATGGTTGGTTTTGAACACAAGAAAACTACTGCTTATCACCCTGCATGTAATGGCATGGTTGAGAGATTTCACCGCCAATTAAAAGCCGCCATTGTCTGTCATGAAAACTCAAATTGGACAGAATCACTTCCATTGGTGTTGCTTGGAATCCGAAATGCCATTAAAGAAGATATTCAAGCATCTTCGGCAGAAATGGTATATGGCGAGACGCTTAAATTACCTGGAGAGCTTTTTCAACGATCCACGAATAAGTCTGATGACATAACCGATTTTATGGCACGACTTCGGATTATTGCGAAGAACCTTCAACCGCAACCAGCTTCCAGGCACTGTAAGAAATCTATCTTCATATTCAAAGACCTTGCAACGACTAGTCATGTGTACCTCAGAGAAGATGCTAACAGAGGAGCACTCCAACTGGCTTATACTGGCCCACATGAAGTACTGGCAAGGAACGACAAAGTCTTCAAAATACTTGTCCGAGGAAAACCTACCTCTGTAACAATAGAAAGACTGAAGCCTGCATACATGCTTACCGACGACGACGATCCAAGGGATATACCTCTTCCTCCTGCTACTCCACCTGAAATAAAAAATCATGATGATAAAATTAAAGATAAGGAAAATAATATAAAAAAGACACGATCGGGCAGAACAGTACACATACCTGATTATTATCGCCCGTAGGACGGTCTCTGGAGGGGACTGGTGTGGCGAACGCGACACTTACCAGATCCCTACAACCTATATAACTTATATAAATAAAACATTATATATATAATCATATAATATCTTATATATTTTTCATACATAAAATAATAAATGTAACATAAATACAAATATTACTATAACATATGTACATATAACTATACTACATATACTATAATACTTTATATACTTATATAAATTATATAATAAATACATATTATATATTATAACATATACATGTAATACACAATATAAATATTTACACTTTAAAATCATATAAATAATTAAAATATAATATAATAATTTATGTAATGTCGGAAGGCAGTCGCCGCGCGATCGTATAATAGAAATGTCTATTCTAAATAAAATACCGTTACTTTGAACAAAGAAACGTAAGCGCATCGGCTCAGCAGTCGGCCGCCTTCCGTCAAGGAGTCGAATCCTAGATCTCGTAATGAACGCACGTCGCTTCTCGCTTGTAATTTGCTACACGATTTTGCACCTTAAGTCTTTGTATTAAGTCATACTTCTTTCTTGCATCTAAACTTATCTTCATACTTCGTTCTTCTCATTCTACTCTGTGCTGTGCCTATCTTTGTGATTATTATTTCTACAAGAAATAAATTAGTAGTGGAAGAAACTTTGTTTTAATCAAACCCCATCTACAACATCATTCACAACTCCGCTACAAGTACCTCTATGGGAACATTATCCGGTCCGGTTGATTTTCCCGTTTTAGCTTTTTTAAGAGCGTTTGTGACTTCATTTTTCAGGATAGGATATCCCTCATTTGGATCACAATTTACCGCTATGCTTCGCAAATCGTCGGTATATTGATGAAATGTATTGTTCCCATAGGTGTTTTTTTCCTGATATATCTAATATGGGAATATTATTTTCATCCGTAAGTTGGTGAGTCGTCTTTTTGTGTCCTACCAAAGATTTTATTTCCTTATGCAGGTTAAATGCATCATGTTTAGCATAAAGGTCCTCCACAAAATCACACTTGCACTGATACCAAGCATCTCTAGCATAACGAACTTCACGACGAATTTTCTTATCAATCTCAGTATACTTGCTATTGTCGGAATTCTTGTAGATTCTCCTTTCTTCGATAAGATCATATATTTTTTCTGTCATCCAACTCTGCTTAGGAATCCAATCTCTTTTCAAGTGTGTCTTATTGATGTTTAATATTTTGTTCTTCATTGAACACCACTCTTCCTCCACCGTACGCATTATCCCAGGTTTCTCATCTGCTGCCCACTCGTTTATTTCTTTCGCCACTTTATCTTGGATGTTAAGTTCTTTAAGTTTCCTCACGTCTATTGCGTGGTACTGTGTTCTCTTCTTTAGTTGTTTGAGTCTACATGATATTAACATGGTTCGGTTTGATTTTGGTACTAAGTTAACAGGTGTATTAATGTATTTTGTGTTTATGATTACTCCCACTCCATACTTGTTGGAGCTATCCTCGGAACCAGAGTAATACATGGTGTAATTATTATCTATTTGGTGTTTACCTTTGCCTATCCATCTAATCTCACTTAGTCCCATGATGTTAATCTTCATTCGTTGCATTTCTTTGCAGACATTGTAGACTTTTTCAGGACTCTTCCAGCTTCTGACGTTCCACGTTCCTATCTTCATTTGTTGTTTTTTCCACCTGGAGATTCTTAGCACCCCTGTCCCATCTACGGGACGCCAGGAACTCGGGGCCATTTCTTTCTTAGACTTTTCCATAAAGCTGACGATAACTAGGGAATAATAGTGCAGTGGTTTCCCCTTGCCTTCTGCACCAGACATTTTAGAGGTTACTTGTACCTCAAGGTCGCTGTTTCCCTTTTCCAATCATGGTGCGTATGGTTATACCGCCATTGATCGGTCGCCAGAGCCTCGTCTGTTATCTAGCAGGGAGCACCACGTGCAGGTGAGATTGGCAATTGGGTCGGTTTAGATGGTAGTTCCGTTCCCCGCTTACCCCCCTTTCTTATAAAATAATATAACATTTATAAACATATTTTGTAGTAAACATACAAAAAGTTTTTTTTAAATTTAACTTTTTCTAATCTGTTATGACTAATAAAAACATTAAAATGCCTTATCGGTTATCTGTTGTGATTATTTTGATAATGAAATTTGTCATTCATGTTATGTTATTGTATTCAAAAGGAATGTTACTTATCTGTTCCCAAGTCACTTTCTGTGTGTTTTTTTTAAATATATATATCGAGCAGGCATAGTGAAATACATATAACACTACCTTAAACAATAATGACTGTTTCAAACCTAAACAAGCACCAGTGAATTTTCATGTGATTAGTTTGCGTTTAAAAATATCGTGAGACAGCCTGCATTTATAATTATCAAATTTCACTGAAATTCTGCTAAACAATCCACTGTGTATTATCCAAAAAGGTAGAACAGACCTTAACCAGCCAGCTTACTCGTACTTCCTAAAAATAACATAAAATAATTTTGAATTACATTGCTTGTTCGACTCTGTTACATATAATGACATTTTCGGAACATCCAGAATAAATACAGAAATTGGCACTTCAATAAAAAAAAAATAACCAATGCCAGAAATAAAAATATGGTGTGTTGCCAAAACAATTTATTAAGCTTTTATTTTACAATAATACTATAATTATGAAATCGATTTTCAATATTTATTTGTTAAAATAAAACTTCAAAATATACAAGCGCTGTCCCGCAGTTTTATTCGCATTCTATCCAATTGAAGTTAAACAAAATGACGCCCTGAATTCGAGCCTTTTATGAGACTAATTTGTTTATAAAAAAAGAAATGTGAATAAAACCTCGGGCGGAACTAATTTGAAGCCTAGCAGTAGTATTTATATTATATGACGAGCCGTTTGGCGTGGTTGGTAGGTACCTGCCTTTCACGCCGAAGGTTGTGGGTTCGATTCCCACCCAGGACAGACATTTGTGTGCATGAACATGTCTGTTTGTCCTGAGTCTGGGTGTAATTATCTATATAAGTATGTATTTACAAAAGAAAAGTAGTATATGTAGTATATCAGTTGTCTGGTTTCCATGGCACAAGCTCTGCTTAATTTGGGATCAGATGGCCGTGTGTGAATAAGGTCCCAGGATATTTTTATTATTATTATTCATAGAGCTATACAATAAATATTAGTTGGCGGTTCTGTGGTCGCGTTATCGTATGTCTATTGTATGAGCAAATAAATATTCGCTTTCAAATTGAGTTCCAATTTTAAATTAAGGCTTAGTTTGTTTTAATTTTTGTTATTTTCAACGTTAGGTAGTAATTATTAATATAAAACAATATACTTATATTTAAATTCGTGTCGTTTCGTCTCGGTAGAATCCACACGTGAGTCCGATGAAATTATGCCACTTCACTGTATAAGATTATATAGACTTTAGATAAAACAGTTCAGTGCCTTCTTTTCCTTTGTTAAAGGATTCTTTTTTTTGAGCTTTAGTGTTATTCATAAAAAAAAATTAAAGAGTAGAAAAAATTACGGTCGAAATATGCAAATTCAAATATGTCTACAGAACTTGTACCTATGTAAGTATGTTTATAGATGTAGTAAGGGCTAGTTAATGTCGATAATATTAGTATATATGTTATTTTAAAGTTGCCGTCATGATTTTTCTTTAATACAATGATTATAAGAAAAAACTATGACAGATTTTTTTTTTGACGTCAAAGAAAATGACGCCCTGAATTCGAGCATTTTACAAGATACAAAAAAAAGACAAGTATCTACTGCTGCTTTAAGCTTTAAGGTCTCTATGAAGGGTAGGAGCTGTCTCAGGTTACTGCATTACCCTCGTGGTTAGAAGCGCGTTATTATATAGATTACTAACTCCGTAATATTTTAAGGGCTTAAATAAAATGTTTTTACGGAAGGACAGACAAAAAAAAATTACTTATTTTTGAGTCAGAAATCTTCGCAGTTTTACACAGAACACCTCACCAAAACTCATACACAATCGAATGATTAGTTCGAGAACGTTTACATAACGACAAACATACTTACAAACATTCCTTTTCATTTATTAATATGCTTAATGTTATTATGTATATTAGTAGTTTTATTCAAAACATAGAGCCGAGATGGCCCAGTGGTAACAACGCGTGAATCTTAACCGATGATCGTGGGTTCAAACCCGGCCAAGCACCACTGAATTTTCATGTGCTTAATTTGTGATTATAATTCATCTCTTGCTTTACGGTGAAGGAAAACATCGTGAGGAAATCTGCATGTGTCTGATTACACTGAAATTCTGCCACATGTGTATTCCACCAACCGGCATCTGAGCAGCGTTGTGGAATAAGCTGCAAACCTTCTCCTCAAAAAGAGGAGAGGAGGACTTTAGCCCAGCAGTGGGACATTCACAGGCTGTTACGGATTCAAAGCATGCTAATTTTATTTTTATCGTGTCAGTGAACTCTATTTAAATTTATTTATAATAAGAAAATTCACGATTGTCACGTTAAGAGTCTAAATTTAAAGAGGGTGACACTGCGAAGTACATCTATTTATATAATAATAGTTTTCGCCCGCAGCTTGACCCATGTTTGAGGGACTGAGACAGATGTATGTCCTTTGTCCTTTTCTGTTACAATGTCAACATTTTTTCGGTCATGATAATCGGTCGAGAAGTTAAAACGTAAAAGCGTAACAAAGAAACAAACACACTTTCACATTCATAATATTAGTAAGGATTCTTTTGACCCTGTTGGTCTAGAAGCGATATATAAGGCCGCTGATCTCGAGGTCCTCAGTTCAATCCCCGGGTGGGGCTGATAGAAAGTTATTGGGTTATTCTTTTGAAAATTCTCAATAGCAGCTCGGAGTTTGGATGTTAGATGTGTGTTCATACCCCTGCCTCGGAAAGCACGTAAAGCCGTTGGTCAAGCGCTTGGACTCCCTTCGGTTGTTGTTGTATTGTTGAAACGTAAGCAATGAAGTTCTGAACAAAAATATCATCTATACTTAATATTATAAATGCGAAAGTAACTGTATGTCTGTTACGCTTTCACGGCTTAACCACCCCCCTATAACACGCGTGCGAAACTGCGAGTGTTAACTAGTATTCTAAAAGCAAAACAAAAATAAGCTTAATAAACATAACTAAATCTAAAAGTATAAGTAAGACATTCTAAAATAATTGTCTAACCATAAATCAATAAAATAACAAATAAAAAGCAAAAATCCACGCGAGTCTTGATTCCAAAATGTCTTATGCCATTCTAATCGCGCGCGGATTATACATATTTCTAAACAAATGGTGTTTAATATTTAAATTTTATTATTGACGGGCCGGTTGGCGTGGTTGGTAGACACTTACCTTTCACGCCGAAGGTTGTTGGTTCGATTCCCACCAGGACAGATATTTGTGTGCATGAACATATCTGTTTGTCCCTAGTCTGGGTGTAATTATCTATATAAGTGTGTATTTACAAAAGAAAAGTAGTATATGTAGTATATCAGTTTTCTGATTTCCGTAGTACGAGCTCTGCTTAGTTTGGGATCAGATGGCCGTGTGTGAATAATGTCCCAGGATATTATTATTATTCGAACAATAATGGGTAATCTAATTTTTCAGACAAAAATGGACTCGTTCTTCAGCCTCTTCGATCCGTCAGATGGCAATACGAACAGACAGAATAATAAGAAAAAACATAAAAACGATCAAGAGAACGGCAGGAAGAACCCAGACGCACCCAAGGGTATGTACAAACCTTTGTATATATGTAATAAGTTTATTTATTGAAATAAAAACTAAAGTCGTTGCTATGTTAAGCTTTTTGTTTCACAAAGTAAGCTTTCGTTGTATCTTAATGAGAATATTTGGCCGCAGGGAATTATTTTTCGGCGGTTTGTGCACTTTAAGCTTAAACGCAAAGACGAAACACCTGTTGCAGAGGTGGCGCTGAATAACCTGCCTATTGTTAATGGATAAAAACATAACCTGTAAATTTATTACATTTAATTGCAAGAACGTAAAGCGCTCTGCACAATGTATTCGCGAGTTATGTAAAACTTCAGATTTAATTGCTTTACAAGAATGCTGGTTATTGCCGACGGAGTTATCTTTTCTTGACACATTAAGTGAGGACTTCAGCTCTACAGGAGTATCTGCGGTAGACACATCTACTGGTATTTTACGTGGGAGACCATATGGAGGAGTTGCGCTGCTGTGGAGACGTAGTGTTTTCCAAAATATGTCCGTTGTTCAGTGTAATAACCCGCGTATCTGTGCTATTAGAATAGTGTTACAAGATAAATCGTTCTTAGTGATGAGTGTATATATGCCTACGGATTCAGTTGCGAACCTAATGGATTTTACAGACGTACTAAGCTCGGTAAGGGCTATTATTGATAGTTACGAGGAAAACTGTGTATATATATTGGGGGACTACAATGCGCACCCTTCTGAGCGGTTTTATAACGAACTTACTCAGTTCTGCTCATAACAAGAATGGACTTGTGTAGATACTAAAATATTAGGTTTATGGTCTAATACTTATACCTTTCTAAGTGAATCTCATGGATCTAAACGGTGGCTCGACCATTGCTTAGCCACTAAAGCTGCTGTTGATTCCGTGAGCAATGTTTATGTATTGCATGATGTGTTGTGGTCTGACCACTTCCCTCTGGTCGTAGAATGTAATTTAAATGTGCTACTACCAAAGAAACTTTGTTTAAGTACGTCTTCTCTAAATGAGATTCGTTGGGGAGAAAGAAGTCAAGAACAGATAGATATATACCAGAGGGAATGTCATGAAAGGTTAAGAAACATTGACTTCCCACATGAGCTTCGTGATTGCGGTGACTATATTTGTAATAATCCAGAACATAGAAACACTATAACAAAGTTGTACAGTGACATTGTTCAAGCTTTGATAGATGCTTCCGTGGTGGGTCGTAACAGTAGGTATCGTGTAAGGAAAATAAGAGTGATAGGTTGGAATAAACATGTAGCCGAGGCGCACAGGGAGGCAAGACAAAAATTTCAATTATGGCTGTGGTATGATAAGCCAACCGCAGGATATGTTTATAGGGAAATGTGCGAGGCTAGAAGGATTTTTAAATCCCGTTTAAGGTGGTGTCAAAACCATCAGGAGCAAATTAAAATGGATATTCTAGCTTCACATCATACGAAAAAGGATTTCCGCGATTTCTGGAAGAAGACTAACAAAATGAACAGCAAGCCTTCCCTCCCTGTGAGCATCGGTGGTGTGTGTGAGCCTGAAAAGATTCCTGATCTTTTTATGGACCACTTTCACTTTTAAAATCACCACGGGGGCCTTCTCAGTCAGTGATCAATGTTGAGTCCAACATGGAAATGTGTATTAAGTTTAAATATGACAAAGTTGCACATATCATCAAACATATGAGTAGAGGTAAATCCCCGGGCCATGATGGACTTAGCATTGAGCATCTTCAATACGCTGGGCCACATCTTCCCAGAGTTTTGTGTATGCTGTACAGCTTTTGTTTGAGCCATAGTTTTGTGCCTGGCGAGATGATACGTACGATAGTTGTGCCTATTGTGAAAAACAAAACTGGCGACCTGGCTGATAAAAACAACTATAGACCTATTTCGTTGGCTACGGTCATCTCGAAGGTGTTTGACAGCGTGCTCAATATAGAATTAAATAAGTTCATAAAACCGCATGATAACCAGTTTGGATTCCGACCTGGATTATCCACGGAAAGTGCTATACTTTGTGTTAAGCATGCTGTCACATATTATACTAGGCGTAAGACTCCAGTTTATGCATGTTTTCTTGACATGTCGAAGGCATTTGATCTGGTTTCGTACGAAATCTTATGGCGTAAAATGAACGAGATTGGCATACCTTCGGAACTGATCAATATCTTTAAATTTTGGTATGGGAATCAGGTCAATAATGTCCGATGGGCAGGAGCATTGTCACGTCCATATGGGTTGGAGTGTGGGGTGAGGCAGGGGGGATTGAGCTCGCCAACGCTCTTTAACCTTTATGTGAACGATTTAATCGCCGAGCTTAGCAGCACCAGGATCGGCTGTTACATAGACGGTATTTGTGTTAATAACATAAGCTACGCCGATGACATGGTGCTGTTGAGTGCGTCTGTTTGTGGTCTTAGAAAACTGATGGCTAAATGTGAGGATTATGTGGGAAGTCATGGTCTTAACTATAATGCAATGAAAAGTGTAGTGATGGTTTTTGAGGCCAGAGGTAAAGTGCCAAGTAGTGTACCACCAGTAATGCTCAATGGTACAGCACTGCAAAGGGTTTCCCAATTTAAATATCTTGGCCATATATTGACTTCAGACTTCAGACCTTTTGTTCTCTAACATCCGAGGACTCCACACTAACCTCAACGCTGTCCACCACCACCTCGAGACAGCACGGCCAGCAATGTTGTTTCTCACGGAGACACAAATACTCCGTCCTGCCGATACCAGCTACCTTAATTATCCCGGCTACACGCTTGAAGAATCCTTCAAAGCGAAAGCCGGAGTATGCTTGTTCGTCAGGACGGATGTTTGCTGTCACCGACTGCGCTGCTTGGAGGACCCCTCCTTCTCCATGTTGGTGGTACGTGTGGACCTGGTTCATCAGAGCCGAGTCTACGTGTGCCTCTACAGATCCCACAACGGTGACTTGGAGACAAGCCGATTATTTGACCATCTTAGTCGGGTGGCAGATGCTGCGCAAGAGCAATTTCCTAATGCGGAATTGGTGTTTTTGGGGGATTTTAATGCTCACCACGAATCCTGGTTGAAATCCCTCAAAACTGACCATGCTGGAAGGACTGCTCATGCTTTTGCTCTCACACATGACTTGACCCAACTGGTTGATCAGCCCACCAGGATCCCAGACATTGATGGGCAAGCACCTTCTCTACTGGACCTTCTGCTGACTTCTCACCCGGTGGAATATCAGGTTGTGGTTCAGGCTCCTCTTGGCTCTTCGGATCACAGCCTTATTTCTACCAGAGTGCCACAGGCCAAGCTGCCGCCACTAGCGGTATGCAAACGTCGCGTTTGGCACTATAAGTCGGCGGATTGGGACGGTATGCGCGATTACTATGCGTCGGTCCCTTGGAAGGAACGTTGCTTCAGTGGGAATGACCCGACAGCTAGTGCCGCTGCTGTTGCTGGCGAGATCATGCTGGGAATGGAATACTACATTCCTAGCTCATATCTCGTCAGTAGGAGTACGCGTAACCGTTGGTTCACTCGTGAATGTGCCGATGCTGTATCAGCTAAGCAGGCGGCATATCGCAAGTGGATCAACGGCTGCATTAGCGGGGCATCTAACATTGACTCACTGAAAGCAAACTATAACAAAAATTCCAAGTCCTGTAGAAAGGCATACACGAGAGCGGATGCACAGCGCATTGTACAGATTGGTCATGACCTTGTTTCGCATCCTAGGGGCTCCCGTAGCTTCTGGCGTCTGACCAAGTCTGTGCAAAACAATTTCTGCCAACCTTCGCTGCCACCGTTTAGAAATCCGGACGGATCGCTAGCTCACAGTCCGCAAGAGCAAGCTGATCTCCTGGCTAAACTCTTTGCCGACAATTCCGTCATCGATGATTGTAGTGCACTGCCACCTACAATACCTGCATGTGGCCATACGATGCCTGACATTAAAATCAGGCAACGTGATGTGCGTGCGGAGCTGCAATCACTTGATGTACGGAAAGCTAGCGGTCCCGATGGAATACCAGCCATAGTGCTGAAGAAGTGCGCAGCGGAGCTGTCTCCTGTGTTAACGCGCCTGTTCCAACTTTCTCTCTCTTCGGGAAGTGTGCCGGAGGCTTGGAGAAGAGCTAATGTGCAAGCGGTTCCCAAAAAAGGGGATCGGTCTGACCCGGCAAATTATCGGCCAATAGCTATCACCTCAGTACTTTGTAAGGTGATGGAACGGATTTTAAACAACCAACTGATCCATTACCTAGAAGATCACTCTTTAATTAATGATCGTCAATACGGGTTTCGACCAAAACGGTCCACAGGTGATCTTCTAGCATACGTAACGCACCTCTGGGGTGAAGCTATCGACAAGCATGGAGAATCGTTGGTTGTCAGCCTCGATATCTCCAAGGCTTTCGACAGGGTCTGGCACAGAAGTCTTCTCTCCAAGCTGCCGGCATATGGTCTGCCTGCTCAGCTATGCACCTGGATTGCCAGCTTCCTACACAAGCGTAGCCTTCGTGTTTTAGGTTGCGCTTCACAATTCTATGTAGTGAATGCTGGGGTCCCCCAGGGATCTGTGCTATCTCCCACACTCTTTCTTTTGCATATCAATGATATGCTCTCTCTTGGGAACATACATTGCTATGCAGACGATAGTACAGTGCATGGTGGATACCACGGACGCGCAGTGGCTGGGCGAGCGGAAATTGAGGAGAGGCGGAAGAATCTTGTCATTGAACTCGATAGGACGTTAGAGCTCATCGCCAAATGGGGCTCTGATAATCTTGTTGAGTTTAATTCCAAGAAAACACAGGTATGCGCTCTCACGGCGAAAAAGTCAACATTTTCCCCTCTTCCCTCTGTGGTACTCCGCTGGTGATGCAAAGCAAAATCGCCATGCTGGGGATTGACGTTCGCTGCGACCTTAGTCCAAGAGATTACATCGAGGCTGTTATAAAAACAGCTTCACGGAAACTCGGAGTTCTGAACAAGGTGCGGCGCTTTTTCACGCCACAACAACTGTGCCTGCTGTACAAAACACAGGTACGGTCTTGCGTGGAATATTGCTCGCACCTTGAGGCCTTACTTACTTGAGGCCTTGGACCGGTTGCAGCGACGTGCCGTACGCATTATTGGCGACGTAAAGGTCACAAATACCCTTGAACCTTTACAATTGCGTCGTGAGATAGCAGCACTGAGTGCTTTCTATCGACTGTATCACGGCGAGTGCTCTGAGGAATTATTCTCTCTAATTCCTGCTTCCCCCTTCCTTCTTAAGTCCACGCGAGCTGGTTCTCGATGTCACCGCCTAACTGTGACATCAATTCCATCGCGAACAAAGAAATTTGGCAACTCCTTTCTTTATCGCACTTCCAAAAAATGGAATTCCTTATCAGCTCACGTGTTCCCCTCCTCTTACAACCCGGGTTCCTTCAAACGAGGCGTGAAGAGGCATCTTGCGGGCCGGCAAGGCAAAGGCGGCTAGTGCAGAACGTTTTTCCCGTCTGTACTGGCCGTCGTCGCGTTTGGACTCTACTAAGACTTACCAACAGGTGGAGTAGAGTCATTTGCCCTCCCGGCGAATATAAAAAAAAAAAAAAAAGACGACGCTGATATTGAAAGAGAACGGAGGGCGTTGTCAGTAAGAGCGAACATGCTGGCTCGCAGGTTTGCGCGCTGCTCGGACAGCGTCAAGGGCACGTTGTTCAGAGCATATTGTATTTCTACACGTGCAACCTGTGGGCCAAGTACACGCAAAAGTCGTACAACGCTATTCGTGTACAATATAACAATGCTTTCAGGGTGCTGATGGGGCTGCCCCGATTATGTAGCGCATCAGGGATATTCGCGGAGGCACACGTGGGCTGTTTTTATACTACTATGCGTAAAAGATGTGGAGCCCTGGTGCGCAGAGTGCGGGACAGTACCAACAGCATCTTGAAACTAATCGCGGGCAGGCTGGACTGCACATATGTGGGTCACTGCTGCGCTATTTCTAATGGAATGGCGCAGAGGTGACTCACATATCTAAATATTCATATTTTTTAGATAGCCTTAGGTTAAGTACTAACATAGACATTTAAGTTTTTGTATTACTAACAAAATGAGTCCATGATACTTGAAATATTATTATTATTATTCTTTTTTATATCATATCACAAATTACTTCTGCAAACAATGTATGAGTACAAATTATAATTATTTACTAACCCGTAAAAAGAAACAACATTAAAAGCTATTGCTTCAAATATTTTTTTACAATCTGAATTGTTTCTTTTTTTTAAAAAACGTCGTTAACTTTTTATTATATTAAGCCACTGTGAATTTCTCTAATTATAGAATGACACATGACATAATGCAAAGTGTTGCCACAACAGGTAATACTTGGACGTATTAAGTCGAAGTTAATGCACGTGCAATTTAAATTTAATGAAGAGCCCAAAGAGCTTCATTTACATATATATAACATACTGGCATATAAACGCACAGCCCAAACTAATGCGACATGAAAATTTGCATACGGGTTCCTTTTACGCAATAGGTTAGCACTTAGGAAGGATTTTTGAAAATTTAACCCTGCAGAAGGAACTCGGGCAGGAAGAACAGAAGGAAGAAGAACAAAGTATCGCCGGCGAAGGACGTCCTAACAACAGCATGGCAGAGTTCATCACAAGAAGTACCGAAACCGTTGAATAATCAATCGTCGATACCAAAGGTCTGTGACGAGAAAATCGGAAAGAACGTCAACGATTTGAAATCGGAAGACGATTTTAAGAAGACGAAGAGGAAACCGACCAATGATGATGAGGATGCAACGAGAAGTGGGACAAAGTTTGCCGATAGAGTGTACAATGTCATCGATAAGTTGGAGAAGGTCAGGATAAAGGACGATATGTATTTAGCTGGTGATTTCAATTCTGAGGACTTGGAGAGTGACTTCTTCTACAGCTCTGATGATATGGAAGACTTCTGCGATGATACGTAAGTGATGTTTTTTGTTAATTAAAAAAAAGTATTATAATTTATGTGTTGTAAAGTAGTAAAGTAAAGTAACAGCCTGTGTATGTCCCACTGCTGGGCTAAGATCTCCTCTCCCTTTTTGAAGAGAAGGTATGAAGCTTGTTCCACCACGCTGCTCCAATGCGGGTTGGTGGAATACACATGTGGCAAAATTTCAGTGAAATTAGACACATGCAGGTTTCCTCACGATGTTTTCCTTCACCGTAAAGCACGAGATGAATTATAATGACAAATTAAGCACATGAAAATTCAGTGGTGCTTGCCCAGGCTTGAACCCACGATCATCGTTCAAGATTCACGCGTTCTTACCACTAGACCATCTCATCTCTTATGTGTTGTAATTTTGGGTAATTATACGTTTTTAGGCTTTGCTTGCTTTCCACGGTATGGAAGAGCAAGAAACAATAACATATCTATTCGCTTCACCCGGAATTTCAATCAAGGCTTTATATTTAAGCACATTAACTAACATCTAGAGTCAATTAGTTTCAGAGATGTAGAATTAGGATTACAGTGTTAATGTACCAGGAAATCATAAACAGTGAGTCGGTCTCACCGAACGATTACATTAAAAGAGTCAATTAGTTTCAGTTAGGATTACAGTGTTAATGTACAAGGAGATCATAAACAGTGAGTCGGTCTCACCGAACGATTAGATTAAAAGAGTCAATTAGTTTCAGTTAGGATTACAGTGTTAATGTACCAGGAGATAATAAACAGTGAGTCGGTCTCACCGAACGATTAGATTAAAAGAGTCAATTAGTTTCAGTTAGGATAACAGTGTTAATGTACCAGGAGACCATAAACAGTGAGTCGGTCTCACCGAACGATTAGATTAAAAGAGTCAATTAGTTCCAGTTATGATTACAGTGTTAATGTACCAGGAGATCATAAACAGTGAGTCGGTCTCACCTAATGATTAAATTAAAAGAGTCAATTAGTTCCAGTTAGGATTATAGTGTTAATGTACCAGGAGACCATAAACAGTGAGTCGGTCTCACCGAACGATTAGATTAAAAGAGTCAATTAGTTTCAGTTAGGATTACAGTGTTAATGTACCAGGAGATCATAAACAGTGAGTCGGTCTCACCGAACGATTAGATTAAAAGAGTCAATTAGTTTCAGTTAGGATTACAGTGTTAATGTACCAGGAGATAATAAACAGTGAGTCGGTCTCACCGAACGATTAGATTAAAAGAGTCAATTAGTTTCAGTTAGGATAACAGTGTTAATGTACCAGGAGACCATAAACAGTGAGTCGGTCTCACCGAACGATTAGATTAAAAGAGTCAATTAGTTTCAGTTAGGATTACAGTGTTAATGTACCAGGAGATCATAAACAGTGTGTCGGTCTCACCGAACGATTAGATTAAAAGAGTCAATTAGTTCCAGTTAGGATTACAGTATTAATGTACCAGGAGATCATAAACAGTGAGTCGGTCTCACCGAACGATTAGATTAAAAGAGTCAATTATTTCAGTTAGGATTACAGTGTTAATGTACCAGGAGATCATAAACAGTGAGTCGGTCTCACCGAACGATTAGATTAAAAGAGTCAATTAGTTTCAGTTAGGATTACAGTGTTAATGTACCAGGAGATCATAAACAGTGAGACGGTCTCACCGAACTATTAGATTAAAAGAGTCAATTAGTTCCAGTTATGATTACAGTGTTAATGTACCAGGAGACCATAAACAGTGAGTCGGTCTCACCGAACGATTAGATTAAAAGAGTCAATTAGTTTCAGTTAGGATTACAGTGTTAATGTACCAGGAGATCATAAACAGTGAGTCGGTCTCACCGAACGATTAGATTAAATGAGTCAATTAGTTTCAGTTAGGATTACAGTGTTAATGTACCAGGAGATAATAAACAGTGAGTCGGTCTCACCGAACGATTAGATTAAAAGAGTCAATTAGTTTCAGTTAGGATAACAGTGTTAATGTACCAGGAGACCATAAACAGTGAGTCGGTCTCACCGAACGATTAGATTAAAAGAGTCAATTAGTTTCAGTTAGGATTACAGTGTTAATGTACCAGGAGATCATAAACAGTGTGTCGGTCTCACCGAACGATTAAATTAAAAGAGTCAATTAGTTCCAGTTAGGATTACAGTATTAATGTACCAGGAGATCATAAACAGTGAGTCGGTCTCACCGAACGATTAGATTAAAAGAGTCAATTAGTTTCAGTTAGGATTACAGTGTTAATGTACCAGGAGATCATAAACAGTGAGTCGGTCTCACCGAACGATTAGATTAAAAGAGTCAATTAGTTTCAGTTAGGATTACAGTGTTAATGTACCAGGAGATCATAAACAGTGAGACGGTCTCACCGAACTATTAGATTAAAAGAGTCAATTAGTTCCAGTTATGATTACAGTGTTAATGTACCAGGAGATCATAAACAGTGAGTCGGTCTCACCGAACGATTAAATTAAAAGAGTCAATTAGTTTCAGTTAGGATTACAGTGTTAATGTACCAGGAGATCATAAACAGTGAGTCGGTCTCACCGAACGATTAGATTAAAAGAGTCAATTAGTTTCAGTTAGGATTACAGTGTTAATGTACCAGGAGATCATAAACAGTGTGTCGGTCTCACCGAACGATTAGATTAAAAGAGTCAATTAGTTTCAGATAGGATTACAGTGTTAATGTACTAGGAGATCATAAACAGTGAGTCGGTCTTACCGAACGATTAGATTAAAAGAGTTAATTTTGACTAGACGTTTAGCGCGGTTGATAGATACTTGCCTTTTCAGGCCGAAGGTTGTGGTTTCGATTCCCACCCAGGACAGACATTTGTGTGCATGAACATGTCTGTTTGTCCTGAGTCTGAGTGTAATTTTCTGTATAAGTATGTATTTACAAAAGAAAAGTAGTATATGTAGTATATCAGTTGTCAGGTTTCCATAGCACGAGTTTTGTACAAGCTTAATTTGGGATCAGATGGCCGTGTGTGAAAAATGTCCCAGGTAATTATTATTATTAGTTTCAAAGATTTAGAATTAGGATTACGTTGTTAACGTACCAGGAGAACATAAACAGTGAGACGGTTTCATCGAACGATTAGATAAAAAGAGTCAATTAGTTTCAGTTAGTATTACAGTATTAATGTACCAGGAGATCATAAACAGTGAGTCGGTCTCACCGAACGATTAAATTAAAAGAGTCAATTAGTTCCAGTTAGGATTACAGTGTTAATGTACCAGGAGATCATAAACAGTGAGACGGTTTCACCGAACGATTAGATTAAAAGAGTCAATTAGTTTCAGTTCTGATTACAGTGTTAATGTTCCAGGAGTTTTACAGTTTTAATCTAACCGTTCGGTGAGACCGACACACTGTCTATGATGTCCTGTTACATTAACACTGTAATCCTAACTGAAACTAATTGACTCTTTTAATTTATAATTGAATTATAATAATAATGTCCTCCAGACCGATTTCGGCTACGGCGGCCAATCTCAAGATTGATTAGCCAAATACGCAGGAGATATTATAGTGCACAAGTGTGTGCGCAAACACAGGTGCACTCCTTATTCCCTAACTCATAATCCGATGGGACGGCAATCCGATACGACCGGAAAGAGTTCAGGCGCAGGACCATCAGCTTTAAGTGCTTTCCGAGGCACGGGAGTGTACACATTTCCAACTTCCAGACTCCGGGCTGCTACTCAGAATTTTCTGACAGACAAACCCAATAGCTTTTTTTATTTGTCCGACCTGGGAATTGACCCGGAGGGGGTCTGCCTTACATCAAGCCACTAGACCAACGAGGCAGTCATAATTATACGAGGACTTTGAAGAGAATAGATTAGCATCTCAACCACCCCATTTACCATTTCCCTTATAATAAATTATTTTTTATTGGACAGAGAGTGTCTGACCAGAGACAAATATTAACCATCTACTTGATACTCAAATATCAATATTTGCAAAGAAGATGCTCTGAACATAATGAAGATAGTAGAAAGCGGCACCAGCACCAAGTTGTACTACTACTATAATAATAAAAAATCCAAATATAGTGCAGACTGGCGACATCTAGTGTCTACTACATGTAACATTATGCTAGACATTATGGTAAGTTCGTTTAATCATTAATTAAATCATATAATCGACTAAATGGGTACAATGATATTTATGATTATATACTAATGTATGGAATTCGATTAACGCTACAAGATTTACTATTGAGTTTCTTTCTTCGGTTCAGTTCTTCTTGGTAGAATCTGCATATATCCACAACTAGTAGCTTTAAACCTTTGTGAAATAATTCGAATGTACTTATAAGTCTACTTGATTAAATATCACCAACTCAGCAAGCGCGCATTGTCGTGAAACTTTCTTATGAACGCGGGTTGGCACAATAATTGCCAATTTATTTTTTACAAAGTGTAGCTTAAATTATAAAGATTTTAAATAAAAAATCCAACATACTTTAATTATTTTTATTATAGTCTAATGATGTGCTAAAAAATGTTTTAATTTTTTTTAAATATTGAATGACTGATTTAAATTTTTTTTTAATCTTTGCAATATAACATTTTTCTAAGTCAGTAAAAAACATTGTTTTATTTTTTAAGTCAGAATCACACGTTTTATTCAAAGCATAATTTAATAAAAAGATTAATTTAGTCTAATAACACACTAAAATTTTCATAAATCGATGACATGAAGCTAACTTTTATTAAAACTGGCCGTTTACTCTGACAAAATTTAAAAATTAAAGAAACACACGTTTCAAATTAATATTCTAAGCGAACTGCCACAGATAATACACAATTAATTATTTAACACCATCATTTCATCGCTTACCATTACTTTATTAAAGTTATAATGAATCTTAGTGGAATATATATAAAATACAAATTTGATGATAAATATAGAGTAAATGTAAAAAATACACTTATAAATATACATTTTTTTAGTAGGATTACTTTTTAGGTATTTTAATTCATACAAATTATAAATTAAAATATTTACTTACAATTGTTTTTACAGATGAAAAACGAAACAGCAAATTATTTAATTAATTTTGTTCCCATAAATATTTCTGAATTTCAAAATGGTGTCACTTAAAAATGTCTTACGTTTGTGTTACATTAATACGTATATTTAACTTAAAATAGCAAGTTATATCAGCTTACAGGAACTAGAAAAATCATTTAGATTTAATGTACAAAATTTAAATACTTCAACAAAAGATATACAACAATACAATAATATTAATCGCGCCAAAATTTAAATTTAAAATGGCGTCATGATTATGTTTAAAAATATATAATATTTTAATAAATTTAAATAACACAATACGAATTTGAAAATGGGGTCTTTTCAAAATAACAGAATATGACATAACAGAGCATTTTTTAATATTCTTGATGATGGATTTGGATTGGATTTTCAAGCAGTGATGAATCGCTTGAATTTTGTAAAAATTTACCAAAATGTAATATATAATTTTTTTTTTGGTACATATTCAAATTTAGTATTGCATAAGTTAGGTAATAGAAGAAATTTCATTTATATTTATAACTGATCAGAATAAGATTGACGGGAATAGTTCGTGCTTATAATGCCTGAAGTTCTCAAAAAAATATGACCGAATTATTACAACTTATACCTAAATACCTGGATGTTTATTTTTTAATTTATATATAATTAACATTATTTTATGCTGCAATTTTTTTAAATTTGTTATGTGTAATATAATAATCAGGTTAGTAAAGGTTTGAATATGTTTTTTTATTTAAAAAAATAACTTTTAACGCGACACGTTTTCTTAGACCAAAAACGTAAATGATACTAATTATCTTTGTTTAAAAAAAATCTTATTCAACCATTAATTGCTTTTATTAAATTATGTTTAATATTATTGTAGTTTAATTAATATCGATGCCACAGATAGCTATAAAAATATTAATTAATACAAATCATAAAAAGTCAATGTCATATCGTCTAAAGTAAAATCGGCAATAAATAATCCGATCATTGATAGATAGATATCGTAATGTTATATAAATATGTATCATTAACTTAAAATTGCAATTTATAAACAGGAACTGGATATATCATTTAATGTACAAAGTTTAAATACTAACAATATGAAAGCTAATTTTGGTTTACTTCTTGAAGTAGTGATTATATTAATGGCGCCAAAATTGTAATTCAAAATGGCGTCATGACGTTTGTGTTTTTAAAATGCTAAGCATGTTTTTTTTTTAAATAAATACAAAAATTATTTTACCGTACAACATTATTGTTTTAAATTTATAATCAATTTTTATTGGAGTCTTACATATCAGCGCGGCTTAATGCAAAAGTAACATCGGTATTGTAAGAGCTACCATTAACAAAAAAAAAATACAAACCTAAAGATTTGTTCCTTGGGGCGTGATTATCATTTTAAAAACAGTTACGTTATATATGTATGCATATAAATATGTTATTTCATTTAAATAGAAACTAACTAGGGTATTAAAGCCACAAGAGTAGACAAAGGCAAATTAACAACCGACATTGAATTGGCGCGATATCATTGGTCGAGATTTTGAGTTATCTGTGATATTCATTATGGATTTGCGAAAAATTGCGTTTTATCCGAGAAAGTAGTTAAGCTGAGCTATTAGCGACTATCACGGGATATGGAAATATAAAGTTAGTTTATATTTACTCCTACGATTGGAATATACTAAATATACATTTCAACTAATTGTAAAAGGTGTATTAAATACAATATTAACACGTACATAGTGCTATTTTGATTTTAAATAAGAATATTTAATTTAGATCTCGGTTTATTTAAAACTAAGTCAACTAACTTCTAAATAAGTTATTATTGTAACAATTTAACATACGATAAGATTATCATAGTCCTGTGACAGCACGGTGACAGCACCGTGGCGTCACGGAAGGGTAGATAGGCAAACATGGTATAACTAAGAATTTAATGTTATTGAACTTACATATTTTCAAATATAAAGACTTATAACCTTTTACTGTTGCGATTTCTGTTTCCCTTTTTTAATTTCAAATAGGAAGGCAAATGAAATTTTGGTGGTAATTCTCCACCGCGTCATTGGCGTTTTAAGAAATATTAACCATCATTTATATTGTCAATGTGCCACCAACATTGGGAACCAAGATGTAATATGCATTGTGTATGTACGTTATTTCATAAACCTAGTTATATAATTGTGGCGTCCACCACATGTGCATCCCACTAACATACATACTTACACACATATTATAAACATACATAAACACACATCCAAACAGACATACTACACAACACATTCCAACTCAACATAGAATATTGGATTGACGACACAACGGACGATCGAACGTACACAGTGGACAACCGCATTGCTTATCTCCGTTGTGACGTCGTCCTTTGTTCTATGTTGAGGCCCCGCCTACCGGTGCAAGCGCATTGGAGCGACGGATCTTTTATATTGGCTACGAATGATCCTACCAACGTTTACGACTTACGCATTATTCATTATTCTACCACCGTCATAACCGTTACTTGCGCTTCAAAATAATTCGCTTTGTGTTTAAGTATTGTGTTCGTGTTTATGTGTACATATGTGATCTTCTATGCCTGTATAACGTTATTTCTTCTGTGTGCATATATTGTGTGTATAACGTGTATATAATATACACGTTTATGGACCATCCGCGTGAGTTTCATTTCTTATTATAATATTCTCACAGACCCTAACACACGCATCACTTACCCATATAATTATTTAATATTAACTAGAAATTGGATGTATGTGTGTACATACATAAGAAGCCATTAGTTCCATATTATATTTTCATATATATATATATATATAGAAGCCTTTATATATTGCAATATTATTTATACATAAGCATAGACGTTTTGCATGTATGTTATATACGTAATAAAAACTCTGACACTGATTAATTAACTGACTGAATAAAAATGAGTTATGAGTGAAAATTTGCTTGATCACATACGATGGTTTATTAAAAATTTGTCCCCTAGTGTTATATATATGAAAGTTTATATGGATGGTCCACATTTTTTTATACAGTGTTGCCAACTTGGGGGTTTTCCCCTTAAATAGGGCTATGTCAGATGAAATCAAATAGGATATTTTCAGGTCAGACATTTTTTAGGAGGAGCATTTTTTTAAAGAAATTCTTTCCGGGGATTAACTCTTCAGCTTCATTTAATTGAGTATATTTCAAGTTTACTAATGCTACTTGCAGTACTTGATTTGCTTTTTTTTAACATCATATTATAAATGTATTTTGTATTTGTTTCAATTCATCCGTCAGGAGGATGCTTCTAAGAGGTTGGCAACACTGTTTTTATGTAACATAAAAATACCATCATCGTTTGTCGTTTTTTGTAATTTAATCCGCAAGGCGAAACGCCTCCCACGCAATCATGAAGTGAACACGAGAAGAAAACTGGTTACAGATACAATTAATATATTTAATTTATCTAGAATATTCTAGAGAGATCTCGAATTTTACATTGGAGCCGTGTTCTATAGAATTCATGGTATGTACGGGAAGGTTTGCGTGACCCGGCCGATGGCTCTGTAACAAAACAATTTCGTTAATATATAAAAATGGCTGTTTGTGTATCTGTTTGTGATTAATAGAGTTCGGACCGTTTGAATCACCATTATAGTTGAAATTTAGATGTATGTCTCATGGATGATTTTATAATATCCACTTCGTTGTAACGCCGCTAGATGTTGCTGTACCACATCACCGGCCGCCTACCAGGTTTTGCTATTATAGTATAAAAGTGTCAGCTGGTCCAAGACATTTCTTCTTAAGAACAAAACTTATTCCAATATGATTCAAAACAGTAACAGTCTATAAATGTCCCACAACTGGGCTAAAACCTCTCCTTCTCAGGAGAAGGTTTGAGCTTATTCCACAACCTGCTTCGATGCATGGATGATTTTCTTTCACCGAACACTTATAAATTAAATATGTGAAAGTCAGTGGAGCTAGCGATCTCGGATACCAACACTGAGCTGACGATATACTTTATTGGCTCAACAATTCAACTGTAATTAGAAGTTATCGTTGGGTTCGTGGAGCGGTACCTGGTCCCCAGCCCCGCCGTGAACAGCAGCCGGCGGCCCCGCGCGAGGTACTCCGGACAGCGGGCGAACCTGAACAGCACCCTCGCCCGCCCTCAGCACGTTGTTCGGAGACATTATACCCTAAAGCGAAAAATATACCCGTGGTCAGCGATGAGATGAGCAATCCGATGGTAAGTGGTTACCACCGCCCATAGACATTGACACCGCAATAAATATTAACCATCGCTTACAACACCAATGCGTCACCAACCTCGGGAACTAAGATGTTACGTCCCTCGTGCCTGTAGTAACACTGTTTTACTCACCAACAACAATGCTATTGCTGTTTGGCGGCAGAATATATTATGAGTGTGTGGTAACTGGTGGTAAGGGCATTGTGCAAATCCGCCTGGGTAGGTACCACCCACTCATCAGATATTCTACCGCTAAACAGGAATATAACATAAAAAAATAAATATCATTATCATACTTAAGTATTTTACGCAACACCACCAACTATACCAAAATTAAACTATTTAATTCCACTCCGCAAAGTGAGTTTGATGTATGTATTCGTTACCTCGATAACAGCCGTCTAACGCACGTTCCCGACATGCACAGAGCACTGGAACTTTGGGTAGATGGCCGTGGAGTGTCTCAGGACATGCACGGATGCCTGTTACGTTCAATCAAATTTAATTCATTACCACATTACATATTATATTGCACAGTCTGTGCTAATATTGCTAGCATATAAAAAAACAGCCGAGATTATCCAGGCACCACTGAATTTTCATGTACTTAATTTGTGATTGTAATTCATCTCGTACTTTACGATGAAGGAAAACATCGTGAGGAAACCTGCATGTGTCTAATTTCACTGAAATTCTGCCACATGTGTATTCTACCAAACCGCACTGGAGCAGCGTGGTGGAATAAGCTCCAAACCTTCTCCTCAAAAAAGGGAGAGGAGGCCTTTAGCCCAGCAGTAGGACATTCATGTGCTGTTACGGATAAAAAAACACACACACACACAATGTGCTGTGCAAACATATACAAATCTATAGTCGTATAAATTTAGCGTTTTGGTTATCTGTGAAGTTTTTATCGGAACTTTGTAAGTAAAACTAAAGTGTATATAAGTGGTTAAGTGTAACAGTGTCGTGTTATATATAAAGATATATTGATCGAGAAGTGTTTGTAGTGTGCAATACAGCAGAGCTGGTAGCAAATCGCATGGAATCGCATATCTAACGAAAAACGAGTAGTTTTCTGCTCACCTGAAAGTATATACAGCCTCTAGAGTCGTTTGGGTCTTCGAGGAACACCAGGTCGTCACACACGCACTTGTCCTGCGTGTCGCTCGACACGTGCGCGTCGCTGTACTTGCTCCCGTCGTCCGACACGTACACGTTCGTGCACTTCGTGTCCGATGTCTTCGTGAGGCTGTTCTTCACATTGGCGATGTCCTGGAGGATATTCTTGTTCTGTCTCCTCGCGTTCTTTCGATTCTTATCCGAAGCTTGCGATGAGTGGACTAGTTCTGATATCTGTAACAATTAATTTTGAAAATAAAAAAATATATCAATTTTTTAATTTCGTATAGGTACGCTGGCAAATGACCACCTTATGGTAAGTGGTCGTCACTACCCATAGACTTTGTCACAGTCTATTAACCACCCCTAACATCGTAATGCGCCATCAACCTTGGGAACTAAGATATTAAGTCTCTTGTGCCTATAGTTACACTGTCTAACTCATCTTTCAAACTAGCACACAATAATACTAAGTATTGCCATGGCGGTAGAAACGTTATTCAAAAAAGCCTTTTTAAATCGTTTGTATAATATAATTTTAAATATAAAGCTACAACCAGTATGGCTACTCTGTAAGAACATTCTCTCACTCATCATCATCATGTCAACATTTCACCGGAGAGTGATGAATCTAAAATTCTAGAATAGCACTACTGGCCGCATATATATATTCTGTCTTAAATACATGTAAGTTTTTATTTAGTAATAAGGTTTGAATTAGCGACCCACCTGTCGTCCTCTGCAAGTCCCGGGCGGACAGCCTCCGAAGGTGGGCCGCTCGTGTCCCGCGGCGTAGCCCCCCGGCCGCGCTAGCAGCACCATGCCCTGCCGCCGTCCCGGCGGGAAGCGACCCAGGCCCAGCGACGCCGACTGTCCCGCGCGCACGCTGCCGCACGGGACGCGGTTGCGGTATATCGTGAGCACAGATATCTCCGCGAACTCGCCGGACTCCAGAGGTCCTGGGGGGGGGGTGTTAAATATACGTCGCTTTATTCATCTCACAACTAACAGAACGCAACGCACCTATGATAAGTTCGTCGCCCTCGTAGAGTCACCCTCGCGCGAGCAGTCCCCCCACGACGGGCCCCGTCGAGTCCCCTACGTGGAAAATTTCGTCTATTTGAAACTCGCACGCCTCCTGTAAAGTGACATAAATTATAACATTTATAATTTAATAAAAAGGATACTAGTCAACTGCGCAACATATGGATCACTCACGTCCTCGGGGCGCGCCAGCAGGCACGCGTGCAGCGCGTTAAGGCCGGCGCCGCGCACGCAGCTCACCGGGAACACGACCACCCTGCCGGCCGACACTACTGTGATTTGCGTTCAACTATATATATATATCTGATCCGAAACTAAGCAGAGCTTGTACTATGGCAACCAGACAACTGATATACTATTGTATAGACAATTACACACAGACTCAGGAAAAACAGACATGTTAATGCACACAATTGTCTGTCCTGAGTGGGAACCGAACCCACAACCTTTGGCGTGAAAGGCAAGTATCTAGCAAGGGTGGTTGGCGTAGCTATAGACAATACTATTACCATTACCAATAGTATGGAACTCGTTTTAAGGTCATACATAAGAGTTCACCCAGAAACACTTCGGGTTAAATAAAGGCTTGTGAAGCTACTCACTCCTCATCCTTTTTGATTTCCTCGTCTAGATTGTCTATGGTGTCCAGTATCGACTTTTGCGGCGCAACGCAGTTCCTTGCCATATTCTCGTCAGTTATTAACAGCGGTTTCTGTAATAATACCAATATATACCATTACTTTAAATTTAAATATATCTATAAATTATACAGCATCCCTGATTTATCATCTCGTGCTCCTTGAAGAACATCGCGAGGAAACCTGCATGTTTCCAATTACAATATAAACTAATATTATAAATGGGAAAGTAAATATATCTATTTGTCTGTTAAACTTTCCCCCCCCCCAGCTTCTCTTTATGTTATATGTGTGTGGACGGGCAATTGGGCCACCTGATGGTAAGTGGTCACCATCACCCAAAAGCATTGATGTAAGAAATAATAGATGCTATTTAAAATAAAATCACTGACCTTATTAGCGGGTTCCGTGTCCGCCAGCTGCGAACCGAGTACGTACTGTAGCGTAGACAGGTTTAGACAGAGATAGAATTATCAAATCTTTTGACCCTTATCGTGTAACCAGTTTTGGTGTTTGTTGAAACTTGACAGTTGGTGCGTTCATTGTGTTTGTTCGGTTAAGTTAGTTATGCTATTTGTCGGTAGATGGCGTTAACCAAAAGAGTCTCAATTCTGAATCGCGCTGGCCAGAACCCAAGATAAAACCATAAAGTGTTTAAAAATGTTATATTTTTTTGTCTTTCAATACATTATATATTTCAAGGTGTGTTTTAATTTATCGTGTAAGTAGTAAATTATATTTCAATTGTGTTAAGTGAACAGTTTGGTCCTTCGAGCCGGATTTAAAGTGCGTACGTAAGTTTAAATTAACAGATGTGAACTTAGAAAATATTTGAAGTGTCAGGACTTAGAATAAAATTTTGTAAAGTGGACTTCAATATAGACTTAGAAAATTCCGTTTAATAAAACTAAACACTTAGAAAAAACAAGTAAATGGGACAGCAAAATTCGATCAATAAAACACTTGAAAAATTTAGTGAATTTCGGACTTGTAAAATTTTTGTCTTCGGAACTTAGAAAAATTTAGTGACTTTGTACTTGAAAAATTTGTGTATCTGTTTTGTACTTACTACTTTGGAACTTTAATTTAATATTAACAATGGAAGACATAAATCAAATAATTAGTGTTCAGGAAGAGAAATTTGATCAAATATTGAAAGGAAAACGAAATTACAATAAATCACCAAAACAAAGGATTACTTTAAGTTATCTAGAGACACGTTTGGAGACGCTAGAAAACACATGGCAAACATTTAAATCTGGTCATGATCAAGTTATAGCACATATCAAGAAGGAAAATAGAAAATATTTTAAGTATTTTTCTAATGATATATATAATCGATGTGAGGAGTCATATATAGAATACAAAAGTGAATTGAAAAATCAACTTCAAGAAATGGCACCTAAGAAAGAAGTACAACCAGCAGACACACAACACAAAATTACTGAAATTGATTTGCCGACGATAAAAATACCTACCTTTTCTGGCAAATACACCGATTGGCCGTCGTTTCATGATTTATTTAATTCTCTAATTCATATAAACAAACGCTTAGACGATGTGCAGAAGCTGCATTATCTTAAATCATCGGTGTCAGGTGAGGCAGAACAGTTGCTGAAAAGTATATCTGTAACCAGTCAGAATTATGAACAAGCGTGGTCAACACTTAAAAACAGATACAACAGTAAGAGGTACCTATCAAATTGTATTTTCAAAAAATTGTTGAACCTGAAAAATATTTCATCCGAATCTGCAGTGAGCATAAGGCAATTAATTGATTCAACGGTTGAATGTTTGAACGCTTTGAGCAATCTTGGATTACCGACAGAATCGTGGAGTGCTATCATCGTTTATATAACAGTAAACAAATTGGATTCTGAAAGTCGTCGATTATGGGAGCAACATATTGCACTAGAGCAAGATTTTCCGCCGTTTGACGAATTGCAACAATTTTTAGAAACAAGATTTCGGTCGCTTGAGATGATAGAATACAGTTCCAAAACTGTTAGAGCCCGCTCGTTCCACACAGCATTTGACAAAAATACAATATCATGCCTATACTGCAAAGAAAGTCATTACATCTATCAATGTAAGCAATTCGTAAAACTAAACTTTAAGGATAGATCGGAATCTGTACAAAAACATAATCTCTGTTTTAATTGTCTTATTAAAACAGAGATTATGTTAAACCACTCAGCAAGTAAATGTCTGCAAAATACCTCTTGCCGTATTTGTCAGAAAAAGCATCACTCTTTATTGCACCCTGAAAGAAAGGAAACTGTAAGAGAAGAAAGTCAGAAAGACCATACAAACATAGTATCACATTTTACAAAACAACCTGGTCAAATTTTATTAGTTACCGCACTGGTGGATGTGTCTTCAAGCCATGGAAACATAGGAACCTACCGTGCTCTCACTGACCAAGGCTCTCAGGCCTCGTTTGTGTCAGAGGATATCGTTCAAACGTTGCGTTTGAAACGAGAAAAAATCAACGGCGTGGTCACTGGACTGAGTGGAGGTAATCAGCTTAGCATCAAACACATGGTGGAAGTCAACCTTAGATCAAGGGTTAAACCAACCTTCACAGTCCATGTCAAGGCGTATGTTCTACGTAATATTACAAACTATTTGCCAACACAGCAAATCACGATGTTTAATTGGCCTGCACTAGATAACAAAACACTAGCAGATCCTGAGTTTCAAATACCGAAAAAAATACAACTGCTGTTAGGCGCTGAAGTCTATAGTAAAATCATAGATGTCGGTTTGCTGAAGAGTCCGTCTGGGTCTATAGTATTCCATCAAACCGCACAGGAGCAGCGTGGTGGAATAAGCTCCAAGCCTTCTCCTCAAAAAAGGGAGAGGAGGCCTTTAGCTCAGCAGTAGGACATTCATGTGTTGTTACGTATAAAAAAACACACACACACACAATGTGCTGTGCAAACATATACAAGTCTATAGTCGATTCCAATAGCAAGTAGAGTATGTAAGCAACTTTGACCTTGAAATTTGGTCGAAATCTTAATATTCTGTGGTATTGACTATGGATTCGCGAAAAATTTAGCGTTTTGGTTATCTGTGAAGTTGTTATCGGAACTTTGTAAGTAAAACTAAAGTGTATACAAGTAGTTAAGTGTAACAGTGTCGTGTTGTATATAGAGATATATTGATCGAGAAGTGTTTGTAGTGTACAATACAGCAGAGCTGGTAGCGAATCGCATGGAATCGCATATCTAAGGTTTGCTAATCTTTTAAAAACGAGTAGAGTTTTCTGCTCACCTGAAAGTATATACAGCCTCTAGGGTCGTTTGGGTCTTCGAGGATCACCAGGTCGTCACACACGCACTTGTCCTGCGTGTCGCTCGACACGTGCGCGTCGCTGTACTTGCTCCCGTCGTCCGACACGTACACGTTCGTGCACTTCGTGTCCGATGTCTTCGTGAGGCTGTTCTTCACGTTGGCGATGTCCTGGAGGATATTCTTGTTCTGTCTCCTCGCCTTCTTTCGATTCTTCTCCGAAGCTTGCGACGATTGGACTAGTTCTGATATCTGTAACGATGAATTTTGAAAATAAAAAAATATATCACTTTTTTAATTTCGTATAGGTACGCTGGCAAATGACCACCTTATGGTAAGTGGTCGTCACTACCCATAGACTTTGTCACAGTCTATTAACCACCCCTAACATCGTAATGCGCCATCAACCTTGGGAACTAAGATATTAAGTCTCTTGTGCCTATAGTTACACTGTCTAACTCATCTTTCAAACTAGCACACAATAATACTAAGTATTGCCATTTGGCGGTAGAGACGTTATTCAAAAAAGCATTTTTAAATCGTTTCAGTACAGTAACAGCCTGTAAATGTCCCACTGCTGGGCTAAGGCCTCCTCTCCCTTTTTGAGGTGAAGGTTTGGAGCTTATTCCACCACGCTGCTCCAATGCGGGTTGGTGGAATACACATGTGGCAGAACCTCGATGAAATTAGACACATGCAGGTTTCCTCACGATGTTTTCCTTTACCGAAAAGCACGAGATGAATTATAACAGAAATTAAGCACATGAAAATTCAGAGGTGCTTGCCCGGGTTTGAACCCACGTTCATCGGTTAAGATTCACGCGTTCTTACCACTGGGCCATCTCGACCTTATAATCGTTATATAAATCGTTTGTATAATATAATTTTAAATATAAAGCTACAACCAGTAAACCAGTACTCTGTAAGAACATTCTCTCACTCACCGCAGAAAACGGTAATAATTGTAACATTTCACCACACGCATTATCATCATGTCAACATTTCACCGGAGAGTGATGAATCTAAAATTCTAGAATAGCACTACTGGCCGCATATATATATTCTGTCTTAAATACATGTAATTTTTTTTTTAGTAATAAGGTTTGAATTAGCGACCCACCTGTCGTCCTCTGCAAGTCCCGGGCGGACAGCCTCCGTAGGTGGGCCGCTCGTGTCCCGCGGCGTAGCCCCCCGGCCGCGCTAGCAGCACCATGCCCTGCTGCAGTCCCGGCGGGAACCGACCCAGGCCCAGCGACGCCGACTGTCCCGCGCGCACGCTGCCGCACGGGACGCGGTTGCGGTATATCGTGCGCACGGATATCTCCGCGAACTCGCCGGACTCCAGAGGTCCTGGGGGGGGGGGGGGTTGTTAAATATACGTCGCTCTATTCATCTCAAAACTAACAGAACGCAACGCACCTATGATAAGTTCGTCGCCCTCGTAGAGTCGCCCTCGCGCGAGCAGTCCCCCCACGATGGGCCCCGTCGAGTCCCCTACGTGGAAAATTTCGTCTATTTGAAACTCGCACGCCTACTGTAAAGTGACATAAATTATAACATTTATAATTTAATAAAAAGGATACTAGTCAACTGCACAACATATGGTTCACTCACATCCTCGGGGCGCTGCAGGTCGCGGCGCGCCAGCAGGCACGCGTGCAGCGCGTTGAGGCCGGCGCCGCGCACGCAGCTCACCGGGAACACGGCCACCCTGCCGGCCGACACTACTGTGATTTGCGTTCAACTATATATATATATCTGATCCGAAACTAAGCAGAGCTTGTACTATGGCAACCAGACAACTGATATACTATTGTATAGACAATTACACACAGACTCAGGAAAAACAGACATGTTAATGCACACAATTGTCTGTCCTGAGTGGGAACCGAACCCACAACCTTTGTCGTGAAAGGCAAGTATCTAGCAAGGGTGGTTGGCGTAGCTATAGACAATACTATTACCATTACCAATAGTATGGAACTCGTTTTAAGGTCATACATAAGAGTTCACCCAGAAACACTTCGGGTTAAATAAAGGCTTGTGAAGCTACTCACTCCTCATCCTTTTTGATTTCCTCGTCTAGATTGTCTATGGTGTCCACTATCGACTTTTGCGGCGCAACGCAGTTGGGATTACAGTGTTAATGTACCAGGAGATCATAAACAGTGTGTCGGTCTCACCGAACGATTGTCAAAATTAACTAATTGACTCTTTTAATCTAATCGTTTGGTGAGACCGACACACTGTTTATGATCTCCTGGTACATTAACACTGTAATCCTAACTGGAACTAATTGACTCTTTTAATTTAATCGTTCGGTGAGACCGACTCACTGCTTATGATCTCCTGGTACATTAACACTGTAATCCTAACTGAAACTAATTGACTCTTTTAATCTAATCGTTCGGTGAGACCGACTCACTGTTTATGATCTCCTGGTACATTAACACTGTAATCCTAACTGGAACTAATTGACTCTTTTAATCTAATCGTTCGGTGAGACCGTCTCACTGTTTATGATCTCCTGGTACATTAACACTGTAATCCTAACTGAAACTAATTGTCTCTTTTAATCTAATCGTTCGGTGAGACCGACTCACTGTTTATGTTCTCCTGGTACATTAACAACGTTATCCTAATTCTAAATCTTTGAAACTAATAATAATAACATCCTGGGACATTTTTCACACACGGCCATCTGATCCCAAATTAATCTTGTACAAAACTCGTGCTATGGAAACCAGACAACTGATATACTACATATACTACTTTTCTTTTGTAAATACATACTTATACAGAAAATTACACCCAGACTCAGGACAAACAGACATGTTCATGCACACAAATGTCTGTCCTGGGTGAGAATCGAAACCACAACCTTCGGCGTGAAAAGGTAAGTATCTACCAACCGCGCTAAACGTCTAGTCAAAATTAACTCTTTTAATCTAATCGTTCGGTAAGACCGACTCAGTGTTTATGATCTCCTAGTACATTAACACTGTAATCCTATCTGAAACTAATTGACTCTTTTAATCTAATCGTTCGGTGAGACCGACACACTGTTTATGATCTCCTGGTACATTAACACTGTAATCCTAACTGGAACTAATTGACTCTGTTACGGCTTCAGGAAGCGCCTACTAAATAAATATAGCAATTCCGCATACACTAATTCATTTTACATTACTTTTAATTTTTTACCTACCTACATAAATATTTTTGTTTTTATATAACTTTTTACTATCGAACGAACGCTGTGTTTCGGTATCAAAAGTGAATAATATACTTTTACTCCGAGGTTCACAGTATCCACAAAATAATTAACACTTTTTGAAAATTACATTATATACCTAAAAATAAGTAAAAACATAAAAGATTAAAATTTAATTCATTTTACAATTGCATTTTTTTTTCATTGTGTTTGCCGAACATTCCAGATCGCGGCCGTTAGCCGTCGCGTTGCGCGAGCTACGTAGCGGTTTGAAGCGCAGATTCATCGTGTGCCAGCGCTGCAAAGCGGCTTAGGGCCAGCTGACCCAAGTGTCGTCACTCGAGGAGATTAAGATAAGATTTAATATTTTTATTTTTAATCTTAATTTTGTTGACGATTCCTTTTAATAGTTGTTTTAAATATTGTGATATTTTTAAATCTAAAAGTGAACAAGAAAGGTTTGCTGATGTGGCAAAGTATAAACTCTGTGCTAATTGTTTGCGCCAAGGTCATCCTACTGCTGAATGTCGAATGGGACCCTGCCGTAAGTGCAAGGGTAAGCATAATACCATGCTTCATAAACCTACTTCAGAGGACCAGACGAATTCATCTGTTAATTTTAGTAAGCAGAGTAATAATGTTCTTTTATCAACAGCCTTAATAGAAGTTTGCAATCCGTACACGGGCAAGGCAGAACGTGTTAGAGCATTATTAGACTCAGGTAGTCAATCGTCTTTTATTAGTGAGTCATTAAAAAAACGCTTATCTCTCTCTTCTAATCCTATTGACATTAAAGTCATGGGTATTGGCAATAATATAGCGAATAATATAGCCGAAAGCTGTGTAGTGACAATTAAATCTTTGAATACTTCATTTTGTACAACTTTTTCTTGTTTTGTTCTTGCTGAATTGACAGGAGAACTACCTAACACTCTTATTGATAATATATTTTCAAATTGCCTAAAGATTTAAAGTTAGCCGATCCATCTTTTTATATGCCTGGACCAGTTGACTTTTTAGTTGGTGCAGATATATTTTGGAATCTGTCGAGCGCCGACAGATGGCGCTAGCGTTCCAGAGATGATACGATTGCGACAAATATATTCCGCAGCCGCTTGAGTCGACTTGCCATACGAGCCAGCCAGCAGCGCAGCACGTAACGACCATCGGGAAGCGCCTTGACCACATGATAGGGCCCACGCATGCCTGAATTAAGCTTGCCAGTAGAGTGTGCTAGATACTCTAATGCCCGTTGCCTTTGCACCTCACGCACAGCTTCGAAGTGGTCGACACGTAACTAACGTGTTCGCTCGGCTGTACCTGACCTTAACTGATAGTGCAACCTAAGAGTTCTATATTAATTGCTAAAAAGGCACTTCTTTAAATTAATAGAAAAACCCACACATCTATCAGTCTTGAGTGACTCTGGACACAATATCAACGCATTCGTTAGCAGTTGCTAATTAAAATTATTTACTAAAAGTGACTTGACATACCGTTAACAATAAAGACAGACTAGTAGGGCCAGTACAGTCTTTTCCTTATACTCTTAATCGAAAAGCGCCGAACACGCTTCAGAACACAATTGCCAATGTGAGACCAACTCTCGTTATCACTCCATTTACTTTAAACTTTAGCACGATCTGCCTCCTCGCACCAAATATCAATGTCGAAATTAGAAATATAAAAATATTGGTTGGATCTCACCGAAGTATTGATAGATCGTATCGCATCAATGATACGATCGGCAGCACCAGCATCGCGGTTCGTGGCAGAGCTCACAGCCTTGGCGAAGACAATGCCGCAGAATCCTGATGCTCCACCATAGTCACAAGCACTACTCGCGGTCGCGGTAGCGTCCCTCGTGGAGGTGAACGGTTTATTCTTTCAATGACGTTAATCGATTTCTGGAACGAGAGCCATGGTAAGCGATTGTTATTAGGCAAGTTTCTTAGCTATTATTGCAGAAGATCATTGTTAATTAATAATCCAAAGCAGGGTAGATAAATAAAGAAATTATCGCAATGTAGGTACAAGTTAACTTGTGAAGTTACTAAGAAACTTATGATGTACAACACATAGTAAGACACAGTTTCGGTTTTAAACAATTGGAACGTACTCACCAGATTTTTTCATTGTATAATACGTTACCACAAATTATTATCACTTCTTGTCGTCATTTCTTACATGTCGTTTGTCATTTGTCATTTGTCTTGTAAATGCTAAGCGATACAGACGCGAATCGAGCTGGGCAATATGGGCCAGCAAATATGACATAGCGATTTATTCGTGACTTAATCCTTCCATCTAGTCAACAGTGACGTCATCACACGGCTTTTTTTTTTTTATAGAATAGCAAGGTGGAAGAGCATATGGGCCACCTGATGGTAAGTGGTCACCAAACGCCCTTAGACATTGGCATTGTAAGAAATGTCAACCATCGCTTATAGCCAATGCGCCACCAACCTTGGGAACTAAGATTTTATGTCCCTTGTGCCTGTAATTACACTGGCTCACTCACCCTTCAAACCGGAACACAACAATATCAAGTATTGCTGTTTTGTGGAAGAATATCTGATGAGTGGGTGGTACCTACCCAGACGAGCTTGCACAAAGCCCTACCACCAGAGCTTGCATATGCCGCATGGGAGATTTGTGACAGCCACGACAAGACACTGCCCTTCAGTGCCTTACTGAGAGCTATGATGAGCGATACACCTTCCAGTGGACGTTCATTAACGCAAATATCAATCGTAGCACACCAAGCACGTGGATCAGCATCTGGTTGCTCTATTTCTCTGCTTAATCGCGAACATTGAGCGCCAATGGAATTCAGATCCCACTTCTGATGTTGAAAGTCACTAGCAGGAACAGATATTTAATGGGTGAATCCGAACTTTCCAAATAAATTGTAGGAAAACACAATCAAATCTATTAACAGTTTTTATTTTAAAATGTCACAGATAATTCACACGAGACACACTCATTCGCTGTCGCCCCCGATCGAATGACTCTTAGCAACACGACACTAACAAACTTAATCGCAATGGATTACAAAAATAACACAGTATGACACCAATCGACCGAACACACGATAACAAAAAGAGACCTGTCTACCGTCCACCCTCCTTTAAATACACTTCCTCCCACTACTACCCTCCTATATTCCTAGAAACGCTAACAGACGGCCATTCTGCTATTGGAATGTCCCCATTCTAAATAATGCTCGGCCATTCGAATTAGAGTATGACCACATACGACAAATTTTAGAGTACATGTATGTTTTATATATTAAGTTTTAAGATAAGATATTTAATTAAATAAATTTAGGTAGAAAACCCGAGTTACATTGAACGAAAAGTAAATTATATAATAAAAAAAAATAAAAATCAAAAGTAAATATTACAGTAAATACCTAGTACACCGTACTTGAGTTTTTACACATTTATTTAAATGATAATCATAGAATATAGTTAATTTCTGAGTCTATCAAATAGCTACGTTTACACATTTATTTAAATAACAATCTTGATAGGTGGGTTGATAATTTCAAGTTTTGATCAAACATTAAGAAACATTTAAAATGATACAATCACTTAATTAATCAATAGTTATTCCGTTAATGTCAGAAACACTAATAACGCACTTCACTGGTAATCACTACACTAATTGTTGGCGCAAGCACCTGTTAAAACTGTGAAGCAATTTAGTATATGGACGTTACGGAACGATTAAGATATAAGGCACTTTGTTTATTGTAATTTTTTACCTACCCTGTCATAAAAATATGTAACACAATAAAAATTTTCATTGCAACTAAACTACGCCTTTTTTAATATCTCCTCGTTAAATACTATCAAAATCCGCAACATGGTCCGTTTCGAGCCTGGATGTGAAAAAACCAGTTCAAATTAAAGAAAATTTATCAAGGATTTATTAAATTGTTGGACATCAAGAAATATTATATACGCAGCTGGGAATCACTGCATGATTTTGTTGCGTCATCCAGAGGATAACTTGGACGCTGATATAATAAGAAGATTCTGTGGTCAGGATAGCAGAGTACCCAGTGGTAAACTCATAAAGATCTTGATGATTATTAATTCCCAACACTCTAAGGTAGTATTTAACGTAAAATAATTTGCTTAAGGTTAGTATATCTTTGTTAATACTATAACGTGAATAAAATTCTACGAATATTATTATAATAAAGTTAATTTAACTTAATCAAGCCTAGTTAAATTATTTTATTAATTATGTTGTAAAGATCTATCAAAGAGTAGTTATCAAAGAGTATAAAATAACTGCATTATAAACGCTTTGTTAGGTCATAAAGATTAATTGCAACATCATTTTACGGTTATAATTTATTAAGATTTCAGTTTATTTAGCTTTATTAATATTGAAGTTAAGGTAATTTTGTTAAGTTCTTAGAGCACGTGCTAACTTGTAACCTGTAGTTATTTAAATTTTATTTGTTGTACTGTTAAATCTTTAAAATATTGTCGTATTGCTTATTATTACAGTCTGTAACTAGTATAAATTGTTGATTTGTATAAATTCTCACTTTGATTTGTATAAATTCCAGATTGTTACACCAGCCTACTCAATGCCTGAGGATAAGGAGCTTACTAGGAAACGTGCGAGTTACAAAGGAAGGTTAACTTTCTTTTCGTAAAAACTATTTAAATTCATTGGATCCTTCAACTTTGAGCACCTCTGAGGTTAGTGAGTTACAGTTGCGTTTGAGTAAGCTCGAGGCTATGTATGAACAATACGATGAAGTGCAGGTGTCATTAGAATGCAATACTGACAATATGGATAATCAATTGTCAGAGCGTAGCGAGTTTGAATCCTTTTATTATAAGTCTATATCTCGAGCTCAAGAAATACTTGCAAATCATAAGAAAAAGGATCAAGCAAATAGTGACGCGACATTAATTTCTAGCAATCATAAATTTGTAAAGTTACCAACGATTCAATTACCAAAATTCAACGGATCCTACACAAACTGGCTAGAGTTTCATGACACTTTTGTGAGTTTAATACATTCAAATGATGACATGAATGATATTAATAAATTTCATTATTTAAGATCCTCGCTAGAAGGATCTGCTGCTGTGGTAATTAACTCAATTCAGTTTTCTGCTGCGAATTATTCTGTGGCTTGGCAACTTCTTTGTGATCGATTTGATAATAAGCATTTATTAACTCAACATCATGTATCAACATTATTTAATATGGATGTCATTCATAAGGAGTCGTCAGTAACATTGAAAAATTTAATAGATCAGATAAATAAAAATTTGCGTGCATTAGAATCACTAGGTGAACCTGTTAATCAGTGGGATACTCTTTTAATCTATATTATTACACATAAATTAGACAGTAAAACGTATCGTGAATGGAAGGAGTACAAAGGCAATCTCGAAAAGAATTCAAAAATTACGTTTTCCATATTTTTAACTTTTATTAAGAATCCGAAACAGCCTGTGAATGTCCCACTGCTGGGCTAAAGGCCTCCTCTCCTCATTTTGAGGAGAAGGTTTGGAGCTTATTCCACCACGCTGCTCCAATGCGGGTTAAATTAAGAATCGAGCTGATATAATAGAAACATTAGAACTTTCAAATTCCTCAGCTAATAAAAATGCAAACACATTAAAAAATGTTAAAGTCAAGACAATGATTGTACAAGATTACAACAATAAAGGTAACTCTGGTGATGATAAAAATAATTTAAGTTCTGCTTTATTTAAACCTAAAAAGTGTCAAAAGTGTAGCGGTGACCATAAATTGAGTTCGTGTCCTGAATTTTTGGCACTGTCATGTGAAGCACGTTTGCAAATTTTACCTAGCTATAAGGTATGCTTTAATTGTTTGTCTGTGGGTCATTATGCCAACAACTGTAAGAAGGCAGGCTGTAAAATATGTCGTCGCAAACACCACACTCTTGTACACGTTTCTGAACATTCAAAATTTAAAAATACTCCCTCTGTTCACAAAACTGTTAATGGTAATGATACTGGTAATAATGCAACTATGTCCGCTCAATCAAATCAAAGCGCAAACTTATCGTTAACGGCAAAAATTGAACACAGTGTTTTACTTTCGACCGCATTAGTAAATGTGATGGGGGGAAACAATATAGTTTACACCGCTCGTGCTCTTCTTGACAGCGGCAGCACGTCCTGTCTTATGACCGAAGCATTGTACAAACGATTGGGACTTTCTGGTTACAATGTAAGTAATTCAGTGATGGGCATCAATAATTCCTTGTCGCAAATTAATAAAATGTGCTTTGTGGCAATAAAATCTATAAATAATGACTATATGGTAAAGATAAATTGTTTTGTGTTAACATCCATAACTGAGAATGTTCCAAATAACTATATAAAGCCTTAAAATCTCATCTGATATCTGTTTGGCTGATCCAAATTTTAATACGCCGGCCCCGATAGACATATTACTAGGTGCTGATATATTTTGGGACCTGATCGATGAGGATTGAAGATAATAAAATTAGGACCAGGGCAACCCATTCTTTGTGAAACTAAGCTAGGTTGGTTAGTTTCTGGGCCAACGGGTACTGCTATGCCATTGCCCTTTACAAAAGGTAAGTGCAACTTCACAAAGCTCATCTCAGATGATGAGGATAATCTGAATGACAATATTCAACATTTGCTTACGCGGTTTTGGCGACTAGAAGATGTTTGCACATCATCAAATCATTCACCTGAGGAAATAACATGCGAAGATCATTTTGTAAAAAATACTACGCGTTTAGAAAACGGTCAGTTTTGTGTAAAAATTCCTTTAAAATATCCTTCTGACCTCCTAGGTGAATCTTTATCTCGAGCAAAGCATTGTTTTTCATCGTTAGAGCGCAGATTTAAGGGTAACTTACAATTCTGTGAAATGTATAAAAGTTTTATGAACGAATACGAGCTCTTAGGTCACATGTCACTATGTGACACTACAAACATAGACGCATATTTTATTCCGCATCATGGAGTGATGCGTGAATGTAGTACTACAACAAAATTAAGAGTGGTTTTTAATGCTAGTAGCCCAACTAATACTGGTGTTTCTTTTAATAATTTACAAATGATAGGACCCGTAGTACAGGATGATCTGTTATCTATCCTAATTGGATTTAGACAACATAAAAATATAATCGCCGGAGATATCGAGAAAATGTACCGGACTATAGTGGTTCATCCTAATGACAGACACTTGCAGCAGATTGTCTGGCGTGATAACCCTCTATCTCCACTACAAACTTATCAACTAAATACTGTAACCTACGGCACAGCTAGTGCTCCGTTCTTAGCAACCAGATGTCTTCGTCAATTAGGTCTAGAGTGTGATAATCAAAAAGTTTCAGAAATTATTCTTCATGATTTTTATGTAGATGACCTCCTTACAGGCAGAGATGACATGGTTGAAGTCGAGCACTTGCGTCAAGAGATAACTTTAACTCTAGCATCAGCCCAAATGAATTTAAGGAAATGGAAGTCAAACATGCAGTTGGTTAACGGATGTGACATGTCGCAGTCTTCGCTAGACTTAAATATTGGAGGACTTGAATCGACTAAAACATTAGGTTTAGGATGGCAGGCAATGTCTGATGAATTGTGTTTTCCCATCAGTGATTCAGTTATCGGCAGTAATAGTAAACGTGAAATGCTTTCTGTTATTTCACAGATCTTTGATCCTCTAGGCCTTCTAAGTCCTTGTGTAATGACAATGAAAATGTTGCTTCAAAAATTATGGTTACACAAACTGTCTTGGGATGAATAATTGCCTCCGGAAGTTAATAAACTTTGGTCCGAATTGATTGTTGATTTACCGGAATTAAATAAAATTAGGATTCCACGACGTGTTATTATTGATTCATACCAGTTTTTAGAATTTCACATTTTCTGCGATGCGTCTGAACGAGCCTACGGTGCGTGCCTATACGTACGTAGCGTTAGTGATGAGGGTGATGTATTAGTGCGTTTATTAGTAGTTAAAGGTCGAGTTGCTCCGCTTAAACCCACAACTATTCCGAGGTTGGAACTTTGTGGTGCCCTGGTAGGAGTTCGTATATATGAAAAGGTTGTTGCATCATTACGAGTACGAGCAGCACGAACCTTTTTTTGGAGTGACTATGATAGTGCTAGGCTGGTTAAAAATGTTGCCAAATAAGCTTCAACCATTTGTCCGGAACAGAATTGCAGAAATTTTAGATAAGACACCCAGTTGTGAGTGGAGACACGTTCCTACCGATAAAAATCCCGCGGATTATATTTCACGTGGTGTCGCATTTAAGTTAATACGGAATTTGAAAGAATGGTGGTCCGGACCAGAATTTTTGATGAAAGATATGTCATGTTGGTCAACTAAACCTTTACATACAGATGATGATACACTACCGGAAATGAAATCAAATATTACTATTTTACATGCTTTGGCCAACAATGATGAATTAAATAGATTAATTAATTTTAACTCTTTTTCTAATTTTTTACGGCTTAGGCGTACTTTAGCTTGGGTTTAAGGATTTGTTGATCTGAAATGCAAAAAGATAAAGAATATTGGTCCTTTTAGTAGTAAAGACTTACAAAGAGCTTTAAATGTAATAATTCGGGCATCTCAAAGTGAATCATTTATAGAATATACTTTATTAATAAATAAAAAGGAGTTGCCTAAGAAAAGTCCACTAAATAAATTCAGTTTTTTTTTGTTTTTATATTCGCCGGGAGGGCAAATAACTCTACTCCATCTGATGGTAAGTGGTAGTAGAGTCCAAACGCGACGACGGCCAGTACAGACGGGAAAAACGTTCTGCACTAGCCGCCTTCGCCTTGCCGGCCCGCAAGATGCCTCTTCACGCCTCGTTTGAAGGAACCCGGGTTGAAAGAGGAGGGGAACACGTGAGCTGGTAAGGAATTCCATTTTTTGGAAGTGCGACAAAGAAAGGAGTTGCCAAATTTCTTTAATCGCGATGGAATTGATGTCATAGTTAGGCGGTGACATCGAGAACCAGCTCGCGTGGACTTAAGAAGGAAGGGGGAAGCAGGAATTAGAGAGAATAATTCCTCAGAGCACTCGCCGTGATACAGTCGATAGAAAGCGCTCAGTGCTGCTATCTCACGACGCAATTGTAAAGGTTCAAGGGTATTTGTGACCTTTACGTCGCCAATAATGCGTACGGCACGTCGCTGCAACCGGTCCAAGGCCTCAAGTAGGTACTTAGCGGAGCCATCCCAAAGGTGCGAGCAATATTCCACGCAAGACCGTACCTGTGTTTTGTACAGCAGGCACAGTTGTTGTGGCGTGAAAAAGCGCCGCGAACTCCGAGTTTCCGTGAAGCTGTTTTTATAACAGCCTCGATGTAATCCCTTGGACTAAGGTCGCAGCGAACGTCAATCCCCAGCATGGCGATTTTGCTTTGCATCACCAGCGGAGTACCACAGAGGGAGGGAAGAGGGGAAAATGTTGACTTTTTCGCCGTGAGAGCGCATACCTGTGTTTTCTTGGCATTAAACTCAACAAGATTATCAGAGCCCTATTTGGCGATGAGCTCTAACGTCCTATCGAGTTCAATGACAAGATCCTTCCGTCTCTCCTCAATTTCCGCTCGCCCAGCCACTGCGCGTCCGTGGTGTCTACCATGCACTGTACTATCGTCTGCATAACAATGTATGTTCCCAAGAGAGAGCATATCATTGATATGCAAAAGAAAGAGTGTGGGAGATAGCACAGATCCCTGGGGGACCCCAGCATTCACTACATAGAATTGTGAAGCGCAACCATCAACTAAAACACGAAGGCTACGCTTGTGTAGGAAGCTGGCAATCCAGGTGCATAGCTGAGCAGGCAGACCATATGCCGTCAGCTTGGAGAGAAGACTTCTGTGCCAGACCCTGTCGAAAGCCTTGGAGATATCGAGGCTGACAACCAACGATTCTCCATGCTTGTCGATAGCTTCACCCCAGAGGTGCGATACGTACGCTAGAAGATCACCTGTGGACCGTTTTGGTCGAAACCCGCATTGACGATCATTAATTAAAGAGTGATCTTCTAGGTAATGGATTAGTTGGTTGTGTAAAATCCGTTCCATCACCTTACAAAGTACTGAGGTGATAGCTATTGGCCGATAATTTGCCGGGTCAGACTGATCCCCTTTTTTGGGAACCGCTTGCACATTAGCTCTTCTCCAAGCCTCCGGCACACTTCCCGAAGAGAGAGAAAGTTGGAACAGGCGCGTTAACACAGGAGACAGCTCCGCTGCGCACTTCTTCAGCACTATGGCTGGTATTCCATCGGGACCGCTAGCTTTCCGTACATCAAGTGATTGCAGCTCCGCACGCACATCACGTTGCCTGATTTTAATGTCAGGCATCGTATGGCCACATGCAGGTATTGTAGGTGGCAGTGCACTACAATCATCGATGACGGAATTGTCGGCAAAGAGTTTAGCCAGGAGATCAGCTTGCTCTTGCGGACTGTGAGCTAGCGATCCGTCCGGATTTCTGAGCGGTGGCAGCGAGGGTTGGCAGAAATTGTTTTGTACAGACTTGGTCAGACGCCAGAAGCTACGGGAGCCCCTAGGATGCGAAACAAGGTCATGACCAATCTGTACAATGCGCTGTGCATCCGCTCTCGTGTATGCCTTTCTACAGGACTTGGAATTTTTATTATAGTTTGCTTTCAGTGGGTCAATGTTAGATGCCCCGCTAATGCAGCCGTTGATCCACTTGCGATATGCCGCCTGCTTAGATGATACAGCATCGGCACATTCACGATTGAACCAACGGTTACGCGTACTCCTACTGACGAGATCTGAGCTAGGAATATAGTATTCCATTCCCAGCATGATCTCGCCAGCAACAGCAGCGGCACTAGCTGTCGGGTCATTCCCACTGAAGCAACGTTCCTTCCAAGGGACCGACGCATAGTAATCGCGCATACCGTCCCAATCCGCCGACTTATAGTGCCAAACGCGACGTTTGCATACCGCTAGTGGCGGCAGCTTGGCCTGTGGCACTCTGGTAGAAATAAGGCTGTGATCCGAAGAGCCAAGAGGAACCTGAACCACAACCTGATATTCCACCGGGTGAGAAGTCAGCAGAAGGTCCAGTAGAGAAGGTGCTTGCCCATCAATGTCTGGGATCCTGGTGGGCTGATCAACCAGTTGGGTCAAGTCATGTGTGAGAGCAAAAGCATGAGCAGTCCTTCCAGCATGGTCAGTTTTGAGGGATTTCAACCAGGATTCGTGGTGAGCATTAAAATCCCCCAAAAACACCAATTAGGAAATTACTCTTGCGCAGCATCTGCCACCCGACTAAGATGGTCGAATAATCGGCTTGTCTCCAAGTCACCACTGTGGGATCTGTAGAGGCACACGTAGACTCGGCTCTGACGAACCAGGTCCACACGTACCACCAACATGGAGAAGGAGGGGTCCTCCAAGCAGCGCAGTCGGTGACAGCAAACATCCGTCCTGACGAACAAGCATACTCCGGCTTTCGCTTTGAAGGATTCTTCAAGCGTGTAGCCGGGATAATTAAGGTAGCTGATATCGGCAGGATGGAGTATTTATGTTTCCGTGAGAAACAACAGAACAAACAGTATTTAAACAGTATTTTTAGATTCGATTAGGTCGACTCCAAAATTCAAACTATCAGTATGATAAAAAGCATCCTATTCTTCTACATTCCAATCATCGGTTTACAGTGTTAGTATTTGAATATGAACATAAAAGGTTATTTCATGCTGCCCCTCAATTATTATTATCTTCTATTAGAGAAATATATTGGCCTATTAGAGGACGGAATTTAGCTCGAAAATGTTACTTACAATGTACGCGGTGCTGTCGATTCAGAGGTGAAACAGTTACACCCACTATGGGTTACTTACCACAGCAGCGACTTCTAGGTGGTTTTCGTTTTGAAAATATTGGTTTGGATTATGCAGGTCCAATCCAATCAGCAGTTCGACAAGGTCGAGTTACAAAATTAGTTAAAGATTATATTGCCATATTTATTTGTTTTACAACAAAATCAATTCACCTCGAGTTAGTAGGTGATTTATCTAGTAATACATTTATTTTAGCTTTAAAAAGGTTCATCTCACGTAGAGGAAAGCCGAAAAATATATATTCTGATAACGGCCGTTCATTTGTCGGTGCATACAATGACCTTTCGAGCTTTCTTAAAACAAATTGTGATTCGGTAACTAAAGAGATGTCAAAGGAAGGTATTAACTTTCATTTTATCCCGGCATACTCCCCTCATTTTGCTGGTCTTGCGGAGGCTGGCGTAAAATCAACTAAACATCATTTAGTTAGAGTGTTGGGCCTTTGTAACCTCTCTTACGAAGAATTATACACCACTTTAGTCCAAATAGAAGCTATCTTGAACTCGAGACCACTGACGCCATTATCATCAAATGCCGATGATTTAACGCCATTGACGCCAGGACATTTTTTAATTGGACGCCCCTTAGTATCATTACCATCGCCAAACTACGAACATCGCCCTGTAAATTCCTTAACTCGCTTCCAACGAATAGAACAGCTGAGACAACATTTTTGGACTCGATGGAGCAAGGAATATATATCGGAACTTCAGATAAGAACCAAATGGAGGTCATGTAAGGGTTCGCTGAAACTCAAATCTTTGGTTCTTTTAAAAGAGGATAACTTGCCGCCACTAAAATAGAGAATGGGGAGAATCGTGGCTGTCCATCCCGGTCCAGATGGGATCATCAGAGTTGCAGATGTCAAGACGTCCAATGGCGTAGTTCGAAGATCATTTAGCAAAATTTGCCCATTACCCGACCTTTCTGAAGATGGAAATTCTGGTTGAAAGGGAATCTTTCAACGTCCGGGGGTATGTTGGCGCAAGCGCCTGTTAAAACCGTAACAGCCTGTGAATGTCCCACTGCTGGGCTAAAGGCCTCCTCTCCTCTTTTTGAGGAGAAGGTTTGGAGCTTATTCCACCACGCTGCTCCAATGCGGGTTGGTAGAATTCACATGTGGCAGAACTTCAGTGAAATTAGACACATGCAGGTTTCCTCACGATGTTTTCCTTCAGCGTAAAGCACGAGATGAATTATAATCACAAATTAAGCACATGAAAATTCAGTGGTGCTTGCCCGGGTTTGAACCCACGATCATCGGTTAAGATTCACGCGTTCTTACCACAGGGCCATCTCGGTTTTAAGCGCCTGTTAAAACTGTGAAGCAATTTAGTATATGGACGTTACGGAACGATTTAGATATAAGGCACTTTGTTTATTGTAATTTTTTACCTACCCTGTCATAAAAATATGTAACACAATAAAAATTTTCATTGCAACTAAACTACGCCTTTTTTAATATCTCCTCGTTAAATGCTATCAAAATCCGCAACACTAATAAACTAGATATCACTTCATTCTTATTTGGACGTACATTGTGTCAAGCATAATGAACTTGAGCTACCGTTTGCCGCCCTCGGGACACGGCCTGCTCATTAACAGCACATAGTCGAGGTAAGCTACCGTTTGTCACCATCGGAACACGGCCTGCTCATACGTCACATAACGAAGCTACCGTTTGTCACCATCGGAGCACAGCCTGCATATACGTCGCATAATGAAGCTACCGTTTGCCGCCATCGGGACACGGCCTGCTATTCGATTTTACTCTTCATTTCATGGGATTGTCTCTTTTTTTTTTAAATAATTTCGGGAAATATTTAATTCAGTAATCACTTGCCCTGAACGATTCAGACATCAGACCTAAACTGTGGGTATCCTCGAACGTTCATCCCACTTCTGATCTAATAAAGGTAAGATCAAATTAAGACAATAACAATCCTAACCTCAATTTATTCAAATAATCTTAACATGAGCAAATCATAAAATAAACTAAATAGGAACTAAAAAAACAAAATAAGCACAAATAAATGAAATCAGAATTAGCGATCACCAATATTACGAATAGCACTTGAGAGCACAACCACACAACCGTCTCGCCCCAGCGCCGATGCAAAAAGTGAAGCGTCGCACGGTATTGCTCCGTTCTCGTGTTGCTATCCCTTCCACCTGACGTCATCGCGCCGATGTGCTAGGTTGAGAGGTATTTTCCTCTAAGACGGCCGTTCCTGACAGCTGAACGGCCTCGTCAGCTTGGATTTCTGCAGCAGGGTCTCTTTGTAGTCCATCCTCACTTGATGGTTCCTCATCAACATCATTCTCTTCAGTCCCGAAAAATGCCTCGCATGTATCCGGGGTCCACTCACCCCGCCACGGAACAATACGACGGAGGATGAGCCGCAGCCTCATCAGCACGGTCCACAGCTTCCAAACGTCAGCACTACATCCAGGAACGCGCGTCGGCTCCAACACTCGACCGCACCGTCCGGCCGCTGCACAAGAAGTGTCGTATGCGCCGCTCAGCCGGTGAATCATTGACTCTGTCGAGCGCCGACAGATGGCGCTAGCGTTCCAGAGATGATACGATTGCGACAAATATATTCCGCAGCCGCTTGAATCGACTTGCCATACGAGCCAGCCAGCAGCGCAGCACGTAACGACCATCGGGAAGCGCCTAGACCACATGATAGGACCCACGCATGCCTGAATTAAGCTTGCCAGTAGAGTGTGCTAGATGCTCTAATGCCCGTTGCCTTTGCACCTCACGCACAGCTTCAAAGTGGTCGACACGTAACTAACGTGTTCGCTCGGCTGTACCTGACCTTAACTGATAGTGCAACCTAAGAGTTCTATATTAATTGCTAAAAAGGCACTTCTTTAAATTAATAGAAAAACCCACACATCTATCAGTCTTGAGTGACTCTGGACACAATATCAACGCATTCGTTAGCAGTTGCTAATTAAAATTATTTACTAAAAGTGACTTGACATACCGTTAACAATAAAGACAGACTAGTAGGGCCAGTACAGTCTTTTCCTTATACTCTTAATCGAAAAGCGTCGAACACGCTTCAGAACACAATTGCCAATGTGAGACCAACTCTCGTTATCACTCCATTTACTTTAAACTTTAGCACGATCTGCCTCCTCGCACCAAATATCAATGTCGAAATTAGAAATATAAAAATATTGGTTGGTTCTCACCGAAGTATTGATAGATCGTATCGCATCAATGATACGATCGGCAGCACCAGCATCGCGGTTCGTGGCAGAGCTCACAGCCTTGGCGAAGACAATGCCGCAGAATCCTGATGCTCCACCATAGTCACAAGCACTACTCGCGGTCACGGTAGCGTCCCTCGTGGAGGTGAACGGTTTATTCTTTCAATGACGTTAATCGATTTCTGGAACGAGAGCCATGGTAAGCGATTGTTATTAGGCAAGTTTCTTAGCTATTATTGCAGAAGATCATTGTTAATTAATAATCCAAAGCAGGGTAGATAAATAAAGAAATTATCGCAATGCAGGTACAAGTTAACTTGTGAAGTTACTAAGAAACTTATGATGTACAACACATAGTAAGACACAGTTTCGGTTTTAAACAAATTGGAACGTACTCACCAGATTTTTTCATTGTATAATACGTTACCACAAATTATTATCACTTCTTGTCGTCATTTCTTACATGTCGTTTGTCATTTGTCATTTGTCTTGAAAATGCTAAGCGATACAAACGCGAATCGAACTGGGCAATATGGGCCAGCACATATGACATAGCGATTTCTTCGTGACTTAATCCTTCCATCTAGTCAACAGTGACGTCATCACACGGCTTGCATATGCCGCATGGGAGATTTGTGACAGCCACGACAAGACACTGCCCTTCAGTGCCTTACTGAGAGCTATGATGAGCGATACACCTTCCAGTGGACGTTCATTAACGCAAATATCAATCGTAGCACACCAAGCACGTGGATCAGCATCTGGTTGCTCTATTTCTCTGCTGAATCGCGAACATTGAGCGCCAATGGAATTCAGATCCAACTTCTGATGTTGAAAGTCACTAGCAGGAACAGATATTTAATGGGTGAATCCGAACATTCCAAATGAATTGTAGGAAAACCCAATCAAATCTATTAACAGTTTTTATTTTAAAATGTCACAGACACAATTCACACGGGACACACTCTCATTCGCTGTCGCCCCCGATCGAATGACTCTTAGCAACACGACACTAACAAACTTAATCGCAATGGATTACAAAAATAACACAGTATGACACCAATCGACCGAACACACGATAGCAAAAAGAGCCCTGTCTACCGTCCACCCTCTTTTAAATACACTTCCTCCCACTACTACCCTCCTATATTCCTACAAACGCTAACAGACGGCCATTCTGCTATTGGAATGTCCCCATTCCAAATAATGCTCGGCCATTCGAATTAGAGTATGACCACATACGACAAATTTTAGAGTACATGTATATTTTATATATTAAGTTTTAAGATAAGATATTTAATTAAATAAATTTAGGTAGAAAACCCGAGTTACATTGAATGAAAAGTAAATTATAAAATAGAAAATGAAATAAAAATCAAAAGTAAATATTACAGTAAATACCTAGTACACCGTACTTGAGTTTTTACACATTTATTTAAATGATAATAGAATATAGTTAATTTCTGAGTCTATCAAATAGTTACGTTTACACATTTATTTAAATAACAATCTTGATAGGTGGGTTAATAATTTTTTTTTTTTATATGTCCGAAATGGCAAATGACTACTCCACCTGATGGTAAGGGGTAGTAGAGTCCAAACGCGACGACGGCCAGTACAGTCGGGAAGAATGTTCTGTACTAGCCGTCACCGCCTTGCCGGCCCGCAAGATGCCTCTTCACGCCTCGTTTGAAGGAACCCGGGTTGTAAGAGGAGGGGAACACGTGAGCTGGTAAGGAATCACATTTTTTGGTAGTGCGACAAAGAAAGGAGTTGCCAAATTTCTTTGTGCGCGATGGAATTGATGTCACAGTTAGGCGGTGACATCGAGAACCAGCTCGCGTGGACTTAAGAAGGAAGGGGGAAGCAGGAATTAGAGAGAATAATTCCTCAGAGCACTCGCCGTGATACAGTCGATAGAAAGCGCTCAGTGCTGCTATCTCGCGACGCAATTGTAAAGGTTCAAGGGTGTTTGTGACCTTTACGTCGCCAATAATGCGTACTGCACGTAGCTGCAACCGGTCCAAAGCCTCCAGTAGGTACTTAGCGGAGCCATCCCAAAGGTGCGAGCAATATTCAACGCAAGACCGTACCTGTGTTTTGTATAACAGGCACAGTTGTTGTGGCGTGAAAAAACGCCGCACCTTGTTCAGAACTCCGAGTTTCCGTGAAGCTGCTTTTATAATAGCCTCGATGTAATCCCTTGGACTAAGGTCGCAGCGAACGTCCATCCCCAGCATGGCGATTTTGCTTTGTATCATCAGCGGTATGCCACAGAGGGAGGGATGAGGGTAAAATGTTGACTTTTTCGCTGTGAGAGCGCATACCTGTGTTTTCTTGGCATTAAACTCAACAAGATTATCAGAACCCCATTTGGCGATGAGCTCTAACGTCCTATCGAGTTCAATGACAAGATTCTCCCGCCTCTCCTCAGTTTCCGCCCGCCCAGCCACTGCGCGTCCGTGGTATCCACCATGCACTGTACTATCATCTGCATAGCAATGTATGTTCCCAAGGGAGAGCATATCATTGATATGCAAAAGAAAGAGTGTGGGAGATAGCACAGATCCCTGGGGGACCCCAGCATTCACTACATAGAATTGTGAAGCGCAACCATCAACTAAAACACGAAGGCTACGCTTGTGTAGGAAGCTGGCAATCCAGGTGCATAGCTGAGCAGGCAGACCATATGCCGGCAGCTTGGAGAGAAGACTTCTGTGCCAGACCCTGTCGAAAGCCTTGGAGATATCGAGGCTAACAGCCAACGATTCTCCATGCTTGTCGATAGCTTCACCCCAGAGGTGTGTTACGTACGCTAGAAGATCAACTGTGGACCGTTTTGGTCGAAACCCGTACTGACGATCATTAGTTAGACAGTGATCTTCTAGGTAATGGATCAGTTGGTTGTTTAGTATCCGTTCAATCACCTTACAAAGTACTGAGGTGATAGCTATTGGTCGATAATTTGCCGGGTCAGACCGATCCCCTTTTTTGGGAACCGCTCGCACATTAGCTCTTCTCCAAGCCTCCGGCACACATCCCGAAGAAAGAGAAAGTTGGAACAGGCGCGTTAACATAGTAGACAGCTCCGCCGCGCACTTCTTCAGCACAATGGTTGGTATTCCATCAGGACCGCTAGCTTTCCGTATATCAAGTGATTGCAGCTCCATACGCACATCACGTTGCCTGATTTTGATGTCAGGCATCTTGTGGCCACATGAAGGTATTGTTGGTGGCTGCGCACTACAATCATCGATCACATCACATCATCACAGAGTTGTCGGCAAAGAGTTTAGCCAGGAGGTCGGCTTTCTCCTGCGGACTGTGAGCTAGCGATCCGTCCGGATTTCGGAGCGGTGGCAGCGAAGGTTGGCAGAAATTGTTTTGCACAGACTTGGTCAGACGCCAGAAGCTACGGGAGCCCCTAGGATGCGAAATAAGGTCATGACCAATCTGTACAATGCGCTGAGCATCCGCTCTCGTGTATGCCTTCCTACAGGACTTGGAATTTTTATTGTAGTTTGCTTTCAGTGAGTCAATGTTAGATGCCCCGCTAATGCAGCCGTTGATCCACTTGCGATATGCCGCCTGCTTAGATAGATACAGCGTCGGCACATTCACGAGAGAACCAACGGTTACGCGTACCCCTATTGATGAGATCTGAGCTAGGAATGTAGTATTCCATTCCTAACATGATCTCATCAGCAACAGCAGCGGCACTAGCTGTCGGGTCATTCCCACTGAAGCAACGTTCCTTCCAAGGGACTGACGCATAGTAATCGCGCATACCGTCCCAATCTGCCTTGGATCCCAGCTTGGCCTGTGGCACTTTGGTAGATATAAGGCCGTGATCCGAAGAACAAAGTGGAGCTTGAACCACAACCTGATATTCCACCGGGTGAGAAGTCAGCAGAAGATCCAGTAGGGAAGGCGCTTGCCCATCAATGTCTGGGATCCTGGTGGGCTGATCAACCAGTTGGGTCAAGTCGTGTGTGAGAGCAAAAGCATGAGCAGTTCTTCCAGCATGGTCAGTTTTGAGGGATTTCAACCATGATTCATGGTGAGCATTAAAATCCCCCAAAAACACCAATTCCGCGTTAGGAAACTGCTCTTGCGCAGCATCTGCCACCCGACTAAGATGGTCGAATAATCGGCTTGTCTCCAAGTCACCTTTGTGGGATCTGTAGAGGCACACGTAGACGTGACTCTGACGAACCAGGTCCACACGTACCACCAACATGGAGAAGAAGGGGTCCTCCAAGCAGCGCAATCGGTGACAACAAACATCCGCCCTGACGAACAAGCATACTCCGGCTTTCGCTTTAAACGGATTCTTCAAGCATGTAGCCGGGATAGTTAAGGTAGCTGGTGTCGGCAGGGCGGAGTATTTGCCTCTCCGTGAGAAACAACATTGCTGGCCGTGCTGTCTCGAGATGGTGGTGGACAGCGTTGAGGTTAGCGTGGAGTCCTCGGATGTTAGAGAACTCGACCTCAAACAGCGTGGGTAAGGTGGGGGTGTGCACCGCTGAACGACGCTGAACGCTGAATTTCAAGTTTTGATCAAACATTAAGAAACATTTAAAATGACACAATCACTTAATTAATCAATAGTTATTCCGTTAATGTCAGAAACACTAATAACGCACTTCACTGGTAATCACTACACTAATAAACTAGATATCACTTCATTCTTATTTGGACGTACATTGTGTCAAGCTTAATGAACTTGAGCTACCGTTTGCCGCCCTCGGGACACGGCCTGCTCATTAACAGCACATAGTCGAGGTAAGCTATCGTTTGTTACCATCGGAACACGGCCTGCTCATACGTCACATAACGAAGCTACCGTTTGTCACCATCGGAGCACGGCCTGCTTATACGTCGCATAATGAAGCTACCGTTTGCCGCCATCGGGACACGGCCTGCTATTCGATTTTACTCTTCATTTCATGGGATTGTCTCTTTTTTTTTTTAAATAATTTCGGGCAATATTTAATTCAGTAATCACTTGCCCTGATCGATTCAGACATCAGACCTAAACTGTGGGTATCCTCGAACGTTCATCCCACTTCTGATCTTATAAAGGTAAGATCAAATTAAGACAATAACAATCCTAACCTCTATTTATTCAAATAATCTTAACATGAGAAAATCACAAAATAAACTAAATAGGAACTAAAAAATAAAATTAGCACAAATAAATGAAATCAGAATTAGCGATCACCAATATTACGAATAGCACTTGAGAGCACAACCACAAAACCGTCTCGCCCCAGCGCCGATGCAAAAAGTGAAGCGCCGCACGGTATTGCTCCGTTCTCGTGTTGCTATCCCTTCCACCTGACGTCATCGCGCCGATGTACTAGGTTGAGAGGGATTTTCCTCTAAGACGGCCGTTCCTGACAGCTGAACGGCCTCGTCAGCTTGGATTTCTGCAGCAGAGTCTCTTTGTAGTCCATCCTCACTTGATGGTTCCTCATCAACATCATTCTCTTCAGTCCCGAAGAATGCCTCGCATGTATCCGGGGTCCACTCACCCCGCCACGGAACAATACGACGGAGGATGAGCCTCAGCCTCATCAGCACGGTCCACAGCTTCCAAACGTCAGCACTACATCCAGGAACGCGCGTCGGCTCCAACACTCGACCGCACCGTCCGGCCGCTGCACAAGAAGTGTCGTATGCGCCGCTCAGCCGGTGAATCATTGACTCCGTCGAGCGCCGACAGATGGCGCTAGCGTTCCAGAGATGATACGATTGCGACAAATATATTCCACAGCCGCTTGAGTCGACTTGCCATACGAGCCAGCCAGCAGCGCAGCACGTAACGACCATCGGGAAGCGCCTTGACCACATGATAGGGCCCACGCATGCCTGAATTAAGCTTGCCAGTAGAGTGTGCTAGATGCTCTAATGCCCGTTGCCTTTGCACCTCACGCACAGCTTCGAAGTGGTCGACACGTAACTAACGTGTTCGCTCGGCTGTACCTGACCTTAACTGATAGTGCAACCTAAGAGTTCTATATTAATTGCTAAAAAGGCACTTCTTTAAATTAATAGAAAAACCCACACATCTATCAGTCTTGAGTGACTCTGGACACAATATCAACGCATTCGTTAGCAGTTGCTAATTAAAATTATTTACTAAAAGTGACTTGACATACCGTTAACAATAAAGACAGACTAGTAGGGCCAGTACAGTCTTTTCCTTATACTCTTAATCGAAAAGCGCCGAACACGCTTCAGAACACAATTGCCAATGTGAGACCAACTCTCGTTATCACTCCATTTACTTTAAACTTTAGCACGATCTGCCTCCTCGCACCAAATATCAATGTCGAAATTAGAAATATAAAAATATTGGTTGGATCTCACCGAAGTATTGATAGATCGTATCGCATCAATGATACGATCGGCAGCACCAGCATCGCGGTTCGTGGCAGAGCTCACAGCCTTGGCGAAGACAATGCCGCAGAATCCTGATGCTCCACCATAGTCACAAGCACTACTCGCGGTCACGGTAGCGTCCCTCGTGGAGGTGAACGGTTTATTCTTTCAATGACGTTAATCGATTTCTGGAACGAGAGCCATGGTAAGCGATTGTTATTAGGCAAGTTTCTTAGCTATTATTGCAGAAGATCATTGTTAATTAATAATCCAAAGCAGGGTAGATAAATAAAGAAATTATCGCAATGTAGGTACAAGCTAACCTGTGAAGTTACTAAGAAACTTATGATGTACAACACATAGTAAGACACAGTTTCGGTTTTAAACAAATTGGAACGTACTCACCAGATTTTTTCATTGTATAATACGTTACCACAAATTATTATCGCTTCTTGTCGTCATTTCTTACATGTCGTTTGTCATTTGTCATTTGTCTTGTAAATGCTAAGCGATAGAGACGCGAATCGAACTGGGCAATATGGGCCAGCACATATGACATAGCGATTTCTTCGTGACTTAATCCTTCCATCTAGTCAACAGTGACGTCATCACACGGCTTGCATATGCCGCATGGGAGATTTGTGACAGCCACGACAAGACACTGCCCTTCAGTGCCTTACTGAGAGCTATGATGAGCGATACACCTTCCAGTGAACGTTCATTAACGCAAATATCAATCGTAGCACACCAAGCACGTGGATCAGCATCTGGTTGCTCTATTTCTCTGCTGAATCGCGAACATTGAGCGCCAATGGAATTCAGATCCCACTTCTGATGTTGAAAGTCACTAGCAGGAACAGATATTTAATGGGTGAATCCGAACTTTCCAAATGAATTGTAGGAAAACACAATCAAATCTATTAACAGTTTTTATTTTAAAGTCGCCCCCGATCGAATGACTCTTAGCAACACGACACTAACAAACTTAATCGCAATGGATTACAAAAATAACACAGTATGACACCAATCGACCGAACACACGATAGCAAAAAGAGCCCTGTCTACCGTCCACCCTCTTTTAAATACACTTCCTCCCACTACTACCCTCCTATATTCCTACAAACGCTAACAGACGGCCATTCTGCTATTGGAATGTCCCCATTCCAAATAATGCTCGGCCATTCGAATTAGAGTATGACCACATACGACAAATTTTAGAGTACATGTATATTTTATATATATAGTTTTAAGATAAGATATTTAATTAAATAAATTTAGGTAGAAAACCCGAGTTACATTGAATGAAAAGTAAATTATATAATAAAAAAAAAATAAAAATCAAAAGTAAATATTACAGTAAATACCTAGTACACCGTACTTGAGTTTTTACACATTTATTTAAATGATAATCATAGAATATAGTTAATTTCTGAGTCTATCAAATAGTTACGTTTACACATTTATTTAAATAACAATCTTGATAGGTGGGTTGATAATTTCAAGTTTTGATCAAACATTAAGAAACATTTAAAATGATACAATCACTTAATTAATCAATAGTTATTCCGTTAATGTCAGAAACACTAATAACGCACTTCACTGGTAATCACTACACTAATAAACTAGATATCACTTCATTCTTATTTGGACGTACATTGTGTCAAGCTTAATGAACTTGAGCTACCGTGGCCGCCCTCGGGACACGGCCTGCTCATTAACAGCTGTTAGCTTCGATAGCTGCTTTTGTGGGGGTAAAAATAACGAAGACTTTGGAAATTGAATACTTGTATTAATGATAAATAATTATAAGAACTGATGTGTGTCGCGCACGTGAGTCGAGACGACAAGTGAAGTTAAGTTGGTAGGCGCGTCCCCGCACCCCGCGATGATAGATAGTGAAGCGCCGCAACAGCAATATACTACTTCAATAAAAAAAAAAAAAAAACAATGCCAGAAATGAAAATATGGTGTGTTGCCAAAACAATTTATAAAGCTTTTATTTTACAATAATATAATTATGAAATCGATTTTCAATATTTATTTGTTAAAATAAAACTTCAAAATATACAAGCGCTGTCCCGCAGTTTTATTCGCATTCTATCCAATTGAAGTTAAACAAAATGACGCTCTGAATTCGAGCATTTTATGAGACTAATTTGTTTATAAAAAAAGCAATGTGAATAAAACCTCGGGCGGAACTAATTTGAAGCCTAGCAGTATGGTATTTATATTATATGACGAGCCGTTTCGCGTGGTTGGTAGGTACCTGCCTTTTACGCCGAAGGTTGTGGGTTCGATTCCGCCCCAGGACAGACATTTGTGTGCATGAACATGTCTGTTTGTCCTGAGTCTGGGTGTAATTATCTATATAAGTATGTATTTACAAAAGAAAAGTAGTATATGCAGTATATCAGTTGTCTGGCTTCCATGGCACAAGCTCTGCTGAATTTGGGATCAGATGGCCGTGTGTGAATAAAGTCCCAGGATATTATTATTATTATTTTTATACATAGAGCTATACAATAAATATTAGTTGGCGGTTCTGTGGTCGCGTTATCGTATGTCTATTGAATGAGCAAATAAATATTCGCTTTCAATTTGAGTTCCAATTTTAAATTAAGGCTTAGTTTGTTTTAATTTTTGTTATTTTCAATGTTAGGTAGTAATTATTAATATAAAACAATATACTTATATTTAAAACAGTGAGTCGGTCTCACCGAACGATTAGATTAAAAGAGTTAATTTTGACGAGACGTTTGGCGCGGTTGGTAGATACTTGCCTTTTCACGCTGAAGGTTGTGGGTTCGATTCCCACCCAGGACAGACATTTGTGTGCATGAACATGTCTGTTTGTCCTGAGTCTGGGTGTAATTTTCTGTACAAGTATGTATTTACAAAAGAAAAGTAGTATATGTAGTATATCAGTTGTCTGGTTTCCATAGCACGAGTTTTGTACAAGCTTAATTTGGGATCAGATGGCCGTGTGTGAAAAATGTCCCAGGATATTATTATTATTAGTTTCAAACATTTAGAATTATGATTACGTTGTTAATGTACCAGGAGAACACAAACAGTGAGACGGTTTCACCGAACGATTAGATTAAAAGAGTCAATTAGTTTCAGTTAGGATTACAGTGTAAATGTACCAGGAGATCATAAACAGTGAGTCGGTCTCACCGAACGATTAGATTAAAAGAGTCAATTAGTTTCAGTTAGGATTACAGTGTTAATGTACCAGGAGATCATCAACAGTGAGTCGGTCTCACCGAACGATTAGATTAAAAGAGTCAATTAGTTTCAGTTAGGATTACAGTGTTAATGTACCAGGAGATCATAAACAGTGAGTCGGTCTCACCGAACGATTAGATTAAAAGAGTCAATTAGTTTCAGTTAGGATTACAGTGTTAATGTACCAGGAGATCATAAACAGTGAGTCGGTCTTACCGAACGATTAGATTAAAAGAGTCAATTAGTTTCAGTTAGGATTACGTTGTTAATGTACCAGGAGAACATAAACAGTGAGACGGTTTCACCGAACGCGGATGGCATTAATCGAAATAAGATCAATGTTAAATACATTCGATTTGACCCTCAGAACATCCGACGCCGATGATTCCGGCGACGAGTGCTACGGGAGTCTACCCCCGGAGCCTCGTTCGGGAACGTCGAGTACAAACTGCAGCTGGTCTCGCCGTGCGAGCGACGCTTCCAGCACCTGGTGACGCAAGTGAATAATAAATAATATTAAATATATAACATTATATATGACCGTCCAAGTACAAGATCAGATCACAAGACCAATCCAATTGCATCGCGGGGTAAGACAGGGAGATGTAATATCACCGAAACTCTTTACCAATGCATTGGAGGACGTCTTCAAGACGCTCGATTGGAACGGACGCGGCATTAATATAAATGGCCAACACATTACACATCTGCGATTTGCCGACGACATTGTCATCATGGCGGAGACTCTGCAGGATTTGGAAGAGATGATAAACAGCCTGAGCGATTCTTCAAGACAAGTAGGTCTCGGGATGAACATTGAAAAGACCAAAATTATGGCAAACCGTCATGTATCCCCGAGACCAGTGGTCGTAAATGGCTCTCCACTTGAAGTTGTGCAGGAATATATCTACCTGGGCCAAACTATACAACTTGGCCGGCACAAATTTGAGAAGGAGGCTAAAAAAAGAATACGTTTGGGCTGGGCGGCATTCGGGAGGTTACGTCATATTTTTGAATCGTCGATCCCACAGTCGCTTAAGACCAGGGTCTTCAATCAGTGCGTCCTACCTGTAATGACTTACGGTGCCGAAACGTGGACACTTACCGTAGGACTGGTCCATCAATTTACGGTCGCTCAGCGAGCAATGGAACGCGCGATGCTTGGGGTTTCTCTGGCAGATAGAATCCGAAATGAGGACATTCGCCAGAGAACTAAAATCACCGACATCGCGCTTAGAATTAGCTCGCTGAAGTGGAAGTGGGCTGGTCATGTCTCCAGGCGCATTGATGGCCGATGGAGCCGACACGTGTTGGAGTGGAGACCACGTTTAGGCAAACGTAGTGTAGGACGCCCTGTGACAAGATGGGCCGACGATTTAAAAAGGTGGCAGGTTCGGGATGGATGCGGACTGCCCAAGATCGGGATGGTTGACGTTCTATGGGGGAGGCTTTCGTCCAGCAGTGGACGGCAAAAGGCTAAAAAAAAAACATTATATATAACTTTACAAAGGAGAAAGGCATTGTAAGAAATGTTAATCATCGCTCACATCATCAATGCGCCACCAACCTCGGGAACTAAGATGCTATGTCCCCCGTGCCTGTATTTACACTGGCTCACTCACCCTTCAAACCGGAACACAACAATACCGAGTACCGCTGGTCTGCGGTAGAATATCTGACGAGGCACCCCCTCGTACCCGGACGGGCTCGCACAAAGCTCTCCCACCAGTAAAAATATATCATATTGTCACCCCGACACCTCAACACGCGCCCCCCCCCCGCAGCTGAAGTGGCGGCTGCGCTCGGGCGGCGGCGCGGCGGTGTACGTGGTGGGCGTGCACGACTGCGGCGCGCTGCGGGCGTCGCTGCGCGCGCTGCGGGACAGGGCGCGCGCGCTCGGCGCCGTGCTCGTGGGCGCGCGGGCCCGCAGCGTGGCGCCCGCGCGCGCCGTCGCCGAGGTGTACATCCGCAAGGTGGGCACGACTGGAACTGGTACACCGAGGGGCCGCGAAGCCGCGATCGAGACGGAGATAGTTTGTCGATGTGTGCTTATAACGTTGCCATAGTACCCGCGTTCCCTGTTTTGGGAGATTTTCGGGACTTAATTAAAACTAAATAAGGTTATTAAATTTTACTTTTTAATGTTTATTATACATTTTTTTTAATTATAATATTTTTTTGTTTTCCTCCTACACCCGAAAACCGTTGCATTGTTTGTTTTTGTTTCCGTTATCAATAGTACTTCGGCATCTTTATATGGTACTGTATTAGCGTTCTCCTCATAAAGAATGGTTGCCACATATATTTCTATGTTACCCTCTTGACTCGGAATCTAATAATATTATAAATTCATGAAGAATGTTAAATCATGTTGTCGTTAGAAAACTATAAATAGGATAACGAATAAATTAAATTAACATATATACATATAACGAAGCACTTTAGTTTATTAATGGACTCCGTATTTATTTGTTTCATTGTCGACGAGTCGATATTTTTTATCGAATATCGGGACTTTTTTTAGCCGATGCTGGCAGCACTTACATGATAAATAATTATAGGTTATGAATAATAAAAACTGGAAAATCATATTATCTTTAGGATTTTAATGCGATATAAGGTTCCGTCATGCTATGGCATAAATAAACATCACTGAGAAACTATATTTTGAGACAAAATAGTCGTACTTACGCGTGAAAATACATGCCGGCAATTTTCTTCTTGCTGTCGCTTTAACATGAAATAATACGACACTGCACCATTGTATAACCATCGATATGATATAAGGATTGTTTCTCGGCCTTTACACTGGATTAGAATCGTTTTCTAACATAAATATAAGCGAAAATTGAACATAAAACACAATGAACGCACCAACTGTCAAGTTTGTTTCGCTACTTAAGTAGCAAAACAAACACCAACACTGGTTACACGATAAGGGTCAAAAGATTTGATAATTCTATCTCTGTCTAAACCTGTCTACGCTACAGTACGTACTCGGTTCGCAGCTGGCGGACACGCAGCAGAGCGTCGAGCTGCGGGTCGCGGTGATGGGGGCGAACGAGGCGGGCAAGTCGACGCTCATAGGCGTTCTCACTCAAGGTACGTTCGTTATTATCTTGTTGAAGTCGTGAGTTCTAGTAACTAAATTAAATATTGAGTATTTAATTACAGGCACAAGATACATAACATCTTAGTTCCCAAGGTTGGTGGCGCATTGGCGATGTAAGCGATGGTTAACATTTCTTGCAATGCCAATGTTTCCTATTCTATAAAAAAATATATTTATAAGGCTTCGTATCCTGAAGTTTTTGATTCGATTATCATGTAGAGATCCTATACGTGTGTACTCGTAATAAGAAGATGACGCCTTATCCCAGCTGTGGGTAAAAATGCTGTTACATTTTTAAACAAATTAAATGATACCTACTCAGGACAGGGACAAAAACCGACTTTGTTAATATTATATTGTAATATCATTTATTTTATCCTCAGATAAATATTTTATGGTCAAGAAACTTAGTTGTAATTACAATGGCAGTATAAAATTTGATCTTGAAATTGTAATGACGTCATTGGTTGATGGTATGTGAGCTGTTTGTAGTGCGCAATACAATAGTTTTTCTTTTCTACAGGTGAACTCGATAACGGTAGAGGGAGCGCTCGCCTGAACATGTTCAGGCATTTGCACGAAGTGAAAAGTGGTAGGACGTCCTCGCTCAGCCACGAGATACTCGGCTTCGATGCTCAGGTGCGCTAATGATTATTTTGACGTTTATTTAAATTAAGAACAATCCCCCACCCACTTGCAAAGCCCGGGCAAACACCACTGCACTTTGATGTGCTTAATTAATGGGCACATTGTCAGGAGATCTGCTTTTATGGGACGAAGTATTGCTATGTATATCCATCAACCCGCATTGAAACTGCAATTTAGAGCTCCAAATCACAAGTGGAGGGGAGGGCTTAGCCCAGCAGAGGCGTTATTTTTTTATAATAAGTAAATAGAAAAGAAAAGTAAAAGTAAGTTGTACACTAGAAGTGAGATTTGGAAGCATGTAAAGACATTGTTTGCGCCTGAACTCTCTCTAAATTTCACCCTGGGATTTTATGTAAATGTCTATGTCCCACGGCTGGGCTAATCCCTCCCTCTTCTCCCTTTGATGAGGAGCTTATTCCAATACGCTGTTCCAATTTAGTGGTGCTAATCTGGGTTTTAACACGCTATCATTGGTAACGACTTACACATTCTATTCACTACCATCTCGGTTCTCAATAGGATTAAGAGTGTGTGGGAATAGAGACTGTCTGTGCTTGCACGCACACACAAGTACCATTATTAGTCCCGTGCAGTTGTCTAAACCGTTCGTATCCGTAACAGCCTGTGAATGTCCCACTGCTGGGCTAAAGGCGGGTTGGTGGAATACACATGTTGCAGAATTTCAGTGAAATTAGACACATGCAGGTTTCCTCACGATATTTTCCTTCGCCGTCAAGCAGAGATGAATTATAATCACAAATTAAGCACATGAAAATTCAGTGGTGCTTGCCCGGGTTTGAACTCACGATCATCGGTTAAGATTCAGGCGTTCTTACCACTGGGCCATCTCGGCTACAAGTTGTCTAAACATCTTTATCTAGTTTTCATACTCATTTTTCAATTATATTAATCTTTGTAAAAGCTTCCGTTATTCTATTATCCAGTTGTATGATGGCGTATGTTACACCCCGTTAACGATAGATGGCGCTCATTCGAAATGTCACATTCCTGAATCGCGCTGTCTAGATATTCGCTACAGAGTATATATAGTGTAGAAGTGATTGTTTTTGTAATCTAATAAATTGTAGTTTCATTTACCTAATCCCAGGTATCAGTGTTGCAGAACTATCGATAGTTTGACCTCGAAAACTATTATCGACAGTACTTCCGAAAGTATCGTCTTGTGTCAATATTGTCGATATTATCGATAGTTACTATAGCTCTCTGTTCACAATACTATTGATAACTCGTTTGCCTGCCTCGTTGGTCTAGTGGCTTGATATAAGACCGCAGTCCCCGAGGTCCTGGGTTCAATTCCCAGGTCGGGCCAATAAAAAGTTATTGGCTTTTCCTGTCAGAAAATTCTCAGTAGCAGCCGGAGTCTGGAAGTTGGAAGTGTGTACACTCCCGTACCTCGGAAAGCACGTAAAGTCGTTGGTCCTGCGCCTGAACTCTTTCCGGTCGTTTCGGATTGCCGTCCCATCGGATTATGAGAGTTAGGGAATAGAGAGTACACCTGTGTTTGCGCACTATAATATCTCCTGCGTAGTTGGCTAATCTCTCTTGAGATTGGCCGCCGTGGCCGAAATCGGTCTGGAGGACATTATTATTATTAATACTATTGATAACAGCAATCCATAGGTATTCATTCGATAGTAACGATTTAATAAAACTTCATTAATAATAGTGTTGTTACTGGGCCTACTACATTACTTATCTTGAGAAAGCAATAATAATATAATAATAAAAATGATAACCCCACCGACGTATATTTACATTGCCGACGTGGTGTAGCTTGTGCGCTTCAATGATTCTTAGGGCTATCCCAATAGAGCTACTCATGTTGGATTGGCCTAAGATGAGAAGACAGACCAAGAGAGATACAACCCAAGCCAAGGTGGAACAGCGTACGCCGAGGGCTCCATGGCTAAGGGGGTGCTTAGTCGTTAGTATGCGAACTTTAGAGACAAGGGGACCTCTAATTTAATTTACCCTTATCACAGTGAATGCAGGGCTCTGCTGTGATTGACTTTTATGTCCCTAGCTACTCGTGGGAATAATATGATAACTAGGTCTAAAACTAAAAAATATATACAGGCGAACGTGCCATCGTTAGAAGAAGAGTCCACGCAGACTTCTAATTCATCCTCTAAATCTTTATTCCCATCAATACCCTCTTCATCACCAATTTTGTATGCACCTTCACCAAATTCATTATCAACCGGTGCTCAACTGGCGGATGTTGTACAGGAGACAAATTTTGTCAGTGAACCTGTGCCCACCACCAGTGGCGTAAAAAAACGTAAAAAATGGAGTATGGAAATGAATAAGTTCATCCTACGTACCTACCTATATCTTACAAATTTAGAATCATACACAAATTCATATATTTTTTCATTACAGATAAAATTTATAGATAAATATCCACATAAGAAGTAAGCAGACAGAGAATTGGTGACCAACGTAGAGCTATTATACAAAAGAAATTATTATCACAAGAAACCATTGATCAGATTTACGATGAAGTTAAAACAGAATTGCAAGTAATCCAAACTCAGATACAACAAAACGCCACAAATCTTAAAACATCCCTTAACACACTAACAGGAAAACGTATGAAATGGACAAATGAATGCAATGAAACAATTATTAGAATAATACAATGGTCAAAAAGTGACATAATAAAATTGCAGCGAACTATAAGCACTCATTTCACTAAATATAGGAAACATCATCCAAAATCTTGTATTCAAAGGCTCACACTACCACGCAAAGAAGGAGGAAGGGAAATAATAGACATACACAATTTACACAATAAACAGATACTCTCACTCAGAGCATACTTCCATGATAAATCCGAATACTCACCTCTACATAGACACGCAACAGAAATAGACAAAAAGCGTACATCATTAAACCTACATGACAAAAACACTCAAGTAAACGAACATATCATAAGTACACAACAACAAATGTTGGCATGGACTGAAAAAACACTGCATAGGAGGCACCGAGCCTATTTGAACCAACCCCACGTCGACAAAGAGAAGTCGAACGAATGGCTCAAACGAGGTGAACTGTTCCCTGAGACCGAAGGTTTTATGCTCGCCATTCAAGACCAAATAATAGCAACTCGTAACTATAGGAAGTACATAATGAAGGATAATAATCAACCTACTGACTTATGTAGACAATGTAACGCAGCCTCTGAAACTATTCAGCACATAACGGCAACAGCCGGTATAACTCGCATCACAGAAGAACACATCGGTCTTCTGCTGGCTTTGGACATGCCGTTCTTCGCAGTCATCAACAAGTGTGAACTGGTTAGCAACATCAACGCTGTTGTAGCGAGGCTGGCTCAATTGTTGGAACCCGCTAATAAGGTCAGTGATTTTATTTTAAATAGCATCTATAAAGACTAGCTTATAAACTAGGTTATTATTTCTTACATCAATGCTTATGGGTGATGGTGACCACTTACCATCAGGTGGCCCAATTGCACACATATAACATAAAGAGAAGCCGGGGGGGGGGGGAAGTTTAACAGACAAACAGATATATTTACTTTCCCATTTATAATATTAGTATATATTGTAATTGGAAACATGCAGGTTTCCTCGCGATGTTCTTCAAGGAGCAAGGAGATGATAAATCAGGGATGCTGTATAATTTATAGATTTATTTAAATTTAAAGTAATTGTATATATTGGTATTATTACAGAAACCGCTGTTAATAACTGACGAGAATATGGCAAGGAACTGCGTTGCGCCGCAAAAGTCGATACTGGACACCATAGACAATCTAGACGAGGAAATCAAAAAGGATGAGGAGTGAGTAGCTTCACAAGCCTTTATTTAACCCGAAGTGTTTCTGGGTGAACTCTTATGTATGACCTTAAAACGAGTTCCATACTATTGGTAATGGTAATAGTATTGTCTATAGCTACGCCAACCACCCTTGCTAGATACTTGCCTTTCACGCCAAAGGTTGTGGGTTCGGTTCCCACTCAGGACAGACAATTGTGGGATTGACGGTTCGGCCGTCGTCGAGTGAGGTTGTGTGCATACGCTTCTTATCTACGCTTTCCGAATGTTTCACGACTACCCACTTTGGCTTTGTTTATTGGTTTCTGATTTTCTGACGCGTCATATTATTGAATTTTGGCTTGAATATGGACTTTTGTTATGTTTAAGAATTGGTTTCGTTGTTTGGTATAGGTCTTTATAGACCTATTTTTATTTTTGTTTTAGGTATAAGTCTTTTATAGACAAATTGTTGATTTGAGTTGTTCTTTTTTTTTTTTTTTTGTTTTTTTTTTTTGTTGACGATGGACACGGAGTTGTCCTCAGATGCCTTTGCTGGTCGGAAGCGCCCACGCGTGGGCTTAGGCATTTTCGACTCTGGCTCTGATACTGAGACAGAGGGACGAGTTACGGCGAAGTGTAATAGTGCACGTCGCGGGAAGCCCACTTCGAAGGGACGCGGAACTGTCCTAACTCGGGCTAAAGCTGAGCTTAAGGCGAAAGCCGCCGAAGCCAGGGAGGAGGCGTTCGAGCGCTCCTTAAGAAGTCGGGCTTTCCGTAAAAATGCAACCGAAGTCGTGCTGGACTCTGACGAATCCTCTTCCTCGGATGTCCGTAGAGAGGATCCCATAAAATTGGGTGCCGAGGAGCTGCGTGCAGAGGCTGGCCGCAACGCAGCGCTCATTTTAGAGGTGGCCCAAAAGTCGGGCAATTTGAAGAGTGGCTTCATTAAGAAGCTAAAAGATTTGGCGGCTTCGCTTCAGTGTATCGTCGATGCTCTGGCGTCAAGGACTGAAGCGGAGGAGACCCGCAGGCTCCGTGCGGATAATGGTCGCCTCCGCAAGGAAATTGACGACCTAAAGACCGAGCTTAAGGCGCATCGCCGCGAGTTTACCGAGATGCGTACCTCGGTAGCAGCGGCGAACGGGTCGGGCACTAGCCCCTTGCAAGATTTGAAGGCTTTGGAAGAATTCAGGGCCTCAATTGTCTCGTCAGTCGGCGTAATGATAAACGCCAAGTTGGCGGGAATTGAGGAGCGCCTCCTTCCTGTGAAGATACACCGTCCCCCGCTAGCCGCGGACATAAGGCGGGATGCGATGCAGGAAACTGCACCTACGTATGCGCAGGCCACCCGCCCGGTCCCACCGAAAAATGCTGCAGCCGTACCCAAGCACGTTCATCCGTCCGCTCCATCCAAGCCAGCTGCCTCAGTCGCACCGGCAACACCGATAGCTGGCCCATCGAATATCTCAACCGCGCCAGAGTTTCAACCACGGGAGGCCCAAGAGACGTCTTGGTCTACCGTGGTCAAGAGAGGAAAGAAGGGGAAGAAAGCTTCCCCGCCAGCCGAAATCTCCGCTCCAGTTATCTCAGCGGTGACAAAGACACAAGCGGCCAAGCCAAAGCTGACCGCCCCTCGAACCGCTGCAGTTATTGTCACGCTGCAACCGGAGGCGGAAGAGAAGGGCGTAACATACGCACAGGTCCTGGAGCGAGCCGAACAGGGCATAAAGCTCCAGGACCTCGGGATCTGTAGCGGACTTAAGATCCGTCGCTCGGCAACAGGGGCTAGAGTGTTGGAATTACCAAAAGCACAGTCGGAGCAGGCGGAGAAGCTTGCGGAGAAGCTTCGTACTGTGCTTGACGGGGTGGCCAACGTTGTCCGGCCCATAAAAAGAGTTGACTTGAAGGTAACGGGGCTCGACGACTCAGTCACCCCAGAGAAGCTGGTTGCGGCAGTCGCACGTGCAGGGGACTGCACGCCTGAGGCAGTCAAGTGTGGAGCGTTGCAGCGTGGACCCGGATATATGGGTATGGTCCGCATCACCTGTCCCATTACGGTGGCGAAGAAGCTGTCCGACGCCGGTCGTCTTCTGGTAGGGTGGAGCTCAGCCAAAGTGTACGTCCTGGAACAGCGCCCTCTGCGCTGTTACAAATGCATGGGCGTTGGACACACAAAGATGCTCTGCCCATCCAAGGCGGAACGAGGTGGGCTTTGCTTCCGGTGTGGTATCGAGGGCCACAAGTCTTCGACCTGCACTGGAAAGCTGCACTGTGCAGTATGTGCGGACGCTGGAAGACCCTCTGGGCACGTGATGGGCTCGGGAGAGTGTAACCCTCCCTTCACAAAAGGAAAGATGGTATTAGGCACTCACACCATCACCAACGTCGGACGGCGCCAGGCCGAAGAGGAAGCACCCATGTCAACATGAGCGACAAACTCAGCTTCCTTCAGATGAACGTCAACCACTGCGCCGGGGCTCAGGACCTGCTACTGCAGTCCATGGCGGAGTGGCAAATCGACCTGGCTGTGGCCTGCGAGCCCTATTTCGTCCCTCCCTTATCTCACTGGGTAGGGGACTTGGACGGCACTGTGGCAGTCCTCACTCGGAGCGGTACGGGTCCTTCCCTCTCACTCATTGAGAGGGGCTCGGGCTACGTAGTGGCGGGATGGGGAGAGTACGTAGTAGTAGGAACGTACTTCTCCCCCAACCGCGGCCTGGCGGAGTTCGAGAGCTACCTCGGTTCTGTCCGAGTTGCGGTGTCCAGGCAGTCGCCGAAACCGATAGTAGTTCTCGGTGACTTCAACGCGAAATCACGTGCCTGGGGAAATCCTGCCACAAACCCGCGAGGGAGGGCTGTCCAGGTGTGGGCCCTACTCTCCAGCCTATCCCTACTTAACAAGGGGCAGGTGCACACCTGCGTGAGGCAGCAGGGAGGGTCCGTGGTGGACTTATCGTTCGCTACGCCTGTCAGTGTTCGCTATGCCTGTTCGGCGCGCAGAGTTAGAAATTGGAGAGTGGAGGAGGAGGTGGAGACTCTGTCGGACCATAGATACATCCGGTTTGAGATCTCCACCTCTTGCAGGCCAGCGGAACCTCTGAGGGTACCAACCACGCTCCCCAGGTGGTCCCTTGGCCAGCTGGATCGTGAGCTGGTCAGGGAAGCTGCTATCGTGCAGCGGTGGGGTTCCGCGGGAAGGAGGGAGGGTGCCAGTGTCGACGAGCTGGCGGACCGCATGCGCAGCGCTCTAAAGGAGGTGTGCGATGCGGCCATGCCGAGGACCCGACGCAGGGTACCACGCCGCCAGGTATACTGGTGGTCGCCCGAAATAGCGGAGCTTCGAGCGACATGTAACCGGGCACGGAGGGCATACGTCCGCTGTCGCAGGCACAACGGCCTCAACGCGGATTTGGAGGGACGGCTGTGGGCCACTTATCGCCAGCTAAAAAAGGAGCTGCAGCAGGTGATAAGTCAAGCTAAGGAGAGAGCAAGGGAGGAGCTTCTGGTGGGCCTGAACAGGGACCCGTGGGGACGCCCGTACCGTGGTGTGCGAGGAAAGTTCCGCACACACGGCGCCCCTGCGACGGAAACGTTGCCGCCGGATCTCCTCCTGCGACTGGTTGGTGAATTATTTCCCCAACCAGGCGAACACGTCCCACCAAGTATGACCCCTCGCTCTGTAACAGATGACAGTGCGGCTCCACCACACGTTACGGAACGAGAGATGGAGATGGCCCTCGATCGATTGAGGGCCAGAACCACAGCGCCGGGTCCGGACGGGGTTCCAGGGCGTGTTCTGCGTGATGCCCTGGAACATCTAGGTGGGAGGCTTCGGGAACTGTTTGATGAATGTCTTTCCAGTGAGCAGTTTCCGAAGCTGTGGAAGGAAGGAAAGTTAGTTCTGTTGCCGAAAGAGGGGCGTCCACTCGATTCTCCTTCGGCATATAGGCCAATTGTGCTGCTGAATGAGACGGGCAAGCTCTTCGAGAAGATCCTCGCTGCCCGTCTTATTCAGCACCTCAACGAGGTGGGGCCGGGTCTTTCAGAGGCTCAGTACGGGTTCAGGGAGGGTCGATCAACCATTGACGCCCTGGACGCCCTAAAAACCTGGACTACCGAGGCGGTGGCCCGAGGAGACGTAGTCCTGGCGGTATCACTGGACGTAGCGAACGCCTTTAACAGTCTTCCCTTCGAGACAATAAGGGAGTCACTCCGATACCACAGGGTGCCTTCCTATCTCAGAATGCTGTTGGGGGCATACCTCCGGGACCGAGTGGTCCTCTGGGAGGGGGGCGATGGGCGACTTGTCCGGCGTTGGGTAGGCTGCGGCGTTCCACAGGGGTCGGTACTCGGCCCAATCCTGTGGAACGTCGGATTCGATTGGCTCCTTAGGGCCCCCATCCTTCCCGGAATGAGGGTGTTGTGCTACGCGGATGACACCCTCATCACGGCGACGGGGCAGACCTTTCAGGAGGCGGCTCGCCTGGCCGAGGTCGGAGTATCGCTCACGATGGACCGGATTGGGATGCTGGGCTTGTCTCTGTCACAAAAACAGAGGCCCTCCTATTCCACGGTCCACGTCGGGGTCCCCCTCGAGGGGCGTCTATCACCGTCCAGGGGACGGTGATTAAGGTGCAAGCCCAGATGAGGTATCTGGGCCTGATCCTGGACGGAAGATGGAGCTTCAGGCAGCATTTTGTCCAACTCGGCCCGAAGCTCATAAGCGCTGCTGCTGCCCTGGGCCGCCTCCTACCCAATGTAGGAGGGCCGGAAACACCATGTCGGCGCTTATACGCTGGCGTGGTACGCTCCATGGCGTTGTACGGTGCACCCATTTGGGTGGATGCTCTCACCGCTCGTAACAGAGCTTTTCTGCGGAGGCCGCAAAGAGTCATAGTGGTGAGAGCGATACGTGGGTACCGTACGGTGTCATGGACGGCAGCGACACTTCTCGCGAGCGATCCGCCCTGGGAACTCCAGGCAGAGGTGCTTGCGGAAGTGCACCGGTTCCTGGTGGAAACGAGGTCAAGCGGCGTCCGTCCAGGATCGGCGGAGGTTGAGCGAGTCATGGCCCTAGCCCAGCGAGCCTTGATTCGTAGGTGGGAGGAGGACCTGAGGTCCCCCTCGGCAGGCCTAATGACAGTGGAGGCGGTCCGCCCCCACTTGAGTCGCTGGGTGGAACGGAGTCACGGCACACTCACATTCAGGCTGACGCAGGTACTTACCGGACACGGTTGTTTCGGTAAGTACCTGCACCGGATAGCGAGGCGGGAGGTGACACCCTCCTGCCATGAGTGTGGTGCACCTGCGGACACAGCGTGCCACACTCTGATGGAGTGTGCCGCTTGGGGACCTCAGCGCCTGTCCCTGGCGGCCTTAGTCGGTGAAGACCTCTCGCTGCCGAGTGTGATAAACGCCATGCTTGGTAGCGAGAGATGCTGGTTGGAGACGGTCTCCTTCTGCGAAAATGTCATGTCGCAGAAGGAGGCAGCGGAGCGGGAGCGTGAGGAGAGGGCCTCCGCTGACTCGCTTCGCCGAAGAAGACCGGGGAGAAGGCGTCGGCACTATGCGCATCTTCTCCTCCCGCCCTAAGTGTTGCCGGGGATAGGGGGTCTTTGTACCCTGAGAACCCCCTAAGATTTGGAGGCCTGCAGAGGCGGGCCAACCGTCGGGGCGTCACGGTAGTATGCGCAAGCGATCCCGTGACGCCCCTCGAAAAGGCGGTGTGGGTACCGCTGGTTTTTTAGTGGGTATTCCGGCGCATATTTGGCGCCGGCGAGTCCCACATACCCCCCACTTCAAGTGGGGGAAACGCGTAAGCGCATTTTTCCAGCGAGAAAAAAAAAAAAAAAAAAAAAAAAAAGGACAGACAATTGTGTGCATTAACATGTCTGTTTTTTCTGAGTTTGTGTGTAATTGTCTATACAATAGTATATCAGTTGTCTGGTTGCCATAGTGCAAGCTCTGCTTAATTTCGGATCAGATATATATATATTGTAGTGTCGGCCGGCAGGGTGGCCGTGTTCCCGGTGAGCTGCGTGCGTGGCGCCGGACTCAACGCGCTGCACGCGTGCCTGCTGGCGCTGGCTCCGCGCCGCGACCTGCAACACCCCGAGGACGTGAGTGAACCATATGTTGCGCAGTTGACTAGTATCCTTTTTATTAAATTATAAATGTTATATAATCGAAGCAGGTTGTGGAATAAGCTCAAACCTTCTCCTGAGAAGGAGAGGTTTTAGCCCAGCTGTGGGACATTTATATACTGTAACTGTTTTGAATCATGTTGGAATAAGTTTTGTTCTTAAGAAGAGATATCTTCGACCAACAGACACTTTTGTACTTTACTAGCAAAACCCGGAAGGTAGCTGTTAATGTGGTACAGCGCCATCTAGCGGCGTTACAACGAAGTGGATATTATAAAATCATCCATGAGACATACATCTAAATTTCAACTATAATGGTGATTCAAACGGTCCGAACTCTATTAATCACAAACAGATACACAAACAGCCATTTTTATATATTAACGAAATTGTTTTGTTACAGAGCCATCGGCCGGGTCACGCAAACCTTCCCGTACATACCATGAATTCTATAGAACACGGCTGTAAAATAATGTAAAATTCGAGATCTTTCTAGAATATTCTAGATAAATTAAATATATTAATTGTATCTGTAACCAGTTTTCTTGTCGTGTTCACTTCATGATTGCGTGGGAGGCGTTTCGCCTTGCGGATTAAATTACAAAAAACGACAAACGATGATGGTATTTTTATGTTACATAAAAACAGTGTTGCCAACCTCTTAGAAGCATCCTCCTGACGGATGAATTGAAACAAATACAAAATACATTTATAATATGATGTTAAAAAAAAGCAAATCAAGTACTGCAAGTAGCATTAGTAAACTTGAAATATACTCAATTAAATGAAGCTGAAGAGTTAATCCCCGGAAAGAATTTCTTTAAAAAAATGTTCCTCCTAAAAAATGTCTGACCTGAAAATATCCTATTTGATTTCATCTGACATAGCCCTATTTAAGGGGAAAACCCCCAAGTTGGCAACACTGTATAAAAAATGTGGACCATCCATATAAACTTTCATATATTTAACACTAGCGGACAAATTTTTAATAAACCATCGTATGTGATCGAGCAAATTTTCACTCATAACTCATTTTTATTCAGTCAGTTAATTAATCAGTGTCAGAGTTTTTATTACGTATATAACATACATGCAAAACGTCTATGCTTATGTATAAATAATATTGCAATATATAAAGGCTTATATATATATATATATGAAAATATAATATGGAACTAATGGCTTCTTATGTATGTACACACATACATCCAATTTCTAGTTAATATTAAATAATTATATGGGTAAGTGATGCGTGTGTTAGGGTCTGTGAGAATATTATAATAAGAAATGAAACTCACGCGGATGGTCCATAAACGTGTATATTATATACACGTTATACACACAATATATGCACACAGAAGAAATAACGTTATACAGGCATAGAAGATCACATATGTACACATAAACACGAACACAATACTTAAACACAAAGCGAATTATTTTGAAGCGCAAGTAACGGTTATGACGGTGGTAGAATAATGAATAATGCGTAAGTCGTAAACGTTGGTAGGATCATTCGTAGCCAATATAAAAGATCCGTCGCTCCAATGCGCTTGCACCGGTAGGCGGGGCCTCAACATAGAACAAAGGACGACGTCACAACGGAGATAAGCAATGCGGTTGTCCACTGTGTACGTTCGATCGTCCGTTGTGTCGTCAATCCAATATTCTATGTTGAGTTGGAATGTGTTGTGTAGTATGTCTGTTTGGATGTGTGTTTATGTATGTTTATAATATGTGTGTAAGTATGTATGTTAGTGGGATGCACATGTGGTGGACGCCACAATTATATAACTAGGTTTATGAAATAACGTACATACACAATGGATATTACATCTTGGTTCCCAATGTTGGTGGCACATTGACAATATAAATGATGGTTAATATTTCGTAAAACGCCAATGACGCGGTGGAGAATTACCACCAAAATTACATTAGCCTTCCTATTCGAAATTAAAAAAGAGAAACAGAAATCGCAACAGTAAAAGGTTATAAGTCTTTATATTCGAAAATATGTACATTCAAAAACATTAAATTCTTAGTTATACCATGTTTGCCTATCTACCCTTCCGTGACGCCACGGTGACACGACTATGATAATCTTATCGTATGTTAAATTGTTACAATAATAACTTATTTAGAAGTTAGTTGACTTAAAATTTCAAATAAACTGAGATTTAAATTAAATATTCTTATTTAAAATCAAAATAGCACTATGTACGTGTTAATATTGTATTTAATACACCTTTTACAATTAGTTGAAATGTATATTTAGTATATTCCAATCGTAGGAGTAAATATAAACTAACTTTATATTTCCATATCACGTGATATTCGGTAACAGCTCAGCTTAACTACTTTCCGAATAAAACGCAATTTTTTCGCAAATCCATAATGAATATCACAGATAATTCAAAATCTCGACCAATGATATCGCGCCAATTCAATGTCAGTTGTTAATTTGCCTTTGTCTACTCTTGTGGCTTTAATACACTAGTTATTTTCTATTTAAATGAAATAACATATTTATATGCATACATATATAACGTAACATTTTTAAAATGATAATCACGCCCCAAGGAACAAATCTTTAGGTTTGTATTTTTTTTTTTTTTGATAATGGTAGCTCTTACAATGCCGATGTTACTTTTGCATTAAGCCGCGCTGATATGTAAGACTCCAATAACAATTGATTATAAATTTAAAACAATAATGTTGTACGGTAAAATAATTTTTGTATTTATTTTAAAAAAATCTTAGTATTTTAAAAACACAAACGTCATGACGCCATTTTGAATTACAATTTTGGCGCCATTAATATAATCACTACCTCAAGAGGTAAACCAAAATTAGCTTTCATATTGTTAGTATTTAAACTTTGTACATTAAATGATATATCCAGTTCCTGTTTATAAATTGCAATTTTAAGTTAATGATACATATTTATATAACATTACGATATCTAACTATCAATGATCGGATTATTTAATGCCGATTTTACTTTAGACGATATGACATTGACTTTTTATGATTTGTATTAATTAATATTTTTATAGCTATCTGTGGCATCGATATTAAATAAACTACAATAATATTAAACATAATTTAATAAAAGCAATTAATGGTTGAATAAGATTTTTTTTAAACAAAGATAATTAGTATCATTTACGTTTTTGGTCTAAGAAAACGTGTCGCGTTAAAAGTTATTTTTTTAAATAAAAAAACATATTCAAACCTTTACTAACCTGATTATTATATTACACACAACAAATTTAAAAAAATTGCAGCATAAAGTAATGTTAATTATATATAAATTAAAAAATAAACATCCAGGTATTTAGGTATAAGTTGTAATAACTCGGTCATATTTTTTTGAGAACTTCAGGCATTATAAGCACGAACTATTCCCGTCAATCATATTCTGATCAGTTATAAATATAAATGAAATTTCGTCTATTACCTAACTTATGCAGTACTAAATATGAATATGTACCAAAACAAAATTATATATTACTATTTTGGTAAATTTTTACAAAATTCAAGCGATTCATCACTGCTTGAAAATTATATTTTATTCTTATTAGGCGCCATTTTGAATATATAAGGAATGGCCTGTGTTTAAGACTCTGCGGCAACATGAATGGAAAAAAATACCGCTAAGCTAAATAACAATAATTATTAAAAGAATAGCAGACCTAACATCAGAAATAGCATTTGTGTGATAACCATCCTCAAGAATATTAAAAAATGCTCTGTTATGTCATATTCTGTTATTTTGAAAAGACCCCATTTTCAAATTCGTATTGTGTTATTTAAATTTATTAAAATATTATATATTTTTAAACATAATCATGATGCCATTTTAAATTTCAATTTTGGCGCGATTAATATTATTGTATTGTTGTATACATATCTTTTGTCGAAGTATTTAAATTTTGTACGTTAAATCTAAATGATTTTTCTAGTTCCTGTAAGCTGATATAACTTGCTATTTTAAGTTAAATGTACGTATTTATGTAACGGCAAACGTAAGACATTTTTAAGTGACGCCATTTTGAAATTCAGAAATATTTATGGGAACAAAATTAATTAAATAATTTGCTGTTTCGTTTTTCATCTGTAAAAACAATTGTAAGTAAATATTTTAATTTATAATTTGTATGAACTAAAAATACCTAAAAAGTAATCCTACTAAAAAAATGTATATTTATAAGTGTATTTTTTACATTTACTCTATATTTATCATCAAATTTGTGTTTTATATATATTCCACTAAGATTCATTTTAACTTTTATCTTCTTCTTAACGACTTTAAAATTTTCTTACATATCTTATTGTTTATACAATAATAGTCCTTATTGCATAAATTTTAAGTACGTATTTTATTAGATCTCTTTGCCTCAAAGTATCAATTAATCCGAATTAATTTAATTTGATAAAGTAATGGTAAGCGATGAAATGATGGTGTTAAATAATTAATTGTGTATTATCTGTGGCAGTTCGCTTAGATTATTAATTTGAAACGTGTGTTTCTTTAATTTTTTAATTTTGTCAGAGTAAACGGCCAGTTTTAATAAAAGTTAGCGTCGTGTCATCGATTTATGAAAATTTTAGGGTGTTATTAGACTAAATTAATCTTTTTATTTAATTATGCTTTGAATAAAACGTGTGATTGTGACTTAAAAAATAAAACAATGTTTTTTGCTGACTTAGAAAAATGTTATATATTAGCAAAGATTAAAAAATTTTTTAAATCAGTCATTCAATATTAAAAAAAAAATTAAAACATTTTTTAGCACATCATTAGACTATAATAAAAATAATTAAAGTATGTTGGATTTTTTATTTAAAATCTTTATAATTTAAGCTACACTTTGTAAAAAATAAATTGGCAATTATTGTGTCAACCCGCGTTCATAAGAAAGTTTCACGACAATGCGCGCTTGATGAGTTGGTGATAATATTAATCAAGTAGACTTATAAGTACATTCGAATTATTTCACAAAGGTTTAAAGCTACTACTTGTGGATATATGCAGATTCTACCAAGAAGAACTGAACCGAAGAAAGAAACTCAATAGTAAATCTTGTAGCGTTAATCGAATTCCATACATTAGTATACATATAATCATAAATATCATTGTACCCATTTAGTCGATTATATGATTTAATTAATGATTAAACGAACTTACCATAATGTCTAGCATAATGTTACATGTAGTAGACACTAGATGTCGCCAGTCTGCACTGTTTTTGGATTTTTTATCATAGTAGCACAACTTGGTGCTGGTGCCGCTTTCTACTATCTTCATTATCTTCTTTGCATATATTGATATTTGAGTATCAAGTAGATGGTTAATATTTGTCTCTAGTCAGACACTCTCTGTCCAATAAAAAATAATTTATTATAAGGGAAATGGTAAATGGGGTGGTTGAGATGCTAATCTATTATTCTCTTCAAAGTCCTCGTATAATTATGACTGCCTCGTTGGTCTAGTGGCTTGATGTAAGGCAGACCCCCTCCGGGTCAATTCCCAGGTCGGACAAATAAAAAAAGCTATTGGGTTTGTCTGTCTGAAAATTCTGAGTAGCAGCCCGGAGTCTGGAAGTTGGAAATGTGTACACTCCCGTGCCTCGGAAAGCACTTAAAGCTGATGGTCCTGCGCCTGAACTCTTTCCGGTCGTATCGGATTGCCGTCCCATCGGATTATGAGAGTTAGGGAATAAGGAGTGCACCTGTGTTTGCGCACACACTTGTGCACTATAATATCTCCTGCGTATTTGGCTAATCAATCTTGAGATTGGCCGCCGTAGCCGAAATCGGTCTGGAGGACATTATTATTATAATTCAATTATAAATTAAAAGAGTCAATTAGTTTCAGTTAGGATTACAGTGTTAATGTAACAGGAGATCATAAACAGTGTGTCGGTCTCACCGAACGGTTAGATTAAAACTGTAAAACTCCTGGAACATTAACACTGTAATCATAACTGAAACTAATTGACTCTTTTAATCTAATCGTTCGGTGAGACCGACTCACTGTTTATGATCTCCTGGTACATTAACACTGTAATCCTAACTGAAACTAATTGACTCTTTTAATCTAATCGTTCGGTGAAACCGTCTCACTGTTTGTGTTCTCCTGGTACATTAACAACGTAATCCTAATTCTAAATCTTTGAAACTAATAATAATAATATCCTGGGACATTTTTCACACACGGCCATCTGATCCCAAATTAAGCTTGTACAAAGCTCGTGCTATGGAAACCTGACAACTGATATACTACATATACTACTTTTCTTTTGTAAATACATACTTATACAGAAAACAACACCCAGACTCAGAACAAACAGACATGTTCATGCACACAAATGTCTGTCCTGGGTGGGAATCGAACCCACAACCTTCGGCGTGAAAAGGCAAGTATCTACCAACCGCGCCAAACGTCTAGTCAAAATTAACTGTTTTAATCTAATCGTTCGGTGAGACCGACACAATGTTTATGATCTCCTGGTACATTAACAGTGTAATCCTAACTGAAACAAATTGACTCTTTTAATCTAATCGTTCGGTGAGACCGACTCACTGTTTATGATCTCCTGGTACATTAACACTGTAATCCTAACTGAAACTAATTGACTCTTTTAATCTAATCGTTCGGTGAGACCGACTCACTGTTTATGATCTCCTGGTACATTAACACTGTAATCCTAACTGGAACTAATTGACTCTTTTAATCTAATCGTTCGGTAAGACCGACACACTGTTTATGATCTCCTAGTTCATTAACACTGTAATCCTAACCGAAACTAATTGACTCTTTTAATCTAATCGTTCGGTGAGACCGACTCACTGTTTATGATCTCCTGGTACATTAACACTGTAATCCTAACTGAAACTAATTGACTCTTTTAATCTAATCGTTCGGTGAAACCGTCTCACTGTTTGTGTTCTCCTGGTACATTAACAACGTAATCCTAATTCTAAATCTTTGAAACTAATAATAATAATATCCTGGGACATTTTTCACACACGGCCATCTGATCCCAAATTAAGCTTGTACAAAGCTCGTGCTATGGAAACCTGACAACTGATATACTACATATACTACTTTTCTTTTGTAAATACATACTTATACAGAAAACAACACCCAGACTCAGAACAAACAGACATGTTCATGCACACAAATGTCTGTCCTGGGTGGGAATCGAACCCACAACCTTCGGCGTGAAAAGGCAAGTATCTACCAACCGCGCCAAACGTCTAGTCAAAATTAACTGTTTTAATCTAATCGTTCGGTGAGACCGACACAATGTTTATGATCTCCTGGTACATTAACAGTGTAATCCTAACTGAAACTAATTGACTCTTTTAATCTAATCGTTCGGTGAGACCGACTCACTGTTTATGATCTCCTGGTACATTAACACTGTAATCCTAACTGAAACTAATTGACTCTTTTAATCTAATCGTTCGGTGAGACCGACTCACTGTTTATGTTCTCCTGGTACATTAACAACGTAATCCTAATTCTAAATCTTTGAAACTAATAATAATAACATCCTGGGACATTTTTCACACACGGCCATCTGCTCCCAAATTAAGCTTGTACAAAACTCGTGCTATGGAAACCAGACAACTGATATACTACATATACTACTTTTCTTATGTAAATACATATTTATACAGAAAATTACACCCATACTCAGGACAAACAGACATGTTCATGCACACAAATGCAAACACTGTAATCCTAACTGAAACTAAATGACTCTTTTAATCTAATCGTTCGGTGAGACCGACTTACTGTTTATGATCTTTTAATCTAATCGTTCGGTGACACCGACTCACTGTTTATGATCTCCTGGTACATTAACACTGTAATCCTAACTGGAACTAATTGACTCTTTTAATCTAATCGTTCGGTAAGACCGACACACTGTTTATGATCTCCTGGTACATTAACACTGTAATCCTAACTTTTTTTTTTTATATGCCATCCTGGGACATATAAAAAAAAAAGGGATGGCAAATGACTCTACTCCACCTAATGGTAAGTGGTAGTAGAGTCCAAACGCGACGACGGCCAGTACAGTCGGGAAGAATGTTCTGAACTAGCCGTCACCACCTTGCCGGCCCGCAAGATGCCTCTTCACGCCTCGTTTGAAGGAACCCGGGTTGTAAGAGGAGGGGAACACGTGAGCTGGTAAGGAATTCCATTTTTTGGTAGTGCGACAAAGAAAGGAGTTGACAAATTTCTTTGTGCGCGATGGAATTGATGTCACAGTTAGGCGGTGACATCGAGAACCAGCTCGAGTGGACTTAAGAAGGAAGGGGGAAGCAGGAATTAGAGAGAATAATTCCTCAGAGCACTCGCCGTGATACAGTCGATAGAAAGCGCTCAGTGCTGCTATCTCGCGACGCAATTGTAAAGGTTCAAGGGTGTTTGTGAACTTTACGTCGCCAATAATGCGTACTGCACGTCGCTGCAACCGGTCCAAGGCCTCCAGTAGGTACTTAGCGGAGCCATCCCAAAGGTGCGAGCAATATTCAACGCAAGATCGTACCTGTGTTTTGTATAACAGGCACAGTTGTTGTGGCGTGAAAAAACGCCGCACCTTGTTCAGAACTCCGAGTTTTCGTGAAGCTGTTTTTATAATAGCCTCGATGTAATTATATGCCCTTGGACTAAGGTCGCAGCGAACGTCCATCCCCAGCATGGCGATTTTGCTTTGTATCATCAGCGGTATGGCACAGAGGGAGGGATGAGGGTAAAATTTTTTTTTTTTTTTTTTATTTATTTGGGAAACATACAGCATAATATAATACATAAAATTTAGTAACAAAATAAATTTCACTTAAGCCAACAAAGTTTCCACTTATACAAACAAACATGGAGTGAACCTAACGATAACAAGTTATTTAACAATTTATTAAGATATATGAATAAAGTATTAAAAATAATTTAAAACAGAAAAAAAAAACGATAAGTATATTACTGACAAATACAGTTTTTTAGAGCTTCTTTGAACTTAAATAAATTTTCGTTAAATATATCTATACTAGTGTAGCGTTTATTATGATTGTCACATGCTCTTACTAAAAAGCGATTTTTAGCATAGTTCGTTCTACACATTGGGACATAAAAGGTATGTTTTGAACGGGCAATGGAATGTGAGCACTTGATATAAATGTTGTTGACTAAGTACATTGAATCGACAAAATTATTTACAATTTTGTAAAGAAAAACCTGATCTTTGCATTCCCTGCGTTTCTCAAGCGATAAAATATTAAGCTTATTAATAGCATTGGACCCAAATTTACGCGTTAATCTTCTAATAAATTTATTCTGAACATTTTCGATAGCCATAACATACTTAGAGTATTGTGGATTCCAAACCGTTGAAGCGAATTCCAAATTAGATCTTACATACGAGTTATACAACACATTATATGTATTGATATGCTTAAAGTCTCTTCCCTGGCGAAATATGAAACCCATCATACTGTAAGCTTTTGCGATAATTTTATTCACATGCCTGTCAAATAATAAATTAGAATCTAGAAGCACTCCTAGGTCCCTAACCTCGGTTACCCTCTTAATTAAATGATTGGAAATTGTGTAATCAAATAAAATTGGATTTTTTTTTCTAGAAAATGTTATTACATTGCATTTTTCAAAGTTAAGATGTAGGCCATTAGATGAACAATATTGCACTAAAATATCCAAATCATATTGCAAGTTTGAGCAGTCATCACTTCTTTTTATGATTTTAAATAGTTTTGTATCATCGGCATATAGAAGTATGTCAGGATTTTGAAAATTTTTTAGTATATCATTAATGAAAATGTTAAACAATAGGGGACCGAGGTAAGAGCCCTGAGGAACCCCAGATGTTATGGGGACAAAACTAGAAATGTGTCCCTTGACAGCGACTGCTTGAGTTCTTTCACGGAGATACGACGTTATCCATCTCAGCAAATCGCCGTGTATACCACTATATGCAAGTTTTTTAATTAATAGCGTATGTGGAATTTTATCAAATGCTTTTGAGTAATCGGTATACACAGCGTCAACCTGATGTCCTCTCTCCATGGCTGAAAGAACAACATCGAGAAACTCAACAAGATTAGACTCAACTGATCTTTTATTTACGAATCCATGTTGTTGGGTAATGAGCAGAGGTTTTATTAAAGGAAACAAAGTATCGTAAATAATCTTCTCAAATAATTTAGGTATGATAGATAACATTGATATTCCACGATAATTTTTGACAATATGCTTATCTCCATTTTTAAAAATGGGAACAACAAGCGATTTTTTCCAAACAGGTGGTAGTATGCCTGAATATATGGATTTGTTAAAGAGTAAATGTAAAGGGATTGATAAAGATTTACTGCATCGTTTTAAAAACATAGGATGTAATCCATCTGGGCCACTGCCTTTAGACGAGTCAAGTTTTGAGAGATATCTTTCAATGGTACGGCATGATGCATTAATAGTACTAATTAAGGACTGACTACTATGCTTGTTTAAATAATCAACCTCGGGTTGATTCACTTCTACTTCAAAAACTGATTTAAAGTAGTTACTAAATAGATTAGAGATCGATGGGCCGTCGGAGCCAACCGTATTGTCATGAAACATGGTGTCAGGTATATTATTACTACCTTTCTTTGATTTTATAAATGACCAGAATTTCCGAGAACTGTGATGAATATTATCTTCAGCCCTAGCAATAAAGACATTATAACACTCTCTTTCCATCAATTTAGTTCTGTGTCGAAGGTCAGCAAATTTGTCATAGTCACTATTATGACCATAAATTTTCCATCGTTTATGCACTTGTAATTTCTTTTTAATCAATTTAATTAAAAACTTGCTAAACCATACAGGATATTTATTGATATCGTATACGGTTTTAGCTGGTACAAAGCGATCCACAATATTATTAACTATTAAATAAAACTTATCTACTGCGTTAATTATATCACATGTTTCGAATTGTTCCACCCAATCAATATTATTTAGCTCATTGTTAATTGCGTTGTAGTCAGCAACATGAAAGCGACGAACAATTCGAGGAGCATAACGTAAATTTGAATCATTCAACATAATATCCGTCAACACAGAGAGAGACGGATGATGAACGTCTTCAGGCAAAGATAATGGTGTTGTTCTATCGACCGAACAACTACAGTTAGACAGAACGAGATCCAATAGTCTATTATTACCATTAAAAATCCCATTATACTGACACCAGCCAGAGAAGCACATAAAAGCAAATAGTTGCATAATTAAATTATTTTCGGATGGGTTTTGGATAGCTAGCGTATTTTCAGAGTTATGTGACCACACAATATCTCCCATGTTGAAATCTCCTACAACAATATATTTATCAAAAGGGTTATTCAAATTTAAATCTGATAAGAACTCAAAAAATGTGGCTTCAGAATCGCTCTGGTGTTGATTTTGAGGGAAATAACAACAGAAAAGTCGTAGTTTTTGTTTACTTAAACCCTGTCCGACCACTATATTAACAAAAGTTATATCAGCACCTGGAAGAGACATTGGTGTCCTAGAGTGTTGCATGTCGACATAGATGCCACGACGTACTGCTATAAGTGTACCACCACCCTTACTTACCCCTAGAAGTGCATAGTCACGATCATTCCGGTATACGTTATAGCGTGAATCGAAGAGTTCTTCATCAAAGATATTAGGAAGTAACCAGGTCTCGCTTAGACAAATTACGTCATAATTGGAATTTAACAAATTAAAATAGAACTGTAAAGTTTTAGTGCGCAATCCTCTAACATTTTGATAATAAATATTTAAGTACATAGTAATATATATTTTAAATTATAATTATTGTGAGTAATAATATTAAAGAGAAATAGCTTTTCAATGCACCTAGATGCCAGATAAGAATTAAAACATACCTTCAAGTCCATAAAACAATACAATATCAGCCTAATTTTCTTAATAAATATAATTAAAATATTAACGAAAACAAGTAAAAATATAAAACTACAAAAAATATTCTTAAAAAACTGAACAAAGTAACATACTTTAATATTATAAACCAACAAATTAATAACGCTTATAAAATTTTGTTTAAACACTCTTTGGAAGTAATGTGAATAACTGGTGAATTGTTAGTCTTACGAACCATAACAGTGCAATTTCGAACCCAGCAGAATAAGTAACTTTTCTCTTTGCATTTTCGTCGAGCTTCATTCAAAAGAGCCTTGTTGTAAGTGGACAGGTGGTCATTTATGTAAATAGGATTATTTCTGCCTGAAAAACCAATGTCGCATGCTTTCAGATTTTTTAACTTCCTTAACGATGAAAGAAAATCATCCTTTTTGTAACGTGCTTGCATTTTTAAAATAATGGGACGCGATTTATTTTCAGACGAATCATTCCTTACCGCTACCCTTGTTACAAAATCAACATCGGTATTAAAATTTATGGGGTAACCACTTTTTTAGCAAGGGTCTTAATAATATGGACTAAGTTTTCGCCCTTATTTTGTGGAATACCATTTATTTGAATATTAGAGCGACGCACCCACTGTTCATTTCTGTTAGTGTTTTCCGATAATTCTCTAAGCTTAAGTTTCAACTCCACGAGTTCTGTTTCATAATTTTCTATTTTAGTAACTTCCTTATCTAGATCATTCATTCGATCAACAACAGAATTAATGGAAGACTCGATCGTATTAATTTTTGTAGACCAAAAAGTAACAGATTCTGAGAGCTTTTTAAATTCATCAGTAATAAAAAATTTGAATGACTCCATTGTGTAATGCAAACTATTGAAGCGCTCATCAAAATGTGCAATCAACGATTTAATATCTATGATTTGGGCTTGATTTGTATTTATTTTATCAGAGATCATATTTAATTTTGGACTTATATTATTTTTCTTAGATATTTTGCAAACTGGACATTTCCATTTAGCTTTATTCATAGGCAGAATCTTTTTAAAGTCGCTTTCATTTATACCAACACATGAGTAATGATACATACTTTGACAAGCCGTACATCTAATCATTTCTTCTGGTCTTACGATCTCTGAACAATGTTTACAATCCATTTTGCATATATATTATTATCACAAAAAATGTAGGTAGAAAAAAAGCTAAGAGTAACTCTGCTTAACAGACCGATTGTTGAATTGCAGTCAAACCAGCGACCAAAAGGTCATAAGCGCCGGGAAATAAGCGTCGCTTACGCGTTCACTTCAAACACTGCACACTACTATTGCAATTTAACAAATAAAATTTGAAATTTGTAGTTTTAATTTATATAATTCACATTTAGATATAATTTAACACATAAAATTATTGTCATTAACACAAACTTTAACTATTTTTCAAAAGTTCACTCCCGATTATCGACTTATATACTGTTTTATAATAATTATTTGCGTAGCGATTACATACAGCCGTTTGCAATTGTCGAATGTCGAATGTCGAATAATAAAATCGAATCGAATAAAATGGTGACTTTTTCGCTGTGAGAGCGTATACCTGTGTTTTCTAGGCATTAAACTCAACAAGATTATCAGAACCCCATTTGGCAATGAGCTCTAACGTCCTATCGAGTTCAATGACAAGATTCTCCAGCCTCTCCTCAGTTTCCGCCCGCCCAGCCACTGGGCGTCCGTGGTATCCACCATGCGCTGTACTATCATCTGCATAGCAATGTATGTTCCCAAGGGAGAGCATATCATTGATATGCAAAAGAAAGAGTGTGGGAGATAGCACAGATCCCTGGGGGACCCCAGCATTCACTACATAGAATTGTGAAGCGCAACCATCTACTAAAACACGAAGGCTACGCTTGTGTAGGAAGCTGGCAATCCAGGTTCATAGCTGAGCAGGCAGACCATATGCCGGTAGCTTGGAGAGAAGACTTCTGTGCCAGACCCTGTCGAAAGCCTTGGAGATATCGAGTCCGACAGCCAACGATTCTCCATGCTTGTCGATAGCTTCACCCCAGAGGTGTGTTACGTACGCTAGAAGATCACCTGTGGACCGTTTTGGTCGAAACCCGTACTGACGATCATTAATTAGACAGTGATCTTCTAGGTAATGGATCAGTTGGTTGTTTAGAATCCGTTCAATCACCTTACAAAGTACTGAGGTGATAGCTATTGGTCGATAATTTGCCGGGTCAGACCGATCCCCTTTTTTGGGAACCGCTTGCACATTAGCTCTTCTCCAAGCCTCCGGCACACATTCCGAAGAAAGAGAAAGTTGGAACAGGCGCGTTAACACAGTAGACAGCTCCGCCGCGCACTTCTTCAGCACAATGGCTGGTATTCCATCAGGACCGCTAGCTTTCCGTATATCAAGTGATTGCAGCTCCGCACGCACATCACGTTGCCTGATTTTGATGTCAGGCATCGTGTGGCCACATGAAGGTATTGTTGGTGGCTGCGCACTACAATCATCGATCACAGAGTTGTCGGCAAAGAGTTTAGCCAGGAGGTCGGCTTTCTCCTGCGCACTGTGAGCTAGCGATCCGTCCGGATTTCTGAGCGGTGGCAGCGAAGGTTGGCAGACATTATTTTGCACAGACTTGGTCAGACGCCAGAAGCTACGGGAGCCCCTAGGATGCGAAACAAGGTCATGACCAATCTGTACAATGCGCTGTGCATCCGCTCTCGTGTATGCCTTTCTACAGGACTTGGAATTTTTATTATAGTTAACAAACACCCGCCCTGACGAACAAGCATACTCCGGCTTTCGCTTTAAAAGATTCTTCTAGCATGTAGCCGGGATAGTTAAGGTAGCTGGTGTCGGCAGGGCGGAGTATTTGCGTCTCCGTGAGAAACAGCATTGATTATAATTGAAACTAATTGACTCTTTTAATCTAATTGTTCGGTGAAACCGTCTCACTGTTTATGTTCTCCTGGTACATTAACAACGTAATCCTAATTCTATAAAATTTAAATTTAAAATGGCGTCATGATTTTGTTTAAAAATATTTAATATTTTAATAAATTTAAATAACACAATACGAATTTGAAAATGGGATCTTTTCAAAATAACAGAATATGACATAACAGAGCATTTTTTAATATTCTTGAGGATGGTTATCACTCAAATGCTATTTCTGATGTTAGGTCTGCTATTCTTTTAATAATTATTGTTATTTAGCTTAGCGGTATTTTTTTCCATTCATGTTGTCGCAGAGTCTTAAACACAGGCCATTCCTTATATATTCAAAATGGCGCCTAATAAGAATAAAATATAATTTTCAAGCAGTGATGAATCGCTTGAATTTTGTAAAAATTTACCTATATAGTAATATATAATTTTGTTTTGGTACATATTCAAAATTAAAAGCCGAGATGGCCTAGTGGTTAGAACGCGTGAATCTTAACCGATGATCGTGGGTTCAAACCCGGGTAAGCACCACTGAATTTTCATGTGCTTAATTTGTGATTATAATTCATCTCGTGCTTGACGGTGAAGGAAAACATCATAAGGAAACCTGCATGTGTCTAATTTCATTGAAATTATTTCAATGAAATTAGACACACATGTGTATTCTACCAACCCGCATTAGAGCAGCGTGGTGGAATAAGCTCCAAACCTTCTCCTCAAAGAGGGAGAGGAGGCCTTAGCCCAGCAGTGGGACATTAACAGGCTGTTACTGTACATATTCAAATTTAGTATTGCATAAGTTAGGTAATAGACGAAATTTCATTTATATTTATAACTGATCAGAATATGATTGACGGGAATAGTTCGTGCTTATAATGCCTGAAGTTCTCAAAAAAATATGACCGAGTTATTACAACTTATACCTAAATACCTGGATGTTTATTTTTTAATTTATATGTAATTAACATTATTTTATGCTGCAATTTTTTTAAATTTGTTGTGTGTAATATAATAATCAGGTTAGTAAAGGTTTGAATATGTTTTTTTATTTAAAAAAATAACTTTTAACGCGACACGTTTTCTTAGACCAAAAACGTAAATGATACTAATTATCTTTGTTTAAAAAAAATCTTATTCAACCATTAATTGCTTTTATTAAATTATGTTTAATATTATTGTAGTTTATTTAATATCGATGCCACAGATAGCTATAAAAATATTAATTAATACAAATCATAAAAAGTCAATGTCATATCGTCTAAAGTAAAATCGGCATTAAATAATCCGATCATTGATAGTTAGATATCGTAATGTTATATAAATATGTATCATTAACTTAAAATTGCAATTTATAAACAGGAACTGGATATATCATTTAATGTACAAAGTTTAAATACTAACAATATGAAAGCTAATTTTGGTTTACCTCTTGAGGTAGTGATTATATTAATGGCGCCAAAATTGTAATTCAAAATGGCGTCATGACGTTTGTGTTTTTAAAATACTAAGATTTTTTTAAAATAAATACAAAAATTATTTTACCGTACAACATTATTGTTTTAAATTTATAATCAATTGTTATTGGAGTCTTACATATCAGCGCGGCTTAATGCAAAAGTAACATCGGCATTGTAAGAGCTACCATTATCAAAAAAAAAAAAAATACAAACCTAAAGATTTGTTCCTTGGGGCGTGATTATCATTTTAAAAATGTTACGTTATATATGTATGCATATAAATATGTTATTTCATTTAAATAGAAAATAACTAGTGTATTAAAGCCACAAGAGTAGACAAAGGCAAATTAACAACTGACATTGAATTGGCGCGATATCATTGGTCGAGATTTTGAATTATCTGTGATATTCATTATGGATTTGCGAAAAAATTGCGTTTTATTCGGAAAGTAGTTAAGCTGAGCTGTTACCGAATATCACGTGATATGGAAATATAAAGTTAGTTTATATTTACTCCTACGATTGGAATATACTAAATATACATTTCAACTAATTGTAAAAGGTGTATTAAATACAATATTAACACGTACATAGTGCTATTTTGATTTTAAATAAGAATATTTAATTTAAATCTCAGTTTATTTGAAATTTTAAGTCAACTAACTTCTAAATAAGTTATTATTGTAACAATTTAACATACGATAAGATTATCATAGTCGTGTCACCGTGGCGTCACGGAAGGGTAGATAGGCAAACATGGTATAACTAAGAATTTAATGTTTTTGAATGTACATATTTTCGAATATAAAGACTTATAACCTTTTACTGTTGCGATTTCTGTTTCTCTTTTTTAATTTCGAATAGGAAGGCTAATGTAATTTTGGTGGTAATTCTCCACCGCGTCATTGGCGTTTTACGAAATATTAACCATCATTTATATTGTCAATGTGCCACCAACATTGGGAACCAAGATGTAATATCCATTGTGTATGTACGTTATTTCATAAACCTAGTTATATAATTGTGGCGTCCACCACATGTGCATCCCACTAACATACATACTTACACACATATTATAAACATACATAAACACACATCCAAACAGACATACTACACAACACATTCCAACTCAACATAGAATATTGGATTGACGACACAACGGACGATCGAACGTACACAGTGGACAACCGCATTGCTTATCTCCGTTGTGACGTCGTCCTTTGTTCTATGTTGAGGCCCCGCCTACCGGTGCAAGCGCATTGGAGCGACGGATCTTTTATATTGGCTACGAATGATCCTACCAACGTTTACGACTTACGCATTATTCATTATTCTACCACCGTCATAACCGTTACTTGCGCTTCAAAATAATTCGCTTTGTGTTTAAGTATTGTGTTCGTGTTTATGTGTACATATGTGATCTTCTATGCCTGTATAACGTTATTTCTTCTGTGTGCATATATTGTGTGTATAACGTGTATATAATATACACGTTTATGGACCATCCGCGTGAGTTTCATTTCTTATTATAATATTCTCACAGACCCTAACACACGCATCACTTACCCATATAATTATTTAATATTAACTAGAAATTGGATGTATGTGTGTACATACATAAGAAGCCATTAGTTCCATATTATATTTTCATATATATATATATAAGCCTTTATATATTGCAATATTATTTATACATAAGCATAGACGTTTTGCATGTATGTTATATACGTAATAAAAACTCTGACACTGATTAATTAACTGACTGAATAAAAATGAGTTATGAGTGAAAATTTGCTCGATCACATACGATGGTTTATTAAAAATTTGTCCGCTAGTGTTAAATATATGAAAGTTTATATGGATGGTCCACATTTTTTATACAGTGTTGCCAACTTGGGGGTTTTCCCCTTAAATAGGGCTATGTCAGATGAAATCAAATAGGATATTTTCAGGTCAGACATTTTTTAGGAGGAACATTTTTTTAAAGAAATTCTTTCCGGGGATTAACTCTTCAGCTTCATTTAATTGAGTATATTTCAAGTTTACTAATGCTACTTGCAGTACTTGATTTGCTTTTTTTTAACATCATATTATAAATGTATTTTGTATTTGTTTCAATTCATCCGTCAGGAGGATGCTTCTAAGAGGTTGGCAACACTGTTTTTATGTAACATAAAAATACCATCATCGTTTGTCGTTTTTTGTAATTTAATCCGCAAGGCGAAACGCCTCCCACGCAATCATGAAGTGAACACGACAAGAAAACTGGTTACAGATACAATTAATATATTTAATTTATCTAGAATATTCTAGAAAGATCTCGAATTTTACATTATTTTACAGCCGTGTTCTATAGAATTCATGGTATGTACGGGAAGGTTTGCGTGACCCGGCCGATGGCTCTGTAACAAAACAATTTCGTTAATATATAAAAATGGCTGTTTGTGAATCTGTTTGTGATTAATAGAGTTCGGACCGTTTGAATCACCATTATAGTTGAAATTTAGATGTATGTCTCATGGATGATTTTATAATATCCACTTCGTTGTAACGCCGCTAGATGGCGCTGTACCACATTAACAGCCACCTTCCGGGTTTTGCTAGTAAAGTACAAAAGTGTCTGTTGGTCGAAGATATCTCTTCTTAAGAACAAAACTTATTCCAACATGATTCAAAACAGTTACAGTATATAAATGTCCCACAGCTGGGCTAAAACCTCTCCTTCTCAGGAGAAGGTTTGAGCTTATTCCACAACCTGCTTCGATTATATAACATTTATAATTTAATAAAAAGGATACTAGTCAACTGCGCAACATATGGTTCACTCACGTCCTCGGGGTGTTGCAGGTCGCGGCGCGGAGCCAGCGCCAGCAGGCACGCGTGCAGCGCGTTGAGTCCGGCGCCACGCACGCAGCTCACCGGGAACACGGCCACCCTGCCGGCCGACACTACTGTGATTTGCGTTCAACTATATATATATATATATATATATAGTGATATCAGATATATATATATATCTGATCCGAAATTAAGCAGAGCTTGTACTATGGCAACCAGACAACTGATATACTATTGTATAGACAATTACACACAAACTCAGGAAAAACAGACATGTTAATGCACACAATTGTCTGTCCTGAGTGGGAACCGAACCCACAACCTTTGGCGTGAAAGGCAAGTATCTAGCAAGGGTGGTTGGCGTAGCTATAGACAATACTATTACCATTACCAATAGTATGGAACTCGTTTTAAGGTCATATGTAAGAGTTCACCCAGAAACACTTCGGGTTAAATAAAGGCTTGTGAAGCTACTCACTCCTCATCCTTTTTGATTTCCTCGTCTAGATTGTCTATGGTGTCCAGTATCGACTTTTGCGGCGCAACGCAGTTCCTTGCTATATTCTCCTCAGTTATTAACAGCGGTTTCTGTAATAATACCAATATATACAATTACTTTAAATTTAAATAAATCTATAAATTATACAGCATCCCTGATTTATCATCTCCTTGCTCCTTGAAGAACATCGCGAGGAAACCTGCATGTTTCCAATTACAATATATACTAATATTATAAATGGGAAAGTAAATATATCTGTTTGTCTGTTAAACTTCCCCCCCCCCCCCGGCTTCTCTTTATGTTATATGTGTGCAATTGGGCCACCTGATGGTAAGTGGTCACCATCACCCATAAGCATTGATGTAAGAAATAATAACCTAGTTTATAAGCTAGTCTTTATAGATGCTATTTAAAATAAAATCACTGACCTTATTAGCGGGTTCCAACAATTGAGCCAGCCTCGCTACAACAGCGTTGATGTTGCTAACCAGTTCACACTTGTTGATGACTGCGAAGAACGGCATGTCCAAAGCCAGCAGAAGACCGATGTGTTCTTCTGTGATGCGAGTTATACCGGCTGTTGCCGTTATGTGCTGAATAGTTTCAGAGGCTGCGTTACATTGTCTACATAAGTCAGTAGGTTGATTATTATCCTTCATTATGTACTTCCTATAGTTACGAGTTGCTATTATTTGGTCTTGAATGGCGAGCATAAAACCTTCGGTCTCAGGGAACAGTTCACCTCGTTTGAGCCATTCGTTCGACTTCTCTTTGTCGACGTGGGGTTGGTTCAAATAGGCTCGGTGCCTCCTATGCAGTGTTTTTTCAGTCCATGCCAACATTTGTTGTTGTGTACTTATGATATGTTCGTTTACTTGAGTGTTTTTGTCATGTAGGTTTAATGATGTACGCTTTTTGTCTATTTCTGTTGCGTGTCTATGTAGAGGTGAGTATTCGGATTTATCATGGAAGTATGCTCTGAGTGAGAGTATCTGTTTATTGTGTAAATTGTGTATGTCTATTATTTCCCTTCCTCCTTCTTTGCGTGGTAGTGTGAGCCTTTGAATACAAGATTTTGGATGATGTTTCCTATATTTAGTGAAATGAGTGCTTATAGTTCGCTGCAATTTTATTATGTCACTTTTTGACCATTGTATTATTCCGAAGGAGTACGTAAGTAAGGGTATGGCAAATGTGTTAATAGCTTTTATTGTGTTTTTAGAGTTAAGGTGTGTCTTTAATACGAGATTTAATCGGTGCGAGAATTTTGTAAGCAGTTCTTGTTTTGTCGTAGTTTGTAGTATTTGCCTAGATTGTTTAAAACCAAGGTATTTATATGTGCTTTGTTCATCCATTGGTTCAATTTGTTCACCAGTTTCGAGTGTGTAGCTATTATCAAGGATTTTTCCTTTCGAGATTGACAGAATTTTGCACTTGTCGACACCGAATTTCATATGAATATCTTTGGAGAACTGTTCCGTAATGCTTGCTAACTCAAGCAGCGTGTTTTTGTCAGTGGAGTAAAGTTTTGTATCGTCCATGTACATGAGGTGTGATAAGTTATATTGGGTGTTATTACCGTAAAGTGTGAATCCTGTATTGGTTTTATTTAACAAGAGTGAAAGAGGATTTAAGGCCAAGCAAAACCAGAGGGGGCTCAGAGCGTCTCCTTGAAAAACTCCTCGTTGGATACGAATTGGTTCAGTAGTTAGAGATTTCATGGACAATCGTCCATGAAATCTGTTTTATTTTTAATACAGTTTGCCAGTTTTGTATAGAATTTTGAAGAAATGATATGAGGGTTGGGTTTATTTTATACAATTTTAAGACATATAATAACCAGCTATGCGGGACTGAATCAAAGGCTTTTTGATAATCAATAAACATAGTATGGATATCTGATTTTGATTTTACCGCACTACTTAAAATGATTGCATCAAAAGTAAGCTGCTCCTTACAACCTTGGCTATTTTTTCTACACCCCTTTTGCTGTTCGGCTAATATATTATGTTTAGTTAAATGTTTGTATATTTCTTCACTTATGCAAGCTGATAAAATTTTATATATGGTTTGTAAGTAAGTTATTGGTCGGTATTTATCTGGATTTGTGGTATCATGTTTATCTTTAGGTACTAAGTATGTGATTCCATGTGTTATATATTTCGGTAGTAAATGTGGTGATTGAATGAATGTGTTTAAGTACTTATGTATGTATGAGTGTATGCTACTAAATTTCTTGTACCAATAGTTGTGAATATTGTCTGAGCCTGGGGATTTCCAATTGTGCATTCGTTTGATGACATCTATAAATGTTTCTATTGGTATGAAGTTGAACTCCATCTCTGGAATATGTGTAGTTATTTCGTTAACCCAGTCTGCATGTTCATTATGTTCTATGGGGTTTTCCCATGTCTTAGCCCAGAATTATCGAAATATTTCAGGGGGAGGTATTTCTAGATTTTGCTCATTATCTTTGCAGTTAGATAATAAATTCTATAGAAGATTTTTTCATTGTTAGCAAATGTTTTGTTTTCTATTTTACGGGCAGTACACGTCAAATATCTCTTAAGTCTACTAGCTGCTGCATTGAGTTTCTGTTTTAAGGTATCTAAGAAGTGTTCTATATGCGTGTTTGTATTTTCATATTGTGCGTGTGATTGATATTGTGTCTTTATGAGTTCTACTGCAGCTACTACTTTTCGGTTTCTATTTCCTCTAATAAATTGTGTTAACCTGCCTATATTGACTCGCAACTTCCTTATTTTATTTTCTAATCTTCTTTGCCAGCTAGGTTTTCTGTATGATTTGTTTTGATGGTTGTTTTGTGTTAAGAATGTCATTCTTGCCCCATTACATTTAGCTGCTGTCCATGCTGCACAGTAAATTATTGTCTGTAGAGTGATAAAATCAGTATCAGTGTTTACAAATTTTGTCAGTATCATTGTATCTATGTATTTCATTATTAATGAAAACTTTTTAGAAGTTCTTTGTTTAGGAATGTATGGTCTGCTAGTTGGTTCAGTATCACAAAAATGTTCTAGAGCATGAACGAATGTGTTCTCTATTTCAGTGTTTACTTCTAATGTCACATCATGATCGTGGGTGATACTTTCTACGTTTTTTTCATCGATAGGGGTTGATGTAACGGAATCAGTGCATGTAACTGTAGTGTTTTGCATTTTCCTAGCTTGTGAGTTTGTTTCTGAATTAGATTTGAATGCATCGTAGTGTGTAATATTACTTTGTTCTGTTGTTTGTAAATGTTCAATATCTGTGTCTTCCGTTAGTGGGTGTGTATAATGTAATTCATCTGTTACTTGTTGTTTAATCAGTGTTAATCTATCTTGTTTAATATATTTATTATTTATTATTGCCTTTCGTTGATCCGCTAATCTTTGCTCTGTAATGTGTGTAAACTCTGGGTATAAGTTTATAAACTCTTCATACAAACGTTTTCTATAAGCGGTCTTATTAGTCTCTAATTGTGTTATTATGAAATAAATCCTAATAATTGTTTCATTGCATTCATTTGTCCATTTCATACGTTTTCCTGTTAGTGTGTTAAGGGATGTTTTAAGATTTGTGGCGTTTTGTTGTATCTGAGTTTGGATTACTTGCAATTCTGTTTTAACTTCATCGTAAATCTGATCAATGGTTTCTTGTGATAATAATTTCTTTTGTATAATAGCTCTACGTTGGTCACCAATTCTCTGTCTGCTTACTTCTTATGTGGATATTTATCTATAAATTTTATATGTAATGAAAAAATATATGAATTTGTGTATGATTCTAAATTTGTAAGATATAGGTAGGTACGTAGGATGAACTTATTCATTTCCATACTCCATTTTTTACGTTTTTTTACGCCACTGGTGGTGGGCACAGGTTCACTGACAAAATTTGTCTCCTGTACAACATCCGCCAGTTGAGCACCGGTTGATAATGAATTTGATGAAGGTGCATACAAAATTGGTGATGAAGAGGGTATTGATGGGAATAAAGATTTAGAGGATGAATTAGAAGTCTGCGTGGACTCTTCTTCTAACGATGGCACGTTCGCCTGTATATATTTTTTAGTTTTAGACATAGTTATCATATTATTCCCACGAGTAGCTAGGGACATAAAAGTCAATCACAGCAGAGCCCTGCATTCACTGTGATAAGGGTAAATTAAATTAGAGGTCCCCTTGTCTCTAAAGTTCGCATACTAACGACTAAGCACCCCCTTAGCCATGGAGCCCTCGGCGTACGCTGTTCCACCTTGGCTTGGGTTGTATCTCTCTTGGTCTGTCTTCTCATCTTAGGCCAATCCAACATGAGTAGCTCTATTGGGATAGCCCTAAGAATCATTGAAGCGCACAAGCTACACCACGTCGGCAATGTAAATATACGTCGGTGGGGTTATCATTTTTATTATTATATTATTATTGCTTTCTCAAGATAAGTAATGTAGTAGGCCCAGTAACAACACTATTATTAATGAAGTTTTATTAAATCGTTACTATCGAATGAATACCTATGGATTGCTGTTATCAATAGTATTAATAATAATAATGTCCTCCAGACCGATTTCGGCCACGGCGGCCAATCTCAAGAGAGATTAGCCAACTACGCAGGAGATATTATAGTGCGCAAACACAGGTGTACTCTCTATTCCCTAACTCTCATAATCCGATGGGACGGCAATCCGAAACGACCGGAAAGAGTTCAGGCGCAGGACCAACGACTTTACGTGCTTTCCGAGGTACGGGAGTGTACACACTTCCAACTTCCAGACTCCGGGCTGCTACTGAGAATTTTCTGACAGGAAAAGCCAATAACTTTTTATTGGCCCGACCTGGGAATTGAACCCAGGACCTCGGGGACTGCGGTCTTATATCAAGCCACTAGACCAACGAGGCAGGCAAACGAGTTATCAATAGTATTGTGAACAGAGAGCTATAGTAACTATCGATAATATCGACAATATTGACACAAGACGATACTTTCGGAAGTACTGTCGATAATAGTTTTCGAGGTCAAACTATCGATAGTTCTGCAACACTGATACCTGGGATTAGGTAAATGAAACTACAATTTATTAGATTACAAAAACAATCACTTCTACACTATATATACTCTGTAGCGAATATCTAGACAGCGCGATTCAGGAATGTGACATTTCGAATGAGCGCCATCTATCGTTAACGGGGTGTAACATACGCCATCATACAACTGGATAATAGAATAACGGAAGCTTTTACAAAGATTAATATAATTGAAAAATGAGTATGAAAACTAGATAAAGATGTTTAGACAACTTGTAGCCGAGATGGCCCAGTGGTAAGAACGCCTGAATCTTAACCGATGATCGTGAGTTCAAACCCGGGCAAGCACCACTGAATTTTCATGTGCTTAATTTGTGATTATAATTCATCTCTGCTTGACGGCGAAGGAAAATATCGTGAGGAAACCTGCATGTGTCTAATTTCACTGAAATTCTGCAACATGTGTATTCCACCAACCCGCCTTTAGCCCAGCAGTGGGACATTCACAGGCTGTTACGGATACGAACGGTTTAGACAACTGCACGGGACTAATAATGGTACTTGTGTGTGCGTGCAAGCACAGACAGTCTCTATTCCCACACACTCTTAATCCTATTGAGAACCGAGATGGTAGTGAATAGAATGTGTAAGTCGTTACCAATGATAGCGTGTTAAAACCCAGATTAGCACCACTAAATTGGAACAGCGTATTGGAATAAGCTCCTCATCAAAGGGAGAAGAGGGAGGGGTTAGCCCAGCCGTGGGACATAGACATTTACATAAAATCCCAGGGTGAAATTTAGAGAGAGTTCAGGCGCAAACAATGTCTTTACATGCTTCCAAATCTCACTTCTAGTGTACAACTTACTTTTACTTTTCTTTTCTATTTACTTATTATAAAAAAATAACGCCTCTGCTGGGCTAAGCCCTCCCCTCCACTTGTGATTTGGAGCTCTAAATTGCAGTTTCAATGCGGGTTGATGGATATACATAGCAATACTTCGTCCCATAAAAGCAGATCTCCTGACAATGTGCCCATTAATTAAGCACATCAAAGTGCAGTGGTGTTTGCCCGGGCTTTGCAAGTGGGTGGGGGATTGTTCTTAATTTAAATAAACGTCAAAATAATCATTAGCGCACCTGAGCATCGAAGCCGAGTATCTCGTGGCTGAGCGAGGACGTCCTACCACTTTTCACTTCGTGCAAATGCCTGAACATGTTCAGGCGAGCGCTCCCTCTACCGTTATCGAGTTCACCTGTAGAAAAGAAAAACTATTGTATTGCGCACTACAAACAGCTCACATACCATCAACCAATGACGTCATTACAATTTCAAGATCAAATTTTATACTGCCATTGTAATTACAACTAAGTTTCTTGACCATAAAATATTTATCTGAGGATAAAATAAATGATATTACAATATAATATTAACAAAGTCGGTTTTTGTCCCTGTCCTGAGTAGGTATCATTTAATTTGTTTAAAAATGTAACAGCATTTTTACCCACAGCTGGGATAAGGCGTCATCTTCTTATTACGAGTACACACGTATAGGATCTCTACATGATAATCTAATCAAAAACTTCAGGATACGAAGCCTTATAAATATATTTTTTTATAGAATAGGAAACATTGGCATTGCAAGAAATGTTAACCATCGCTTACATCGCCAATGCGCCACCAACCTTGGGAACTAAGATGTTATGTATCTTGTGCCTGTAATTAAATACTCAATATTTAATTTAGTTACTAGAACTCACGACTTCAACAAGATAATAACGAACGTACCTTGAGTGAGAACGCCTATGAGCGTCGACTTGCCCGCCTCGTTCGCCCCCATCACCGCGACCCGCAGCTCGACGCTCTGCTGCGTGTCCGCCAGCTGCGAACCGAGTACGTACTGTAGCGTAGACAGGTTTAGACAGAGATAGAATTATCAAATCTTTTGACCCTTATCGTGTAACCAGTGTTGGTGTTTGTTTTGCTACTTAAGTAGCGAAACAAACTTGACAGTTGGTGCGTTCATTGTGTTTTATGTTCAATTTTCGCTTATATTTATGTTAGAAAACGATTCTAATCCAGTGTAAAGGCCGAGAAACAATCCTTATATCATATCGATGGTTATATAATGGTGCAGTGTCGTATTATTTCATGTTAAAGCGACAGCAAGAAGAAAATTGCCGGCATGTATTTTCACGCGTAAGTACGACTATTTTGTCTCAAAATATAGTTTCTCAGTGATGTTTATTTATGCCATAGCATGACGGAACCTTATATCGCATTAAAATCCTAAAGATAATATGATTTTCCAGTTTTTATTATTCATAACCTATAATTATTTATCATGTAAGTGCTGCCAGCATCGGCTAAAAAAAGTCCCGATATTCGATAAAAAATATCGACTCGTCGACAATGAAACAAATAAATACGGAGTCCATTAATAAACTAAAGTGCTTCGTTATATGTATATATGTTAATTTAATTTATTCGTTATCCTATTTATAGTTTTCTAACGACAACATGATTTAACATTCTTCATGAATTTATAATATTATTAGATTCCGAGTCAAGAGGGTAACATAGAAATATATGTGGCAACCATTCTTTATGAGGAGAACGCTAATACAGTACCATATAAAGATGCCGAAGTACTATTGATAACGGAAACAAAAACAAACAATGCAACGGTTTTCGGGTGTAGGAGGAAAACAAAAAAATATTATAATTAAAAAAAATGTATAATAAACATTAAAAAGTAAAATTTAATAACCTTATTTAGTTTTAATTAAGTCCCGAAAATCTCCCAAAACAGGGAACGCGGGTACTATGGCAACGTTATAAGCACACATCGACAAACTATCTCCGTCTCGATCGCGGCTTCGCGGCCCCTCGGTGTACCAGATCCAGTCGTGCCCACCTTGCGGATGTACACCTCGGCGACGGCGCGCGCGGGCGCCACGCTGCGGGCCCGCGCGCCCACGAGCACGGCGCCGAGCGCGCGCGCCCTGTCCCGCAGCGCGCGCAGCGACGCCCGCAGCGCGCCGCAGTCGTGCACGCCCACCACGTACACCGCCGCGCCGCCGCCCGAGCGCAGCCGCCACTTCAGCTGCGGGGGGGGCGCGTGTTGAGGTGTTTACTACTGGATACGTGTACGAATTATCTATGCAATCACAATGAACGATTATGTCTCATTCAAGTAATTATGTCTACTTTATTTGGGTAACTTATTTACATAATAATTTTCTATTTCTTCCTATTAATTTTACTTACCACAACAGGCATTTTATATCATAATCACTGTAGCCTCCATTGAATAATCACTGACCTGAAAAGAAAGTACCCATAGGGACATTATGTCGGATAGGTCGACGCATACCCCTCCCATTGAAGAAAATATAATTCCTAGACCAAGCAGGCGTTCCAGAAGTAATGTAAGAGCTCAACCAACTACAAGTTATCGCAAGCGGTATCGCAAGTTACGATACCCTTATCAAGGTTGTAGTAGTCTCGAGACATCGGATACGTCGGAAAGTGAAACGCGTGGCTGTTCAAAGGGTCATCGCATAATGTCACGACGCATACGTCGTTATAAAAAACCATCAACAATATCAAGTAACTCGACTTCGAGTAGCAGTTCCGATGACTCATCTATTTCTGACTCGTCTCGCAATGATCGTGAAACAGATTATCCAAGAATGTCACGTGACAAGAAGCGTAAATCGAAAAGTAATGAAAGGAGTCGCAGGACGAATACCAAGTTAGGTAGAAAACGAAATCGATCTAGATCTGAAAGTATTGATAGTAATCACAGTTACGTTTTTTTTTCAAAAAATTCGTAAAATTTCTTGATGGAAAAGCTAAAGCGACTCCTTTTGACGGGGCACAAAATGTAATACCAGAATTTAATCCTGATGCCAACACAAACTGCTGCCGATTGGATTAAAAAGGTTAATGATACCGCAACCATTTACGGATGGAGTGACAAGCAGAAGATCTATCATGCAATACCCAAACTGGCTGGATATGCAAAGAAGTGGTATCAGCGTCAGACCACTGTCAATATGAGTTGGAAACAGTGGCAGCGAAAGATACTAAGAACTTTTCCAGACGATAGAAACTATGCTGATAGACTCTATGAGATGTTAGAACGAAAGAGTAAAAGGGATGAATCTCTTGAAGAATACTTCCACGACAAAGCCCGACTAGTAAAGATGTGTGGTATCAGAGGTAGAAACGCAGTTGATTGCATAGTTAATGGGATCTTCGACAACAATATAAGGTTGAATGCACAGGGATCGAATTTCAAGAGGCCATCGCAACTATTAGTCTACTTACGCCGAATTTCGAAGAAAATTACCGCCAGTCTCGTTAAACGAGCTGCCTTCCAACGCACAGATGCTAAAGATGATGGGCGGGCACGATCAACTTCTGCCTCTAAGCCGTCTGGTGATTTACCTCGCAACACATTTAAAAGTATACGCTGTTACAATTGTAACGAGTTTGGTCACACTGTACATTCATGTTCAAAACCAATTAGGAAGTGTGACAAGTGCTCACGCCTGGGACATAATGCTCCCGATTGCACAAAACCAAGGCTTCGTCCCCAAGAAATGCCGACGACTACATATGTGCCACAAAGCGCGGACACCAAAAATGTACTCAATATTACTAAGGATGAGAAAGATAATGGCAAGTATTTTAAGACTATTAAATTAAACGGCGTTACATATACAGCATATATAGACTTTGGCAGCCAATGTACACTTATAAAACGTACAGTAGCAAAACAGTTGAATTTAGAGTTAGATATGACACAGCTTCCGGTTATAAAAGGTTTCGGCTTAGGCAGCGTAGTACCATCCGGTGGGGTCACGGTAACAATAGAAGTGGATGCTGTGAAAGCTGACGTGAAGACATATGTAATAGACGATGAATTCATGAATACAAATGTTCTGATAGGTCAATCCTTAACCGAATTGCCATATGTGACCGTCTACAAGACTAGTACGCAACTGACACTGTATTGTGACGACACTAATGTAAGCAGATTAGGAGTAAAAGTAACTACAGACGTTACGTTTAATGGTCTGAGAGCGATCTCGGTGTATATAGACAACTCGGAATTTAACGGTCCCCTTTTCATTCCTGGGAATATTTACATGAAACCAGGTGCAGAATACTGCTTACTTCAGGGTATGTATGAGTTTCATGAAGGGAGAGGAAGCGTATTCGCCCTAAATTTTTCGAGTAAGCCCATTACAGTAAAGGGCGGTAGCCTCTTATCCCGGCCATAACATGCGGCACGTAGATGCATTGAGTCGGAACCCAGTAACCCCAGCAGATGACGCCGAAGAGTTAGAGGTTTCACAAATATCCACTGAGGATTGGCTCCACACTGTACAAATGACCGATCCCCACTTGAAACATATAAAGGATATTTTTGACATTAAAGAGTGTGATTTTAAAGATATCCGACACAATTATGTTTTGCGTAACGGTAGAATATATCGAAAAGTTGGGCGTGGCTTAAAGTGGGTAGTACCAAATGGGGCTCGTTGGCGTATTTGTCAGTTAAACCATGACGAGGCAGGGCATTTTGGTTTCGATAAAACTCTGGAGAAGATAGGCTCGGACTATTGGTTTCCCAAAATGAAAAGGTTTATTAAAAAGTATGTGTCGGCATGTATTAGCTGCGCTTATAGTAAAGAGGTGACAGGTAAAAAGACCGGGTTCTTAAATCCAATACCCAAGACTCCTTGTATCTTCCATACTATACATATAGACCATCTAGGCCCATTTATAAAAAGTAAACGCGGAAATACATACATTTTAGCTGCAGTAGACGGGCTTAGCAAATATATATTCATTAGGGCTGTAAGGAACACAAAATCTAAAACATCAATAAAGATCCTTGGGGAAATCTTCGCTAATTTTGGTTGTCCGAATGTACTTATATCTGATCAAGGCACAAGCTTTACTTCACGGGAATTTAAAGATTTTGTGACATCTAAAGGTATAAAACATGTCCTTAACGCTGTAGCGACTCCCCGGGCAAACGGACAAGTTGAGCGCTATAATCGATCCATTCTAAACTCCTTGGCCGCTATGAACCACGGACTTCATGATTAGGGATTGGGACATTAATATTCATAAATTACAATGGAGTTTTAATAATACTTTAAATAAAGGTATCGGGAAATCTCCAGCAGAAGTAGTTTTTGGTAAACGGACAAATAATCCTGCTGAAAATATTTTAAAGGGGGCTTTAGAGGATGGTCATGAAAGGGAAATCGGAGAAAATAGGGAAAAAGTTAGAGAAAAGGTAGCGGAGAATATAATAGAAAATCAAAAGAAAATAAAATGACATTTGATAGAACTAGGGCTTCTACAAAACTCTTTAAATGTGATGACTTAGTTATGATCCCTAACTACAATTCGGAAAAAGGTAAAAGTAAGAAATTGGCACTAAAGTTTAAGGGCCCGTTTAGAGTAACAACTATTTTAGATACTGATAGATTCTAAAATTTCTAGTATCGAAGGTCATACCGGCAAAAAGTACAAAAATATATATCCTGATGATTAACTAAAGCCGTGGGTAACTTTCCAAGTTTCTCCTTCAATAAGCGGGAGTAATGACAGTAGTGGCGAGACTATCAGTGATTAGATTAACCTATCCTATAATATCCTCTCCTTACCATTTACAGTTTAGGTCTGATGTCTGAATCGATCAGGGCAAGTGATTACTGAATTAAATATTTCCCGAAATTATTTAAAAAAAAAAAAGAGACAATCCCATGAAATGAAGAGTAAAATCGAATAGCAGGCCGTGTCCCGATGGCGGCAAACGGTAGCTTCATTATGCGACGTATAAGCAGGCCATGCTCCGATGGTGACAAACGGTAGCTTCGTTATGTGACGTATGAGCAGGCCGTGTTCCGATGGTGACAAACGGTAGCTTACCTCGACTATGTGCTGTTAATGAGCAGGCCGTGTCCCGAGGGCGGCAAACGGTAGCTCAAGTTCATTAAGCTTGACACAATGTACGTCCAAATAAGAATGAAGTGATATCTAGTTTATTAGTGTAGTGATTACCAGTGAAGTGCGTTATTAGTGTTTCTAACATTAACGGAATAACTATTGATTAATTAAGTGATTGTATCATTTTAAATGTTTCTTAAAGTTTGATCAAAACTTGAAATTATCAACCCACCTATCAAGATTGTTATTTAAATAAATGTGTAAACGTAACTATTTGATAGACTCAGAAATTAACTATATTCTATTATCATTTAAATAAATGTGTAAAAACTCAAGTACGGTGTACTAGGTATTTACTGTAATATTTACTTTTGATTTTTATTTCATTTTCTATTTTATAATTTACTTTTCATTCAATGTAACTCGGGTTTTCTACCTAAATTTATTTAATTAAATATCTTATCTTAAAACTTAATATATAAAATATACATGTACTCTAAAATTTGTCGTATGTGGTCATACTCTAATTCGAATGGCCGAGCATTATTTGGAATGGGGACATTCCAATAGCAGAATGGCCGTCTGTTAGCGTATGTAGGAATATAGGAGGGTAGTAGTGGGAGGAAGTGTATTTAAAGGAGGGTGGACGGTAGACAGGGCTCTTTTTGCTATCGTGTGTTCGGTCGATTGGTGTCATACTGTGTTATTTTTGTAATCCATTGCGATTAAGTTTGTCAGTGTCGTGTTGCTAAGAGTCATTCGATCGGGGGCGACAGCGAATGAGAGTGTGTCCCGTGTGAATTGTGTCTGTGACATTTTAAAATAAAAACTGTTAATAGATTTGATTGTGTTTTCCTACAATTCATTTGGAAAGTTCGGATTCACCCATTAAATATCTGTTCCTGCTAGTGACTTTCAACATCAGAAGTGGGATGAACGTTCGAGGATACCCACAGGTATGTTTTCTTATTTTATGTACTTATCCATCTGGAGATATTTATGTTCAGCGGTCAGCACTATCCACCTCCACCAATAATATATATCAATGGAAATTAAAGCAAAGTTGTGAGGATGGGTAGGTAGGTATACATATTAATATCTCCTTCAATGCATTCCCTTTGTTTGGCCTGGTACAAATAAAGAGTCTATAATGTTGTTGTTAAGTGGTTACCTACCTGGGAACATTTCATCATCAAAATATCTCATCAAAATATCTACTGTTGTCATAAATAAACGCCTACTACAATTTAATATCAATTATAATGTAAGTATAAACTTATCCATAAAACTACTGCAAAGTTCATACATAGTTTTCTAGATTTACGTCAAGACCATGTGAATTTCATTAAGAAGCTAGTACAGATTAATGTATATTTAAATAGTTTTTGTTTATAAATACACATCTTGAGAAAAAGGAAAGCACCGAAACCGTTACAAATATATCGTCGTAATTGTAAAGTAAACATAATCAAATCTGATATTCGCGATATTATATTATCGTTCTGTTATAGTTCAAATTTAGTGATCGAATGAAATCACTCTACAATACACGAACGTACCGCGTTAATTTTTTCACATTTGAAGGATATTATATAATCTTTCTGTTATAGTTGAAATGCAATGATCGAATCTAGTGTTATTTTAAAATGTTTCAGATAAATAAAGTATGTTATCATCGTAAAATGTAAACTTCGATTCCACAATACAAGAACGTACCGCGTTAATTTTTTCACATTTGAAGGATATTATACGATCTTTCTGTTATAGTTCAAATGCAATGATCGAATCTATTGTTATTTTAAAATATTTCAGATAAATAAAGTATGTTATCGTCGTAAAATGTAAACTTCGATTCCACAATACACGAACGTACCGCGTTAATTTTTTCACATTTGAAGGATATTATATTATCTTTCTGTTATAGTTCAAATGCAATGATCGAATCTAGTGTTATTTTAAAATATCTCAGATAAATAAAGTATGTTATCGTCGTAAAATGTAAACTTCGATTCCACAATACACGAACGTACCGCGTTAATTTTTCGGGGGTGGGGGTGGGGGGTTAGGGGGTTGGGGGGGAGTTCTTTGTCTTATTCCTTGCGACGGGGAGGGGGTTGATATTATATATAAAACATTAAATATAAAAATATTCGAAAAAAATACATCCGCCGTTATGAAGCGCCGAATGTCATATTCATCGTCCGGCATATACATAGAGTACGTTCGGTTCGAACGTCGAACGATATATATGAAAATATTATTTCGTGAGACGCGTCGCAACCGTTGAAGACAAGACTCTATCGAAAAGTTGTTTTCTTCTAGTATTGTATTATATTATAATGTATTGCTGCCGCGGTCATCGTCGTCGTCGTCGTCGTCGTTGTCGTCGTCGTCGTTGTCGTCGTCGTCGTCGTCGTCGTAAGCTCGTCGCGGCGTTGTCGTTTTACAATAATAATATATACAAATAATGTGGAGAAATATACTTTTCGTTCTATAACTGTGCCGACCGACGGACGTACGTAAGTTGCTCTTTCTAAAGCGACTCCGGCGTCGTCATCGCTCCTCTCTCTACAAATTCATCGACATGATAACGTATGACGTTCTCGTGTAGATTTATTGTGGACCCCGATGTGTGGTGCGATGACGATGTCTTCGGAGATAAACGCGGCAGACGGAGTTTTTAAAAGATTCAGTACGTTCGTTTAATGCATATAGAAATGTATGCGAAACGGTCGTTCCTAAAACTCTTTATATTAACAAAAACTATCATGTACGAAAAATACATAACCCGAGTATCGGTACGAACACTCAAACACCGGGCGTCGATCCGAATGTTTCACGACACATATGTCCGTTGAACAATAACATACGTGCACATCGTGTACGGAAGTGTTTCTAAAATGAACGATCTCGTTTCGAATATTCATATTCGTGACCGTCGAGTGTCATCTTAGAAGACGAATCGTCGTCGTCGTCGTCGTGCTCTTCTCGGGCTACTTCGATGTCGTCGGTTATTTATCATTATTTATTATGATAATGAATGAAAAAAGTCAACCGTAAGAGTCTATCGCGTCTAACGCGATCGAATCGATACGGTACGACGAACCTCGTTTCGAAGCGACGACGAACGAAGACAACGTCGTCGTCGTCGTCGTCGTTGCTAGAAACGAGAATCGAGTTAAATGAGAGAAACTTACGGCGAAGGTGTCGCGTTCGCGCAAGCACGCACGGACGTGTCGTCGTCGTCGTCGAGAATAATCTATGTTAGCTCCCTGGTTGATCCTGCCAGTAGTTATATGCTTGTCTCAAAGATTAAGCCATGCATGTCTCAGTGCAAGCCGTATTAAGGCGATACCGCGAATGGCTCAATATATCAGTTTTGGTTCCTTAGATCTTACTCAGTTACTTGGATAACTGTGGTAATTCTAGAGCTAATACATGCAATCAGAACTCTGACCAGTGATGGGATGAGTGCTTTTATTAGATCAAAACCAATCGACGGAGGGCGTCTCGTCCGAAGTCGTTAATTTTGATGAATCTGGATAACTTTTGCCGATCGCATGGTCCAGTACCGGCGACGCATCTTTCAAATGTCTGCCTTATCAACTTTCGATGGTAGTTTCTGCGACTACCATGGTTGTCACGGGTAACGGGGAATCAGGGTTCGATTCCGGAGAGGGAGCCTGAGAAACGGCTACCACATCCAAGGAAGGCAGCAGGCGCGCAAATTACCCACTCCCGGCACGGGGAGGTAGTGACGAAAAATAACGATACGGGACTCTTTCGAGGCCTCGTAATCGGAATGAGTACACTTTAAATATTTTAACGAGGAACAATTGGAGGGCAAGTCTGGTGCCAGCAGCCGCGGTAATTCCAGCTCCAATAGCGTATACTAAAATTGTTGCGGTTAAAAAGCTCGTAGTTGCATTTGTGCGCCGCGCTGTCGGTGCACCGCATCCGCGGTGATACTGACACGTTTGCGGAGCATATCGTCGGTGAGCCGGCGGTAAAACGCCGGTTCAATATCAAAATCCTATCGCGGTGCTCTTCGGTGAGTGTCGAGGTGGGCCGACAATTTTACTTTGAACAAATTAGAGTGCTCAAAGCGGGCTCAAAATGCCGCTTGAATATTTCGTGCATGGAATAATAGAATATGATCTCGGTTCTATTTTGTTGGTTTTCAGAACTCCGAGGTAATGATTAATAGGGATAACTGGGGGCATTCGTATTGCGACGTTAGAGGTGAAATTCTTGGATCGTCGCAAGACGAACATCAGCGAAAGCATTTGCCAAAGGTGTTTTCATCAATCAAGAACGAAAGTTAGAGGTTCGAAGGCGATTAGATACCGCCCTAGTTCTAACCGTAAATATGTCATCTAGCGATCCGCCGACGTTACTACAATGGCTCGGCGGGCAGCTTCCGGGAAACCAAAGATTTTGGACTCCGGGGGGAGTATGGTTGCAAAGCTGAAACTTAAAGGAATTGACGGAAGGGCACCACCAGGAGTGGAGCCTGCGGCTTAATTTGACTCAACACGGGAAATCTCACCAGGCCCGGACACCGGAAGGATTGACAGATTAATAGCTCTTTCTTGATTCGGTGGGTGGTGGTGCATGGCCGTTCTTAGTTGGTGGAGCGATTTGTCTGGTTAATTCCGGTAACGAACGAGACTCTAGCCTGCTAAATAGGCGTCGTCATTTAGGTGTGCCCGATTTCGGTCGAGCAACTCACTGGCGGCGTATTAAAATTCTTCTTAGAGGGACCGGCGGCTTCGAGCCGCACGAGATTGAGCAATAACAGGTCTGTGATGCCCTTAGATGTCCTGGGCCGCACGCGCGCTACACTGAAGGAATCAGCATGTTCTCCCTGGCCTAGAGGCCCGGGCAACCCGTTGAAACTCCTTCGTGCTGGGGATTGGGGTTTGCAATTATCCCCCATAAACGAGGAATTCCTAGTAAGCGCGAGTCATAAGCTCGCGTTGATTACGTCCCTGCCCTTTGTACACACCGCCCGTCGCTACTACCGATTGAATGATTTAGTGAGGTCTTCGGACCGACACGCGGTGGCTTCACGGCCGTCGGCGTTGCTGGGAAGTTGACCAAACTTGATCATTTAGAGGAAGTAAAAGTCGTAACAAGGTTTCCGTAGGGGAACCTGCGGAAGGATCATTAACGTACGTTTATCTATCTCGAATTCTGTTTCGTCTCTGTGCGGATCGAGCTCTTCTCTGTATACGAGCGAGATAAATAGTGCAGCACGAAAGAGCAATGAGAGTGCCGATATACGACGATATAATAAAACAATAACAATAACAACAACCAAAAAGAATCATAATACGAAAAAATGCGAATTCGATCGGTGGATCGCATTATCGTTTCTCCGACGACGACGACGACTACGTCGTCTTCGTCTAGGCGTTCGTTGATATACGAGTCGTCATCGCCTTCGACGTTAGTATCATCACGTATGAAAATAACGATATTCGCAAAAAAATATATAAATACAATACGTATCGCTGAAGCGTCGTCATCGAATCGATATACGTATATATATTAAAACGTAGTATTATAAAAAGAGATACGAATATAACGATCGTCGTAAGACGTATGTAATCGTGTACTTTCAATTCGAATGTGGACGTCGTATGTACGCGGCGAACGTAACTAGCGAGAACGCTAGCTAACGAACATCGAAGTTGCACGCGTGCAGTCTTCACTCGTCGTTACCGTAGTCGTCTTCGTTATGTTATACCTGTGTACGTAGACCGGCAAGAATCCGCGCCGCGAGTCACATGTATAATATATATACGACACTGTATACGTTTCGAGTTCAAGACTCTCGTCGCTCTTCGTTTTCGTTTTCGTCTTTCGTTCTTCGTCTACGTCTACGTCTACGTCTACGTTACGCGTCGTCGTCTCCGTTCGATTACGAGTCTCGTCATCGTTTACATCGATCGGTCGTTATGTGAGTGTCGATTTGAATTCGTTTTTGAATTTAATATGATATCGATCCGTGGTGACGTCGATGTGTTTTCGTGTTTTGTGTTTTATGCGTTATATCATATTTTCATAGAGGCCTCGTGCTTTCGATCGATACGTGCGATGATGCGTTTCACACGCTCTCCTAGACGATGATACGATGATCGACGATCAGTCAGTCAGTCAGTCAATCGGTCAGTCGGCGGGGATACGAGAAGCGTCCGCTGAAAGTTTCGTTTGTTTTTTTCGTAAAATGAAATAAAACAAAATGCGGTTCGGCGTTCGTATGTCGTTCGGATGCGAGACGACGACTCCGAATATAATAAAAACGGGGTCGTTCAACGCGTCCCTTCTGATGTTTCGACGTCGGTTTCTCGAGGAAAGCACGATGTTGTCGTCTTTCGATAGCGCATCGTCATCTTCAAATAACGTATATTTTTTTTTATTTTTTTTTTTTTAATATTTTTTTTTTTTTTAATTTTTATTTATATACTGAAAAGAAATAAAAAAAGAAAAAAAAAAAAAATTTAAACAAACTAATATCACGGGCGTGTATAGAATCGCTTCAGTGATCGTAGAAACTAATCATCATGAAAATAAACAATTACCCTGGACGGTGGATCACTTGGCTCGCGGGTCGATGAAGAACGCAGTTAACTGCGCGTCATAGTGTGAACTGCAGGACACATTTGAACATCGACATTTCGAACGCACATTGCGGTCCGTGGAGAAACATCCAGGACCACTCCTGTCTGAGGGCCGGCTGTATAAAAATATATACCACACTGTTCAATGTTTAATGTGTATATAGTTTTTCGTAATGTTAAACTTTTATACGTTATTCTCGAACACATGACGGTATCCGTTTTAGAGTTCG